>NC_089405.1:2561890-4041281 GCF_020647795.1 Trichoderma atroviride | reverse complement strand
AGTTACGTATTGCTAAGGTTAATCCATTCCCTCCGATAGATGAAACCAGCACCTCCTAACCCTAACCCTAACCCTAACCCTAACCCTAACCCTAACCCTAACCCTAACCCTAACCCTAACCCTAACCCTAACCCTAACCCTAACCTAAGCTGCCTGACCCTTCCTCCTCCTCCTCCTCCTCCTCCTCACCCCTCTGATCGTCGCTAAATACCGCTCCCCTAGGATCAGGAGCAATGATAATAAACCACGTCATGCCCAAACCATCAGCTCCAATCTTAAATGTGCGTCCGGTTAAGCTAAAGGACAGGGCGGCCTTAAGATGTTTACTAGAGTAAGGAGCCGCCCAATCCTTGAAAGAGATGCCAATGGTAGAGAGTGGATGGCTATTAGTGGCTTTGGAGACGGCTTTATTAGGCTTCCCTAAAATGGCAAGGAAGTCGAGGAAGAAATTCGGCATCAGCTGATCACAGGCATCTCTGTAACTACTATTGTTAACTTTCCTGGACTGGGCGGCGAAGTTGATGGAGTGCTGCTTCTGTATAAATTTAATTGCATCTGGGGCGCTGGATATTGTCTGCTTGACCCTCCGTTGGAACTTTGCGGCTATCGTATCGTATAATAATTGTCAGTTGGTTCTGAAACTGTTTTATTGGTTTCTTTGGGGATGCGGATGAGGTGGCAGAAACTCCTTACCATTAAAATGTGCACCTTCAATACGCATCAGGTTATATGATGGCGCGCTCGCCGAGGCTCTTGTTGCTTCCTTAGGAGGCTCTTCTTCTTTGGCGTCTTCACTAGCTATTGCGTTATAGCTACTGACTTGGTCGTCGCCCTCTTGGTCCTCGCCGCCATTGCTGCTACGCGGCTCTCCTGCATCAAAATGGCTGCCCTCTCGTGCTGGCAGCTGAGAGAAGCGGTTCTCTGTGCGGAAGAACCCGTCTGCTGCGACAGCCCGTTGCTCGGCCTGGGCGTTTGAGGGCGGTGACAAGTCAGCCTCCTGGCCTATGATGAATAGGGGGCCCTTAGCATTTTAGCGGCCTTCTTCTGGATTTTCTTCTGGGCCTTCTGAGTTGCGGGTAGAATCTCTTGAGCTTATAAGTTTAAGCTTATTGCTTATTATCCATCCGCTATCTAAGTTTCTATAAGCACTAATAAATGGGGCTAAGCTGTGGCGTCTGGGAGGGCTGGAAAGCGTTATAGTAATAGGGAAACTTGTCTTTTTTAAAGATTCCATTTTTAATAGTTACTATTAGAGACTATAGACAAGCTGTCTAGCTTATGTTAAAAAGTTTCTTATGAATTTATTAGTAGGAGCTACTTATGTTTATATAGTGTTTTTTAAAGTAAGTGTTCCTTCTCTAGTTCTATTTACTATCACATATGCATATACATATGCTATGCTCTCTCTCCTCTCTCGCTCTCTCTTCTCTACCTCTCTATGTTAACTGCATTTATCTCACATACCTATCAAGTGCTTACTAACTAGCATCGCTGCTGTTATCTCTATCCCTTTTCCTTTAAGCGAGCCCCTACAGACCTAACCCCTATAAACATCACCTAACCCTACCCATTAGTCTAGCCTGTTAAGGTTTTGCCCTTGTCTACTATAACATATTGCATATTAGCAAGTTTTTATTAGCTACTGTAAATGCTAGTCTAATTCTAAGTGCTTAAGACCTAGTTAAGTTTATCTATATGTACATGTATATTATTAGTGTTATTACATGTACTACCTTGCAATAGGCCCGTTAATAGCTTAGGCAGGCAGCTTCTTTCTTAGAGCTTTTGCTAGTGTTTATGTTACTAGGGCCTTTATTATCATAGCCCTTGGAACTACTATATTAAAGTGGGTCCTGGCAGGGCTTTGGATTACTTCTATTCTAATATTTCTAAGCAGTAGTAGGACCACAAGCTTGTTAAGATCCCTACTGTCATTTAGCAAGGATAAGGTGCGAATGCGTGTTACATAGTAGTTAGCATGGGGAATCTTATATATCTTTAGTGGATGTGGATTAGACCTTATGCTTCCTTTAGGGGAGGGCTCCTGTGGCTGTAGGATAAGAGGATTTAAGATGGCCGCCGGGGTGGGTTTGGCCTGTGGTGTTAACTAAATATTTCCTAGGCCGCTCTCCTTGCCGCTAGCCCCTACTCCACCTCCGCTGTTATTCACATTAATATCCATAATCACATCTCTGTCTCTAGACATGGCCAGTTCTCTATTCTCACTAAGGCGCTAATCCCCTGGCTTTCCGGACGGTTAACGCAATCTGCTTAAATTACATATATTACCCCCCTTCTCCATAACCCAATTCTTGATTATCTGCTCCAGCATGTGCTTAAGCCTTGTGAATGCTGCTAGTTCTTTTACCTAGACATTCCAGCTAATCTCTTAAATACTAGATATCTGCTTAACTAGCGTTAACACTCCCTTTTTAATAGTAATCTCTTAACCTTTAACGCCCATGTTACTAGCGTCATAGCCCTATTATTACTAACAACTAGCCATCCATCCAGGGTAAATACTAGGGCCTAGGCTACGCTAGACAATTTCTAACATACCTTACTATAAGCTATTATTATTAAACCAGCTGTTATAAGCCGCGCTACCAGCTTTATCTCCTACCAGCAACTCTCCAAGGGTTAAGCCACTAATTAGGTAATCTAGGTCATCCTATTAGCTTAGCGCAAGTTTAAGGACATCTTATTCTAGTCTAATAAACATTTACATAATATTAGCAGTAGCAGCACTACTATAAGCATCCCTAAACACTAGTTCTAGGTCCTTATAAAGGGGCAGCTTATTATTACCAGTATATTTAATATTAAATAGGCAGGGGTTTACCTAGGCTATAATATAGCTTATAATTTAGCTAAGCGCCTTCCTATTGGTCTTCCTAATCTTAAGCATTAGCTTTAAATAAATAAATAGGGGCTAGCTAGCCCTCTTAATACCTTTTATAAGCTGCAGGAGCTGTTTATTACTGAGCCTAGCTAGAAGGAAACCTTTATTGCCTGGCGGCCTGCCCTTCTTTTGCCTCTCTGGCACCCTAGCCTTTACCTTAGCCTTTACCACAGCTGTAAGAACTTCCTCCCCTTACTAGGAGAGGACACAACCAACTTCGGCCTTAGTGTAGCCATAAGGTAGCAGGTTTGCAAGTGCCTCCCAGTTATCTAGAAGGATAACATCTAACAGCACCTAGTTACCATAGCATGTATTAACCTCCTAGTTAAGGCAAGCTAGCATATTAAGCACTAGTTAAAATTGTAATATTTAAAACTATAAAATAAGTTAGCATTAAAACAGGTATAGAACATATACCTTGCAAAAAGTCCACGCTTCTAGCCTTAAGTAGAGAATAATACTTAGTTTAGGGGCCTTAACCTATATAGTTAAGCTATTAACTTATAATATTAATCCACTTTAAAGCATTAAAAGTCTTTTTACTAATAACTATCCTGCACTATAACATAGTAAAAGGGCTTTATAGTTTATTCCTTATAATAATTAATAGGCGGCAAGATAGCTTAGTTGCATTTTCCTTATCTAGCTAAAGGGCAGCCCTGAGTTTTTTTATAATATTATATATATCTTCCTTATTAATAATATTACTACTTAAGTTACTATAAATTACTATTAACTGCATTTATATCTAGCTATCTTAATTAGCTAGCTTTAACTCTTGCCTATTTATATAAAGCCAGAGCTATATATAACTCAAAAGTATATTTATAAAGGTATTTAAAGACTTATTATTATATAAACTACCTTATAAGGTAGGGTATAACCAGAAGTATTCCACAGCTTTATACCTTTATTATAGATCTTATAAGTCTACTATTTTTCGCTGCTATTGCTTGCACCTAGGGCTTAATAGGCCGCCTTTAGGCAGTGCTGCCTGTTAAGCAACTCAGCAAGCTTATTAATAACCTTAGCCTATGCATAAAAGTCAAGGGGCTTAGAGCTTTATTTCTAGCTAGTAGTCTAACCTCCTCCTAGGCTAATAATAGGGTCCCCTGCTAAGTGCGCGCTTTTATAAAAATGGGCCTTAATTACATTAACAGCCTTTGCGCTGCAGGTAACCTTTATATAATTTTCTTAGTCTAGCCTACTAAAGCCCCTATTAATAAAACTTTAGCGCAGCTTATTTATATGGTCTTTGTCCACCAGTTAGTTTTTCCCTTTACTCTAACACATAAATAGGATATCCAGCAGAAGCTTTACAACTGCAAGCAAATACAAGCTTGCTAATATTCAGGCGGATAAGAGCTCTTTAATTACAATGTGTTTATAAAAGTCTATCACATCTAAAGACACACTAGCATAGCTTTTATTACCACCTTTCTAATACTTCTTCAGCGGCCTTATCTTATTATTAATGCAACTGCTTATTAATAACTGCTTTATAGCACTAGTTAGTAAGAAATCTTATTAGCTTTTATTCACAAATACCACGCTTAAGTCTATAGCTATATAGCTAACTATATTCTTAAGCAGTTATAAAGAAAAAAGAATTGCTTTTAACTCTTTAAACCAAGTGGAGCAGGCTTTATAATTACTAGCTTACGCATCTATCTCTAGAGATAGAAAAATAACACAGCCATTTACCTGCAGCTAGCACATCTAACTCTAGAGATAAAAAACTAGCACAACCATTTACATACTAACATAAGAATCTATCTCCAAAAACAGATTACTAGCACACTATTTTATATGTAACTAACAGGTTTATCTCAAAAAACAAAAAGCCACAGCTAATTTAAATATAACTAATATATCTATCTTCAAAAATAAAAAGCTAGCATACTATTTTACATATAGCTAATAAATCTATCTCCAGAGATAAAGAGCTAGCATAGCCATTTTAAATATAACTAAGGCATCTATCTCTAGAGACAGAAAGCTAGTATACTATTTTACATGTAGCTAATACATCTGTCTCTAGAGATAAAGAGCTAGCATAGCCATTTTATATGTAGCTAATAAGTCTATCTTTAAAGATAAAAAACTTACATAATTAGTTAATATGCAGCTAATAAATCTATCTCCGGAGATAAAGAAATTTTAATATAAATAGCTTAAGTATAGCTAATACATTTATCTCCAGAGACAAAATATAAGTGCCTAACCCTACCTTAACAAGTCAGGCCCCTGGGGTATAATATAAAATTAAGATTATAACACGCTCTACACTTCTACTATCTAGTAATATTATTTATTATTACTTATATTGCCTATTAAGTTTCTTAACCGCTTTACTAATATAAACCTAAAATCATTTACTAGGTTTATCCCTTGGGAATCTACCTTATACTAACTATCTAGTGTACAGTTCATCACATTTAATCTATTTATGTGTAATTATAGTCATGGTAGTAATTACTTATAGTAATCACTGGGGTGGTGTTAGTAAGCGCAGGAGTAATTACTTATAGTGCAGTGATTACTTCCTTCTAGTTGGTTGTTTGGAACATTATATATCCTTTCCGAGGCCTGCTGGTGCGACCAAGTGTTGTTGGGTTGTGACATTATAAGATAAGAATGCAACTCTAGGAGTGTATTTTTATTAGGTACTATAAGACTTACACTAGTAATAACTAAAAGAATAACTTACTATATAAGAATATTTATTACACTTATAGATAGAACTTAGATAGTTAGTTATTAATATAGCACTTTTAGATAATAACTAGATTAGTTATTTATAACCTTATTAGCTATGTGATTATATTACTTATTAGATCCCTTGCATTTCTTTACTAATATAAACTAACGCCTTAGTTTATAGATTAGGAACCTACCCTATACCTAGGTATAATAATATAGGTCAGGACATCACAGGAATTTACCTTATGCTAACTATCTAGTGTATAATTTATTATAGTTTATCCTTAACCTTGGTCTTAAGGCTCCTGTAATATACTTCTCTCTTGCTATCTTTGGTCTAGTTAACCTAGGTCAAGAGTTATATGAATATGGTTATGTGTTTGGACAAAGGTCCTTTTTGCTTAATTAGACAAAGGTTGCATTCTGCTTCCTGCTCCTTGTTTGATGTTCCGAATGATTTTTTGAGCTGATCGCGGAAGTCTTGGTGGGATTTGAAGACTTCTTGGGTTTGGTTCTTCCAATCTTTTGAAGCGTTTTTCTCGAAGTCTTGCATAATGGGTCGTGACCATTCTTCGGCTACTCCGGTGCGGCAGGTGATTGCGAAGATGGTTTTGTCTTTGTTATCCTCCAAGGTGTCCGGGAAGTATCCGAATTAGATAGTGAGCTCTGTGAAATATTTTCCTATCTTTTTTGGTTCTCTGTTATAGGAGTTGGGGCGCTTGGATTGTAAGACCTTGCCCTTCTCTTTTTTCTTGGTCCTGAGTATGGCGATTTCGGCTTCAAGGGCCAGAATTTTCTCTTGCTATTGCTTAGTTATAATCTCTTGTAGAATTAGTATTTTACTAGGTTAAGCTATATATTTTGCTTTTTTGGATGAGGTACAAGCTGGGCTAGATTCTAAATAAACTATCTTAATATTACTAGTACTTTGCTTTGAACTAAATACTTCTTCTATTTCTTCAAGGGATTTACCTGATGTCTATTGGTAATCAATTAGTTGGCAGTTTATATATATACCAATTGTTGAACTTACCTCGCGAAGTATGAAAAAAGAATAAACTACCAGAGAGAAATTAAAGATTGAAAACATAAGGAATGTCTTCCAGCCGAGATTGTTAATAGCATGTGGCGTGATTTGCGAAAGCATGAAGTTGAACAACCATTGTGCAGCAGCTCCGGTTGCGATTCCAAATTCCCTAGTGCGAGTTGGGAATATCTCACCTAGATAAAGCCAAGACACGGGGCCCCAGGACAAATTGTAAGATGCGGCCTCGCAGTATACCATGATGATCGCGGCGATAGACGAGCCGGTTATCTGACCGGTGGGTGGGGCCTTCGCAACAATGATGGCAATAATGAGCATTAGGATGCCCATCGCTGCCGCACCGCCCATGAAAGCTGTCTTTCGCCCAATCCTTCCGACGACAAAGATGCAGAAAACAGATACGGAGACAACTTTGACAACCCCGAAAAACCCCGTGACAAACAGAGAGGAGTTGCCCGCGCCGACAGCGGCGAAGATTTGCGGAGCATAGTACGCAAGGGATGTGTTCCCAGTAAGCTGGACACCGAGCTGCATGCTGATAATGACGGAGACACGGAACCGATTTACTGGCAGTAGAAGCTCCTTCCACGAGACGCCTTCGGTAAGGCGGGACTCCTCGTCAAGACTAGAGCGGATCTCCTCAAATTCGGCCTGTACCTCAGGACTATCACCGCCGCGAACCCAGATAAGATTGGCCAAGGCCTCTTCGTTTCGTCCCTGCTTTGCTAGCCATCGGACAGATTCCTTCACGAGGAGCATGCCCAGGCCGATGAGACCACCCGGAACGAGTTGGAGTCCAATAGGGATCTGCCATTGCAGGGTGCTGGACGGAACACGGGTCTGGACTGCGTAATTGACCCTATAGATAGGTATAAGCGCCGTACACTCAGGCCTTTGAAACAGAGAGATTGGGTGGCCATACCAGTAGCTGACACACACGCCAAGGGCAAAGAATAGCTGGAAGCAGGATCCAAGCTGACCGCGCATGTTCTTAGGTGCCATTTCGGCAGAATACATAGGCACTAGGACGGTAGCGGCGCCCACGCCAAACCCGGAAATGACTCTACCGGTGTAGAAAGCACCGATGGAGTGTGTGTTGACGACCTGGAGGATTCCGCCGAGGCTGAAGATGGACGAAGCTAGGACGATGGACATGCGTCGTCCGTAATGGGCAGTGAATGGCCATGTCAGAAAACAACCAAAGAACGCGCCAGCCTGAAGGATAGAGACACAGTTTGAGTTGATGCTTGTCGACTCAGCCTTGGTATATCCGAAATCATTTTGAAAGGCCGACAGTGTCAAGACACCACCTAACGGACTCAACAAACTGGATATGCGATAATGTGTCAAGGCTAACTAACCAACAATTCCAGTGTCATAAGCGAACAAAAAAGACCTGTATTGGATTTGTAAGAGCGTCGTTCTGGAGTTTATGTGAGCTTGAGACGGTGGATGAACACATACCCGATGCAGCAAAGCGACACAAGATAGATGGCACGGAAGTTGCCCAGCGAATAAGTAAAAGCCATAATGTTGGTTTGAGAAGCAAATCTCCAGCTCAAGACGAACCCAGTTGATCGCATGGGAGATGGAGGGAGATATGTAACATCTTATTAGAGTTTTGACTCTCGTCCCATGGGGCCCCAGATTGTGTCAAATGGAGCCCCAGATTGTGTCAAATGGAGCCCAAATTGTGTCAAATGGATGGAGTCTAGAATCTGGGGAAGGTGTACGATTCAGGTGAGCCCGATATCCGAGCATTGACTTTAGCTTCGGAGATCTCGCCAGCTACACGGCACTTTCGTCCACAAATGCCCCCACGTGGGGCTGGTAAAGAACTAAACAGCTCCATCGGATATCGCGCGATATCCGACAGCATGTCGGCCTGGAAGCATTGGAAGAAAGCTCTTTCAATGGCGTGACTAGGTATTATGTGAAGATTAAAAAAAAAAGAAAAGGATAGGGCACTCCGAAAGGGGTATATAATATGATCAAGACATGCAAAAGCGGGTGTTTTCCACAACTTTCCCCTCAACTTATCGTGTCATCGCGACCTCCTTTCTACGGTGTGACAGGACTCAGTGCAGAATACCATGGCATCAACCGCGACCGAAACCAAAAGGCCGAATTTCCTAATCATCCTCGCGGATGACCTGGGATTCTCAGACCCCGCATGTTTTGGCGGAGAAATCAGAACGCCCAACATTGACCGCCTAGCAGAGGAAGGCGTTCGGTTCACAAACTTTCATGCCGCAGCAGCATGTTCGCCTACGAGAGCCATGATCATGACTGGCACCGACCACCACATTGCCGGTCTGGGGAACTTGGTCGAGTGGTCAAGGGCTTCAGCTCAAGCTGCTGGGAAGGGCAAGGTGGTATCCACCGCACCCCAGCGTGGTTAGTAGCTCATTGTCGTTTCCATAAACAGAAATGTACTGACCCGGTATTGTAGGAATGCCGGGCTACGAAGGTTATTTGAATGAGAAAGTGGTGGCTCTTCCCGAGATTTTGCAACTGGGTGGCTATGAAACCTTCATGTCTGGAAAATGGCATTTGGGCATGACTAAGGAGCGCTCACCCACCGCGCGCGGCTTCGAGCGTTCTGTCGGAATGCTTGCGGGATGCTGCAACCATTATGCCTATCAGCCGCCAGGGTCGTATGTCTGACTTTCGCTACTCCCGCTTCCCACTTGGCTAATCCCCTCTAGGGAGAATGATATGCCTGGTTTCATGCAGACCTCACATATTGCTGTACACCTCGAGGACAATGAATACCTCAAAAGCCTGCCAAACAACTGGTATTCATCGGACTACTATACCGAAAAGATGGTAGGATATTTGAAAGATCGTGCAGAACGGAAGGACGAGAGGCCGTTCTTTGGATATCTTGCGTTCACAGCGCCCCACTGGCCGTTGCAGGCTCCTCAGGAGCTGATTCAGCACTACCGAGGCCAATACAAGGATGGACCCGAAGCCCTGCGACAGAGCAGGATGAAGCGAATGATCGAATTGGGACTAATGGACCCCAATACCCAGCCACACCCGGTCGTTGCGGACGAGGTTACAGAATGGGAAAACATGACCGAGGAGGAGCAGGCCAAGAGCTCAAGAAGCATGGAGGCCTTTTCCGGCATGGTCGAGGTAACTACCTGTTTGAGTTCTTACTGAAACCGTCAGCTAATCTTGCCTAGTCCATGGATATGAACATCGGCAAGGTACTGGACGAGCTAGAGAAGCAAGGAGAGCTTGATAACACCTTTGTGATCTTTCTCAGCGACAACGGCGCAGAGGGCGCGGCATATGAGGCATATCCAATGATTCGCGGTCCACTTCTCGAGCATCTCGAGAAGTATTACGACAACAGCCTCGAGAACATTGGAAATGCCAACTCCTTTGTCTGTAAGTGGCCTACTCGCATTGCGTGTCCTCTTCTCTATCTAACCATTCCAAGGGTACGGTCCACGGTGGGCAATGGCCTCCACGGCGCCATCTCGTCTATACAAAGCATACCCGACTGAGGGTGGGGTTCGCGTGCCTGCTGTCGTGCGTTATCCGAAATTCAAGAAAGAGGGAATCTCGGACATATTTGCCACCGTCATGGATTTGGGACCAACTATTCTTGAGATGGCTGGCCTGACCCACCCGGCACCGGAGTGGAAAGGCCGAAAAGTGGTCGACATGAGAGGCAGGTCCATGACCAAATGGTTCAACGGAAAAGACGAGACTGTTCATGAGAAAGATTTCGTCCAAGGGTGGGAGCTTCTCGGCCGTGGTGCTATCAGAAAGGGAGACTGGAAGGCAGTTTTCATCCCCAAGCCAAAGGGTACCGACAAGTGGCAACTATACAACCTGGAAAAAGACCCAGGCGAGGTCAATGATCTTGCTGAGCAAGAGCCAGAAATCCTAAAGACACTACTTGTGCTGTGGGATCAGTACGTATTAGAGAACGGCGTCATTCCAATGCAGCCCGAGTTAGGCGAGTATGTCGAGGCTCTAGAGGAACAGATGACGGAACAGGGTTGGATGGAGTACGAGTTCTGGCATCCGGGTGCGATTCAAAACCCAGAGAAGTTCATTAAGAAGCCACCAAGGTTCCCGAGTCAACGTCCGCAGAAGGCTGCTTGGATGGATTAGCTATCAAGCTCGGGAACTAGGGCTGTCAAATGATGCCAAGATACAATGATTCTCTCACTAGCCAAACCTAACTGTATACTTTAACGGCAATAAATCAACCGGTGCTAGGTCAGCGGTCCAAAGTATGCATCGAACAATGGCTTTTCACGGCTTGTAGACAGTTATAGTTCCTTTTTAGAATAATACTTGTTTCAGCGCCCTAGGTCGCGAGAAAGTCTCCTAGAGCAGCGTAAAATACCTTCGAAAAGATACCACGGTAGATGAAAAAGCCTGCTAAATATAGAGAGGTCGCTTATAGCTGCCAAAGGTAAAGCATAAAGCAAGTATCCAGCCCTTCACTCGAGACAAGGTCAGACCTTAATCCTAGTGCAGTGTGTACAAGAGGCGTACCTGCGGAATCTGACGCACTAACCTTATCTGCAGGTTACTAATGCTGGTACTAAAAGTAGTATTTTTAGTTCTGGCCGGTGCATTTCGATGATGCTGCTATGGTTTTTGGTTGTTTTTTTCGGGTGGTTGTCCTTCTCTCCTCCTTAGTAGCAGGATCGATCCGATCACTAATATCTTCTTTCGCTCCTACCTTGGAATGGCGGCCTTAGCTTATCCCTTATTAAAGATGGCCTTAACCACTTGAAAAGGAGTTAGATCTATACAAAATCAAACCGGGGAGGGCCAGACACGTGACTTCCAGATATCCTCCATGTCATCTGACTGTCACTAGTGCAATCCCTATCCTCTCGCGACACGATTTAGTTTCTGATATACGCCAGCTCAGCACCGAGATAGCGTGTGCGCTCGAGAAACTGCATACGCAATTTTCAATGATAGACTAGGAATCATGGCTAGTAAGAAAACACGTCTACTCGTTTCTTATGCATGGGAAACCACGACTGACAAATTTGGAGGTTGCGTCACTTGCCGCCAGAGAAAAGTCAGTTTGAACACCAAAGGCCTACCGGATATGGAGTCTGACGAGTCTGTAGGTCAAATGTGATGGAAGACCGGGGCTGTGTCGCCGCTGTGAAAAATTGGGCATTCAGTGTCTATCGAGAGGTTGGCTGTAGTCTTTCCACGGAATGTGCTGAGAATAACTAATCACAGCAGGGTCGCCCCTCTCTCCACAAAGCACAGACTCGGTAGCACGGGCCTCGAATTTAACTCAGGCTGGCCACAAGCGTCTGCGGATTCCAATCGCGTGCGAGACATGTCGAAAGAAGAAGCTCAAGTGCGACGCTCAGAAACCCGCATGCTCCTTTTGTGTGCGGAAACAATCGCAATGCCTATATGTGACAGCTGGTCGGCGATGGGGCGAACTAGACAGCAAGATCTCGCCGGGCCTGGGATATGCACCTTCAGAGAGCTCAGAACAAGCCGCCGAGCTGCCAAGGAACTCACCCATCAGCCATGATACGGCTGAGGCGGGGGGAGACGACTTTCTTCTCTAGCCATGCTGCAGAAGAACAGTTCTCCAGGTCTCCGGGAAGAGTCAGTCAGTCTGATGTATCGGCATCAGAAAGAGGTTCTGAGAGGCGGGCGAATGAAATGAGTGTGAACTCTGCCCAGAGCCCACGATCGGCTCCATCCGAGCCACAAATGCGCACGTTGGGAATTCCTTCGGGCCCAGAACTGCTACCATACCTGGATTCTCTCTTGGAAAATGTCCACCCAATCAGCTGTAACAACTTTTTGCATCCAGGCTACTTGTGTGAAGGCCTTGACCGAGCATCGGCCTTGCTACTGCTGGCTATTTGTGCTTCGTCATCCAAATTTCTTCCTGGTTCCAGCAGCCGTGGGAACGGACTGAAATGGGCAGCAGAAGCGAGGAGCTTGATCATGAGCAACTTTGACCACATTTCAACGTTGACCATCTCAGCGGTGCAATTTCTTGTTTTGCACGAGATGCACGAAGGAGAATATACCTCCGCATGGAATTTAGTTGGTATGGTGCCAAACTGCCTCGAGTCATCGTTGAAGTGGCACTGACATTTTAGGAATCGCTACTCGAATGTCGATGCAGCTACAGCTCTATGAGCCCAACTCACCGGGGACATTTCTGCAGCAGGAGTGCCGGCGTCGCCTAATGTGGGCGGTGCTGGTATCTGATCTCCTTTTCGAAAGCAACAGTCGTATCGACCTAGAACTGCTGATGGATGTACCCTTACCGTGCAATCTATGGAGCTTCACCCAGGGACAGCCTTGCAGGACTCTGACTCTTCGTCAACTTCGCGGCGTGGTTGAAGATGAGGCAATAAAGCAGTCCTCCAATCACTGTGCATACCTGATTAACATTCTGGTGATTCGGCGCAAAATTTTAACGTGTGTCCACTTCTTATATGATCCTGCTCTTAGTCGTTTACATCTAACTGTAATAGTTACATTCAAGAAGCCCGGGACTCAAAGATGGACTTGCCTTGGCTTCCAGGGTCTTACTTCTCCATGCTATGTGAAGAGTTAGAAATATGGAGGCGCAACCTACCTGCTAACTATGCTTTTGTTGAGCGTTACATGTACACTTTCAGAGTCAGCCGGCATCTCGATATCTTTCTCATGATCCATGCGTATTATCACCAATGCTGTATCATTCTATTTGGCGCCTTCGTTCCCGAAGATGTAGGCTCAAAACTTCAACGCTCTGTGGCGCAAATTCCTCCCGAGTTCATCCAGACTTGTTCAGATCGGTATGTCTCACATGCTAGAGATATTCCGTTCCTGATACAGAAGGTCTTAAAAGTCGAGCCGGATCATCTGTTCCGTGATCCGTGGCTCGGTCTTTGTATCTGGGATTCGACATCTGCTCTGCTCGCGTCAACTAGGTGGCAAGAAAATAGGAATTCTTACAGGGATGATATCACGGAGTTAGTGAAGTTGAATCTGCGAGCTCTGGAAAACTCTATGCCAATTATAGTCCTGGCTAAGAAAGTCGTGGGTGATGCCAGGCCACCTGATTAGTCCTTCATTGCTAACGCATTCCAGCATGGATTTTGTTGCGCTGCCGCCAGAGCTTATGACATCGAGATTCCCAAGGAGCTTTCTGTGGAGGATATGGAACGGTATAGTCTACTTTGTTGCACTTTCTTTTTCGAGGTTCTTATACCATTAATAGGGCACCATTCGAGCCAGGGCCGCTTAATGCAGCTGATGGGATATCTCGACGATATCCGTTCTTTTCCACTATGAAATCTCAGGATTCACCCGAATGGGACCAATTATTTCATGCTACTAACGTCGGCAATTACGCAGCTCCTACACGGCCATCTGTATCGACCCCCCTCTCGACCTCTACATTCAATTCCCAGACTAGGTTCATTAACATTTCAACCTAACCAGACTCTATCGATTACTGAAGAGCTTTCCTACTTACACACTCCCAGTATGCCAATGTTGGCCTCCTGGCCTATGGATGATTTCCAGTGGTGGCAAATCCAAGATCCAGATATGGATCCAGTAGCAGTAGCAGCAATTACTGGCCTTATACCTTCTATCCCAGCAGATTAACAACTACTTTATTACTAATATAATAACTGTTATAACTTAACTTTTAATAACTAGAATATAATATATAAGTGTTAGGTCGTAACAGTAATTCTTAAAAAATAACTTACTTCTAAACACAACTAGGTGATAGCGAGGTAGAGATTATCATCCCCGTATCGCCGCCGAGACAATCAGCCACTTCTCAACGCAGTCGCCGTCGAACTGAGACCGCTACGGTAGCATCGAGAGAATATGATGCGCCTACGGCTGTGAACCGTCCCGCAGTCGTCGAGGGTACGGCAATGACACAGGCATCCTCCGCAGCACTTGATTCACAATTGAGGCACTTGATTCACAATTAAGGAAGGACAAAGCGGAGCGGCGGCGGCGGCGGCGACCAATTGCCAGAGCCACCTCTAGCAAAACAGCCAAGGGCAAGAAGCACGCGATTGCTGAAAGCGGGCATTCGTCGGACAGCCTTCGCGGAGCAAAGTGAGCGTTGTGTTATGCTGATGAAATTGATGAAAGCTCAAATGCAGATGAGGGCCAGTGCTGTAAAAGAAGGGTCACGGGTGAGCAGGCTCGTGTGGAGCAATTTCGTCGAACATTATCAACACCGCCGCCACCATCAATTTCAGATGGGGAAAAAAGGCTACCTAACGATAGCGACTATGAGGCAACCATGAAGTTGTCGATCCACCCGAATACAAATAGTGCAGAGCATCATCACGAGGCGAAGAAGACATGCCAGAACAGAAGGGCTGCCGATGAGTGCATGAACCAAGTGGCTTGAGGCCTCTCACGATGAGACTCTTCGGAGCGAATGGCCTATACAAAGTCTCGAAAGATGAATGGCCACTTCTCGTGCAGTTGGCTAACGCTTTTCTTGAATTGAAGATAGTCTGTAAGACTAGGTACTACTAGGTGTTCCCTAATCCCTGTCTTCAGAAATCATCTGCGTTAACAAATCAAAATCGTCCACCTCGCCTTCCAGTGCGACAGATGGCCCTAGTCTCTGGTAGAATGGAAATTCAAATTCAGATGGATAAAACCCCGCATATTCCCAATCGATGATGGCCTTGATCTTAAGCGTGCCTGGATCAACTATAACATTGTTCATAGAGAGATCGTTGTGACAAAACACAAGGTCTTGCTGCTTCCGCCGACGCATTCTCCAAGGTTGTCCATTGGACTTCCGCATAATACGATATGGTGGAAAGACCTGACAGTGAGTTAGCCTGGCTTATAAGAAATGTTCCAAATGCATGAGTACCATCTTATCTGGCCCACCCCAAGTGTCAGAGGTAAGTTTCTTCAGTGTGAGTACATGACATTGTAGCTCTTTTGAAACAGCGGCTTGGCTCTCAGCATCCAGATCGTTCATTCCAACTCCATCCACATATTCAGTAATTAGTAAGTATGATGCGCTGTTATCCTTAAAGCAGCCAAGTAATTTTGGGAGAGGGTTACCAGTTTCAGCAAGAAACTGAAGGCATGCACCCTCATTAAGGATGCGCTCCGTGCTAAATAAAGGAACATGCATATAACCATTCTGTTTTTGCCATTCGCAGGACCGAAGGCTTCGCTTAACCCAGGTGCTGCCAATTCGGAAGTACTTTCTCTCAGGCGAGATACCAATACAATGCTTTTCCCGTTTTTCATTCAGTTCGCTGTTAGTTGGTGGGGCCATCTTGACGCCAATGTGAGGTAGATTAATGAAGACAGAGTATTGATGGAAAAGCCATTCTGGAACTGATGTGCAGAATTGCTTGGAGGAAAGGCCACAAGGTTCGCTTACGTTTTTCAGCTGATTTCTGTACTTTGAGCCCTAGCACACTGCACCAAACGTTTGCCCTGTATGGTGCGTTTGCCCGCTGTGTGGTGCATTTTGTATAGTCGCAGACAATGTGCAAGACCATCAAGGTGCATTGGCGAAACTAGCAATCACCTAGGATAGGGATCAGCTCACAACACTAACACAGACCAATGCACCATCAGGTGTATTTTTTTTTTTTTCGGTTATTCCATGGTAGTTATTAGAAGTAATACATGTTCAGTCCAATGAAAGCTTTCTGTTGGGGACGGGAGTTATATACTGGGAATTCTTCTTGTACCTTATAGGCGCATCGGCAATGCAGATACATAATAATGCTCTAGTTAAGGGCAATTCACTCGATTTATTCCGCTACGTCAGTGGAATTTCACAGGTATAAGAATGATTGTTATCGCTGCATCGAAAAACAATATAGGTTTCTTTACTTTTCAGCTATAGTCTTCTTAAATGTCATTGTGATAGTACGAACACAGACGAAATCAAGTGAAACGTAACAAGTTCAAGCCCACTTTCCCAGTAACGCCATAACACCTGCTCCAAGCAGAGTATAGGATACCATTCGAACCAACTGCCTTGCGTGTCTCGTCCTGTCGCACTCAAAGAGAAAGTCGCGCGCAAGCAGGTCAACAAATCCAGTGTAGATGAGAATGCCGGCGCTTAGGGAATCAAGAACTCCAGAGACGACATTGGCAGTAAAAGAGTTTGGTTCGTAGGTTGTTCTCAACGCGAGACCAATGGCAATCGACAGCGGTGTCGTGAGTCCGTAGGCAAGACAGAGTAGCCAGGGTAGCCAGTTCCTCTTGCCCGGGAATGGGATTGAGGCCATTCGCGCGCCAATTCCAAGGCCTTCAAAGGACTGATGGAACACAAGAACGGGGTACAGGGTGTTGAACTCTTCGCCGACAACACCCAGATTCAATCCGATAATGACGGAATGAAATATGATGCCGAACTCGAGGATGAGAAAAGCACCAATCTGCTGCAGATACGCCATTCTCTCGAGAGATTCCCTGTCTCCCAGCTCTGACAGATCCGTAGGCTTCTCGTCAGGATTGGTTTTGAGCTGACCACAGGAAGGCTCCAGCATGCCACAGGGGCTGTGTGTAGCAGGATCAGGCTGCCTCACCACTATCTTTCTAATCTCCCGCTCTGTCTGGACGCCATATTTCGCATCAATATAGCATTTGGCTCCCAGCTCGGTAAGAAAGGTCATGACTGCCCCAAGCAGAACAAGAGCTGGACACCATGGGAACTCAGCCCAGTAGCCTGTCAACCCAACACATGATGTGCCGCCAATTGCCTCATACGCCGGATCAAGAAGATGGATAAAGGCTGTTGCGATGATGACGCCGGTTCCAACATAGCGAGCGAAGATGTAAAGCCCGGCAGGGATGCGCCAGGTAGGCTTTTGACGAGCTATCACGGGAAAGAGAGTAACGGCGGTGGAGACGACGAAGATGACGAAGATTGATGATACTCTCGCACCAAGATTCCCGTTATACTCATTCTCGCTAACTTGAAGGCTGCATATGATTTCTTTCAAGTCAATATCAGGGTCGGTCAGGTTCACCGAGGTAGGATCAAAGCCCCGTGAAGTTCGCATAGTAGAAGGAAGAGCTGGCTGAACAAATCTTAGCGCATGGGACGATGGACAGACCGGCAACTTGATGCCAATTGAATCACAAGCTGTGAATCACAAAGAAATAAGGTATGGTGTATTGAAAAGACAATTGCATTAAGGACGTAGCTACGAACTGGACGACATTAGATATAATAAATTTTCAAGGAGCCCTGGGCTTAATTTTCAATGTTTGCACCTTGATGGCTAAAAATCCGGACTGTTATCCATCGGACCACTAGAATGCTGTCATCAGGAGTTACCATGACCCACCAAGCTCGCACATTCTAGAGAATGCAAACTATTACTTAGGATACTTTTACAGGCAACTATGGTCTGCTGTACTTTGCCTGCGGGATTTGTTTTCTTTCCCTTTTTTCCCCCTGTGCTTTATTTCTTCTCCAGTTAGCGTATTGGCTGGGCTTTCCGATGATAACCTAAGGTGCGCAATGAAGAAAGAAAGTATGAGTATTATTGCCACTAGCAGTGACCCTTCAAGCCAGCTAAGCCGCGGACCATGAGCAGCAATTGCTTTGACAGCGTTTATGTCAATTTGTTGATGAGAATCCAAATTTGCTAACTGCTCAAACCCATCTGATTGGCGATTAAGACGCTGCTAATGCTGGAATGCAGGTAGCACTAGCAGGGCAAGGGATATGGAGACTGTTGCAAATGGAATAACATTTTCTAGATATCGTTGTTGCGCACGGGTCGAGAACCAGCCACTTTCCCAGAATGGTGCGGGAGAGCTTAGTACCGAATCAGCCATAGTACAGCCTATGGCGTGCGATAATGAAATAAAGAACCAAAGATTGACGCAGACGTGGTGCTAGAGAAATCTTGCGGCTGGGCCCAGAAGTATTCACATGAGATGATGCTGCCTAGAGCTCTCTGGGGCAAAGCCTGCTGTCTTGAAGATGGCCGACAATTGTTTGAACATTAATTCATGTCAGTAGTTCTTCATATTACATACAAGAACAAGCCTTCTGGAAAAGTATTGCCTTTGTACCCAAGTCTCTGCCATAGCGTGTTTGTTGATTACCAACAGGACTGTCACGATATAGTGAAATACAGAGGGGGCCATGCTACTGTTCCCTTGTAGGCAGTAGTTCCATTATGGCCGATATGAGCAATCCAGCTTTTGAGTAAATGATGTCTCAAAATATCTAGTTAGCACCAGGAACAAGAGTCGGGGTCGTAGAGAGGTGCATTTGCCTGTTGGACGTCTGATGATAGTTAATTCTAATGAACTTAGCCGAGTAGCGTCCCGTAGAAGAAGCTCAATAGATTCATACTGTCCGCATTTGCCTTCGAATGACAAAGATGAGGCCCGAGGGAAAGCAAAAACGCTGGAACGGTCTGTGGCGTGCCCAATCCAATCATGGTCAGTTCAAGGCGCAGACTGAGCAGTGGTGGGTCAAGCGGTTTCTTGGAATACTACAATAGGGCGCAATGTGAAGATGCCCAGTCTGCCCGCCCTTGTGGATCTCTAGGTGTTTTTCGTGTGAAGTTTTCTCTCTTGGACAACTCGGATACAGGGTTTGGAAAAAGGCTCCTGCATTCGATAGATCAGGCTGCCTCTCAGTACAACGACTGTAAAGCTTGTGAAGGGCTAGACTGGGAGGATACGACTAATACCCGCCGAGACTAGTCCAACGGAACTCGCTATGGGTCAGCTATTTATTATTAGAACAAGCAACTCGGCTTTAAGGCAGACTCTGATTGTACCCTAGAACAGATTACAATCCATTGGAATGAACTTGTTGCTATCCCAATTTTGGACAACAAGATCACCTTTCTTAATGTAAAAAATCTTGCGCCAATTACTTTATAATATCTTTATTCTTTTTCGTAAATTTGGCAAACAGCTATTCCTATAAACACAAGAATTTTACCTAGCAAATCAATCCCTCTTTGTGTAGTGTAGAGTATGGGTACTGTTGTAATGGTTTGTATTTTGCAGGGTACTGGACTAGTTCCAAGATTCATGTCCAGAGCCACTCTATAGCAACCCAACCACCGGTTCTCTGAACATTCTTAATTTTCATTATTCATAAAAACAAAGCTACCCCGTATTCCAGTGCCGGCTATGTGCCAAGATCCGCTTTCCTGTGCAAGACTCAGGAACCACCCAATCAATGATTCCATTTGCATAGCCCACAGCCAATATTTTGTAGCACTGCCGAAAGCCTAAATAACGCCACGTTATAAGTACTGTAGCGAAAGAAATAACGATGTGCAACTTTCTCCATAACCCCAGGATACTAATATCTGACCGGGGCGAAACAAGCTTTGATCTCCGCATACTTTACTCTTATTATTCATTTACCCATTTATTAGAGTTCGAACCCCTGCCAAGCAAAAGATTCCCGTCGGCTCGTCGGCTTACCCTTCCAACAGGATCTTCTTCAATAACCCAGCTCAATGCCGCTGCTATGTTGCTTAATCTTTTATTTCCCTTGACATACAAATTCAGTTGTTCGGTCCTCCAATCTACCTCATTACATTTATTACATGATCTAGCTAAGTTTGCAAGTTACTGCCAAGTTGCTCTCCAGTTTCAAGTTGTTTGTATATTGTCATGTATCCTGAGTCTAGGATGGTTACCTATTTTACAGATACACTGGCTCAACCGGCACCTCGCATTCTGCGCTCCCCGATTTTGAAGCTTCCTCCACCATATTTGATGCTCAACGAGCTTCTTACTCATAGACATTGATAGTAATGGGCATGTTGAAATCGAGCTCACCGATACAGATTTGGAACTAGACAGACAAGTCAGGCGAAGAAAATGGCAAGGAAAGATGAATTAACTTACTCCGTTGTTGTTGTTGCAGCAGATAATGGTCTGGTCGCACGCAGTGGTGTTCGAGCAGGTATGACCTACAAGACATTAGAACTGATCTTAGATGGAAATGTCACCCATCACATACCGCCGTTTCCATCGCTGCTGCAGCAGTATGGGCTACCTGCAGAACAGGCATTCGTCTGGGTGTTTGTACCACAGTCGCTTCCGCTTCCGCTTGCGCTTGCGCTCTCTGGCGTCCAAGTCAGATTTAATATTTCCATGAGATGATCGAAACTCACTGCCCATTGCGTTACTGGCCTTGTTGCGGACCGGCATCTTTGGGAATGGAATATCTGCCACGCTGGGTGTACGAGGCCCGATGGCTCGAGGTTCAACCTCAGGCTCCTGGACAGGAGATGCCATGATGCCATTGAGGGCAACAAGAGTGTAAAGGATCATAGAAACATACATGGTTGAATGTTGGAAGTTTGATAGGCAGATATATGATGAATGAGATTGGTTGATTGTACTGAGTAGCTTGAGCGATAATGGAGAAGAAAACGTTCTATTTATACAGAATGTGAATGACCTGAGGGATTTTATTTTTGTATTTCTCCTGCTGTTGGAGGTTAATGTGTACACAAGAAGCAAAGGAACTGCCAAAAGTCCAAGAAGCAGTTTCTGTAATAGAGTACATAAACATGACGAGTTATATATTAACTGACTTTGTCACGCTTCCTGCACAGTACAGAGCTAATGCCCCCCAACAGTCATTATTGAATATTTTAAAATTGTTGAAAATTTAGTACAATAACAAGTTAGTATTAAATATAGTATGTTGAATTTTACTACAAGCGCTGCTCTTTTACTACAAACAGTTACTTAACATTAAAAGCCGGTTGGATTTTCTCATACTGAGAGAGAAGTATTCACTTATGTCATGTTACTCAACGCTTTGGAGAGTTTGGCCTAATGCAGCTTCTAAACTTTCAGCTCGCGAAAACATGCAGCTATGCTACAAGATTGAAAGAAACAAGGAACATAGAGCTTTGTTGAATAGGATTACATCTTACTATTACCTGTGCAAGGACTCAGCTAATATTATATTGCATCAACATACTTCTCTTTCTGCGAGAGCCAAACCTTAAACACCAAGTTAGTACCTGCTTTGATACAGCCTGCTTCAGCCATTAAACTATCAACATGGACCAATAATACCCATGAGCTCGCCTACAGTACAAATATCTGACCGCATATTGGTACCTGAATTTATATACAAAAATAAAGTTAAGACTGTAAGAAGTAAGTTCAATAGTAGCTTGGATGTGAATTTTATTTTTTTCGCAAGATTTCGGTTTATCGCCACTTCGTACTTCTCCTACATCGCATATCGGGATGGTCAGACTGTTTTCGCGATACTCATACAAAATCTTTCGACAGAAAGGTATAAAGAGGGCCTCTCTGCCTTCTTCAAATTTTCTTCTTGCTATCCTCAGACACTCACTCAACAAAGCAATCACTACAACAGCACTTTTCAATCTTTTACTTCAAAACCACTTCCACCTTTCAAAATGCAATTCACTACTGCCATCGCTCTTCTTCTCACCGCCGCTACCGGCGCCATTGCAGCCCCTGGCGGCCACGGTGTTCACACTCCTCCTCCTCCTCCCCCTCCCCCCTCAGAACGTTGGTACCAACACCAACTACCAGTCCAACAACTGTGGCAATGGTGCTTCGCCATACTGCTGCAGCGCTGAGACCGATGCATTGGGCTCAAGCTACTGGGAGTGCTCCAACATCAGTGATACTTGCAACTCCATCACTGTTTGCTGCAACAACAACAACCAGAACAACAACCAGCAGGTATGTCCTAAAACAACTTCAATCTCAACTACGTCTGCGACTACTTTTAAGTGCATTATACGTGGTCCACACATCATGTAACTTCATTGACCGAAATATATAGGGAGACCACAACAGCGAGGACAACAACAGCGGCAACCAGTCGTGCAGCGCCTTTGGACAACAGAAGGTTATTTACAAATAAATTCGTCTGCATCAGTCTAAGGACTATAGCTATCTTATTCACGAGTCTTCTAGTCTCTTAAGATAAGCACAGCCTAATGTACTAGCAGCGGATTTAGGCTCAAAAATGTGAGATGTTATGTTGAAAAGGGGGATTTGGTTCTTTTCTATTCGGGTCAAAAGATAACTTGTACCAAGTAATTTTTTCTACCCAGCTACTTTCTTTAACACTATTTTGGCCGATTTAGTTTACATAAAATAAAAAGGATTGCTTTGAACCTACAAACACCAAATGGTCTCCTTACGGCCCTCTCCAAATAGTTCGAAGTACAAGGCCTCGTAAACTGTAGTTTGCCTGAAAGATCAAATTTCAGGCATTTGTTGGTCTGTATAGGCCAAGCGACGGTACAACGGGGTCTTTGGATTTCTGAGCATTACCCTAGCAAATCAACACTTTCTATTTGATGTCGGAGTGCATTGACCCGTACAATTTACAATACTATTACCAACAGCAGTAGAGCAAACCCCGTATTACATGCAGCGTTTCATATACTAGCACTTACTGATGGCTCTGCAAGAATCCATCCTTGTCCAACCAGAGTCTATTGTTATGCATGCAGAAATATGGTATTCTGAGAGATGTTTTCTGATATAATAACACCCAAACGATGGTATTGGCTATGTATAATAAACATTAGCCTCAATAGTTTCGAGATTTTACTCATCCGACTCCTTGTCTCTTTCTTCAATCACTGCAACTATAACTTTATGTAAATTATCAAGAATCTTATGGTGATTTCCCGTCATGCGTGCTAGAAGAACCCCCGATTTCGAGAGAATAAAAGCTCCCTGTATCATGTTCCCCTTGGGCGAAGCAATTGACATTGCTTTGGACAAAGACCCACTTGGATTGCTCAGGAGAGGCAGCCAAGTATCTTTCTCTTTCACAAACGCAGCAGTTGATGACACCGAATCTGGTGAGATGCCTATCGTATCCATTTCCGCCGCCTCCCAGTCTAGTTGAGCGTGTTCAAACTCCCCGTATATTTCGTATGCTATTAGGAGAGTTAATGCAAAGTATAAAACAGATACTTGGGTGCTTGGCCATACCATCGTCATCCCAAGGCTTCGGGTATACATAAACAATCACCCCATTGCGACTCTTATCCACCAGCTGTTTCAACGACGTTTTGGTTCCATCTCGGAGGTATAGTTCACCTCCGAAGTCATCAGTTGATGGGATCTTGGACCCAATGCTTAGATGAAGCGATGAACTTTTGTCGCTTTTCCCTTTGTTCACTTTCACGGGGCCGGTCTTTTTAGTTACTTTGGCTTTGCGTTCGCGTGATGGTTTTGAGACCTCCGCCAAAGATGGCTTGGCCTTACTCGCGGTAGAGGCATTCCTGTTTGCAGCAGCTCTTGTTATAGGCATATTTCGGACGTCAAAAGCAATCAAGTATGTGGCAAACCCCCAGCTTTGAGAGAACATGAATGCAATGGACTTGAGTGTGCAGCATTGCAGCTAAGCCAAGCCCCACTTGTGGCTGATCCTTCGAGGCATGATGCTGACTGACCGGCATCTATTCTTAGCTCAAGAAATTCCAAGTAAATATAGTCAGCCTCGGAGCTCCTAACACTCTCCGTATTACCTAGGGTATCTATTTTCGCCGTCGTGATTAGTAGCGGCTGATAGACCATACTATCTGAGACTGAATTTATCGCCTAATGAGTAGCTTCTTTCCAATTAATAACGATTAATAGACGGAGGCCGGCTTAGAGCGACATGCCCGGTCTTGGCATCGATCGCGGGCAAATCCTGATCTTTTTATAACAATACTCGCATTCTTCTAGGTACAATACATAACAGAGTACTGCGTCTCATTCAAAGACAAAATCATGCAGAATTCGCCTGCTGCCCTCAGAAGCCTGTCAACGGGACTCAGGTACTCGCTTACGTCAACAAAAGCGCTTGATGCTATGACCCGAAACTAATTTTCTGACGAGGAGGCTTACTAGTTGAGTATAAATCTAATGCAGTTGTCCATTCATTGGGGTCTGTCTCTCTAATATTCCCATCCTTGTCGAGATACTTGCCGTCGATAGGATAGCCGCTCACTGTCCATAATTGTATCTCTACAATGATATCATTAGCCTACCAATTGTCCTTAATCGTTCTAAGCTTTTGTGCCCTCTCTGTGGTCGATAAAAGATACCCCTGACTGGTCGCTGCATTTTTTTAATGGTAAAAAGTAAAGGATTCAATGAAACAAGATAATCAAAGTCGGAACTAATAGTTTACTACATGTAAAAGGACATTGAATGACTATGGTTCATGGTTTAGTTCTACGGGTTACACACTTGTTATGGCGAAGTTTAAGGCCATACCATATTGTAATGCAATGCCAACAGCTTACACCGGGCGCCAAGTCAACAGCCCTCGCATCCACCTCAACAAAACTGAGTAGATGTAACAGTACGTATATGTATATATATACACAGCGAAGACAGGTATCTCAATCTGTGGAGAAAGTTCTTCTTCGCCGGCTACATGTAAAGCTTTTCTCCAAAAAAAAAAAAAAAAGGAAAAGGAAAAAGGAACACGTGCTTTTAAGACGCGTCGGATTCCAGGCAGCTGTGATAATCCTGTCTGGGTTCTTCAACTTTATCTTGTACCTCATTTCCCCATACTAAAGATAAACTCCTTCAGACGTAAACAGCGGGGTGGCAGAAGGTACAATACGTGCTGCATATGCATCACCAAAACCACCAGATGAGTCCAGTTATAGTAGGCACTATGACGAGAACAAGAGTCGCCACCATGTATCGCGTTTCTTCTTCTGTTTGTGTGTGCGCTTCGTACGGCGGAGGCGAGGAGGGTTCCTCAGTGGGAAGAGTTGAATATGTGTGTTTCTGCGTAGCCATTGTAACTATTGAGTATGCTGCTGAATATAGTATTGATGGAGCTATATCAAGAAGCTGAAAGTGATTTCGAAGCTAGGGTGGAGGGACTCTGTAATTAAAAGTGTCTAGGCGCATTTGACCGGGGACATGTAATGTGTTTATAGGCACACGAGGCGACTGTTTTCTTAAGAAAAGGCGACTGGATTACACCTCAGCTTGAGCAAAGTTCTTTAAAGACACGGTACAGTATCGGCAATGACGGAATCTCTACCGACCCTGCTAGACTCTAAGCAATAACTGATTGACCTAAACTGCGCACTGCAACAGATGGTTGCGCCTTTATTGGACTAGCGCAGTATTATACTGTAGAGACTTTTATACCTATTTGCACTTTGTAGCCCTCTGACTGACTGCCCTACAGTGAGAAAGAAGCACCTGATAAATTTGAAAGGCTACCCCTTGCCGCCCTTGCCGCCTTTAGAAAAATCAAGGAAGAACAACCAACCGGCCTGTTCACATGATATATTCATCCCCAAGATACGTCGCGCTTCAGGTAATCTTCGCTAGGAAAGACATGTATTGCGCTTATACAACTCGCGTAACCACTGACGTGACAAAGATTTCGACATCATTATTTGCCAAATAACTCCATCCAAGAACAGATTTTCTTCATTTGGTGTAAACCTCGACCCACGAAGCCAGATTTGAACTGAGTAAGGTATAGTAGGTAAAAGATCTCCCGGTTGTAGTCGAGTACCCGCACTCCAAGTATATCTAGAGGCAGCACAGTTTGCATTTCGAGGAGAAATTTCCATCTGAGGCTAGTATATGCAAAGTAGATTTTAGGGTATGGTGGGTTTGACAAAGTTCCCTGGCATTAAGCTCTGGAGGATTATCCGTCAGGACCAACAAATCTCTCACTCGGCCGCTATTAAGAACTACTTCGTAAAGTGAAGTGATGCAAAGGCTAACAAGGCTCCGAGGCTAATAGGATCCATCAGGATTAAGCAGGATCCAACACAAAGGGGCATATAGCCAATAACACTGTTCATTTAGAACAGCTATTGATATGTATTAGGGTGGTTGCTATCTTCATATTCCGTAACCGTTTTACCAGAGGGCGCGGTGATTGGTTATCCTTCTCTCCTGCAAAAAAATAATTCATGTTGGCGCGCTAGCAAGGAACAGTTGCATGAGGGTAGCATTGTATAATATACGAAGCGGGGATTATGACAACTGCATTTTGTGTCTGGTCAATCCCGTCCCGAAGTCTCGGGGCGCAACACAAAAGACTCAACTGATATTGTTATCTGAGCGTGTACTATTCTAGTATCAAACATAACGAGCTGCTATGTATTACAAAAGAGGGCTATAGCTACACTGAAGGCATAACGCAGGCAAAAGGAATAGCCATGGCCTTTATGTACAACGTCTTGCGCCCTGAAGGTTGAAAAGTGGTAGCAGCTAGGTAGATTGAGCAGGGACTAAAAATTGGCTGAAAAAGTCCAGGATATCAATTGTGCCGTCTAAAGAGCAAATTTTCCCGACATCTACTCATAGTTAGCGCATTTCAGGTTGATTACCTTGTATACAGTTTCGTCACTTGCATTGGTCTGGGCGAACGACGATCAAGCATCCCTCAGGATGAATGCCGTATGCCTGGTATGCTTTCCCGTGCCCTGAATTGTAACTCTCGTCGTCTACGAAGACTTTTTGAAGATCTGTTCACGTTAGCCTGGGAAGTCTTGGAGCCAGCCCGAATACCAACGTTTGATCTTCCATTTTCCCGTTAACGGGGTGAACACATCGGGAATCATGTTCTGTTCAACCTTGGTACGCTTTGATGCAAGCACAAGCACTCCTTGGATGACAGAATTGGGTTCCTGACCACTTGGTGTAAAGGTATTGATGATTTCCTGCAGTTCTACTGCAACCTACATTCGTATAAATCGTGTTAGTGGAGAATATCTTTATTGTGCTCAGAGGTCTGACGGACTTTGAAGAGCTTGGCGGCTACTGTCTGCTGCAAGATGTCTCCCGAAAACACAACGACATGCCACCGAGAATCAGCGGACAGTGCTGCCACCAACTGGATAGGGCGGGCATCGCAGAACCGGACAACCTGCGCGCTGGGGAAGCGCATTCCGACGATGACGCCCTGAGATAGGCCCTCGTCTGTCGGGCTGGGAGATACAAGGAGAGACTTTTCGTATCTCACGCCTTGACCAGCTGTGTATCGGCCTGCCTTGACAAATTGGTCCTTGAAGTCCTGTGAAGAGATTCCATTCTCTTGTCGGTAAGAGGAGGAGAATAGTTTTGTAAAGAATCGGTCAAACTCGATCAGCTGCGCGGCCGTTTTCTGGCGCTCCGAGACATATGTGTCGAGAATACAGGCAGAGGACTGGCGCCGTAGAACTGATGCCAGCTTCCAGCCAATGTTGTAGCCATCCTGCAGGCTCACATTCATACCTTGTCCGGCCTTTGGCGAATGCGTATGGCAAGCATCACCCGTTAGAAAGATGCGCCCGGCCTTGGCAAAGTTGTCAGCCAGGCGCTGGCCAATCGAGTATGCCGACCACCAGACCGTCTTCATGAACTCCACAGAGTAGGGGTGGAAAATTCGACGGGCCCGTTCCTGCAAGTCGGCCAGCGTGATGTCCTTGACCGCCGCATCACCGAGCTCAATGTAGAAGCGGACCATGGAGTCGCCTTCGCGGGGGATGATCATGAGGTTGCCGGCGCGTGAGTGAATGATTGCCTTCTTGCGGATGTCGGGGAAGTCTGTTCTGGCGTGAAGGTCCATGACACCCCATATGGCATTCGTTGAGTCGCCGACCATGGCAATGCCCAGGGATTTCCGGACCGCGCTGTGTGCTCCATCACAGGCCTGATCTATTGTCAGCAGTGGAGCGAAAATGTGAAATGGTGTTTGTTCAGTCAACTGACCAACACATATTTAGACTGGAAGACCTTCTGTTGTCCGTTAGAAACCGCCCTGGTGGTAACGCGGCTGCTTTCGTTAACAATATCATCGACTTCCACGCTTTGAACGTCGCATCCGTATTCAATCGCCGCGCTTCCGGACACCCGCTGTATCTCTTCAATCAGCATACCATTAATCCTTGCCTGGTTTAGGATGACATGAGGCTGGTGGCTCAAGCCTGGCTCCGTGTCCGCTGTATAGTGAGTGCGTTTAATGCCCTCGCCCTCTGCTGCCCAGAAGGCTACCTCAAGCACATGGTATGCCTCCTTCAAGAGGTCCTCGGCTATGCCAAAGCTCTCAAATATCTCCACGGTTCGACACTGTACGCCATCTGCTTGGCCATTCTCGAGCGGGCCATCTCGGCGCTCCAAGATCTTGTAGCTGATGCCGCAGCGTGATAGCCAGACCGCTGCGCAGAGCCCCGCAGACCCGCAGCCACAGATGAGTACATCGACCTGTTCAGCCATGACACTGTTTCGCGGTAACGACCAGTTGGCAAGGTGCACAAGGTGCACAAAGATTATCAAAGTGTTGTCTGACGTTCTTTTCAGGCTGATTGCGAATGGTTGCTTGCTGAAACTGCGGGACTGTCTCAGTCGGTCATAAACCGGCGCCGGGTCTGTATCCGGGGGTGGCGCATCCGGAGCCCGACGCTCGGGATTCTACCCGCCAACGATGGTGCATTTCCTATCTTTTGACAGCTGTATTGTTCATTCATGGAAAGTATTGTAGGAGGTTAAATTTATTTTTGAATGATGGGATGAGCTATACGAGGTGTCCAATACATGTATGGGTACAATAAAGTTACAGAATGGCGAGGTTTTCTCTCTCTGAGCAAGCTATGGCTGACGTTCGCAGCCTCCTCGATGCCGCCTGCACCGGAAAACCAGCAGGTATACCTTGTGCTAGTACTGTTGTTGTTGGTACCAGTTCACAACCAGAACTCTTCGCGCACTCCACGACAGCGTCGATAGGGGAAAATGACTGTAAGGTCGGTGACGATATTTACTGGTTGGCGTCGTGTACGAAGCTTGTCACTAGCATTGCCTGCATGCAGCTCGTTGAGGGCTCGATTCTCCGTCTCGATGATGCAGACCAGTTGGAGAGTCTTTGCGCGGAGCTTGTAGACCTCAAGGTAGTACAGGAGGATGGCTCTCTAGAGCCGGCTCGGTCCCGCATCACGCTGCGGATGCTTTTGACTCATACAGGTATTTGACACCAGCTAATGTGTAAAGAACCGTACAATTCTGACAATTGAAAAAGCTGGGTTTGGATACTCATTCCTGAACGCTAAGCTCCAGACCTACTCTAAGGCTTATCGCGATGGTGGAGTCAATTTCAACGAATTTTCTGGGTATATGGATGACTTTCTGCAGCCTCTTGTCAACCAACCAGGGGGGGGCATTTGAGTATGGCGTAAGTATACTTGCTATGTATTGTTTTATGTACTCATGCTAAGCCGCATCTAAGATCTCTATGGACTGGGCTGGCGTGGCCGTTGAGCGAGTTACGGGCCTGAAATTAGGTGATTACATGCAGCGCCACATATTCCAACCCCTGGGCATCCACGACTTGACTATGATCCCTTCGTTGGAGATGAAAGAGAGATTCGTCGGCATGTGGCAACGCGACAAAGAGGGCCACCTCTCTTCTCGCACACCTCTCCTCAGCCGTCCGTTGGGGGCAGATGCATCCGATAGCTTCCATAGCGGCGGCGCAGGACTTTTCGGGAGCACCCGAGAGTTTGGAAGTCTGTCCTACGCGTGTCATAGTTCCCAATCATCATACTAACCTTTTTCTTAGAAATTCTCGCCATGTTGCTCCAAGACGGCAGATCTCATTCGGGTAAGGTGATACTTGCGCCTTCAACTATTGAAGCCATGTTTACCGACCAGATATCATGGCTGCCAAACTTCGCCAGACGGCATTTCCCTGCCGTAAAGCCAGAGCTAGTCTATGTGGCCGAGGCCTTCTATCCGCCTTGCCCACCGCCGACGCCGCAGGGCTGGGGACTGGGCTTCATGATTACACCCGGCCCGACCGGTCGCTCCCACAAGACAGGTCAATGGTCGGGCTTATCCAACGCATTCTGGTGGTGTGACCGGGAACGAGGCATTGCTGGCCTGGTCGCCTCACAGATTTTGCCGTTTGCTGACCTCAAGGTTGTCGAGCTTTGGATGGAGATAGAATCTAAAGTATATGAAGGTATTGAGAGAGAAGCAGCAGACAAATAGACAGTATTTGGGCATTCAAATATGTAGGAGCTCGAAGGTTACTAGAAATTTATCATCCGGCTTTATTATCAAACGTCTATAGTACTGCTAGTGCTATCAGTGCCATCAAAGTCTATTGCGTTTATGAAAGGGTTACACGCTTAGTTGACTGTGTAATCCGCCATCCACAGACAGGTTCAGACCTGTAATCCCGTCCGACATGCTGCTAGCAAGAAATACAGCAGCACTTGCAATGTCTTCTGGCTTGCCGAGATGCCTGAGAGGATGTCGTTGTGCCATCTCTCGCTCGATTTCGACGTCATCTGTCATAGCTGAGATCATTGCGGTCTTTGTGACTATGGGAATGGACTGAGTTAGCGTTGATACTATACGTCTTTGTAATAGCCATACATACATCCTGGAAGAATTGAATTGCAGTGGATGCCGTGCGGAGCATAGTCCATAGCTACTGCTCGTGTAAAAGCGATTACAGCGCCCTTTGTGGCCGAATATGCAGGCGTGCCTGCTTTCCCCAACACGCCAAGTATAGATCCGATGTTGATAATAGTTCCGGCCCTGCCGTCGCCAAGGATTCTCTCTTGGCGCATCATTTGGGCACCAGCGAGTTTGCACCCGAGAAAGACGCCGCGCATGTTGACCCCCCAAGTTCGCTCAAACGTCTGCAGAGATGTCTCCCAGATGGGTCGTGGCTCAAACGCCTCGGGAGCAATGCCAGCGTTATTAACCATTCTGTACTATATTAGTATCTAGACATAACAACTCGACTAAATGCTGCAAAGCCTACATGTCAATCCGTCCAAACTGATTTGCCGAATCCCGGATGAGCTTCAACATGTCGTTCTCGTCCGCGACATTTGTCGAGACAAATATTGCCTTACCACCTTGTTCACATATTCTCTCATGTGTGAGTTGATTTTTATTTCTTTTGGAGCCAGGTGTTTGGTCGGCACAAATAATAGTAGCGCCCTGCTTGGCAAACTCCAGTGCCATCGCTTGCCCCAAGCCGGACGAGGCTCCTGTAATTATAGACACCTTGCCTGCCAACAATCCAGCATGAGCTATAGCCGAAGCCATGATGAATGTTGTAGTACATGCAAATACTGTTCAAGGCAATCTATAACAGAGCACATTATGTTCCCGCGGGTTCGCGTATTTGTAGTCGGAAGTCATACCGCACGTGGGTCAATCTACGGGTGCATATCCGCATAGCTTCCAGTGTAGCTCTAGCCCATAATGGAGATATTTATTTACAATAAATCGAATTTCTCTTAGTTTTCCAATACATGCTAAGCGACCTGTATATCCTTCGTCCCCGTGAACTTATTTGCTGGAAAGTAAAGTGAAAAGCTTGAGTCAACGGTAATCAGATCGGCATCTCTAGTTACAATCTTGCCACGACAGGATAGGCTTGATAATCTAAGATTCATTGTTAGTCTGGATACTCTTGTAACTTGTAGCACTTACTAGTCCTGATTGAAGGTCTGCGATTGCCTTGCTTAATAGTTCCGCAGGATAGACCTTCGCTAAGCAGTCGACGGGGAATTTTCCGTCGCGGTAAAGCTTCAAAAGTTTGGGAATCAACTGTAGATCAGAATGTTAGCAACCCCACGAAGACAACACTCGCGGAAAGGGACTCAATACAATATGCGGATCGGCAGCTCCTTCAATGACACCAATTACTCGTTTACATGACAGCAGTAAATCTAGAGCATTGATTCTCAATGTTGCCGTTGGAGAGGGGATTCCAACCAGAGCTAGCGTTCCGCCATGAGCAAGGGCTTTCACCGAGGCCTCGAGCACGCCTACCACACCAGTCGTGTCTATAATTTTGTCTGGGCCACCCGGGATAAGGGCTTGCAGTGCGGCATGAAGATCTGGCTCTGCTGCCGAGTTGATAATATGCGTTGCCCCCAGAGAAGATGCCAACTTCAACTTGGCTTCGACAACATCAATCGCAATCACCTGTCGTACCCCGAGAGACTTTGCAGCCAGCATTGCCGCAATGCCAACAGCCCCTATGCCCACGACGGCTACAGAGTCTTGAGGCTGTGGTTTGATCACGTTGAATACAGTTCCAGCACCTGTCAGATAGCCACAGCCGAGGGGAGGTAGTGTGCGGAGGTCCTCTGGTCTCGCATCAACCTTGATTACGCTTGCCTCTGTGACAACTGCTAGCTTGCTCATAGATGACTGCCCAAAAAACTGACCGTGAACCTTTGTGCCGTCAAGGAGTGATATCGGCGACTCTGCTCCAGTGCCTTGACGGGCAGAGCGGATAAAGTTGGTCTCCGTCATGTGTGGACACGTGCCACATCGGCCCTCAAGGCAGAATCTGCATTGGCGGCAGGAGTGGAATGAGAGCAGCACAGCGTCTCCTGGCTTCAAAGATTTGTCCCTCATTGCGGAACCTGTCCACCTCACAACGCCCGCCCCCTCATGCCCGAGCACAGCCGGGTAGCCTCCTAGTGGCATGCCCCCATGCTGGGCAACGACATCCTGTACGAGGTCAACTTGACGAGAAGGCAATTGATAGGAGCAGTAATACATACGGTATGACATATACCTGTATACCAGATCTCCACTAGCACCTCATTTGGCTGTACCTCGTCCAAGACAACGTCACAGAGAGTAAATGGATTGCCTTTACCCTGTACGACGTAGGCTTTCGTGCGGATGTTTCTCGGAGCTTCCATTTCGCAAGAAATTATTTCAACAGCTAGGAAAAACAATAGGCAATCGATCAATTAGAAATGGATTGATTTGGGAAGCAAAGACATATATTATATACGATGTGGGTTGTTGTGCTAGTATTTATTGGGTGAGCCGGAAACACTCCCGTCGCTCCACTCATTTCGAGCCTATGGAGTAGCATTGAAAACACATACTTTCAATATACCGCAGTCTTGGCCAGCAAAGATCTGGTGCTTCTATCTCCGAGAAAGCACTGCGGATTCATTAAATATAAGGCTTCTAACCCGTCACACCAAAAACCAGCTACGGCTTGCACATTCGCCTCCTAGCCTACCAGATGCGAATCTGCGATGGTGATAGTTTTCAGCTGTGTAAACTCAGCAAATCCTGGCTTCAGTTAGCGTACATACAAATAGATACGGTGCGTAGCTATTGGCATATTCTTACCCCAAGGAACCCCGAATCGCCCCCAACCACTTTCCTTGACGCCTCCATGAGGAATATGCGCCTCGTCATGGATTGTCATAGAGTTGATGTGGACTGAACCGCTCTCAAGACGCCGCCCAATATCAATAGCTAGTGGTATATTGGCCGTGTAGACGCTTGCCTTTAAGCCGTATGTTGTGTCATTGGCTAGTGCTACGGCTTCGTCGACTGTGTTGAAGGGGATGAGTAGGGCGATTGGGGCAAAGGTTTCAGTATGCCAGATCTTCATCTCCCGGGATACATTGACGAGGATTAGAGGAGTTAAGAAAGAGCCGTCTTGACGCGCACCCTCTCCACCGCCTAGAATCTTCGCTCCCTTAGCCCAGGCATCCTCTAGAAGTGCCATAACCTTCGATGTATGTTCGACCGAAGCTCCTGGACAAACGTTCTTACTCGCCTCTATGGAGCTTGCGACGAGTTTATCCGAGAACGAGTCAATGACACTTTGACTCACAAAAATCCGCTCCGTCGACATGCATACCTGGCCGTGCTGCGTACCTATGTTAGTCTTGTCTGGCGCCAAAAAAGAGTATAAATTGACGAACGTGTGTGAAAGCTCCAATAGCAGCTGCCTGTGCTGCCTTATCGAGGTCAGCATCCGCGAGCACAAGCTGTGCGGCCTTTCCACCTAGTTCCAGCAAAACTGGCTTGCAGTGCTTAGCAGCGTTGGCTGCGATAATCTTACCCACAGCCGTGCTGCCTGTGAAATTGATCTTGCGTACACGGTCATCAGAGATGAGTGCGTTGATAATCGGCACAGCGTCCTCCTGGGAATGTTGTATAACGTTGAGAACACCCGCTGGGAAGCCTGCGTCGTGAAAAAGCCTACCGATAAAGTGATGAGCCATTGGGGACTTCTCCGAAGCCTTGAGAATCGCCGTATTGCCGCAAGCGATGGGTGTTGCTACCGCCCGCATACCAAGAAGTAATGACGCGTTCCAGGGTGCAATGCCAACCTGAACGCCCAGAGGCTCTCGAAAGACCATGGCCAGCATATCGTCTGATTGCTTACTGGGTTGGATGACACCACCCGTGGTATGCATGATCTGGCCCGCTAGTTCTTCCAAGAGGTCGATACTGGTCTGAATATTGATCTGCTGGATCATAAAATCGTCAATTGGCGTCTCGACCTGCAATAACCACACACAAAAGAAAGAGTTAGAACCATGCATTGAAATATGGATCATGAAATATGGATCATTTGCTGTTGTGGTTGAACTTGCCCGTAGGATAGCTGCCACTTCTTCTCTACGTTCTCGTAGCAGATTGGCCGCTTTGGTGAGCAGCTCCCGTCGCTGCCACGGACTAGTCCGCTTCCACGCATGAAAGGCATGGTAACTACTGTCAACAGCGTTCTGAACAATCTCCGGTGTAGCGCCGTGCGCCGTCACGGACTCTCCGGTGGCACTGTTGATTACTGGGAAAGTAATATCCGACAGGACAGGCTCGTTGCCGATCCACAGAGGAACTGTTCGCCTCTCCAGTAGTGACATGATTTATTCTACTGATAATTTCCTGCACTGAATTTTACTCTATATCCGCGATGAGCTTCCGCATTTCATGGGCATAGAGCGCTTTTTAATGCTGTTTTCCAGACGATGTTTCCATATACCGGATCACTATCCGGCTGGTGTGGGCCATCATCCTGTACGGCTACCTCGCCGCACCAGCTCACGGCAAGCGGGAGGATTTCCTTGTCTGAACCCGAGCGTAAGGCTGAATAGATACATAATATGCATTAAGGCACCCATAAAAATCATATCGTATTGGTATTGAGTTTAACATTCATCGAGGCTTTTCTTAACTGCTTTGTAGATGCTCATCGTCATATGAACCTTGTGCAAGCCAGGTAATATCGGAAGTATTGTACATCCAAAGATGCTGATTGAAGCGAGCATCTTCTTGCATAATTTCCAACGGAGATGGCAAATCTTTATTCCAGGTGGACAGGTCTGGCCGCACACGTCCAATTTCACCACCTAACACGGCTGCAGCCTCGGGGACTTTTAGAACGCCCAAGTCGTTCATCATTCCTGCGTCCGTTCTTTAGCCTGACGACCTAGATAATTACGGAGAGAGGGAGACTAACCGTTCTGAGTTCGGTAGCAGAAGACCTCTTGCTGCACTGAAATGAGAAATTTGCGGCAGCGTCCCGCCGCACGGCTTCGGCTCTGGTACCTTTTGAGAGCTGTGAAACAGCGGCTCAGTCCTTTGAGAAGCGATGCCTCGTCCATACAGTGAATATGTTTCGGAGAGCATAGCAGACTGATGAGGAAAACAATAGCACAACTATGAATATCTGTAAAGCGACATAAGCCTGATTGTCGCCTCGCAGAGCGCGAGAGGTGACTTACAGAAGACCGTGTACCACGGTGGAGCAAGCAGGTCCGTCTTGAAATACATGTTTTCCTCGATGAACCGCAGTAACTCTTGTGCTCCAGCCACGCATAGGTTGGCTGCCTTCAGCATCGTCTCATCTTGTATGGAATCCGTGACCATCTCAGTTGATTGGAATGCTGGGTCACAAAGGCCTGACAAAACTGGCCGGAGCATCATTAAGCGAACGTGCAGGTATCTTTTTGAATTTATGAGTACTGGATTGACTTGTCATCTATTACAGGGACGGATTGACATACCTAACTTCCAGAACTGTCGCCTGTCTACGGAACACCACCTCATTCTCCGATAGGCTGAGCGCCGGGGGCTCTCCGCTGTTCTTGTACCGACTGACTTGAAGATGTGGTGGGAGGTTTCTATGCCACGCTTTAAGAAGACTGTCGACGGCAAAAAGTTTGCGGAAATCAATGTTTTTTGCTCCATTGTTGGTTAAGGGGCTCAGACTTGGAGCGGGGCCTGGGTAGTACATCGTGGTTAGGACCTCGCCGAGGATATCCTGCAGCTGGACCGTCTCACAGAAACACTCCGTCAGGCTCGGCTTCCCATCCGGTTGAGATGCTGGTGCCTCCGGAAGGTGTGTTAGGTACTCATCATCTACTGCTAGTGGCAGGACGAGCTGGCTCTGTGATATGGCCGCATGGACTATCAAGGGCCGCCCGTACGTCAAGCTGAGAACTCTGACATAGGTAGTCAGACACCAAACGAGCGGAAAAGGGAGACAACACGCAGATACTTACCGATCCAATAATACACAACCTGCCCAGGCCCGTCTTCGCATCTCCATCTCCGTTTGGTCCATAGTCTGGGCCGGGCAGCAACCCTGATTACAGTTCTTGGGGTCGTGGTGTAGCCCGATGTTCTGGGCGACACGCACCGCAAGCCCGACGATGTTCCAACAGGTGCTCGACATCTCAGTGCTCTGAAGATACTGGCCCATGAGCAACAACGTTTGTACGAGAGCTAAACTGCCTGCGGCGAGCATGTCCAAGTCCATGAGCTTCTTGGCGCGCTCGTAGAGGCTGCGGCTCAACTGATCCCGGTCCTTGTGGTCCATCCCGGGGCTGAAGAGAGCACCTAAAGCAAACACGCTATTAAGCATACAGTAGAATAGACGATTACCCATGGAGGTATAGAGACCCGCCGGCGTGGAGGCGTGCGCCTCTGTGCGAAGACAGCGTGGCTCGGTCTGAGGGTACCAGATCATACGGTAGCGTTCCTCGAACGACGGCCTATGAATAAGTGGATAGAGCGAGTGTGTCCAGCGCCAGTAATTCTCGACAAGATCGTCAGCCTCGTCGCGTGGCGGAATTGTCATGCCAAATACCGCACTATCCGTCTTGAGTGGGTGGGAACACGATGATGAAGTATGAGATGGGCTCAGATCAGAGACCAGCTCATGTTGGCATTGAGAGCACGACCTATTATTCCTTGCAGACCAGTGCTTGCGGCACTGCTGGCCCATGGCACTCCTTGCCCTGTCTACCAGGCTCGCAGTGCTGGACGGGCCAAAATACTCCGAAGGTCTCCGGTTTCGCCTACCACCAATGTTACTCAAGGGAGCTACGACTCCCATTGCGTTAACACCGGTGTCGTCGCTATCCGAGGCAGAGTCAAGGTCTGGATCTGTGTCCTGGTAGGTTGGAGAGTCCGGCTTACTGCGCAGTGAATGCGACAAGTCATTGAAGGAATCTGGAAAGCCATTGTCTACGGTAGGCCCATGGTCTGCCTGCAAGTTGATGTAGTAGTTTGGCAAGTTTTGTATGGTCTGTTCTACTGGCGGGCTCGTGGGCTGCGTCATTGGCTGGGGCATCTCTGGACTGGCATTGGCGGGCTCAGGCGGTGACAACCCCGGTAACAGAAGACTGGATGTATCAACAGATTGTTCTGGTGGGTGATTCCGTGACAATTCGAGCTCTCGTATCCGAGCCCTAAGGCCCTCGACATAACTGTGAGACTGTCAGCAATGGTTCTGAGATGGGTTGCAGGGCTGAGATGCTACCTATTGGTCCATCCCTTGCTGACTCTCTCCTCATTCCAGACGCAAGTCGCGATGCTTCGTCGACGGCATGCGCCGCATACAGGCTTCACACCATCACATTTGCGTTTCCTGTCGCGGCACTCGTCACAGGCCAGCGGAGTGCGGCGCCGCTTACGGGCGCCTTCGGGTTGAGGAGATCCGGCCGTAGACCTCGGCGACATTTGTGACACCATTTGCATGTTGCGTTGCTGCAGCCTCTGCTAGGCGGCACGGAAACAAACTCAAATCTTGGCAAAAACAAATTGCCCATGCAATATTTAAGATACAAGATCTGAGGCTACGTGGTTCCTGGCACCCTGCTTAAATGATATGTGGTACTACCTACAGGCATGATGGATGATGAAAAGACACTCCGGGGTCGACGACGCTAGGCTACCTACACTCCGCTTTCTCCGCACATTTTCTAGGACTACGCAAATGCAGCTGAAAATACCCCATGGGGCAGGCATTAACCGATAAGATGCTGCTGGACTAAAATGCTAGGAATCTCTGATTTGAGGGGCCATGTTGTGCTCGCTTACAATTATTTTCAACGTGTAATTGCTTCAACCCGAGTCCGCAAAGGCCCCATCATGGTTTCCAAGGCAGCAACTAACTAATGACAACAACGCCGTTGTTAATTATTCTCTCACCAATGTTTTACAACGAGTTGACTCAACTATGATGAAAAGGTCTGATAAAGTATCTCAGTAGGAGGATGGGTAGGGCGTTTAGGGTACTTCGGACATCACTTGTTCAAGATCCTGGACGGACATATGACAAATACGGGGAACAACTAATTATGATCACATCCGGTAGACCGAGAGTTTGCCATTTTCGTTTGGTGGCAATCAATGAGACGCAAGACGCTCTCTTGAATATGTTTCGTGAAGGAACAGGAAGATTGATACTAAAGGGCCAAGAGTGTTCTATACCGAAACTATGGATGTTGTGTCGTCGGAACCAGCTCGGCGCTAGCGGAAACGCATCCGGCCTCACCTCCGGGAGCACACCCGGAGCGCTGTTGACTCTTGGGAATGCGATCAATATTGACAAAACAGCTAGTTCAAACGGCCTAAAGGCTCAGTCAACATACCATTATGGCTCAAGGCGCCTGTACTTGTTGTTTGCTATAAGGCACCAGTTTGAAGAAATATAGCACATAAATATGTCTCTTACATTTACATAGAGAGCCGCAACAGGCAGCCAACCCGAAAGTTCGGCCTATTAGACGTTGTGTATCTGAGTATTATCATGGCGCTCTCTGTAGCAGGCAGATATGCTATTGTCACGGGTGGTGGCTCAGGTGCAACAACTTGTCATTGTGCTAGATGGCCCAGGCTGACTGCCATTATTAGGCATCAATCTCGCATTTACGAAGAAGCTTCTGTCGCGCGGCTGCTCGGTTCTGGTTGGTGATATAAGCCTACGACCAGAGGCCAAGGAGCTTCTGGATCAGTATCCGCACGATCCATCGACACCGCCATCTACCGACAGGCCTGTCGCGCTCTTCAAGAAGACGGATGTCGCGTCGTGGCCACAGCTATCGGCGTTGACTCGAGCGGCTGAGGCGGCCTTTCCACAAATTGACATTGTTGTTCCTGGCGCTGGCATCTTTGAGCCCAGATGGAGCTCTTTCTGGGACCCTCCAAAGTCACCAACAAATCCAGATAGCCCGTCTCGAGACGACGCAGACGGCGAGCCGGGTCATTACGCCGTACTAAATGTCAATTTGACGCACCCAATCCGGCTCAGTCAGCTCGCAATCGCTCACTGGACCTCACGCCGTATTCCGGGCTCGCTGCTCGTCGTTGGTAGCATGGCTGGATACGTGCACGGTATCGGGTCACCATTATACTTTGCTAGCAAACACGGCCTGCACGGCTTTGTGCGCAGTCTCGGCCGCCTGCGAGACACGGTAAATATTCGCACAGCGGCTATTGCGCCAGGTGCCGTCAGTGTATGTTCATACCAGCCGCGGCGAATGGGGCAATGGCTGACAATATTTTTTCTTCTGCTTTTTTTTAGACACCACTATGGAGCGGTGATCCCGATAAGAGCAACCTGATCAGCTCAGACGAAATTGCAGCCAGCGCGGAGGATATCGCTGACGCCATGTTGGAGCTGCTGGAGAATCCACAATACGGTGATGGGACGATATTTGAGGCAACGGCCAAAGGCACGCGAGTAGTCCCCGCGTTTAACGCCCCTCCACCAGACATTGAGGATGGAGGTATATCGGAGTATGAGGCCGGCGTGTCGAGACAATGGGAGAAGAAAATCACAGAGGAGGGGCTAAAGGTTTAGGCAGACTAAACTATCTATCTCTGTATGAGATTTGCTCTAGATTTCCGCGACTTTGCAATGCTCGATATTGAATATTAAGATTGAATTGCATGTTTCCCAGTTACTTCATTCTACTAACCCTGAAATCCTCTAAGTTTCAAATGTGAGGGATGGATAGGTGTATATAAAGAATAACAATTGGTGTCACGCAAGGTTGGCTTGACAGTTTAAGACTTTCCTATTTTAAGCCAGGCAATTGCTGACAAAAGAGTAGAGTTTCGAGAAGTGGGCGCTATGAGTTGAGACAGGCCACGGAAGCAACTCCGCAAGCTTCCATGGAGAATGGCACCAAGAATTCCACTAGGCAGGAGTTTGCGCGACTAAGCGAAAATCAAGCAATGTTTCCTGTCCACCCAACTATCCTGGGAGAATCTCTCAAGAAAGTCGGCCATCGCTGATCAATGACAAATTAAACGCAAGCAATCAAACCGTTCTCATAGTCTCATCACCATCACTCTTATTTATTACAGGTGAAAAGGCGTATAGGTATTGGTTCCACTTGCCTGACCAAATGTTTCATTCTTTTTGAGAGAGAACTTAGCGTTCATAGCCACCTCCCCTTTCATCAGTGCGAGGCGGATATGATCCTCTACTGTAGCAGCAAAGCGGAGTATCTCGGTTAGCATCTAGGCATCTGATCCGGGGACCCAGGCCGGGGAAGCGGGATTGGCGGATAGAGCTACGATACAGCCATCTCAATATGCATAAAATGGGACATGTTGTCCTCCCTCCTTTAGCAAGCCAATCAACAAAGTCTGGGCAATATACACAAACACATCTTATCCATTATATCGCTACAGAAATGGAACCCAAAGAGCTAAAGCATACACAAATCGCCGATGGACTCTTGTTCGGCGAGTCCCCTCGCTACTACAACGGCCTGCTCTATATCAGTGATATGGCTGGACGTATCATCTACACCATAAACCCTTCTTCCGGTGAAAAGAAAGTGCTTCGTGAGGTAGAGACTCAGCCCAATGGCATGTGCTTTGCCTCTGACGGCTCGCTCATTTGGTCGTCCATGTTTGATGCCAAGTTGTACCGTCGCGATGCCTCTGGAAATGATACACTGTACGCCGACCTGTCAGGCGTCATGACCGGCTACTGCGGCGACATGGTGATCGACAACACCGGCCGTGTCTACCTAGATGACACGGGAGCTCGGGTCTTACACGGTGAACAACCACGGCCGGGTAGGCTTCTTGTCATCGAGACAGACGGATCCGTCAAAATCGCTGAGGAGAACATTGTCTTTCCCAACGCCTTGTTCATTAGTGCCGATGGAAGAACGCTATACTGTGCCGAAACCTTTGGGTATGGGCTGCTCAAATGGGATATTGGTGCCGGTGGCAAGGTCTCCAACCGCCAAAAGGTGTGGTCTCCCGCCACAATCTCACCAACCGGCGAGGTTGGCAATACTGCTCACGGCCTCATCGGTATCGACGGTGGATGCATGGATGGTGAGGGAGGCATGTGGCTGAGCTTGTTGGGTCTAGAAAAATTCATCCGCCTCGACCAGCAAGGGACCATTACACACGAAATCCATGTAAAGGGTCATGCGACTGCATGTACACTGGGTGGAGACGATGGAAAAACACTATTTCTGGTCACCAACTGGTTCTCAGATGATGAGGAGAGCATTTTCACTGCCGTAGCAGCCAAGCGAACCAAATGTACTGTGAGCTATACCAGAGTAGATGTTGCAAAGGGCACGGCGCTGCCGTAAGGACTCGATCGAGACTCTAGGCATATACAGCCTAAAATCATGACCAAAGTAAACTAAGTACTAAGATTTAAATACTAAGTAGATACAATACAAGAGAAGATGAATTCGCACATTGATAGCTTTATAAGTAAATATATGTATAACTTTCATTGTCTTCTCTTTTCGATAGCATGCTAGGGTAATACATAAACAGAGTAAAATTTCCTTCTATACCAAAGCGCACTATTAGGTATCTACGCAACTTTGTTCCTTTGACAATAACATGTTGCCACAGTCATAGATCCCATACACAAAAATAAGCTTGTTTACAAAGAGTAGGACGTGTTATGTGTCCAGTACAGATATGTTCCACGGCAATTACAAAGATTTCATAATTCAAGTGTCTATCTCCCTTCGCCTATAGATACAAGCCAAAATCCAGGATGAGACTAATTCAATTATTCCTCTTCATGTATTCGCAATTCTATATAGTTCATTTCTTACATATTGTAGGATATGCAGTCATCTCAAACCAACCAGCTTACTTAACATCTATACTGAGGCCCTTTATTTTAGCCAGCAGTAATTTTCCAAGCACGTATCATGTGCCTCATACATGCTACGGCCTCCCAGCTCGGAAGACTAAATCCTTGGTGATACTGCCATACCGGGTTTTCCACAGGTCCACAAAGTAATTGGTGCGTCCTCTCCAGGGTCCAATATTGCCGCAGCGGGGGATGAAGCCCTGTGCTTTTTTCACGTACGTGGCATCAAGATCCCAAATCGGCCGGCGCTCCATGGGAAATTCCTTGGGCAAGCGCGGAACAACGCTGGAATAATGCTTTTTCCGCATATGTTGTAGCAGGCGGCAGACGAGCTGAGAGCTGGTTTCGACTCCCAGGGTCCAAGAGGCATTGACATAGCCCATCATAAAAGCCAGATTCGGTACATCTTGTAGCATTGTTGCGTTCCAAGCATAGCGATTGGCGAGGTTGATCTCTTCGTCGTCTATAGTTATGCGTATATGGCCACCGAGGCAGAATTTTAGGCCCGTAGCGGTGACAATCACGTCCGCCTCCAGTGTCTTTCCATTATCGAGAATGATAGAGTCAGAGGACATTGTCTTAATGTGGGCCGTCTCAATATGTGCCTTCCCGCCTCGGAGACTCTCAAAGAAGTCACCGTTGGGCGTGAAGCAGACGCGCTGATCCCAAGGCTTGTAGAGTGGTCGGAAATGAGGATCCATGGGAACATCCTTGGGGAGCTGTTTTGCGACTGCGCCTTCCAAAGCAGCCCGAGAGCGCTCTGGAAAGAGTCGGCAGAAGTTGTATAGGATAATAATCATCCACATGAACATCCAGCGATCCAACTTGAATGCCCATGTCCGAGGCAGAAGTTTGTGTATCCATGAACCACCTGTCGTGTTATCGATGGACATGATGTAAGTAGGACTGCGCTGTAGCATTGTCACATGGCTTGCCTTTTTGGCCAAGTTGGGAAGCAGCGTGATGGCAGTGGCGCCGCTGCCAATGATGACCACCCGCTTGCCAGTATAATCGAGGTCTTTGGGCCAGAACTGAGGATGTACGATAGTGCCACGGAAGTTATTAGACAAGCCCGGGATCTCAGCCCGTAGGGGCTCATTGTAGTCGTAATAGCCTGTTCCCAGAATCAAGAACTTGGTATGTAGCTGAATGCGGCGGGCCTTGGTTTCGACCTCCAACGTCCAGAGCTCCAACCCGGATGACCAGCTGGCCGCGACGATGCGATGCTGAAACTGAATGTGGCGATAGATTCCATCCCTTTCCGCCGTGGTGCGCAAATAGTGGACGATGGAATCACCATCTGCGATGGCTCGATTCTCTTGCCATGGCTGCCAGCCGAATCCAAATGTATGCAAGTCCGTGTCCGACCGAATGCCAGGATAGCGGAATAAGTCCCACGTACCACCAATGTTATCACGGCCCTCAAGAAGCAGATACTCAGAGTCGGGAAGTGTTTTCTGTATATGATGCGCTGCACTGATGCCAGAAATACCAGCACCTACGATGATGACATCGTACACGTGGTTAGGAGAGCCTTTCTTCATGATGTCTATTGCCGTAGTAGAAACCTGAACATGACACTGCAAATTGCTCATCAAAAGTATTGCCATGATAACCTACCTACATGTATGTGACTCTGCGGGAGGCATCCGGAGGCCTGGATCCGTATGCCTGAATCCCTGAGCCGAAGCTGGGCCGGATCCGGATCCGAAGCACGCCCCGGGTTCTTGGGCCCGGTCCGGGTATAGACCCGGTCTCGATGTCATGGTACACATTGTGGGCAGTTGTCCAGTTGCTCAAAGTGTGATTCTGACTGCACTTACCGGGCAATGGGAGCCAACTTTGTAGCTGCTTAGTTTCAGATTGGCTTCGCTTGTTTTAATTGGAGAGCCCTAATTCCAACCTCCGCAACACAAGTTTCTTATCCTATACGCTTACAATTCTTCCCCGGATCCTACTTCCACATCGCGGGGAAGATTTCTATGGAGGGGGACTTTGAGGCTTATGGTTACCGGGAAGCTGGGGCTTTTATGATTATAAAGGAACCACTCTTTCTCACCTTGTGCCCTGTAAAGTCAGATTCATCCAGTGAGAACTTCAGCCTGAAACCATTCTCTATTTACACTTTGGCTTTTTCAAATCAAAATGGGGCCCAATAGAATCGACGTTCATCACCACTTTGTCCCAGATTTCTACCGCCAAGGTACTGCTGCTTTTCCCAAGACCTATATATTAGACCCACTAACCTTTCACACTTGATCAGCTGTAGAGGCTTCCGGCGGGGATCCATCTGGGTGGTTTATTCCCGAATGGACAAGCCAGTTGGATCAAAAAGTCAACGACAAATTCGGCATCAGCACTACCATTCTTTCCCTCACGGCGCCAGGAGCCTGTATCCTGCAGGATCCTCAGGCTTCCGCCAACTTGGCCCGGCAGGCCAATGAGTTCTGTTCCAAGTTGCGAGATGAGCGGCCCAATCAGTATGGCTTCTTTGCCGCGCTACCAAATCTCTTGGACGAGGAGCTCACGCTCAACGAGATCGCCTACGCCTATGACGTTCTCAAGGCGGATGGCGTGGTCTTGTTCACACGCTACGGAAAGGGCAATCACTACCTTGGCCACCCAGACTTCAAGAGCATTTGGGCGGAGCTGAATCGCCGCTCTGCCGTGATTCTCGTTCACCCTACTCATCCGGTCGATACCGCTCAGGTCAGCGGCCTACCTCAGCCGGTCATTAGGTATCCTTTCGAGACGACCCAAACCGCGATCGACATGCTGCTCAACAAGACGGTTCGTAACAATCCGAAATGCAAGATTATCTTATCACACGCTGGTGGTACCCTGCCGTATCTCATCGGCCGCCCGACTAGTGTGATAAACAAGACTAAGGAAGACGCTGATGCATTCTGGGAGGATGCTCGCAGCTTCTACTACGACACGGCCGTCGCTGGGACAGATAACGTACTGTGTATCCTGGAGAAGTTCGCCAAGCCTGGCCATATACTCTACGGCAGTGATACCCCGTACGCAAATAATGATATAGTCGACTTTCACACATCTCGGCAGGATGCGTACCGATTTCAAGATCCAGCCCTGGCCGCTCAGGTGAATCGTGAAAATGCTCTAGCATTGTTCCCAAGGCTGAAAAGTCAACTATCAAATTAGATGACACATAAATTGTATCCTCAATACTGTCCAATACAAAGTGAAATTTGGCCTTTACCCTTGGTTATTTATTTAAATTAAGTTATATTTTTTAAGTACACCTAATCAGTTATAGTTGCCTGATCATGGATTTTATATGTCTTTCACCCTGATCCTAAGTTATATAGAGAACAATGGTTATAAATAAACAAACCAATTTTCATTATTACATTTTATATCAAGAAACTAACTATTCAAGTTGTAATCAATAAGTGTAATAAATATTCTCATGTTGTACCTTGTTCCCGTTTAGATCATGCCATTTAAAAAACAATGACCTTTTACAACAGCATTTTTTTCACAAACCTATGTGACTTCTAGAGTGCAATACATAATTCTCTAAACGCACTGGGAATAGTAGTCATTCACATATAGACGTGGCTCCCGTTCGGCAGCATGTTGGCCCTGACCATCCAATACCGCCACATTGGCTTTATCTTGTCAAGCAGCTAACACCACCTGCTGTTATTGTTGGAGCGATGGGGGAAATTGTGATGATTGTCTTGGATATCGTCGATACGCTGCTGCTGCTGCTGCCGCTGCCGTTCTGCAGATCTGGAACAGAGTACAACCCCCGATACAGCTTCTATGGATGAGAATATCCCACCAGGCTTTATAGCATATTTAGAATCTGAAGGCTCTAACCCAGACTCTGCGACTGTAAGGAATTTAGCTAGTAATATTAAAGATAATCTGTTGCTTGAAGAATTTACTAATGTTTCTAGAGTAGAACTATGGGATAACTTGCTAGGATTGTAAGGTTCATTTATACCCGCTCAGGCCTTAATAAAACCATGTAGATATTAAATCAGCTGATTTACTGAAAGTAGAAATAATGTGATATTATAGGGTCTAGTTTAATTTTTGTACAAGTATTGTTGAACAGACCACTTGGCAGAAGCAAATTGACCACTTCTCTTGCCGAATTGTATACTACTAATACTTATATTCCCTATCTTCACCAACGAGTAGGCTATACATTGTAAGCGGGATGCCACCCATCGGCATTCCACAAAGTATCCCTGTGTCCTTGATTCCCCGCACTTATATATAGATGAGGCGTTGTGCCGAAATCTCTCCAATCTTCGGTAAGTCTATAGAGGATGGGTCAAGGTATGTGGAGTTCCGGGAGTATAATAAGCGCGCTAAATTATTGCCGTTAATATTGTAGCAGGGTCGGAGATTTTTTTCCCACCAATCTTCGAACAGTTCCTAATGTTTCTCCTATACCCACCTTGTAGTGTAAGTAATGGTGGAGCAGCTCTTGCTTGTGCTTGGGAGTCCTGAACCCTCCTTGGCGATTGCGCCCGCTTTCTTTTTGCCAAGACCGCCCCTGTGGCCTGATATCCAGGATACCTTTGTTATAACCTTTGGTTTGAGGCTTTGTGCTCTTTTTCGTAGCCCTATGTAGACTTACCGTAAGGACGTAGGTATGTGTTATTTCAATTGTATATTCAAGCAGGCCAAACACTGAGATAAAGATGCTATAATAAATCATGCATTCAATAAAAAGACATCCTCAAGAAGCTACTGTATATTATTCAATAAAGACCGATTCATTATACCTCAATTCTATCAGCTTATTCTGTCCTCACCGCCTTTCAACCTCTCTAGCCGCAATGGTAAACCGGGCTCCAAACTTGGGCCGACTCGGCTTTTCGACTTGATTCCGGGCGAGTTGAGCCGGGCAACTTGATTGCGCTTATACCTACAGACTCGGATATAGTACCCGTCTGATTTCCTACCCTTCCTAGTACAGGCCGAGTGTACCCTCTGTGTGTAGTTGATGTTAGCTAACTCTGTCAGAAATTATTTTAGTTTTAGAGCTATATATAAACTAGAGCCTATGGTAGTAGTACAGAGTGAGTGGAGTCGTAATCCTCTGCAGAAAGCAAATGCGGGCACCTAGTATAAGTTAGTAGTTCATTGATTAGTTATTTTATAGTCCCTGGTAAGTCCTGAAAATAGATTTTGTATAGCTCTATTGTAGAGTCAGTTGTTATTAATTTTCCTCTGGTTTTACCAAGTTATACAGCCAAGTAGTTAACACATGCTATGTATTTGCATGGAATTTTCAATATTTGCTGTTGGATACCAGTGCTTTTGTTCTGGAGGCCACAGAGATACCTACGTCTAGATTCTCTAGTATAAGACCAACGCCGAATGTTAGGTCCTCTTTCAGTCTATAAATTAATGCAAAGTAGATCTTCTATCATTTGTCATAATCTCTTAAAAATCATTAATTATAGTATAACGTATAACCAAGGTTGCAATGGGGTAAGCTATGCTCGCATTCTAAATATACCTTACTACATGTAATAAGTTTACATCGAAAATATGCTCTACTCCGCCTTCATGCAAGAGTGATTAGTTAACAGTAAGCTGACATATTTTATCATGAGTAATTATTACGTTCAGATATATTTTAATAGTAAAGGTCTGTTCTGCTTTAAGGCGAAGGCAAGTTATAAATATCAAGTCCTTTCGACTTGTAGATAAAACTTTTGAACAACAACCATCGCAAATAAACCAAATCTCACTTACAACATTACATCTTTACATATTATAAACCTTTCCAACATGAAGTCCGTTCTGGCTATCATTACGCTCGCTATTGGCCTTGCCAGTGCTGATACTTTGAGCATTGATCTGCACGCCGGAAGTTGCTCTGATACTGCTTTCCAAACTTTCACAATTGGAAATATTGGTGAATGCCACCCTGCTCATGAAGCATTCAACTTTTATGTTCAGCACGACATCGCCCAGAGTTTCTTCGGCCGAAACCTTGGTATCCGGGCCTTCCGCAACGGCGACTGCTCTGGCCCTTCCAGCACCAACTCATTATCTAATGCTCGCTCCTGCGTTGGAGCTGAAGGAGCTAGCTTTATGCTCACGACCATCAACTAAGGTCGATGGATAATAGGATCAGGTGGCTCTATTCTTGGGATGTTGGAAAAACAGAGCAGAAGGAGTGGGAGGAGAAGGCAGATCAATGAAACTACCAGTACATAGAGAACAGCTATGTAGGACTTCAATATCAGAATCAGGCTCCTCTGGCCTGATACTGCAGTTTCCCAAACTTAATGACTTGTTTAACAATTTCTGAAATTGTCCTACTATTCCTTCTCCCTACCATCCATGCAGAGTATTGACGCCAAGCCACTGCAATAACCTGATATTTGTGGCCCATGACTGTTAATGAACACTTTCCTGTGTCCGAGTCTCATATCTCGATTTTTTTTTCCAGCGACGACGACACGAGGCGTGCTGCACCCAGAGCGTAATTCTGAGTCCCATATTTCAACTTTTCTATCAGTCTTTCCGACGCGACTCATGATTCATCGTACGATGAAACTGCCCAGAGAGCGCCAATATCGTGTCCCTTGCAACCCCATCTTAGACCGCCTGATTGCAGAGCTCAAATCCTGATAGAGTCATTAGCTATCATTAAATACCCACCAAGGCGACTGTGCCGGAAACTTGAGGCATCAAATGTTTTAATCACCATTGCACGCTCGACGCCGTCTAGACCCCACAGCCTAACAGTGTTTTCATATAGCTTAGAAGTAAATATATTTCTATCTTTTGTCTAGGCCAAGAACATGACGGCATCGGTATAGACTTTGAGAACGTGTAGACATTGGCTGGTTCCCGTGTCCCAGACCCTCACTGCCGTTCCAAGACCACCCATTCAGGATTGAATCACTACTTTGGCCCTAATTCAGGTGCCCAGGCGGCTCCTTGGATGAAGCAGGTATGATCTGTAAGATTTGACTTACACTGGCCTGCTAATGCGTTCCAGATTGAGACAGTTCCAGATTGAGACAGTCTTATCATAAGACGCGGTTGCAATCAATGCCGCGTCTTGGGACAAGGCCCGAAGAGAATTTTCTAGCTTTAAGTCAGAGACTACAATATTCCATTCAGACGAACACCGATAACCAGAATATACAATATATGTCCAGCTCAGTTAAAATGTTTAATATCCTGTGTACTTGTTTCCATTGTAGTGCAAGTCTAAGCGCAAGTTTACGCGCAAGACGTAATAAGCGGCCTACGTAAACCTACCACCATTAGACGCTTGTGGAGGACTAGAGAATACAGTCAGAGAGCGATTCATTAATAGTCTAAGGACAAATGTAGCCGATTAGGGTAAAAGAGAAATCCCATTTCCGGCCATCGCTGCTGTCTCTCCGGCCGCACCAAGTGTCGTCAGCAAACCTTCAAATGTCAGAATCAATGGATTCCTGGCCCACAGGCACAAGCGTTTGGCCTGGGAAATAAGTCTCTCTATTGGACGGTAGTGGGAATCGCAGCTGTAGTAAGAAGCAGATGCCGTGATCATTGCCTAATTTGGGTTATACTTAGGACACAAGGCACAATCAGATTGATCAACCTCAAACTTGTACCGATGGAGAGTGAATCGGCATGAAACGTGACAAGTGTTGTTTATGTATTTACAAATCGGACGTTTGTTATTTACAATAAATTTAAGGGTTCTTTTCTATGTGCTTAATACAGCTGTGCTACTGCTCCACTCTACTATGTCACTTAGAGTTAGCCTGTGTTAAATGGATGAAGCAATTGGCTAGGCAGACCGGCAATTTCTCCGAATGATGTAGTGTTACCCCGCATTAGAAGCTTCATCTTTGTAATTCCACTTGTTATTATGTTATTATGTGTGATTTGAATATAGCAACATTATCATTGTTATATCTCGAGGTCTCAAGGCACACCAATAGGGCAAGGTCATTTCTGACATTTCCGATTTCCCGCATATCACATCAAGCATGCGTCGATATGTGCCTATCCAGCCCGCTAGCTCTGCTAGTCGCGAGAACCTTGAAAGCTCTGAATCCAGTTCGGGTAATGCGTCAACAACCAAGCGACGCCGTATAGGCGTGTCTATAGCCTGTAACGCCTGTCGTCGTAGGAAAATTAGGGTTTGTCTTGACATTTTCTGAACCATTGGAGGATAACTGCTAACATGCAATGGTGTTAGTGCGACGGGTTACGGCCGAACTGTTCGAACTGTAAAGACAGTCCCGAACCCTGTATTTACAGAAATGATTCCGAATTGTCCCACGACTCAAAGTTACTCTTGCTTGAAGTCATACGTCTCTTGAATTCCATTCCCGATGATGAAACGCTAGAGAGGTTACGAGTTCTAAGGAGAGAGATTGATACCTCAGTTATTTTAACAATATTGAGGCAGGATGTTGACTCCAGCCAACAACCTTTAGACAAGTCTGAATCAAGTTCTGAAGGGGGAGACCCGTTTCAAGTCCTGGAACTCTCTTCTCAGTACCCCAACGTATACCCTATGGTACCTCATCGGAGCATGGAAACTTTGCGGGAGACAACCTATCAGCAGCTTATTGTGGGAGGCAGGGGCAGGCACCAATCGACCCCAGCGCAAACCGAAGATCCAAACCCAATAGATTCAGTTTCAGAAATCTATGACCCACGTCTTTCCAGGTTGAATATTCATTTATGGACCAAGGTGCCGATATCTAGCGAGCTTGCTGCGCGGACTATCACCTTGTACCTTGAAACCGACCACCCTCTTTTAGGCTTTTTCGAGCCTGATCTATTTTTATCGGATCTCATAGAGGGCAAGACCAAATATTGCTCTTCGCTGCTAGTCAACTCTCTGCTATACTGGGCAAGTGTTAGTATTGCTCCTGTCCCATTGTTCCCTCCAGGTTGTCCTATTAATGCAGTATACAGCAAATGAATATTGCACAGGGATCTGATGATAGTTCATTCACACTCCAGTTTTGTGCGGAAGCAGAACAGCTATGGCGTACGCAAAAAGAGACTGACTGCATACTAAACCTAATAGCAGCGCAATTTCTGAGTTTAGGATACCTAGGCCAGGGACGGGATCACGTAGTTTTGTCATACGCCTCCGAGGCCTCTCGCATGGCTGTTCGACTGGGCTTATTCGGGGTCCAAGAAGACAATCCTGCGCTCCAAGAAATATCCATACTATCAAAGGAGTCCAGGAAGGCTTATATGTATGCGGCCTGGGGTTCTTTCAATTGTGCAACGTAAGCAATTTCCACTCCTAGTCTGTTGGAAATGTTCATTGATGTGCTCAACATTTATTCAAGCTATATGTCTTTGTTTTATCGCCAACCGGGTTTAGTACCTCCAGAATGCCCTCCACATTTACCAGTGCCCGAAATTCAGGAAAATAAGGACTCTGAGAACAAGAAGACTGAAGATATCGACTACAAGGGAGGCGTGTTTCCGCAATTATGCCACTTTTGGTCCATTTTGCATGAAGTCGCATTGCTGTACGCCGGAAATGAGAAGCCCTCCACTGACTCAAGAAGCCTACGTTTTGCGGAGTATAAATTTCGCGAGTTATTAGCATGGAGCAATAGTTTGCCAAACGACCTCTGCCGAAACGACCAAAATCCGCATTATGTTCAGGTTATGCAGTATGTTCTTTGAACCTTATTCATATATGGCTCGGCCCTAATGCGTTCCAGTATTTGGCTACATGCATCTATCCTCGATATATTCAGATACGGAGTTTCCGGTCCATTACGTCACAGTCATTTGCGAACCTTTAGCAGCCCAGAGAGCTCTGCGGACAGGGTTTACAATGCATCAGTCCACCAACTAAAACACCTTGTAATGAACTATAGGCTGAAATTCTCTTCTTCATCTTACTCTATTTTGTGGCATGCTGCCTTAATTTACCTTGCAAACGCGCTTTTATACCAACCAAAAGAAGAGGATTGGGTGTTTTACTTTTTGCTTTGCGTATACGGCTACGAGCGACTCCACACGCATTGGCGTGTTACAAAGTCGATTTCCACTGCCCTCTTATCCCTGGCATTGCGGAAAGGGGATATCTCAAGTACTGCAGCACGGCACATCCTAACAGATCTGGATCAAAGTACAACCTCCGATGCAGATCCTTTGGATGAGGCTATAAGAGCAGGTTTTATGGCAGATTTAGATCTTGAAGGTCCTATCTCGAACTCTACGACGGTAGAGAATCTAGCCTATGATATTGACGATAATCTCTTGCTAGAGGAATTTACCAATGCTTCTGGATTAGAATAATAGGACAATCTGAAGAAAGAAGAACCTGTATGGACACCATTCTTTCGATGGACCCAGTCCAATGAAAAAAAAATCCACGATTGAGAGTAAGCCAGGCGCGGGTACACGCAGTAGTGAAGTTACTTGGCTAACACCAGAGCATAAAGAAAGCGGCCGAGGGTTAGCTTTCATCACCGGTTATTTTTCTTATTTTTTCTTCAACTTCGATCTAGGATGACTGACGTAATTGAACGTCGAAGGCTTCTGTGATCCCTAAATCACCAAAACTTGAAGGGTAGCAATATTCTTCTCGATAAGAGTATTCTCTGAGTATCTAATTGCCGTAACTATGGAGCAGTATACTGATTGGGGCCTAGGAAGGTGAGACAAATTCGCTTTTCGGTACTAAATAAGTACGATCGACCTTTATTCGTCTTTAGCTGACGGCCTTGGTGAAGTCACTGGAAAAGATGAGGCTTTAGGTCTTCTTTTTCTACTTGGCTTTCTCTAGAACTTTTACAAAGCGAATTTATGCGTCGCAAACTGAGAAGAGCTGCTGCTGAGATACAATAATGACTATGATATTTGATAACAGATATAAGTAAAATGTAATGTTATTGTACAGTGAATTGGTATTGCTCTCCTCTATTGAGGTAGACGACTCGGTTCTGTAGCCCAGCATGCTCGATCTCTTTCATAAAGTCTGACAATGGCGAAAGAAAAACATCATAGTCGTCGTAATGTATAGGAATTGTGATATCTGGGTTAACAAGACGAATCAACTGGAGCCCTTGTTTGGCATCCATAGTCACCATTACCAACGGAGCGAGGGCGCTTGGAATTGTGGTGCCTCCAAGATGAATTAGCATAAGATCAACTTGCTTCCCTTCAAGCCACTTTGGAATCTCCTGTAACTCGTCGACAAATAATGTATCACCAGATATATAGATGCGGTAGCCTGCATCGAATTCGGAAGCTGGATTGTCACGGATGTCTCTTGTACCAGTTACCCAGCCCAGCTCAAGGAGCCATCCATTTGTGGGCGGTACAGCATTCAAAAAGTCGTTCAACTTTGAGATAGGGCCGGGAGGGATATGTTTTCCTGGCATGCCGGTTACTTTTATCGCAGATGTCCTTGATTCGTCTTTTTCTGTCTTGCCGCTGTTTCGGCATTCCAAAAGCATGCTTTCAAAGAAATCGAGGGCATAAACAGACTTGAAAGGCTCTGATCTAGATGAAGAGGTCAGACATCCTTTCGCATGCGGGGTCGTAATAATAGGGAAGTTCCTATTGAGCGAATCTTCGACTATCCGATCAAAATGATCCTCATGGTAGTGGGACAGTAAAATGCAATTCAAATGAGGTAATTTATCCAGTTCAACAGCTGGATTTGTCCTTCTTTGTGAAGTTACTCCAGGTCCAAGATGCACATGGTCCCCTGCATGTAGAAAATTCGGATCAGTCAAAATGCGGAAACCACGCCATTCAAGAACTGTAGTAGCAGTTCCGATGAAGAAAACGCTGGCGTTTTCTTCGCTAGTTGAATTGATAGGGTGTGTAAGGACATTCTTGATGGGTAATGCGGCTGATGGACCTCCAGTTCCACTTTGACCTCTGAGCAGTGAGACTCTAGACAACTGGTCAAGGACTAGATGGCGTGTTACCACCTTTTGTGACATTGTGGCAACAAGGAACAAAGTTCCACAAGGTCGCGATGAAATGAAAAGAAATATACAAGAAAAGTCTAAAAATTTTGGATTGCGAGCCACGCGAGATTTAAGAGGGTTATACTACCTATGATATACGGATGACGCATGCATAGGTAGCATCGTGACGCCACGGGGCCGTCAGTTTGTGCGCACATTCACGTCTAATTTTTATACTCAGCCGAGGTCCAGGCCACGAGACCACCCGAGACTGATGATTAAGAGCTGCGAAAAAAAAAAAAAAAAAAGCAGGTGCTCCAAGCCACGTTTGAAGCGTCTATGCTTTTTTTTTTTTTTTGGGGGGGGGCCGGGGGGGAGGGCAGTGGACTGCGGCTTGGGTGCACCTAGGTGGCTTCGAACTTGAATATGAATATTACGCCAATCTTCCGCGTAAGAAGTGAGTCTTGTCCCCAATGCGCTGGTCTAGAGAAGCAGTATGGGAACCCAGATCTAGAATTGGTACTAGAGCTAACAGATCCCGAGCGTATTGCGCAGCTATGCCCTGCTATGGTTACAACAAAAGCTCACGAGGAATTATGCATGGACTTAGAGGCGTATCTTTGTGTTACCCAGTTCTGTATTGTTAGTGAAGCTGTCAGCAGTAAAAGTTGTGGAACTTGATTAGTGGAAAGAGTTGCCAAATGTGAAATGCGTAAAGGTAATGTCTTGGCCCTAGGGCCGGGATATTGCTACAACTTACATGTACTGGTATACAGTGTAACAGATTTAGGCGATGCTCTGCTATAGATCAAGTATTCAATCGACAACTTTGCATTATGCAATCTAAGATATAGAAAGGCTAGCGATCAGTATCCTCTAACCTTTGAGACATTGTGGGAAGAGGATGATCGATTATTGATAATAGAATTCTCTGCGCTGTAAATCCAAGCAATTCGGCTAGGCAGATAGTTATAAAAAAACAACAATGATCGCGAACCAGGCCCTGGCTGCGGCCATGGAAGACCTTCACTAATACATAGAGAAAATCCCGAAGGGTCACAAGATACTAGAATGAGAGATTATATTGTCTCAATAGCTAAGATGCTCTAGACATTTATTGTTATACAGGAAGGCGGCGGATAATATAGGTAAACATAGGGTAGGGGAGACTAATGTTATCAGCTTCCAAACAAACAACTGTTATAAAAATAAGTCTAATAATACTTTAGCATCAGCGAGGGCTGGATATTGTAAATTAGCTGCATGGTAGTATTACAAACAGAAAGAATAAGAAGACATAGCATTGTAAGAAACTGAAACTTTACAAAAGGATAAATCTTCCTATATTTCTTTATTTTAGGGGAAACAGAATTAATATACAAAGAAAAAATATAAGAGAAATAGTTAACTATTTAATGGCCTTTAAGTTTGTATAGATCAAGGGAGACAAGAGTAATATCTCTGATCAAGTAACTCGCAACAAGAACAATCCGCAGTAAAGTTGTTACTATATTCCAAAGCTCAAGGATCAATTAATATCACAAACTAAAGCTTTAATAAATACATTAAAGACTTAGCACAAAATAGCAACCTTTGAGGGAGTCTTGGTGATTGCTAACAAGAAATGTTATTAGGAAGCTATGCAATAGCTACGCATACCCTGAAAATTGAAAAGGAGATATTTCCAGAAAACCCATCAGTTGGCTTAAAGGGTACACAAAACAAGCTAATTGGTATTTACTCCTATACCTATAAGAATAATTCAGTCCAGAAAGAGGGTCAGGAGAAGAAAATTGTATACTGTCAGGATGCGGCACAGGTATACTAGAACAAGATCTTGTAGCAGGTGAGTATAACTATATTCAGACAAGGGAATATTATACTGCTAGGAAATGCTTACCACAAAGTATATGTATTTAAAACCAGACTGTCATTGTGCAAGGATAAATCCACCATCACTCTAGAATACAACATGGTTGGCCGCCCCATCAGCTCCCTTATCGAAACGGCTATACTGAAGAGTGCTGTGCTGGTTATGGCTGGTCGCCGGTGGGATGGTCCGTCTCCTCCCGGTTGGGATTTGCTTCTTCGTAATGAGACAACTTGACAAAACGGTAGAAACCTGCAGCCACCAAAGCGCCCATAAATGGACCAAGCCAGTAGATCCACTCATAACCAGGGAAACTAGGCGTCGCGACGGCACATCCGAAACTGCGAACTGGATTGAGTGATGCGCCGGTGTAAGAAGTCCCTGACAACTAATGTGTTAGCATGAAGATAATGCGGAACTTCTCAGTAGGTGTCTTACCAGCTAGCATGGCAACAAACAGCGCTAATCCGATACCGATGGGTGCGATAAAAGTGTCTTTAGAACGCTCGGCAGAGAGCATTAATACAACGAATACAAGGAAGGCTGTAAAAAACATCTCAATGAAGAGACCTCGTACGATCGATGTGTCGCTTGAGAGAACACTGTTGGCCACGGCAAGGTCACCTGGGAACATGCAGCGTGCTAGACCGCCTGCACACATGCTGGCGATGATTTGTGCTGGGACTAAGAAGGCGGCTCGCACCCAAGGTAGCGTCCCCGCCAAACACATGCCGAGCGTTACCTATTGAGTTGACGATCAGTTACTCCATTTTCTGCATCACAGCATACCTTGGACACGTAGATTTTCTGGTGTTTAGGCGCTGGAGGGAGGGACAGAGACGTACTGCAGGATTAAACAGACCACCACTTATACGGTAAAACGCCCAGACATTGACGAGTAGGGAGAAGCTGTATACGTGCGCAATGAAGAAGACAGTTGTATCGCTTATTCCCCCAGAGGGTGGTGACAAGGTAGCCTGCTTTATGTATTGCATGCTGCCAGCGTAAGCGAACCATAGGAAAAAGAAAGTTCCAACAAACTCCCCAGCTGATGCAATGAGATGCTTCTGTATTGTGCTAGGGTGAAAGCGATCACGGTTGCGGTTATTGTCGCCAGACACTGAGCGCTGCTTGAAAATCCTTAAAGAGTCCATCTTGTTCTTTGCCATGTAGTATATGCTAATAGCCAAGGGGACTATGTGACGGCAACTGTAAATGAGAGAGTCAATTAACGTTCTGACTGACCAAATGAGCGGGCACTCTTTAAGTACCCTAAAGAGCTGGAGAGGTACATGGCTTATGTTTGGCATCGTGCGTCAGGCGAGGAGTGGCGAGCGGCGGACAATATGTTCCGATAACACCAAGCTGTTGTAACACGCCATTTAACATAGGGGCTGATAGATGGTGTCGTCATACAGTTTTGCTATACCTGTATCGCACTAAACTCCAGTGAATTCACCAATGCGGCTCGCTTAGGAAATGCATCCTTGAGACTATGGGTAAAACACATTAACAAGCTAAAGACAATACCAGTGGCCCTGAATTGGTAAGTTAAGCAAGTTGTCTGTAAAAGGAAAGACTAACCGATTCATGTATAAGGACTACAATACAACATGGCTCTATGGACTATTACAGACAAATAATGGGGTTTAACATTAAACAATGGAGCTATTTCGAGCTCGCTTGATAAGAAACCCAGCCTGAAAAAAAGGAGCAAACTGAAGGCTATATCTCAGAGATTATTCTGCTCAAAATCAATAGACAACATAAACACAGTTAACAAGATAACACAAGTTACCAGCATACAGTTCCGTCTCTTACTATCTTCAATCCTGAAACTTCTAGTCTCTATCGGAGAATGCAAAGAGGTTTGTTTTAGCAAAGAAGTCACAGTGCATTCTTACTATCCTTCACAATGATTCACGTATGGGACAAGCAATATTGGGTGCCCCAGGTACCTTAGCCAAAGACACATTGATGCGGTAACTCGCATTTATTAATCCGAGTCCTTTATTGGGTAGCAGAGCGTTAAGGCGGATCTCCCTTCTAGATGCATCAAGGGCTTTACACAATACCTTAGGGCAGAAATAATTGTTTTCATAAATGTAGAAGATCCATAATTAAGGAAATAAACAAATTGCGCAATTAAAGTTCGGATCGAGGGCAAAAAAATAGGAAGAGTAAGCTATGTGAGAGGTAGTTATATAATTATAGCGGGTGCTTTGAGTATATATTCTAAGCGAGCTTAAGATATATAGTAGCTGCTGTAAGCAAATTAGTTGGGAATAGAGTATATATAACGCTTTGAAGTTGAAAAAGTAGGATTAAGGAAGCTAAAACAGGGTTGTCTAGCTGCAACGTGAGCTGGGGGGGGGATGGTTTAAGGGATGCGTCGAGCGTCGAGCTGGAGGGTGAGGATATAGAGAAGCTGTTAGCTTTTTATGCGTGAGTCTGGAGATGCAAGTTTCAACAACATAGGGTCAATAAACAACAGTAATATCAAGCTTTACATAAAAGACACAGGATGGTCAATGAGGCCCACAGGAGGGCTAACAACAAAGGCATTAACGAAGACAACGAAACGTCAAGACGGTAACTGCTCAGCGACATAGTGCATTTACTTCACTGCTGTTGCACCAACACTGGCCATCTTCCTCCAATGCCACAACATCGGAATGCTCAATTCATCCGCGTCAACAGTCCGGAAAGAATTGCGCAGCTAGTTGCCCGCGAAACCCCGAGACAGCATTCCACAACCCTGCCTCAAGGGTTCACAAAGATTCCACGAGCTTAGCAACGCTAAATCCTGGCACCACGACTACATACCATTATCCGCATCCTGCGCATAAGTAGGCAGCTTGTACTGGAATCCTGATTGTGAAACATAACAGTCTCCTTGCGCAGCTATATAATATTCCTTTTATACCACATTCCTCTTATATAGCATTCCTCCTATATAATACTCCTTTTATACAGCATTCTTCCCATATAGTATTCCTTATGTATATTACTAATAAAGCATTCTTAATATAAGATAATAATAATAGTACTATTAAATAAATTAGTACTGTAGAATTTTGTTATATTAAGGGAGAAAAAAATAAAACTCCTAGTGTAGGGCTTATTGTATTATTTATGCTAATTTATTATTAGCTAGAAAAATAATTCAAGAAGGAACTTAATTAATATTAAAAATATTCTTTTAGTATACTTAATAGTAGGCTTGATTGATAATATTATAAAATACTACTTCATACCAAGGTATATAAGATATTAAAGTACTATACTACAAGTTACCTATAGCTTAGCATTCCTTTTATTATTAATATCAAGTCCAGAATCAGTCCAAGAATAATTAAATATAAAGTATTTAACCTACCTGGAGAATATAATACTCGCCTAGTGGGATTGTTTATCCCTATTACACTCCTTCAGTTTTATTAACTTCTTGAAACTTGTTATTTGCTGTTACCACATTCGTTTATTATAGCCTTTAGCAAAATGCTCTATTTACGCTTGCTCGGATCCGCGATTGCCTTCACTGGCGTTGTCAAAGCCCAAGTTAATCTAGGGACCGCCTTGTCATTTGCAGTCCTGGGTGGATCCGCCGTAACCAACACCGGTCCCTCGATAATCAGTGGCAACGTTGGTGTCTATCCTGGGTCAGCCATATCAGGCTTTCCTCCCGGCGTAGTCGTCAACGGAGTAATCCATATGACAGATGCAGTTGCAGCGCAGGCACAGGCAGATGTGACAACTGCTTACAATGTAGCGGCTGGTTTACCGCCTGACACTGACCTGACTGGCCAGGACCTGGGCGGTATGACGCTTGTTGCAGGTGTCTATTCCTTCTCTACCAGTGCGCAGCTTACTGGTGCTCTCGTACTTGACGGCCAAGGCGACTCAAGTAGTGTCTGGGTTTTCCAAATAGGCACAACGCTGACCACGGCAACCGCTTCTTCTGTGATTCTTATCGGCGGCGCCTCGCCCTGCAACGTCTTCTGGCAGGTGGGCAGCTCAGCTACTATTGGTACTACGACTACTTTTGTTGGCAACGTGCTGGCGCTCCAATCTATCACTTTGGTCACTGGTGCAAGTTCTAATGGAGGGCTATACGCCAGGAATGGCGCTGTGACTTTGGATACCAATAACGTTAACGCCGGGCTTGCCTGTCCAGCTGTGCCACCAACGACAACAACAACAACAATAACTACTACAACTACTGCAACAGCCACAGATACTACTACTACAACAACCACAGCTACTACTACTACAACAGCCACAGATTCTACAACAACTACAGCTACTACTACTACAACAGCCACAGATTCTACTACAGCTACTACAACAGCTACAGATACAACTACTACAACAGCCACAGATTCTACTACAACAACAGCTACTACAACAGCTACTACAACAGCCATAGATTCTACTACAACAACAGCTACTACAACAGCCACAGATACAACTACTACAACAGCTACAGATACTACAACTACTACAACAATTAAAACAGGGACAAGAACTTCAAGAACCTACAATACTGCAGTTATAAAGACGGGTTCGAGAACTGCGAAAATTTATAATACTACTGCAATTAAAACAAGTTTAAGAACTGCAGGAGTTTATAATGCTACAACAATAAAAACGGGTTCAAAAACAGCAAATATTTATAATACTGCAGCAATTAAAACAGGTTCAAGAACGACGGAAATTTATAATGCTGCAGCAATGAAAACAGGTTCGAAAACTATAAGAATTTATAATACTGCAGCCCTTGAAACAAGTTCAAGGACTGCAAGAATTTATACTACTATGGAAGATATAAACACTGCATCAGTTAAGACAGTAAGGTTTAGTACAGCTGTTACAACAACAAGGGGCAAGCCAACCAAGATGACAGCTACTATACTAAATATGGCTACCACTACTCCAACAAGTGTCCCCGCCATAACATTCACTGCAACATGCTCTATAGCTCCAACAATTATAACGTCCTACGGCCAACACTTCTCTATTGAAACTCCCTGTACTACAGTCTTAACAGCTACAGTGAGCGCTGCTTTTGAAAAGCCAGCGCTTTGCAAGGACTGTGGTACTCTTACTGCTGATGACGGTGCGCATACGAAGTTTTCCAGTAAGCTGTGTCCGACCTATTCTCACGAGGCAATCCCAATATCACAGGTGGACGAACCAGCGTCGGAAAACACGGCCTACTTTCAGCAGAACGAGCCGCTTATATCTATACCAGCAGTTTCTAAAAGCCCAGTAATTGTAACTGCTGGTATTAGTATGAATTGGCTAAATCTTGCTGTTGTTGCAGCTGCTTTATTTTTCTTATTGTAATTAACTTACTCTAAGATATATAAAACTTAGTAGAGATTATAATTTAATATCTTATAGTTTTATTACAACTAAGTAAGCAGTAAAAGGTTATATTTTAATGCTATAAATAATATTTTTTTTTAGCTTAGTATTTTTGTGTATTTTAGAATTACTATTACTTAATATTGTTTTATGTTTCTTAAAGATAAATATTATTATCTATTTACTTTTGTAAACTAACAGCTTAATATAAACTAAATATTATTACTTGACTCTTAAAAACTTTAATATAATATATACCCTAGAAGAACCTTGGAATACATAACTAATAAGAATAATTTTATATATTAAACTAATATATATAAGTAATTAATAAAAAAAAAACTAAAAGGTTATAATAATTCTAATTACTATTTATAAAAAAGCTTATATAAAAATATTATAACTTAACTTTTGTAGAGTTCCGAGGACGGGATGAGCGGGAGCGGTAGAGCGGAAGAACAAGCGGAAGAACAAGCGGAAGAGCATTAATATGACATCGTTTTCAAGGCCCGGTATACAACCACGGGAGTCACAGATCGGTCTGGGTTAGGTATCATCTTTGTTGACTGCCGATGATTCCTTGAATGTCTGTGACGTTGTGCATGTCCCTGGGCGCCAACAAGTAAAGGCATCAACCTCTGGAGAATAACTGGAACACGCGTCGACGAGGGCAGAATTATCATCTCAACAATTCAGAGTTTATTGATCATAGTATACATAAAGCTATGCGACCTAGGCAGAAGACCTGCGGCTGAGGTACTGATACACGACCGAAAAGTCCTGACCTTGGTACTCCCCGTCCACTTTATTGTAAGCCTCGCGAGCCGTCTCAGCCAGCAACAGCGGAGTCTTTGCGTCCGACGCCCCAGACATGGCAAGCCCCAGGTCCTTGTTAATCATGCTCACCGGGCAGCCCGGCGTATACTCTTTGGAGGCTGGAGAGCCTTGCACCACGCCGGGGACGGAGTTGTTGACCTCTACGGGCCAGCAATGTCCCCTGGAAGAGTTGATCAGCTCCGTCAGCTTGTGGAGGTCGAGCCCCCACTCGCGGCCCATGTTCAACGCCTCGCTCACGGCAATGTTGTTGATGGCCAGGATATAGTTGTTAGCTAACTTTGCAGATACGCCGCACCCTTGCCCTCCCATGTGCCAAGCCTTGGTGCCCATCAGTAAGAGGACGGACTTGAGATAATCGACTAAGCCTTCAGAGTCTACATCCGTCCCAAACATGAACGACAGCTTCCCGGCCTGGGCGCCAACGGCCCCCCCCCTGAGACTGGGGCGTCTACGAAACGGCTCTCTAGCGTCTCCCTCACGGACTTTGCTAGCTCTCGGGATGATGGTGGGTCGATGGTAGAACAGTCGATGAAGCATCTGTTATGTTTGCGTCACGGTAGAGAACCCTCCTTGATCATGGGAGCGAATGTGTCTTTGACCATTTTGACGGTAGGAAGGCAGGTAATGATAATGTCCTGGCACCGTTAGTATGAGCAGATGATTTCTCTCTGATACCGATGAGTGTCTTACTGCTTTCTCTGCAACCTCTCTGGCATTCTTGGCAACTTGTACTTGGCAAGCGCCCTCCTCCACGCCTGCGCTTGCTGCATCTTGTCCAGTCTCCTCAACAAACTTGTCCAACGTAGCTTGACTGATATCAAGAACGAAGAGAGGGTCGGCGCGAGGCATCTTGGAGCGAAGGTTCCTGGCCATGGGGTACCCTGCGATCATTCAGCCACTATGTCTTGCATCTCATGAAATAGTACATACCCATTTGCCCAAGTCCAATGAAACCCAAGTCATCTTCATTGATGAAAGAGTAGACATGTTGATATTGGTTGTTTTAATTGAGATAGGTTTTGTTTTGAGACAATATAGTCTTGAGGAAAGTTGACTGAAGAGTGTTTGCACAGATTTGACAGCACAACTAATAAATGGAGAGACAACCAGTCTGACGTCAATGAGATATATTTCTAGATCGGTGCAAAACTTCTCCAGGCACCGACGTAAACTTAGAAGCGGGTTCCTTCGATCTCATAATGGAAGAGGTAAGGTTCGAGGCTTAACTCCGCTCCCGCTCCCGTTCCGCTCTCTCCTCTCCTACAAACAATCGTACTCATCTACTAGTCGAGTGGAATTATGCGGAATGCGGGTTTTCTTACAAAGTGGCGTGTAAGTCACCATCGGCAAGTACGACCAGCAAGTCAAAATAGGCCATAAAACAGATTGTCTCCTTTATACGAGACTTGAGTAGCCTTGCTCCCTTTTTGCCATTCCGAGTGCCGAGTCAACCAAGCTCAAGATATTTATAAACACATTTACCATTTCATTCACATCTCATAACATGATTTTCAGCGATTCCAAGTGGGCTGAGCTCTGTAAGAATACACAGGGCTTAGTCCCAGCGAAGATAGGGGATGACGCTTGGATCTTAATTACCGTAAGTATCTCGAGATCAACGCATATCTGCCCCAACTTTGCTAACATAATCTTCATCAAGGCAGCAACAGTAGCGGCTTCCCCGTCTACCGAGCCCCTGGATGAGTTCTATGGGTATCTGACCAAGCACGAGCCGGCATTCGCAACAGATGCATCCCGGAACCAGCTCTCTGTACGGTTTCGTGATATCCTGCTTAAGCTCATCACCCTCGTGGGGGCTCCCCAGGTTCTGTGCGTGGTGATGTCGCTAGCTGCGGCGGAAGGACACGCAGCAGCCAGGTCGGAGAAGAGCTCACTTAACGATAAGTGGTACGTGCTCCCCTTTGAGCAAAAGAATCGAGTCTTGCAAGCCTGTCTGACCCTTTTCTCCCATAGGAAGCCTGGCAACCTCGATGTAGAAGCTCTCTGTAAGCGTGGAGAGAATACCATGAAGGTCATCTACGGTCCATATCTCCTACCCAAGATATTCAACACCTGGGGCAGCCACAAGGAGGACGTCAATCTTGACGAGACCTTCGCCGTGTATGGCCTTTACCTCTCCGACTTTGAGATACTGACACCTCTCGAGGCCGAGGCCGTAGTGTACGCTACCATCTCCTGTCTGGGGCTGGGCGGGCCCGGCAACTGGCACCTACGCGGCATGGGACGGATGCTCGGTGCACGGGGCAGTGATGGCGACAGCGCCGAGGAGAGGGAAGTAAAATGTCAACTGAACAACCTGAGGGAGGCAGTCATGTCTGTTGTCCGTTTTGTCGGTGATGAATTTGCTGAAAGGGCAAGGCTCGAGAAGTGGGCTACTGTGGAGAGCATGCTGGATCAGTTCGGCGGCTGGGGAGAAGATGCGTGGACAAGAAATGATTTGCCCCAAAAAATAAGCCTGAATTGATAGAATAGGCGATATATCGACTCTATACGCTCAGCAATACGAGAACAAAGTGACTGCATGGTTATATGTAGCCATTGCCATTCCGCGCTACATTTTTCTACAGTAAGGTTTGGCGTCAGGTGACTTTCTTTCATGATCCAGCCATGACACATCAGATCGATCCTTTCTCGTCCTTTCCCTGTTTCCCCCCCCAGTAGCAAGAAACAATGATTCTAGAAGGCTGCGCAAATTCTCTTTGCTCCTTGATCCAAGGTTAAATCTTGTCTCTTCGGCCTGAAGACTATCTTAAGAAATGCTTGAACCCCGGGGCATGGCCAGAAACGGGTTACGCCAGCGACGGAGTCGAACCCGCCTACCTACATCCCCTGCCAGATCAGGAAGCGCAAATGCTCCGGCACGCAGCCCTGCTCGATCTGCGCCCACCTGAAATCAGACTGCCAGTATGGCCACCGTCGCCGGGAGAGACACAGTGAGCCATCGGCAGTACTTCCAGGGGCCAACAAGTCCTCGGCTGCTTCTGGTGATGGTGCTACCACTGCCATCACGCTTGATGTCGATCACGCCGGCGCAAGTAGCAACCCGGGCCAGCAGCAGCCGAGTCCCGTCGAGGTCAACTCGGGTGCCGTGTATGCTAAAAAGCTGGGCCTACAGAGCGATCTCAACCTGGCGCCCACGCTGAGCATTTTCGCGTGGAATTTGGGTCTGAGGCGGTCTGCGCCATCCGAGCCCTCTCTGGCCTCTGCCAGCGGAAACCTTCCCATGTCTTTAGCAAGCATCATATCTCGCGACGAGATGCGTTTCCTGACAGAAGTTTACTTTGAAAAGATAGATCTGTACTACCCATTCTTGGACCGAACCCATCTTACCCGGCAAATGGAAATGGTATGGCCACCTGGTCTTGCTGGAGCCAACACACTCGGCCTCCCTGAAGCTATTCTGTGCGGAGTAGCTGCTCTGGGGTGTCTGTTCTCTGACAAGCAGCCCAGTATGAAGGAGAGCCAACTACTAGAAACCGCGCGCGTCATCTTGGACCATCACAATCAGGTGTATACTCCATCCATCGAGCTCATCACGGCTTGAGTGTTGCGAGTCTCCTATCTACGCATCGCCGGCACCCCACACCCCACGTGGCTGGCGAGCTGTCACCTCATGCACCTGCTTGAGGCAGCCGGGCTGCATCTAGAGGGGTGCTCAGCGGAACAACCTCCTCCTCCATCTGGCGACAGGACTTTGGTAGTCAGGCGGAAACTATACGCCATTGGCTGCCACTTTAACCTGTGGATGTCTTTCGAACTCGGCCGCACGCGCGTCAAGCTGCCAACAGCGACGACCAAGCTGCCACTTGCCGACTTGTCAAATGAGCAAGGAAAAAGGGACATTTTCAGCTTCTTGGCGCTTTCTGAGAGCCTAGACTACGAGCACAGGCAGAGCGTCCCGGAGCTGGAGCAAACCCTCCTCGACATCATGAGCATTCAAGACCTGGCGGCGCCCATGGTACTAACGCAGTGTAACCTGATGCTCTGCGTAATCCGGCGTCTGCAGTACTTGGGGCTCGTCCTCTCGGGTAGCGTGCTGGACGGCTTTGCCCAGGTCGCACGGCAGGGGCTTCGCGCCACGCGCCAGAACGTGGTCGGCCACTCGCCCTGGCACCAGGTAGCCAACGTGCCCTTCCAGATCATTTGCACGCTGCTGTCTATGGACAATCAGGTTGCCATGGGGCTGCTGCCAGATGCGGTCCAGACGTTGCGCGAGGTGGCGACGGCGTATAACACGGATGTCATGCGAGAAGCTTCCAGCACGGCCATACTGCTCGTCAAGATGCACCAGCGGCGGAAGGAACAAGATGCCAAGGCGTTGAATGATATCGTCATGGCGGCGGCGGCGGCGGCGGCGGCGGCGGACGACGCAGAGTCGAGAAACACGCAGATCACCAACGAAGCGGCGTCAGCGGCCCTCCTGCAGAATGACTCGCTGGCATCAGACTCATCCGCTCAGTGGTGGCCCCAGGACTCTTTCCTCGGTCTAGGGCTAGAGGGTCTGCCGCTGGATCCGCTGCTCATGATGCAGGACTCGTGGCCAGCGCCGACATTTGGATAGGCCGGAGAGATGCGTCGGGAGTCAAAGAGTCTCTATTGGCAAGCTAGCTGTTAGCCCGTTGATATCATCCAAGGCTCCCGTTTAACTACATCTTTACTCTCGAGAGATTTGTTTTCTCTGGACTTCCTAGCATCAAATTGGCCACAGATGGAAAATATCCCCATGCTTATTATATAACACTCTTAAACATGATCCGCTGCCCTATACCTCGACTTGTATTCAACAGCAAGAGGACAGGTCGTATGCCTTTCTGGTACCAGACAATAAAGATATACCAATGCCCCTTCAACCATATACACAACGCGTCAAGCAGCCTGCAAATTTACCCTTATACAAGTACGCTCTTGAACTTAACCACTCCACGTTGAGCCTATTGACCAGGTAGGACAATGATCTCTCCATATCTGGCATTTTCATTGAACGTTTCTAGTCTGGAGATAGCGCTAAGGGAGCTCTCAAGATGAGTCCAGAAAAGAACAATGCCGGCAAGATTTTCTCGGAATCTCAGAGGCCCCTACAGAGCAGTACCATTGAGTGCGGAGATACAGTGAAAGCGAGCGACGAATCTTTTGTGGCCACTGTCAACAGCATGGTCACAGTATTGAGAACAAGATCAAACTATCTCTGAGTTGTAAGAAATAGTGTTCAGGGCCTTTGGCAATGTCATTATTCTTCTAGTCTAACCCATGACGGTTATTAATCCAGGCCACTACATCAGATGCAGTCTGCTTTTGCTGAGTCGATGCAAATCTGGCCTTGTGTACTACCCACATTGAGAACAGGGCGAAGAGTCGTCCAACCATTCTTCCCTGTAAAGATATTTGCGGCTGTCCAGACTTTCTATACTTGTACGTGAACCCCAGAAGCTGGGGGAATGATTCCAGAATTGTAGCAGCTAAATTGTCCACTTGTTCTCGCTGCTTCTGTATCACGGACTTGTCATCTTCATCCAGCTCGTCTTTGCCTTGTAGTACAGAGGCACTCTCAATGGTTTCTACCAATGACTCTCGCAATACAATCTGACTTGATGCATGGAAATTCCAGATATAAGCCTTGATTTATAGTTAGTCCCATCGTATGTACTGTACTTTGTATGCGTCTCCTACCAGCCAAATATCATCGTAGCTAAGAATCTGCGAGTATTGCAGACGTGGGATTGGATAGCCATGAACTTCGTCAACGTCCCCAAAAACTACAATGTTTTGGGATTCGTGTTTTTTCGCTCTCCAAGGCTCGGACATTTCCGACATCCACTGCTCGATGGCCGAAATAAGCTCTTGCATCTCCTTGGCCAATTGGTTTATCCGGTGTAGCTTTTCCGTTCGCATCGTCTCATCATTCTCGTTCGTTTGCGTGAGAGATTTTGACAGCGCAGTAAGAATATTCATATGCAAAACATACGAGCAGATGCGCAAGTCTGGCTGCTCCATGTTCAATTTGCTCACCCATGCGATTTGCTGAGCATCAGGGTGTTCAAAAAACAACGTTTGCCAAAACTGGAGTCGATAATGAGTCAAACGCCAAAGCGAAAAGCGGCTCGGGCTGTACAACTGTCCATCATCCCTAGAGCGTAAGATATGTTTGATAGCTTCGCCATGTGGACTGAAAGGATCATTTCGACCTAGATACATCAACTGTTGTATTATCCCAAACTTGTTAGCGGAGTTATGCAACTATTTGGAGAATACAATACCTCAAAGTTGTCAATTAACAGCATAGAAAACAGAATCCTGTCGTCCCCAAGATTTTGCTGGTCGTTGATGACGGTTCTCATGCGATTCAACGCGGCACCGTAATGCTGTCGTGACTTGGTGTGAAACGAGACACTCCCGGTATTCTCATTTCTAATATCTGCAAAAGCCACAGCACGGACCGCAAGCCAAAGGACTGAATCTTGCTGTGCACTTTCAAAAAGCATAGGAAGCTCATGCATATAACCTAAGTATATCATGGTGAGCAGAATGAGGAAGACCACTGGCCTAACAAACTAAACTCACCTGGCGATCCTCCGTGGTTACTAGGATGTAGCGTCCAGTTAACAAAAAATCGCTCCACGGCTCTTGTCTCAACATCCCTTCTTAACGGCTCAGGTACTGTTGCAAGTGCATGATCACTAAGCCACGAATATTGTTGTTGCAGACGTGATGAACCGATTGTTCCAGCAGCCGCTTGATATGGCCAGCCCTGGGAGACGGAATTAGAAGAGTCTGAAGCGTCCCATTGTGTGATGAAACTCTCTCCTAGTTGCCTCCTTGCACGCTGAGAGTTTCTCCTGGCTACCTCATTCTCATCGCGAAATACGAAGAGAGCACCTAGTGGAAGGCCAGAGCAAATGAGTCCCTCCTGAGTACAGCGTCCGCAGGTGGGACGGTTAAGATCGCACTGTCATACTGTGTCACTATGTGCGCTTGACAAGCGCGGAATTAGCCACGCACCTTGGTGTTTGCAGCTTTGCATGCCAGGCAACCACGGCCTCTGTTCATGGTGGCTAAGCATTGAGTTCAGAACATGAACTACGCTTGACACTGCAAAAATTGAGTTTTGATCCTATGATTTGACCGCTGTATATAGCTGTGGGAAAGACTGACGTCAGCGGTTCTGCGGCTTAGCCCTGTTCGCTGATTACAGCGGGCTTGGGGCAATTATGCTTTGAATGCCATCAAGCTAAACCCATCCACACGCGTCAGATGCCCATGCAAGGTTTTATGGACTAGAAAGCACTCGGTAGAAAAGAAACATCATGCGTGAATAAGTTCACTCGTGTGGATAATCGTTTGCGTGTCCTAATTTCGGGATTCTCCAGTAGTTGGTCAAATCCCTTCATCTGTTGTTTCTTCCAGGTAGGGCCCCCAACATAGTAGCTTACGAAAATGTTGACATAGGGCAATCTGCCTCAGGTAGGCACTTATAGTATAATCTTCAATAACTAGGTAGTTGCGGAGATTGAGAAAATGAGTACAATTTCAGCTCTCTTCAAACGTGAGCCGCGAGAATAGGGCTTTAGTTATCGACCAGAACACAAGTTGCCATCAAAGCTATAGCTACCTAGCTATTCAAATAGAGCACAAGTCTCCGCACAGCCTAGAATCCAGACTTCGCGTGATGTGGTATTCCCTCAATCTGTACCCCGGCCAGCCAGTTGGCTCTGTTGTCTATAAACTGCTCAAACTGTGGCTTCAGCTTCGATTCATGTAAGTTGAAGTCGTCTACAGTCCCAATTCTCAGGATGCTCATTCCCGGGAATCTGCTACTCCTCCTGTACAGCAAATTGCCACAGACAGAACAGAAACTGTCTTCCATTGTAGCTCCAGATGCAATAGTTTTGTTTTGAGCCCACCTGGTCAATTTGTCTTCGCCTCTAACATGCTTGAGGCTCTTGTCGCTGACAGTAAAGTTTGAACAAAACATGGAGGCACTGAGTTTGTGGCAATCACTGCAGTTACAGACGAAAGTGTTGATCAGATCTTCGCCTTCAACAGGCTATTATGTAGAAGTCAATAATATATACAGCAACTTCATAGAGACAACTTACAAACGACAACTGGACAGTGCCACAGAGACATGTCGCTGTTGCCGTCCCATCTGCTTTGACGCCAGAAGCGCCGTCCGACGGAAGGAGGATGTTAGGCTCAGTCATGTTTAATAATTTGAACAGTGTTCCTGGAAACTTTTTATTGAAATGCCTGAGTTATGAGTAGTATATGAAACTCGACGGCTTCACTGTATAGCCAAGATGCCTTTTATAAACATCCAGAGCCTGGAAGATGAGGTAACCATCTGCACCTTCTCCACGTCCGGTTGACGCTAGCTGAGCCCGAGTCTAGACCTAAAAAGGCGATGCGTTTACCTATTCGGGATACCATGATATCACGCCCAAGATAAGCTGCGACGAATACCGAGCACAAGAAAGTTCGGGCCGATGTGCAGACACCGATCTCTGACTCCTCGGTTAGAGAGTACTTTAGGAATGGCATACGCACTACGATTAGTTTTAAGTGCAATTGTTATGTCAAGAATCTCATGACTGTATCTCCGAGCACCTGAGAATTATGGCTTTGATGGCGCAGGGAACAATGAATTGTTTTCCTAAAGCTGTTTCAATCGGAGACACAACGTAAACTAAACGCAAAGAAGAATACGGATCGCCAAGAAGGGGTTACTTGGGTCCATATACCCAAACGTATTCTCGCAATCTGATTACAGTTACTCAGATAGGTAGGCATAAGAATTTGTTTCAAGCGGGCAACAATATCATGAGCTAAGCCAATGTCTTTTTTCTTTTATATGATGACAGGAGATATGTTGGGAAAGCTGTATGTTAGTGTTAGGCTAATTCATTGTGCTATTTGAGAAGTTTACAAAAGTTGTCTTCCGCGTCGATTTTGTATGTGTGGAATGCAGAGTGTCGAGCTGTTTTGTATCAATTATACCTTTCGTTTGTTTTGAGATAGCATCCTTCCCGTCAATGATGTTTTCGGCTGTGCAAAGCAGCTCTTCCCCGATTGCGATTTGCTAGAAAAAGTTCCGCGTTGAGATTCGAGATGATAAGTGATGACTGGTATCATATAATTATCCAAAAAGGGAGTGATTGCCAATCATATCCCTAGCAAGCGGCGGTCCATTATTATAACAAGCCACTGTAAAAGAGAATTTTACTCTTTCAATCTTCTGGATCTCATAGATATTGCGCGTACCTAAGGCTTGTCCCTAATCCTGTAGCTGGGGAGCCAAGATTTTACATCACTAGTGAAAATATCACGCGATTATACAAGCGTGATTGAAGACTGAGAGACTTACATGTTAGAGAACGAAACCAAGATTACCTGAATTGTTATCCAGGAAGAAAAGATGACTTAAAAATGAAAGGGATCTGGATTCACACCAGAAGCCCTGTTTCTTACTTATTCCCTTTCCAACAGGTTCTTTCAGCCTTGTCCTTCTTTTTAAGCTCGATAAAAACAGCAGTGCCCTTGGTTTCGTATACTATTATCTTTGTTAGAGCCAAATTTACCTGATTCAAAGCCAACTCTCACTTTGTGCACAAACACCCCTGTTATATCCTAAGCTACCAGCCGCTAAACTTGCGTATTTGAATACGCATCTCAAATCTGAGGTAGCCGCCTCAAGCGAATAGATGTAGGACAGATTGAAATTGGAGCAGCCGTAATTGCTGTGACAGTGTATGAACCACGTGCAGGATGCGCCATATATTTAATTCAGTAAGTGAATTACCATGCGTCTTTTTATAACCATCCACCCATACCCCGCCTACATATGTTGAAGCAAGAGTAGATTATGGGGTGAAGTATTATTGGTATGTGCATTTGGCTGAATCACATAAGTGGTTTGTAGAGAATTTAGAACTATGAGATAGCCTCAATTACATATCAGCAGCATGTTCGCGTGCCACGAACTGGAATAAGGAAAATGATGCGGTGGGGAGAGAGGGGCCCCAAAGGCAGTCTATTATCCCTTAATATACAATCTTGTTCTGGGAACATTTTTATAAGTCTTTTTCACTGTAATAAGGTTATTAATAAAAGTAGCAATGCAAGAGTAAGTAAGAATTTATTGTTCAATATCGTATCAGAACTGTGCTTTGAGAGTAGAGTCAGGGGCATTTATAAGAGGGGATTACCCTCGCGCTGCGTTGGATGCCTAGAACAAAACCCTAGTCACCACAGAGTACAGCCCCTCATTTAAAAAGGGTCCCCACATACCTTAATTGGTAGCTAGGAATCTTGTCTCTTATAGATTCTGTTCCTCCTTCCTTAAAACCCATCGTCGCTACATGGACAACGATACGAATGCATCTTTCGAACATGGCAACTAATACTGTTTACATCGTAACCGGTGGGAATCGCGGTCTCGGTCTTGGAATTGTCACGTCCCTCCTTGCACGCCCCAACACGATTGTCATTGCAACAGTTCGAAATGAAGACGGGATTTCTACTCTTACACGGGAGACGACGGCAGCTCCAAAAGGGTTAGGTAGCAGCCTACAAATCTTGAAGCTGGATTTATCGACGATTCGATCCACGGCCGAAGTCAAGGAGGCTTTCAAACTCGATATAGATCACATTGATGTCCTGATCAATAATGCCGGACGAACGTCGCCCATGGTACCGGCCACCGAGACGACAGCGGAAGAACTTCGCGAGGCCTTTGAAGTCAATACCATTGCACCTCTACTAGTTTTCCAAGCTCTATGGCCGCTTTTACAAAAATCACTGTCGCCAAAGCTCGTTATGGTTACTTCTTCAGTCGGAAGCATTGCAGAGATGGAGCCAGTGCCCGGTGGCGCGTATGGCCCAAGCAAGGCGGCTCAAAATTGGCTGACAAAAGCCTTGCATCTGGAAAATAAAGATCGCGGCCTCATCACGATTGCACTTCATCCTGGCTGGGTACAGACGCGCGCAGGCCAATTTGTTGCTGATCAATGGGGCTTTGCTTCGGGACCTCCAGACACGATAGAGTCCAGCGTGGAGGGGATGTTGAAAATTATCGACGAAGCATCTAGTGAGAATTCAGGGGTCTTTATTACACAAACAGGTCAAATTTTGGGCTGGTAATGCGCTTAGAAATGCAGTGGGCGTATCTCCTTCCGTAAGGCGAGGCATAAGTAGAAACAGCGAAAACGAGCAAAGTGTGAACATCAACACTATTTTATGTCAGGTCAAGCAGCTTGCGCCTTAAATTTTACACGTGGCCCGTGATATACATGGTCCTTCGAATCCAAATACACTCACTACAAAGCATTGGCGCTGAGCATGGCGTTGACGCGCAAGCCACTTGAACTCTCAGCTCCTCTTCCGAGTAGTGTATTTTCTGCGCTCAATCGGTAACAAAAGTAGCAAGCTGAAGAAAGAGACACACTTCATAAAATCGGCTTTTAATGATCCTCATTTAATTACATAATTACAAACTTCAATTCCGGGAAATTTCAGCTGGGTTGTAGCATAGCTGAGCTGGCCTCTGGGCTGGCTATGAGACACACCAAGACCCGGATGCCCAGCTGTTCAATGAAACTCGTGGGTGTGACAATTTACAGTAGCCGCAAATATTTACATCGTACTGGAGATATCGACTATTAATAGGCACCATGTCTAGCATGACCCAACTTAGAAAACGGTATTTTGAATCCAAGCTTTATGAAATCTTTTTCTCAGGGCTTTGCTTCCCTTTTGTGCGTCATTTCTAAGGGCCCTCCAGCAGATCTTTTACCGCGAAACCAGAATTCTACAGTATCCGGATAGCCAAACGCTTCAAAGTTACATTTCTAATATTAAATTGACCATATCTCACAAGAGATTTATAAATTGAACATCGAGCAATACAATGTCAAACAAAGCGAGTTCTAACGTCGCTTTTCCGGTTGCAGCCGGCGATGATACCATGTCCTCTGCTGTTGTGCCTGCGGTTCCCAGCGAGAATCTTGAGCTTGTGAAACCAACAACCCACGGCCGAGGCGCCCTCAGCATGGTGACTACAGTAGCCACTACCATTAGAGAAGCCATCAGCTCGTCATTCACCGCGTCTTCCACACAACTGATGACCGTTCAAGTTCCGGCAACTATTATTGATCCAAGGTGTGCTCGTATTACAGGCCAACGTCTACTCTATATATGCTAATTATACTACAGTGAATTTTACTGGAATGAACCCAAAGATTCGATCAAACCGTTAGGCGTTAGAATTGCAGAAGCTCAATTGGTTGACAACCAAATACCAGTGAGCAAAGTAATGGTGAGTTAACCTTGCTCAAATTGTAAGGATCAAAAGGCTTATGTAGTTAGATCGACCGCACTAGGAAAAGTGTTGCGAGAAGTTACCTTGCTGCCTTGGACTGCTTGGTCTCCGTCGAAACGTCCGTTTCATCTAGCGAAGATGAGAGGCTGCTGACTGGGCGCCAATCCGAAATTCGCGATAGATATACCAAAGCCATGGACTACTTGACGACAAGCGATTATGGCGAGTCTGGAAAATCGAGACTCCAGACCTATGTGGAGAAACAGGAGTCTTGGAACCAAGCCGTTGAACGTTATAATGAAGCTCAAACGCGACACCAGCAGACCATCAAAGAAAAGGGATTGACCGCAGAACAACAGGAGTATTCCTTTCTGGAGTGGCTGCAGTCAAATGGTCGTGATTACAAGGCAGCCATTCAAGCCAAGTACATGGACTGGGTTGTGTATGGGAATAAATTCCCAGTTGAGTTCCATTTTGGACTAGTTGATCTCGCTTCTGCCATGAAACGGGTTGAAAGTAGCAAAGAGGCGTTCCGGAATCTTACTCTGCTGGCAGCCGATGGCGTTACTGAATACAACAGTGTCAATCTTATGCCTCCAAATTGGGCCAGCCTGGTACAACAAAAGATGGACGAGTGGCAAAAGCTCAACAATAGCCCATCCATAATAGAGCTTCACGCAGAGATCAAGCGCCTTCATCATCTTTTGATCTCACATCAGGGTCTCTACGATGCTATTAGCAATGGCAAATTTATCCCGCATCAATTCAGTGAGACTGAAGACGAAGCCAGCACAGCACTACGGGGCCATTATGAACAAGCTTATGCGGATGCCGACGCCAAAAAGTGGGCTACAGGACAGACTTCTGCGAAAGATGTTGAAGAAATTATAGCGGAAGGCGCCAAAATACTTACCGGAGAGAACAAAGTATCTACGGGGAAAGACAGTAAAACAGCTGTACAAAAAGAAGACAATGCACCGTCAACATTGGCCGGTGATGTTGAGCACAACGTGGAAGCGTTTATCAATCCTTTTGACGCTATAAATGCCGCAGCGGATACCTGGAACAAAGCATTCACAGCTCAGAAAGCTGGAGTTATGCAGGCCGCCGACGACGCAGGTAAAGAAGAAGCTCAAAGCTATGTTAGAGATCGGATTGAAACCATCACACGGCAGATTGAAAAGCTTGAATCTAAACTCAAGAGTGTGAGCTCTGAATTGGTGCCTCTGCCCAACACTATTGTTGCACCAGAGGTTTACGCCAATGGCAAAGTCGTCAACGATCATGAACTTGTCGCCAATAAAAAACTTCTGGAAAATTCAATGGTTAAAGATTCATCGCCATGGACTCGCATTACAATGAAGGTGGCCGTATCAGAACATGACTCGCTCAAAGCGGCGAGCCATTCCGCTGTGAGTGAAAACTTTGGCGTTGGATGGGGATTTTGGTCAATGGGAGTCGGCGAGCCCAGCTCATATCCTAAAGAGGGGCCAGATTCAACTATGGATGATCTCGAAGTCGAAGTTTCAATGGAGTGTATGGTCGTCGACATTGAGCGCCCTTGGCTGCATGCGGAGCTCTTTGCTGATCACCAACTTGACGCCGCTCCGGGATTCATGATTTCGCCTGGGCGTGAGTTCTTACAACATGCTGTGGAACAGGACCTACCCGTGGAGATATCTCATGCACAATTTTCTAGTTATCCAAATGCCTTTATTGTTGCCTCTAATGTGGAGCTGGAGTTCCATGGCAATACCGCGTGGTTAGAGAGCAGTTTGGAGGCATCAGCAACGGAGGCCAGGGCATCAATTGGCTGGGGACCTTTTATACTTGGTTCTAGCTCTTATAAGAGCTCCAAATCGGGTTCAAAATCACGGATCCAAAGTACAGAGGCGGGTGTGCGAGTCAGTCTACAGACGCCGCAGATTATTGCTTGGACACAAGAGCTATTGCCAGCGCTGCCGAAACGCATGGGAGGAGATTTGGGCTTATCTGAAATGTCGATAGCCGGATTCTCCGTTTAGTTTCATTGACGTTGAAGTGCTATAGCAAAAGTAAACTGAGTCGACAATTCAGAAATGGGTACTTAGATGAAGAAGATATACTCTCGCCAATATGGCATTAATTAATATACAGACCCGCGACGTAAACCGCTTCCCGCCCCACAAGGCCTATGATGCATAAGCTGGTAGCTGGATATCGACAATCCAGGGAAATTGAACCAGGTTATCGTGGCCTTTAATTGATGCATTGATGAATAAAGTTTTTCCATTCCCTATAGACAACGTCCCATCGGTAGAAGGGCTAACTTGGCAGTAGCCACGTAAATGATATTCCGCAACTTTTCTCTCTCTTATTTCCTTTTGATCTGGCGACTCGAATCTTGATCCGTTTATACTCGATAGCGTCTCAATAGTCGTTGATCTGTCGTTATCTATATCGGTAAAATGAGAGGGATTACTTGAGATTTGGGATCTCCAAGTAACCAATCTTGCACCCCATCCCTCGTGGACGTGCCCAAAACAATGAATCCTAGGCTGGGCTTTTGCTACAGCTGCAAAGAGCTGCGGGCATCCGATTCTCTTTCTTTCTACAGACATGTCCAGCATCCCATGCGGTGGTCCATGAGTAATGGCAATATCGATTTCGCTGTCGATGCTAAAACTGTGGTTGCCGCTGTACTGAAACCCCCACTCATTAGATGATATTGTCGATGGCGTATAAGGGCGTGCGTAAACTTTTAGATGAGCGCCGTTTTGGAGAGAAAACCGATGCGATCCTTCGTCCAGAAAAATTATGCCCTTTTCTTTCGCTTCGTTCATGAGTTCTTGAGCTGCGCCATAGTCACCATATTCTTTCCTGACCAGCGCATCATCCAGAGCTTGCAATCTAGATGCCTCAGATATCTTCTGCCTGAAAATCGGTATATCGAGCGCAAAGTCATGATTTCCGGCGATTGCGAGTTTGAGAGGCGCATTAATCGCTTCCATTTGACTGATACCTGCGCGGAACTCGTCTAGTTTGGAATGCTGGGTGAGATCGCCACAGTGGATTGCCACATCTACGTGTACGCTAACGCCGACTGGGAATTGCATTCCATGAGTATCTGAAATGATGAGAAGCCGTGTGTTAATACCACGGTCCGGTTGTTTGGGGTTAGAATCCATAGCTCGGTCTGAAATTAAGAAGATATAGAAGTCTTGTCGATGTGAGGCTCTGGCTCTGGCATTGCTAACTTGAAAGTTGATGGAATGAAGTTGATTTCTTGCAGTACTTTACTCTTGCACGTTACCTAGGTGATTAGAGTACCAGAACGCAACTTCATTGCTTGCTGCACCTTGAGAGAGAGAAAAAAAAAGTGAGGCTTTTAGAGTTTTAGCAGATGCTTTCCAGTGGCTTTCGGCATAAGCCCTGTGACACAAAGAAACATGAAGGTAAACAGAAAGTGTACATATGCCATGGCGGAGCTCGCAACCTTATGAATAATGGATTTTTCAGGAACCAGTGATGTACAATCAAGAGAATCGTATACATTTTATTTCTCTTTGCAGAAAAAAACCCCATAGTGGGTTTTAAAAAGACCTGATGAATTTTGAGCTTTTGAGGTGGCTGCCACATGTTTATTGTCTTACGACTTTTTGGCTTAGTGCCGCCTGTGAACGAAAGAGTGCCTGCTGAATAGCCATTTACTTGCCGTTTCCATTGAGGATTGCAGCTCCAATCCTAATGATCAAATGGCTCAATTTTCCTCGTATGATGCAAAGCTAGATGCAGCAGATGGTAATAGACTGGGGGCAATGTAGGAATTACATCAACGAAGATTAATAACTTAACTAAAGAACGGCCACCTATCTATGATGTGAATAATATCGGTTGACTAGTTACAGTTATCGCAATACACGTCTAGGTGGATGAAATGAAGCCCTACTAACAAGATAGGTACACGACGTAATTGCGACACGGCACAATGGCATCCGTCAAATTGGCTATTTCTTTTCCCCCAGGCACAGCAACATGGCATTGCTTCACATTCGCATTCCTGGAGATGAAATAGATGACCGCATCGGCTTTGAGGCGCCGCTAGCTCGCGGGAAACCGGCAGCTTAGCGGCTGACGATCGCGTATAACGGAGCTTGATGCACTTGTTTTAAGAAGCAAGCTGAATCTCAATATTGCCATTGGGCGGCGTTCACATCACCATTGCATCATTACACTATTAGCGAAATCGCGCAGCCACGCAGAATGGACTGATGGAGCTACTGTGATCTGGCCACCGCACGTCATGCTTTGCATATTTACAGAGCATATAAAGAATAGCTCAAACCTCATAAAATAAACACATAGGTTATAGGTAGCTCTTCAAGTACATCACTTTATTCAGCTTACTCGTATAGCATCTACTTCTCTTGTTCACTGGTCCTTCATCCACAATGGTCTGGCAACACGGCGATCACCATGATATTCCTAGCGAATTTCGCATCCACAAGTATGAACACTTTGGTTTCTTGTTATCCTTTGTAATGAATTTAGGGAGCTGACCTTTTCTTTTTGTAATCGTCGTCTAGGCCGGGCGCGTGGCTCCCAGCAGATCATCGTGTCCATCGGGAATTTCTTCGCCGCGTAACCCATCACGTCGACAAGCATCCTGACGAAAAGTTAACCCCGGCGTTGCAAGAATTCAAAGAACTCATTGAAGGCAACAGCCGAATCTACATGTACTTTATTCAGATGTTTGAGGAGATTCCGAACAAACGGCCGTACTGGCGGGATCCCACAGGCACAAAGCAAATTCGCGACTACAAGCATATGCTACAGGTGCTCAATCACATTGTCTCAAGGGCGCCAGAGTGGACAGATGCAGCCGAAAGTGCTGGCGTGGTTGGGGTTCCCTTTTGCGCGATCCTCGATTATCCCATGGGTACACCAAGGTAAGAATTCCGGCATGTTTAACGCCACGGGCGAGATGGCTTATTAACTCGGCTTCGCAGTGGCTATGCTGCATTCTTGGACCCGGACGTGAACAAGGCACTCAAAAAGGTTTTGAATGAATGGGGCAAATTTCTAGAGGTAATGCTACACAATCCAGTTTCCGTTTTAGACAGCATTTCGTTTTTACCAAACGATAACAGGCATTGGCAATCGGCTAACATGAGCGTGACTACAGACGCCAAAATCAGCAGAGGTCTTGGGTAACCACAAGCTAGGCTGGTTCGGCGAAACTGGCCTAACTGATGTGATGCAAGTTGCGAATGCTCCTTTGAAGTCATCCATGAAATTTGAAGAAATGTTTGTATGCGAGCCATCAGCAAAATATCACGGTTACAAATCTTGGGACGGTACGTGTATCATGAATTGTAACCTAGCAGCTGGCTACCTCAAGCATGATGACCTAAACGAGGATAGAAATACTAATCAAGATATGCAGACTTCTTTACACGTCAAGTACACGACGAGGCAAGGCCTGTGGCATCTCCAGATGATGACAACGTCATTGCGAATGCATGCGAATCCAAGGTTTTCAACGTTCAACGCAATGCGCAACTACGAGATAGGTTTTTTGCCAAGGGCCAGCCTTACTCAGTGCTTGATATGCTAGCCCACGATCCACTGGCCAAACAATTCGCGGGAGCAACAGTTTATCAGGCATTTCTGTCCGCCCTGTCTTACCACCGCTGGCACTCTCCGGTTTCCGGAACGATTCGGCGTGCGTTTGTCCAGGATGGCACATACTTCAGTGAACCTCTATTTGAGAACGTTGCAGATCCTACCAATCATGGAGAAATCGACACGAAGGGCATTACAGTTGGTCAGGGTTACCTCTCCGCGATGGCAACCAGAGGCATCATCTTCATTGAAGCAGATAATCCGGCCATTGGCTTGATGGCATTTATCGCTATTGGTATGGATGAAGTCAGCTCGGTCGATATTACCGTGAAGGAGGGGCAACATGTGAAGAAGGGCGAACAGACCGGCATGTTCCACTTTGGCGGTTCGACGCATTGTTTGCTATTCCGCAAAGGGGTTAAGGTATCTGATTTCCCTGAGGTCGGAAGGAACGAAAATGTTCCTGTGCGTAGCAAAGTCGCTGTTGTTACACCCTAAATGGTGTCTAGATAGGTTTGCAGCTCTATCCACGTCTTTTGAAGATTTAGAGAGGAGTTACGCATAGGAACGAGACTAATAAATGATTAAAAGTTTCATGACGGGCTATCTCTTTCAGATGTGGAGCATTTCCATATCGGATAGATGCTTAAATTTGAATGTCTAATACAATATACCGTTGAAGTATCAATCCGCCAAACATTGAGTGTTGGTCTATTAGTGTTGATCCAGCCTATGAGCTATATAACGGCCTGGCCTTTCTAAATCCACGTCAAGCGATCTGCTCTAATTGCTGGCAATTCGTTGCTGGCGCTGAAGCCAATCCTTCCAGTCTGCATCCTGAGTAATGAACCTGACTCTGGCTTCTAACCATTCTGTATTTCCCCAAAACCCCCACGAGGCCTGAAATCGACACCAATCTACAAGTGCGGTTTCCCAATGTCGAAGAAAATCGTCCCAATTATATGCAGGCATATCGCGCCGAGGTCGATTGCTCATGAGGATAGACCAGTAGTGCTTGAGTAAAATCATCTCGTTTTCGTCCATTTTTAACGAAGAAGGGATCGGTTTATAACTCGTGAGCAAGCTGAGCGGCACAGAGCAAGTAAAAAGCTTCGCGAGGTCACACACACCCAGCCCAATGCCCGCATATTGAAAGTCAAAAAACACAACGTCGTCGCCGGATTCTGTTGAGAAGAGATTTTCGGACTTTACATCGCCATGGATATATGTCTCAAAGTGTCTACCGCGTGGGATCAGAAAGTCAGCGGCAGCTTCACCCAGCGATGGCAAACCATCTACTGAGCTGCAAAATATATCAGACCATTCCGAGAAATGATCATGCGCGAGCAATTTATATTCCTCCTGCCTAGTGGCGAGGTATGTATAACCGCCATTCAGCCAGAGATTTGTGCCACCGCATTTGTCGTCTTTTTGGCGCCTCGCAGCTTCTTCGAGTGGTGGCAGAAGAAAATCGCTCAGATCTTGAGGCAAATGAGCCCAAGAGCTGCTATGGAATTTGGCTAGCCATGCCAGCGCTGCATATACCTGATTGCTCGATAGAATTGCCCTCTTTTCACCTGCAACCGGGAACTCGGGCCTTAGATCGTTCAATAGTGTAGCCATTACGTGGTCAATCCCGTCATCAATGGCTTTTTGCCGCATGCTCCGCGTTGACGCAAAGCACTGGGCCACGGGGATACTACTGGCGAGGCGAGGCGCAACTTCATCATAGAAATACTGCTCAACCTCGTAACTGAACATCTTGCGGAGATGCCCTTCGTCTCCCGTCTTAGTGGGGGGTGGACTATTTTCAGGACAAGGCGGATGGCACTGTCTTTGTCGTTTCCCTGAGCCTTGGATAGTCGATGCCACTTTTCGGACGCGCTATTCGCAACTGGTTTGGCCGTGATAGCACAAATGTGGCCATAGCCCGCCCACAGGCCTTGAATGACTGTGCATGAAATCAGTTCGAGGTCTAGCCAAGAGAGCATTATGGCGGCAATGCGTTTTGGCTCATTATGTTGGCTCATGGTGATAGTGATTTGGGTCCGCAATAGTTATTCAAGCGACAGGTAGTGTGAAGATTCATGAGATGTAGGCGCTTTCCTTTCTTTTCCACTCCATATGAACGAAAATATTATCGTGGATTATGTAATCAATGATCTACTCAGAGCACCTGTTTAGGTACCGCAAGCAGCATGGGCTCTCGGCAGAGGCTTATGTACTCTGCAGGTAGAGCTTCGCAGCCGAATAGCGTCTCCAGCAGCTTCAGACAGCAACCTTAGTCAACATGTTCAAGTAATTTATTAAAAGCAAACACCTCCTTTCATATAAACTGCTCGAATTCATCCAAGACTATCAAGCTATTTACTTATATACATAGACTAAATAGTCAGTCCAACTATATACTGCTAAAAGGTGTATCATACATCGTGCAAACATGGTATCTCTCCGGAATAAAGTCAAGATATATACTGACTTAAATGCAAACTCTTCCTCCTTTATTCTATTTCTAACCAATGCGAGTAAGCAAGTTGTCGCCAAAGGTCCAGTTACCCGCTCCATCCCAATTGATTGACCACGTCATCAAGCCTTTCAGAGCACCGTTGTAGTGGTCCCATGCTTGTCCTACTAAGCTTGGGTTCATATAGCCCCCGCCAGCTCCATTTTGTGCAGGTAGGCCGGGTACTTGCATGTCGTATGGGATCTTGATTGTGGTGCCTTGGACAGTAAGTCCTGCATTCAAGCAATCAGTCTGAGCAATAAATCCCGCGACAGTGCCGGCTGCGTATGAGTCGCCTGAGCAACCGTAGTAGTCGTCGTTGTAGTATTGCATGTTGAGCCACCACAGTCGGCCGTTTTGGATATATTTTTGAATGATTGGCAGGTATGATCCCCAAATAGAGCCATACGTGACGCTACCGCCTGTAACATATGGTGTCTCCGGTGCCATAGTCAAGCCAAAGTTTGAAGGCATCGCAGCAAGAACACCATCAATGATGCGAATCAAGTTGGCCTGGGATGTGGAAAGCGTGTTGATATTGCCGCTGCCGGTCAAACCAGTCTCAATGTCGATATCAATACCGTCAAAGTTGTACTGCTTCAAGATTGGTACAATGGTCGCGACAAACTTGTCGGCGACTGTACTAGAGCTGAGGTCTATGCCAGCAGAAGCACCTCCGATTGACAAAAGAATTGTTGCTCCAGCTGCTTTAGCCTCACACATCTCGGCCGGTGTTGCAATCGTAGTATCAGGAGCCATGTCGTTTTCCCACAGCACTGTGCCATCTGACAGAATAACGGGGAAAGCAGCGTTGATCACATTGTAGCCATTCTGTTTAATAATAGGGTTTTCGATTGGTGTCCAGCCGAATCCGGGGTGAACGCCGTTGGATGCTCCGTCCCAGTTCTCCCAATATCCCATCAGGACTTTGCCGGCCGGTTTTCCCTTGAGTGCACATGTTGCATTTTGTGCAGAAGCGGTGCCAATTAACGTCGATGCGATGGCAGGCAGCAGCAGAAATCTGGCGTCAAGAAGGCGTGTCATGACTGAATGCCTGATAAGATATGAAATGAAGTAAAAATGGTAAATTAGGTATTGGAAAAATAAGAGAAAGTATAGATCTGATCATAGACTTATGAAGCAGAAGATGTGAGCTTAAACCATTTCATTGATAGGCATATGCGGTGCTTTTATAGAAGATATCCCAATGATTTCTTGGCTTCCTATTACTCTCTCTTTGCTTGCCTATTCTAAGAAGGTAGTATCATGACTTAGTCTGGTGAGCTAAATTCCCTTGATGGATCATCCATTTCGTCGAATGATAACCTTACATTCCAGAGACAACTTTGTTAGCTAAATAAATGGATTGAAGTGAGTTGCTCATCTGCTTTGAAATACGTATCACATCAACTGCTGTTCAGCTCAATGCAAGGAAGCACAATGGACGCATCATGATATTGAAGTCATGCAAAGGGTCTTTTTTTGCCCTGCCTCTGATGCCTACCTAGTACAAGGAATCAAGAGCTTGGCGCATGTTTCTCATTTCTCACACTCAGTGTTCGGCGCGTACAATCCGGATAACGGAACAAACAAAAGCACTTATCTTATCTTGATAATAAATTTTATGCATTAATAGGAAGGTGAAATAGAAAGCTGCCCCCCTCGTAGGCGCGTAACGTAGGATTCTGTTGCGGCATAGAGCAATCTGGGGCAGTGGTTAATAAACGCTGCTCCAGCGCCTGAAGATGGAAGTTAGCAGTGTAAGGGGCTGTAAAGGCAAACGCGGAGGCCCCCGCCTTCCTTGGTAAACGTACAATAACTCGCACTAGTATGGGTTTGAAACTTGTGACTTAGTCATGGGTTACATTCCTGGGCGACTAGAGAGGCATGTAACATCGGCGTGAGGCATCTCTGCACAGGAGGTCTTGCACTGCTCTTGTAGCACGTGCCTTTATTCCGATCAGAAGAGAACATGAAGTTACAATGGCTATATAAAATACCGTATTTTTTTTTGTCTTAATAAAAAGAGAGATTTAAAACTTGCAAGTGAATGAGTGAATAAATGAATGCAACTGACGCTGACGCCTACGAATCTATCCTGTAATCTATGGGCCGTCGATCACTACCTATGTCAGTAATTTCTCCCACTACGCCTACCATCTTGGGCTTCCAAGCCGGGGTCCACAGCATACAAAATCGGTCTTTCGTTGTTACTATTACCAGCAGCTGTACTTTCCTTTCCTGGATAAGCATCAAGTTATTGTATACTCACTTGAGGCTTTCCTTTAGCCATTAATCTCTACTTTAACCGCACGGAATTATCTGCAGCGACTTGCTTGGTGCCGTAAGCGTGGGGACGGGCTGTAACGTTGGCACTCTATCTACGAAACAGAGCTTTCTTGGAAATCAAGACTTTTTAATCTATTCGTCCTCCCGCTTTATCATTTTTTTTTTCCTGTTATTCAGGTTATTCTAAAGGAGCAAACCGTTACATTGTGACTCCAAAACGATTGCAGATAAACGCTAAATGCAAAGTACGCCCGCCGCTACTGCACAGCAAAGCACAATTGAGGGGCTTCTCAATATAGAGGGTTGTAAAAAGAGAAGCAAAGGGCAACAATCATCACGAAGAGCTCTTCGACTAGCTATCTAGTGCTCTCACAAGTAGACATTCTCTACACTCAGTGCTACGATTGTGTCTCAGTGCATGGTCATAAGTCGTCAAAGATAATTCACAATATGCCTACTTAGGGGTTTCGATAAAACTAAAACTGCTTTCCATGCTTTCCAGGATAAAGTGACCCTTCACAGATGGCAAAAAACGCACTAACCCCGTGGCCGCCATACCCTTTGTCCTTCCGTCACTGATTCATTCCCAGGTAATATTTCCCTCAGCATCTCATTGACCCCCTTCCTTTCATCCCGTGCCATTTCCCAGTGCCTGGGATATCCCAAGCTGACCTCTTCATACCTCACGCCTTCCTTTACGTCAGTACGTCTAACATGCAGATGTCCTGATACGACCACTTGCGCCCCTCCGTAATCAGCACCGAAACGCCCAGCTTCCGCCCAATCTTGAGTCCTTTTCGTCCCGCACCAGAGGGAAAATCGTGGAATCTTCGGAATGTATACCAAGTCCTCTCGCAATGGCCAGTGATTCACAATCACAAACTTAGTGTTTGGATACCGTGCTGAATATTCGGAAAACTTTTGCTCCCATCTCTCACATAGTGCTGTACACCATTCGTCCCGTGACTCGTAGGGGTCTGGATGCAATAAGGCTTCGTCCGTGGCCCAAACATTGTCTTCCATCGCCCAATCCAGCGCGCCTTCTCGAGAAACATCGTCTGGTCGGAAAGAATAGTCGTATAGCGTAAATATAAGTGCAATCACGACGTTGACTCCATCCGATCTCCGCCATAGCATCCAATCATCCTCGGGAGTAAGAACACCGTACTGCCGGGCTAGCTCTACCAAGGCGTTGTACTTTGCCTCTCCTCGAAGATTATCAGCAGGGTGCTTTGCCACGGAAGGAGAGACGGAGTAGAGCTCATGGTTTCCTGGGACCCAGAACACGTGCGTGAAACAAGCTTTGGCGCGCTCAAACACATTAATCAAGTGTGTAGCTGATTCACCAATATCACCCGCAAGGATCAATCCTGTGCCAGGCGGTTTGGGCTGTAGGAGATCCCACTGAGTGGCATTTAGAGGATATGCAACGTGCAAATCGGAGATACCATATAGCTTCGCCATCGTAGCTTTGCTGTGTCAAGAAGAGGCTGGACAGAGTGGGGTTAAGAGCTGCCGAAGCGATAACGTCTGCTTACTAAAATGAGATTTTAATCCTATCCGTTGTATTACAAGAATTCATGTATAACTCAATACTATCATATAGATACATATAAGATACATATATCGGACTAAGGAAGAGGTGTCACAACATGAATACTTGTTGAATGAAAAATGAGCCCCGCTCTCATCGGATGAGGTTCCTATCCTTATAAATGATATCTATTCCAAGGACATTCTCATGCTATCAATCAGCTACCCATGAAATATAACTGGGCAATCATCTTTTAAATAAGTCATGGCCTTATTTGGTATTGTTTAAGCCAGTTGTCTCTGCGCTGAGACGCCATGAATACAAGTTGTACTCTAGGTTATTGAGAATTAAGAGGTGTTGGAAGCATTGAAGCTAGCTTCGCCATAGTGCTATCGTGTCCATCCTCAAGCTTAGTCAGAATACTGGTCGCGCTTCCGCTCATAGCTCTTCGACAGAGCACCAGCATCACTATCCTTGAAAAAATTTGGAAAATAAGAAAACGATTTAGACTGACATTGTATCATTCGGCATGCACAGCTACACAGAATATACTCCGTATTCCCAAACTATATCGAACACAATATCTACAAGAAGGTACGCTAATGATGGGCGAATGTCTGAGAACGAGAGTTGCTCTGTCATTCAGATCGCAAAGTATCGTTAAGCAGTGCTAAAGTTGAACCGCCTTGTGTCTTTATCTACCCAGTACTGCTTGCTCGGGCTGAAGTTACGCGTTATATAATGATTAGGCTGTGTGATTTCTTTTTTCTTTTGCCGCGGATGGGCGTATTTGTGTGTATATGTTTCAGAAAAAGAGAAGAATAAGGCGCCACTTCGCTGGTAGCGAAATGGCTCATTTGCCTGTTTTAGTCAGGCAATCAGAATCTTTGGCAGTCTGTATCGAAGCAAGTTGCGAAGCGCAGCAGAGTGATACTAACGTGGAGGAGGTAACCAAGAGTGCAGCGCTCACTCTATCTACCTATGCAATAACCTACAATGAAGAGCTTAAATAGAGCCGGCATCGCAAAAATCATATGCTTAGCATTATGCCCGATGTTTGTCAATAGAGCTAGCCTTGCCTCTTAACTAACCCTTTTACTAAAGACTATCCAATATTTTGATTCAATTTTTACTCATTGTATATTGCTGTTACCCTATGGGACTCTGAGTGATCATTATGAGGCTGCTCTTACACTGCTTTATTATTGCTATTACCTTAGATAGAGCTTAAAATGATCACTCTGACGTAATTGACTACATAGTAGATTTCTTGGGTAGGAGCTTCAAAAAATCATTTTGTGTTTGGAGACAATTATACTGATGAATTGGGATTGGACTTTCTCACAACTTACAATAACGCGCCCTGCCAGTTGGATAGCACTCGCAGAGTCGTCATATGCCACCAATAGAGGTCGCGTTTGACCAAGATGTATTTATGTCTAGATCACTTATGTCTAGATCACTTATGTTCCTGGAAATGCAATCTACAATTTTGGCCACCCGAGAATAGTCTGGGTACCTCATCAAGAAGAAATATAGGTTAAGTGCCTCTTGTCGCTGATTACCCTCGATTATTTTTACCCCGCTATGTAGCACAGCGATAAATGGTATCTTGACGGCTGTGCAAATACAATGGCCAACCACTTGGCAGAAGCCGCTGATGATTGCGCATGATACAGCTTCGCATATATTTCTTTGAGGCTCTTTCACAGGCTGTAATGCGCTTGTCATCTAATCGCCGGCGAAGTACGCGCATCACAACCGCAATCCATGCTGCTACTAATGATGAGCTGACCGCTTAGTCAATTGTCTCTTGCGGCTCAACCTGCAGCATTCAAAACATGTAAGTGTACTATGTACTCCTTTTGCATCCTCAAGCGCCTACATTACCAATCAATTGGGCGGTTAATTTCTCAACAAGTCGACGCCTGTCTCCAAATGTTGCTAGCAAACTGATTATTGCGTTACCCGCGCGGGAATTATCTAATGGTCTTGCTCGCCGCTTTTTGTACTGAAAACCGCGCGCTCTTTGGAAACTGACTAGCAATGTGTACTAGCCAAATTACAAACTATGTGTCAGCAGCCAAAAGCCACTCAGTAATGCCAGCACAAGCCATTTCTAAGCTTGACCAATGCAGAGGAGGTTGTAATAAATTAGCCAAAAGGCAAAACTAGAGACTTTGTATATATTGTGCTGCAGCCGCTTTCCAAAGTCGTCCATCAATCAGATTTCGCATTACATTCAGATACATCCTTCATAGCAACTTGCATCTTTTCATAGCCACTTTAACATCCAATCGCCGATATGTCTTCCACCGTGTCCGCTGATCAATTCCTCGCTGCCGCCAAGTACCGCCGCACCGTCTACGGCCTCAAAGGTACCTCTGCTGTCTCTGATAAGCGAGTTGAGCAAATCGTCGGAGAGGTTCTCTCTTTCTCGCCCTCTTCATACAACACCCAGCCAGTTCGCGTTACCATTGTGACTGGCGAGAAGCACAAGCAGCTGTGGGACACCATCATCAAGACAGCCGAGCCCATCCTGAAGGGCGCCGGCGAGGCAGTATGGACGGCCATGAGCGGTATCTTTGAGTCGCACAAGGCATCATATGGATCGGTAGGCATTACTCCTCCTGATGAGACTATTTTATATAAATCATTCTTTCCATACTGACAAAACGGCAGGTTGTTTTCTGGGAGAGTGGTGACAGCATCAAGGCAGCAGGAGAGACACACAAGTCGGGCGCACACATGTTCGGCCAATTTGCGGAGCACTCGACCGGTATGGCTCAGCTCCTCGTCTGGACCGCTCTTGAGCTGGAAGGATTGGGTGCCAACCTCCAGCACTTGCAAGCCATTCCTCCTGTTGAGGCAGAGATCAAGAAGTTCCTCCAGGTGCCCGCCGACTACTCACTGAAGGCCCACTTGAACTATGGTGATGAGCCCGGCCCCCACAGCACCACCGTCCCTGAGAAGCTTCCCCTCAGCGAGACCCTGAAGATTGTCAACTAAATACATGTCTGCGAGCTACATATTCTCAGCGCGTCTTAGAACTATAGATTGCGGATGAGTTCAAAAGTATAGAGAGCTGCTTTAGCGTTACTTTCGAAATTGAAATGAAAATTTACATATGATATGCAATGCCCTTGACTACCTATACATTGAAACGCAGAAATTTAGTGATTTGTAGAATTGAACCACTAGTGAGTGCACAGCGTTTATAACTTTATATGCGGGAAATAAAACCCTCCGACTGTACAGCCATCAAAAGGGAATCATTATATTCTAATTTTCAGCAATAATAATCCGAATCCGAATCCTAATCCTAATCCTGATAGGACATATATGTCATACAGTTACAATACTACAAGATTCGCCGTTTTGGAACGAACTACACAGTGTCAGGAAACATTAAAGCACAGGTATCTGTCATATCTTTTTGTTTTAGCGATCTATAGAGGGTCATCTAGCTAAGTTGAAAACGCTGTAGAAGCTTATATACCCATCGCACTCCATCATGGTGATTAGCTTCTTAAATGAGCTAAGCAAGCCAAGCAACAGCTGTGCTGCCCTTCCATGAACATTTCACTTCATCCTTCGCTCCATCAACGATTTAAGAACTGTTTCCGTTGAAGATGATAACGTTGGGGCTGCCGTTGAGGCTTCCGGTTACACGACCAGATGTAGCCAGAGCTTTAATTCGGTTAGTGACAGCGGTCGGAGAGGTGAGACCCTCGAGAGATTGAAGATAGAGGGCCAGGCCGACAACGTGAGGTGTAGCCATGGAAGTACCGCTGATTGTGTTGGTAGCAGTGTTGGATCCAATCCATGACGACAGAATGTTGACGCCAGGGGCAAAAACATCAACGCCAGCACCATAGTTGGTGAAGGAAGCAGTGCGCCAGTTGATGTCCAATGCGGCAACGGTTATGGCGTTAGGAACGTTAGCAGGAGAAGTGCCGGAGACTGGCTGGGGGTTTCCCAGAGAGTCGCCATTACCAGCGGCGACAATGGTAAGCACGCCCTGGTTAAAGGCTGCGTTAATGGCGGTCGTCCAGGTAGATGAGGCAGGTCCTCCAAGCGACATGTTAATAGCAGACTTGCTAGCACGGCTTTTCGAGACGATGTCGTTTACAGCCCAGTTATAGCCGTCAAGGATAACAGAGGTGGAAGCACTTTCACCAGCAAAGACCTTGACAGAGATTAGGCTCGCCTATGAGCAGTACCGAGTTAGTCTTGAATGCATTCATGTATTCACAACAAAAAGTCGACAAAGGGTAGCTCACCTGCTTAGCAACACCGTATGTAGATCCACCAATTGTTCCGGAAACATGAGTACCATGGCCAAGAGTATCGACATGCTGTCCTCCTGCAGCATTGTAGCCAAGGCTGGCACGCCCGCCGAATTGCTGATGAGAAGTGTTGATACCAGAGTCAACCACATAGGCAAAGGTGCCGGCGCCGGCTGAGCTATCATAAATGTAGCTTGTGGATCCAGATGTGCGATGGGACACAGTGCCGAGACCCCAAGGAGCACCAGATTGTGTGGTCAGAGCACGCTTGTCTTCAACAATGTCCGACAGATGCATGATGTAGTCTGGCTCAACAGACGCAACCTATAGTGTGATTAGCTTCTTTTTGTTCTTTTATCTTCACAATACAGCGGACACGTACATCGGGGTTGGACTTGATCTGCTCAATTGTCTCCTCGTCAAACTCGCCCGCATAAGCATTCCAAGTATGAATGTTATAAGTCTTTTCAACACCAGCAGTGCTACGCTTGGTCAACGAACGGGTGTGGATGTCCGTTACCCAGGCGAGATGAGAGTCGGTATCAATAGAAGCACCCTCTTTAAGAGTGACGATGAACTTGTTGGGTACGGCTTCAGGCTTCTTGTGAAGAGCTGCAGGAGCAGCGAGGACAGCCGGGAGCAAAGCTCCAAGATAGAGAGCGAGACGACGAATGCTGGTCATGGCTGTGATGTGCTTTGTATAGTGGAGGAGAAAAGATAGGAAGTCGATGGCTGTTCCAACTTACCAGATATTCTTGCGAATACAGCCAACTTAAATAGTTTTCATTGTCACTGCGGATGATATGCTCGATTTCGCTATCTGAAGCCTCCATCACGTCTGCCAGAATCACTCCATTGTAATTGCTTGCCAAGCCGCTGAGTATAGATATCCAAGCTGCCTAAAAAGAACTAGAACGAATAGATCACACCAAGACTATAGGTTTGTGTTACGGCAGCCACGGTGCCCAGATCTTGGCAGCTAGTTTGAATGCGGAAAGAAGCATGATGAAGAAGCAGTATCTCCAAGGCATCAACTTGGATATCGATGAAGATGGTTTAATACATGGTCTATTTCTATGAATAGCCGTCTTGCTTTTCATCATTCCCACTCCAAATGCGCTGTCTCCAATCTCCTCATCACTACCGGACAAATAATACAAATAGCGAACCCATACAATTTAAGATTCATTTAAGGTTATTTGACGCCTATAGACTAAGATTCGCTAATATTTACGCTTAAAATCGAACTCTCGATGGGTTGTTTGTATCACAGGTAAAAATGCCGAATGCCGTGCGGACTAAAATCGCGCCAATAGCTGTGCACCTGCTTTTTAAGTTATCATGTCCGAGAATCAAGGAACCTTTGAATAGAACGCACGGCAAGGCTCTAATAGCGCAATCATAGCCGGCGCCTTATCAAGATTTAAGAAGGAGGGGTGGCCGAATAGCGGAACTTTTTATATTGCCCGAATGGGAAGGTGATTCTGCCACCTCGCTGAGTAACCAAAGTTTTCAATATTACGGATTGTACGTTATGGGGAATCCGCTATTATAGAGCGCTGGGATCTCGGATTATTATCCATGCTGCTCCTACAAGGCGGCTGAAGATTGTGAGCGATAAGAGATGGTAAACGACATGTGATATTTTTGATCGTGAAAGATGTACTACTAGACAGTGCTCCGCAAGTGGAAACCAATACCCGAAAAAGTAATTGCATCAATATTTTCAATCTTTGCTCATAAAATCCCCACATTGAACTCATCGTAAGGCGTATTGCCAAGTAAGGTACCTAGGTATTACTACGTCTAATAAGAATTGTGTTGGTTCTTATAGCCCATGATTTATGTAGCAGCGAATGGCTTGGGATGTAATTTTGCAGCCACTGAACAAATATTAACAAATACAGTAGCTCTAAGCTAGAAGTCGACAAAAAACGTTGTGAATAAAGTTGAATTCATTAGTTCATAGTTTATCTTATATGCCTGTGGCGGTTATATTATGATAGTACCATCTATTGTGTATACTGCTGGTAGCTGGCGTAAACGAACTCAAACATAATTCTTTAGAAACGCAATCTGAACCGCAATATTCTCCTTGAAAATATCACCTCGATATTGGTCAAAATGACCGCAGCCTTTTAGCAGATGGAGCTGCTTGGGTCCTTGAGCTAATCCAAATGCCTGCAGCTGAAGCGACAGCAAGCTATCATCTTTTTCTCCCACAACCATCAACAGAGGCGTGGGCGCAATACGGTGAATATATCGGATAGGTTCGAACCTAAGTAATCTGAAAAGAGACATTGTAGTTAATTTATTTTCCCAATTGCCGCCTTGCGCGGCGGCGTCTTGGAAAAAGCGGAAGCTGGCCGTATCTCGGAGCATAACGGCTGCAGTGCCAGCCTCAGCCTCGTCAAGCGTGGAAGCAACAACACGAGTGAGAGGCCATTCTTCTCCGCTGCGAATCTTGGCGCGGTCTTGCTGTACCATGTCGAGAAAAGGTTGCCCAGTGCCTACTAATAGCTCCCCCGACACGAATGGCACCTGAGCAATGACAGCTTTGACTCGGCGATCAATTGCCGCAGCAGTGATGGCAACTCCTCCCGAGTAACTTGTTCCCCAAAAAACAATCCGTTCCGAGTCAACTTGTGGAAGAGACGCGGCGTAGTCAAAGGCTTCGATATAGTCATCCTGGAATTTGACAGGATCGGCATCGTATCTGCGACCACCGCTTTCTCCGAAGCCGCGATTATCGAAGACCAAGACACTGAAACCCGCTTTCTGGAATTCGAGTGCAAAGTTATCAAGAAAGTGTTCTTTGAGGGCCGTAATCTAACATTGAGCCTTATTAGTCATAGTTCAAGACTTCAAGCATTTCTTCCCAACATCATCCATCAAACATACCCCGTGGGTCATGATAATACATGGACTTTTTTCTGCGCTTGCTTGAAAGAACCAGCCTTTCAGGGTCACTCCATCAAACGTTTGGAAAGATACATCTTGATGTGAAGTAGACATTTTGAAGCAAAGATAATAGCCGAGATTCTAGAAGATGACTAATATTGGCAGAGATGATAAAGAAGAAGCAAAAGCAACAATGAACTCTCCTTAATCTTTATATCTGACTCTATCAAGGATGAAATCAGTAATTTTACAAGGGCATGGACATAGCAATTGGTAATTACTGATCAGTAAGCTTATAGACAGTATTTATTTACTGATACAGTGTATAGCTGAGCTTCGACAAAGTTTATATGACCGTATTGCCCCAGCAAACTGACACAATAACATTAATTAAAAAAAAAAAAAAAAAGAGCAAAGCGAGTGTGCCTAATCCAGATTTGAGGCTGTTTAAGCGATTAATAAACATACCTATGCAGAGTTATGTGATTCTATTGAAAGAGACTAACCTATGCTTGGATAGCACCATCGAATTGAATGATGCTTAATATCTCGCAAATTACGCTGAAGTTCTTTCGTCCGGTAAGCTGAGTAAGATGTAAACACGTCGAACTGTAGGCTATTCCTGAGACTATACAGAGAGCTGGCAGCGGAGGGTCCTGCAGTCGATTCGAAGACAGTTCAATGAACACTGAATTATTCTATATCAAGTCTGCAGTGATATCTAAGAAACCCAACCTCAAATGAAGTCTCGCATATGGTAATTCAAGACGAGAGTTTTTATTCAAGATTATTCTATCACTAACCTCCACCACTAGTCCCTTATAGGAAATTGGTAGCTATTTCGGATCTGAAGCTTATTAAAAACCATTCATTTTGGACAGAGCACTCTGATTATACGAGTGCTTAGGTCAATACACTAATCTGCATGCACCTAAATTTTAATATCTTACTTTTATAGCGCCTATATAGCTACTATGGCTCTGATTCGGACGAGTTGGGCTCGTCCTCCTACTGGCGGCCGGACGAGCTCGGAAGAGTTAGTGGACACGCCATTTCGCTGGTAGTGCCTCGTATCTCGAGCCAATATACTCTGCAGAGAGGGGTGGAGGAAAGGAGCTTGGTTCCGGACCTCGGAGTCGTAGCCTAAATCCCATTTCTATTGCTTACTTATAGGCTGGGCTGCCTTGTGCTGCGCCACTCAATTCCAAACTTGGCTGATGCTCTGGCGGGCAGCCTAGCACGTTAATACATTGCATCAGAAAACTGCCAAATAACTACTGGGTAAATATTGGCTCTGGTTGATTTTATAAGCCAATTGTTGAAGTCTCATAATAATGCTAGATGTGGGCTTTCTGCCGCCCAATATCTGCTCTTTGCAATAGCTTGTAAAATATTGCTACTCTTGGTTTTGATGTGGAGACGAATCCACAAAAAAAATGCTAGGGGAAGCCTGGAGATGGCAGATCCAAAAACGCATATTTGTAGTACAATAGCAACACACCGTGATATCCTTGATATCTCGTTGTAGATGTACGTTTATAGAGGCATTTGTACGCATGGATAGAGAGGAAACTGCGCGACAGCTAGTCTTCAAAGCATTCGTTGACATTGGCGTTTGACACCTGCTTGCCGCTTGAGGCCTGTTTCAAGCATGCCTCTTCCACGCTATTGAAAGAAACTATTACAGCGCGTGCATATATTCGATGCTCTATCGGCCCCCACAGGTTGGTACTAACGAATACCAAAATTCGCTATTTTCGAAATCCCAACAAATGCTGTCTTCTCGGTACTTCATCGTCTCTGTTCGCGCTCGCTGAGGCCATTGTTTCTCGCTTTAGAAATATCACCATCAGATCCGAACTAGAAATGGGCGACGTGCGGCAGACAGTAAAGCAATCGGTACCAGTGGACGTCAACAAACCATATGATCCCTCAACACTCAAAGATAAGACGATTCTTATCACCGGTGGCGCCAATGGCTTAGGCGCACATATGGTTCGCCATTGGGCCGCTCATGGAGCAAATATCATCGTTGGAGATGTTGCAGACCGGGCTGGCGAAGAGCTTGTGGCCTCGCTTCGGATGGCTTATCCCAAGGGAGTTTTCGAGTTCCGGCACTGCGATGTCACAAACTGGGAGTCTCAAGTCGGCCTTTTTGAGGCCGCCATCCAAATCAGTCCATACGGCTCTGTAGACATCGTGGTTCCCAACGCCGGAATCATCCTCCCCGCAGAGGCTACCAAATTCGAGAATCCCGATTTTGTGAACGGGAAAATCCCGGAGCCTAATACAGCAACACTGGATGTGAACGTGAGAGGCGTCATTTACACGTCTCATCTTGCGCTGTACTACCTTCCGCGAAACAAGAGACCTGACAGATGCCTTCTTTTCGTGGGTTCCGTGGCCTCTATCATTCCACTTCCCGGCCAGAGCCAATACAGCATGAGCAAACATGCTATTCTGGGTCTCTTCCGCTCGCTGCGCGGCACAGCCTTCCTGAAGGATATTCGCATCAATATGATTGCACCCTACTACACTGCACAGACCAAGATGCTACAAGCAACAACAGAGGCCCTTTTGCTCGCTGGCTCTGCTGGACCAGGACAGGTTCCTGATGTCATTGATGCGGCAACACGACTGATTGCTGATGAAACAGTAGCTGGTCGCGCTCTCGTCATCGGCCCACGATTGAAGCCTTATGATGCCGAAAATCTCGACTTGGTAAATGGAGGGGAGGCTGTTGAAGGTCAGGCAGTTTGGGAATGCTACGCGCACGATTATGACCAGGTGGAAACGTTTGTAAAGAGGTATCTATGGTTGTTGAACGCTGCGGCAAAAGCTCGGGGGATGTTGGCCTGGATTCGCGATATTTTGGCCATCTGGAAGAGAAGCTGAGTATTAAACGGCTTTCGCATTGAATAGCTGGTAATAAATAACATGATGATTGCCAATTTTTCATTACATGCTAATGGTGAACGGAAAGGCTGGTTTTATTGGCGGTGGTCGCTGGCCAGCTCGAGTCGCAGACTCCTCGACGGCATTGGGCTGGGTATGTTGTACATGTCGCAAATCACTCTCTAAAGCCCAGAAATGAATGGAGTTCAATGTGAAAAGAGTGGACAGACCTTTTAGTACAATGGTAGGATAACAGCCTACATACGCGGCCCATGAATGTTGTCACAGCTGTAACTAGAGATTACATGTGGCGAACAGCTGTCCAATGCTGACAAAACCGTATACCTATTGGGCGCCGCCCATTAGTGCTCTTATCTAAGAGCTCCGCAACGTTAACCTTTGGATGATATGAATGAAGATCCACGCCCACAGCTGTGTCGGCCGATGCATCTTCAGCATCAAATTGATGAATCGGATTTGTTCCCATGTCTGCGCAAGTTCCGCTAACCCTCAAGGCTCAACGGTCTTGTCAATTCTGTGCAAGTCGCAAACAAGGCTGCGATAGGTTGCTGCCCAACTGTTCTCGCTGCACGTCGTAAGTCCTTCCTCATTCGCACGTATGGACTAATTCGACATCATCTTTGTTCTGACGGAATCTGATTGTCACAGAAAATTTCTTAGGTGCGATTACATCGCTCATAGAGATAGACATGCCGTGAATCGCCAGAATGAAGCTCCTGCGCCAAGTAATGACCTGGTGGAATCACGCGGTTCTTGTTCTCTTGACCTCTCCGCCAAGGCCGAATCGTTATTGCTTCGCTTAGCGTGTGATAGCGGCAGTTCGGCGGCAGAGTATGGTGGACATGGCCTATCTGAGCTATTGTTCAAAGTACTTGACGCTTTCGAGGTTGACATTCCGAATTTGCTGGACAGCTACTTTGCGAGCGTTCATCGATGGCTCCCCATAATTGAAGAGGAACATATCCGTCACAAATTTGCAGACTTAGAGAACCATAGTCATGGCGACGATGCACGTTTGCTACTGGCTTTCTATGTTGTCATCCAATTTCCATGCAATCATGCAGATCATTCCATGAATACTCGGCTTTACCGTACCATAAGACGGCTATTCATCATCGCTCAGTCATCACTTGGTGTCAAGGATCTTGATCTATTGCAGTACGGGTTATTGCTTGTGGCTTATGAATGTTCACAAGGCCTGGAATCTGTTTATACTACATTGAGTGCATGCGTATCACTGGCCCGGATAATCGAAACCCAAAGCTACGAATCCAGTGACCTGAATTCAAGACACTTGGAAGAAAGGACATTATGCGGTTACGCACTGGTAACCTTGGATCGGTAAGTTGGAATTCTCTAGATGAGGGCGGGAAGGTCCGCCGCTGATCAAGAACCTAGCCTCATCGCACTCTCTGGTATGGACTGTTCTCTGCCATTGCTGCTACCGGATAAGCACTCCTTCCCCCTGATAGAGGAGCATGACCTTGAATTAGACGAAGGGCTTAAAGTATACGGCTACACTGGAAGGATGAGAATCACAGCCACTGTGTCACAATCAGTTAGCGCTGCTCTGGTGCATTTGCGCTGTTGTCGGCTTGGAAGAACTCCACCAGTTGATTACTTTACTGTGGACAGCTCTACGCAGGCTTCACTATTGACGCTTTTGCGACTTTCTGAAGAGAAAGCATTCCTCAATTGTGAACCAACGTCGATGACAATTAGGTAAAAAGATCAATGCCCAAACCTGTGAGATCTGGAGACTTGAACGTACAACTCATATATGTCTTTAGTACCCTCATGATACTTCGAAGCAGCCATGATAGGAGCAGGAGCGGCCCCAGGGACCCCAAAGACGCCAATGCATTGTGGTCCATAGCACGCATGAGTCTAGAGATGTGTCTCTCTGCTTCTGACTTCATAAGATACAACGGCATTGAGAACTTGTCATTTGTTGGCCTTTGCTGTGTATGGCGAGCAGTTTTACCCTTAGTGGGCCTCAAGGAGTTTCAAATTTCAGCCCAAGAGCTGGAGACTCTTAGAAGTGAGCTGGAGCGCTTTAGTAGCTGTTGGGCAATAGGCGGTATGTGACAGCCATGTAACTTTCGTGATGAATTCCCAAGTCGGTGTTAACCATTCTCAGCCACCTTTTTACAACACTTTGATCAACTAGCTCGCCCAAGAAGCCTTTGAATACCAAAGCCAATGGCAGCTGGCGTAGGAGCGACCCGTCTCAGGTGCCTTGACGAAAAAAGAGGCTTCTTTTCGTATGATCTTTTGAGCCTTCGTCAGAACAAGCCAACTAACCATCTTTGCTCGGTATGACGGACTAGTAGAAATCTTGGTATGAAAAGACCCTATCACAGAGAGTGTGCCATTGAAACTCTTCTTTGGACTGTTCTGTATTAAAGACTGTTATTTTAGTTATCTAAAGAACGAGCCTATTCATAACTTATACACCCGAACCATTCTTCCTAAATTATGGGATATTATATTTACTTAGTTGGCGCCTTAATATCCCGTTTTGTCCCTGTTCATCCTTCTGTTCATGTGATTGTTCATAAATCCTATAAATATGGTGGCGCCTGGCTTTCTTTTAGAAATTCTTCGCTGGCGGGATAATCAATGTACCCTTCAGCAGTTTTCTTAGCATAAAAGCTATCCCGCTTGTAGGGACTTAGCTCAATACCGGCTTGGATGCGGAATACCAGGTCTGGATTAGAGATAAAATATCGTCCAAATGCAACGGCGATATCCCATTTAGCGTAAAGGCCATCTACAGCTGGGAAGACATTCTCCGCAGTATACCCACCAGCGATGATGACTGGTGACCAGTTGTCCCATTCTTCCAGCAGATACTCGAGTGTGTTACGCCTGTATGTCTTGTGCTGGTCAAGTTCCTCTTCCTTCTCGTACAGCCAAGTGACAGGGTCACCGGTCGCTTCTACCAGGTGGATATATCCAAGGTTCAATTCCAGCCGTTTGAACTCGTGCAGCATATATAGAAACTGGGCCTGTGGATCAGGGGATGTGGCGCCTTGGAAAGTCGCCCAAGGGCTGAGACGAATGGCCGTGCGCTCTGCCCCTATAGCAGCGGCAACGGCCTTGACGGTTTCGATGGCAAAGCGCGCCCTGTTCTCAACGGAGCCACCCCATTCATCAGTTCTCTTGTTGATAGACTCTCGAGTGAACTGGTCGATCAAGTAGCCGTGGGCGCCGTGCAGCTCAACGCCATCCGCCCCTGCGGCAATGGCTGTTTTCGCGGCTTGGGCAAACCCGTCGATTTTGGCCCAGATCTCCTCCTCAGCGAGCTCCTCGGGTATCGTATCATATCCCTCCATGGGACTTGGGCTGCTAGATGCGTATTTGGTGCCTTTGGATCTCGCAAATTGCGCGTCACCTGCGCGGCCTAGGCTCCAGATCTGTTGTACAAAAAAGCTACCCCTGGCATGTACAGCGCTGATGATACGCTTCCATTGGGCAATCTCGTCATCACTCCAGATACCAGGGCCATTTGGATCAGTCTCATCGCTTCGAGATATGGCTGTTGCTTCGCTGATAATGAGCGTTCCGGGAACGGCCGCTCGGGCGGAGTAATACTCGACTGCCATATCCAGAGGCACATGGTCATCTGTGTTGCGATATCGTGAAAGTGGTGCCATCACTATGCGATGAGGCAAGACGTTTCTACCAACCTTTAGAGGCTGGAAAAGCTTGGACATTGCTGGTGGTCTCTGCGATGACATGGTTGAGTTTCTTGACGAAAATCTATCTTTGGCGACGGTTCATGTAAGCCAGGAGTCGTCTGATGGCTGTTAATCCAGAGGTAATGATAATCAGGTCTCAAATTGACGGGGTTGAATTGTTACTTTATATACTACATTCACCTCTGCAAGGACTTAGCTCAATTGCAAATTTAGTCATAAATGCGGCCGACCATATTTGCAGCTGCGTATTATTGTCATGGAATTAATAATTAACAAATAGTGATCATCCATTAGATTGTAAATCAGGACGGCCTCAATCAGCCTTATCTCTTCAAGCATCTAGATAGTTCCGTAATATTACGTTGCTCGCCGGTCAACTTTAACGGTACATCCCGCTCTTCAATGCAAGATTTATGACAGAGGACATGAGAATACACTCTTGTTAAACCTCATTGATTATTCATTCTGCGCAATTGTAATTCTAAGCCAAGGGGGGTTTCGCACCTCGGCATTATAACATGATTTCCCACAAAAGGATTCTTAGTGCTTCTCTTGATTGACTCGCATTGGTATCTGTGCCACAGGTAGATTGTGGAGTATTGGCACTTGCGAATCGGCACCCGCATGGCGGATCTTATATGTCGGAACTTGCATATCGGCAGCTGCATTAGCTTGAAGCCCTACAACTAAGGAGTCCCACAACAAAAGTTACGCAAAGCATCTATGGTCGCGGAAGAGTTGATATCTATGGATAGTATAAGCGACTAGAAAACTGTTATATGGTTAGCGTGGCGATGCTTAAAAGAAGCCTAGCGAGTAAGCATTCTATGTCTATTAGTGATCGAATACTGCCAACTTTTCCACGAAGAGTCTAGACAACAGAATGCCAAGGAAATCTAACAACTACTGGATAAATTCGAAAAATTGGCCAGTGGGCCTCTGCAGATGCTTACTGTTACAAGTTCGCTGGCTACTCTTCTAAGTAAATGATGGGGCCATTCGATCAGATTGTGACAAACCCCACTGGTCAATTTTTCGAGGTAATACGGTAATCCAGCGGCTAGGCGAAGCAGCTTCTGCCCTCTCTTGCGACTCAATTTGGTGCTCTGTAATTGGCTTTACCAAGTCTCTTGCATCCGCTTGTGCAATACTTAAAGGCCGTTGTTTCGTCTTCTAAAGTATATGGATATCACAAATAGAACACAATCCAAAGAGAGTAGAGTGCCCAAGCAAACCATTAAAATACAACGGCTACATCGACAGTGTGTATAACGCATATACTCCTTACTAGATTCATATTATTCAACTGAAAAAGTCTCGTTGAACCTTTACTATGTCAACGTTCAAAAACATCATCCTCATTGGCGCCATGGGCTCCATCGGCAGCGTCGTCCTGGCTGCCCTGGAGAAGGAGCCCAGTTTCACTATCACTTTAGTACAACGTGCCTCTTCCAAAGCCACGATGCCTGCGCACCTCAAGACAATCACCGTTTCTAACTCGTACCCTACGAACGAGCTGATTCCTGTATTTCGGGGTCAGGATGTTGTCATCAACTGTATGACCTCGCTGTCGGTGGCCGATCAGTTTCGCATCATTGACGCTGCCATCGCGGCCGGTGTGCGCCGTTATGTACCCAGCGAGTATGGCCTCAACAATACGAGGCGCGATGCCCAGGCTCTGAACCTTGTCTTTCATGACAAAGGTAAGATTCAGGAGTACCTCCGAGCTAAGGCCCAGTCAGGAGTCATTGAATGGATGAGCATATCGTGCGGCATGTGGCTTCGCTGGTCTATGGCAAATGACTTCCTCGGCATGCACATTGGCGAGCGACGATTTGTCTTTTGGGATGATGGCGAGGGCTATTTCTCTTGCACCACCGAGGAGAATTCGGCTCAGGGCTTAGTCAACGCCCTGCTTGCCGCTGGGACTGATCGCGACGACTGGAAGAATACCAACATCTATCTGAGTGACTTTGCCATCACCCAAAAGCAATTACTCGAGGCCATTGAGCGCATCCAGGGTGTCAAGTACACGACGGAAACTATTGACAGCTACAGCTTCATTAAAGAGAAACAGGCTGCCGTAGCTGCTGGCGACGTCGTGGGTACCTTTGCCCTCATAGAGACTGGATTTGTTACCGGACGTTACGGTGGCCACCTTGAGAAAGAAGGCGAGATCCAGAATGACAAGCTCGGTTTGCCAAAAAAGTCACTGGATGAAGTAGTCGAGGCTGCCTTGAAGGCCTATGGGGATATTTAAGAGAGGTATAAACTGGGTAGTAAGCATGGAAGTTAAGTTTAAGGGCATTGGAAAATAGACGAATATAGATAGATGTATAAATCTTAAAGCCATCCAACTGGCATTCTGTATTATTACAACATTCACTAATACAACGCTAATTAGTACTTCGTTTCAAAATCTAGACACTCTGCTGAAGATGGCAATTATAATGTTGGTAACATGTCTCATATAACTAAAACATTTTATTTAACCAAGTACCATTTTATCTATAGATTAAGCGGCGAGCGAGCGGACATGTCCATGGGTCGTTCGCTGAGCATCAGGGCGAGTGAGATGCTAGTGGTGCGGATGGATCGGCGTGCTTGGAGATATAGCGGGGTTGTCGTGGGGTCAGGGTGACAGTCGCCCGTAATCAAAGCAATGACTCGGTAGAAAGCGCGAAGAAAGTGGATATGGTGGCCACTGAAGAGTCTTAAATGGGAGACTTGACGGGATGCTACGTCCGCATCGCTATACAGAGTCGTTATATGAAGTCGGCATTCGATTTTCTGTGTCAACTATAATTTGTATAGAAAAATGGATCGAACATATAGGTTACTTGTGGACTACATCCTCGACAAGTGGGAGGAACGGAAAGCAAAAGCGACAACTGCTAGCGGCATAGAGCATCCGATTCCACGCCTCATAGTTGCAATAGCTGGTCCTCCTGGCTCTGGAAAGACAACAATAGCCAACCAAGTTGCCAATATCATCAACTCTTTACCGTCAAAGAGCCCAAAAACAATTGTTATATCCGCCGACGGCTTTCATCTACCACTCGCTACGCTTCGAAAGCTTCCCAATGCATCCGAGGCTCTTGCTCGCCGCGGCGCGCCCTGGACTTTTGACGGACATGCAGCAGTGAGCTTCATTCGAAAGCTCAAGACCAATTCTCGCCGTCAGCTTGTCCTCGCTCCTACTTTTGACCACGCAATCAAAGACCCAGTAGCCGATGGACTACTGATAGAAGCTGATGTGGACGTATGCATACTGGAAGGCAACTATCTTCTCTGCGACGAGCCTCCATGGGATGAAATTGCAAATCTCGTCGATGACAAGTGGTTCGTTCATGTGGAACCAGATCTCGCTTGCGTGCGAGTTGCGTCTCGGCATCTGGCTGCCGGCATTGAAACAACGATGGAGGGGGCAGTCTACCGAGCAAAGACAAACGACTTGGTTAACGGCGAATTTATTCTGTCAAAAAGTCGGGGCAGATACGATGTAATGATAGAAAGTATAGAAATAAAGACTTAGAGGGCGTTAAGTTTGGCAATTGTACATAATATATTATATGAAGCTTTACATCAAAGCTCCGAGTACCCCATGTTTAACCACTAAATCGAGTAAGGTATCATAGCTTGCTTTAAATGGTATATGTATGAAACTCATAAAGGGTGGATAGTTTATTCAATGGGATTTTTGTATCAAAGCAAAATGCGACGTTTATTTAGAGATTGTTATGCTCCTACATCCCGTTGAGAAAATCCATCCAGGAATCATCTTGCTCTTGGCCACCATCAAGCAGTGCATTTGGCCACATCATCGAAAATACTGCATCCATTTGGTCATTAGAAGCATCTGCGGCGACCATCGATCTGTCACCGTCAACGTCGGATGATTGGTGGTGCGCGCCGCCGTATATACCACTGGAATCTTCTCCGCGATTCGGATCCTGTGCGTCGACATCTTCCAAAAGAGGTATTGCCGAGGCCAGATGAGTGCCGCAGAGGCTGACAATTACTTGGTGGCATCTTCTAGCGCTTGGATTCACTGCCACCAATGATGCAAGAACTTTGAGGGAAGTATCGATTTGATCCCGCCAGTCAGGCGCCTGTGGAGAATTGATGCTGTGTCGAAGACAAATACACGGGATTAAAGCAGCTTGGAAGAGGAAGTATCTTCATTATGATTAGTTTCCGAGTTACCATCAGCCCAAAAGTCGAATACTCACAATGCATACCACGCAAATAGGCGGATATGATTGCACGATGCCCAAAAATCGCTTATAGATATTATGGTTTGCTTGGCATCCTCCAAGCATCGATCGTAAGCCTGGAGCGACTCTGCACTCAAGTTGTCTTTACGGCCGTTACGCGCAAGCAAAGCGCGTCGGATGACAAAAGGTCGATACATAATCATGCGAAAGTTTCGCCACCTCCACTGTATAACAGAATGAGCAAAGGCGTATTTTGCCGGTACGGACGCCGCCTCTGAGAAATATTCGGGCGTGTTTTTTGCCCATGGTTCAAGACAGCGAGCCTCCAATTGAAGCAGCTCCTTTGCACTGGGTAAAGGTTTGGAAATTATTCGAATGTAGATTGGGTTTGTAGCGATGGCAAATTGTGCTTGTGTTCGAACTGCTGTATAAACAGTGATTTCGTGCGGATCAGAAGGGTATGATTTGGACATGGCGGTTAGATCCTATAGAGGTCAGTTTCATGCTAAGACGACGATTGAGAGCAAAGTAACCTTGTCGTGAATATTCATTGGTAATGATGTATCGACACCATCAAGCGGGCACACTTGGGGCCGTCCAAAGGTGATATTTGCACCAATGTCAAATATGCTTAATGTCCACCACACTCTGCGTCGGATTTCCATGCTCAAAGGCGATATCTTCCACCCTTGGAAGTCTTTATGCAGCCCTAGCGCCATAGCCATCCTAGCGGCCAATCCCGAGTAGCTGTACGCAGAATTGGGCTTGTCTCTCTTTTGCTGATAATTGGAAATTAAAGTCAGAGCCTGAACCAATGCCAAGCTGCCGATTTCCAGCAAGTCAAAAGACAGTAAACCCTTGATATGATTGAAGAGATCAAGGTCTAGACTGTTCACTGTAGTAGCAGTGGTATACACCCCAAGAGCTGCCATAGTATAAGCCAGAATAAACCAAGATCCTCCGCTAGGTCTTGGAATAACTTCAGAGTACTGAGCTCGGAAGGTCGGTTCATGGACGATAGGATAGCTGACATGATATATTCTGAAGTAGGCATCAATCATGCTGTCGGCTATGTGTTTATTCATGTTAGGCAGCGTTATGAGTGAAAAGTGTCTGTCCGCTTCAGTTTGCGTATAGCCGTATGTGTTCTTAGCTTGGGCGGGCTCTAAAAGGCGTAAGAAAGCGGCGCCCGATGCGATTCCAAGATAACCGCTTTGTTGTTCGGAAACGGTCAAAGAGGCCATGCCGTCTAATATCTGTCTTGTTTCGTTGAAATCGCTCGTTGGGAGCTCTCCTGGTGATGCCGGATGGGCAGCCCTGTGCTCATCCCATCCAAATTCACCTGTTGATGGCGGACTCTCAAAGTCATCTTCGTGGGATTTTTCCGAACTTTCTGCATGCTCTGACGTTTCTGCTTCTTGGCGCGATACTGGCACATCGCTTTGGCCCAGCTTTCCAATGGTTGTGAGATATGAAGCGCTAGGGGCCAAATCTTCAACGACGGGGTGTGTTGCTTCAGGTTGAATGCGTGGCTTATCCTCGTGTATTTGGTCTCCCTGACTGCCAGAACCAACAACAACAATTCCATCCGTATCTACACCTAAATGACAGTATACTTGGTTAGCCGGCATGTAGAACCAGGGAGCTGATGAAGCAAGGCAATCGCACTATTAGGGCTCTTTTTTGCAAGAGCCTGGTGAGGGAGGGCTACTCTCAGTTGCCGGATTAGAGCTTCCGCTTGTTCTAGTCTTTCTTCGACTTCAGTGAGATGTCTATATCGGCGAAATTTAGTACTACTCAGAGTTAATAATGAGCTATTGCAACTCACTTCCTCGTAAGTGGTGTGCGCGAGTATTTTTCGTAAAGGCAATGCCTTCTATATCTCAGGCACATGTTACACGTGGGGATCCCCTTGTCACATTTTGACTTCCTCCGTCGGCATTCTTTGCACGCCTGATCAGAGTATCCAAGAGGGCTGGGATGCCCCAGGGGAGTCGAGCTAGGGGTATCCATTCATAGATATTACCATTATGCTGCGGCCAGATGGAAACCGATGAAACGTCACACCATTATGCGGTACACCTTTATGGCAGATACTCCAGATGCTCAGTTGCTCAGTTGCTCGAATAAGCAGCACGACAGTTATGGGGCAACAATCTCCACATTATTTGACGCTCCTTGGGAACAACAATGTCCCGGGACTTTAACCCAGCAGATGCCACTAACGGCTTCCACTGAAATTTGCCACGCAACTCGTCTCTGAATGGTGATTTAAGTCGGGGACCAGCTAATGCTACGTCGTCAACATCGATGATCGCAGTCTGTGTTCAGCGATATGCGTGCTCATATATTCGTTGATCGATAACTCCAAGGCGATATACCATATTCTTTTATTTCTCTATTTCCCCCCCGCAAAACTTACGATATAGTACCTATGTTTGTATCAAGTCTTTCACTTGAGTTAGCTGAAGCGCGCGAATGTGTATTAAATTATGTTTAGCCAGCGATCGCTCCAACTTATTCTTGTTCAATTGCCATGCTAACTTATAATTATGTGTCCAACCTAAATGATTGTTAATATAGGGAAATAATAAATTTTATGCTTATATATCTCTCTCAGTCTAGCAGCATGACATTGTCGCATCCGCTTGATAAAGAGCTACGAGCACTACTTTCAATACTTGCAAAACAGTGTCGAATGTTTTCGCTCAGTAAACTTCTAAGTTACCAAACACGCTTTTGTAAGATTCGCGGCCGGTTATCTTCTTCCACCACGCGCTCAGATGAGGCCGAGAATTCATCATTGTCGGATACACACTCTTATCTAAATGATGCATGTAAGGGACAAAGAAAAGATCCGCTACAGTCAATTTCTGCTTGGATTAGTTTTGACTCTTCTACATGTTTCTTAAGCCTGCCACTCACATCTCCTGCCATGAAATTTTGGCTTGCAAGTCTTTTGTCTAATAGGTCGACGACTTGCGCAAGCCTTTCTCTGAGAAGCTTGCATTTCTCAACATCCGTCTCGCCGTGAAACCAGTTACTGTTTACATCGTTAGCTGTTAAACATGTTTAGCGGTTACATATCAAAGGACGCACGGTTTAAACAGTTCTTCGAAGACGAGCTGATTGGCAGCAGCGTCAAAAGAAGTGAGCTCGATTGATGCTGCCTCTTCAAACTTGCCTATCGCGACAACATCGTTTGAATCCGGAAGCAGTGAAGCTGATGCATCGTTGCTACCATATGCATGCGCCAAATATCTTGCAATGGCGCGTGACTCGGCCAACATCAACGGCGGGTTATGGGCCTCATCTCGAATGAATGGTACAGCACCATAAGGGTTGAGTGCCAAGATATCTGGTTGCTAAAAGGGAATCAGTAAAAGATGGTGTCAGGGAGACTGCCATGTGCTCCAAGTTACCTTGTGTTCAAATTTAGAAATGTCAACCTCTCTAACATCATTGATCTGGAGCCCAATTTCATGGATAGTGAGTAGCAGTCTCTGAGGGCAGGGCAGCCGAGAATCAGTGAAAAGAGTAATTTGAGACATGGTAGATATTTTTCTACAAGTCCATAAATGCTAATGCTATCTATACAGAACAACAGAGTCTATAGAGGTAAACATGCCTGTTTTTAAGCTCCAAAAGAGGATACACGTAATTTGCAGGCGCCTAAAGCGAAGGGCGTGGATTGCCATACAGCTAGTCTATTCGCCGTGTTCGCGCAGGCAGATCAAGTTGACGTAAAGTCGCTATCCCCGAATAGCCTCGCCGAATAATTTACCCCCACTAAGATGAATAATTTGAACTGGCATTCAGACAGGGGAGGATGCAATATACTATTTTATCCACGTTAATGGGCAATTTATTGTGTGTGAAGAGAAAAGAAGATATATGGCAGTGGGAAACCGTGGCCGGCGAAATTAATAGGTGCTGCAAGTATAACATAGGGATGTTAACTATGCATTAATACATGGTCAACTTCATAGAATCATCAACAATTCTATGTGAAGAATAGAGTCAATCAGCTTAGTATTTGCACTGTTGGTTATCCCAGTAGTAGCAGTCTTTTCGGCAACAAGCTCTTTGGAGATTGGCTGTATGGCTACGACGCGTTTCTCGAAACGCGCAAGAAGTGGGAGCAGAGGAATTCTAATATCATTAGTCACTTATGAATGCGATAGTAGAGAAAAAACTCGTATTGATTGGCAGTATTCTAAAATATGTACTCGCTATTTAGAACAAATCCATCATTGTACAACAAATTGCTGCTGGTGGGACTTGAAGAGCTTGGAGCTATCCAAAAGAGTTCCCGTCGACGATTGGTAAAAGTCAACTTGCAGATTCTGTTCATCCAGAAATCGGATTGTCGCATAGCTAAAGTCATCTGCATAAGCAAATGCCGTGTAAGATGGCTCTGATCCAACGCTGCTGAGGCCCTCAATGTTGCCTGCGCCGCCGGCGACAATGTACATTGGCGCTTTCGGATCAGTCATTCCTGCGGGGTCGGCAGTTCCGTTGAAGACTGGGTTGAATCGCTGAGAATTGTGGACATGTCCAAAGACTCCTAAATCGACGCCGTACTTGTAGAAGAGGCCTTCAAAAGCGACCTGGCAAGGCGCGCAGCCCGATCCTCCCGTGGAATACCAGGGTCGGTGTCCTCCAACGATCAGCCAAGGCGTGACAGAACGATCAACAGATGACAGGTCCGCTTCAAGAAACTGGAGCTGCTGATTGAGAGCTCCAAAAGGTCCGCCGTTGAGGCCTTCAGAGCCATCGGGTCCGTCGGGAGCATTGGCAAAGTCAGTCTCAGTGTCAATCATGACAATATGGGCCATTCCATATTCAAAAGAGAACCAGAAGGGAGGATTGGCGAGTTGCTGCGCCTTGTTTGCATTAACCTTTGCACTGTTGTTCGCTGAAGTAGAAGTAAACGCCGTCGGCATGGTTTGGCCGAATCGATTTATAAAGTCGGTGAAGTTCTTCTGTCCAGCGGGGCACAGTCCTGTGGTATGGGGGATTTCCTGGCATGCCGCTTCATGATTGCCAGGACTGGCCATATACGGCTTGCGGCCAGCGATGGGAGCCAGTTGGTCGTAGAATTGCTCTAGGATGGCTTGGTATGCGTTTGTCCCATCAAAGATATTCTTTGGTGTCTCGATCCAGTCGTCAGCATATGCCAAGTCGCCCGGGTGTATAACGAATTCATAGTCATTAACGGTAGTAGCGAGACGCGCGATAGTTGTATGGTTCAATGACGGGTCAATGGTTGGAATTGTGTCACGCTTCGTCTGATCATTTTGAATGGTATAGCCGTCAGGGCCCACGACTCCCAAATCGATGATGGCGTTGATGGCAAATGGGGTTTTGTCTCCGGCGGTGCGGGGACTCAAAAAGTGATCCACGCTTGAGTTGGTTGAGACAATCTTGTAGTAGTACGTAGTGGCCGGCGACAGGTTATTGAGAGTCACTGAGTTTGACCATGTGCGCGAGGTTGGATATGTGACAGAGTTCTTAGAACATGCTTGTTGTGTCAGAGAGGTGGCAGAGCTGCCGTACGCAACACAAGGCTGGCTGAGTTGCTGATAGGTGTTCCACCCAATCGAAACACCTGTTGTCTAACATTAGTATACTTCGATGCACTTTTTTCATGGCTGTAGTCACATGAACGTACTGTTGGGGCCGTTTACTGCAATGCGTTGCTGAACTGGAGTTGTTAAATCGACAGGGATAGGCGGGTAGCTGGCAGCAGCAAAAGCACCCGCGGCCAGCACTGGAAGAGCTTTGACAGAGGTAAAAGCTGACACCATCTTGATTAGCGCAAGATCTCGAGCTTAGAACAATGAATCTTCAATGAAGCTGTTTGTGCAAGCAAACGAGAGCTTGGCGGCTTGACTCGCGTATATATACAAGTAATCATATGCCATATTTACCCATGAGTTTCCATGTGACAGCTCCGACTCCGTCTGCCAGCATTCAATACACAATACATACATCATTATTAATTCCTCGACTCTCATAGGAGGCTATACAAACGTGCTACAATTGGACATCTGAGCTGCTATATCTGGGAATATGTCCGTCGATCTCTCCACCGCATCTGCATTTTGTTGAGGTTCGTTTGTACGCTATGAAACAAGATCTCGCTACTCGTGCGGAGATCATGTAATATCATTGGTGAAGATGTTCAATTGGATCTGGACAGTTGCTTTACGTACGGCTTTGTTTTAGCTGCTTGGTCGGTGATTGATTAGGCTAGACTTCGCTTAGTAAATAGCGCAATGCATCTGTCAGAATATCTCGTGCCGAGGCCCGAAGTACAATACAGGCCTCAACTTCCAACATCGCTTATGAACAACTGACAAGCAATAATCGTTGTTTTCACTATATCGTATTTGTGCAATTGGTTTCCTTATCTATAGAGAACCCTGCAGCCTGATGAGAAAATTTCTTCAATGTTGTGCAACTTGAACAGGTCTTGCAGTTACCATGACAGCTACTCGCATGTTCTTTGAGTGGATAAACCGCCAGCAACTTTCCAATTACAACTGCCGCATATACATGCATGTTATCAATTGCACTGAGGTCTAGAGTTCTTCTCAAGAAACGCCAATTGAATAACAGGAAGGGGTCACAATTATTCCATCTCAGTACCTAGGTATAGATAGGTTCGAACTTCTAAGCATCAATGGGTAAAACTTGACTGGCTGCCGCAGAAGGTTGAGCAAATTTGTTTTGGGGGAAAACTTAATAGTGTACCTACTATGAGATACAAAGGCTATAGCTATCCGCAAAAGGGGTCGATATTCCCTTTGATTACTCCTATATTGACAAAAGTCAAGTCCTTTACATCCCTCCATTGTGTGTAGATGATCCCCTTTCTGCCCTTTACATGCTCAAAAAGGTGCTAGTCGAGGACTATGTGTTCCGGTGCCCATCTGTCTCACCTCTATGTCCAACGCGGCCATTCTGTCTCAAACCAACCAGCCACCTTAGGCGCCGTCAGACTAGCATTTTCTTCTCACATAACTACAAAATAGTATTCGGAGTTGGTTGAAATAGTCAGCTAAGCAAATTCCTGATCTCATATTACTAACTAGACACTAGACACGCGACACATGAACACTGGAATTCTGAGAACGGATCTCCCCGCGGAGTACGTGAAGATTCAGGATGATCTACTTGAGGAAAATATGCACGCGACACAGTATCCCTTGCACCAACAGATGCCGCTGCCAAGGGTTGTCTGAAAGGAGATTCCCTTCTAAGAATAAAATTGGCTTTTCCCTCGGCTAGATATATATTCCAACAGCCTGCTGGCTATACTACCTCCACGCTTCATGCTTTTGATATCTCCCAAGATTCTTCAAATCGCAACATCAAGGCCCTCCATGCTTCTATTTCAGCCTTGGCTACCAATATCTTGACCATGAGTGGTGCCCAATTCCTCTCCCGGCGTATTTTGAGAGCGACAGCTCTTCGCCTCCTAAACCGTCGATTCGCTTTTGCAATAGCAGCAACAGCTACACTCAGCGCCAAGTCAGTCCACATATACGCTCATCTGAATGCGTTGCAGAAGAGAGATATCCTGTTTTGGGGGTTCTCCTTCTTTACACAAGACACAGCATGTCTACTGGCGATTCGCATGCTCGTCGACCAGTCCCTGGGCACCGCGTTATCAATATTGGTCACAGTTGTGGTATTTTTTCTGGTTGTAACAGCTGCAATATCGGAGTCCTTTTTCTTCACCACAGGGACAGAACTCCAGTGGCGCAATGTTGCTCTGGCTAGCGATTCGTCTTCATGGTCGACACTATCAGCAGGGTGGTTATATTGCTTACTATCATTCGCCGCACTGTTTATGATCGCAGTGATATTCCAACATCCCTTTGATCAAGTATCCAGATGCGCAGTGGAAATTTTTAAGTGGCCGGTCTCACTCATATCTAATAAGCTGCCAGTCTTGAATCACTGCAGCTACTCGAGAGAGACGTATAAGCATCTACCTCAACACGATGTTGAATACATCGAAGATGTTTACAAGCATGGCGAACTTGAGGAACAAAGACTGGAAAAGGATAATATGCAGCCAACCAGGTGCACATCTTATTTGCGACTACTTGTTGGCCTCGTATTGGCAGCCCAAGCCATCTGTACGATTACACGGCCAACGGATCACTCGCTCATCTTCATGTCATGGACATTACCGCTCATGCCATTTGTGGATTTCATGTTCTCGACGCCTTCTCTGGCTAAGCTCCTTGAGATGTCAGGCAATGTCAATGATGCGCTGCAAAATGCCACGGCTTTAGGCGAACCGATCCCCTGGGCTTGGTTGCCAAACAACGCGTCGCTTCAAGGATTTCAAGATTGGTATGAACCGGACAAAGAACACTACAACGCTTTAGATGATCCACTGAAGCTTTCAAATCTTGATGAAGATTTGCTACTGCCTCTGCGAGCCAATCTGGACGATGTTCCCATCCGACATATTTTGCTACTTAAACTTGAGAGCACACGCAAAGACGTCTTTCCAATCAAAAAGGACAGCTATATATGGAATCGTCTCGCCCAATCATTTCGGAATTCATCGCTACCTACAGAAGCGCAAGAAAAGCTAGCTTCCCTAACTTCGACTGCAAAGTACCTTACCGGAGACTTTGACGATGGTTTTGGTGAAAAAGCTGGCACCCCGCGCGGTGGCATCAATGCGAACAACGCTTTTACTACCAGTACTTACACGTTGAAGAGCTTAGTCGGGACGCATTGCGGCATAAGTCCACTAGCTGCTGATTTCAACGTTGAGACAGACCATCATATCTACCAGCCATGCTTGCCTCATATCTTTGAAGCACTGAACCAGCTCAATCACAGCCACGATGAGGTATCGGACGAACATTTTACTTCGTATAAGTGGAAAACTGCGTTCATGCAGTCAGTGACATTACGATATGACAAACAAGACCACCTCATGCCGAAGATGGGATTCACTGATCCGCTAGGTTGGTGGGAATTGAAGGATGAGGCGGCCAGGCTCGGACCAGTCGATCTCCCGGATATCAACTACTACGGCATGTCAGAGCGTGCCGTAGAAGACTACTTGCGGGATACTTTTGCTTCAGCTAAGAAAAATAATGAAAGAGTCTTCTTGTCCCACCTGACAAGCTCGACGCATCACGACTTTGGCTTGCCAGAAGACGAGAAATATGTACCAATGGCTGGCGACCCGGATCTCGATGATCTTTCACATTATCTGAACACAGTGGGCTACGTTGACCGCTGGCTGTATAGAATTCTTCAAATATTGGATGAAGAAGGCGTTGCAGATGAGACTCTACTCGTCGCTGTTGGAGACCATGGTCTCTCCATCGCAGAGCGAGGAACCATCACTCCGTATAGCAACCCACACGCTGCAAACTACCACGTGCCGCTGGTCCTATCGCACCCCAAGCTGCCAAGCATCAAAGTTGATGATCCGGTTTCCTCCATACAGATTCTCCCAACTATTCTTGACCTTCTCCTTGAGACTAAATCTCTCTCTAAATCCGAGGCAGAGGCGGTGCGCGACATGATCCAAAACTACGAGGGTCAATCCCTCATACGGCCAATGCAAAGTTTCTCTGAAACAAACGGACAGGGAGGCTGGCAGCACACGGTTATGAATCCCGGCGGATCAACCATCGCTGTTCGAGATGGTCGCCAGCCCAACTGGCGCCTGATTGTGCCCGTCTTCGGTAACTACGAATGGAGATTTACAGACCTAGAAACAGATCCGCATGAGGATACTCCATTAGTGTCGTATGACTATAGAGCCATCTTGCGTATCGTGGAGGAAGCATTTGGGGCTGAAGCCGCCACGTGGGTGGAAGAGGCCGCCACGGTCACTCGGTGGTGGACAGACGAGAATTATAAGCGCTGGCGCTACAATGCATGAAGGAAGCGTACATGTAAATTTACAGGAATTCATTTTTTGGGTAATACTACGTAGATAGATTATAGAGCAATTGAGACTTGAATAATAAAAGACATTATTACGAAGCAAAGACCTTGGGCTATAATGTCACATGTTTCCAAACGTATTATTTCCAGATGCTAAATTTATCTATACGTAGCCTGCATGTTAATGGTTCTATTGCAGCTCTTAACAACTCGCCATTTAGTAGAACTGAAAACCCGACCACGTAAAAAGACACCAATCTCTAGGAAAATAACCATTCAAATAGAGTTTATCCTTACCTTGAAGCTAAGCCTTTTCTCTCCATTGATGCCTACAAACGCGCTTATTCCTTCTCCAACACAGCCGAAAGGATTCAGGCCCCAAGTTCTTTGATGTCACAATGATGCCACTTGCGACGTCGTCCATCTGAGATCTCATCGTACCATTTGCCAGTGGTTTGCTGTGGCACCACGCCACCACATTCAATCAAGCCATATTCTTTCAGTTAATTGTTCTTCCCTCTGTTGGTTGGGAGTATAAATACGCCTTGATTACCAGACAATAGCTTATTCATTTTTTTCTTCTCCAAATTGATTGCATAACTACTTTCTAAGAACAGATAAATTTAAACTTCAATGCGTTGCTAAGCTTGCACTGGAGAGCGAGGCATATGCGTCTACATCCATACCGTACGGACAATTTTGATCAGCAAATCCTATCTCTCATCTGAAAAAAACTGAACAACTTGAGTCCTTGATTTCCAAAATGGGCGATGATCCTAGCCAAGAATTTCACGTCTGCGCTTCCCTTCGTCGGAAGTCGCAGGCTGAAAAAGTTGTCGAGAAAGAAGGCTGTTTTGGCCTTAGTCTGACGGTTAGTCTTTACCGCAACGCTCATGTTCTGCATCACAATGGCTCTATGCAAGCCACAGTCATTCAGCACGGGGAAAATAATAAAATAGCAATTGAACTCTCCATAAGCTAATGGCGATTGCGTAGCCTATATTCATCGGCATCTCGGCCACATTGTCTGGATATAAGACGTACCTTGTTGCTTTTGCCGTTCGCGATTCCACGTATTTAATTGATTTTGCCATTAAAACAGTTTCTGCAGCTGAACAAGGCTCTACAAACGATCATGACTTCCTGGCGGACTACATCATCAAAGCCATCCGAGGATACGAACATCGAACTTTTACCAAAGTCATTGGTGCCGGACTTCCCCATGCGCTACAGTCGCTCAGCCCAATGCTGTGTTCCCGCCTGTGGCTCGAACTGGACATTGTGCCCCTTGTGATTCAGCAGCCCCATGAGCACAAGGAGAGGATAAGTCTCTGGCTCAGCAAACGTGTGGACGAACAAGCTGACTCGATGGCGCGAAAATGCATCATGTAAGTGGTGTTCCAATGCAAGACAAAACAGGTCATCAAACCATGTATACGAATGACGCATAAATACTAGGAACTTTGGTCCCTCCTTGATTCCTCTCTTGCACGTCGCATGGAGTGGTGTTGTCGAAGTCGATGCTGGATTTCAAGCGCCGCTCTTAACCGTCGAAAATTACAAGACCACCTGCGGTCCTGCGTCTTGGGAGGCGGTGATGCACTATGCAAAGACTCTGCGAAAGCACAAGACCAAAATAGCATTCTTCAGCAGCACTCCCCAGGGCGGCGGCGTTGCCCTGATGAGACATGCACTTGTGCGATTCTCACGCGCATTGGGGGTAGATCTGCGCTGGTACGGTATGTTTTCAGCTTCATCCCTAGCATCTTGCTACACTGGTCCTAGTATAAGCTGACAAGTACAGTGCCAAAACCTCATCCGGGCGTCTTCCGCATCACCAAAAACATCCACAATACGCTTCAAGGTGTGAACCCTGAGGGTGAGCACATCTCTGCAGAAGAAAAGAATTCAATTGTCGACTGGATTAGCGACAACGCCGATCGTTACTGGTTCTCTGATGGCGGCCCATTGTGTCGACCAGAAAAAGGCGGTGCCGATGTTGTTATTGTGAGTCTCGCCACTACACAAACGGGCTGTACTCTACATCGCTAGAGTTCGCCCGATATTTTTCTACTACATAACTACTCCATTGTTCTTTATCATGTTTGCATTAGTAACTGAATAACTAGATCGATGACCCCCAGATGCCATGTCTCATCCCGCTAATCAAGAAACTCACCCCATCACGGCCGGTCTTCTACAGATCGCATATCCAAATTAGAACGGATCTAATTGATGTAGTGGGCTCTCCTCAGGCAGATATTTGGGATTTTCTCTGGAAAAATATTAAACAAGCCGATCTGTTTATTAGTCACCCGATTCCTTCATTTGTGCCTCACAATGTGCCTCGAGAGAAAGTCCTCTATTTACCTGCAACAACTGATTGGTATGTATAGGCTTCTGCAATCCACAGAGGGATTAATCTTTACTAAAGGATATATAGGCTTGATGGCCTGAATAAGCCAATGGAGATCTGGGATGTCGGCTATTATGGCCATCTATATAACATCAACTGTCGCTCGCAGCGTATGACAGAGCTGCAGTGGCCAACGAGTACGTGGAGAGTGGATGAAGCGATCGATTACTCCCCAACTGATACTGATTCCCAATAGGAAAATATTTTATCCAAGTATCTCGATTCGATCCCGCCAAGGGTATGCCGACTGTGGTGGATGCGTATGCGTGTTTTCGGGAGCAGCTTGAAAAATACCATGCTACCGATATTCCTCAGCTTGTCATGTAAGTTTTCTCTCATTTTCTCAGTTACTTTTGTCTCAAGCTATTTTTGCTAACAAAACAAGCTGTGGGAATGCCTCTGTCGATGATCCCGATGGCACCATTATTTACGAACAAGTCATGACACAGCTAGAAACGCGATATCCTCACCTTATGAGCGACGTTAGCGTAATGCGCCTTGATCCTTGCGACCAGCTCCTAAATTGTCTCATGGCCAACGCCCACGTCGTTTTGCAGCTTTCAACCTACGAGGGCTTCGAGATAAAAGTTTCTGAGGCACTGCACGCTGGCCGTCCCGTCATCGCTACAAACGCTGGTGGCATACCTCTTCAGGTGAAGGACAAGGTCAATGGATATCTTGTTCAGCCGGGAGATTGGAAAACCGTTGCTGAGCACTTGTTGGAATTATTTACGGATCACAAGCTGCACGATCGAATGTCATATGCCGCAAGAACAGGTGTTAGTGACGAGGTAGGAACGGTAGGAAACGCCATTTCGTGGTATTATTTGGCGACAAAGTGGTCGCACAGAGGCCCAAAGCTTGAATTGCTGGGAAATGCGCAGTGGGTTAATGACATGGCCCGAAATGAAGCTGGTCAGCCATATGCAGAGGGCGAAAATCGCTTGCCGCGTAACTTTGCCGTTGCTGGAAAATAGCTTTATTTATGCAGTTGCTGTTTAAAGTCGAAATGGCGAAATTGAGGAAAATGCATGCATATCGAGATTTCCAAGTCTTGTACGGCTTAGCGTGGGCTGTTTGCTCCTAATCAATCTTTGGTAGGCCAAAGTCAGAAAACGATGCCTCAGCCATGATTATTTTTTTCGTTGCTCATGAATTGCGCTCTTCAGTGGCCACGTCAGCAGATCTCATCAACTTGTTTAGACGAGTTGAGCACAGACAGAGTTTGAGATCTCTGCTGCCAATCCAATTTAAGTAGAATATCGTCTGACTCTCCGCACCCAATGATCCACCTACAACAGCCTATTAAGACTGTTACATCTTCCGTAGTATAGTGGTCAGTATGCAAGCTTGTCACGCTTGAGACCCGGGTTCAATTCCCGGCGGGAGAGATCCGCCAGGCCTCCAAGAGGCTCTTCTTTTTTGGGCAGTTCTTTGGACACCTTTTTTGCCCCAAGCTGCTGCTCCACGCCGCTCGCTACTTTTGCTAGAGAGAAATGCGCCTATAGAAAGTATATGCATCGATCATGCAGGTCATCTCCGCGGCAGTGTTAATATTAAACTGTGGGCCGCTGCAAGAATGGCGAATGAATGTGGAGGCGCCGCGACGGCTCAAGTGCGTATAACGACGGCGATTTATATCTGCGGGGGCGGCCATTGTGCAATTAACGGCCCATAGTAGTAGTTGAAATCTGATAATCAGAGCCAGCTTGATTGGCCCGTCTATACTCCATCATTCTGTGACAAGCAGCGGCTGGAGAAGCTACGCTGGATTGCGAGTCTCTGGCTAGAGATGGCGACATGAGAGCAGCTGATTTCCGGCTTAGGTAACACGTCCAGCATCCTATCAGATGGGCCGGACTCATCCAACATTCATGACGACATGCCGAGTATAAGAGCTTCTTGTATTATTTAGCCGATGGCGGAGTAGTGATTTGTCAAGCGAAACGATCTGCCGATAGAAGCAAGCAAACAAATAAATTCGCTGTCACCGGCGGTTACACACCCGCGTACACCAAACCATCATATCCAGCGTAAACCCCTACACCAAGGCATCCCTGCTATCGGGCTGATTCTCTGTTATCGCAAAAGCCAATCCAACTTCAAGATGGCCGCCGCCGCTGTTCAAATCCCCAGACAGCCGGACATTTCATATGCCCCCGATTACGACAACTATCTCAGCCGCGTGAAACGCCGTCAGGAGAATGAGAAGCTGGCAAATACCCTGCCGGAAGGCTTTCCCACCAAGCTTGAATCCGACCTGGTCTGGGATGGAAGGAATTTGGCCGAGACATATGACTGGAACTACGTCTTGACTGAGAGTGACATTGCTGAGATTGACGAGGCTCTTCGCCACTTCAAATGTGAGCCTCTTACTAGATCAAAAAAGTTTGTTGAACAGAAGCGATGCTAAAACCGCCATTAATAGCACTGAATTTGGGCCTGGGCTACATTACTCAAGAGACCTTCCCCCTGCCAAAGCTGCATGCCACTCTACGAGAAATCTCCAAAGAGGTTCATCTAGGCCATGGCTTCAAGGTCGTCAAGGGCGTACCTGTTGACAATTACAGCCGTGAAGACAACGTGGCAATTTATGCTGGCATTGCCTCTCATATTGCACCTATCCGAGGCCGCCAAGATTACCAATATGATGGAAAGCCAGCCGACGTGGTTCTTGCGCACATCAAAGATCTCAGCCAGGAGATTGATCCTCACAAGATAGGTGCCCCAGCTTACACCACAGACAAGCAAGTTTTCCACACAGATTCTGGAGATGTAATTGCTCTCTTTGCTTTGGGAGAGCCAGAAGAAGGTGGACAGAGCTTTCTCTCCAGCAGCTGGCATGTATACAACGAGCTCGCGGCCAACCGCCCCGATCTTATTCGCACCCTGTCTGAGCCTTGGGCAGTCGATGAGTAAGTAAAGCACGATGCCAACAAGACTTCGCAACAAATAAATCCATGTAGATACTGCTGCTAACTCGGCTGCCCATAAAGATTCGGAAAGCGTGGCAGGACACATACGCTGAGACCGCTTCTATATTTCCAGCCAGCCACCGACGATGCCCCTGAGCGATTGATCATTCAATACGCGCGACGAAGCTTTACAGGATACTGGGGTCTCCCTCGATCGACTGAAATTCCTCCCATTACTGAGGCCCAGGCCGAGGCACTGGACGCCTTGCACTTCACAGCCGAAAAATACCGCGCCTCGCTCGACTTCCACAAGGGTGACATTCAGTTTGCCAATAATTTGAGCATTTTCCATGCTCGCGAGAAATTCCGAGACTCGGCAGACAAGAAGTGAGTGGTTGAGATGGGAGTTGCGAAGTTTTAACGTTTCATATCACGCATCTCTGCTAACAGTGTAATACTTATAGACGCCATCTCATCCGTCTTTGGCTGCGTGACCCCGAGCTGGCGTGGAAGACACCCGAGCCGCTGACTGACAACTGGAACAGAGTTTACAAGGATGTTAAGCCAGAGAATACTGTTTTCCCTCTAGAACCAACAGTCCGCAGCGCCAGTGACGGCAAACCTGGAAAGTATGAGTAGAGGAGAGATGGAGATTCTAGAACTGGTTGTCAGCCCACAATACCCCACGGCGGGCGGGCAGCCCTTTCACTCCCATGTCAAAGATGGTTCCTAAGGATGGATATTTATTACTACATAATATTTCAGCTTTAGATAGCTCCATGCAATCATGTTTAGCCTCTCTAGATCGTCATTCGTAAAGATTAAGCCCATGTCGTCTTGCATCTTCCTAAAATGGCATGAAGTTTATATTCCCAACTAGTACAAGTCTCAGATCGTAGCATCCAGACTAGGTCATCGGTCGATCGTTCCCACAATTTAGTTACACATCCGTTATCAGCCCGCATAATCGTCCACCAACACAGTAAGTCAAGGGTTGTAACAAGATCCTGGTACCACATCACATCACAATTGCGAATATGGCGACATAGTACGCAAATCTCTCAGAAAACGCTGTCCATTGTCGAATTTAGGGTATTTTCGGGCATGGCAGCCAGCCTCCAAAGAAAGCTTCCTATTGTGCCCTCCACGCTGAATGAGCCTATTCCCCCACACATCTCCCTGGTCGTGGAAGTCGTGCGTAGCTAAGAGTCTAGTGTAATGTCAGGCAAGGCACAATAAAGGGCTTGCATGCATGTCCAACATCTCGTGTGTTCGGTAGCACATGCAGGCGAGGGTTCAGCGCAGAGGAGACGTCGAGTCTAGAAGCGAGTTCAGACGCGGCTTAAGCGAAATAGGGTGAGTTGATAGGGACGTCAATTGCGTTATCGGGGCCTTGTATCATCGCCATCAATGGTATCACATCCGCTAGTCATGGATCTGGAGTGCCAAGGTTCTTCGCTACAGCACACAGTGGGTGACGATCACCTGTTTGTAGTAATTTATGGAGTGAGCTGAAAGGAGATGGCACTGCGCAAAAGAAAAACCAACAATGACCCGCGGAGACCCAGCTTAAATTATTGAACTGTTACCCAGCTGTACCATGTCACTTATCAATATATAGCAAGCTCATCGACAAGGCTTTGTAGCCAAATATCTCTTGCTGAAAACATCCTTTGGTAATAGGTATATGCTTCCTAGCTTACGTTCGATTACTTCAGGTACATCTAGACGCAATGCCGTTCTCCTGGCGGCGTCCTTTCCAGAGTAGCGAAGAGTCTCAATCTACGGAAGTAGAAGAGAGAGGGTCGTCATCGGACAGTGATCCATCCGAGCTCGTTGCCGGAGGCACGTATTATGTCGCAGGGAAAGCAGCCAACAATACAGAGGTATCTTATCAAGATGCCGCCGGTGCGCCTGTTGAAGAGTCTTCACCCTTGGGATATAATGTTGGGCCCATGACAATTCTATTTCTGAATGTGAGTAAGATGATCGGCACAGGCATCTTCTCAACTCGTGAGCAAACCTTTCTCTCCACTCTTCCTTGTAGAGGCTAAAAAAATACTGGCAGCCTCAAGCATTCTCTCTGGAACCGGCAGCATTGGTCTAAGTCTGATATGGTGGGCTCTTGGATTTTTAACTTCAACATGCGCGTTTTCTGTCTATCTCGAGTTCACGTCTTACTTTCCGTCGCGGTCTGGAGCCGAGGTGGTTTACCTTGAGCAGGCATTTCCACGGCCACGTTGGCTGATGTCAACGGCATTTGCTTTTCAGACTGTGATTTTGTCGTTTAGCAGCGGAAACTGTTATGGTACGTTGCCAGTTTATTTTTGAGGATTGGGTAGATCAAAATAGCTGACTTTAAATCTACAAATAGTTCTGGCCGAGTACATCTTCAAAATGTCAGATCACAACCCAACCGATTGGCAGTTAAAGGGAGTAGCCGTGGCTGGCTACACTGTCGCAGTCCTTGGTAAGTTTTTGTAAATAATGAAAAGACAAATGCGAAAAGAAGCTTATACAGTACAACAGCTGTGGTCTTGCACAACAAACATGCGTATCACTTTGCCAACGTAGTTGGTTTCATCAAGCTTTCTACACTGCTCTTCATCTCTATCACTGGTTTTGTAGTCCTTGGAGGACATACTCGAATTAAGAACCCGACGGCCAATTTCCACAATTCGTTCGAGGGTAAAGCTACTGCCTATGGAACGACAAACAGTTTATACAAGATTATTTTCTCCTATGCCGGATTCGAAAATTCCTTCAACGTTGCGAATGAAGTCAAGGTATGCTTTAAATCTCATCTCACGGACGGCCATCATTTATTTGTTCTTCTTCTGATGCTTTTTCGTAGAATCCCGTCAAGAAAATTCGACGCAATGGCTTCATTGCCATATGTACCGTTACAGTCCTTTACATTCTGACGGTTGTTGCCTATTATTCGGCCGGTAAGTCATCCAAACTTGATGTGGACATATTCCATCTCTAATTTGAGGCCTTTTAGTTCCGAAGGAAGACATTGTCGGCGGCAAGCTTACTGTTGCCAATCTATTCTTCGTGAATGTTTTTGGAGACAGCAAGGGTATCAGAGCGCTCAACTTTCTGATTGCAATCAGTGCTTTTGGTAATCTAGTAGCAGTGTTGATTGGAAGCTCGAGGGTTATTCGTGAATGCGGTCGACAAGGTGTCCTCCCTTTCACCAATTTCTGGGTCTCGACTTATCCTTTTGGCACCGCTCTTGGACCATACCTGTTCAAATATGTCATTACTCTCATCATGATCTTAGCACCCCCTGCTGGAGATGCCTTCAACTTTGGTACGTGATCAAATAGCTCTATCTTGGCTTGTTCGTTTTCTTGTCAGTGCTAACTCAGCTTGCAGTTACTGACCTTGGTGTTTATCCCGGCTCTTTCTTTGACTTTCTGATGAGTGTTGGTCTTCTTATTGTGAGGCATAAGCGAAAAGCTCTCAATTTGCCAAGACCCGTGTTCAAGGCCTGGGATATCGCTATCTACTTCAGCATTCTCAAGAACCTCTACCTACTCATCATGCCGTGGTACCCTCCTGCAGGAGGAGCAACTGGTGGCGACGTTAGTTTCTGGTACGCTACGTATGTAGTTACCTCTGTTGGCATGTAAGTTGCAATCCAGAATGTAGTAGCAATTTCTCTTAGCTCAAGTGCTAATATTCTTCTAGCCTCGTGGGCTGTGCGGCCTACTTTTGGCTGTGGGTTCACGGCATTCCTCGTCTCCGAGGCTACAAAATCCGCGAAGAAGTGGTTACTCTCGACGATGGCGCGAAGAGTCATAAGCTGGTCAAAGTGCCAAACGCTGAAGTTGAGGAGTGGGATAAGAGGCACGACCATGCTGGACGCATCATCACAGAGGCCGTGGATCCAGTTGACGAGGCACAGAGCAAGATTTTGATAGCAGGAAAGGATGGCACATTGTCCACCACCCAATAAGTCACTCGCTATGTAGAAATAACGACTGGTTTGTCAACTTCAATCTAACAGCGTTTCATCAGCTCCATGATCCTTCAAGGCCACTATTTGCTTCAGAGATAGGTTCCGGGTACCCGGCAGTAAAACTACATGTAGCCGTCACTTGACGAAAATGTGGGCCAAATCTTTCGAGATATCTCGGCTGCACCCGTCCTTGGTATTATCCCACAGATCAGATCTATACTAATATTGAGTCAATCCTTAGATAGCTGGAATCAGAATCTTGAGCTCAGACCAGCATACGTGGCAACGCTGGTGCCCCTTTGCCGCAAATGCACACCGCTTTTGCAGCCAAGATTCTCCCTGCTGCAGGAAGCCAAAATAAAATCCGAGACAATCAAGTCTTGGCACCAGTTGGCCCATGGGCGCGCAAGCCTTTTGCTTGAGTTGGGAGTTATATTCACCTCCTCTTGAGGCTTGGAACTATTGATAGAGGTAATTGCATCTATCAAGTTCCAGAACATTGCACTACCCAACGCAATATTTTGTCAAGACCGCTCACCGTTTTAATAGCCTCCTAAAAGTTGCATTTCAACGTTGAATCCCATCGCTTACAACGTTACCAGGCTCTGTGGCTGTGCTATAGATAGTGGCAAACATTATCTATCTCGAGGATATGCCAAGACTTGCCGCCATCCTAAGTGTGTAAATGACCCCATTGGTCTTTGCTTGCAGCCTAAAACTTGGCAGAGTACTCAACTGACATCCTTTGATCCGCCCAAACAAGTCGCTTAGGTGTTATTCTTGCTCCGCATAGAAGGGGCGGGAGAGTAGAGTTGATCAATACTTTCAGGGATGATAATTCTATTATAACAGAGAAGAGATACAAGGGTTTTTAAATAGGAGTACTCAACCTTGAAAGATGCGGGCGTAACGCGGCTGGACTTGTCTCATTCAGTTCAGGCCTTGCGAAACATGAATCACATGGCCAGGCGGATCATAAGGTATGCATGGCAAATAAGCTTAAAACGTAGATCAGACAAATATAGGTCAGATCTAAATACGACACAGCGAAGAGGAATGGACGCTATCTGCGGGCACGCCTTGGCGCTTATGTTCGGATACCTGGTAACCAATCTCATCTCGGTTCAATCTATGCCAAGGCTGCCGCGCGGTGAATCATTGGCTACATGTACGTTATCTCCCGTGATATTTTCGGATTTGCGTCGAAACCGAGGATATCACTTTGTTTCACATCTCAGCTGAAGGCCGAGAGGCATGTCGGCTGGTCATTTACACATTGCTACTTGGCGCCAATGTTAGCTGAAAAAGCTGAAACGACGTAGATATGAATAGTGCCTCTTATCGCTAGCTCATCCTCCTAACCTGAATACCCATGTAAGAAACGCTTGGCGTGCAAACAACTGCAAACTAAGGAACATTAAATCTAGATTAGATATAGGATATCCAATACTCGGTTACTACATGTTCAACATCTACTACTCCTATATTGAAGCATATACTACTATCCTTGGATCGTGTATTGTCATCTTAACATTCCGCAAAGGATAAAGCTGAAAGTATAGAGGTTTCTAGGACTCGTTGAGATATGCCAATAATGGCAGAATACTTCAACGCTACGGCAGTGAAACATCAGCTGAGAGTGGGACAATCTTCTAGTATTACTAACCGTCACTCTCTCTGGCTTCAGATCGGACAAGAGAAGGAGAGGCGGAGAGGTGGAGAGCGTGTAACTTCAGAAGATGTCAGTGCGTTGACCAGCTGCTTGTCTGACGCTCCGGCTGAATAGCGTTCTTCATCAGCGTTCTAGATGGCTCATAACTTTTCAGTATAGCGAGCATAGCCTAACTAGCCGTTATCACTTCCTTACGAAAGCCCATCTTACCAGCTAAACCGCGGTCTACATGCTCGTAGCTACCTTTGCTTGCTCACTTCACTCTTTCCTCTTGGCTATACGGTCATGGCCGTAAATAGTCAATGCGCAGTTACCTAGGCATATGCGCCTCGCCGAAGATTTGTCTTCTTCTGCCCGATTCTGGCCGCCGGCAGCGCTCGCCACACGGATAAACGCATCCAAAGTGACGAATCAAGTATTCCGAAAACGCCATACGTCGATTCTCGATGCTGTTGCGGGCCTGGAGAAGTTGGGGGCGCGAGCTAAACTCGGATCTCCCGCTGTCACTGCCTTGTAGCGATAAATGATTGGACTCGAATACGCACACTTGTTTGTACCAAGTCTCCTTCTTATCCCCTTTTTGATATACATGATGCTACCATTGCTTGTTGTGGAGGGTCTGTGTGACTAATGACCAACTCCCGATGGCTCTGGCTGAGGAAAAGTGCTGTATGCATGAAGTTGGAAGCGGGCAAATCCCAACCAAGAAGTATATGCAAGGAGGGCAGTGATCAAGGGCAGGATTTATATATAAATGAAGAATGCCAGACTTGATTGCGTCCATGTGTGCATCAGCCAAGTCTTGTTTTGTCAGTGACTAGCACAGCCTCAACACTGGTCAATATAGCTGCTATTATTCACCTACATAGCCCCTTCTTCTACTTTTTTCATCTTTTTATTCTCATTCTCTTAGCCTACTCCCAGGTGCACCATACCTGAGCGGACTTTCAGATATGATGGATGTTATGGTCCAGACGTTCGTGAAGGATGATAAATTGTGCAAGCGATATGCGCAATTTGCATCCGATTTAGATCGATGGCATTTCAGAATCATCTACTGGTTCATGTTTGTGCTGAATCTCATGATTCTATTCGTTGCATCATGGACATATACAAAGTACGTCGTCTCCATTTCTCTCATTGGCTTGCTGAGAGCTCGCGTCAAGATACATGCACAAGACTATATGGAAACTAATATATCGTGCCAACAACAGGGGCCAAGAAGCCATCGAGCTATACAGCCATGACCCACGAAAGCGTTCAAGAAAGCTAGTCAAGTACATGTTGATGTGCCTCGCCTGCGTAATCGTGTCGGCTGGCGTCGTCATCATGGAAGCCTTTGCTCTCCTGGCCCTGCAGTTCTGCGATGGCGAGAATCTGATATCCCTGTACTGGTCCACGTGGACCATGACTCAGGTCGGGTCGCTAATAGCGATGATGGGTATCATTCTCGCCATGGCACACTCATTGAGAAACAGAAGGCACCCGTAAGCTTTCCACTCATAATTAGACGCAGATGCAACATACTGATTTTGATTCCAAGGCCATGGGCCCTTGCTTTAGGAACACCAGTTCTCGTTATCGCCGGGCTGCTGCACCTCCTTCACGACTGCGTAAAGAAGCGAATCAACAAGTTCATGCAAGGCCCTACAAGGAGGAATAGCGTTCTTTCTGTAAGCGAAGTGTAAGAATGCCTGCATGTACCTATCCTTGTTACAGCTTCCACTCGCTAACAGCCGGCGGTGTTTTAGGAACACCATTCAGGGAAACGTTGAAGACGACTTTGAGAATTCGACCTCTGTTCTGGGCGAATTTATTGGATTTACAGTGGATGGTGGCCCCATTGTCCGCTTCAGCGCTCCCATTCCCCTGAATCTCGACTCTGATGGTGGAGCCGAGTTACTAGGATATTTTGATGGCACTCGGCCTGTGATAGCGTACCAGAAAGGATCCATACAGTTTGTGCCTGCGCCATCAAAGGGAAAAGCACCTGAGCAGAATGATCCTCAGCAGCCAGAAGAGGAGAAATGTGAGGACAGGATACAGGTAGTCCTATCGGAGACAGTGTAGGGAGCATGGGGCGATGAGATTATGTACTTCTTGTTAATGCTTTGACACACATATGCATGTACACATGTAAGGGAGGTATTATATAGTGGAATTTCGAAATCATTTTACAGCTCATACCCTTCTTCCACCCAAAGTTTACGTGGCATATGTGCTAGTTGTATTACCAAGCCGTGATTCTAGCGGACAAAGATACTATATGCCCAAGATTCTGGGGTTATTCCACCTAAACGCTAATCTAGCAAACTATTGTAAAATGCATCTGCTGATGGCTCACGGCCTAGGAAGTCGACTAGATTCTGGAAGCCATCTCTACTTCCACCACTTTCAAGTACGCATTTGCGATAACGCTGCACTCTCTCAGTGTCCAGAGTATGGTTCTGGAATTCACTGTAAAATAAATCCGCAGCGTACACCTTGGAGCTGTCAACCAAACGTTAGGCCGTGGTCCGTCATAAATCACCACCATACAGTTTGACTTACTAAAGATAGGCGTAATAGCCAGCAGTATAATCATTTATCATCAGGTGTGGGAATGTAGTGTAGTCATGACCCTGTGCGTAATGCCCATCAAAAACCTCTTGTCCATCAATAAGTCCTATTTCTTTCCGCGATTTGTTCCATAACATCGTAAGATCCACGGATTCCACCTCTTCATCACTACAGAGCTGATGTATGGTCATGTCAAAATAGGCGCGATGAAGCTGATCAAGTTGGGATAGCGGTCCAAATGAGACCCGGCTAGCCTTTATCAGTGCCTCAATAAGCTCGTCTGGCATTTGGAGCTCAGGCTGTATCTTGCCTTTATTTTGTTGCTTCCACAAAGCAAGCATCTCTGGGTTGATGTATGAGTAATGGGAGCTGAGAGACTTGATCTGGGACGGTGTCCAGCACCAATACTCGAGCATCTGGCTTGGCATCTCGCCAAAGTCAACTGGCACGCCTTCTGGCCCGTGGAAATGTGAGTGCTGAGTCTTGGACACCAGGTCGTGAATGCCATGGCCCAGTTCATGAAGCATTGTTACTACCTGAAAATGGCTCAGCAAAGTTGGTTTGCTCGGTGTCGGTTTAGAAAACGCGCACAGTAATGCAGTCGACGGGTAATGGCGTTTTCCATCTATTCGTATAAACCCCTGTAGAGTGGTTAAATTAATCAGGCAATGTTCTGCGTTCTGCCAGCCATATCGCTGCTCCTACTGAGGAAAAATATACTTACAGGTTGTAAATTGAAGCATGATGCCCCTGGATACTTGCCATCTCGGCGAAAGAGGTCAAGATACAAGTAACCAAGGAATCCACCCCCATGAGTTTCATCGTCATGAACTGCAAACATCTGGACATCTGTGTGCCATACCATGCTGTCGGTAGCCTTGATCTCATCGAACAATAGGCCAAACAGTTGGGCCAAAAGATTCAAGAGGGCTGTTGTCGTAGTCTGTAAAGGGAAATATTCCTTGATTCGTGTTCTGTCAATAGATATCCGGGACTTCAACATTCGATTGCGGTAAAAGTCATCATCCCAAAGGAAGAACTCGCCATTCCCATCATTCTTCACATCACTCTTCTTGAAATCTTGCAATATCCGTAATGATGCGACTCCATAGGGTGTCAGCTTAGATCGCAAATCTGCCAGGAACTCATTTACGCGGTCCGGAGTCTTGGCCATCCTTGACTGTAGTTGAAAAGCGGCATAGTTGGCAAATCCCAGCATCTTTGCCATTTCATACCTGAGTCGTACAGCTTCTTGAACGAGGGGTGCATTTCCCTTGCATCTGTTTTGGATAGCAAAGTACAGCTTTTTCCGCGTCTCGCCCTTTTCAGCGGACGAGAGAATGCCCCTGTGCACAGGATTAGACAAATCTATCCGAAGCTTGTTGCTGGAGTTGATTTCAAGCTGCTTGACGATAGATTCAGGAACACCATCCAGCTCAGCCAATGTAAAGAATACTTCATCTGTCTGACAGCCAAGATTCTCGCGGAATTCTGCATGGATCTGGCTGAGACGGCCTTTGATTTCCTTGAACTGTTCTCTGGACACAGTATTCCGTATTCCCAAGCCCGACTGAGCAAATTTGTCATAAACCGTCTCCAAAAACAAGGACGACTCTTTCGTGATTTCCTCGGTATTATGATTATGATATATAGCATCGACAAGTTTAAAAATGTCCTCTCTCATCCAGCATTCAGTATGAAACCTGTCAAAGAGGGTCTGCGCTTTCGCCGACGCTGTGCGGATGTCGGCATTTGCAGAAACGTGTCGATAAAAGCAAAGTACATTGGCCTCGATGGCGAAATCATTCTGCATTTGCGCAAGAGGAAGCATCACCTTGGCAAAGGTTGCTTGCTCTGGTGCGATATTTCGAACCAATTCATCTCTTTGATGCCTTGATTGTCTTACTAACCGCTCGGCATCTGCTGTGATGGAAGCAGGTGTGGCGGAAAAACTGAGGGAGGGCTGAATCATCTTGCCCCCTAAGATGATGTTGATTGACTTTTGAAATGCAAGTAATTGACAAAACTTGATTATACAATGCAACTTGCATGGAAAGAAAGCGCCCTTGGCTCTGACCCCGCGACCTTTACCCCAGCCATTTAACTGTACTACCCCGCTTCGTGCTGCTTTGAGCTACATGTCCTACCTATATTTAGATAAACATGAAGTCGAAGGATACCAGATAGACCGTCCCTAAAGATATGTATTCACTAATCCGCCGTGCCAAAGTGGCATCTAGTGCTCTTCCAGAGATGGTTGCCTTTAAGAGATGAAGTTTACACACACCCATGACCCTGAGATTGATGGTAAACTCTAGTGGCCGTTCCCCTACATCGCAGGAAAACCCGGTATGCAAAGCGCAATATGCCGGAACTAGAGTGCTGCTGCCGTAAAAGTAGGCCCCTACATGATTGAGGCTGGCCGTCCCAAAAGGCGGGGAGAATGTAAGGCACGTATCCTCGGGGGGAATTAAGATCCGCGTCAAGGTAAGGCCAGGCATGATCGGACTCTCCTATATACTTTGTACACTTGGAGTCAGAGTAGAAGTTGGGCTGTATGGCTTCGTTGGTCGAGTAAGCAGCGGTGGAAGCTGTAAGACTGGCAACAGCTGCGAGAAAATAGATTGAGAAATTTTTATTTTAGCGGAAGATTAATGTAATGCTTCGAACTGGATTTTCCAGTAGTTGAAAAGACGTCGTATCCTCTCACTGACTTGTAAGAACTTGCTAACAATTACTTCAGATGTATCACCGAATAGCTTGCGACACCGTTTAGTATCATTTGGCAATGGAAAGAAGGTGACAGGTTTTCTATTTATATATATATCTTGAAGGCATCGTAAGGATTTAGCAGCCCGGACACCGACATACGGAGATCGACTTGGTGTTGTCACTCAATTTAATTGCCCAAGGCCAAAAATAACCCAGGCTACAGGACGTTCCTGTTGATGGTAATGTTTTGAAAAGGAATTTTGGCGGGACTTGGTGGAAGCGGAGGCAATACTGGCTAGAAAAAGGAAGAAAAGTCACGCATATGGCGAAATGGTCTGGCGTTCGAGGTGGGCATAACGAGTGGTTCAATCACAGCCGCCTAGAACATCGCATTACGCCTAGAAACGGTATTTTACTCGCTCAGGTTGAAGTTGGTAGCCTGAGACAGGTAGTTGTGAATGTCAAGCATGATTACTGGGTAAGTAGGGGCATTCAGCAATACAACTGGGCAATTGCTTCAGCAATAAGAGGACAAGAGCTCACCATGCTTGTTCAACGAGAGAAGAAGGATTGTAGTTGAGATTAATAGGCACGTTCCAAATACGAGCAATTATCCGAACTACAGGTAATGTGGACTCGTATCATTGAACATGTCTAAAGCCTCATGCCGTTGATGATTCGTGATAGTGTACTGTATTAACTATAGGTATGTACCTATCGTGCGAGCAGGCTATCGGTTCATCAGAAGTCGGCCAATTAGACTTGGTCTCGTCAATAGTTAAACACACCACCATGAACCAAATAAATACAATTCTCGCGATTGTCTCGTACAAGTGCATCTTTACAAAAGCCTGGGTGCAGCACATCAGATGTGCCATCGACAAGCTGCTCTTAGTGAGGGGCAGGTAAAGAGAGGTAGCATCGACATGTGATATGGCGGGGCCAAATCTCCGGCCAAAGCCGCGCTCCGCGAATCGGCGCTTCTGCTGGAAACTTGCTCGCAACATTTCCATCTCCATGTCCATCTTACAAATCAGCCGCCGAGAGCCATTCGCAAATACGTCCTCCTGGCCACTTTGGCAGCGCTTCTGATGCGCTTTACTGCGCCATCTACGCATTAGATTCAGCAGAGCAGCAGAATCATCATGGGCCTGGAAAAGGTCAAGCACGTTGTGCTGGTGCGTCCAACACCCCGCCAAATGATGACGATTCAGCAGTTCACCGGCAATACTGGCGGCGCATCAATCAACTAACCTGTGTTTTAGGTGCTCTCCGGCAAAGGAGGCGTGGGCAAGTCGTCGGTGACAACGCAGCTGGCCCTGTCTCTGACGCTCGCCGGCCATTCGGTGGGAATCCTCGACGTCGATCTGACCGGCCCGTCCATCCCGCGCATGCTCTCGATCGAAGCGTCCAAGGTCACGCAGGTGCCAGGAGGATGGGCGCCGGTCACTGTCCACGAGGCCGATCCGGAGAATGGGCTGGGCAGCCTGCACGCCATGAGCCTGGGGTTCCTGCTGCCCAAGCGAGGCGACGCCGTGGTCTGGAGAGGCCCGAAAAAGACGGCCATGGTCCGACAGTTCCTCAAGGACGTGCTCTGGGACGAGACGGATTACCTGCTCATCGACACGCCGCCGGGGACCAGCGATGAGCACATTTCGCTGGCCGAGTCGCTACAAAAGGATGCCCGGCCGGGGCAGGTGGCGGGCGCAGTGGTCGTGACGACGCCGCAGGCAGTAGCGACGGCGGACGTGCGCAAGGAGCTCAACTTTTGCGTCAAGACGGGCATCCGCGTGTTGGGAGTGGTGGAGAACATGAGCGGCTTCGTGTGCCCGCACTGCTCGGAGTGCACCGACATCTTTGGGTCCGGGGGCGGACGGTCCATGGCAGAGGAGTTCAAGGTGCCCTTTCTGGGCTCGGTACCGATCGATACACAGTTTATTACGCTCGTGGAAGAGGGCAAGCGGCCGTTTTATCCGGTGGGCACGGTGATGAATGGGCGGGACATTTCAACGGTGCCGTCAGAGCAGCAAGGCAGAGATGATGGGACGCTTGTGGACAAGTACAAGGACTGTTCGCTGTTTCACGTATTCGCCGGCATCACCGCACAGGTTGGTGAAAAGGTTGCCAGGATAGAGAATACATGAATGTGGCGCCTATATCCGTTGGCCAGCCCCTGGTGATGTGTGAGTGCAATATGCAGTGACGGAGCTGCAGCTCGCCGTGAGTCCTGTGAGACATTGACAAAGTCTCCCCGGGGAGAGCGGGCTGCCGCAATGTTTGCTGCCTGCCTACATATAGACTTTACGGGTGCTGCAATAAGCCATGGTAGCACCTCATACATGTAGTCAGCCCTAGAGATGATGCTCGTAGTTGCTATGCCAGATGTGACTTTGCCAACGGAGACTCGAATCGCTACCTGGGTATGCAATGCTCGATGAGATGGCATGACATGCAGCATTTCTATCGTGATATAGCGTCAGCATTCGACCTGCAGCAGCTGCCCCTTGCCTTGGCACTGCTGCGGATAGTAATACGAGCCGGTGAATACAGTAGTACAATGAGTATTACACGTGTTTGTGCAGCTTATCAACCCTTTCTTGCCAGGCGCATCATGTCTGCAATGCAAGGTTTCGTGCACTGGCTCCTCTAGCGCACCGCAGATAAGTCTCAAACTCAATTGCTCGGTTCTAGGTGGTGCAAACACCGACTGTGATGAAAGAGTCGGCCCAGCTTCTCTCCACAAAGTGTCATCTTGCTAGACGGCATCGAAGCCTGGGAGTCTCTCTAGCAAGATTCACAGCTCCAGCCATAACACAGCATATTGGAGATATTCACCTGCATCAGCAATTTCGTCATCCGAAAGCACTTGAGGCGTTGTAGCCTGTTTCTTGATCCGGCCAGCCCCGCCGTCCCGCCCAGCCAAAAATGCTAAAAAGAGTTTGTACACATTACGTATCGTGCCATGTCCCTGGCCATCAATTGTGGGGACCTTGAAGAAAATTCCAGATGGGAGCTGCAGCTGTTATTGAGTGCAGCAGCCGTAATATGAGGATGATTTACAGAGACTTCAGTATCGGCCTGGCAAATCGTGTCTTGTCACGTCTTCTGTCTCACTCGCTCAGCTTACTTATAGTAATACAATATTATGTCGTAGTCAATGTAGGGAGAGAAAGAGACCTTCCACGTCTTGCAGCTCTCGTCTCAGCCATCTTTGCCCATCGACTCCTTGCGTGTTAGTGGGGACCTGCACCCAAAATGTACCTGCCGGTACCTGCGCACACCAGCTGGCCCGGCCCTGTAGCAGCGCGGCCAGGTACTGCAGCGTACCCATCACCGCCCCGATTGGGCTGCGTCGAGCATCACACAAACACAGCACAACCCTCGCAGCCAAAACAAAACCGCAGCGCACAAACAAACAACTGCAAAACTCTGTTGTCGCACTGCTGTCCAATTTTTGCCATCCAGCCTGAGCCATCTCTGAGGCATCCACAGCAGCTTCTCCTCCCGCCGCCGGCCAACGAGCGACACGCCTTATCTCGTCCCCGCGGGGAGATACTGAGAAAAAAAAAAAAAAAAACACTAGGGGAAAATATCGCCCTACTGCTTGCGCCTCCAATTTGCGCCTCTCCTACTCTATCCGCACCGTCACACGACCGCCTGTTTGTCTGGGGAAAGCCTCCTGTAGCTCTTCTCTGCCCATCTTCACTTTGCTGGATATGAGGAGCTAGACGTTCTGCTGTCCGCGAAAGACACTCAACCGGCCGCTTCTTGCAGTGGCCTGCCTGACCCTTCTCTGGTTCTTCCCTTGGCCTTCTATGCGATCAACTGATCTCCTGCGATTCCTCTTCTCGCGACCTTCCAAGTATGTTCTTTGTTTACTTTGCGTCCCAGCTTCTCCATCTTGAGCTGCCCGCAGAGCTCCATCTATAACTCATGGCCATGTGTGCATTGAAGAGCTAACCATCTTCCCATCCAGGCCTCGATAGCACCCCTTCAAGCAACACAGATACTGAATAGCTTCCAAATTACGCCCCGTCTATACCAATCCAACCTCCACTCTCGGTATTCCATAGATATCGGGAAACACAGCTCTCCGCGCAACATTTCGCCACAGAATCGGTTCTTCTACCCTCTCTGTCCCCAGCCTCCTTGACGTCTTTCCACAGACGTTGGGCTTTTCATAATCCCCCATTGCTGCTGGCTTCCGCCAGCGTCGTTGGACTCGCCACATTCCTGTGGGCCTACTCGCTCAAGCAGACGCCGCAAAGTCTGTTTGAGTGGCAGCTAGTGCTCCGCGGACTCGTCGTCAGGGGCATCACTGCGTTTTCTTTATCCCGTCGTGCTTTGGGTTAAGTCATCAGCAAAAATGGCCAATCTCTCAGTCCCCAACAATTACACCTTTTCCCCTTCGTCGGCAACCCACTTGACAATCAACCACGATGTGGCTGCCGAGTTGGACTCCACCTATGCCTTTGAAGGTACGTATCTTCCATCAGCATTCACTTATACCTTTTCTATCCAGGAATATCTTGACTAACACGCACATCATCAGGTCCTGAAAAGCTGCTAGAGGTGTGGTTTGCGCCCAGTGCTTCGGCACTGCCCACTGGTGCCCGGCCCAATGGTCTCAAGGCTGTGGCTGCTGATACTTGGGTGTCCATGCTTGACATGGTCAACTGCAAGATTCTCTCGGTTCTCGAGTCCGAGACTGTGGATGCCTATCTTCTCTCCGAGTCCAGCATGTTCGTCTTCCCCCACAAGCTCATCCTCAAGACTTGCGGCACCACCACCCTTCTCCTGGGACTCCAGCGCATGCTCCACATTGCTGCTGAACATGCAGGCTTCACCTTTGACAACGCTGCGTCTGCCACCGAAATCAAGGCCATCGCCACTCCCTACCGCGTGTTTTACAGTCGCAAGAACTTTCTCTTCCCCGACAAGCAGCATGGCCCTCACCGCAGCTGGAAGCAGGAGGTCAAGTACTTGGACGACATGTTTGACGGCGGCAGTGCCTACATGGTTGGAAAGATGAACGGCGACCACTGGTATCTCTACATCACGACCCCGAACAAATTGTTCACACCTCCTTTGACTCCTGACTCGGAGAGCAACGAGGTGGCTCCCACCAGCTTCTCAATTCCCGCCAGCTTTGGCAAGATGGGATCCGTGGCAAATGCCTCTGACGAGACGCTCGAGATCTTGATGACGGATCTCGACCCGGAGAATGCCAAGCAGTTTTACCTGTCACACGCGAGTGCGGTCGCGTGTGATAAAATGTCCGCCGAGGCCAAAAAGGCTCGCCAGGACGCTGCCGACAGCCTTGGCGGACTCTCGACTCCGCTCGAGGAGGTGGACGTCTTTGCCGATGGCATCGAGTCCGACTTGCACGAGCCGAGCGAGAAGCTCCACGAGATTGAGGCCCTGACCACCGAGGGACACGCCCTGGGCACAGTCGTGACGGAGCAGTGCGGCCTCGCCGACGTGTACCCTACCTCGGTCTATCCCGATGCCCGCATCGACTCGTACCTCTTCAGCCCATGCGGCTTCTCGGCCAACGCCATCATCCCTCCCCCCTCTGCTCAGGACGAGACCCAGGGCGGCAACAACGCCGGGCACTACTTCAGCGTCCACGTCACCCCCGAGACGGGCTTCTCGTTTGCCTCGTTTGAGACAAACGTCCCAGGCGGCCAGAGCGGACGCACCACCGCCGAGATCATCGAGCACGTTGTCGAAATCTTCAAGCCGGGCCGCTTCAGCGTCACCTTGTTCGAGGCCAAGGGCCGTGGCGACAACCCTTACGGCTTGGCCAACCCCGATTCAAAGGGCGCTATGGCGCTGCGAATTGTTGATTCCGTGCGCGGATATCGCCGCATTGATCGCATCGTGCATGATTTCGAGGACTATGATCTTGTTTTCCGCTTTTATGAGCGCGAGGGATGGGCTGGAGACAAAAAGGCCCGTGTTGGCGAGGAGATGTAAGGGATGCCGGTTTGTGTGTTGGATATGGATACAGCTGGATGTTGAAAAGATGTGTTGGATTTGGGCTGGGTCTTGAGGAGATGCTCTCTCAGTTTCATTCTGGACATTCCTTTTTGGGCGAAATTCTCTTCACCCTTCATCTTGGATATATGATTTGAGTTTTGGCACCGTTGGCCAGTGTTTTTTGTAGATTTGCATAGTTTATTGCTTCTTGCTGATGAAAACATATCAACGTCTCATCTTGATGATTTGCAAGTTTTTTATTCTTCTATTGAAAGTGATCGGATTAACCATACGAAGGAATGTAATTCGTCTTGGACTCGAAGTTTGGACGAATTAATCACAATTGGCTGTACTTGTACTAGCGCGCATGCTTATCGATAACGCCAGCGCTCCACTCACCAATTTTTTCCGCCCAGGGCCAAAGGCGCATCACCAAAAACTTCATCCTCGCTCCTCGCCAGACCTGCAAATCCAGTGACCAATTGCCACGCCAATCACATCTCGTGCCCTCATTCTTCCTCTCCCAACTACACACTCACTCCAAATTCTCAACCACAACCGCCCACCATGCATCTGATGTACACCCTCGACGCCAGCGGCAACCGCCTCTACACCCTCAAAAAGGTCGCCCACGGCCAGGTCACCAAGTCGGCGCACCCCGCGCGCTTCTCGCCCGACGACAAGTGGTCTCGCCAGCGTGTTACGCTGAAGCGCAGATTCACCCTGCTCCTGACCCAGCAGAGTGAGTAACAGCCTCGTTCCACCTGGGGTGTCTTGTGTCTAATGCTGTGATTTCCAGAGGCTGAGGCTATGTAAATTTGCGACATTGACATAGCACTGAGGCGATTCGGCAAGCCATCAGCAACTCGCTTGGGAGAGCCCATAATGCGCACATCTTCTTTTGCAATATCAACGACAAACTTCTTAACGGATATCACCAAGAGATGGTCAACGGGCTTTGATGGAAAGAATACGTGAGCGGGTACTGGAAGAGGGCAAACCGCACAACAGACTGCCCCGAGAGATGGTGGCAAGTCTGACAAGGAGCTCTTCGACTGAGCAGGGGAGAGGCAGTTGGAAAAAAAAGATTATCTGGAATTGGAAAAACTTCTTTTTTCTCCATGATTGATTGGGAACCTGAAAGGGAATTTGGCGTTTCTTAGGCGACTGGTAGTGGGAGATTCTATGTTTTCATATTAGCTGTTTACGAGTTTATTTGGGCACATTTGCATCTATGCAAGATTAAAAAAAAGCTCAAGCCTCGTCAAGAGGAACATACAAGCAATTACTGTCCTCTCTACTAAGATGTAACCTGAATCCGCCTTGATAGATCTCGCACCACTGTGACTTTGTAGAATTGCAATTGTTCTTTTCAGTCTATTTTATTCCATTTTCCAAAGGTCATTACTCGTTATATACAATTCCAGCCCAGCCAATTTCCACCGCTTTACCTCTTCCGCCTCGAGTTGACATTCCGTCCAGCTCCAACCTTGATCTTGCCCCCCGCGCCAGACCTGTGGCCCGTCAAAAGCCCCGGCAAGAAATCATCGTCCATGAGATCCTTCTTCCTCTGTCTCCGTTGCTCATCCAGCGCCTTGCTATGCTCCTTTTGATCCTCGGCCAAGATCAAATCCTTACCCCAGTTGTTCTTGCCGCCCACGTGCTTGGGCAGTCTGCCGTTGGCGCTGCCATGAACCGGCTTCGGCACGCTAAACACGTTTCCCCTGGTGTTCCACTGGAAGCCCTGCTTGAGGTGGATCTTGAAGTTTCCGTGTTGGTCCGTCGAGCAGCTTGTCCTGGTGAGGGTGCTTTGGCCGCACTTGGGGCAGAACTGCTTGTCCATGTCCTTTGTGATGTTGAAGCAGCCGTGGCAGCGCAGCACCCACGTCTTGAGATATGTGATGCGGGACAGGGACGGCGTGACGAGGTTGAGGTTGATGCGCAGTGCGACGTTTTGCATGGCGTAATCGGAGGTTAGGATGGCGGCCTGCAGAGTTTTGGGGGGAGCATTGTCGTTGGTGCCGTTGGCGCCAGAGTCTTGGGCTTGTTGCTTCTTGAGGTTCGAGGGGGTGATCCAGCCTTCATCATCTGAGTCTTCTGAAGCCTCTTCGGGCTGTTCTTCAGGCTGTTTTGCCAAAGAGGGCTCGGGAGCGCTCTCGACGGCTTCTGGTGTCGCCTCGCTTTTCTCTTCACTGCTGCCCGAGGCCTCTAGACTCAGACTCTGCACATCATTGCTGAGCTTTGTCTCGGTATCTGGCTGAGGCTGAGACTCTGTTTGGTCTGCGGCTTCTGCGCTCTGTTCAGAATCGGCCTGTTGAGCTTCCTCGACTTGCTCCGGCTTCTCCTTCTCTTCTGTTGACTGTTTAGCCTGCGGCCGTCCGTTGACACTTTTCTGGCCCGGCGCATTCCTCAGTCTCCAATCGCCGCCGTTCCTCTCAATCTCCAGCTCATATCCCAGCGCAAGCACCTCCATATCCGGCTTGCTGAGCACTCCATAGTCGCCAGTCTTCTTCGCAAAGTCGGCAATGAATTTGAGGCTCTCAGGCCTGGGGGATCGTATAGTGACAAATGGCAGCAGTGTCGTTTCGACTCGAGAACGGGTCGTGGCGTCGCGGATTTCGCTGATGATGTTGGGGAGGGTGTAGAGCTTTTCGGCTTTGGAGATGAGCACGCTGGCAGGAGGATCGTTCTTGATCAATGGACCGGTATCGAGGACCAGGCTGTGAATCGGTTTGAAGGCAGCGACAGCCGGAGCCGCTGATGGCTCGGATTGAGCCAGTGGGGTTGCCATGATGGCGTTTTGTATGGTGATTCAGCAAGAGGGTCTGAGTCTGGTGGAGATGGTTTTTTTTAAGTCGCAAAGTATTTTTGAAACTATTGCAATGACAAGCTGCACAAAAGAGCAGAATCTGGGCTGGTATGGCTGAAAAATGGCCTTGGCGATGCCTGGATGTCGCTTTTTTGGAGGGGCAATATCGCTGCACACAAAATTTAGATGCCGATAAGATAAGAATTTTCAGATTGCCAAGCGCCAGTGGAAAGCACGTGCAAGATGAGCCGCTTAGACTCGTCATTGAAGCCTACCCTATACCTCTCGTCTACTTTTACATATTTTCGTATTTTCTTTGCAATCAACCTTGTGCACAATGGGAAAAAGGAATAGATCAATTTACGGCTAAATAGACATCCTTCTCGAACCAACATCTCCAATATCTGGTTAGTGCCGTCTACTTTGCGGGGGTTCGCATCGCGATGCGAGGTTGGAGACATGGGTCAAAGGGCGTGGAATACATGCGTCCAAGGCATCACTGTAACCCTCCAACTTCTGGGGTGTGTGAATTTCTAATGAACCAACGCATGTCCATGGAGTTTGAAATTAGCAAGTGGAAAACAGCAGATATGCAAGCAAGGGAGACTTCACAGGCTTGCTATCCCGATTACACGCATTGATCTTACTACTGGGTACATGCAAGATCGCATGATGATCAGATGATGGGACTGACCTGTATCAGAGCAGTTCCTGTAAGTGTGTCGAGCAGTCGCTTATCTCAAAATCCATGCAGACACGTCGACAGGCCTTGACAATGATCAGCACTTGGCTCGGGATATGCTTCCTGTTTACGGTTTACGGGAGACGTGGCGTGCTGCACTAGATGCATGATTCCATTCCAAAGCTGAGGTGGACGGCTCTGGTCTCGATGCAGCGCTAATCATGCTGGGTGTATCCAATCTAGTTTACTCTTTTTTTGAGATGTTACTGTATGTTTTCCCTCGTCTCTCTTATCTCTGATCTTCTCTGTCCATGGATTAGCTGTTGGTTCTTTGTTGGGAGGATTAAGCCGAGTATAAGCACCACTTGTTGCTAGGTAATGTATAAGACGTCCTTTCACTTATTGAATGATGAGAAGAAATTTCAAATTTCCTTGAGACGAGCCATCTTTAGCTGTGTTGCGTCTATGTACGCATAGTGGTCTATGCGTTGGTTATTGATGTCTGCCTGTTCTAGTGCTGCCATTACATGTCTGCAGCACCGGATATATCGGGCAGCTCCTTTGACGTAGCAAGGATCGACATCACTCGCTGCATTAGCTGGGAACTTTTCATTTGTTCGAGAATGTTTCTGCGCGTTGCTCGCCACTCGGAAGCACCCAGACCACCTGCAGCCTTTGTCCGTGTTGAGTAAGATGTTCGGCAAAAGGATGCATCGACCTCGACTGGTGCAACAGCCATTGTTATGGAGGCCAATGCATGACGTGGAACGACATGTGCTGCGTGCGTGGTATTCTGAAACAAAGTTGCTGCTATTAAGTAATGCCCATGGGGAAGAGAGCGGAGCTCCCTACTCTATCCAAAGGTCGACTCCATAAGCTCTCAACACAACGAATGATGGACGAAGCTATTACGAAACTTTGGATTCGCGTGTAAGCAGCCTCGAGGGTCTTTCTGGGGTTCCCCAACCCCAGAGTATCAATTGAATAATGTGCTGTCATTAGACTCATTACCCCAACTTGACTGGAGCCCTCATTGCGACTCATCCAATGGAAGCAACATAAAGTTGGAGCTGGAGTTTGGCGTCTTTGTGGTGGAGAGGGAAATTGCCTCGTTCCGTCGCTCCTCAGAGGCAATTTAGTATTTTGGCCTCCGCCACAGCATGCTTCCGTCTTTTTTTTTTCTTGCCTCTTAGCTAACACAAGCCCCATGTAGAGGGCGTGGGGAAAATTGCGGTCTACAGCACCATGTTTACGCATCGTTATTACACGTATCTTGATGGTTCAGCAAAGCGACGGCTTACAGCGGCAGGGGGCAGCATATGTCACGGTGCTGGGCCGTGATGCTACGATAGGCCAGGGCATCTCGGGGCCTGTGCTCGATATGGGCGAATTGGCAGACATGGGACGGCGGCTGATGAAGACTGGAGCGTGCGACTGGGCGCCCAATGGCAAGAATGATGGCGGAATTAGGCGGCCTCGAGGGTTTCCCGCTGTTCCGCATCGCCCGCCCTTGCGCTGGGATGGAGGGAGGAGACGCGCGCTGCATGCACGAATTACAAAACATGAAGACCGCCACACCATATACTGTACTGTAGATCAGAGATGCAGGACGGGCACGGCAGTTGCTGGGCGGGCGCCTGTCAGCGACTCGACATGGCTTGAGCTGCTTGAAGCATTCTAAAAGAGTAAAAACAAATGCTGATTCATCTGCGAATAGCAACATGAACAGATTACGGCACAGTAATGGTAATCCAAAGCCCATGGTTGGAATAGCTCCGTTAGGCAGCTTTCGAGAAGGCGCGTGGAAGTGATCGCCGGCAGTAGCGTCGCCGCGCTAAGCCGCAAGGGGTAACTGGAGTGAGGCGCGCTACTGCAAGTGACTTTGGTGAGAAAAAAGTCGAGATCGCTGCCAAAGTGGCTGAAGATGGATGGGTTTGCACAGCGGCTCGGCCCCCGTAAGGTTCGCTACAAGGCCCCCGGGGTAGTGCTAGACCTGCTAGACCTGCTAGACCTGCTGGAAGCAGAGCGCTAGGCGAAGTCGCCTCAGGCCACCACTGGCGCGAGTCGCTGGTGCCTGCTAGCGGCCCTGCCAAGGTCTGCGGCATGTACCTGCGCGGACAATTTGGCCTCCGTTCCCACCGCAGCTGCCAGGCCGGTACAAGGCCAGACCGCGAGGCTTGCGCAAGGCACCAACTTGGCGGCCGGCACTCAGTGCCGCAAGGTGGTGTGCAGAAGGTCCTGCCGACGACTAAATCCGTTCCGCTCGGCAGTGTCAAAATGGAACGAATTTTTTTCCCCCGAAACGAGCCAGAAGAGCCAGAAGCAACTCTGTCGACGCCACACGCGACACATTACTCGCATTGATCAACCCGCACGAATACTGTACAGGGCGAAACGAAAAACCAGAGTCAGACCCCCAGCAGCTTTGGTCCCTGGGTGGCCAAGCAGACCGGGTTTGTGCCACGCAGCTCGCCATTATCAGACTCGACGAGACCCTCACTTACTGGATACTGTCCGTGTCCGGGCACTCATACGAGAATCTCGCTTGGTCACAGCGTTCGCCTCCCTCGACGAGGCATTATTCGAGCAAAACCCGGTCTCTTGACACATCGAAACTGGCCCTGAGTCGCAGCGGGCTCCATCTCGCAGAGTCGCAGCGCACGCACAGTGGACGGTCAGAGGCCCCGGTGGACCTGCGATGGAACCTTCAGTGGGCTGCGTCAGTGGCTTCGGTGGGCCGCGGTGGGCCGTCTAGGGCAGGGGGCCCGCTATTACGGCGTCCTCTCAGCGGGCTGGGAACCGCAAGCGTCCTATCACAATGACGTTTGCGGGCTGCCAGCAAGAATGCGACGAGCAACGCAGCGCAACGGAGAGAAAATCTTGTCTTGGTCCACGGTCCACTTGGCAGAAACGAACCTTCGCTTCCAAGTCAGTCGCTCTTTGCGCTCGTCAGGGTTCGGGTCCGCATGGATCCGGCTGGCACGGCAGGGTCTTGCTGCCCTTGAGATCAGGGCAATGGGCGAGATTCACCTCTCACGATGGCTTCTTTTACGTACAAGATTGCGGAGAAGCGTCTTCTGACAGTCCATTGTCGTTTTGCGGGGGGTCTGGGGTAGGTCCCCAAAGCAGGAAATGGAAATATAGGGGACCGCGATGATGCAAGCAGTCCATGTACAAGTATGCAGTCGAGTCGGCATCGACAAGCTGAGAGGAGCTGAGCCGGACTGAGGCTGGACCGTGTGTCTGTGCCTGCTGCAGACCAAGGAGCTCTGCATATCATGGCCGGAGCGCGAGTTGGGCAAGAAGAGGGTCTGGCAGTCTAGATTGTCCGCCCATTGCAAACGCTCAGAATGGGCTCGCGGTTTCTCTCTTATCTATGGGGAATTCAGTGCTTGCAACACCGAACCTCGGAGCACCAGCCGGGCCTGGAATGATGGCAGCGCCTCTCGTTGAACGGGCAATCAATCGAATCGTACGAGAAACCGAACTCTGTGCGAGATCCGGTGGCCGGAGGATCTTGGAGACTCTGGCTAGCAGCGCAGTCTAAGAGGAGCCTATCTCGACGCCGGGAACCCTTGATACGCCCACGCCGTCCGTGGCGCTGCTGCTCCGACACCACGGCCACCCCGGTTTCGCCTCTTCTGGCGCTGCTCGCTCCAATGCAGCCTTTGGCAACTCTATGGCAGGAGCTTATTCGACGATTGCTGCTTGGCTGCTTGCCCTTGCTCCAGTTTCGGCCCTTTGTGGACTGGGCTGGCCATTGATAACGAGCCCTTAGCAACCTGGATGTGGACAAAAAAGGGCACGTAATGGATGAGTGACTGAGGATCGGCCTAGATCTGCACAAACCACCTGGGCTGGCTATTAAACTTCCTCGTCCGCCTCCACCTCCGCACTTTTTCATCTCGCTTCCTCTCTCTTCTCTCATCCTCAAGATAACGGACGGATTCGGCCTATATAGACCTGGGCATCGTCTGTTTCCCCTCCCTTGAGACAGAGTGTCAGCTTGAACTTCATTTCTTGCTCCTTTCTTTCTTACAGTATACCTGATACCCAATCACTGTCTTTACTCAAACTCTCATCTGCATCTTTGATACCCCCCACACATCCATCATGTCTGACACATCCATCTCCCCGTCGGGGTCTGAGAAGGACCGCCGCTACGATGACAAGAAGAACCCTACCTCCAACCTGTTCGACGATGCTCCCATCGCCGGCGAGACAAGCGATGAGTTCCGCGAGGATGTTGAGCGCGCCAAGGCCCAAGAGGGCGAGCAGAAGTTTCACCGTCTGGGATGGAGGCGTCTGACCGTTGTGCTCATCGTCGAGGCCATTGCCCTCGGCAGTCTGTCTCTGCCCAGTGCCTTTGCGACTCTCGGCATGGTTGCCGGTGTTATCTGCTCCGTTGGTCTTGGTTTCCTCGCCATCTACACAAGTGACCTTGTCGGCATGGTCAAGATCAAGTTTCCCGAGGTTGCCCACTACGCTGATGCTGGTAGACTGGTTGCTGGTCGCTTTGGATACGAGCTGGTGGGAGCCATGTTTGCCCTGCAACTGATTCTGCTTGTTGGTTCTCACTGCCTGACCGGTACCATTGCTTTCCTCAACATTACAGACAACGCCATCTGCTCCCTCGTCTTTGGTGTCATCTCTGCCATCATCCTCTTCGTCTTGGCCCTCCCTCCGTCCTTTACTGAGCTCGCCATTCTTGGTTACATCGACTTCGTCTCCATCATCCTTGCTATTGGTATCACCATGATTGCCACTGGTATCAAGGCCAACCAGTCCGCCGGTGGACTGTCTGCTGTTGACTGGTCGCCGTGGCCCAAGGAGGACCTGTCCTTTGCCGACGCCTTCATCGCCATTACCAACATTGTCTTCGCCTACAGCTTTTCCATCTGCCAGTTCTCCTTCATGGACGAGATGCACACCCCCACCGATTACAAAAAGTCCATCTGGGCTCTTGGCCTCATCGAGATTGCCATCTACACCATCACCGGTGGTGTTATCTACGCCTTTGTCGGAGTCGACGTCAAGTCTCCCGCTCTGCTCTCTGGCGGCCACCTCATCTCCAAGATTGCCTTTGGTATCGGTCTGCCCGTCATCTTCATTTCCGGATCCATCAACGGCACTGTCGTCGGACGCTTCATCCACGGTCGCGTTTACAAGAACTCCGTTATCCGATATGTCAACACCACCATGGGATGGGTTACATGGACTGTGCTCATCGCCATAATCACTCTCGTCGCTTGGATCATTGCCGAGGCCATTCCCTTCTTCTCGGATCTTCTGTCCATTTCATCGTCGCTCTTCATCTCCGGCTTCACCTACTACTTCCCCGCCATTTTCTGGTTCGTGCTGCTCAAGGAGGGAAGCGTCTGGGAGCGCAAGAACCTGGTCCACTTCGCCCTGAGCAGTCTTTCTATGGTTGTCGGACTTGTTGTGCTGGTTTGCGGAACATACGCCAGTGTTGTTGATATTGTAAGTGTTGATCCTCTCTTGTTGACATTTTTGCGCCACCGATCAAAGACTAATTCATGGCTACAGAATAACCAATACAAGGCCAAGACTGTCCGTGGTCCTTTCACTTGCGCGCCTCTTGCTTAAATGAAGATTTGTTTGCATGGCGTTACTTTTATGAATCTGTATATTTTATGAAGACATGTATTTTTTTTTTTTTTTTTTCCTGTATGATGATTTCCATAGAGTAGAGTTACAATGGCTATAGCGCTTCTACTTGTTTACCATATCCGGGCCTCTGTAATCCACGCTTATAATTACGCTTATCTTCTGAAGTTTTAATCTATTCCGCGTAATCAAGGTCTAGAATCTCATTCTTCAGACGGCCTTTTCGTTGTGATTTTAACCTTTTGACGCTACCCCGTGTTTTCATGGCACAAAATGCCCGCAAGTTAATCGTACCGATGATACCCGCGGGTGGATATGAGCGGATCCCAGATCTCACACTCCCTAGATTGTAACGCTCAACTCCATCTTGCGCCCAGTTTAAGCAAAATGCGGAGGCTTATTAAGAGATAAGCGATGTGTCGTGCATGTATCGTTATCACGGGAAAAATAACATCGTGTAAGTGGTGGTGGTGGTGGTGGTGGTTGTGGTGATATTAAGCGGCCACACTTACGGGATGGCGTTGAAACATTTTTTTGTGGCGTCGAGCTAGTTGAATTGACTTTGTGCTCGACCATTGTCTACAATGCTTGGCAGGTCTAGAACAGGGAGAAGGCAATAGGGCTGAGAGGGGTTGATGGAAACGTTTCTGCACGGCTACCATGATGGACTTTGTGTGTCAGTTATACGCTTTCAGTGCGTGAGGATTATACAGTAAAGTACTCCGTAATGGGCTGGTATATTAGTGGGGAGAAATTAACCTTCGACAAGGTCGAAATATTCTGACAGGAACTTCTCAATTGGTCCTGGTTGCGGATTTTTTATAAGGTGTATACTGGATAATGCTGCTAAGACAATGCTAAGGCCAGTGAGAATGCTAAAGTCAACACATGCCTTGCCAGCAAAAGAGCCTAGCCCACTCAAGATAGAGCCTGCAATTGAGCAGAGGATCCATGTGGAAAAAGGCAATCTTTTCGTTCCTTTGGTAATACACCTGTCCATATTTTTCCAAGAGTAGGCTGATGAAGCTAAAAAGTAAAGGGTAATAAGTAGAAATAGGCCGCAAATGATCCGAAGAGATATTTAGGTTAGTAAAAATAGTCGAGTTTTAGTTGACGGTACAGTTGCTAGACAAAGTAAAGGACGTACTACGGAAGCGCTGATTACTATATCGCTGTTTCTATTTATTGAAGGTTTTGTACAATCGTTGGTTACTACAGCTATAGATACTGTTTCGTTGTGAATCATGAAAGGTTCCATTGAAGGCTGTTGATTATTCCTCTGGAGTGTTAAAGTGACTTTGAGTTCAACGTTGGCAATAGCAAAAAGCTTTTAATTGTATCGTTCAGCCATACCTTGCGTGGAGTTGGGCGTTACAATTTCCCAAGAATTTACGCAACATTTTGAGGCTCGTGGTACTGGATCTGTGCTTGTAGTTGATTAGCAGCCTGTTGTTAATGTGATCGTCCGAATAGTTGTCCGTATAACTGTCAATATGGTTGTCGACGTGGCTGTCAACGTGGGTGTTGGGCCGCATGTCGCTGAAGAAGTGCTAGAGGTTGTTATTGTAGTAGTACTAGAAATTGTCGTTGTACTAGAAGCTGTTGCACTAAAAGCTGTCGTTGTAATAAAAAAAAGGATATTATTTCCTCAATTGATTTACTTATAAAATAAAAAATTAAATAATTTTTATATATCCTTCAGACCTGTTACACCCTGATCACTCATGTCTTCGCATTAGTTAGTAGACGGTATGTACTCAGGAATTATTATAGACTGATAAACTAATCAGATGAAGATCACGGTTTATAGGCAACCCTGTTGGATTACAACGGTGAGCCATCGTTAGCCTATGCATCATGATCCACCCATAATCCAGATAAAACAACTTCTGTAACAACCTGTTATACCGTTAAGCCATGGGCAAAATATTAGGCCAATAATTACTATTGTAGCAATTATTGTAACAGAGCCAGCTGCTTATAGGGGATTCTATCTGTTACAGGGAACCACGTTGTAACACTTACCACATAGGACCTTTCATTACGCTCATGAAATAGAAGCTTAACTATAGCATTTATACAGGATCTGCTATAGAAAACAATCTCGGCACAAAAAGAATGTAATAAGCCTTAGATTTTCTTTGATCCACAATAACCCTTATTAGAGATGACCCTTTACATCATACACAAAAGATTAAAGCAATAGTTAAGAATTAGCAATCTTTTACAGGTAATATACTTTGTACCATGTACAGTTGATGCTCTATTAAAACTATTCATGTACTTATGAGCCAAGTCTTGAACTAATTACCCAGAAATTCTTTACTTTTGTAAACGAACTTTTGTCTGTTGCCGCAGACTATAATTTCGTTGTATCTCCTAGTTGAAACTAGCGCCACAGTCGGATATTCCGTAAAAATTACTCAGCAACTGAAACTCATTGCCGCTCCAATGAACTGCAGTAGCGTTTTGCAGTTACATGGGCTGCTCTTTACTTGCTACCATCCTGCGGAACAAGCCGTGAGGAAAAGGGGGTGATGACCTACGTTATACAACAGTTCAGGGGCCGGTTCCGGAAACGTCGATAGAACTATACTTGGGTGGGAACTCCCTCGGTCCAAGACCGAGCAATTGGTATATTTCCTATCGCATTCCAAAAATTGGCTGGGGGGACTCCTGTTTGCTAACTGTAGCAAGCTAGCTGGGCACTATTACTGGTAAATAACGGGGCAATTTCGATCAGATAGCGGCAAAACCCACCGGCTAATGTTTTAAGCAAGTACGGTACTACAGCCTTACCTGATACTTCAGCAGCTAGTTTATCAACTGCTTTACTACGGGGTGGTGGAGTCGAACGGGTGGTTCAACATGTGATTTCGAATACGATTCTCAGATTAAGTATCGGAGATTGTGGCAGTGCCGTCCTTTTATCTCGGGATGGACTATTATTTTACATCTTTTGAACATTCGGCTGTAAAGGCCGAAACAACAGGAATGTGGTGGGTTTTCTAGAATTCTTCGATTTCCCCCCTACTTTAGGAGTGTTCTAGTCTATTCGCACGATACGGTGTGCTCGATGCAAGGATGTCCTTACACGTGAAATAATTCTTATAAAGAGTGTCGGCCGTCGCGTGCCTTCAGACTTGAATATTTCGCAGAGCTCTATCGAATCTTCCATCGAAACTCTGACATTCATTTTTAACTGAGACACTCATTTACAATTGTGACGTTCTTTACGACCGTGACACTCAACACTCATTTACATCTTGGAATATTCGCCATCATGCCTTCCTTTGGATTCTTCCTCGCCATGTTGGTAGCTACGGCTGCTGCAAAGCCTGTGTCTATTGATCCCCGAGCAAGCTGCACCTTCACCGACGCTGCAACGGCAATCAAACAGAAGACGTCTTGCAGTACTATCACTTTGAATGGTGTTGCTGTTCCGGCTGGACAGACTCTGGATCTGACTGGCCTCAAAGACAATACCAATGTATGAATGTCATATTACTCTTGTGTCGGTTGCTAAAGGTCTAACTCGAAATTTAGGTCATCTTTGCCGGAAAGACCACCTTTGGTTACAAGGAATGGGATGGCCCTCTCATTTCAATCTCTGGCAAGGGGATTCAGGTCCAGGGTGCCTCTGGACACACTATTGACTGTGCTGGCCAACGATGGTGGGACGGTAAAGGTTCAAACGGCGGAAAGACAAAGCCCAAGTTTTTCAGTGCTCATAAACTCACAAACTCCAACATCAAGTCGCTCAATGTCTTGAATACACCAGTTCAAGCTTTTAGCATCAATTCGGTGACTGATCTCGGCTTGTACAATATCAACATGGACAACTCTCTCGGCGACACCGAGGGCGGCCACAACACGGATGCATTCGACGTTGGCTCTTCGACCGGCGTGTACATTTCCGGAGCTATAGTAAAGAACCAGGACGACTGCTTGGCTATCAACTCCGGTACCAACATTACTTTTACTGGCGGTAACTGCTCCGGTGGACATGGCCTGTCCATCGGGTCGGTTGGTGGCCGAAGCGACAACACGGTTAAAACTGTTCGCATTCTGGACTCAAAGATATCCAACTCGCAAAACGGCGTTCGTATCAAGACAGTTTCTGGAGCGACTGGTTCTGTTTCTGATATCGTCTACGACAACATCTCCTTGTCCAACATTGGATCCTATGGTATTGTAATTGAGCAGGATTATAAAAATGGTGGGCCAACTGGCACGCCTACTGCTGGCGTTCCCATCACTGGTCTTACTGTTAATAAAGTCGTCGGCACAGTTCAGAAAAGTGGCATAAATGCATACATTCTATGCGCTGCTTGTTCCAACTGGACCTGGACCAATAATGCAGTTACCGGAGGCACGAAGACTAAGACAAACAAGGGCATTCCCAAGGGAGTTTCTATTTAGAGGCTTCATTTGCCTTTCTCTTCTCTTTCTTTCTTATATACATATATATATATGTGTGTGTGTGTGTGTGTATAGCTTTTGATGGCATACGAGGTCATTTTAATATAGCTAAATACGACTGTAAAAGTCGGCTCATTGCACTTATATTAGCATTAAATACCTAATTATGATATGCTCTCGTTTTATCACTTCCTATCATCCACTGCCACGTTACGGCGCTTGAACCATTGTATGGGATGGATAAGCGCAGTAAAGGTTTCTCCAGTGAGAGTGCTTGAACTTTCCTAGAGAGGAAACAATTTATAGTGCTAGTTCCAGCCATTTTCTTACCCTGGCATCTCGACTGACCCACTTCGTGGCTGTTGTCTGCTCCCCGGGTGGACCCATCTCCGATTTGCCCTCTTGACAATGTTCTATAAAGATGTAGAGATGCAATTGTTAGAGCAGTAGAAGCTCGCTCTTCGAAGGCGGCAGGGACGTAGATAACGTAAGTGACCCAAGAAAGGCCGTGAAGACCATATTATGTATTATCATTATGCCAATTATATAGAGGTGTAAACCGCTCTCTAAGTATGTCATTTAAACCACTTATGGCTAGAAACAACAGAGCGGAGGGATTTGATCCCTGGGACAAAGCCCTTTACTTCTTATTTCACCTCTTCTCAACTTATATAGCAGCTTGGGTGAAATTATCCGATCCGATGCATGGCTGAAACTATAGATTGCCTTTACAAAGTTGCGGCAGCCGGATTCATACCTGTAGTGATTTGAGGCATCCTTCTTGAAGAAAGTCTATCTTATAAAAGTAAGATTATAGAAAATGACTAGTTGACAAAAATCCAATTGAACCAGCTGAAGGCAAGGATGAAGAGTAATACGAAGCCAATCGTCCACACCCCTTTGCTAATTGGGTAAAGCCGATTGGCATACGCAGGAAGAACTATCTGCACTTTTCGCAGATTGCAGAATCTATATTTCGAAACGCAGCCAAGGAACTCGCACTATTAAAGTTTCAACGCGTACACATTCATTTCATTTCCGGATGCCTCATTGCATGTGGTAGAATTGAAACCGGGGAAATTTGACATGGCGTACTGTTATCGCCACAATACATCCACCAGTTTAGTATCCGTAACTGTCTTCCAAATTTTCTTCCTCTCTTTCCATTGCAAATTGTTTAGATATAGCCATTCCATTCATTGCAATCACAAAGGCCATGTATTTAGCTGGAAAAAAAGGTATTCGCATTTACGAAGATTTGGAGTCCTACACTACAGAACTTACTGTAGACAGGCTACATGTTCGCAGAAACCCCACTTCACATCCCTCGGCAATTTAGAAAAAGGCGCCGTCCATGTTCTGTAATAGCCTACTTAACATCAGCCAGTACATACGACCAGCGCGGATATCTTAAATGCTAAATGTTATGTTAAATATTAAACTTGCTAATTAAGATATTATTGGTCCTATATTGACCCAATACCAACCTCAGCACTGCTTCTTCCAGCCGCACGCTGCATCTCGTTAAAATGTCGCTTTTGTACTCAAGGTTTGCCAGCCGCAAAGTCGCCCAAAAACACTTGAGATCATCCTACACATATCCCCATCGAATACTTGCATTAAAGCCTGATAATTCTCATTTGAAATCGAGCTCTCAATCTTCTCAATGGCGAAGTTTAGCTACCACACGAAGTAAAAGCCTACCTTTGGACGGTGTTACGGTAGTCTCTTTAGAGCAAGCCATCGCAGCGCCCTTTTGTACTCGCCAGCTGGCTGACTTGGGAGCTCGAGTCATAAAGGTCGAACGTCCTGAAGTTGGCGATTTCGCAAGGGGTTACGATACGCGTGTCAATGGAATGGCATCGCACTTTGTATGGACTAATCGTTCCAAGGAAAGCCTTGCACTCGACCTGAAAAACCCGTGCGACTTGCAGGCTTTGAAGAAAATCCTCTTCAAGGCGGATGTCATGGTACAAAATTTGGCACCAGGCGCAGCAGAGAGATTGGGCCTCTCGCACGAGGAGCTTCAGAAGACGAACCCAGGCATTATCGTGTGCGACATCTCTGGTTATGGATCACATGGGCCATATCGTGATAAGAAAGCCTACGATTTGTTGGTGCAGAGCGAAGCAGGTATGCTCGCCGTAACAGGCACTGAGGCAGAGCCAAGCAAAACGGGCATATCCATAGCTGATATAGCGGCTGGGATGTATGCCTACTCCAATATCCTGGCAGCATTGCTGGAGCGTGGGAAGACTGGAAGAGGCCGTCGAATTGACATTTCAATGCTAGAGAGTATGGCTGAATGGATGAGCTTTCCCATGTATTATGCGTTCGACGGACAACCGGGCCCCAGCCGAGCAGGAGCATCTCATGCGACCATTTATCCGTATGGGCCATTCGAAACAGGCGCCGATGGAGCTTCCGTTATGATGGGCGTGCAAAACGAACGCGAATGGGCCATCCTATGCCGAGATGTACTGGAAGATGCGAGTTTGGAAACAAATGAGCGGTTTGCAAACAACTCACTCAGAAGCCGGAACCGAGCAGAATTGAAGAAGATTATTACGGATCGTTTCTCTAAGCTTTCTGCAGACGAGGCTATCGCAAAGTTGGACAAGGCGGGTATTGCAAATGCCAACATGAATGATATGCAAGGCGTATGGAAGCATCCCCAGCTTCAAGCGCGGAATCGTTGGATCGAAGTAGAAACGCCCAGTGGCGTTGTGCCTGGGCTACTGCCCCCTGGTATAGACGATATCTCACAGGTCAATGTTGCAGAGGTTCCAGCTGTAGGACAGCACAATGAGGCGATATTTGCCGAATTTGGTGTCTCTGAAGAATAGCAGATAATAATAGTGATTAGTATACTGTGATTTACATACACGCCACCGATGAGTGCGGCAGTCCATGATCTGGCATGCCATCCATTTCTGACAGCATGGCGAGAATGTGTGTCAACGTCCGGTAGCCAGAACGAAGGCAAATGGATCTGTCCTTGTCTCTGCCCCATATCTCAGTGCACGTCTCCAACGTCTCGCGGATCGTCTGTCGAGGCGGTATGGCGAATCCATTGGCAAGTGGCGCGTCTCTCTGTAATAAATAAAGACTGGCTGTCAGTGCCGCGGCGAAGTAGTCAAGTTTGTATAGACGGCCTAATATATCCTGATGGACGGAATCACCACGGTGCTCGCAGAGATCTCGATGATGAACCAGTATGGCTAGACTGCACTCGAGAGAAGCCCAGTAACAGATGGGATATAATACCGGAGCATTGGGAAGCAGAGCATGGCAGCGGTGGAGTACCATCAGGACACGGCGAAAGAAGATGTCCAGGATGGCACGCAAAGGGTCGCTGCACTCGGGGTGATCCATAGCGGCAGCCATCAGCCGTCTGATGGTTGCATTGTAACCCAGTATTTCCTCGTATGGTACTTTTGTACCGGAATTGACCCTCGCAATGATTTTGCATATTGTTGGAAACGCATCGCTTACCGATATCCATGGGCCAACTCCCTCGACATGAGACAACGAAGCACCCTGTATATCTGCTCCCTCCAATATATCGTCCGAGGAGAGGAGAGTTGGCATACCGGTAACTGCTGCTGTTTGTATGCAAAGATAGACTATCGTAATCCACAAGATACGGCCAGATTGCCATTCAGAGTAAGTCACTGCGTTTGTCTCGGCAGGAGTTGAAGTCGGCGGCTTGTGAAGACCTATACAAACAGCGAGGCGAACAATCATACCCAACAGTGTCCAGCTTGCGTCATAAGACCAACATGTGCCGTTGGCCAGCTGTTTGACGACAACAATGAGACACAGGGTCCGCATCACCGACATGCTTGGCCGGACCAAGAATGCCGTTTTGGCCAGACAGGCTTCGGCCGCCAGGCAAAACTCGACAATTAACCTTGCATCTCGAGTCACTGTGAAGCTTCCAAGCGCCAAAACCATGAGATATGATGATAGCCAGGAGACATCAACCTGCGTCGGGTCCTCCCAGAAACAACTGATCTCGTCAGCGAAGAGAGCAGGGTCGATGATGGGATGCACGGGCTGGTACAAGGCAAGGTAGCCATCGACAAACGACTTGCAGTCTTCTCCATGGCTGTGAATGAGGCTGTAGACTTTATCGAGAGAGGAATATTTGGTCGCGCCCGGACTGTTGAAGGGGAAGTTGCAAGGAAGAGCAATGTCGAGATGACAGTCAGCATGAAGCACTGTCAAGTGATGGCCGTGCACAAATTCATGTCCAATATTGCGGGCGGAAGCCTCGATCTATAGCAGTTGTAGGGCCAACCATTGTTAGCGAATTCCGCCCTTCAATCATATGATGCTTTAAATCTCATGGAATCGAAACTTCTTACCCGTGACACAAGCGTTTTCCAATGAGTCGCGCCCCGACGTCTCGTATGCCACGATGTGTAAATGTGTTTGGGATCCTCATGTGCCGCTGCGCATAGAGCATCTTGACCTGCATCGCTAGCTGAAGGATCACTCTCAACTCTATGCGTATACGTGCATTGTTGCCCCCAGCCAGAGCTTCGACATCGCGAGCATGGCAGCTTTTTGTCGCAGCGGACTTTAAGTCGATGGCATCGCGTGCAGGAGAGATGTGCGCGATTCCTTCTCTTCACTGTTTTGAGGATTTGCTGAGCGGTGACGATATCAGACGAGGGTGCAGATTCATCGCTTGGAGATGATTGCTCCGAGCTTGAGCGCGTAGGATTCCTAATTGTGAGATGGTCTGCTTTCGCAACTGGTTGTGGCGATTGCTCATGGAGAAATGAACAACTGACTTCGGCCAGAACGCATCTTTCGCATGCGAGTTTGATTCTGTCGCAGCGGAGCTTTAGGAGGCGGCATCGACTGCACGTCTTGATCTGTCTGATATTGGGCATTTGAGAGTCGCCGTCAATGCCAGCGATTGCATGCGGCGTGTAGAGACGCTAAGAAATGAAAACGATTTAATCTCTAAACAATGACGAATCGAATATTTGCAATGGATTATTTGATGCTGGTTGCGCGTTCGTTTGGATGCGGTCGTTGTAGGATCCGAGATTTAGTTGTCGAGTCTGCTTAGAAGCTGTGCACAGCCTGGCTTCGGAGGATGCTCGGATTTAACTCTTAGACGCAAAGTTCAGTGATTCTGAGATGCGCCAATAGAAACAATCTTGAGCACCATTCAAATAAAAGATTAAACTCCCCTGATGATAAATCCGAAGTTGCCTCGAGCTGAATTCGCAATGAGAGGCTCTGTTGGATAAGTGGAGTTCAATGTTGTATCCTGCTCGGCCGAGGATACCACCCGCTAAACACCGACTTACTATAGACGCTAACAATGCTTTTTGTCCCAAGTCACTAAAGAGGGATGAATCAATTGGCGAAATTTAAAGAATAGACCCTGTATCTGATCTAGTGATGGGGATTATTTTGCTCGGGATTCAATGCCGCCTTGAACTCTAACCAGATGCAAGGTAGCTAATAACGGAGAAATGAACTGTTAATTTGGATTGGTGATGGCGGCGCTAAACTGCTAGATTGGATGGGGGTTTATTCGGTTTCTTATGAGATGTAAATGAATGATGATATTGAATAGTGTGTGATAAGATAGGTATAGACTCGTGTAGAAACTAAATACTTCTTATTTAGAGTACATTGGCCATTCAGGAAATGTTAAACATCGCACGCACGTTCGCTGGTAAATTGGCAATAAACTCGGCTTCTTGGCCTGGGGGACCCAAGATTTGTCCATATTCCGCCATTCTGGGGATATCGCAAAGGTAAACCCAAAACTTTGACTCCGAAACTCCAGTCACTTGGCTACCCTCCTTGACTATGCGTTCAATAATTCGCGTCTTTTGCTCCTCTGAGCGGCCGGCCCTCACATCGCCACGGATCCAAATTTGGTCGACGGTTACTGGTTCCGCGTTCAGAAATTGCTGGGTGGGTTCAACATCTTGGAACACGACCTGGCATAGATAAAAGGGAATGTTGGAATCTTCGCAGTGGGTAGCGGTGATAACTCGAGCCAGCGCCTGTTTTGCCTCTGGCGACAGGGCATTTTTCGAAGCCGTTACGACGTATGTTGGCATTGTGAAGTTCGGAGATTGGCTTTATAAAATTGCTGATGGTAGACTGCTATTTGATGTATAGGTAATTGTTTCTGGGTGATGAAATCTGTGATGAAGTAATTTAACATGACAGCGATCACCGCTTTTATATATTTCCATTTGCTTTATTGAGTTCTAAACGCAGTTCCGCAAGGCGAATGTGTTGTAAAATTGATTCCAAATCGAAGGTTTTAGTAAACTACGCCTCCAATTAGACCTTAATAATATATGCCCATCTCTGTGGTTGGAGAAATGCCAAACTGCAGCGTTTAGGTTAGTATGACATCGGGTTGTTCCGCACTTCATCGAAACCGAGGCTATTGAGCTCGGCGCAACGGAAGGGCACAAATGCTACTTGTAAGTAGGCAGAAAGCGACAAAATGGCAATGAAGGCGTGTGTCGATCACGATGAGAATGCCTCGAGTAATGGCGTTGAAGATATTTCGAATATTACAAATAGACAGACTGACAGTATTTCTCTGTTACCGCGGAAAGAGGTTTTCCAACAGCCGTGTCAGAGCAGTAATTTTTAAATTATTTAACTAACCGAAATAGCTAGTTTTTAATATTAATAAAAAATACTTTCGAATTTATTAATCATTAATATTTGTTTTGGCATATGTAATGTATTGCTTAGGAAAAGTTCTTGACCTACTCACTAACATAAAACTTGAAAACATTGAACTTGTTATACGTTCTGTCTTAAAAGTTTTCCCTACCAGCTTCGCTATTATTGTATCGCCAAGTCATTCATTGTGAGGGATCACGATGAATAGAGGATCACGAACTAGAGCAAAGCGAATGAAACAAACACAACAACCAAAGGCACTGACGCTCAGGGAGCAGAGAAGTGACTGTGACTGAAAACTGTGATGATGAAGAGAAGAACTACGCTATTAGTGACAAGCAGAGGAGGGAACCATAAGGCGTGCCGCAGTGGGTCACGTGACATCCATGACCCTCCGACCGACAACTCAGAGCGATTCTTTGCCTATATCAATATTTTCCATCTTGTCCAGGAGCTGATTATATGGTGCATTTATGTCGGAATATACAATTACGAGCACCTCACGTAGATATGCTCCTGTAGCCAGTCCGTCATGTTGAAACTGGATAAAAACGAGGGATCCACCATCGCGGGAGAAGTTGCCAGTGTCTCTTGAATGTCCGCATAATTGCGACTCGACACAAGCCATTTCAATCGAGAAGATGAAGCTGAGCTTTGCGTTATAACTTTAACAAATTGTACCAAATATGAGACACACTCATCCAGTGCATCGATAATGAAGATTGGCTCCTTTAGACAGTCATCTCTGAGCATCTGCTCAAATATCCGAGAAAGAACGACCCAAGAATTGGTCCCTTCAAAAGCAGATTTTCCAGATTTGTCAAATTCGTGTCTCAGGTAAACGATGAGATAGGGTTGCTGTGAGACTATCATATGCAGCAATCCTCGTAGTATCGCCGCAGCATTGTTGAGGCGAATATCTGTTGCTTGACAGAGAAAATAATAGATTTCGCGTCCAATTTTTCTCGGTTTCAACTCATTTATAATGCCACATAGCAGCATAGTCTTTCCTTTGCCGGGATCGCCCTTGACCCAAAGTAAGCGAATACCAGGGACTTCAAGCCACTGTACGAACTCGTCACTTTTCGTGATCCAGATATACGCATCCCGAAGCAGTCCCCCCTTTGTCTCCCCAATACGAATCTTATCATCCTCAGGGTTTGTAATAAACAAGGCATTCAAACAGGCTTTATTCTCCTGAAGCTTGAGAACTGCGGTGGGTGATTTATTGGTTTGGGGGTAACGCTCAACTAAAGCTCTTGCAGCCGACGCATCAGCTGCAGCTGCAAATTTTGCTATTCTGCCCAGCATTTCGTCTTGTGGCCGTCTCCATAATCGCTCACGCATTTAACGATGATGCAGGGCAATTCGTCTCAGACTCTAGAACCCTTCATCTCAAAGGCGATGATATTGTGCTTCTGAGCTAGGGAGTCGCGATGAGGGTCGGGTCTAAACGCCGTGTCACCGGATCCAAAGCGTCCAAGAAAGATGTGTGGGATTCGCAGACATGGAATTCTCGTCATTCTCTAGCTTATTCTTCTGGCGTAGGCGAGTTCGGGTTTTCATAGATTTGAGTTCGCAGCCAGTCTGCTCGCAGTTCAAATCCACTGACTGGTCACATACCGCATAGGAATCCTCATCCGGGTTGTAGCCGGCACACACGCATTGTGACGAGTTGTAATGCCTGTAGCGATAGGTTAGCTCGAAGAGAATATCGTGGGCAGAGCCGGGGTACATGTAAGTTGTGGCCTTGTGCCTCTGCCGATACTTTAGCTCTGACGCATGGTCCTGAATCTGCTGTAGAAAAAACGCAACCTTGCCCTCCAAAAGCTCATATCCCCTTTCGGGTTTAATATTTGTAGTAAAACTTCGCATGTTTTTGTTTGCATGCCCATGCATCTTCTCTATAGTGTTCTTTGACTGAGTGCCAAGATCATACTCGATGACTGTTTCACTGATGACTACATCGCCAAGCAGTAGTTCTTCTCCCTTTGCATCAGGAATGCCCTCGCATATTCCCGCAAGAAGAAGGAGTTTAATGGAATTGTAGCTTGATCGAAGACTGGCTGTTGCACTTGCTGCGGGTGCTCTGCCAGAGCTGCAGAGGAGCACCACAACAACATTAAAATGTCCCATGCAGATGGGCACATGCTTTGACTGATTCGGCCAAGAGCTCTCCCCATGTGTCAAGTTTGTAGCAGCAAAGGCTTCCTAGGAGGAGAAGATAGTATTTGATTTAATGATATAACGATGTCGATATACCTGATACCTGACACCCTGAACATACATGTAACTCTGGGTCGCCAAGCAAGGCCAATCTTGAGGACTGCTCTTTTGGAGACTAGTGGAATCTCGTCTCGAGTAACTAAAACTTCATGATATTGTGAAAAGCGACTCTTGTTAGTAATAACATGCGTATAGTTGAAGTCACAATGCCAGAGGACGTCAAGTTTCCATAAGTGGAAGAATCCCGTTAGAACCAGCCACTTTCTAGAAGTGAATGTTGCATGCATGGATACTAAATCATTATTTAAGATGTATGGTAAATGAAGGTTTCAGAAGAAGGACAAGCACAATTAAATAGTAATGCAACAAACACTGCAGATGAGGATACTGTCGCAAGAGATTGATGGAAATGGAATTGAATATAAAGGTACCGCCTGAGCATCTATGTAAAACCCTAAGAAGAGCGAGCAAATAGAGTAAAATCCAGAGGTAGCTTCTCGCCCATCCAGATGGCCCGCTGCGAGTGGTCGCGGTATTCATTCTCGGACGATGGCACTCCCTCCTCTGCAATCGTGTTGGGGTGGATAAGAGCCGAGAGGGGCCCCCGCCAAACGGCTAGCCAAGCAATAAAGGCGCCGAACTGAGCAGGAGTAAAGACGTTGACTTCAAACATGGCCACCGGGTGTGGGCCGATTGGCCGATCCCAAAAGGTGTAGATTCTCAGCTCCGGGACTTTGGACGGTACATTCGGTTAGTACGGTTATTGAGTAAAAATGCATCGTATTGTAGTATGGCAGTCTAGTAACTTACACTCTCTTCGGATGCGTTCCCATAGCTCGCGTGCATATTTGGTTTGCTCCTTGTTTTGCTGGAAATAGTAGATGTGGATATCACTTGTTGGTTATAAATCAGCGGTTGATCACCAATGATCCGAGCATCGCAGTACGGAAAGCGAATGATGGGAAACTCACAAGCCTCCTCTTCGGCCGTTATCCAATGGCTCAGTGAAGGTATTATAGGCCTCGCTCAGGCCCTCACGTTTGGGATTTACATAGCTCTTTCCATCTTCATTTCTCTCGTCTGAGAGCGGGGGAGCATTCTCAAAGCCAGCCAGTGGCGAAGTATACTTGTATTTCAACGGATTGGCCATTGCTAATGTTGAAGCTCGTTGCAAAACTAAAGAACAGCTGATGGATGGGAATAGATCTGCTGCGATGCAATTGGTGTCGTTGGAAGCTTTGTGAGGAGCTAGATGGCGTGCTTAGCTGCCGCAAAGTGAAAGTGCACTTCGGAGCACGGCGTAATACCGAATACGCGGGTAGTATCGGGCTCACTGAACACGCTCGATCGTGGGTATAGAGTTGATAGTCGACAGGTATTGCTTAATGTTCTGGATTCAAGAGTATATGAATCGGCGATTGGAAACCGTATTGAGGACTGACTTATACCTTTTCCACAAGGCCGCGGTATGATCAGCTTTATATACAAGTCATTCTACCAAAATCCCTGCCGTTGAGCCTCTAAGTCAGAGTGTTGTTATAAATCAGCATCGGTATACGTATGACCAAAATTGTGGCGTTCCCATTATCTGTGTCATGATTTACTGAGGGATTGTTATTAATCAACAGAGATTGATAACTGAGATCTTGTCTTATCAATCTCATTGCTCCTCAATGACAGAACGAACGAGATTACTGCTGCTGGTGATCCCACTTTAGCGCTCTGGCCTAAGTGGGATGGGCGAGACGCTCGTTAGTAATGACGGGATGACTAATTGGAATCTTTGCTGAGATTGAGTTGAATTGTCTTAGGCGCCGGTTAAGAAACTGCGAAAGGGTGCGAATTGCTCTGTTCTTCATTTTTACAAGACTTCTTCGCTGCATATTTACATGCGTATTACCTCCAGTAAGATGTGCGTTAAACTGGCCTTTCTCAATGGTTAGATCACGAATCCTAGGCATGGCGATAGAAAATGCGACTTTGCCATGCGCTTCCTTATTTTGGCTTTCATGCAGCAGAGAGGATGTCCATCTCTCTCAAATATTTGCTATGGAATTAGTCCTAGATACATGGAAATATAGCCAGTGTGCATTTTGGCGGATTTTAAATTTTAAGCATTTTGGGCTTTAGACATTTTACCATATATTATAAACGTATTCAAGCAATAATGAGAATCATACCCCGAATACCGAAAGACGAACGGGCGCAAACACATATTTAGGCCTATGGAGTTAGTGATCTTGTGGCTATACGAGCCCACCATTCGCAGCAATACAGCTACCGAGACACAAGCCGTGGCCGTCGCTTAATACATATACCTAGGCTGATTAGGAACTTACAAGGTAGCCTAGCGGACGGAATGTCACCGAGTGATGTAAAGCAAAGTGCCGCAAAGGCTGGTTGGCGAGACGTACGACATACCAAGATGTTATCCACTTGCAGGTGAATTAGAGATCATAGTCAATGCTCCGTTGAGGTATCTGTACTCCTACGAACAGAAGAGATAGCTCAGGCACGTTTTCATCTATTACAGCACAATGGCCTTCAGCATGCTTTATGGCGACTATATGGCATGACTAGCTAAGCATTAAGGTAGTGGACCCGGGAATGTTATCCCATTTCTTGGGGATGGCATTTGGGGCACACCGGATGCTTGCCGCATCCGCAAAAACGTGGCAATAAACAGATAGACAGACATATACGCTCTGCCTTGGACTTTGCAGGTGTCAAATTTCGGAAATTTTAGTATTTCTGGGGAAGTGCATCGTTAAACTAGTTTTGCATGCGAGCTAGATGCTAGAAAGTTAAGAACGGGATACTGAGACAGGCGTGCTTGTTCCAGAAACGAGAAAAAACGTTTCTGTTCCTGGATACGCAGGTTCAGGGAATGTCGACAAGTCACAAGTTACAGGGACAATGCTGAAGACCGTCACGGGGAGGCTCCGCGATTGCCAATATTTCGGCTATTGCGTTAAAAATTCTTCATTTGCCGGACGCCAGCGAGTCAGCTGAATAGCCGCGTCCAAGCTCTCGCTTGTAGCAGCTAATATTTTAGCGCATGGAGATTAGGAAGCAGCATTAGCCGTTACAAGGTCAAGGTTAATGGATTGTGGCCATTCATCTGGTGATAATTCACCTAATTCAGTGGAGATATTGGCCTAGCATAATAGGCTAAATGGGCAAATGCGGAGAGTCCATAGTTGGTATATACATGACCCTTTTCTCGTTTGCGAGTCAACGGGTTTGTTGCCAAAACTTTGGTCCAGAGACGCTCAGCTCCATCGCCGGCATTCCATCGGCGAAATGGCGACCATGACGCCAGTGCCGGCTTTCCGACCAAGCTAGGAACTGCATCCGCGGCTCTGGTTTGCTCTTAGTGGCAGGGATCCATGACCAAGTCAGCGTGGGGGGTTGTGATGCTCCCCAAATGAGGACCTTGGACCGACTCATCACCAATCATGCGGAGGGAACCAGCACACATGGCCCGACTCGCTCGCTTCTTAGCCGACAACAGGCGAAGACTGAGGACAGTGGTTCGAGTCTGTTTGCCGTTGGCAGCTGTCCGCGTAGCCTTCGAAAGCCTGTCTTTATAGAGTAGGCAAGATATCTGGCTTACAGGTAACACGGGGAAAACATCCGGGGAAATAAGAAGGATCATCAAAGCTGGTCGGAATAAATGTGGGCTACTGACTCAATAACCGTTTCTACACGTATTTTCTAGTGCGGAGAAGACAGCACAGAACGCCTCATACACCTGATGGCGTCGGTGTGCCATCCGGTCTCCAACTTTTTTCTCTCCTTGTTTACTGTCCCCCGCCTAAGGGAAAAAAAAGTTGGCACTCGTAAAAGAAAGTGACAAGGGTGATCTGCAATCTAGAAGGCAGAGAAGAGAAAAGGGCAGAAAAGGCGTCCCCACATGGGGCGGCGGCTCTTGTGGTTTGGAGAGAAAATGCCGCCAAAAGTGGCGTTATCCCCATTCGACGAAATTTCTATACTTTGCGTGATCTATAGAATGAAGAGAGAAGAAAAATTGCATCGTATGTTGGCTGTAAATAAACGTAATAAGAAATTAGAGTAGAAGAAAAAACTTCTCTAGCATCTCCATCAGCTCTTCCAATTCCCAGGGCACCGCCAATAGCTGCCGACCTTGACTCAGCTTCCCTTGACGACTCCACCATCGTGATGCATCCAGTCAATCGTTTCTCGCAAGACAGGCTGGGGGGGATCCCCTTTCTGGATGGCCTAAGCTTGAACTAGGCTGCCTGAAAACGGGGATCTCTTCTCCATGTCTCTCCATACCTCCATACCGCCGGGGAAAAGTTTGGGGAGAACAAGGACCATCGGCTCTCAGTTTAAGCGGGGGTTGGGGTTTGGATACAACGCTGCTGCTTGTCTAGATCGCTGTCTGGCCATGTACTCCCCTTGTCCGGGCCGGCCATGTGACACTATGAAGAAGCAACTGTGCTACTTCGAGTACATACGGCATGTGTCTGTCTGTCTTATAAAAGACACTTCCCGCGTTGCATTTCACAGGGACCTACTGGCCGTCTAGGAGTCGTCGTTTTGATACCCCCAAAGCTCGTTGCCGCACGCTCACAATGACGGACGATATTTCCCGGGCCAACGAGCCGGCCTTCGACGCCGAGAAGCAGAACATCCAGAGTCTCGAGCACATGGCGTCCAATGACTTCCCCGTGCCTCACCCAGCGGCCGGCATGGACCCTGCGCGGCGAGCCCAGGTCGAGAAGAGCCTCAAGCGCAAGCTGGATTTGCGATGCTCGCTCTTCATCCTCATCTACATCATGAACTACCTGGACCGCAATAACATTGGTGCCGCCCGTCTCAAGGGCCTGCAAAAGGACCTCAACCTCAACGACACGCAGTATGCGACGTGTCTCAGCATTCTCTATGTCGGATACATTCTCATGCAGGTCCCCTCCAACATGTTCATCAACCGCATCCAGCGCCCGTCTCTGTACATTGCCTGCGCCATGACTGTCTGGGGTCTCATCTCAACCCTGTCCGGCATTGCAAAGGACTTCAAGGACTTGGTCGTCATTCGATTCTTCCTGGGCTTCGTCGAGGCTGCTTTCTTGCCCGGCGCCCTGCTTATTCTGTCCAAGTGGTACACTCGCCGCGAGCTGACCACCCGCAACGCTCTCCTTTTCTGCGGTAACCTCATCTCCAACGCCTTCTCGTCGCTTGTTGCCGCCGGAGTCTTGTCCAACATGCAAGGCGTTTTGGGCCATGCCGCGTGGCGATGGCTGTTCTTCATCGAGGGCGCTGCTACCATGTTCATTGCCATTTCAGCAGCCTTCATCCTGCCTGACCTGCCCACCAATGCGCGTGGCTTCACTGAGGAGGAGAAGCAGGTTGCCCAGCTCCGTATGCTTGAGGATGTTGGTGAGGCAGACACCGATTCCAGCGGACAGGGCGCTTTCGACGGTCTCATCATGTGCGGCAAGGACATCAAGGTGTACCTCATGATGCTTACACTGACTGCCTATGTCGTTGGTCTTTCTTTCAACGCCTTTTTCGTAAGTCCATCTCAATTTCGCGCCTGACAGCTACATGAAGACATGCTAACCATTTCCACAGCCAACCTTGACTGGTACCCTCGGCTTCGCCTATGTTCCCACCCTTCTCATGAGCGCCCCTCCTTGGGTCTTTGCCTGTCTCATCTCCCTCGTTATTTCGTGGAATGCCGATCGTACGCAGGAAAAGGTGAGTCGCAATTATTTCATACACCTATGCATGCATTTTGAGTCTAACATCCATCTTTTCAGTTCTTCCACATCATCTCTCCCATCATCATGGGCGTCATCGGTTTCGTCATCTCCATGTCCACCCTCAACACCGCCGCTCGATACTTTGCCCTCTTCCTCCAAGCCGGTTCCTACGCCGGATTCATCGTCTTTTACAGCTGGATCAGCTCCTCGTTCCCCCCGTCCTCCAGCCAAGCGTGCCGTTGCCATTGCCATGGTCAACGCTTTCAGCCAGCTTGGTAACGTGGCTGGTTCATACGTCTGGGCCTTGCCTGAGAACGGATACCGTAAGAGTTATGGTATCGTTCTGTCAATGTTTGGCGTCACCATCTTTGGCTGCTTCTTGTTCAGAATGATCCTCCAGAACCTGAACAAGAAGCTTGAGGCCACTGAGGTCGCCGTAGATTCGGAGAAGACTACACAGACCGAGCTTGAGGATCTGGATGAAGCTTTGAGGATGAGGAAGGGATTCCGCTACCTCGTATAAGTTGCACGAGACGGACGGTATACATCATGATAATGAAAACAACTTTGTAATATTAGAAAACACAAACACTATATTCTGTCTGACACTGAGATGGACAAACTATCCAGGATAGATCAACAGAAAATGAACAATTAACATAACATAACTTCATTATTCATTACTTGCTAATTCTGTAGACAGCTACTCTAGTGAAACTCCCCATTATAGCTTCACGGTGGTAGCCTTAACATTCTTACCGCTGACCTGGATGCTGGCGCCACTTCCATCCCATCCTCCTACTTCAAGCTGCAGCTTCTCCTTTGGCCAAAGCGTGACATAGTTGTCAGACCATGAAACAGGGTTTACATCGTTGCCGCTCTTATCAACAAGAGTTAGGCGAATAAAGACAGCCGGTACAGACGACTTGTTCTCGAGCGTCACAATACGGGTCTGCGTGCCCGGAACCCCAGGCGCAGGCTTACCAGGGCCAGTGGTGACGGAGACCTGAGCTGTAGACAGCTTGCTGAGAGGCGTGTAGTCGACAAACTTGGTGACTTGAGTGTAGTACCAAGTCGAGTTGTTCCAATCGAGCTTATCAATGGAGTTGGTGACCCAGTACACATTGCGACTCAAGACATTGCCGTTGTTATCAGACAGGACCAAGCGCAAAAAGGCAACGCTTGAAAGTGTGCCGATTTGGCTCGAGAAATCAACGACTTTAAAGCCTGAGTTGGCCTTTGTGTTGAAGTTGACAGACTTTTTAGCAAGTTGCTTGCCGCTGGTGTTAATAAGCTCAATGTCAACCTTGCGTGGGCCGTTCTTGTCTAGGGAGTGGTTGATGCCCCAAACTTCCTTGGTTTGGTAGTTGTATGCGACATGCTCAATACGGGAGCCAACTTTGGTGCCAAAGTAAGAGCCTGCAGGGTGAAGATAGTAGTCGAACTGGTTCCAGTGGAGACTCGGCCAAGCGTTGTTGAGCATCCAGTAGATAAGGCCGGTGGCAGGGCGATCGGCATTCCACAGAGCCCCAAAGCCTTCGTATTGAGATCGCGTCGCTTCATAGTCCATCATCTGGGCCTTGATGAGGTAGTCATCCAGAGAGCTTGGGGCGCCGTAGCGCTTCCAGAGGCCTTCGTTGTAAATTTGTCTGTTGTAGAACGAAGAGAGGTTGGTTGACATGTGGAATAGATTCTTGTTGGGCTGCTTCCACAAATCGTCCAGATCGCCCTGGGTGAGAAATCTCTTCAATGAGCCCATTTCAGGAGTACCAACGCCAGAGCCCAGCTCGGAGCCGAAACCAAAAGCAGCACCTAACCGATCGGCAGAGGGCTCAGTGTCGTACCAGTAATTGGGAGGCACCCAGTCGTATGGGCCGTCCATCTTCATGCCAGAAGGACCCAGAATTGCCGGATATCCACGCTTAGCCGCAGAAGCAATAATGGGCGTCTGCCAACCAGCGTTCTTCAAGTCATTGACATACATCGCAGCCGCCTCGTCATTCGGCCAGAAGTCGCTTCCAACAAGGAATGTCAGCACGCTGGGGTGCGGCTGAAGCACAGAAGCCTCATGGATCATGCTATAGTTGGCCGTTTCATAGTCTCCATCATCCCAAACAGGCGGCGGGAAAATTGCCAGTTCGTCATTATAAGCCCATGCCTCCCACTTGTCGCAGCACTCCCAGCCTGGCATGATCATTAAACCGTATTTGTCACAGATTTCGTAGAATTCGGGCTGTTCCATCTTTCCCTCGAGACGAACGGTATTCTGGTGCATGTCCAGCATATACTCAACAATGCGGGTAAAGCGGGCGCTGTCCCATCGCAGGAACATATCAGCGCCATAACCACCACCAACCACTTGGAAAGGGTGGCCGTTGACACTGTACTGTGTGTCGTTGTGCGAGTTGACAACAGAGGTAACTTTACGGACACCAAAGTTTGTCTGGGCCGTATCTGAGACCGCATTGTTGACCGAAAAGGTAACCTTGGCGTTGTAAAGAGGCTGGCCACCCCACTGCTTGGGCCACCAAATCTCTGGCTTCTTGAGAGTCTTCTTGAACTCGACCAGCTTCTTTTCGCCAGGACCAAGCTTGACGCTTTGCTTGATGGCATCTCCAGCGCATGAAGCATCGCCAGTCACAACAGCTGCGGCATCAACAGTAACTGCAAAGGTCTCCAGATTCTGGGCTTCAGCGCGGATGGTAACCTCTGCAGGGCTACTCTCAACCGGAACATCGATATCCACCACCACCGAGATGGGGCCCATGGAGACAGAGCCCGTCTGCTTGATTGTAATATCTCGCCAAATGCCACTTCCATTGTCGCTCGGGTAAGGGTTCCAGTCGACAAATCCGAGTCCAAAGTCATAAAGGTAGTCGGTCGGGTAGACTTGGACGACGAAGGCGTTTTTTTCGGCAGCGAGGTTGGTGATGTCGTAGGTGCGACCGCCATAAGCACCAGATTGGTAGTTGGAGTCGGCAATCTGTTTGCCATTGAGAAAGAGGTCGGCTTTGGAAGTAATTCCGTTTGTCTGGAGGATGAAATGCTTGCCCTTGGCCGGAGACAGCGCGAATTCCTGGCGGTATATCCAAGGAACGAGGAATTGGCCCCAGTTGACATGATTGAGGTTGTCAGAGTACCACAAGTCTTCGTCATTGTAAACTCCAGCGTTGATCAGGCATGCCATGATGGTGCATTTCGAAGTGCCTGCGTGGTACCACGATGAGGTGTCAACACCGGGTTTTGAAAGCCCCTTGAGATCTTTGCTAACGTCGGAAGATGACTTGAGGTCCCAATCTGGGATTGCAACTTGATCACCAGCTTTGGATGTTAAAGGAGCAGCTGCAGAGGCAAGGCCACTGCCCAGCAATAGGGCGGCGACAGCGTGGCCGATCATGTTTGCGGCCGAGGTACTGCGTAGACGCCACGAGAGCTGCGATGCTCACTTGCCTTTGGCCTTGGACGTCTTTCTCTCTGTCTCTAATCCCGGACTGTCGGCCCTCTTTATAAAGACGAGGACGTCAATTCTTCCTTCCCCACGGCACCAATTGCATAACTGGCCCAGCAACAGTATAGCCTTGCCAACAAGGCGGTCCTACCTTCCAACATTTCCAATTCGCCCCATGTCTAGCAAATTGGACCTTTGCCACAGACTTGTAAGCGGTAAAGATTGCTGGGACGTGATACAACGTTACCTTACTAACTGGGCAAAGTACACGAAACCTCGGCTGCCCGCCGAGCGGGCGAGGTTGCAGCAACTTTTAACTTGAGAGATTCTGCAGCTTGCTTGTTCCTGGTTGAAGCGGGGAAGCAATACAGCAGCACAGCCAGGGGCAGGGGTCGGTCATTATCGTACCGGTATTGGGGTAGCTGTTTACCGCAAGCGTGCTCTGAGCTCATCTTCATGTAAGTAAGCATATCAGACAATGTGGGTTGACAGGGTATCTTGCGTTGGAAATATCACATCCTCTAACAGGCAATTGGTTTGCTTCTTAAGAGAATAGGCACCATCACTCTCATAAGGTGCAGTAAAGGAATTCGCGATGCCCAGGCTTGTCAAAGTTACCACTCTCTTTGTTCGTAGATCAGTAAATCCAGCCATATCTGCTATACTCCGCAGTGGATCTTTTTGATAGCAAAAGTGCGGAGTAGCCTGAGCTTCCAATTTTCCACCACTGGATAAGCTTAGTTCGGCAAACTATCGGCCGACAAGGATCGCACGTCGCACGGATACGAAGCTGCAAAGCCTGGGGTGATGCCCAGAATGGCATGGATACAGTGCTCGAAAACCCGCTTAGAGGCCTGCGCAATGAAGCAAATGCTAGGCTGTTACCCCAAAGAGAGCAAGTAGAGAAATACCAAGAGGCAAATAGCACTTCCAATAGACACTGTTTAGTCATCAGGCCGTCGGTACGACTCAGCCCCCACCTGTTGGAATCCCCCTGTGATGCTTGCCTTTGAAGTTTAAGCTTCTTCTCAGCTTGATCGTTGATGTCAGATCCCGCCGCGTTGATGGCTTTATCGTTATGACAAGCATTTTCTGTGTCTAATGTTGCATCAGCCATACAATCTACCCCTGACCGCCTTCTAGCTTTCATTATGTAGGGTGCAATGGACAAGATTGTGTCTCCAGTCTCCCGCCCTATCTCAACGACCCACGATTCGCCGATCGTAACGACAGACTCAAGGCCAGCCGATACCCCACGTATCCGCAAGAAAAGGACTCCGGTAAGCATCTTCCGCATTAGCACTGCATATCTGCGTGGAAGGCTTCGGCCCGCCGCCATGTCACGTTGATGTCTGGCTCGGAATGCTCCGTAACTGACACATAGCTAATAGAAATCGTGCGGTGCATGTCGCCGCGCCAAGGTAGACGCGACTTCAAGTTTACACTGTAATAGAAAACGTTAGCTGATGGTGATCTCAGGCCAAGTGTGATGGCCAAAGGCCGTGCTCGCGGTAAGTTCGCTGAACTTCGACGACAAGAGAGGGTGAATTCTTGTCTGCTGGACTCTCGCTGATAGGTAGCATTAGATGCTGCTACTTGAAGAAGACTTGTGCTTTTACCGATCCTCCGAAAGAGGCTCACCAGCTGTACGTGCTACCCAAGGATTAGCCCCCAGTCACTTTTAATACCAGTCCCATGAATCGCTGACCATCTCATCAACTTGCACAGCCGGATAGAGGAACTTGAGCAGCAGGTTGCAGCCCTAAAGGATCAGCTCCGAAACTCACCAACAGCCCAGATTGGCTCTCATCTTGAGCCTAGTCATGCAGACATCGGAACAGCCTTACAGAACAGCCAATCGGGTGTTGGCCCAGCTCTCCATACTTTGGAGCATTCGGCAACATCCCACGATGTTGTCCAACTGGCACAACCATGTTCCACACCGAGAACTACAATAGACCACATCCACTCCAATGGACTCACGTCATTCATGCGTCCATCAAACACGCAGTCTCCTACGGATACCACGTTGTCCAATAAGCACGGAAAATCACATTTTGAGGTCGGATCTGTTACGTTGCCCGATTGCGTTGATGCAGGACTGCTTAGCCTTGAGCAGGCCAATCGGTACTTTGCCATCTTTTTTCAAGGATGCGATCATTATGTCCCAATCTTCGACCCTCAATATGACTCGTTTCACGGTATTCGCGAAAGAAGCAGCCTGCTTTTCAGCGCCATATGCACAGTCGGCTGCCGTGTCGTAATAGGGACTGACACGCAACAATGGCATATGTTGGATTTTCATGTTAAGAGAATGCTGAACTGTGCTTTGGCGAGGCCTGCTATGGCTTCGCTAGAGACCATTCAAGCATTATTGGTCCGCAGTTGTTATGCTTCGGAGCGATCTCTTCTTGTTGCGGCTGCAACTCGCATGGCGCTTGATCTCAACTTTCCAGATTCATACGATGCGATGATTAATCGATCCGTAGTACCGACAACGCATGGAAAGAATTTGACAAGTGTCGATGAAGATACACTCATTCTAATGCGAAGAGCAAGAACGTGGCTTCATCTCTTTGTCTTGGGGCACATTCTCCACGTCGATGCTGCGGACCTGCCAACGTTTAAATTCGTGGGAGATTCTCGAAGGTCCCGAATCATTTTAAAAAACCCTGCCGCGACTGAACTCGATTTGTTTCTCTTCTCCCAAGTCGAGCTAAATACCATTCGTGGAAGAGTTTACGACTCATTAGCCAGTCACACTGACTTGGATGACGAAAGCATGATGGACGTAGTCCGCGAGGCTAAAATCGACATCTCCATATGGTTTGACGATTGGGCACACATCTTTGACAAGCACAAGGTACAATCTCCGTGGCTCAGCGTTAATTTACGAGTTCAAAAGTGCTGGGCTGAAAACATGGCGCTTTGCCGCGCCGTGCGAGCGTCTGGAGTCGAAAATGTCGACTTCATGTCACCCGCTCAACGATCGGTCGTTGCCATGGCAAAAGACGCCTTGGAAGAGCATCTAGACATAATGATTGAGGAATCGAGACTATATATCCGCAATCTCCAATTCGCAATGGACTTTGTCTGGGCGAAATGCGCTTTTTGCTATTTACTTCTTCTCAAGCTCTCTATTCTTTTGCCCGAGAGCAAAGGACGCTCCAGTAAAGAGCTGGTGGCACACGGTAATATCCTTCTCACTGAACTTAGTGAAGCCAGCGGTGGTAGTCATAACGGGAGTCGAAGCAATACCGGAAAGCAATACCTGCAGCTGCTTCAAAGCGGCATTGAAAAGTTTAGCAGCGTCACGTACGAGACTCACGATGCGGCTTTGGGCGCTGTAAATGACGAAATCTATTCATCTCGACGAACGCCGGGTTTTGGAATACAGAATCGTGTGGAATTGGATTCATTTGTACCCGAGCAATTCATATTTGAGTGGGACTTTCCTGGGCTCACCTTGTTTTCCTCGTCGGCCACTGGTGTTGCCTGGCTTGACGATATTCTTGTAGAGGCGCTTAATGGAGGAGAAGACATCTTTGGGTGGTTATCAGCAGATGTTGAGGGATGAATTTTCGTAGAAATAGTAATTCCTATCAAACCGTAATGTAATCTATCTGTTTTCTTTTCTAAACTAACCAAGCTGGAATCTCTTCTTTCCCTCGTTATCCGCGCCCAGTCCATGAACCTGTAAACCTTCGCTTGAAATAACCACTCGCGAGTCTCCGGGAGGGAGCACAATAACAGGCGCTTTCCATGGCGCCACGTATCCTGAAGTCTCATCCCTAGAAAATTGAACCTTGATTGTCGACCCTTCAACGGAGTATTCAATGCTATATTTGGACACCTTGTTCTTTGCCACAGCCGATACACCATCATCTTCATACCAAACCGTCTTATACTTCTTCGTACTACTAGACCCTTCACGAGGAGGAAAGATCTCGACTGCACGATAGTCGTCTAGCGGAAGGTCTGCGACATTTTCCTTTTCGCCAGGAGACAGAACTTGCACGTCTTTACCAACCGGGATGGCCGTTCCAACCTTGGCGAGAACTGGAATGCCGGCGCCGTGCCACTCGGCATCTATCGTGGCCCATTGTCCCGCTTCCAAGTATTGATAGGGAGCCTTGAGATTAATGTAGCCTTCATCGTCATCGGAGGCCTTGGGGAGATATACGCGTGCTTGGGTTGCACCAGGTTCATATACGCCACCGATCAAAAGCGAGTCTCCAAGCCAGTATTGCGTCTCTCCTTCTGTAATTAGCTCCGTCCATACTTCTGGGTCCTTCTCATAGCCCCAACCTGTCCATCTTTGTGGCGGAATAGCCGTTTGGTGGCTCTCTAGCATCAGAGAATAGATGTATGGAATCATGGCATATCTTCGCTTAATCGCTTTCCGGACCAGATGAGTAATTTCAGGGTACATCCATGGCTCAATGACATCTCCAATACTGTTCTCATTTATGGTCTTGAAACAGTTGATGGCAAAGCGCTGTGAGTAGGTGCCCAGCTGCACCCATCGAAGAAGCAGCTCAGGAGATGGCTGAGGGCCCTCAAACCCTCCAATATCATGACCATAGCACTGCAGCAAAGACATGCCCGCATTAAGAGCAAGGGCATTGGAGCCCTTCATGCTGGCCCAGCTAGTGGTGTTATCTCCGCTCCATGAGCTGCAGGCATATCGCATAGTACCAGTTGTAGCGCTACGAGTAAGCACGAATGGCCGCACATCAGGATTAACATCCACAAGGGCATCGTGAGATGCTTTGCCATGAAGCTCCGTGTGCAGACTCCGGCCCCATAGACCAATCTGAGGCCTGTCTTTAACTTCGTCTCTCAACGTTAGAGAAGGCTGATCTAGCGCACAGATCCATCCGTCATCAGTGACTGTGTACTCGTTGTTGTCGTTCCAGATGCAGTCAATGCCTTCCTGACTCAGCTTCTTGACGCCTTCATACCACCACTTGAATCCAGCAGCAGAAGTGAAATCAATGTGTCCGCCCTCGGCGCTTTCGCCACCGCCAGCACTCCAAAGCCGGGTTACCGCCGTCTTTTTGGTATGAGGATCGATGAATAATGCATTTGCTGCTTTGAGCTTCTCATACTCTGGGTGAGTGGCGATGACATATGGCTTGACGTTGGCTATGAGTCTCATGCCGAGTTTGTGATACTCCTTGATAAAGCCTTCTGGGTCTGAGAATCGATGGCGATTCCAGGTAAACACGTTGCGTGTTTTCGGAGGCTGTTCTGCCACTGTGTAGCCAGACGACATTTGGTACGCCGAGCAGGGAATATCGTGCTCCTTCATCTTCCGTGCAAGGTCAAGCAGTGCCTCGGACGCTGGCGGGTCATCAAGCATGGAGTACTTCATGCCACCCGAGAGGTAGCCAAATGCCCATCTCGGCACAAGCAGAGGATATCCAGCCAGAGCAGCGTATGTCGTGACAATGTCCTTGAGGGTTTTGCCAACAATGATGTACTCTTCCAATCCACCGTAATCTTGTCGATACACCTTGTAACGACCCCACATGCCGTCCATCTCAGCTCCAATGGAATATGAGCCCCGCGCATGAGAGGTTGAGAATAGAGCCACGCAGCCACTGGGCGTCGCGTTTATGAGCAGCGGAATGTTTTTGTACAGAGGATCAGTGCGATAAACGTCGTATCCAAAACTGTCTGTTGCCGAAAGCTCAAACTTTCTCCCAGCCAAGTTCATTGGCGCTGCCTTTTCGCCCAGGCCAACGTACAGGGTATCTCTGTTGTAGCGCGAGTAATGGGCAATGCCTTCACCGTCGACAACGTATGAGCGATTTGGCAGATCTTCATGGAGAGGCCCGTTCTCGTGGCCTTCCAAAAAAACGGATACCAGGGGGAGAGGATTCGGTCCAGTCAACTGTAACCGTAATTGGGCCGATTTTGATCTCCTTTTTGGTGCTGGTAGATGATGCTTTCACAGCGGCGTCTATTTGCTTTTCAGGCAGAGGCACGCTCGGATGAGGAGGCAGAGGATGCGTCTTGGACGTGAATGTCGTTCGAAATACATTGTGGTGTAGAGCATCGATTGTGAACTGGAACGGAAGCTGAGAATCTGTAGAATCAAGCTGCAGCAGCTTGCCTGAGCCAGCTGTGCTCTCGACCCATGTCGACGGGACACGCTCTTGTTGGGGCATCGTTACGATAGACAATAGCAGAGATCTTTGATAAAACAAATTGATGTATGAGAAAAGAATGAGAGGAGACAAAAACGAGTAGTATCTGCAAAGTCAAGGACGACGGGCTGGAAGCTGTTTATATGCTGGTGTTACACGTGTATGTATCTGGAGATTACTACTGGTAGTCCCTCTGATGTGGATCAAGCTGTATGGGAATAAAGGCCGATTTCGGTTCTTATTTCCTGCCTTCTTACAGCCTTCTTCATCCACCGATTATTAGCATACGTTTCAATACCTATATTCACTTTTCTTAGAATCCTCATTACGTGTAAGAAATGTATCAAGCGGGAAAACGTAAAAATGTCCGCTGAGGGGCAACTCAACCCGGAGAAAGCCTGGTCAATCCCGACGGACAAAACTCGCCAAGTCCGGCCAACCTATCAAGTAACACGAATCCTTCCCCGCATTCTACCCTCCCAGGACCCTTTGCTTCCCCCATGGGGTTGGGTGGCGCTTCAAACGGCTGATGCCTTTCCCTTTTCATGTAGTCTGGGGAAAGAAACGCGTGAGACGTGAGCATTTATAAATATCATAGAGCATGACCTTCAGCTGGAGCGGTGAAAGTATGAATGATTGCAGCCGCATCCGCACTCATAGGCTTCTATAACGTTGTACTGTATTGATCAGAAAGGGGCCATTACGATGGCTACTCAAAAGGACAACCCCGATATCATCCATCTCGAAACTCCACACACACAAGACGCCTCCAAGAACAGCGCCAGCGAAATCACTCCTGTCCCCAAACCCACTAATCTCCCCGTCACAGGCAGAGACAAAGCTGCCCAGTTCCTCAAACAAGCCAACCACTCCGCCATCGTCGTCACCCCCAGCGAAAATGCCCGCATCCTCCGCAAGATCGACCTCCACATCCTCCCCATCGTCCTCTTCGTCTACTGCCTCCAGTCCCTAGACAAGACCACCCTCTCGTACGCCTCCGTCTTTGGCCTCATCGACGACACGCACCTCGAGGGCGAGCAGTTTTCATGGCTGGGCTCCGTGGTGTACGTCGCCCAGCTGGTCTTCCAGCCGCTGGTGGCGTACGCGCTGGTCAAGTTGCCAGTGGGCAAGTTTTGCGCAACAATGGTGTTTTGCTGGGGGGCGGTGCTGTGTGGGATGACGGCGGCAAAGAGCTTTGGGGGGTTGATGGCGGCGAGGCTGTTGTTGGGGGCGTTTGAGGCATCTGTTGGTAAGTCTAAAGAAAAACGATGGTTATTGATATTCAAACTAATATTTCGAATCAGCTCCGACGTTTATTGCTGTCGTGCAAATGTGGTACCGACGAAAGGAGCAGACAACCCGTAACGCATCTTGGTATGCTATGCTTGGAGTTGTCAATATGGTAAGATACGAATCTTCAAACTATTAGACGTTTGAATCTTTTCTAACGAGGTACAGCTCGGAAGTCTTCTCACATACGGCCTCGGCCACATAAAATCAACTCTCCACCCATACCAAATCATCTTCCTCTTCTGCGGCTGCATCACCGTTGCCTTTTCAGTAGTCATGTAGTACGTTGATACAAACCTCCTCCCTACGTTTTCCCTTCTCACGCAAAGCTTACTTACACCCACACAGCTTCTTCATGCCTGATTCCCCAATGGAGGCCAAGTTCCTCAAAGAAGACGAAAAAGTCATTGCCATTGAGCGTCTCCGCATGAACCAAATGGGCATTGGCTCCGGCGTCTGGAAATGGGACCATGTCCGCGAAGCCATGCTCGATCCAAAGACGTGGCTCTGGTTCTGCCTCATGCTCACCATTTCGTAAGCCCCCCCCAAACATCTACTCTCATGCTATCAACGCCACTAACAACTGTATTTCCAACAGCATCCCTAGTGGTGGCATTTCCACCTTTGGCCCTCTCATCATCCAGTCCTTTGGCTTCGACTCCTTCACCACGATCCTCTTCAACATCCCCTTTGGCGCCGTGCAGATGATTTCCACCCTCGGCGGCGCCTGGGTCTCGGACAAGATACACATGAAGTCCGCCGTCCTCCTGTTCCTCTGCCTCCCCCCCATCGCAGGCTGCGTCATCCTCCTCGTCACAGGCCGAGCGCCCTCCGACCGAGCCGTGCTCCTCGTCGGATACTACATCATCTCTGTATACCCCGGCATTTCTCCTCTCATCTACTCGTGGTCCGGGCAGAATACTGCTGGCGACACGAAGCGAAAAGTAACCACCGCCATGCTCTTCATCGGAGCGAGCGTCGGCAACATTATAGGTCCGCAGCTGTTCAAGCCTAATGAGAAGCCACGCTACGATCGCGGCCTACGATCAAACCTAGCACTTTTTGTGGTGCTGGCAGTTTTGATCGTCATAGGCATGCTTTGGATCAAGATCCTCAACAGACGACAAGCGGCGAGACGGCGAGAGCTGGGCAAGTCAGAAGTCATTCAAGATCTGAGCATGATGGATAGGAAGAAGGATGGTAGTGAGTATGCTGAGGAAGGTCTCAATATGGGAGATGAGAATGTTGGAGACAAGGCGTTTGAAGATGTGACGGACTTGCAGAATGAAGATTTCATCTATGTTTATTAATATGCACTAATGAGTGGGTATATGTATATAAGAATGACTCCAAAAATTTCCCAAGTTCTATATGACATGATGTGAGTGAATATGTGAATTACTTATGCAAGGTAGAAGATGGCTAAATGTCAAGGTTTAGACAAGACTGTTTGTACCAATTTGAGTCACGTTGAAATGCCCAAGTGAATGTCAAGTTTTCGTATTTGCAAATAGGGGCAATGGAGGATCACTCTCATCACTGAGGGGTGTAATGGGACCGCTGTGCGACAGCAGCCTACGGCCACCATCTCCGCTGCTCATGTTGGCATCGCTGCTGGCCTTCCATTCTGCCATGGTCACGCCACGCCGAAAGTGGGATGTCAAGTGCTGGACTCTTTCGTCCCAGCTGTACGTCTTGAGCTGACAGAAACCGCAAACGCTCTCAAACTTGTCTTGCCGATGCTGCAATAGATGCAGGTCAGGCTTCCAACCTTCCCATTTCCGGCAGCGGTGGAATTTGTGCAGATGCTGCCACAGGTGATCTTTGCGAGTAAAGGTTCGCTCGGACACGGGGCGTTCTGCACACGACTGGAACTCGTGAGATTGGACGTGTTCATCTGATGGCGACTGTTGCCCACAAAAGATGCATTCTGGCTCGCCATGGTTGACGCGCCAAACAAGTAATGACTGGTCTTTGGGGACAGGCACTTTGCAGATCCAGGAATCGAGACCAGGCAGGTGAATAGATCTCTCATGGCGGACCCAGTCGTACTTTTTCTTGAAGCCTTGGAGACAAAAGGTGCACTGAAACATGAGCGCTTTGCCTCGCTCTGCTGCCGCTCCTGTATGAACCGCGGTCGATGATAGGCCGGATATAAAATCGCCGCCATCGCCGCCATGGAGGGAGCTTTGTGCGGATAGGGAGAATATACCTGCATCATCGGAATGATAAAAGGAGAAAGCGGACGAGCCTGAATTGGACGACGCCTCGTAGCCGTTGACGACGTTGTTGTGGTTGAAAATTGCAGACTCGCTGCTGGCCGAGGAAGGGGCGCCATCGGTGCCATAGTTGCCATCGGAATTGTAATTGTGTGCGTCTCCGCCGTCAAGCTGACTATTGGAGATGGCCTTTTCGATATCCGAAGCCGAGACGGGTTCCTCGTTTGGGGGCGAATGTCTCCATCGTTCCATCGGAGACATGCCAGTTAGCAGCGTCTGGGGCATGGGAGATCCTTGCAGGAAGACTTTGGTACTGTTGTTCTGGTGCGACTGCGCAGTCAGCCGATGTCGACGTCTAGCATTGGCGAACCAATTAATAACCTGAGTCTTGCTCAGGCCGCTCTGCTCGGCAAGGACGGATTTTTCGTCTTCGGATGGGTACGGGTGCTCCTGATGCGTGGCGAACCAGTTCCTCAGCACGCGAGTCTTCTTGACGGACCGAGTGCTGTTTCTCTTGTACGAGACAATGGACGAAGAGCGAGTAGCAACCGGGCCAGCACCTCGCTCGATTCGCCATTGTCTCGTCCCTTCGATGGCAGTAGCACCGTCTCCCTCTTCGTTGACCCCATGTAGATGGCCAATGACGGGGAGTGTAGTCTCGTAAGCGGAGGCTTCTCTTTTGCCGCGCTCAGCAAGACTGCAGTCACGGTAGAGGGCCACGCAGGCGGAGCACGAGCTGATGGGATTTGGATTTGCAGACGTGGTCTGGAGGATGAGGCACTGGAGCCGCAGTCGTCGACAGTAGTTGCAGGGAACGGGAGGGCGATGAGCACCGTTTTTGATGAAGAACTCGTCGATGGCGTTGATGTGGAGGCTCTTGGCGATATCGTCCCCCTGCGATGTCTGTTGCAGCAGCTGGTGCGTATCAGCTCCCTGCTGGCCGGATCCCCAGAAGCCGTCGGTGACGCTATTCACAGTGTCTTCAACGGCAAACTGCAGCGGTGCGGTGCCGTCAAAGGGAGAGCTGGAGCCATCGCCGAGGAGGAGCCCATGGCCATGGCCGGGGCCGATTGCGGGACCGAGCTCATACTGGTAGTCGGCGGGGAATCCGGGGCCTCTTCCGACAGGGCTGTAGGGGCTGCCGGCGTAGGGATCGGAGACGGCGAAGAAGGAGGGCCCAAACTGGTCCATGGACTCGGCCGTCTGCAGCTGGCGCGGGTGCTGGGCTGAGGCCTGTGGTGGATGCTGCTGAAGCTGAAGCTGATGCTGATGCTGGAACGGCAGCGGCTCCGAGTCTGGCTGGAGCGGCAAGGCGGCGTGAGGCTGAGGCTGGGGCTGGGGCTGGAAATGAGGCTGGAGATGAGGCTGGTGAAAGGCGTCCATCGGCGCGACATTGCCGGCGTTACTCCGGCCTCCGATCTCGTCGGCCGCAAAAACCAGCACGCCATCGTCCACGCCGGGATCCATCTCGCTGCCCACAGCCAGCGCACTCTCGGAATTTGCAGCAGTTGCTGGCCCCAGATCAGCGCACAGTGCTCCGTCAGCGCCCTTGACTCGCCTCCTCGATGTCTCACGACGGCAAACGCGCCTTGGGTCTGCGGCGAGTCGATGCGTCAATTGCGCTTACACGATGGCGAATCTTGCTGCTGCCCTTGCAGGATCTGGAACAGGCTCTGCAACAGGCTCTCGTGCCACGGCCAGCGCCCAATCGCCACGCCGGGACATGGATCGACGGCCAGCTTCACAGCGCCTTTGGTGCGCCAGCAGCACGGCGGCAGGCGGTGTCTCGGCGCTTCGGTGCGGGCCCTTCTGGAGCTGCTGTTGGGGTCTCCGTTTGGGGGTCCTTTTTTTCTCTCTCGTCTGTCCGAGCACAGAACTGCGTTTGGCGCGTGGAGAAGGCGCACGCTTGGAGGGTGAAGAATGCCCAATGGCTCAGGCTTGGTCGTAGCAGGAGGGCGCTTTTTGGCAGATGCAGCGCTCGGGGTACATTCTGCTATGTAAGTAAGCGGGGGTCCAGCACGTGCGCCCTCTGATATAGGCCCATATGCCCATCTGTAGTGCGACTATTGCGATATGGACTGTACGACTCGCCGTACTATCGGCGCCTTCTATCAACAGCTAATTGGGGCAGATTTGTAACATCAGTGTAGATGGCCTAGATGCTACGTACAACCTCTATTCTTCGTCCGTCTTTTCGAGCTCTGGCATTTATTGAATACTAATCCATATGGCGACATGATGACTGAGCATGATGAATAACACATTGCGCTGCGAGAGCATGCGCCTACAAGATACATGCACGCCTTCTTCTACATGCTCTGCTACGTCAAAAGTACAGACACGGTGGTTGAAATCAACCGCAACAGCGCCCTCCAAAAACAAAATAAGACTAAGGAGATGGAGGCAATTTCAATTTCCAATCAAGACATCTCAAGAGATTCCATACGAGCTGCGTATTGTTTGTTTGGTACAGAATTAGTCAGCTACTGTCCAGATTCAAGCTGAGAGGGCGCTCTGCAGCATCGTGCATGTATCAACACGAAATCGAGAGGCCTCAAGCGTGCTCCGTATCAGTGCATTATAGCGTCCATCTTACAGCGCCTTACAGTGGGCATATCCAAGGAAAAGCGCCTTCTGCCGCAGCCAAAGAGGGGCAGCCCAAGATTATCAGCGCATATGCACAGTACATGTACCCGGTACATGATGCAGATGATGAGGCATAGACCCGCCCAAAGAGGAAAGAATCACAGCAGCATCAGCAAACAACAGGAGGAGAAACAAGGCCAGGAGGAGAAGCAAAAATCGACCAATGCACCGGATGCTTTCCCGCCCGCTCACAGCGTCTCCAGCACTTACCGTCTTGGGCGAATCTTGCAGATTTGCGTGGTGGCTGGCATCAAACCGGCCGCTCATTGGCTTCGCACCAAGCCTCGCACCAAAAGCTTCTTGGATAGAAGCAGAGGCCAGCGCAAAAAATAGTCCGGGTATTGGCTATGGAGATGGGATGCAAATGGAGATTGGCTTTCTGCGCCATACATGCCCCTAGAGATCGCTCCAGGGATGGCAAACCACACAAACCGGCGAGTCAAGCACGATAGGACCTACTATATGCCTACAAGTTAAAAGGGAGGCGGCTCCCCTCGGCCTCTTCTCCCCATCCGCTAATCAGCTTCTCTTTCGTTGCTTTTTCTATTACCCTTTTTCCTTTTTCCGAATTGCACGCCATCATCACATCATCTTCCTCTTCATTCCTATCCATCCCTCGCCCTTCTTCTCCCTTTGTAAATCACACCACTCTCACTTTCCGCATCAGCCATGACTCGTGCTGAACGCCGTCCCGTCTTCTTCAATCCCGCTGCCAAATCATGGACGGCACCGGTGACGGATTCCCCAGATCTGGCCTATCAATTCCACCAGCAGCTGCCGCAATATAAGCCAACCAAGCTAGTTCCTCTTGAGGACCTGGCCAAGGAACTCGGCGTCCGTGCCATCCACCTCAAGGACGAGACATGCAGACTGGGACTCCCTTCCTTCAAGATCCTGGGAGCTTCATGGGGCACATTTCGAGCCATCGCCCAGAAACTCAACCTTCCTCTAGACTCCCCCCTGGACTCTATTAAAGAAGCTCTATCAACCACCAGCGTCTCCTTATACGCAGCCACCGATGGAAACCATGGACGGGCTGTGGCTCGCATGGCGTCCATCCTGGGTGTCCCGGCCCAGATCCACGTACCCGGGTGCATGCACAAGGCTACCATCGAGCTGATCAAGTCAGAAGGCGCTCGCGTTGTCGTTTCGGATAGCTTCTACGACAAAGCTGTAGTTGATGCACGTGAGGCAGCTGCGCAAGATGGCACCGCCATTGTTGTTCAGGACTATGCTTCGGGGGACTATGTTCAGATTCCACAGGCAAGTATACCAGTTTTTAATATGAATCCCGCTCTAACATTTATTAGTGGATTGTTGACGGCTACCGCACCATGATGCTGGAGATTGATAGCCAGCTGGGGGCTACTACCCCTGACCTCGTCGTGGTCCCGGTGGGAGTCGGTTCCTTTGCCCAGGCCGTTGTCACGCATTATAAACAGGGGAAACAGACCGCAGTTTTGGCAGTCGAGCCGGACACCTCAGCTAGCCTCTGGAAGAGTCTCACGCACGGAGACTCCTTGACAATATCGGAAAAAGCGCCTAGTATCATGTCCGGTCTGGATTGCGGGACCCCTTCATCGATTTCCTGGTCAATTCTTCAGCACGGAGTCGATGCTAGCCTCTCGATTTCGGACTTTGAAGCTCATCAAGCCTGCGGATATTTGGCTTCTCAAAACATACCCGTTGGGCCTTGCGGTGCTGCCCCTATTGCCGCTTTGAGGAGGCTGGAGGCCTCTGACAGAGAGAAACTGGGCCTCACCAAGGACTCGGTTATCGTTATCCTTTGCACAGAAGGCGCGAGAGATTATGCCGTCCCGCATAACGTGGCAAGCAATGACCCCATAGAGTTGACGCAAACCTTGGTCAGGATATACTCAGCCAGCCCCTCCTTAGGATCTATCCCTGGCCCTGGAGAGACGGCCATCGCCCGCTACATTACCGCCTGGATGGAACATCGGGACATTGAGACCCACTGGATTGAGCCAACACCGGGGCGGCCTTCTGTGGTGGGCGTCGTTCGAGGATCTGGCGGCGGTAAGAGTCTGATGCTCAACGGCCACACTGATACCGTAACTATCACAGAGTATGAAGGCGATCCCCTCAGCGGCGAGATTCGAGATGGCAAGCTCTATGGCCGTGGAGCTGCCGATATGAAGTGTGGTGTTGCGGCCGCAATGGTCTCACTCGCCAATGCGAAGAAGCAGCGCTTAAAAGGAGACGTCATCTTCGCGGGAGTAGCAGACGAGGAGTTTGCTAGTATCGGCACGCAGCAGGTGTTGGAGGCAGGCTGGACCGCCGATGCTGCTCTCGTCAATGAGCCGACCGGCTTGGAAATCTTGTACGCGCACAAAGGTTTCGTCTGGTTTGAAATAGACATCCATGGCCTTGCCTCTCATGGATCGAGATATGACCTTGGCATCGACGCCATCTGTAAAGCAGGATACTTCCTCGTTGAGCTGGATAAGCATGCAGCCCATCTTACGCAGCAGGCCGGCGATCCCATTCTCGGACCGGGAAGTATACATGCCTCCATCATCAAGGGCGGGGAGGAGATCTCATCCTACCCCTCCTTTACGCAAGTTCAGCTCGAACGGCGAATTATCCCCGGCGAAACGAAAGAGTCTGTTGAAAAGCAACTGCGAGAAATTCTCGACGGCCTGGTTGAAAGAATTCCCAACTTCAAATACGACATTCGGGCAACCTTTGAACGCTCACCGTTCAAAGCCTCTCTCGACCATCCATTCACCAAACTCGTTTGCAAACATGTCACAAACACCCTGGGCGAAGAGGCAGTGGTCATTGGAACTCCACACTGGACTGATTGTGCGTTGTTGGCTGATCACGGTATTCCCGTGCTGCTTTGGGGGCCCAAGGGCGTTGGACTACACGGAAAGTTGGAATATGTTGAAGTTGACTCGATAAAACAGGTTGCAGATACACTGACGGCAATTGCGGCAGAGTACTGCAGCTAAAGTATCAAGTAAATAAAAACGTAAAATATTAATATATAGATCATCTGCATCATTGCAATTTTAACATTCATGTTTTAAACAGATGCACATTGAGCCTACTGCTCACTAAACTTCTTCCCAGTCACCAACTCAATCCATTCCCCTAAACGTATTCCTTAGCTTCAGCTGTCATCGCCTCGGCCTTTTCTGACGGAATCGTTGTTGTCAGACCCAGAGAGGCCGCAATTTGGAACAACCTTTCCTTTTCTTGTGTAGCAGCATCGTCACCAAACACGCGATCCATGTCCTCCAAGCTTCGTCCTTTGGTCTCGGGCACGCAAAAGTACGTAAACACCAGACCGATCAAGCAAAAGGCCGCAAAGAAGATGTAAGTGCCCCATTTGAGGGTTTCGAGCATATCGGGCGTCACCAATCCGATGATGAAGTTGCACATCCAGGTCGCGCTGGTGGTGATGGCCATGGCCTTGGACCTGCTGCCCAGGTTGAAGATTTCCGACGGGTAAACCCATCCGATGGGGGCGAACGAGTATGAGAAGTTGATGTCGTAGATGTAGATGAAGGCGATGCCAACCCATCCGGCCGACGGATGATCGGCGAGAGCAGAGCCATATTTGCCGACGATGGAACCGACGATGATGAGCGAGATGAATGTGCCCGTGGCACCGCACATGAGCAATGGCCGTCTTCCGACTCGATCGATGAGGAAGAGAGCAGGCAGGGTGCTCAAAGTATTCACAATGCCGTATACACCAGTTGCGAGAAGAGAGGTGGTGTTTCCCGAGAGTCCCAGTTGTGCAAAGATAGTCGGGGCATAGTAGATCAGGGCGTTGCATCCCTGGAATTGCTGCAAGAACATGATGGCGCTTCCGATAAAGACACGCTTGAAGCTGGGCCAGCTGGACAGTAGACCGTAGTATTCAGCAAAGTAGAGGCTGACGCCGCTCTTGCCAGGGTACTTTGCCTTGGAATGAGCTTCATCGAACAGAACTTCGGCCTTGATGGAGAGATACTCGTCTCTCAGCGACTCGGAATCGGGATGAACGCGGCGGAGACGAGCCAACGAGCGAAGAGCTGCTTCTTCATTCTTTCGCATGAGATGGAAGCGAGGCGACTCTGGATAAAAGATCATTCCGATGCCGAGAACGAGGGCCGGGACAATCTGCAGGGCGAATGGGATTCTCCAGGCAGCCTGGCTCTGCCCAGTGCAGCCATTGGGGCCGACGTCGTGGGCGGGATCGAAAGTCGGCTTATCAGACGTGCCTCCTGTGTACGGGATATCGGGGGCGCAACGGGTGCCGCCGATGTACTGGGTGCCGTATTCGAGCCAGTAGCTGACGAGGATACCGAGAGTAATGCTCACTATAAGTGATTTCATGTTTAGTAAGATGAACCGGGAAACCTGCAGATTATCATGACTTACACTGCTGCAGCACCACGAGGGTTCCTCGAATGCCTGCGGTAGAGACCTCGGACATGTACATGGGGACAATCATCGTGAGCATACCAACAGCCAGACCGGCAACAGCTCGTCCTATTCAAGTGTTACCAATCACAACCTTGAGCGAAGAAAGCAACGAGTTTTTGAGACTTACCACCAAACAGCATACCAATGGTACTTGCGCCAGCTTGCAGAGAGGATCCAAGAAGGAAGACGACGACAGCAGCCAGCATCGAGCCCTTTCTGCCAAAGCGGTCCGCAATCGGTCCATTCGCCAACGAGCCAAACCATGCCGTCAGGAGCAGCGTAGAGACGAACCAGCCCTTGAAACCGCTGTCGAGATAGATTCTGGGGAAGAGTGCGCCAAAGTTTTCCATCCCCAGGACGCCTGAGACGACGCCCTGGTCATATCCAAAGAGAAAGCCACCAAGAGATGCAAACTAGAACGCGTGTTAGCGGATGTTGCCATCGTTCCTTTCAAAATGTTTCCAACTTACGGCTGAAAGGCCAAATACATAGGGATTATCGCGAAGTTGGCGAAACACGCCCTTTGTGGGCTGCAACGCAGCACCGTCTGCTGGATTTGACGACATCGTGAGTCTTGTTTCTCGTAATGTGCTGCAGAAAAATCCGTCAAGAATACCCCAGGAAGAAACACTTTTAAGACATGTCGTTCAGAACCCGCAAACCGCAGTGGATCGGCAGACCTTTATACCTGATCCTCTTCCCCAGCTCCTTGTTGCCCTTCTTCCTTGCTACGATTCCATAATAACGGGTCTCCCCAACTTTGACCGCACTCAGGGTGACAGTCGCCCTGGGACCCGGCACTCGCTCTCCGCATTTTCCCCCTCCTTTTCCTTGTGCAAGGCTACCAAAAGCCTAGCCGTGAAGCTATTTCGTCGCGCCGACAAGCGCCTTAGCCCCAGCCCAAACAACATTCTATGTGGGGGAAGATCGTCATCGCGCCCAATGAGTGGCTTTAACATGGGGATACCGCCGGAGAAGCGTCTTACGCATCAGAACTGTAGCGCACGCTATTACTCGAGGACCGCGTAAAGACGGATGCCCGCCCTTTTCACTGTACAACTACTAGCTGCTTTTCCTTATTGCAAAGGGCTCACATGTGCCCTATGTGGGGGCTGGTCTCAGGCGATTCAAGTCAAGGAATCGGAAGTTGCACGAGCGTTTGTTTCTCCACATTGATGGCCACGGCAGTGGGGTTTTAGTGCCCGCCATAAGCAAGGATCCAAGTTTGCCGTCACCAAGAGAGAGAGAGAAGCGCTCAAGTGACGTGAGGGTCACAGCCATGCGGTGGACTCTTGGTTCGGTTGTTTTACGGTTGATGCACACGAGTCATGGGGGCGGGTTTTCCCCTCTATTTGGGCAGACGAAAACGTGCATGATTCCAACCAGGAAATGATGGACTTTTCTCCGAGAAGCAGCCAGGAACGGACTGCCCTAGTGATGATAATGTTGGGGAAATTGCGGAGAAGAAAGACGTGCGTTTCCCCGATTTGGGATCTTGGCTTGTGCGCAGGCAAGTTTGGCCGCAACACGATCTTGAGAGTATCAAGGTGCCATGCTGGCTGGAGGCATGGGCATGAAGAAGATGTAAATAAATGAGAGAAGAATGTGATGGATTTCGATCCAGGGATATAGGTTTATAAGAGGATATATTGAAAGATGCACGCAGAGATGACAAAGGCTTGAAATTGGCTACAAATGTAGAATTGGACAAGCAATCGTCATTTCCGATGGAGAAGTGCCGACCAATTTTGACCAGTGTTGGTATCTGCCGGTTCCTATGTTCACAACCACCCTCTCCAACGGTGCCGATGATAGATGTAGACAATTTATGCCAAATATAGCCAGCTACTCGAAAACGCCAACTGTGTAGTCTAAGACACAGGCTTTCTCAATAGTAGGCCCGTTGTTCGTCTTGAATGCTTCATGTATAGGATCCTTATCAACATAATAATCTCTGTCTTCGACAGACGCGAATTCGACAACAAAGGCGTGTGTAAAACCGTTCTAAAGACCACATTAGCTAAAGCTCCGCGCAACCTTAAAGTCTACCACTCACTTGAAGATTCTCAGGCGAATTATTTATGCCGCCCGTCAAAGCCTTGATATAAGTCGTCTGCGTCGTCGGATGCAAGCAACCGCTCTTTAAAGCCAACATTTCTGAGACAGCCTGTGAAAAGAATTCTTGGGTTAGCGACCGTGATAAACGCTAATGACTCGCGAATACGCACATTTTGAACAGCTTCGGCGGTGGCGGAAGATTTGTATTTGAACAGAACAATGTGAATGACGCTCATTTTGTGTGTTTGGACGGATATAGGCTCTTGACGGTGATTGAATTGTGATGTTCGGCTTGTGAGATTCTCGAGAGGCGCAAGCACGGACTGAGGAGTAGTGAAAGTTGCGGGGCAGGATTAGGTAAATGACGAGTTAGTCGGAAGCTGTGTTACTATGTTCTATAAGAAAAAGAATTTCCACTCCTTTTCGACAAACTAGAATTAACTTTGGTGTTTATGAATGGACAGGTGCTTGTATACCTGTAAGGGTTATATAAACAATTACATACAACTTCCTCTCAGCTTTACTGCAACAAGCAAAATTGAAGTCTTATTTGGACTGTAGAAGAATTCAATTTAAACCGTAGTGGCCCGTGCGCCAGTGTTTTTCCACCAAGATTTTGGTAAGAAAATGTTACAAAGTAAAATAGTAACAATTTCTAGGATAACTTTATCTAATTCAGATCGTAAGGTTATTTATAATTATATGATTTCTCAACTGCCTTTGGTGGAGTTTCAAGAATTGTTGTCCAAGGAGCATTTCGCAAAGTCTATATGAGCAAAGGCGTAATGTTGAGTCTAGGTTATTATTGGATTGGTATTAATCCTCATCTATGCGATCTGCTTTAAGTAGATCAATGTATTCTAAAATCGGCCCAAGGTATCACAAATCACGGTCTATCACGACGCCACACTCTATCACGACGCCACTCTCTCATAAGACTGACTCCCATTTGTATACCTCATAAGCCCGGCTGTATCGGTTCCATCTGGATATCGCTAAATGACTCCCAAAAATTAAAGCAAGACGACTCGTCCAACAATGCGGTCAGAATGTCATCGTTGATCAAAGGCACCATCATCGCATCGTTCGAAAAAGACGCGCGGGGTTGAGAAAAATCCGTCGAGTTTGAATCGCTCATCGTTGAGCTGGCAGAATAGTTTGGGTGTAGTTGTCGGATCGCTTCTAAGAAAACGCCTCGGTAAACAGAAGCTGATGTATACATCTCTTCCAACTCTTCCATGACCATCATGCAGAGCTCAAGCTTATTAAGGCTAAGACGCCGAGATAGTGCATCTTCAGATTTGCAGTTGAGGAGATGCACATGCATGGCCGATACTAGAAGCGGAGCACTACCAAAGGTTAGCTGTTATGGAGGCAATTCAAGTGAATGAGATGGATACTCACGTCATAGGGCTGGAAAACGGGAGAAGCTTGTCCCGTACAATATTGTCGACGACAGCGTTTGAGCGTAGAGCTGCAGAGTCCATTTTACTCCGTATTTCAGCTTGCCATGTTTCCTTATTCTCAAGAGGCAAGTCTGATGGAGCGTTGGCAATGAAAGGGCAATAGAGAGTAATTAAAACGGCGCTGCGCCATGTAAGCAAATAGCATCGTGGCAGTAGTAAAGGGAAGGAGGCTCACTAATAGTTCATCTGTAGATGGTATAGATAGAACGATGAGAGACGGCTCTGTGTTTTCCCATGTCTCTCTGGAATGTAAAACTGCAATATCTCTTCTTCGAGAGATTGTATCTGTTGAAGCATGGGACTAGGGCCGAAAGGCTGATAACATAAAGTGAGAACATCACCCAACAGCTTGTTTAGCTGGATTAAGAGAACCCAATACTCAGCTAGCTGAGGCAAGTCATCCGGGATATATGCCTTGGCGACTGAATGTGGTATTTGGCCTATATCACTGATGACATCGGCCGCTGAAGCCATCGGCATATTGCAGTCGTTCAGGTTGATTCTCAGTGGTCGCCCAAGTGTGAGGCTTAGTGATCGATCTCGGAAGAAACAACACCACCAGAGACGGCGCCAGAGACGGCGCCGATGGCTAGGGAAAGAGGTATTGAACTTGAACGAGTCTGGATCTCGATGTAAGCCCAAGATTTGGGCGAGGCTAATGGCGACGCCGGTCCAATACCACGGCTGTGAGTGTCCATCCCGATTCGAATGCCAGAACCCCATGAGGAGAGCTGACTGTAGTAGAACTACTTTATCCGTCTCGCCACCATTGTCGTACATGCACTGTAATGCAAATATGTTTAGCGCCATTATCAATGGAATAGGGCCGCAAGTGTCAGATGATGATGGTCTACCTTTGCACGCGAATACATGGCCAGTTTCATCTCATTGCGCGATGAGTAGCCCTCATGGGTCCACACATTGGCCTCAACAAACTGTGAGCCATGATTAATAAATGAACGTTGTATAAGGAACATTATCAGGTTACATGTACTTACATTTGCTGCGACGAAGAACATACTCCATAGTAACAGCAAGTTCCACTCACTGGCCTTGCCCGTTTGATGCAATTTGAGGAGCACCGAGGCATCGACAACTGGCATGATTGGGTGTACATGATGGAAATATGCGCGTAAGAGTTCATTGCATGTACTCTTTTGAGGTAGAGTGAAGACCCCCTTGTATCGGAGATACTCGCGGTCCTCGTCCGATAATGAGATGGGCACTTCAGATATCAGAATATGTCGTGCAGCAGGCTGCTGTGACGGCGAACACGCATCTAGAATAGACGTGAACCCTGGGGCTTCCCCTAATTCAAGCATAAGTATAATCAACTGATAAGGTTGCAGCATCATGGCATACCTGTATAAAACGGAGCCCCGGCAATCTGGTTATTTTGGCCTAATGCCGCGGAAGATATCTCAGTTCCGGCACGCTGCTCGTCCTGATTGCCGCGCAATTCAGTGCCGGAGCGAGAGCTTCGGGCGTCTCCAGCTCTCTTGGACCCATCATTGGGAGAGGCATAACTTGCAGCCGAGCTGAGCCCCTGGTCCACAGAAGCCGGAGATAGTGGTTGCAGCGCCCTCCTGGCTTCGGCCGCTGGAAGACCTAGATCGAGCTCAAGAGGCCCATGAAAGGAGTCATGTTGACCAAATGTCTCCTTTGGCTGCTGCCGTCTAGAATCGTGTAAAACAACATCAGCAAGAGTCTTTCCGAAAGCAGGCTCCACATGCCGAATCTCACTTGAGGCCTTGAGTCTGATGGACAATGCAGTCGATGCTGTCTTGGGTGCAGCCGACACACGGGATGCCGGTTACTGAGACGCTGCAGCGCACCTTGCGGCGGCGACAGTTCTGGCAAGCAAATGCCGAGCGATGGCGGCGAGGAGTAGACATGGCGATATAGCCAGTTAGATCAAGGAAAGGCGAGTACATCGTATAAGACAGGCCACCAGGCGCTTTTTACTCGGATCGCTTGGATTCTGGTTCCGAGGTTCTCGGGAAAGATCACGTGATTTACCGAGCTTTATATCCAGTGTACATGTAAGTATCCACGACCCTACCGAGGCAAAAGGAAACCGACTGGAGCTGGCGGGCTGCAGGCCTGTTTATAGCCTTGGAGCTGGAATATGACAAAGGGGGTTTCTGGCTGTGGTAGACAAGTTCTATGGATACCTTCCATATTGAGAACTAAGCTTCGCCCTGCTTCAGGGGGACAAGAGTCCAATTGTGAAAATCCGTCAGATGTGACTAACACTGACCGAGATGTTGCATGGACTATCAAACTGTAAGATTCTCTTGAACCATTATACAATTATGGTAAGGCTTTAATCTTGGTCTTGGCATTAAAAGAAGAGGTATAACGGATATGTTGGTAAACCAAAACGATGCCCGACTTGGCTCCATTGCCCCTTGTATCGGAATTTTCGACTATGGGTTTCGCAATTGGCCATAAATGGCCTCACACGAGTTCGTAAACCGCCAAATATACCCTGTTCCAATTAACTCTTTTTTTCGGGTTATGCAACATGAGTCAATATCCTGTGGCTCTTTGATTTAATGCCTCACTGGTACGTCTAGCCATGTTTTTGCTGCTTCAATGGTATAGGCCGCCACTTGATCAACGCCGTACTCCATTTATATCTCTCAGTGTCTTAGGTTGGGTTTCAGTGTCATTAAATATTCTTCTAATAAAACTTTGCTGTCTATACAGTCTCTATCTCAATATGATGCCCCAACAGAGCCCTGTGTTACCTCCCCCATTATGATTTCACTAGGGTCATCCAGATCACATAATATGAAATAGAATCGACGGAGATAAGTTCCTCGTCTTCCTATCGCCTGAACTATGTAAGCTCACTACTAGTAGGTACGTAACGTTATCATTGGACGTTAAAGAGCCTAAGCGAAGCGTGACGCTAGTAAGCAATGGCAAAGTTCCCAATGCTGCCCACTCCCTAGTCACGTTTATTCAGGCAATATAAGATACCTTCTGGAAGCTGTTACGTTTATGGCTGCGCAACATACAATCACAAGTGTGAAAATCAATGGAGAGCTTGTTGTTAGAAAGCGAGAAAATTGAACCCTGACGAATGTATCATTCAAAAACACAATTTCGCAAGTTCAACGCTATTATGGAAATATCTTCGCCTGAACCCCTCCAGAACTACAGTAATAGTAAGAGATCACTAATCTTAGCTAGTTTGATCTCTCTCGAATAAAGCCGGAGATATTATAATCACGGGCCTTCTTTGTGGTTAATCTCAACAATTGCAACACCACCTCGCGTCTAGCTAGTTCTAGTGCTGATCGGAAAGAAAGCCGGCGCTATACCATGAGATCAGATACGCGTTCAGCAACTAATACAAAGTGAAAGATCTCCGGTCGGACGCCGGAGCAATGAACTTCGAGTCGTCTCATAGCTAGTGGATAGCATGACCCATGCCACAGAGGAAATATGCTTAGACCGCGGAAGATACTACAACCTAGGACACTTGTTCAAATGCAGTGCGCCCTGGTTATATGGAAATGCTGCAGCTGGATTACTTGTAAGAGGTTAGCACTCCGTGAGCTAAGCGATCATTTGCAAGCTCACGATGTACAGCCTATATTATACGTATATACGAGCCGTGCATAGATACGGATTGTCGGGAGATTAGAGCTTTCTAAATTTAGCATGCAGTCCACTTGCCGGCTCCAGAAGACATGGAAACTAAGTCTCACTGAAGCCTTGATGCCTTGATTAAACAATTACAGCAATCCACCAGGATGATATCATAATATTTGTTAGTCTTGCATTGCTCTGTAAAACATAGTGGCGTTGAACGTATTTACGTGAGCATATGTACATTTAAGCTTATAGATCTAGCTTTTCCCTCATATACATATGATGTGCATGGAATGAAAAATAAACTTGTTCACTCAAAAGCCTCTTTATGTGAGAAAAGGGAAGACTGGTAAACAGTCTATTTCACCCTGTCATCTGCTCCCATACCTTGACTATGGACATCTGTTACCTATTCTTAGCGTCCACAACGAGTGATGGTTGCACGATTGGACCAATCTGTTACCCAGTATGGCTCAGTGCGAACTGCTATCAACCATATGCGTACATTTTCCATAACCTAGGCTTGTGGATAGTTGGGCTGTGTGCGACCTTTGGAAATCAGTCGTCACCTACAGAGGACATTGTCAGCGATGATCAATTGATTTCCGAGGAGCTGGGTGAACAGCACTTTGCCAATTCTGACAAAGTTCAATCCTCAAAAATATCTTAGCGAAGCTATACACAGACACGAAAATGACCGACTATTGGCCCATCTGCCGTTATTTGGCTACCGTGCATCGCGGCCTAGCATCTGCCAAGACATACGACCAGATCGGGCGTAATACTCGCGGCCGACGCGAAGCGATGTAAGAAAAGGCAGGGAGTTCCTCGAGGTGGGTACTCTTGGCACAGAGACACAAATAAAAAGGCTGTGCCATGTATTACTCCACCGTTGAGGCATCTACTACTAATATTTGAGAAGCCATCTACTAATACTCGAGGGCATCTCGGATGACTGTATTACCAGTGAACTCCGATGGCCATTTCTGCCAGATGACTATGTCTGATTTATTTGATGCTGCTAAACGCAGTCCCTATATTTGTCTCGGGCAGCACGGGCTGATGGTGCTTACATTCAACGCAAGGGAATATTTCCAGTTGGTCTGACAACGTACATAAAGTAGCAGCATCAATATCTTTTAGTCATCTTCATTATGCATTTATTATCTACAAACATTGAGCTATTTGACAGTATATCACAATCCGGCATCATGTCTGATAATCCATCCACTGAGCCGCCTATTGGCCCGAGATGCGCTGCTTTTCGGCAATAGATGCTCACGGTAGATTAGAGACTCCCTGCTACCGTGGAGCAGTTGCGCATGGCTGGCCGCCTCCTCTACGGGGAAGAATCGTTGTTCAAACTCTACGGCCTCTCCATCGAAGAGCTGGTGGCGCGCAATCTCATCATTTCGCCGCGGACCACGACAGGATGCATGATTGACGCCCATATTAAATGCCTTCTTCGCGGCGTTACCGACATTTTAGGACCAGACAATGAATCCTCCGGATTTGATGGTGCCCTCTCCCGCTGTATATAATCCCTTCTGCAGCTCTAGCAACATATCCTACCATATCGGCCAGCATCTCAGCCGCCTGATCTGGATCCGGGCGTCTACAAGTCCACGAAGCATAATCTTGCATTGCTTGGAGTATCCTCTTAGGCTACTAGTGCAGGATTCAGCTTTACTCTGTCGTTGACCGATTACTGCAATCTCCTCGCCTCACGGTCGCTTATGAATCACCCGAGTGATCTATACATTATTAAGCTACCTTGGGGATCGGCAGCATCGCCTGAGCGACTTGACCTGACCAAGACTTGCCCTCCGGTTCAGGAGATTATGGCTGAGATTAAGCATCAACGTGCGGGAGTGCCGTGCTATTTTGCTCTTCAAGCGCTGCGAAACATTATTAACAACTCTTTGGAGGTAGCAATGGCTAGAGCAACGCCGGTTCAAGTCATTCAATGCTCGCCAGTGTATGGCTATGGAGTTGACTTTCATATATATCGGCTTGAGTGCAATGGAAGATATCCTATTTCCGACCATGCCGAACCTCGAATCTTCTTTTGCTTTAATTTGAACTACGAGAGCAGTTTTGGAGGCGGTTCTCACCGTGATCAGTACGGTGTTTATTTTCAAGTTGGGTGGGACTAGTTGGGGCAGTGCCATATCTAGATATGAAATGGTTATTCAGCGTGAAACAAACAATATATCTATTTGACCAAATGGCCATATTTATTTCCTATTACCTGATTTACTTTGTAACATAGTGCTCAGTAACATTTCTCGTGATATACAGCAAGTCTTCCCTTCCATATTCACCTATATAGAAATTCATCCTTCACTATCAGTGGCTACACACCACCCACCGTCTGCCTACCCAAAGAGGAGCAAATCGAATCCAAATTCAACTTGATCTGGGCCGCGTACTTCTCCATCAGGTTTCGCGCGAAAACACTGGTGTGGTAATCGCAACGCAATCGTAACTGGCCCCGAAATGTATTTATAGAGATCCAGGGATTTGCGCCAGTCGAACGGCCAGCAATGTGATAGCCATGGGTCTTTATGACATGTTCTCTAGACCTGAATTCAGGCTCCATGTGGATAATGCCCTGAGAGCTCACACTGACACTGAAGGATGCCGCCGTACGGTTATCTCTAGGCGCAGCCATCATCGCAGCCAGCCTCGGCTTGACCACATAGTCGATTGCTGCTATATAATGTGGCGATTCCAGGTACGGCTGCAACTCGGTCTTGATGCGCCGACCAACTTCCAGTACGACCTCGCGTGTTGGTTCGCCTTGTAGCCAATGCTGCGCAAACGGGACCCAGAGAGGAACAGAGTCGATGGCGAGAGGAGCCAGGCTGGTGTCGATCCATCGCCGGGCATGACGGGAGATGGCAAGAGTGGCGCCAGCATTGCCGTTGCGTCCATATAGTTGCTGTATGGCAAGCGTTGCTGCTGCGGAGACGGCGTATGTTATACTGAGGTTCTCACGACGGAACTCATCTAACAGATCCTGGGTCTGCTGGACAGACAATTCTAAGCGCCAGCAAGTCGCCTCGCCTTTATCGCCACCATATTGCTCAAAAGGCAAATGGATGGCTTCGGGCATCTGTGTTTCGAGTTAGATCGGCACGGTTGAAAAGGCGGCGAAGAGAAAGAAACTGTCAGACAAACCTTGGAGCGAGCCAAATGTGAGCTGGTGAGGATTTCCTTGAGCCCCTGCTGTCGCTGCTCTTCAGTTGGCTTTAACTGTGCCTCGTATGCACTGGCGATGGGTACTGGAAGCCGATCAAACACGTTGGAGTAGTCGAGGCTATCCATGCTCGGCTTACCGCTACGGCCCGCTACTACTTTTCTAAACAACTTGTCAAAAAGCTGCTGCCTACTAAATGCGTCGATAATGACATGGCTGCTATGCCATAGCAGCGCGTAATGAGAAGCATTTCCAGAGTCTGTCTTTGAGGCTACGACAAGATACAGCTTAGATCGACGGCCCCGAGTCGCCAGGGGTTTCTGGCAAAGAGCGTGCTGCAAGTCGGCGGCGCTCTTATCTCTCACCACGCTGAACGTGTCTTGCAGCCACTCTTGGGCATCAGCCTCAGAGCGAAGCATGGTATATGTCATTGAAGACACCTCTGATACCTCTGCTTCATGATTCGGATCCGAAATGGCAACAGCCACGTGTGGCATGGACGCATGGCAGCTGAGCCAGGCGTTGCGGACGCGCTCGACCAGCTCTGCCTCAACAATGTTTGTGTCGAAAGTAACGAATACAGGCATTTGTCCTGTTCCATCGGCGACGACCTCAAAAAGCGAGAAGAATGATTCGGCAGAGAAGCACTGACGGGTCCAGCTCGATGAATCAAGCTGGCGCCATGGCTGGAGCGGCGTCGCAGTAAGAGCAGTGTTGACGAGGTCGGACATTTTTCTATAATGAAATTTGCATAAAAGCTTCTTCAAGTCAGCTATGTGCTGTCGGGGAAAGATTTCCATTACTTATGAGAAATTTAGGATATGAGACGGTTAAAATACAGGCAATCATGCGCCGGAGACAAAGGTAGGACGAGGAGCATTGTCATACACGTTCAGGATATTACTGTCCATTTCTCATATTATGTAGATGAGTAGAGATAGACTCTTTGTAACTTGGGCTCAAAACAGTTGGACCTTTGGACGTCAGCATCATGATTTAGCTGACTCATGCTTTCTGATGCTATTCACGATACTCCATTACTTGTAGCGCGATTCGTGGCCGTCACACGGCATGCCAATGCCAGGCACAGTGAAGCAGCCATGACATTTTGAGCAGTCAATAAAAGATATTGCCCGTTAAGTCATTCAAAGAATTTGTAGTTCGCAACGTCATTAAATGCTACATATGCTCTCTTGCGCCAAAATCGGGTTTCCAAGCCCATGATAACAGTTTTCCCAGTTCGAATGCGATAAAATCAGAACAGATGCACTCCATGCAGTCGACTATGAGTGCCCGTGATTATCTGAATTGCTAGTACGGCCCCTGCGTTGACCTTCCCGCGACTTTCGACCTGATGTGAACCACCTACACATCTTCTACCTGCGGCTTGTCACTTCTCACAACTACATCAACATGTGTGTACTCGTCTCTTCCAGGTCGAAGAAGGTGACCTGATGCTGAATACGAATCCCACTGCGGACCTTCTAAATGCCATTGCAGCCGGTCATGCGGGAAAATCTGTCGTAACACCTCTCCAGCGACGATTGTAGTTAAACGAATAGAGAACCCCCCAGCTGACGGGCACTTCATCCCTCCAGCGGCAAATGGTATCCACCCCATGCTTGGGCATAGTATCGAGTTGTCGATTTCTCCATCTATGCTAAGGAATCTAGATGGATTCCATTCAGCGGCGGCCGAGCCCCAGTATCTCGAGTCTCGAAGGATGGCCTCAGCATCAATGGTTCGGTCCACATCAGAGATGCCGCCGGTGCTGAATACCTGCAGGTGCTTGGCCTTTTGACTAACCCGCATTCTTCGAACAGGCGGATAGAGGCGCAGAGACTCATACACAACCGCCTTGGCCAGCGGTGAGGGCCGCTGACGGGCTGGGCAGTCGCGGAGAGACAGCAGCTCATCGGCTCCTGATGGACGGTTCTGCAGTACAGCCAGCAACGTATAAAAGACTGCCCGCCAGGGAGACTCAAAGGCGGGAATGATCAGGTCAAGAGGGTTAAACGCCTCAGAAGTCCCAGATACGGAGCAGAGTAGCAGCCGTGCCAAGTCGTTTTTCTCTTTGGCCTCTGAGAAGACGCCGCATAGGCAGCTTATCAGGCGGTTCATATTCTGCACAAAGATGTGGGGAACTGCTGGGTTGGATGAGGCCAAATCCATGTTCTTTTTCCATGCACCGAGCCGGTGGATCTCGGAACAGATGTATGCAAGCGTGGTTACTGGGACGTCATCAATGTCGAACAGTCCTTTGAGCACGGCCACCATGCTCGCAGTGCGGCTGATCTCCATGATGTTAGTTCTTGAGATGGTACTCCCATCAGGACCCTTTTCAGATAGCATGATATTCTGGACTGAGATAGATACGGCGCGCGCAATGGCATCCCAGGCGTCGCCGTCCGTTTTGGCAAAGGCCTTGGTGAGGGCTTGACGGTACGTCTTGCGCAAGTCCTCCGAGCCGTTTGAGAAAGGGTTGTTGATCCGAAAGACCGTCCTTAGAGTCGCAGCCCCGGCTGTGGAAGCCCTGGCGGCAGCTGAAAAGTTGTTCATGGCGTCCAGTGCCTCGCCAAGAGGATCAACATCGACATCTAAGCGACCGTCCACATGTTTCTGCGACTTGTGCGCTGCAATCGCTCCAAATCTTCACAAGAGAAATGAGAAGAAAATGTCTTGGTTAGCAGTGCTCTCAACATCACCTTCTAACACGGCATCAACAAGCAACTCACGAAAAACGTAGAAGCAACCAAGCGAAGGCTCCAAGTAAGAGCAGCCACGTGGAATACTTCTCAATCATGTTTAGAGGTAATGAGAGAACTTTGAGACTTGCGTTGTCTGCGTCAAAACATCAACATTTCTCTTCACTTCTGGACCTGGTAAGCTGACCGGGAACATAGATGGACATTTATAGACGACTGTGTGTGTCGTTGCATGGCCCAATATATTACTAAACTGCCAAGATAGACTCATTCGGATCCTTGCTTTTCTCCAGTCGCACGGTCTGACGTCTCTCAATACTTGGTCATGGTTAGACATCTCTTACTCCAAGCTTAGTCGATCCTACTATGAAAACTGAGGACGCCTTGTCGATAGCCAGTGGAGATGATATGTGTGCTGTATAGTGCTTCTCTCATCTCTTTAGATCCGTATACGTTGTGCAAGTCGATATTAACTTGTTACCTAGGTAATTATCTATACCTAGCTGAGAAAATGTCATCCAATGGAATAATAAAAATTACATTGTAATACCCCAATGATACAGTATTACTCATTACCATGTTACACCAAGAAATCTAGTCATACTACACTAGCGATGCCTAGTCAGGACAGGAGTGTCTCAGTTCAACTTCACTCTCTGCTCAGCTCTTGCGTTCAGCCAGCCACTAGTAGTTTTTTATGTTTTATTTTTTCATGGGGCCTTACTGTTAGATGGATCTGTGAATGCCAGTTCCAAGAAATTGTCCGGTACGTAGAGGGCAACCTGCATCTTCTCTCCCGTTTGCCGACTTTACCTTGATATGTCTTAAAATCTAATCTCGTCAACGCATTCAAGCACAGACAAAGAGACATCATAGACTGAGGAGACATTAATCCGCTCTCCGTAACGTAAGACGCTGGAAAGGCTACAGCATGACAGGGCACAGCAGGGCACGGCACAACGAGACACGGCACAGTGAGACATTGGCAATACTCCTGTCCAAATTTGGAATACTCGGATCATTAATCTCGCTTACCGAAAACAAGATCGATGCTCGTTTGACGTTGTTCGTACTCAACCACAGGTGTTGCATTGCATGTATATTTTCGAAACTGTGGAACACTCAGGTAAGCTGTTTCGCGGAATGCGCTGTTATACAGTACAAAGGACTTTCAAGGAAAAGGCGCCTGTTTTTCTCATTAGGTCCATGACGGAAAGACCATCTTCTACGTGTGCTGAGTTAGTGACTATACTTGAAACCAATGAGGCCACAAGTTGCACCCTGCTAAATGCAGATTTCCGCTGTTCATCTACCACTGCAATCCAAGCCACGTTCTCCTGCAAGAGTCGGTCCTTGAGTGGATTGAGCATGGACAGTTGCATAGTATAGGTTGCCTCACGTCATAATTGTCAATTAATTCACTATACATAATACAATGTCTTGGACCTAGCTGGCAGGCTACGCAACGTCGTATCGGAGCAATATCTCTGCCACTTGCCGCTGTTGCAAATGAGTGCAGCTGGATTGACATCAATATAGCACGGGCAGGCACTGGTCCGATTTCAAGACCAGGAGACAAATTAACACTACCTTGTTATTGTAGCGTCCCTATCCACTACTACATGTCTCGATCATCGGTGACGATGGCACAGCTAATCTGTATCCACTTCTAAGCGCCCGCCGATCTGATCGGAGGCCATGATCACAGATGGAGGCCAATGCGGCGTGAAGGGTCGATCGTATTCATAGCATACATCTACTATGAGTGTACAGATGGTCCCAGCCAGGAAGATCAAGTCTCATGCACTCAATCTGCAGGTCTAGTATTAGTGAAAGTCTCGGCCAGCTCGACTTCTATATTAAAAAAGCGGTCTGTAAAAACAACCGAGACTGAAGAAAAATCGGCACACAGAAAGACACAGCGCGTACACTGCAAACTGCGCTAGGCTTCTTGCATTACTAAATACATGCACGTATTATTTGTACCATACATGCGCATATCCATTGTGCGACCTCGGCTCTTTTTCCCGACGGCTTTACTCTCAGATACTCAGAAGCTAAAGAAGATACTTCCACTTTTGGTAATATCGTGAAGCATACTGACTCACTTAATAATCCGAAGCCCAGGAGGTTGGATAAGACGCATGAGCCCTCGCACAAATAGACATGTATATATTACAAGGCACTGTCTTAGTAGAAACGTAGGAACAAGCTACGTATAGCTACTTCACTTTGCCGTCATCGTTCTCAAATCAATGTACGCCGTACTAGGTTAGGAATTGATTGTTGAAGTCACCGAAATTAGCAAAGTTCCCGCCTTACAGGGGCAAACAATACAGCTCCACGAACTCGGTGTAAAACACAAAGAGGCTAGAGAAATATACGATATATGGTTTGTCTAAACTCTAATACGTGTAACTAAGTACAATAATTCTAAGATGAAACAACGGGTTTTCCCTTATGATTCTCCAATCTAAGCCTTCTAAAATATGTAGCTAAAACAAAGATACTGAGAGAAGTGGTAGAAAATGGGCAGGCAACTGTCCAAATTCGTAATCCATCTCTTCCTTATAGGATATCAGACCCTATTCGAATATGCATGGCAGGTTCCTGGATTCAAGAGGAGGCGCTAGGAGCGGCGGTGTTCGATTTTGGCGGCCACTTGACACGCCTTTCGGCACGAACGTACAAGTTGTTCGGTCGGATTAGCTGAAACATTGGGTCGTATTCCACGGCTGCGTCTCCTTCTTGAGTGAATTTGTATCGGTAAATCAGCTTTGGCAAGAAGACTTTGATCTCTTGCAGTGCAAAGTTGAACCCAATGCACATTCGCGGTCCTGCGGCAAACGGCATATATGCTCCCTTGGGCCTATTCTTCACCTCCTCTGTGTCCCACCTGTCGGGGTCAAACTTGGCGGGATCGCTCCATAGCTTGGGATTGTTGTGGATATGGTGCAATGCAGGTATTACGACAGAGTCTTTGGGCAACTTATAACCACCCGGCAGAATAAGATCGGTCTTTGCTGTGCGTCCTGGTTGGTAAGATGGGTTGTGTTTGCGCTGCATCTCCTTGATGTATTTATCCTGGAAGACTAAGCGGTCGGTGTAGTCAGAAGTAAGTAATGCGTCCTCGTCAAAGTCGTTGTCAACCAGCTCCTGGAGAAGTCTCTCCTGCATTCCTGGATAGGTGACCAGCCCATAGATGAGCCAAGAGAGCAGCGAGCTGGTAGTTGTGAAACCAGCGCCAGTGGCGACAATAAGAGCCCAGACAATACTAGACTTTGGTAGCTTTTCGCCCTTGTTGTCGGTAGCACGAATTGCATAGTCTAGATAATTTCCTGCATTAGCGCGATGTTGTAATAGAGGGGCACGTGGTGTTTACTTACCAACCATGTTTGATGCCTTCAGAGCGGCGTCTTGGAGTGGGAGATCCTCCACACCACCTCGGGCGGCTGCTTGAATAGACTCTTCAATCATTTCCTCAATGCGAAGCTTTACATCTTTTAGGCGCTTTGGGTCGCCAAAAGGTAGGTTGCTATACCAGCTGCCTTTGGACGAAACTTTCTTGTTCAAGGACAATACCTCTGCGATCAAAAGGATCATCTCGTGCAAATGTGTATCAGGCGAGGCAAAGTGGTTAAAGTCAATGCCCAAAGTGAGCTTTCCAACAGCTTGCGAACCAAGCTTGATCATGTATTGGTAGACATTCCAAGCTTCACCCTGCTTATCGAGCTCGTCAAACACTTTGGTAGCGTCTTCGACTGTTTTCTGCATTGTAGGTGCATAGTGGCGGACCGCTTTGGGGCCAAGGGCAGGAGGAAGGAATTTATGAGCAATCTTCCATTCCTCTGTTTCGGTGTCACCCAGAAAGACACCAGCAGCCGGGGTCTTCAATGCGTAAAGAGGATGATCTTCGTTAATCTTCTTCGTGAAGAAGTCAGACTCAGCAAAAGCAATGGTAGCAATTTCTGGGTCGTTTGTCTGGTAAACGGCTCGGCCCATGTTGACCGTCTTGATGATGGGACCATAATGTTCAAATAATCGTTGGTGGTTGCCAAGGTGATCAGGATATATCTCAAGGAAGTTTCCGAGATAAGGCAAGCCCTTGGGGCCAGGCACCTCACGGACAGCATGCCCATCGATAGAGATAGCTACCGGGCCCGCAGCAGAAGAGGCGTCTGAGACTTCTTGAAGAGCATTTTCTTGAAACTGAAATCCAACTCCTGTTCAATTATTAGCCGCTGGCTACATGGTAAAGTATGAAAAGAAATGTCTCCAAGTTGCACTTACCATTGGGCTCAACAATAGCAAAATAGGATGCAACCAAGTGTCTAAGTCCATCAAAGTCCAAATTTGAATCGATGTCAATAGCTGTGGTAGCTGTTTCTGACTCTCCGAGGAGATAAAACTGTTGTATCGCCATGATGTTCGAATGTGCAGTTCACTTTTGGTGTGTGTCCGTTTCTATTGCTTCAATTTGTGCGAACTCTCATCCTTATAACTAAAAGTCTCCACAGAACTGCTATACAGTTCAGGTATCATCTCTACATGCCCCGTCGCGATATTTTCGTATCTGTAAATGACGATATACCCGCAGCTCAGAGTCGCATCCCACTCTCGGCATTGCCATCATACAGCTTTCCGAGGAATCGGTTTCTCCGAAGCCATTTCATTGGTTCGGTAAGCCCAAATCAGAGCTATCAGCTTCGGCAAGAGACCCCTGACTAAAGTTGCCGCGGAAACTAGCCATTTTCGGACAGCTTCCCATTTCCGGTATCTGGACAATCCTGCATGATGATGCTTGATGCAGCCAGTACTCGGGCGTTTTCGCATATATATGGAACAAGAAATTTGTGAGTAAAGGGGTTTCCGTAAGATCCATCCATAAGAGACAGTCTCTCTTTTTTGATATAATAACTCAATAATTATCCTTTGGTTTTTCCATTCTCCAACTTTGGCTCATCAATTGCCTTGGTCATTTCCTGGAGTAAGACCAACTGGAGTCCTGCCCGCCTTTCTACATAATAAGATCATACCCATCCCGCTTCATGACCATGCCAGAGTACACATTAGCAGATGTTGCTGCGCATAATAAAAGAGAAGACTTGTGGATTGTAATCCACGGAAAAGGTACTGAATCCCAGAATGAAGATTTTGCCGTTCGTTCTTTGCATTTCTCTAACAAGGCACTATTAGTCTACGATGTCTCCAAATATGTGCGGGATCATCCTGGTGGAGTTGAAGTCCTTGTTGAAGTTGCCGGCACAGATGCAACTGCTGCATATAATGAGGCCGGACATTCAGAAGATGCAGACGAGGTCTTGAGCACCTTGTTGGTTGGCACTGTTCAGGGTTATGTCCAAAACAGCAAGCCCACCAAAACTGTTCGGCTGGTCCAGAAGCCTGTTGAGGAAACAAAATCCACCAAAAGCTCATCCTCCGCCATTGGCATACTTACCATGGCGGCTATTCCGCTAGCAGGCGGTCTTGGGCTTTCTCTGCTTGCTTCAGAAAGGCGCCTCAATCTTCCTGTTGCCTTGACCAACTTTTCTCATCTCCCTAAGCTATCATCACACTGGCTGCAGGCCGTTCATCTGCCACAAGGAGGATTTGCAAACGGCTTCATTGCTGCTTCCCTCTTTTGCGCCACCGTTGGGGGTGTTATTGGATCTCAATTGTCCAAGTTTACCGAGATTGAGTCAGGCTTCACCAAGTATCCCCCGCACATCAAGAGCAAGAACAGGATAAAGCCCAACCCAAACCTTGCCAGAGGCTGGTTGGAGCCCAAGTCATACAAAGACCTCCCTCTTATTAGAAAGGACGTGTTATCGCCAAACGTCTTTCTCTTTGTCTTCCAACTGCCCAAACCAAGCGATGTTATTGGCATTCCCATCGGCCAGCACGTCGCTATTAAAGCGGCTATTGATGGAACAGATGTCTCGAGGTCATACACCCCAGTTTCAAATAACACCGACCTAGGAAAACTGGAGTTGGTCATCAAGTGCTACCCAGACGGCCAGCTTACCGGAAAATACCTTGCAAATCTCAAAGTTGGCGACAAAGTCCTCTTCCGCGGCCCAAAGGGCCCAATGAGATATCGAAAGGGCCTCTGCAAGAAGATAGGAATGATTGCGGGAGGGACTGGAATCACGCCCATGTATCAGCTCATTCGCGCAATCTGCGAAGACGATACCGATACAACCGAGATCAGCTTGGTCTACGCCAACCGCACTGAAGACGACATTCTTCTTCGAAAAGAGCTTGATGCCTTTGCCAAGAACTACCCAAAAAACCTCAAGATCTGGTACATGCTAGACCAGCCTCCACAGAAGTGGCCCTACGGCAAAGGTTTCGTCACACAAACTGTCATGGCCTCTAAGCTACCTAAAGCGTCTCCTGACACCAAGGTCATGCTGTGCGGGCCGCCTGGAATGGTGAATGCTTCTCAGAAAGCGTTGGTGGCGATGGGCTTTGAAGCGCCAGGCGCTGTTGCAAAGATTACAGATCAGATATTCCTCTTCTAAAAGTATATGTGAACGCATGTTTATGCTATTGATACTATAGACTTTATTTCCTTCGGCACATATATAGGTAGATATATATTTATAGACATTTCTTTGCGGAAGCACCGAAAATTCGTTTTCTCATAATACTGCGTGTTCACTTGGTCTCCAACTTTTAGAAAGCTTCACTTTCCCAACCAAAACTAACTAATACCCAAGAAAAGAATTCATGCATGCTATATAATGCAATTATTAAAAAAAAAAAAAGACATCCCAAGTTCATTCACCAAGGCTTCTCATAATCTGCGATAAACACATCGCGAAGGACACCCACGCCTTGTTGTACCCGATTCAAGCCCAATCTCGCATCAAACGGATTAGCACCATTTTCGTATAAAAATTCGTCAACCTCCTCCTCGATCCAGACAGACTGCCCATCTCTATAATATGGTTTGCGAGGCAAGGCAATCTTGACTCTGGGTCGGATCCCCCGCTCATGCCAGCGGAGAATGAGGCGCATATCATAAAGCAGGCTGCGATAATCTCCGTTATCTGAAAATATCAAAAGGCCGAGTTCAAGTGTGGATAGCGTTGGAGGAATTCTAGTTAATATTGAGATGACTTCGGCTTTTTTGACAGACAGATTCCACAGCCTCAGATGCTGAAGCCGAGGCCAGCGATTAAGGGGAAGATACGTCTCCAGCGACGGAGGCGACTCTCCATCGACAATATCCGGGTCTGTGTCAGCGGCCAAGGAGAAATGCTCCAAATCCTCAGCCTTGGCTAGGGCATGGCGCAAAAGACCGCTGCGAAAAGCTGGCCAGCCCAGTCGCTGCTGTCCGTCAATGTGAAGTGAAAGCTCAAAGCGCCGAAGGCCAGGATGCTCAAGTATCGAGACTATATCATCGTACGCCTTGCATTGCTGTTCAAAGAGGCGGCAGTTGAGCCCAGTCAGAAGTTGCCTGGAGTCAATGAGAAACTCAGACACGTGGTGGTGTCGCCGCTCTTCTGCGAGAGCACGGGTGACAATCTGGCAGCCTCGCCATTGAGCTCTAGCCTTTTCTGCCCAGACGGCATCTTCTTCATTAACCCACGCAGCAGCTGCAAAAGAAGATTGTCCCTCGTGGCGTGCAGGCCAGCCCCGTGGGATAGGATAATTGAAGCCGAGGGGAAACGCTCGAATCATTGGCGTCTTGTATAGCGGACTGAACAGTAGGCCGTGAGCAGCTGGCGTAACAATAACGGTTTGTAACGATGAGAACCGCCGCAGCCCATATCGTAAGGCCTCTAAATCAGAGTTGTCTGCAATCACTTCATCCTGCTGACGGACGAGATCCTGATAATATGCCCACGACGCCTGCATTGGCATCTCAGCAGCTGCTTGCTGCATCCTAGCAGGACTATCCCACTGGCCTGCAGTGTGGAACTCGTGACGGTCAATCTCTCTCATGTTCTGCTGTCGCTCGTTATTAAACCAGTTTTCATCAGTCTGCACGCCTATCTGCCGAGACTCGCTACAACGCAGCAAGTCGGGCCTTCGAGCCGATGCCTCCTCGTACGCAGACCGTGGAAGCCGAGCATCGTCGTAGATGACTTGGATGACGCCATGGCGAAACACCTCGTGGTCGGCGATGGCGCAGAAGACTCTGACGTTGAGGGGATTCGCAGACAGGAAGACGCGGCTGATGCGCAGCGCTGATGTTCTGGCGAGAAGCTTGCACGCCAGACGAAGGTTCTTGATGTCGCTGTTCTCAAGCCGATTCGCGATGTCTGCTAGAAGCTCGATAGGGAGCTCCGTCAGCTGTGGAGAAGGCGGATTAGAGTAACATGGCGCGAGTTTGCGCTGCGGAGAGGGCGTGCTGACGTGGGATCCCGCCGAGAGTAGTTCATCCATCTCGACGGATACACTCTGTGAGCCACTTACACCAGCTCCGACGCTTCGATTCAGCGAGTTTGCCTCCATGATATCACAGATGGTAGCAGATGGCGGTGAAGGGTTTCAGGTCTACATTGAAGGGATAAACGGCACATATATGCATAGATAACGCGTCGGAGAAATGGGGGCTGGTAACGGGCCAGCTGAGCAGTGCTATCAGTAAGCACCCTTGCAGCGTCCGTAATATATAGCACAGTAAATTGCTTTTGGCTGCATGTCTCAGCTCTACGCATGCAGCTTAGCAGTAATATCGCTGTAATAATGTCCCTCCCTTGAAACGTATTACTCAGACTTTCTAACCAGCAAAGCAAAACGACAAGAGAACATGGAGAGAGAAAAAAACGGATCATCGCTTCAATAGCAGCAGTGTGATGTATCAATAATGAAATCTATACGAGTCTAAAAGTACGAAATCTTTTCTTCTATGCCTATACACAACAGAAACTCCCATCCACCACTTATAAGAGGTTAATGCCTGTAAAGGCCCGGTAGTCGTCTGAATGAATAACCTTCTTATTCTTACCATCGAGATCGCACTGGTAAATGAAGCCGCCCAGATCAGACACATAAATGTGACCATTCTTAGTGTCCAGCTTGAGGCCAATCGCTTCCTTGAGATGTTTTGTAAGAATCTCATATCCCCTGGGAGAAGCAGATTTCTCCAAAAGTCCAGCGCCGTCCAACTGAGCCTTGTTCAACGTGTTTCCGAAAGGCAATTCGCCACGATCAGTCCAATAGAGGGTATTCGTCTCTTCGTCCACCTCCAGGTCAATTGGCTCAGGAAGACCACCCAAGAGGCACACAATGTCGTCTCTTGATTGGGCAGATTGGCCTGCGGGAGTTGCTATGTTGGCGGAGAAGATGCGGCCTTTGTTGCCCTTGGAGGGGCCCTTTTGGGTCCAGTAGAATTTGCCCAGTTTGGGGACCACAGCGATACCAACGCACCACTTGGTGTTATCTTCCTTCTCCTCTGGATTCTCAGCGTCCCCAGTCTTGATCAGTAGTTCCAGATCGGAGCCGTCGAAATTGCATCGGTAAACAGAGAGGCCCTCACGATCAGAGACGTAAATCTTCTTTGCCTCGCGGTCAAGGGCCAGCTGCTTGGGAGTGTTGACAGAACCAGGAGCAAGAACGGTGCGGACATCGGTGCCATCAACGTTGGCGGAGTAGATGGCGCCATCATCAGTGTTTCCCGGAACACCCATACAGGTCCAGAACATGCGGCCGCTTTCATGATCTATATCAAGGCCATCAGGCATTGACGTGCCACTGACCAGAACTTTTTCAATCTTTCCGTTCAGGCCTAGTTGGAGAATTTGGCCTCCTGAGCGTAGGTTTGGCGCATCGGCAGCCAGACCAATATCCAAGACAATAATTTTGGGCTCATTCGAATGGCCGTTGGTCGTGGCAGACTTGACCTCTGAGGACGGGTAGAAGCCGCCTTTCTCGGATTTAGTTCCCAGTTTGCCCTGGTCCAGGTACTGTGCTTTCAAGAAGTCAACAGTCTTCTCAGAAGAGAGTCCACGCTCTGCGATGTAATGGCTTTCGATAAAAGCCACTGTATCAAGTCCGACGTCTAATATCTGCGTTAGCTGGGATTCAGGATCCAGTTGCGTAATGCATTACTTACTGTCCATCATCTTGCAAGGTGTTGCGCCGCCATTTATAAACATTTCTGTCCACAGGGAGTCGATTTCCTCTGGAACGGAAACTCCCTCAGCCAGAATCGTCAAAGACTCGCGCTTGATAGCGGCCCAAAGGCGGTTAAAGATGAAGCCTGTTGATTGCTTTCTCGCGACATATGGCAATGTGGCAGCTTCCTTTGATCGCTCAACCATGAATGGGAAAATATCTTCCGTCGTGAAACCGTCCGTCATGAGTTCCACGATCATGCACGCCGGAGGCATATAGTAATGCATGTTCAAGATCTGGGTCTTTCTAGCAGCGGACACTTTCTCAATCATTTCGGAAGACTTGTATGAGGATGAATTCGAGGCCAGGATGCAGTCGGCGGGTGTAAGCGCATCCAGCTCGGCAAAGGTATCAATCTTGAGCTGAATCTTTTCCGGAACAGCTTCTATAACAAGCCAAGCATTTTCAACAGCTTCTTGAATATTATCGAAGGCCTGTGCCTTGCCTGGCGTCATTCCGGTCTTCTGAGAGTATGAGGCTACATTTACCTCGACATAGGCAATGCCGTCGCTTCGCTGCTGTGCACTCGGGTCTCGTATCCGCACGTCGTATCCTGCCGATGCCCAGATGCAAGCTACGAGAAGTATTAGCGTTTGCCTTCAAGATGGACGAATCTCGCATACCTATTCTACGGCCCAGAACGCCCGCACCCAAGACTGCAACAGGTCTGTTCCTGTAATTCAAAGGAGGTTGCCACGTGATGGCCATTGTTTTTATTGCTGTGTAATGATTTGTATTGATGATGTGATGCAAGTATTGCAGTTGATGTATAGAGCAGCGTGGTGAATTTGGAGAATAACAAGGAGATGCTCGGGCTTATAAGGAAGCTGCTGAGGCCTATTTCGCTTTAATCCCTCTCTACAGATCCTTATCATACAAACTGAATGCAACATCAGTAAGGCTACTGTTATTAGTCGGAAAACATGCTGATTGGCGATTACAACGTCATGCTCGCAGACGAATTGGGAGTGCTCGAGGCTCTCAGAATACGTATCTCGTACCAATTAGGAAATTCACTACGGGGAATCCGTTTCCGAGCCTCGCTATGTGGATCTCTGCGGAAGCTTCTATGGCGGCTTCGATTGACGTAGCTGTGCGAATACTGGGCTTTGATTGGCTTATAAGCTGCTGCCGAGGTTTGGATTAGCGTCCCGGCATTGGCATGAGCCACTTTGCTCTCCGGCTATCATGTAAATGAGATGCAGAATATTCGGCAAGTTGATGATGTAGGAAGCGTTGAGTTGTTTTGCAAGAGTTCATTTCTTTGATATAGTCCTCGGAACAGACCTTGTGTGAGCCGGACGATCCGAAGTGGAGAGAAGTTGGTCGAGCGGGCATACTTCATCTTACATGAGACTACGCAACGTCTCTGACCCGACTCACTAAGACAAGAAATAGGAATACATGTGCAATATGAAGAATTGAACTCAAGATTTCAACAATAATATCTTAGCATATAACGCTCAGCTGACGTTACGCCATTTCACATGCTATCACATCTGTGTGGAGATTGACGTAAGAACTATTTTGTCTTTGCACAATGGTGATCTTGGGTGCGTTTGATACACAGTTCCATCTATATCTACCTCAAACGCTGAGATTCCGGATAAAGCTATCCGCATGGCTCTCAATTCTCCTTTAAGCATTATAGCGGCTCAGCTTAAATTCTCCTATTTTAAATAGATCGCTAGACTATATGTGGTTTGTTTGATCTTGGTGGATTCACTACGGCTTCGGGTGGTGGGTATAACAAGTTTTGCGTCATCTTCCGATAAAGACCGCTGCAGCATAAATCCATTTACTGCCGAGTTTTGCCTATACTTTGGAGTATAATCCACATTTGAACTTGTTTACTTGCACCGAGGCACGGAATCGTGTAAAATCCCCCTTTTGAGCCCAGTGCGTGGCCGCCTCATCCGAGCATGCCAGCAACCGGAGCTCAAAGCTGTGGACAGCATAGGAAGGGGTAGCAGTGCACCAGTTCTATGGTAACGCAGGCCAGATCCGGATACGTGTATTATTCCCTTTTAGCCGAGAGAAAGCAACAACATGTAGTACTAATTCGGACTGAACTGCTCTCCGTACGTATCGCAGACATAGCTCGGAACCCCTAACATGGGCTCTTTCTCTTCCGAAAGATGAGTTCCGAGGAATCATGATCCATAAAGACGAATGAAAACATTTTGTACGGAAAAAATCCAGATAGAAGATATGCAAGGCATTGGCTAATTTCAAGCCACAATCCGTTACGCGCCTTGAATGAGTACAGCGAGATGGGGTTATGCTCAACTATTTAGAGAAAGGCTGAGCGGAATTCAAACAACTCATAAAAACAAATCGCGTACTCTCCCTCTCTCTTTCTGAAGAACGCTTTGTATACATACGTATATATACATGTATCTGTGCATCATTCCTGCATCCCATATGTACAAAGCAATAACTAAACAAGACCAAACGTCGAGCCTCACGGCATCCCGCTCAAAAGCCTCAAAACTCCACCGTCGGCAAATCCGCCATGTGCACCTTTGCGCCTCCATACGGCACCAGCCTAAACGTCTTCTTCGGCCCCACGCACGTCCTCTGCAGCGGCGGCACATCCGGCGTGACGCCGAGATACAGCGGCCAGTTGATCTGGCAGCCAGAGACCGTCATGTAGTTTGGCGGCGCGCCCATCTCGAAGATCGGATCCGGCAGGGTCGCACTGCTGCTGACGCCGTGATACTTAATCGTCGAGGGATCAATGGCCACGTTCCACGGCTTGGTGCTCTCAATGTACCAGTCGCGTAGCTGCGAAAAGGGCAGGCCCGAGATGCCGGGGCCGTTGGGGTCGTAGTAGGCGTGCGGCAGCGTCGAGTTCTCGGCGTAGCCAACGTCCAGCGCGTAGAGCAGGTTGCCGAAGAAGACGGCCACGCTGTTGTTGGGCCGCTCCTCGGTCCTGACGCCCGCGATGATGACGTAGGTGATTGTGGTCTTGCCGGCGTTCAGGTTGATCCTGGTCATGCCGGTGGCCTCGTCGGCGTCGACAGTCAGGCGAGACGAAGACGCGCCGGACTGGGTCAGGGTGGACATTTGGCCGTCCGCCCACTCTGGCATGCGCAGGTACAGAGTGAAGGGCTTGTCGGCATCAACAGAGTACGTGAGGACGTTGCTAAAGGGATAGTTGGTGTCACACTCGACCGTTACCGAGCCTCCGTTGACAATCGTCGTCACAGTAGATGGACTCAGCAAAGCGTGTGCCAAGCCGCCGTTGTGCAGCACCCAGCTGTTGGCCACAAACTTGGGATAGCCCTGGGGATGGTTCACGGTGCAGCACGGATACAGCGGCTCCATGCCGAATGTCGTGGCCACGCCGCTGTTTGCCGTCGTAAACACCTGCGGCACGCTGCCGTCGGGCTGGATGGTGCTGAGGGCAAACGGCTGGTTCGGGCTGTCCATGTACTGGTGAGCCCATTTGTCGCCGGTCAGCATGACGGGGAGAGCGTTGAAGATGGTTCTCTCGGCACGATCAGCGTAGCCGTTGTCACCGAGAACCTGGTACATGTAGGCCAGCGAGTAGGCCGTCTCTACGGCCGTGCAGAGCTCGCTGCCCATGTAAGACGACAGGTCACGCTCTCTCTCGTCTGCGAGGATGGACCCAGAGGCCGAGCCGTGGTACTGGAAGCTCCAGTCCACGGCGTTCTGGCTCTTGGCGACCATCTCGTCGTCTCCAGTCATTCTGTAGATGACAGAGGACGCCTTGAGGCCTATTATACCGCCATGAGTAAGTCATCTTCACCCTGACACAAGAGACGGAAACATACCTTGGCCAACATTGACGCCGTGAATCCAAACAAAGTTGGAGGAATTCGTAGGGTCCACTTCCTCCTCAAACACGCCCTCGGTGTACCAATCCGCCCACTTGTAGTTGGTCTGCGAGTAAAACAGATTCATGTTGTCCCACAGCAGGGAGTCCTGGTCGGAGGGATACTTCTCCAGCAGCCACTGGATGGTGATGATCAGATCATGCACGCGCGCCTGTCCCCACGTGCAGTCCACGTTGCTGGCGCAGTTGACGAAGCCCTGGCTGTTGTTGTGCAGCATCTTGTTCGCCAGCGTCATGAAGCGGCGAAGCGCCGTGACAACCTGCTCTTCCCACGAGCTGTCCGCCTCCACGAGCTGCGTCAGCCCGAGAAAGAAGGGCGTCCGCGCCCAAAAGTTTCTCGCACCGCCAACCTCTGGCCCGATCCAGCCGTCGGTGGCCTGGAATCCCAGCACGGTGTTGGCAACGTCCTGGACCTGCGCCTTGAGCCTCTCGTCGTCGAGCTGATACGCCAGCGGCACGAGGCCGTTGAACCAGTACGGCAGGCCCTCGTTGAGAGAGCTGTACTCGGTCCCGCCGCTGCCAGGCGTGTTCAGCCAGCTGGACTCGCTGACGTAGACGTAAAAGTCGTGCTCGTGGCCCGCGAGCCCATTCGCCATGGCCGTCATCTCACCGAGCATCCATCCCCCGGGCTTGACCGAGCCGAGGGGCAGCGGGGAGAACTTCCATGGCCGGACTGTGTGGTCAGAATAAGCATGGGTTCCATACAGGAGTGAATCGCCACTGCGAAATCCCAGCAGGCAAGGCTGCGACAATGCGAGGCAATGCTGATGGAAAGGCTCACTCACGAGTTGCGGTGGCAGCACCGCTAAGCGGTATCTGTGCTACAGCTAAAGCAAGAGTCAACTTGATGTCTGATATCATCTTGAATACGCCCTTGTTCCCTTTGTCCCAAAGCTGTCCAAAAGGAATACAACAGGCTGAAAGAAGGGGGAGAAGAGGAAAGGGATCGGGTTCTTTTTCTTACAGTCCCATGCAGAGCCGAGGCGTATCTCCATCGTCTCTGTAGTTGGCTTTATCCTTTCTTGTCCTATGCCCGCTCTCCCTCACGTTCTACAGACATCTGCCGTCTGGAATCTAGGCAATTTAATTTGCAAAAAACCTCCACTTTGACGGTAACCGAGTTCTCTGTTGGATCGGATCCCTTGTCTCTTTTCTCGTTCTTTGCACCGCACCTCTTCTTTCTAGCTCTCTCTCTCTCTCTCGTCTTGTCTAGGTATTTCACTCTCTCTTTGTGTCTCTGGCTCAGTCCTTTTTCCCCTCCTTTGGCACGCGCCTTTGAGACAGCAATCCAAGGGATAGAATGACTTCCGTTGTCCTCTCTCGTCACCAGGCGGCGGCCGCGTGACTTTCCGTTCTTCTGGCCAAGTCGCGGATGGAGGCTGCTGTGACTGGCAACTGAGTGTCGAGATGTAGAGGGCAGAGGTCACATCGCGGCTCCGGTACGACTCTCCAGCGGGGTTTCTGGGGCCGATACGCCTTAAAGCAGGGGGGGCTGGGCGCTGGGACCCAATAGCGTGCGGGATGCTCTTAGCAGGCGCCAGTTTAGTTACGTTGTAGAGATCAAATGGTTGGTGATTTGCTTGTGCGCGATGATCTGCATCTGCGGACATGACGGCTTCATCACATGGCTGAATGAAGACAACGTGGTGCTCGTGCCATGAGTATCACACGAGGCTGCTGCTGGTTGTCTGGGACAGGCAGCTGACAGCGAATGGTAGCATTTCCATTCCACAAGTGCCATCCAGCTGCTGTAATAGACCTGCTATAATAGACGTGCAATTTGTCTTCAGAGCAATAGGCAGAATTAAAAACATCGAGACATTGGAATAGGTGCCGTTATCCGAAACAGCCGGCCATTGTTATTAACCGAGAGTAATGGACCGTTATTGCCGTTACTGAGGCTACAACCATTAACAGGAATTTGTTGCCGATGGACCGTATGGCTTTGAAACAAGATCAACAGTCTATCGCTACGTCATACCATGAGCGAACTTGCACCTCGGCCTACTTACCCTAGAGGAGATGGAAATTCTCCTCCGCAGTGCTCATAAACACCGTCTTCTCATACATAAGCCATCTGTATGCAATATGCACAAGTCTTCACTACGCACCACTATCTAGATCCATTTGCATCAACTGCTCATTCCGTCCTCACCTCATTCTAGAATGGCGCGCTCCCACAGAATCAAGCATCAGATCAGCCCAACCACCAGCTTAAAAGCCAAGATGCGGGGAAAGCGGAGCAGCACAGCAGACAAGATCACAGCATGGAGCCGAGCTGCCTCCGTCCAGTCTCCAGTTCCCATTTCATCTTCATAGATCCAACGAAGAAAAACATGATCTCGTGCCCTCTCTTCAAGACCCAACAGCCAGCCATATCTGATTCCCGCTCCAATCCCAACCAAGCTTGGCCCAAAATCCTGCCTTCTTATACATGTAACCAGTCACAAAAATCCTCACCTTTTCTCTTTTCCTTCCACATTCCACCTAGCCTAGCAAAAAGCCAGTGCGTGTTTTTGTGTCTCTCCATTAGTCAGAAGCGTTGACGGATATGGAAGGTGGCCCAGCCCAGCTCACAACGAGCCCAACGACCGCCGCATTCTTTTGCTAGGAACCGCCCGGTTTTGATGCTGGCCTGGCACGATGTCAATCACTCTGCTGCTTGTAAGACCGCAACGGCGGTGAGTCGGTGACCCGGAGGAAAACCGGTACATGTACATGTCTGATCCATCTTTGGTCCCGAGTTGGACTTATACGGGCCGAAGTACCTACTGGGTTCATGCCCTGTTTAGGATGTTGTAGCTTGTCCACCCATAGCCGCGCAATCCGTTTCAAAATACGGAACATACATGCACACTCGCAATCAATTACCTGCTTACCTTACCAGAAGCAACAAAAAACCCCATCCAGACAGAAATAACACCGTATAGAAAACACAACACAGCCTCCCCCTTCCATCTCCCTTGACTTTCCAAAATCTACGACAAAGAGTACCTATACATACCAGCCACAGGCACTTTTCAAAGTTCACACCCCCCCCTCACTTTACTACCCATTGCCGAAAACGGTACAAAAAAACCAGCGAGCCATGCAAGGCTTGCGGCAAGGTTCTGGAATCGAACTCAAACAATACCTACAAGTACCTGTATAAATGCAAATAAGTATCTTTTCTCACCTCTCATGTCTCAATTACCTTGCCTACCTTACCTGCAGGTCCATAATCTATTTCCAGCAGCCTTCATCTCCCTTATCAACATAGCCCCCTATTTCTCACAGCCAATTCGTACCAGCACATATTCGTATCGTCTTAGTAACTTCCACGTAAGAAATAGGCCCCGTAAGTGATTACAAACAAATAAAACGGAGCTGCGCCGTTTTAAAAATACAAAGTACTAACAAGTGGCGCGCTCAACTCCGCGAATCCACCATCACGAACGTCAGCATGAAAGGAGAGACAAGAAAAAGGAAAATAAGGTTCCGTCCATCCAGCTTGACCCAGCGCCATGCTCTGCACATGGAGATCTGACAGGATCTGGGCCTACTTCCACCAGTAGTACGCAGTAGGTACACTACCAACTTCATTTAATCTTCTCTCGTAATGCCCTGCCGTGAGGCTCATCCCATCTCCAAGTCCCATCTAGCCCCTATCCAGGAACTTACTCTGCTGCAGCACATGTGCCATTTATCAATCATGTGGCTATGTAGAGCTTCGTGGAAGCAAGGGAAAATCACGTTTTCGCCGTTTTTCTCTCCTTGGAGCTAGTAGGATGACATGTGCCGAGACAAAAGTATAACGACGCCATGTTCCGAGCCGAAATTTCCGTGTCTTGGGACATCGACGAATGTCTCACCTTTGAATCATCAAGACTCCTTGCTGCTTTCGCGTAGTAGACGTACAACATCACTGCATTCAAACAAGGCCCTTTGTGATACATGTACTCATTTGATCGCTAGATACATGGCGAATCGCCGTATTAATCTATAACTGCAATGTCGTCGATCACGCCGAACATGCTGCTTAATTAGTTTAAATGTCAAGTCGAAACCATTCACGAGTTCCGCCCCGTCTATGTTCATACATATCCCATGCGCCTTTTACCATTGAAAACAAATAAGACAAATATTCCCTCGTTAGAACCCACTCGATCGGTTCGTATGCTACCGCTTCCAGATTCTCCTTCATGCCTGCTCAGACTATAAACCACACACGTACTGCAACGTTGCAGAGGGTTAAGAGACACGGTTGAATGTGCATTTGTATCTCCAAGTTCCTCCAAAATGCTTTAGAAAAGGAAAGATAGGACAAATATAAGACAAGTGTACAAGGTTGAGAACGTGTATTCGAACTCGAACCAGGCGGCCTGACCGCCGAATGCAATCTTCTTGCTCTGGGTGGTGGGGTGCGCAACCTTGGTCTCGGCATCGCGGATGAGGAGATCTTCTCGTTCGGGCATTCGAGGGGGGGTCAATGGCGTAGGCGACGGGAGTCCAGAGGGAGCTGCAGATGAAGATGAAGGTGAGAGGCGGCCAGAAAGCGTGTGTCACCAGGGCAATGAGGATGTCTCTGGTGGAGTGGCTCTGCTGGAAAAAGCAGCGGTACGTGACGAGGGTGACGGCAACGAGCGTCAGGTAGACAAAGGCGAGGTGGAATCCGGCCATGTAGTTGACAAGGATGACCCATAGGCGGCGGAACATGTTCTTCTTCAGCTTGGGGTCGCGCTCGTTGAGGGCTGAGGAGATGGAACCGGTGGGCTTGAAAGCTTGGGATTGTCCTCCGAGCCACTTGGGCAGGATGAAGGCTCGGATAAGACAGAGAGCAATGTATGGCGACATCCAGAGCTGGTAGCGAGAACCACGCTGGCCAGTGTGGTAGCCGGCAGGAATGAAGAGGACAAATTCGCAAAGACGGTTGACAATGGTGTTGGCAAAGCACGCGCGGATGAGCCATCGCAGCTGGGTATCGTTGGCGTATGCGACCAGAGGCTTGCCCATGATCAGAATGATGGGGATGGCGAAAAGCGAGATGGAGAGCAGGACGGTGTAGACACTGAGAGCGGCGTAGAGGAAACCAGAGAAGCGCTGGGCAAAAGTCATTTGGCGGACCTTTTCACCCCAAAGACAAAAGTTGAGCTTGAAAGACGTGTCCACAGTACCAATGGCCCATCGAGTACGCTGCTTCAAGTGGCTGCCGTAATCTTCGGGAACGGTTCCAAACTGGAGGGGTTCGTGGACATAGGCCGTCTTCCATCCCTTGCCGAGCATGAGGGTCGATGTAGCGACGTCTTCAGCCAGTGAACCAAGAGGAAAGTTGCCGATTTGCTCCAAAGCCTCCCGTCTAGCCACGTAACCAGATCCAGTGCACCAGGCGACGCCCATGGCGTCCTTGATGGGCTCGATAACGTGAACAAAGAAATCCAGGGACTGCGCCAAGGGATCGGATGGGGGCGTGTTGTAGAAGAGCTGAGGAGGACAAACCAGGGCCATTTTGGGATCCATGACAGCATGAGGAAGCAGAGCACGAAGCCAGTCTCTCTCGGGGATCTGCGACGTCGGTTAGCGAAAATTGAGCAATAAAATTACGATTGTAGCGAAAAAAAACATCTTTTTTTTTTTAACTCTCCCGCCCATTTTTCAAACTTACCATATCAGCGTCCAGGGCCGCCATAAATTGGCCAGCGCCACCAGGCAACAAAGTAGTCTGCTCCAAGCCGTAATTGAGGTTTCCTGCCTTGAAATGATGGGGCTGTCCGGGAATCTTGGTGCGGGCCATGTAGTAGAGGTTTGGATAGGTGTGCGAGAGAATAGCGCAAGACCGCTCCAAACCAGCCGATTTGCCGTCGTCCAAGACAATGACTCGAAACTTGTCAATGGGATAATCCTGATCACAGGCACCGCGAACGGTATCCATGACCAGCTCGTCATCTTCGCCGCAGCAGGTGATGAAAGCGTCGACGGTAGGCACATCGTTTCCCGTCAGCCTCATCTTGGGCCTGTTTCGCTTCTTGAGGGACCACATGGTCCAGGTGTTGTGCATGAGTGATGGAATGGCAACTGCTAGCTCTACGGCAATGAAAACCCAAGCGGCGGCAAAAGTGAGGCCAGACGCCTTTTGCGCCAAAATAACACAGGCGATACGAAGGCCCAGGTACGTCAAGTAGATTCCGGTGTTGAGCACGGTGAGAAGAGGCGTGAGGGTGTAGAGGTGCCTCTTCCAGCCCTTCCAGATGTCGGCATCGTCGCGGTCGTGCAGAATGGCGATTCCACTCTGATCATCACTGTCGCTACTGCTAACCTCTTTGCTCGGAGAGCGGCCGGTCTGTGGCAGAAGCTCTGTTAGGCTTATATGACTTTGAATCTGCAGTTTCAACGAAAATACGAGGAGGGACGTCAGCGGCGACTTCGCGGCAAGAGTCATGGGTCAAGAGCATGCGCATGCAATACAAACCCATTGTAGAGTTGACGGCTGGAGGTATAAGTGGAATCTGGGGAAATAAGTACCATTGGAGTAGACGATCTTGAATCGGCGAAAATCAAGTGTTTAGACGAAGACATGTGGTCATACGGCGTCGTGGCACCGCTTCTTAGCGTCAGGGAAGGAGAACTGCCAGTTCCTGCAATTGACGGCGGCCACTGAGGCGAGGCGAAGTCGTCAGGATTGACCCGACTGGAGCGGTTGGACCTCATGTTGTCGTTGAGCAGGCGAGGATGCGAGTCGTCGGACGCGGTGTGCTGATGCTGCCGGAAGCCACCGATCTCGACCATCTCCTCATACTCCTCCTGGTGGCTTTGCATCATGGCGGGCAGGCTCGTGGTTTATGTGGCTCGGCCACAAGCGAGAGAAGAATGGCTGCAGTTGAGCTGTCGAGGGCCTTGTGCGGGGCTTTAGCGAGGCAAACACCGTCAAGGCCGGGCTGATTGGGCTTTCTGGGGCACAATGGTGAATGGCGTTTGGATGCGCGTGCGGCACTCCGTATTAGATTTGCTAGGAAAAGTGTATCTCGGCCAAATAAACGAAGGTTGGCTGCTGGCCACGCGGGTCCTGGTGTAAACGGGCTGCTGGTGGAGGAGACGCTGCGCAGGATTTCCCCCGCAGAAATCGGTATGTACTAAACGAATGTAAGCAGTGAAGCAATTCACCGCAGATGATGATGTGGGAGGAGGGAAATAGCAGAGGTTGAGGAGCAGAAAAGAGAGAGGAGAGCGAGGTGAAAAAGGAAGCGGCCGGTTGGGAAGGAGACAGGACGTCGGATACTAGCAGATGGAGGGCGTGAGGTGTGGCACAAGTAGCGGTACAAGGACCCTCTGAGGCACCGATCTGGGTACAAGGAGCTACCGCTAGTGCGTGGTACGAGGTTGGGACTGCGACAAGGTGTGCGGTACGAGGTACATGCGCTTCAATATCGACTGTGTGCGTGTGCCGTTTGATGCAATGCACAGCAGCACACAGAGTTTGAACAAGGGTAGACGGTGCTCGGAAGACACTGCATTCAGTGCAAGAGTCTTGCTTTTTGCTCTCCAGCCCCCGGAGCTCAACAAGGTTGGCCATGTAGATGCGCCATCTCATGCCGCGCTGCAAGTATCGAGACAAACTCGCTGTTACATCCACTGCGAGAGCTCAGCGGGAACAGCGGGTGCCAGTGGGCGCCAGTGGGCTGTCAGTGGCTCGCGCTAGCACCACAGCTCCCAGTCAGTGCTAGCAGCGCCAGCTAGGCCCGGGCAGGTGTCAACATGAGGAGCGCCTCTTTGTGCGATTCTTTGATTGACGGGAATCCCATTCGCATTCGATGCCATAGGCGGCGGTGCGGCTTACAGTAGCCTGTAGGCACCAGTAGCGCTGGCCAGTAGCGCTGTCCACCAGAGGCTAGCGGGAGCCTCAGCACCAGACGCAGGTACACAGTACTTGGGGCCGCGGGCGTGCACAAGCGCTGCCTGGGCCGTGCGCAGCCCCGGTTTTCGCATCGTATCGTGTACTGGATACGCGCACGGCCGACCGGGGTGCGCAGCGTCGCAGCATTTTTTTTCTCGTGTTCTGGCGCTGGCGCTGCGGCTTGGGCGGATAAGGCAGAGCAGCTCCAGGCCTGGGCCTATGACGACGCTGGGCTGGGCCGGGGGGTCGAAACGGGCTGGTGGCAGGCTCGGAAACTGACCAGATGCAGCGCAACGCAAGCAACGTTGACACCGGCTCTGAATAAGACACCAGACACCATCAGTCAGCACCCTCTTTTTTTGCTGTTCTTTGTTGTGTATACATGTACTCCGTGCATTGCCCTTTTGCTCCTCCAATACGAGGCCGGAGTGGCGTGACGTGGGCCTGGAGGAAGGGGGTGAATCATGTACTCACACGCTGTATGCGGTACAAGTACATTCAACACATTTGACTCTGGACGATTCATTGCGACTCGCATTCGTACATGTACTCTCACTTCTGGAAAGCTACAGCTACAGCTACAGTAGACTCCTGGTAGCAAAGAGGAGCACGTTGCTAATTTTGGCTCGCACGCCAAGCCGGGGCATCGTCAGTTTACACTTTACGTCAACCGGCTTGACGGCGACTTTGACATGCAGCAACGGCGAGGAGGCGTGCGGAGTCGCTGGACATTAGGATGTGCATGTGCGAGCAACGCCGATTACCTTAAGCTGTATGCTTGAAGCCATGATTTCTAGCTTACTTGGCCATGGATATGCTAAATTATAAGTCTCTCTGCATGCGCTCCTTTGTCTCGGCTGTTTTCTCAACTTTCAGGTTTTTCACCTCTTTGTCTACAGTAAGCCGCCTTCCCCTCGAGACATTGAGCTGACGAGTGCAAAAAAAAAAAAGGGTGAGCAGCTTGCCTTTTGTGTATACGGGCCAGAGCCAGCCTTTGAGATAAGCATTCCAGTTGCGTGTGATTGGGCCGCTGACTGCAACCGCCTGGACCGACTCAAGGTACCCGTTCCCACCGTCCACTTTTAATTTTTCTCTTTCTTTTTTTTTGATTGCGGTTGTCTCTTAATGGTCAGAGATGTACCGTGCGCGGGTTTCACAGCAGCCGTGATCGTCGGGCGTTCTGTGGTGAGACTCGAGAGTCACTTGTCAAGTGGTTCGTGCTGCCGCGCCGCCATCGCTGATTTTCATCATCTTGTCTTGCTTTGATTCTTGCTTTCAGCGCAACATGGGCCTGGGATCGAAAAGAGGGGGGGCCATGGCATCCCTGGAGCTCCATTCTTCGGGATAAGGAAAGTGGACCAGCCATGATTGGCTTAGCGGTACGAACGGCGAACACAGTCTAGCTCGAAAGGGAGAGGTAGATAAACATGAGGCTTGTAAGAGTAAAGTCTGAGTAAGAGTACGGTACCCGTATAGAAGAATCATGGTGGCTAGACACAAAAACAAGGTGATTACTGCGCCGACAGCTCCAGACAATGGAAAGCTCTTTTGCAAAGTGAGCCAATTCCCGCAATCATGTGCCCAATATCACGGTCGCCCAGTGAGTGCAAGTGGAAAGGGTCCTTCGTACCGGATGGAGCCCATGCCCATGCCATGCACCTCGGACCCTTTGGCCGATTAGGACTGGGGGAGGGCGAGTCGTCCAAGTGGGGAGCATCCATTCATGGTTTTTCTCCCATGGAGGTGGTATCGCATCGCCGCAATCGTGGATCCCACATTCGAACATGGCAGCCAGAAACTTTGGGCGGGCGCTCCGTAGCGAGAGCTGCACATTCTTGACTCTTGACCGATGCTGTCACTGCACGTTCTCGGCACTACGGCGGCGCCCAGCCAGATGCGTAACGACTCCTCAGCGCAGCTGCTTGTACCGCTACAAGTCGTGCTCGTACAGCTCCAGTCAAGCTGACCTACTGGTAGAATTTGATGCCTGCACCGGCAAAGCGGCCGGTGTCAGATTCGGACTTGCTGAGCTGCCCAGAATCACTCATCGGGGATGGCCGGTCATGGACGCCGGCACGATCGGCTTCTGTGAGAGAGACGGCAGCGAGGGTGACGAGGCTGGCCGGGTTAATTTCCTGTTTGTTTCAATCCTGTTTACTGGTCCCCTCCATCCAGTTCTTATCAGTGTGATACTGCCCTGCCACACGGGTGACGCCTGGTTGTCTGATTGCCCATGGCGATGCAGCCGCGCTTCAATGCCATGTTTACTCTCGGTGCATCCATGTCCAATCACCCGAGGCTCTGTGAAGCTCTGTGAAGCTCTGCGCAGCTGCTGTGTGACATCTCACTTCTGCTCACATGCCAAGTACCATCTTGATTGATCGTCCATCGCCCAGCATTCTAGGGAACACAGACAGCACCCCTACTGTAAAAGCTCCAGCACATGTGTGGGCTCGACTGCAAAAAGTCTCGCTGACACGAGCCGCTCTGTGCGCATCATGCCCGTCTCGGCGATCCACCGTCTCATGTTTTGAGTTTTTTCTGGTCCTCGATCCTGGCGATCAACGGATACAGCTACAGTAAATCCATCAGCGATACTGTGCGTGCTGTGGCGCTGCCCGCTTGTTTCGACCAAAATTGTTTCCAGTTTTTCCATGGAGCACCTGTCCATATTTTCAATGTGTTGATACGAGTACAGAAATAGCAAAAACGACTCAGACGGGGCCCTCGGCGTTGGCCATTGAACTGCGCGCCGTGGCCCTTTTCAATGGCCTGAGCATCGGCCAGTAACAGAACGAGGTGTACGTGTATACGAGCAGACAGGCACAAGTACCGCTACCTGTGCGCCAGAGCCGCTAGAAGCCTCCGCCAGGCCCTATTCGCGTGCCTCTCCCAGCTCTCGCTCGCGGCGCACCGGCTCAGTGCACTAGGCCACTAAAGCCCGCCCACGGCGTCCGCTAGTGGCCTGCAGCTGGCACCGCACCGCCCATCAGACGGCTGTTCGCGCTCGTACCGGCCTCGTACCTGGTGTGCTTGCGCCCCAGGCACCCGGTACATGTACATGTGATGGTACCGGTACCAGTGCCAGATGGAGCCTCGTATCGCTGACTGAACTGAACTGCACTGCGACTCGTCTCTCTTTTCTCGAGAAACGCCTTGGAGGCCCGAAGCCTTTTCCCCCTCCAGCAATTCCGACCAAACAAAACCCGTCCATCGCCAAATCGTGCTCGACGGCGCTCATTCCAGCGACCCTCGCCGACGCTCGCTCCTTGACTCCTCCCGCAGCTCTGCGGCTCCAGACGCTCGTTTTGTCCTTCGTTTTCCTCCGCCAGCCATGACGATCCGAATCCTCGTCAACGCTGCGCTGCTGGCCATCCCCATCGCCGTGACGCTGGGCATCTTGTTTGGCCTGCAATCGCACCGAGATGCCACGGGCCAGCCGCCGTTGTTTGCGCCGCAGCCGCCGCCGATTCCCACTCCTGCGCCGCCGAAACCTCCAAAGAATGGCGTCACCAAGACGAGGTATTGCCAGAAGTCGTTTGGAATCACACCAGATACCACTGGGCAGAAGTATATATGTAGGTGCCGAGCTGTTCTATTCGCAATGTCACCCGAGCAGAGACGACAATCTTCCGGGGCTGTGGCCGGCTGGGTATTTCAACAATGTTTGGTGTAGTTCACCATCAATCACAAGAGAGGCTTCTGGTCTGATTTGAAGCTTGCGTGGTGGCTGTTGATATGCTGCGATACTTGGACGCTGGATTCCGGTCCTCACAACACCCATGTCAAACCTCAGTCGGCAAATATCTGGCCAACTATCTGATCTTCGACCGCTTTGCTTCTCCATTCTGCTACATTTCATGACATTAATCTCCATATGTGCAAACATTGATCCAACATGTTCACTGACCTTGCTGCTCTTAGTAAATCCCAACCAGTGGAACTGGAACGTCGGCGATCCGGGACGCTTGTGTATGAATGTATGTTTTGGAACTTGTACATCTCATCTGATGTCACATCCCCTAAAATCCATGTCACATGCTGATATTTGACGCCAAGGTCACCACGAATAACAACGGCACATACCCCACAAGCACTACGGCACCCGAGTTCATGATTTCATGGCAGTATCCCGTTGGCCCAGAAGACGACCCTGTGCATGCTTTCCCCAACATCCAGGTTGATACCGACGTACTCCCCGCCACCGTTGATAGCATCTCCAAAGTCGATATCGATATCGAATGGTCCTATGGCGTCGGCAATGAGACCACAACGGCCTCTTCCCTTGCTGATCTGACCGCCGACAGTCTCAACACCAATGTTGCTATCGATATGTTTATTGATAGCGATAAGACGTCTGCTCAGAACCCTGCCAAGGCCAAGTTCGAACTCATGGTGTGGTTTGCAGCTTTTGGTGCTTCTACTCAGCCCATCGGTTTTGGCCAAGGTCCTATATCCACCCAGAAACTTGGTAGCGACACATTGTAAGTACTGTTTCTCTCTTGCCAATTCTTTTTTAGAAACTCAAGTACACATCACTGACAATCATCTGTCCCCAGCAATCTTTATTCTGGCATCAACACAGCGACGAAGCAAAACGTCATGACCTGGTACACCGACACACCCATAGAAAAGTTCAACGGAGACATCTCTCCACTCATTAACAGTGTGTTCAAGCTCACCGCTACTACCGACCTTCCCAAGTCCAGCGACTACTTGGGATACCTGGCTCTGGGCTCTGAGGCCTTTTCCGTGGACAAGACCGTCACGCTTTACGTACCCCAACTCTCGATAGATATAGAAACATCCTCCACATAAGGGAGCACCTAATAATATGGCGACTTGATTTTTTTTTCTATTTTAATCTCAAATTTCGTCTAAATCAACCGTGCCGTCCGACAATTGCCCTTTTTGTCTCGTCCAAAACCTCCGATTCGCCCTGGCGCTGGTGGAAGATTTAACCGTCGACGTCAACGATATCCGGCTGAAATGACGCTGCCACGCCCCTCCCTGGCTGCAACCTCTGTCTCGGCAAGGTGGCGATGGACAAAAATTCTCCTAAATGACGAGCATCGGGCCCTAGACGAAATACAACATTAATTAATCGATCGAGCACGGCATGGCATGGCATCCACTCCGATCAGATCAGATCTTTTTCTTCCGCATGTACTCGTACATAATGGACTTTTTGTCGTGGGTTTCAGGGTCTTTTGAGAACTAGGGTGGTTATGTTTTCATAGTTGCATGGCGTTTTTCTGCCAATTGCGTCTCGGGTATGGAGTTTGGGCGGGTTTTGCTATTTTGAGCCATTACGTGTACATACAACCTTTGCTGCGAACCATGTTTATTCAGTGACATCTTTTTCTTCAAATTTTTCTTTTACTCGTGGATTCAATGCCTAGTGTTTTTCTCTGAGTCTCTGTCGTTCCGACCACTTGGTAAATAGGAGTGGGGAGTTCCTGAGCCGCCAAGGAGACAGGGCCTCTCATGGCAAAACTCTTCGGGTAAAAAGCCGTTCTAATTATCCTGTCGCCGCGCAATTGGCCAATCAGAGCGGGTTTCGGCGTATTGGATTTTTCCTCTTATTCTTTTTTTAGAATGGTGTTTTTTTACCTTTATCAGCCGCGCACCGACTTATGAATTAGATTACCTGTTCTAACATCTACGGGTTAGCTTAAGTGAGAAAGAGATTCGACTGAGATTTTTCAAGCAGTTTTATCTCCGGATATGTAGATTGTTAATAAGTGAAGTGGGTGAATCTTGCACCAAAAGTCTGTGAAGCATGATGCTTGTCCATTTCGTGCTCGCATAGCAAGTTACAGCGAAACACAAAGTAGGAATTCATGCTTACTCTCATCGTGATTAATAACTCATGAGTCTGACAACTACAATGGACGCACGCTAAAAGAGATTTGTTCGTCTTTCTCTCGCCACTCCGAGGCCTGTTGAATTCGGTTTAGACGATGCTAATAGCGCGAGCTTTCCGTTCCGGCTGTTTCTTGTGACTGACTAGAGTTATTTATTTTTAGTTCACCCCTGACTAGCACAATGTTGCTTTGACCCACGATTGAGATGGATGAAATTGCTTATTAGCACCTATTAGTAGCGATTACTGGAGCGTGACCGACAGAATGACTTTAATGGGGCAATTCACTACTTACTGGATTCCAAGGCTAGCTGATTTATGTCGTATTTCCTGTTGTTATTTTGGCTATATCACCAATTGTTCGGCCAATTGCAGGTATCCTCTTTGAATAGGCACAAATCTTGCTTCAGGAAGCGAATTCCCTCAGCACGCCTGGGGATAAAGGATGCATTTTTTTTTGTAAACTGTAGCAAAATTGATATGTGCTACTCAAGCTTCTTGAATCATAATATTAGCGAGCAACACACTTTTTTCCCCCAAAGACACTGACGTAGTATACTTTTGTTTTGGGGATTTTGTCGAGCATGAAGCAGTTTTTAGTCATTCGTGATAGAGCTCAGTGCGACGCCTCTGTGTTCGAATTCGGCGTTGCTGAACGAGAACAAGATCAAAACTGTGGCACTGCTATCTAGCTTGCCATTGTTTGTTTCTGTTGTACAGGACGGCGCAATGGGTTTTTTATTAGTCTTGTTTCTGTACACTAATTGCGAAGACCTAATATAGGTTCCTCCTTCAAAACTTTGCATTTTCCGACAACAGTGGATTATCTTGCACTTCGCAGCCAAATGATTTGATATGAGCAATGATAAGAGGTAGTCAATGACGATGGTGAAGATGAATGGTTAGATTTTATTGGTGATATGGATGAACGACCTGTTAAGTGACACCACCACAGCTGCGCGCCTAGTTGTTTCCTCTCCACCTCAACTCTTCTCCAGTATTGTTCCTCACCATCATCACATTTTGGTCACCATCACCTTTGCTTGGTCGCCTTTGACCTTTAGTGCCTTTATCATACGCTGTGTCTCCCGACAATGAAGGATGGAAGAGACTGACTATGAATGAGATTGGGCATAATCCTGTAGTAGATTGACTACAGCCATCCGCCTCCTTGCCGCAGCCACTGTCAGCGGCGTCTGGCCATCACGTTCCTTGTGATTGATGTCAGCTTGGCCTGTAGCAAGTAATAACTTGACTACTGCCTCATGACCATCGAACGCAGCCCATAACAGCGGCATCCGATCATACACATCCTTGGAATTAATGTCAGCTTGGCCTGTCGCAAGCAGCAGCTTAACTACTGCCTCATACCCCCATTCCGCAGCGAATGATAGCGAGGTCCGACCATACACATCCTTGGAATTAATGTCAGCTTGGCCTGTCGCAAGCAACATCTTAACTACTGCCTCATGACCCTCTTCCGCGGCCCATGACAGTGGCGTCCGGCCGTATTCAGCATCTTTTAAATCAATCTCAACCTGGCCTGTAGCAAGCAATGACTTAACTATGGATTCATGCCCCTTTCGCGCCGCCCATAATAGCGGCGTCTGGTTGAATTCATCTTTTGAATCAATCTCAACTTGTCCTGTAGCAGGCAATAGCTCGACTGTAGCCTTGTGTCCTTCTTGTGCAGCTAATGGCAAAGGTGTTTGGCCATTGCCATCTTTCGAATCTGCTTCTAATGTAACCTGGTCGAGCCTTTGCAGGATAACATTCATGACTCCCTGAATACCATACCTTGCTACAATATGTACAAGAGTGGTATTTCCTGATGGGCAGTCTTTTGGATGTTGGCTCAATTTTTTGTAAATTTTTGTCCATAGTGCTACTAGATCATTTGATGGCCAAGCAAGCAATTGTAAAAATTGATCGGCAGGAATTTTATGGTCATCGCTTTGCTTCATGTGCGACACCCATGAAGTAGTGGCATAATTCAAAAAAGGAAACTCGGTAACCATTTGGTCAGGATTGTTTGTACTAATGGCTAGTTTTTCAACTTCTTTCATCGCCAAGTAGCGTATGCAGGTCTGGAATAAATATAAGTGTGACATTCCAATTGCCGCATCGATAGACACAAAATTGCCAGGTAAGGCTAACAAGCCCTTGTCAATAAAGAAATCTTTAACGGACTGGTGTATGAATTGGACAATAGGTGTATCAGACCCCGATGTTATCTCAGCAAGGCCTTGACTGAGACTCAAGATTCGTTGCCTCATGCGTTTATCATCGGGTACATAGTCCACTGCGCTCTGGCATGCTTGTAGCGATGGATAGCCAGCATCTATAGCCATAGCCCACCGTAGCTCTTCTATTGATAAAGGCCGACTGGCGAAGTAAATCCACTGGATTAGCTTTATAGAAGCTGGTCTCATGCCTCGTATGAGCTCATGATATAGTGATTCGAGGTCTTTGGGAATAGAATCCACTGCCGCTTTGATCTCGTTTGGACCAGCACCGTCTAATAAAAGTTTTTGGACTCGATTCATCACTAGCTGTGCCCATAAAAAAACACCAGAGGCACGTTCAATGATTGAATCAAGAACAGTATCTGGAATTGGTTCTCTGAAAGAAGATATTTCAGACTGCACATAAGTGTGAATGTCGGCTCGGTTTTCTTTCTCAAGGCATACCTCGGCCAGGCCAGGAGAACTCAGTATTGGGTAATGACGGCAGCTGAAGCAGATGCGAAGTTGATTGGTGCAAGCAGATAGGCTGATTGATCTCTTGAATAAGAGCTCGAACTTTTGGACAAGGTCTCTTGCATTGGCCTCACCACATTCGTCCAATGCATCGACGAACAGCCAAACTGGACGAGTTTCTAGAACTTTCGGAAGAGACGACTCGAAGACGAGCCATAGTTCTTTTGGATGCCATTGCCACTTTTTACTGTACTCGCCTATCTTCTCACAATTGCTTTTAAAAGTATCGACAAGGTCTGACAGGCAATCAGGCATCTGCTCAAGAATCTGATGAAGAAGCGATCGGAAGAAGCCAAGTGGTGTTTTCTGAAGATCTCCGCCGCGGCCGTGGAAGAAGAAGGAGAGGATGAGATCATTGTCTCTGGATTTCATCAAATTTTTCTGTTTGGTCAAGGCATAATTGAGAAGCGTAGACTTTCCCGAGCCTGGTTTCCCTTTGATCCAAAGAAGCTCTTGATTAAGTTCTGTCCATTTTTCAAATGCCTCGTGTTGAAGTAACCACTCGCATGTGCCTGAGACGGCAGATTCAATTTCAAAAGAGCGGCTCGTCATGCCATCAAAGGCTAGCGATTTCAAGCAATACAGTGTTTGTTGTGACAGAGTCGCCTGCAATACGCCTGCAAGGTTTCAATACCATTTCTACTTAGCCTAAGTAGTTAACTGGGTACTAGATTCGATTACATACGCTTTTGTGCCACGAGTGCTTCTCGTGCCTCTTGCACCTTTCCTGCCTCCCGGACAAGGCTTTGTAGTCGCCCGAGAACTTTTTCATACTCGCTGTCTTCTGAGCTGAACTTGACCATTTCCGAGTGAGTTCGGTTGATAGCGCAGATATATTGTTGCCCATTCTCCCACGGGCGACAATGCGTGGCAGACGACTTTGATACTAAGACGGCGACTGGCCCTGTCATTTTCCATTTGTCTGTTTCGTCCTTTTTAGGTATCAGCGCAATCTTGTTGCAATAGTTTCAATATTATTATACCTTCTTAGCAGTTGGGGATTTGAGCGTTTCGTAGAAACAAATAACCTTGGACTCTCCTTGGCCTCCTAGTGTTTTTGGAAATTCGCGCTGGTAGATACTGAGGATCTGTGAGCCGTGATTCCCGATGGACTCTAGTAAAAAGCGGTTTGGCCCGTTGCCAACAATGGATATAAGGGACTGGATATCCATTCCGTCGTGTGGGACACCAAAAAAGGCGATTCCGTACACTGCTCGTAACAACTTTTGGTCTTCCTCATCGTCTGAGTTGGAGAGTGATATGAGAGTCTGCCATATGTGAGTAAAGTCTCCAACCTAATGTGGAAAGCGTGCATACTTCTTTGACAATGAGCCCACCTAGGCTATGAGCAACGAGTATGATTGGTCGGAATGAACCGGCAATCGCCATACTTCGAAGAGATGAATGGAACGAGGTCCCAATATCTTCCAGATTCTGGAAACTGTCACAATCTTGAAGACTAGACTCATAGCCGTGTATCATGATGCGCGAGATGGGTACACCAGGTTTATCGCCATCTTCTCCAGTTATATCATATGGGAGGGCATCTCGGAGCCACATGTGCTCTCCACTTCGCTCTTTGAACGATCCGAACGCGTGTCCTCCGAGGCCAGAAATTGCAAGGAGACTAGAAAACATGAATATAAGAGGGAAACGTAGATTATGTATAGTACTCACTCAACACGATGATCTTGTGGGGGCGGAGCATATAATGTCGTGATGCCACTAAAATCGTAGTCAAATACCAGGTTCGCTGCTCTAGTGGGTTTCTTAGACAACAAGTGTAGAGGTATTTTCAGCTTTTTCACAGTCAAGATCTCTTGCAGCTGAGAGGAATTATGTTGAAAAGTCAGCGTTGCTGTTTTCGTGCGCCCGTGAACCTCGTTGGCCAATGACCCAATATTTGGTTCAGAACAGGCCTTATCCTCCAAGAAAGACTGCAAGTCATCTTCACTCCAGCTGCGGGGTACACCGCGTACACGGAATGTCTTGCCTATATTTGATGAAGGCTGACGAAAAGCTGCAGTGGGATTTGGTTTTTCGCTTTGTACAGAAGCCATGTTGAAAGCAGTGGCTACTAGAGTGCATATTTTGATGGAGTTTGGCTGGCATGGAAAGAATTTTCTATCGTGCTCGGGTTGACCGAGTGAAACATCGCCCCCTCTTTAGGTTCCGCGAGTGTGCATTCATACCCAAAAATACAGCCAATCATTTATGCGCCTTTGCCCAAGGCTCCCAAGAGGGGCCAGAAGGCTGCCAAGCTCGGGAGAGCCCAAGATAAGCCAATGATAGGCCAGGATATGCAGTGAATGTAGAAATATGTTAAAGTTGTACTCGACTTCTATTCAATTATCATTATAATTACAGGCGGCCGCTCTATGGGATGACTGCTGTTGCTTTGCTATAAGCGACTCAAAGTAGAGCTATCTTTTATATGATCCTGATTGGTCTCTTTTAATATCCTAATACTACCCTAAAGTAGATCTACCAATATTAGTCTTCTATTTCGGGCGTAGGAATGGACAGTAGAAAGAGAATTGTTGAAGGCTAGTACGTTAAAAGTAGCTATGGGGAATATATCAGGCTTATCTGCGTCGGGTAACTAGATAGGTAATACGTCTGAAGCATGATAAGTTATCATATAGTTTTTACACGGCTAGATTTTTGCCATTAGATTTTGGACTGTATACCATCTTGCACTGATAGTATATCCATAGGAAGCATCCCCCGTACGGCTAATACTAATATCTGCCTGATTTTAACTCCTTTTCTATTAGATCGATCGTTTCAAGGTATGCTCCTGTGATCTCTATCTTAATATGTCATTTCGCTAGTAAATAATCAAGTCTGATTTGGACTTACCTGCCACGTTCCATCTTTGATTCGCCGTTTGTAAAAGGTCGAGACAGAGGGATGCCTGAGAAGAAAATCTTGACGCTTCCACAGCGGGAGATGTAGCCATCAGGTATACAATATTAGCAAGACATTGATACAAACTATCCAAGAACCAAGGCGACAAGCTGGCGAGGTCTGCCTCTTGTATCATCTCCCTGAGGACATTTAGAAACGACATTGCCTTGACAATGCAGTCCTTCATTATGCTCTGGCACGTTAGTGCTATCTCGCGAGCGAGGGCTAATTCTGATACATCTAGGGATCTGTCGTTATAAATAGCAAATGAGTCGCAGGAATGGTAGTCGCAAAGCTTCATCAATGCGCTAGAAAGTAAGCCTTTGTATTAGCTTTGCCGCTCATGTAAGAAACAGATAAGAAAATGCACCCACCTTAAACAAACACCCACAGAGCTATAGAAATGCATCATGCTAGCTCTGTCCTTGCTGATGACTTCTAAGAAGCTCAATAATACTTGGCTAAGCATTTCAACGCTATTCTTCACATGCGCTAGACTCTGCGTCTCGTCGTTGCAGTGTTTGATGACTTCTCCTTGTAGATGGGATGCTTGAGCAAGACGGGCGAATGGACTTGCAGAGAGATGTTTCGATGAGGATAGAATAAGCCGTTCAGGATACATTGCATGCTACGTATGACATCAGTTCTGTGCATCTGCTACGTCCTAGGAGGAGTTTCAACTTACGCCGGAGTCCCAAGCGTCATCATCTACAGGTAGGTGAGATGTAGTCTGCGGATCGGCAGATAAAAGAGGTCTGTTGTCTCCTACAGAGTTGACATATCTGTTTGTGGTTAGATCTGCGATACTTGCGTGACAGAGCACTTAGTCGAGGAGGGACATACCGTTCGAGGATTACAATAAACCACCAGATTCGTTGTCTTTCTTCCCAGTCTACCCAAGTGCGTGGTTGTTCTAAGATCTGAGGTGCTTCTCGATTATGGATGCCGAGGGTCATGGCTTGGGTAACGCAACACCCCACAGAAACATAGGCAGCCGGGAAAATACCGTGGCCCATCTCATAAACGGCAATAAGTAGCTGAGCCTGAAGTTTGAGTAGTGTATATACGCCTGCAATATCTAAAGAAGCTGCAAATTCTTTAGTGCATAAGTACAAAGGATCTCTGACCGCGTCGGACGAGCTTCCCGGCACCTGTTGGATGAGTTTCATAGTCAGGAGTAACAGCGCGAAATCAGCTCTGGGGCGGCTATTAAGCTCTACGTCGGCCAAAGAGGTTAAGCGGACTCGACTGATAATGGGCATCCACTTGTGGACGGTTTCAAAGTACTGTGACATGACGGTGGCGCTCTGTGCTTGATCACTCAGATAGGAGAGAGCGGCAGCAGGGATCATGTCGCTGGATGGCGGTGGAGGAGCATCTGGACGGGTCTTGATATCTGAATCTAGAAAAAGCTTCTGGAAGCGTAGGGAAGCTGGATAGAAAGAAGTCGCTGTTTGCGACGTCGGCAAGCTGCCAGTCCCTTGGCTCGAAGATGCCGGCGTGGATAGAGCCTGAGGAGAGACTTTTGTGACGTGATTAGTGACGAGCGACTCGAGCTCCTGAATGCGAGTTTTGAGCTCATTCTCCGTTTGCCGATTGGTATAATCGCAATACCGGCGCAGTCTAGAAAGGAGCGGTTAGCCAATAAGAGAGAGTAGACAATCTACAAGATAGGAAATAGAGGAAGAATCCGGCCTGGGCGGACAGTCTGAAGAGCGGCCGCTCAACGGCAACAAAGCGGAAAATGTGAATAGTAAAAGCCATGGTGGATAGTAAAATACCTGGTGCATAAAGAACAGCCCGGCAAGGCCTTGTCGCAGCGTCTCTTGTACTTTTGGCAAGCGGCGCAGGCTCGTACAGCCTTTTGCCTGGATGGAGGCGAAACCTCGCTCATTTCAGATGAATCGAACCTAGAGCCGCTCCCAATTCATGGCGCTGGTCAGTAACACGGCCATTGTAGTTGATGGCCATAATCTGCGAATGCACGAGCGGCCGCTCAGCAGCCCGACAGATCGGGATACGCGGAAGATCGGTCCACTCACAGCACTTGAAACATGAGCAGCGGATTAGACAGCGGAAATGGCCCAATGGCAAGTCGAAATCGAACGAATTGGCTCTGGTGATTCACAGGTCTTCTCTGTTGTTTTCTGTTCGTTCGTGTCTGTATGCGAATAGCACGTTTTGTACAAGGTGAGAATGACTTCCCTCAATTGATAATTGCGAAGAGGCAAGCCTTTGAGAACAGCAGACGCCCCACAACGCTGAACTCTGGAGCTGGAGCGGCCGCTTCTGAGCGGGAAAAACCCGCTCGCCCCACGGCTTGTTTCGTTTTGACGGGTTTTTGCGGAGATAATTCACAGGGGATTTACAGGGAAAGCCTAGCTGACGTTGAGCAGGGTATTGAAAAGTTGCTCATGTCAATGTTTTGGGTGACCTCGAGATCGGTAAATATCCACCAATAGCCGTGGGTTTATCGCCGCAGCTCTGCTATCAATATAAATCATTCCCTCAATTGATATACCTACATTTCTATTTTGTCCTCTGAATTGGATTTCAGCCACAAATATTCGCCCCGCAAACTGATACTGGCAGTAGACTTGGAGGTTCTTGATGATCCTTAGATATCCGTCCTAATAAAACGCATGGGCTCCCCCCGGAGCGTAATTGATATTAGCTCTTCCTTGAATTCCAAGTTCAATAGCGAACTTTAAAATCGTACTTTTATTGTACATTTTATAGTGCTATAACTTTGAACACACCCGTGAAACCGAGGTATTCGCTGATAGGGTACAGATACTAAGCAGCAGTCTAGCAATTGGCTTCAAACAGGTGACAATAACCCTCGTATCAGGATGAAAAATAAGCGATGCAGCTATAAATATACTGTTATAAGTTGGGGATAGCTGATAGCATCAGGATCTTCATAAGGGATCTTCTAAAGGTGTCTCTGCCAAGATTTCGTGGATCTACGTAAGCTAGGAATGCATCTGCTAGCGCTGCAGCTGTAAGTGTACTAGATGGGAATGTTTTGGAATTCGCTGACAACATAGAAACACGAGCTAATTATCCCTGTTCTTGCCATCGTTCTACTACCAGAGCAGAAAGACAAAGAACTCAAGCTCTTCTGAAAACTTCTCATACTTCTTGTTGCATTGTATTCCTCTATCGGTGTTGGAAAAAATTACAGCAAACGGTACAAAGAGCTATCCTATGAGACTACGTTGCTCTCTGGGAAATATTTTTTATTAATAAAACAGCTAGGAGTACCTAAATTCTTTTTCTTCCTTTTTTATATGCACGTCATCTAATAAGTTATATACTTTTGGTAAGAGACAACCAGTGTCTTGATATTCTCCACATGGTCTTACTCCTTCGAGACCTGCTACCAAGATAGAAGCCTATCGACCAGTTGCTATAGGTAATAACCAACATTCGTACGTTTCCTTGTAGCAAGGGAATGATAGTGATTTGTCTGCAGACTAACTAGTAGCTACCAAGCTAATAGCTACTGCAAGGCTTGGTCGCCTAGGCGTGATTGTGTCTTCATAACCTCAAGCTGGTCATTGAGCGTGTGCTTTCTACGACGATTAGCTATTGCCAACGTATGGAACGCTGGGAGATTCAGTGTGGTATGGGGCACGAATGTGACATTCAGGTTCACGTGGTGTCGCGTCTGTTGGCTACATGTATTAGTCAAGATGGGAGAAATGCCCCCCCAATGGAATGCTATCAAGGGAGGACATGATCATGCACTCTTAGGTCTCAAGAAAGGGCAACCAAGCCAGATCCAAGCCGACTGCTTCATCTTATGGATGCGCATAAGGCCTACCAGACGCGTAGGCGCTGCATCACAGGGGCTTAGAATGCTATGTACAGTGAGACTACGTTCCAAATAACTTGTCTTAGCTGTCGGATAAGGTCATATTCTAAAAAAATGCTCAGTATATGTTACGCTATATGAATCCTTATCTCGTATTATAACGCACCTGAGTTGAGATGGCTAAATCGTGTACTTTACCAGTTCAAACCCCAGATCCGTAGTACTGAAGGTGTTATCCACAACTTCTTTTCCTTTCCACTCATGTATTCTTATTTCCCAAAAGTAGGAAAGCATAGGCTTGCCTCTACTGAGCTTCCTCATACTAATACTTCCACTTGGCTTTAGCTTTTCCGGTATACTGTCGAAGACTACATCTACGGCGATGACGCTCATGTCGCAGGTTGCACATAATGAAAATTTTACAAGCACTCATGGCCAAATCCTTATATCTATTGTCAATATATCAGCACGCAACTTTATATCAGTATTTATTCCAACAATATTGCGACAGTTCATCAGCTACAGTACAGAAGCTGGTTTTCACAACATGAAAACGTCTCCCAGGTTGAAAGCGATAATCGGCACATTCTTTGGTACTGGCGTAGCCCTCATAGCTCATGCAATTGGGATGTGGCGTGATGAGAAATCAAGGACGGCGACACTGGCAAGTCGCCGTTCGCGAGCAATTTTGGCCAGTACAGCTTTCGCCGCAGGTATCGGCGAACTTTATACCAACACCGCTGCGGGTAACGCTTCAACACACATCGCCTTTACGATCTACACAGGGATGCGGGATCTAATGGTCCAATCACGACTGAGGCTGCATAACCCAAACACGTCTGGTATAAAGCCTGACTGGACACACTTCAGCATCATGATGTTCCTAATGACTATAATTGCGGGGCTGGTCAACTTTGGCATGTCAACACTAGCATCTCCTTCAGGACAGGCTGCCTGGACTGCTAGATCGAGCTTTACCGAACAGCTGAAGCATGCTGTAATACGCGGGATTTTGAATCTGATTGGTGAAGTTGGTGATGACTTTCTATTCCAAGTCATCCCTTCTATACGCTCGCATTTCAAGGGCGTTGAGAATCCTCATGTACTCCGGCTAAGTCTCAAGGATGTCGGTTATCAAAAGGGTTACCTTACAAACGCGGCATTGGGTCCATGGGCCGCGCGAACAGGCCTCTTGGCGACAACTCTCGCTTTACTAGGCATTGCGTCGCCATGCCTTGCACATAATGCAAGGCTTTTGGAAGGAGTTTCTGATTTAATAGTTGGTGTTACCAATGGGCCGCTCTATGAGCCCTTTGCGAATTCAGTTTCGGGACAGCCGGATCCCGTCTGCAACCCATGCAGCAGTGACGAGGAGAGCCAGAAGCAGAAGGAGTGTAGTCAAAACGATGATGCTGCTAGTATACGCAGCTATATGCACCCAAATATCGATATGACAAACTGTGCAGAGGTCAAGTGGGAAGAAAGTCAAGGGCATCATCAACCGGACTATACAGAACCTTACGACGAAAAAGCCTCTTCTTTCCAACCACAAAGAGGTGGACTGCCAAAAATAGATGAATGCGCATCGTTGCAGTCATTTGCCTCCCCATCGCCAAGATTAGTTGGCTTTTGTAACATAGAAACGCCCAAAAATAGCGGTAAGAACATTTTCTGTACACGTACTTCGCGGTCAACCTTCTACGGCATACTAATAGGGCAAACAGCCATAATCATAGATACTAGGAATGCAATGAGAAACGATTGGGACGATGAAGTTACTGCTTCGGAAGAAGAGTTCGAACGAAAACAACGACGAGCAACAGCAAGCGACACTGGAAGTATTGACCTTGCTACATTACGACGCAGTTTCCGACTCGGAAGGGCCATGTTGGTCACCACGGTATCGGATATTGGCGATTCCATGATATTTGCGTGTATACGGCACCAAGCACAGACAGCTGCTGTAACAAAGGCCAATACGTACAGGCTCGGAGCCAATTTCATTGGCAGAATTTGTTCTTTTGAGGGTTGCCGCAAATTCCTTTTCGCCCAAGTGAGGGGGGGCTATCAAGCTGGGCAAGATGCTACAAGCGTTGCAGCCTAACTGGAAAAACACCGTGGCATTCAACGGGTTTGATAGCAAGCTGATTGATGTTGATCAACGACTGCTAATTAGATACGTCAAGCACAGAATTGTCCCTATACTGAAAAGACTGGAACGAGTACATGCGTGGAATATGGCAGATGCGGTGCAACAGCTAGTCACATGTATTAATCTAGGCAGGGGCCAGACAAAACATCCTCCTTCTATAGTAGAATAGATTAATGAGTTATGAAGTCCTAGAATGAGAAAATGAAGGGGCTGGTACCCGAAATCAAGCTGGAGTCATCGAGGGTCAGTTGAAAGCGTCAAATGTAGATGTTCGATAATGATAGACGACACTGCTGCTCTTGTGGCGTAGCCTTTGTGATTTGGCTTTTGTAGTTATGTTTACTAGGTAAGTGTGGTAGAAGAGGTATTGTATTATGATATAGACATAAACCACTATGGTATATCTTAGACTCAAGATAGATATTCTGTCTACTCCGTATTTGCTGCACTCTTCCAGGAGCGTAGTTCTGGGCCTATACTTAGGCTATGACGCGGCTGATTTCGATTTCGTCCTTTACTAAAGTTAGTGGTTAAATTCACTTTAGGTTCGAGCTCTTACCTCGAGATCGCCAGGTTGAATTAAACCTCTCACCCCAGTACTCTGTAATCTTGGGTGGCTTCTAACCAGTTTACGATATTCAGGGGCACCCGGTCGCACGACGTTGTCTGCGGCAATAACGGCACCCTTGTGCAAGAGACCTAGCTCCTCGCAGACTTTGAAGTCAGCGGGATATAAATCCTCAACATGGTCCAAGAATAAAAAGTCAACACTGGTCAAGGTGCCTTGCGCATGCAATTTGCCAAGAGATTCTTCTGCGGTGCCAGTGACAACGGTGACGATGTCGGAGAGCCCTGCAAGTTCAATCAACTGTCTAGCAATAGAAGAAAACTCAGCGCTGAATTCAAGGCTAAAGACACGGATCTGTTGAGATGGGTTACTGCGGCGCATGGTATCCGCAAATAGAATAGCAGAGTATCCCAAGTAGCCACCAAGCTCGACGACGGTTTGGGGCTTTTCCTCGGCGATCAAGTTGGATAAAACCCCAGCCTTGTGGCCACCGATGCTGATAAGGAATTCATAATTGGCCGAGAAATCATCAATGACTGAGAGTATCTTTGTGGGAGAGCCTCGTAAATTGTCAAGATCGGGGTGCGAAAGGATGAAGGAGAGCAGTTTGTCTTCACGCCCGTCGTCGGACTATGAGCGTAAGCTTAGCGATGTTTACCATACGGTAATTTTAAAATAATGCTAAGATTGGAAATTACCTCGACTCCTGTTTCAAAGACTTTCTTTAACCCAGGGTATTTCTCACCCAATGCGATGATTTCTGGAGGGTCCATTCTGGCGACGAGTGCAACTTAGAGCGCGCGACTGGCTGTGTGAAAGAGGTAGTATAAGTGATTGTGTAAATCGGAATCGCAGTCTGCGAGACACGCTCAAGAGCATGCAGCAGGTTTTTCTTTAATACGGGATATTGTTGATTGATACTCACAAAAATAGCTTCAATATGACTTACTGCAGTGTATTGCCTGTTCAAGGAGCTGCGCGTATGCGAAGAGCAGTTGATACTCCAAGGAGTTGATCTTAAAGTCTCATTTTGTGCGGAGATGTGGGGTGCAATTATTAGTCATCGAACGAAGGATTCCTAGGTAGTTATAAGTAGTATCAGGCCTATATTTCCATTGCTTGTTTCTAAGATGAAAATTTTTAGATGATCAAATTAAAAAATTGGAAACTTCCATATATATTTTCCACACGTATGGCCAAATTTTGCTTGAATGGTTCATATACTGCCTGTATTGGGCACTACCATGCTAAAATTGATGTATTAGCGACTAACGTGTAAGCCGCTGGACGTACCAGATTCGGCTTCACCTAAATAATGCTCAAAGAAAACGAGATACTGTCAATGACTGCGTAGCTACGCAGCAGACATTCGCATGTTTGAGAGTGAACTGGGGAATAAAATGTACGCATCAGTGTATGGACATCCGTCCGCAGCAATCTGACCGTGCCTCTAGCTTTATGCGAGCCTGGGTCCAGAGGGACGGAAACTGGAGTTGTGGAGAGATTAATATTATCTCTCAATTTTCACCAAGTCATTTCAATACCTGCTCTGCCTTCAGAGTCCCTAGTCTATAAGATGTTGTATTTGGAGAGTCGTGGGGTCTGACATGCTAGGGCCTGAGCCAATCGTCTCAATGCGTGATTCCTTAAGGATAATATACATGCCACATGATGGGCAGTAGTGCTAGATAGACTCGAGATTAAGTTTCGAGCAGATGTATTAGGAAAATAAACAATGATAGCTCCGTCGGATACAGCACTATTCTTTGAGCATAATCACTACAAAAACAGTCGGCTTCTTAAGAGAGCTGCTGTACTGTATGCCCTGAACTTGCTAAAAGTGGATTGGCGGAGCTCTGGAGCTGAGCGGCCGCCTCGAGCGGGCTTTTCCCGCTCCGGGGATAGCGATTCTCGAAGAATGCTCGAGTCGTAAATTATCATTTCAGCAGCCAAAGTGAAGATGGCGTCTTTGACGGAGTTAAGCTATGTGGATGGCATGCGAAAGAGGAGCTTTGGATCTGTTGGCAGGTCTATAAAGATGAGGACGATGCCGCGCAGATTGATGGAAGAACAAGCACACAACACTACCATCTCTACATCACAAACATCTCTGCAGTGCGAAGAAGTCACATCGTCTATCGAGTTTTACAATAAATTGAAATCCAGCCGATAAATACTTCAGATATACCGCCATGGCTCGCATTTGGTTCGTCACCGGCTCGTCCAAGGGCCTCGGCCTTGCCATTGTCGAAGCCGTCCTCGCTGATGGCGACAACGTCGTTGCTACTGCCCGAAACCCTGACACGGTGAAGCACCTTGTTGAGAAGTATGGATCGGACCGCATCCTGCCGTTGGCCCTCGACGTCGTTAATAACGAGCAAGTCGAGAGCACCGTCAAGGCTGCAGTCGACAAATTTGGCCGCATCGACGTTGTTGTCAACAATGCCGGCTATGCTGTGCCACGAGCACTTGAAGACGCATCCATTGACATTTACCGGGACCAAATCGATGCCAACCTTCTCGGCACCGTCTATGTCACCAAAGCCGTGATTCCCATCCTGCGCAAGCAAAAGTCCGGCCGCATTCTGCAAGTCTCCTCCGTCGGCGGCCGGCTCTCAACTCCTGGCTTATCGGCCTACCAGGCCGCTAAGTGGGCTGTTGGCGGCTTTTCGTCCGTTGTGGCTAAAGAAGTTGCACCGTTCGGCATCAAGGTGACGGTGCTGGAGCCTGGCGGCATGAAGACGGATTGGGCTGGCTTTGCAGATGAAATTACCATCAGCGAGCCGTACCAGCAAACTGTCGGAGAGTTCCAGAAGCTACGGGAACAATACAAGAATTATCGGTCTGAGCCGGCCAAGGTGGCCGATGTGATTGTCAAGATTTCGAAGGAAGATGAGCCTCCCCTGCGGCTTCTCCTAGGCCCTGAGACTGTGGATCTGGTGAAGCAGGCCGCAGAGGAGCTTGCGGCGTCGGACGAGAAGTGGAAAGCTGCGACACTATTGTCTATCTAAATGCTGGAATTGGGGATGCGAATACAGCCAGCGAGTCTTTGTTAGAGGTTATCTGGGGATACATATAACGTTTTATCATCATTACCATGTCGCTCAGCAACGGTTTATTATCCCAGCTGCGATAAATCTGTGATAGTCTAATATTCCCTACTTCCAACATCTTAGTAGCAATCGCCAGTCATTTTGTCTTTATTAACGCCCCGGACTCGTAGAAACAACTATCAACAATTACCTGTAGAAGACTTTGGCAGCTTCTCGGCGCAACCCCGCCAGTGGGGATGCATTCAATGTACAGATGGTTCAGAACAAGGTCAACAAGCTTATCATGGTGCCCTTACATCTTTCCGTCTGTTTTCTGTGATTTTCATGAAAATACCTCTACTTCTAAAAGCGGAAAACGGCCTAGGCAAAGAGGAAACTTTATAATCGCAACGATAAGCGAGTTGATATGAGTGAGCTCGATAGAAGTAGAGCCAGTGCTTTGTCTTATCATTCGAACCTCTTGGTAGCGACGTCATTTGCGCATGTCATACCTGTCTATATGGATTCATGTGTGAAAACGTGCGACTCGCTCAACTGAAAAAGACTCAGGTGTTAGGCACGTATAGGTATAGAAATGCAGCTTGAATGTATTCGCACGCCATCTGTAGGTAGCATCAAAGGGTAGCATCCGCGTGTCCCACTGGCTGCATTTGCTGCCCTCACTGAAAATGAGATCATTTTGCCGGGTCAGTTGCCAGGGCACTTGACTGCAACGAGACAGCGTCTCACACTAAACAGGCAACATGAGTGCCGTGTACCAGCTGCCGGTTTCCTCTGCACATGAGGCTGGTCTGGCGATGTGTTTGTAAATGGCGAGTAGTCGTGCTTTGTTGGCGACAGGGCATACAGGGAGTGACGTCTGCGATGATGATGCCATCGAGCAAATCTTACGCTCTGCGGAGGCGGCGCTTGAGCATAAGACGCCATTCTGTCCCACTTATGCCACGGTTTCCAAAGCGAATATAGATGAATACAAATTGATTTGGTTTATTAGCGTACGATATATCATGCTCGAAAATGAAGTTATCAGGCGTCTTGACATTTCTACCAGTCTTGGCTGGGCTCTCTAAGGCTGTGCCAGACCATGGAACCAGCCAACTCACAATTCAGGCTGATTATGATGCAATAATCGTTGGAGGAGGGCCTGCAGGTCTCAGCGCAGCCAGTGGTCTGGCCCGTGTCCGCCGAAACGTTTTGTTAATCGACTCGGGAGAATACCGCAATGCCCAGACTCGACATCTGCACGATGTTATTGGATTCGACGGTGAGTCAGTCTTTTGGGCTCACAAGGTTTACAATTAATACTTGATAAGATATACATTCCGTGCGTAAAGGTAGCTGATCCATCAACAGGAGTCACACCAGCATATTTCCGATGGCTGGCTCGCAAACAAATCCTGGCTTACGGCACGGTCAATTTAGTAAATGGCACCGTTACCAAGATCCAGCCGGAAGCCAACAATTCATATTTCACAGTGTCGGCTGATTATCCTGGCGATAACAAAGTCGTCTTCACTACGCGAAAAGTGATTCTCGCAACTGGTTTGCGGGACTTGCTTCCATCAACCCCCGGATTTGCGGAGAACTGGGGCAAGGGCATTTTCTGGTGCCCATGGTGTGATGGTCATGAACATGCAGACCAGCAACTTGGAATACTCGGGCCTTTCTCAAAAGCCGTTGAGGCAGTCCGCGAAATCATCACTCTGAATCGGGATATCATCTTGTTTGCCAACGGGACGGATACTCCCGAGGAGAGAGCTATCGCAGAAGAAGGATTTCCCACGTGGGAGAATTATCTGAAACTGCGCAATATAAACATCGATAACCGTATCATTACGTCTCTCAAGAGACTTTCCAATGGAACAATTGGAGACGAGGATCCCAGCCTACCATCTAATCCTGAGCACGACCTCTTTCAACTCAACTTCGAGACTGGCGAGCCGGCCCTTCGTGCGGCTATTTTGACTAATTTTGATACTGCGCAAAAGTCGGACTTGGGTGAAGAGACCGGCGTGGCATTATACGGCGGTAGACTCGCTGCAGATAAGGATAACGGTCTGGTAACCAACATCCATGGCATATTCGCCATTGGCGATGCCAACTCGGACAATGTCACCAACATTCCGCACGCCATGTATAGCGGGAAGAAGACAGCTGTCCATCTTCAAGGTAAGCGTCGTTGTCGCTGGCTTTGCAAGGCTAAATTATGTTGCTGACTATGATTCCCCGATAGTTGAGCTGGAGATTGAAAACGCAGAGGTAGAGGTTGAGATTGAGGATGCAGAGGCGAAGCTTGTAACTTTGTCAACCAAGAGAAATTTGCACGACCATATGCGAACGCTGTGGTCGCGCATGAATGAGCCGGGAGATGCACTCTATGCGAGAGACTTTGATCAGTGAAAGTTAGCAGAGGCTACGATGCTGGATCAACTGTATATGTGACTGTCTACATGTATTGTTATTATATCCCATAGACAAAACGATGCATTTGAATCACTCTGCAAGAAAGCATATTAGCATTCCAAACCAAATGTGCCTTTAGTAGCTTGTATCTTACAGATATAGATCGTCATAGATAATTTTTTGCCTGCTTTGTATATAACCTGAGGCCACCAGAGCATTTGGTTCTGGTGTCTGTAACTAGTGGTATAGTATAAACAACGGCAAATCATGGTCAAGTTGTACTCCAGATCATCTAGGTGGTGCCGTGCCTCGAAGCTTCCACTGGCTGAGCATTTGCTGAGCTTCATCCCGCTGCGAGTCTTCCAACGCAAACTGAGCAACGATATTTATAGAGAACTTTGTACGCATAGCATCGCCACAAAACGGATTAACCATATTGAGGTACAAGGCAGCATTGAAGACGCTCGCCGCATACATCGAAATTGCGGCCCGGTGAATATCAGCCGCCGATTGACCGCTAGGGTCAACCGAGCCTAGGGGTTTAGATATTGAGATGATGAAAAGAACAGAGTGAATGATGATGTGAATGCCGCTATATATAGAAACCATACTCGAAGTGAGTGTTTCATTATTGGCTAGCATCCAAGGCCCCGATAATGGGAGGACGGAAGACGGGGATTCAGCGGCTACATAGGCTGCATCAACAGCGGGCGAGGTTCCGTAATTTTGTGCAATAATCTCATAGTGCTCGTCTCGAAATTCTAACCACCAGTGTTGTAATTGTTCCAGAAGCATCATTGCTCTCTCTTCAATCTTGCTTTTGCGAGCTGTGGGCAGATCGTGGATGCGGTGTATCGAGCTTCTCAACTTTGCGCCTTTCTGATTCATATTCGGAAGGCGTAGTGTCGTTGTGAAAGAGAGGAGGATATCAATTAGTCTGTCGTAGCAAATCTTGTGCTTTTTCTGGAACGGTATAGATAGCCATTCAGGCGAAGAAAAATTGGCAGATCGGTTTTGCATAATGGAATGAAATGCCTGGTGGTGGACAACTAGTCAGTGAACAATGGCCACATAGTATATGCATAGGGATTTGTAACATCTCACCTCTTTAACCCTCATCGACCGCATCACACTATGAGCAAGGCCATCAACGCATTTATCAGGACCACGAACCTGCAACATCTCTACAGCTACTGAGTGATGGAGCAGCTCCGCGTCAGATCCGGCGCCTTGAAGCGATTCGTAGAATGAGAATAGCACTGGGCCACAAATTGCCACAATATCCGCTGAATGAGGCATTTCTGAAACTGTATCTTCTTCCGATACCGAAGTCGTCGGTGATTGTCCTGCTTGGTTGCCAAGTACCACAGAGCGATAGCTCTTTATGCCAGCGAGGTAATATGTAATGGCGAGCCTTTCAGCTCTAGAATCACGAGTGACGGCATGGTACAAGAGCGCAACGGCATGTAGCGCATACTTGAGTGGACAGGGTAACGAATTCGTCGCAACAAGGAAAGGAAGCTTGGGTATCCAAGATTCTGGTCTAAGAGTGGAATAGTTCCGGCGTGAGCTAGTAAGCGTCTGGGTGAATTTGCTCACAAAGCAGTATTCATCGTAAGCGGAGGTGACAAGAGCCGGCGGAATAGATGCGCCGTCGTTTAAGACGTCTGAGTTGGAGAATTGATCGCTGTCGAGAGGAAGTGAGAGCCCAGTAATCGATGTGTCCATCATGCCACTGTGAAATATGTCGCCTCTATCTTCATCGCCAGACTGACAAAGGTCGAGGGATGAATCTTCGCTTTCCGCCATACGACCGTAGGATGACGGGGTTGTTGAACAGCTGCTCTCCTCGACACTGACATAGCATGTTGCGATCTCATCTTCGGTGATAAACTCATATCCTGGATTTTCTGTGGCTTTTCGCGTGCTATGCGTCTTCCTTTTCCTCTTCTTCTTTGGCTTCAACATACTGCAGGATACCTTCTCAGTCATGTCGAGAAAGACTGCCCCGCGAATTGCCCCTGAGCAAGACAATCCAAAACGAGCGCATTGTTTGCAGCATCCAGGTCTCTCATCGCACTGCGCCAATCGAGTTAGTTTCAGATGTTCAACAGACAATCAAGGGCAGCTATGTTGTGAGTGATGAGAAGGATACGGACACTTTACGTACCTTGACGCGCCGTGAAATGCACTGCTTGCAGCCTTTGCTGCGCGGCGGACGGCGGACGATTATAGCAGACATTGCCTTGAAAACGGAGGTTGCAGTGGTCTCAGTTTTGATGAGTCTGATATATTCCAGCTCGCGGCTCTAGTTCCGCTGAGTTTTGAATCTTGGCGGTGTACCAAATGGCTTCATGTTTCTGTTTTGCTTCTGCAATGAGAGTGTAACAAAGGGAAGTTCCAGTGGACTTAGGCTGCTGACAGAATGTCAAAGCACTGCTCGATGAGCCTAGCGGTGGGGTGCTGTGTGCATGAACCAGGGGAAAGCCACAGCAATGAGGCGCCGGCTAGGCGCACGGGACCGTACAACCGCACGGGACCCTTATGTAAGCAAAAAGCCTGCTATAACAACCACTGTAAGATCGCTATAATAACCGCTGTAAGATAGCGCGGGAGCAATCTAGTCCGGAACGACCATAGGGAGTGAAGGTGTTGCTAGATTGTTGACTAGAGCGGTTATCACCTATAATCCTTATCTGCAGCGGTGAGTTTTAGTCCTAAATATACTACTGCAGATGAGGATTATAGGTGATGACCGCTCTAGTCAATAATCCAGCAACACCTTTACTCCCTATGGTCGTTCTGGACTAGATTGCTCCTGCGCTATAATATTAAATATTACAGTGGTTTATTATAGCGGTTATAGCGGGCTTTTGCTGACTAAGGGTCCCGTGCGGTTGTACGGTCCCGTGCACCTAGCGGGCGCCCAGCAATGACGACTGTTTAGTAATAACGGGCTGTTTCGTGTTGCCGGCTGAACCTTGCAGAACGACTACTGGTAGTAACAGATAGTTACACTTAGCCTGGAGCCGGCATTTCAGTGGCGTCAACTTGGCAGTTTTCTCGCTACATCTTTCGCGCAATGTGTACATGTAGGTATTGATTTGCTCAGTTGAGAAGGCGAAAAAACTCAGAACTTACACAACTCTGAGTACGGAACAGAAGAGGAGAGCCGGAGTAGCATTACAAATGCAACACATCATTGTGTCTATATTTAACAGCGCTTACGCTATGCATGACAACCTGCTACGGGCAACGCGTGGGCTTCACATGTCTGAGAAATAGTCGTGCATAATGACGAGAGAGAATATGGTTTTTGTGCGTTTGTAATGATTATGATGAAAATAAAAGCAGCTATACAAGTCATTTATCAGGTCTGCCAAATGCCTCAAGTCAACCTGGGCCTCAGTTACCTCCAACCCCACAACAGAAAGTCAGATTTCATCGTCCTCGTTCGACGTTCGCAATAAGCTTCACCAGCTAAGCCAAATGAAACAAGAGGATCAAATCCACTGAAATAATGCTTTTGCTCTCTTTGTTCACAAGATATAGCGAAAGTTGGGGTGGTAGTCGTATGCTTCCTCAAGCGACAGAGAAGACTGTGGGTCAATAGTTCCAGCTGTGCGATGGTGCTCCGCCTCTTGATCTTTCTTCTCGTTAAGACGTCGCATCCAAAACCACACAACGCAAGTCGAAAGCAATGCCACAACTTGAAATGCCAAACAAATGCTGTGGCCTTTGAGGTAGCGAGGAGGATCCGTGTAGATGTGAGATGCCATGATGGAAAAGCACTGTCCAACCACTTGGGTGACGGCCCAAGTAATTGCCCGCTTGGTAAATCCACCAATGTTAATCCCTGTCCAGGCGCCAACTATGGTGAAAGACGGAAAGACTCCAGTAGTTATAAGGCAAGTGCCAAATAGCTTGACTTTATCATTCGTTACCAGCATTAGGATAATGTAACCCACGATGCAGATTGTGTGGCACAGCATCAAAAATGGCGCTTTTATGTTCAACCGATCGGAGGCAATATTGAGGACGAGAAGGGTGACGAAGGCACACGCGTACGGGATGATGGAAAAGAGCTGTGTTTGAACTTGAAAACTATAAGCGAATGGAGTTTAAATCTAGAAGAAGACTTACCAGGCGAGTAGTTAAAGTCATTGATAAATGTCGGCAAAAATGAGCTTATAGACGAGAGGGACAGAGATATCCCGATGTTGATCAACGAGAAAAGGTATAACTTGGGATCTTTAAAGGCAACTAGCACCTGCACCCAATCGAATCCGGCTCCGACCGTGTTATAAGCTATTCTGAGTTAGCTGTTTTGTTTTCATCTAGATCGCCACCGAGTTCTTACTCTTGAGACGCTCTACAGCGAGTTCAATTTCCTCTTGAGAAAATAACCAATGTTTCTTGCCCTGAATTTGATCCGGAGGATTAGGTAGCAATATCCAGGAGCATATGCCGACAAAGATACCAACACAGCCTTGGATGATAAATAACCACTGCCATGCTGCGTATCCCAAGGATCCGTCCAGATTCTGTTGTATGGCATATGCAATAAGGCCACTGAAGCCTCCGGCGATGGTCGAAGCAGAGTAAAAGAGCCCTATCACGTCAGTACTTGGCTATACCTTGAACATGGGTTGATTTACCAGAGCGAGTTGCCACCTCATCTCTTTTATACCAAAGACTCGTGTATAAGCTTAGGGATTGAAGGAAGGCAGTAGCGGCTCCAATCAGTACTCGAAGTGCAAGGACCGTAGCGGCGTTTTTGGCTGCTGCCGTACAGCACGAAAATGTTGCAAATAGGATAACGCAGCCTCCAATCTGTCGATTCGCTTTGAAGGAACGAACAGTAAGGTAGGCAGGGATAATAAAGAGCATATAGCCAACGTCTGAAACGGGTTAGCCATCACGAGAGAAACAATATTCATTAGCTCGGTCTTACAATACAAAGAAAGAACGTTGTAAAATTGGCCGTTCGTGATGTGGAGATCAGATTGTAGGCCCATGAGGCGGGCGTTTCCAATGTTTCCTCGGTCCTAAGCAGCCAACTTGTTAAAACGAAACTTTTGCGGATGATTAGATTTTCTGCTGCCCACCCATTGGTTCACGAGCATGATTAGAGATATCATCCCAACTAGAATGATATCGACTTTGAGAAGCAGGCCATTTTGTAACTTCTTCTTGTTGAGCGTTTGAATTGGATCAGTCGCTACAAATCCGTCATCGACGTACTTGATCGCAACTTCATTTTTTTCGATGTTGACTTCCGTGGAACTCATGGTATGATATAGCTCAAATGACTTGGAGATTGTAATAGCAGGCAACGAAGATGAGCGTCAAAAACAGAATATCTATTGCTTTTATATAGAGAGCTGCATTGCTCTTGGGTAAGATACTATTGAATCCATTATAGGAGCACCAAAACCTGGGGTTCTACGTGCCGGCAACCCCAGATCCGAATTGCCGGACGTGACATGCAGAAGTAGCTGAGACTTGAAGCCGTGAAACTCAATAGGCCAAGAATAATAGTGTAGAAGAATGAGGAGTTTAGCGCTGCGCTACAATATTCATGGGGCAAAAGGTGGGCTGTGCATCTTGCCAGAATAGGTAATTATCGCGATGGCCGCAGTAGCTCAACAAGGATTCAGAAGAATGCCCAAAGTGGTAATTTTCCCTTGTCCACGATACTGTCTAGTAAGTAGTATAATAGTATAACGTTGAGCTATTAAAGGTATGCCAAAGGTGATAGGATCAACCTGTGTTAGTTTAACTGACATACGCCCCCTTTTGAGTATAAAAACAGTGGAAACGTGCTAAGGAGATGCTTGTCCCCCTTACGAATTCGAGCGGTCTACGTAATCTATCAACCATCAGCCACTTTTGATGGCAACTCGCTGCCCAGACTCTCAATACATCGGACTTTCGTAGGAACAAAGCAGGAGTCCGATACTTATCTCCTGAATACGACACGGAGTTCGGAAACTTTCACTCAAATCCGCCTTCAAAGGATGTAGCCGCATTGGCAGAGGGCGAGCATGTTGGAGGAAGAAAAGATATAAATTGGTGCTAAATCTCGGCCACAATTCCATCTTTCTTTCTTTTCAGTATCTTCATTCACATCACCACTCAGATCTCCGAATAGCTTATACAAAATGCCCATCTCACTCACGCTACGGAAGCCATCCAGCTTTCGGGACAAGGAAAGCGAGCTTCAATTGCGCATCAAGGAGCCTTTCAATGTCGTGGCTGTCGGAGACATGATTCAAACGATGCCCTTTTCCAATAGGACTGACCCCAATATCCAAGCTCTTGTCCAGCTGATGCAAAAATCCGACATCACATTTGCCAACAACGAAAATACAGTCGTGGATCGCCTTACATTTCGCGGCCCCATCTCCCACATGGAAGCCGACAAGCACGTCGTGGATGACTGGAAAGATATGGGCATCGATATGGTCACGAAAGCTAACAATCATACATTCGATTGTGGTGATGCTGGTCTTGTCCAAAATTTTGAGCAACTTCGCCGCGTGGGTATTGAGTATGTTGGCACCGACTACAATACTGCAGAGGCGAGACTTGCCCGATTCAAAACCACCCCTAAAGGTATCGTGGGTTTCATCGGAGCGTATGCCGAAACAGAAGATCATTCTCAGCTGTTTGGTATATCCGCAAGAGACCCAATTGTTGTGGCACCAGACCAGCTTGCCCGGCTGAGAGCAATGCGCGATAGCCTTCTTGCTCGGCGTGCGGAAGTTAAGATGCCAATTGGCCTGCCTAATGCAGACCCCGAAGGATCTGTTCTTGTTTTTGGACGCCAATTCAGGGTTAAAAACGCCAGCGCTGACGCCGATGAAGAGATTAACAGCATTAAACGGCGCTTGGAACACCACCTGAACTCGAAGGGGACGATTACCTATAAGAATAACTCAGTCCGTCTGAATGTTTACCAGAGCGTCACCGCTGAGCAAATGCAACAGCTGAGATCCATTGCAGGCGTCGATACGAATGACAGCTCTGAGACTCTCGATGCTTTTGGCGTTCATTTCCGAGTCGGCCCTAAGATAGGAGAGTACAGCTATGAGATGGAGCCCCAGGATTTCCGCGACATTCTTCGTGAGGTTCGCACTGGGAAACAATTTTCGGATTTTCTCAGCGTTACCATCCATTGGCACCAAAACCGTTTCTCTTTCCAACACTACTCCTTCGACCATTATCCGACAGATTATCAGATCAAGTTTGCCCGTGCAGTTATCGAAAACGGCGCCGATTTCTTCTTCGGCCACGGCGTGCATACGCTCAAGGGAGTTGAGATATACAAGGGAAAGCCAATATTCTACGGCATCTCCAACTTTGTTTTCCAGAACCCTCAGTTTCGCTCATGGCGCGACGATGCCGCCGGACGAGCTCCGGCCTCCCTGGAGGGCCCTATTGTTGGAGACGGCGAGGCCAATGAAATGCGCTGGGCTTGGCTGAATGAGTCGGAAAATAGAGAGGCGCTGCTCATATCGGCTGACTACGCTGATGGAAAGTTGTCGCGTGTGTTGGTCTATCCGGCAGACTTGGGGAAAACTCCTCGCAGTGGATCTATGACTGGAACGCCCACAAAGCCCACTCTTGAGGTTGCCAATGAGATTCTTGGCCGACTTTGCGAGTACTCTGAGCCATTTGGGACTAAAATTTCGATTGAGGATGGTGTTGGAGTTGTTCATATTCCTTCTGAGTAGGGTAGTCTTGGGGTAGACTATATGTATTTTTTCGTGACTATAATAATAAAATACATACAAAATCTGTCCAGTATACAATTCATTTCCTTCTTTAAAAAAAGCGAATCATAACAAGAATAATATTTCAGCTGTGATATTACATATTCAGCAAAGCTCTATCGGTGCGTGTTGTAAAGCTACATCTAAATACTTCCATAGAAGATACCCAGGTTTTCCGTTACTGTGCACTAACCTAGAGGACTGAGCTAAGACTTTCAAGTTGCACATAAGATCACACGAGAAAACAGAGTAAGAAAAGAGATGTAATGGAGAGAAAGAGTACGAATAACAGGCTAAAGTGAATGGGTTGACCTTTTCCAATAAACTCGAGCTGTTGAGAACCGTATGGCTGATACATGTACTTCTTAACCGTGAGTCATCATCCCACCACATTGGCAGGATTCAATTCGAGTTAATAAGCATTATTCAGCTACGTTTTTCTAATAAACGCACGCAGTTACATCAGCACCTACGCAACTGATCACATCAGTATCTTCCTTTAATTTAAATAAGATTAGACCTAAACCCAAGTTTAATTTGATACACGTATTCTTTTCTCGCAGCGTTGAATGCCACCAGCTGAATTGCCGAATCTACTGGATCGAGTACCCGTCTCCAGGCCTTAACGTAAGCACATATCGACGCTAGGAACTAAAAACGTAATTCCGAATTGATGCCTGGGGAGCCTGGCCGTAGGCGGACTATAATAACAACTTGAAATGCCGAGAGCCTGAACCGTCGCGTGCTAAACGTCTCCAGAATACACAAGAATCTAAACCGTGCTCTCTTTCGCGACTCCGCTATAAGACTATCTGAGACCGACTATCTCTTCGGGGATCGGGAACAGCCAACCTAGGAATATGACAATCCACAACCGCCATGTCATCAGCGGACCCAGCAACGCAGCTTGATACACAGGAACAGCCTCAGAAGACCAAGAAGCCCCTATCCTGCATCTCCTGCAAGCTCCGGAAGCTGAAATGTGACCACGAAAAGCCGATATGCACTCGGTGCACCAAAGCCGGCAGCGAGTGCATATACCCAGAAGCAAGACGCAAGCCGACCATCCAGCGAAGCAACGTCAAGGAATTGGAGGCTAGACTAGGTGCGTATCGGATACGACAAACCCATCGCACTATGGAGTAAGCACATCAGCACCTAACACTTACATGAACCAATAGCTCAGGTCGAGGGCTATCTCAAGGAAGCTACTGAGGAAAGTCGAGATGTGAAAAGAGGCAAAGCCGACGGCAATCAAGACAGTGACGACGGTACGAAAAGTCGATCGAGAGCCGCGACGGCAACTGATGAGGAAGATGTTGCTGCCCTGGATGAGCAGACTCCATGTATCCCACTAGTACAGTTCACCGACCCCAATCAGTTCGCTGACCAGGCCGAATCTGGTGACGGCCTTCCTTTTGAGTCGTCAAACTTCGAATATCTGAATGGCAAGCAATATAGCAATGACGAGCTGATAGATCTCAGCATGTCAGAGACGTTGCCCCCTCTTGATGTTATAGAAGAACTGTATGTTGTATCATGCCCAGTTTCTTCTTCGTTTCTTCTTCTAACTCGACTTATGCATTGGACAGGCATGAATGCTTCTTTACTACGCAGTACCACTACATGCCGCTTATACAATCTTGCCGCTATTACCAGGCCTTTTATGGTGGCCCTATGAGGAAGCCGCCCATGTGCCTGCAATATGCCATTTGGGCAATGGGAGCACTGTGGCACCCCAAGTACGACCGATGTGCCGATGTATTTTATAAAAGGTCTCGATATTACGCCGAGGCTGACGAAATGAGAGTGAGAAGCCAGCTCTATCGCCCGTACTCGAATCATGAACTATCACGTAACTAACTGGGACTCAAGGAATCCGGAGAATATTTCATCACAATAGCACACGCTCAAGCTTGGGCCCTCATAGCTTGCTATGAAGCGAGAGCTATGCTCTATACTAGAGCGGGAATGAGTTGCGCCAGGTGCTGCCGCCTCGTACACATGCTTGGGCTTAACAAAATCGACAGTCCAGATGACGATGCTCCAGAGACTCTTGGCCCTCCGCAAGATTGGATCGAGCTGGAAGAGCGCAGAAGAGTCTTCTGGGTGGCCTTTTCATGCGATGCTCAATCAAGCATGGCAACTGGTTGGCCTAGTTATATCAATTCTGACGATGTAAGCTTGTCTTTTCTAGGCCCATGACCGATGTAAGCTGACTTGATAGATCATGACTCGACTTCCAGCTAGTGAAGAGGCTTTCATCTCTGGCGAAGAAGAAGAGTGCCCTTTTCTGGACGATGTTATGAAAGGCGCATCCTACAGCGGCTTTTCCGGCTCTCTCGTGCTTAACCACCTCTTAAAGGCCATCATGCGTCATGTCCATCTAATTAGGCCGTCGGACCGACCTGAGGATCCCACGCACGGAGAGTTTTGGAAGCGACATCGCCGTTTGGATAATCAGCTGTCGACCTTGTTCATGTTTATGCCGGACAAATTCCGTCTGCCAGAAAATTTGCATAACCCTCTAGCGACTTACATCAATCTCAACTTCCACGCATGCGTCATTTGCTTGCATCATGTTGCCCTCGAGGTCATTGAAAAGCATGGCCTTGGCGATCCTTTGAGAAAGGACAGTCGATACCTTTTAAAGAATGCCGCAGATGAGATTGCCAGCATTGTCAAGATGACATCCCATCGCTCATCATTATTTGTAAGACCTTTCTCGGCTACGTTAAAGACTCACAGGACTAACAGAGCCCTTAGAGCAACCCTTTGTGCGCCTTTTCGCTGTATAGTGCGACAACGGTGTACGTTTACCTAGCCAAAGAAGATCCAGCTACGGGAATAAATCCTGTCGACATGTCCAATCTTGAACTCATCGTCAATGCCATGGAGGCGATCGGTCGAATACATATGGTTACCTGTGCCTTCTTGCAGCAAGCTTGCCTTGATATCGACAATAATGGCCTCTCGTCAACTATCAAAATACCAGCCCTCTACCAATACCGCAATCTCTTTGGCGGCCCAGCCTCCAACATTCCCCTGCTGGCTCGAAGCCCCATCTCAAAACACACGCAAATGAGTTCTCCGCTGCCTGGGCGACTGCCTCTGGGCAACCCTCTGGGCCACTTACGGCCGACGAATCTGAGAATGACAAAGTCAATTCCGTTACTGACTGGGGTGACGGCACAAATGGGCCGAATGGGCATTACAGAGAGCTTCCGGCCTACCTTTGGCGCTATATCCAGAAATTTGGCACCCCGGCCCACTGATAACATGAATAAAAGAAAGCGAGATCCTATGAGTTCTCAGGCTGCAACAAATACAGACGCAGAGATATTTATGGCGGCCTTGCGTAATGGATATATTGGCCGCGCACCTACATCTGGAGATTTCACACCTCTCGATCGGACCAATTCACCGCACTTTTCTTTCTCACCTATTGGCCAAGGGACGGGCAGTGAACCGGGATCGAGTAGTAACAGCGTATGGCCTTGCACCACAGGAAGTGACCCAGGGCATAACTCAAGCGATTCCCAACAAGACCAGAGCCACCAGCCTTCAATGGCCTGGCAGTTGGATGATGACATGATGGCTTTTACCGAAGGCTTCTCCAACGATTGCCCGGATGCAAACGGTGGCCCACAGGCTTTTTTCTGAGTTATAACTCGTGCTACCATACTTGGACGGCGTATACAGATGACTGAATTTGGAGTACATGGTTACAATGGCTCTTAACAGGGAGGTGTTTCAGGAGTTCAACGTTCTGAACTGCGTTGAAGGAGATGCCATTCATTTTGTCTTATATGGATCGCCATCTGATGCTTAAAGCGATGCTATAGATTTTAGCCTATGAGAATATCAAGTACACATCTCCCCTTTATTGGTACGGTAGATGAGGCCCGGAAAATCGCCCCAGCTTCTCACATCCATGTTATTATCGCATTCCTCATTTTTCTTTTGGTGTGGAACAGAATGACTCGTTCCATGATGACAATCAGCTTTTAACGCCACTTTGATACAAGCAATTTCGTTGTGGACTGCTAATTGCAATCATGTACGTCGTCAGCTATTACGTCGACTCTAGTATTCTCATTACCACACATTTCTTACCATATTCAAAGATGGCAATCTCACCAATGAAATCGCTACCGGAGTTCGGGCTTTGGTCGACAGCGGCGAGAAAATGAAGCGGAGACACGTCGTCAGCAGCATTGTCACGGAAGTCGCCATGCTTTGTTTGCCGGAACTCGGGGTTGCCCAACAGCGGTTCAAACCACTACGTTTTATCTATAAACGAAGAGCTACAAGATAGAAATGTAGAAAGATAAATGAACTGAACATTAAAACAATCACGATCAAAGCAATGGATTCACACTTCCTAGCAGGCAAAAAGATAATTATTGCAGGTGCCGGGATGTCGGGCCTGTCTTTCACTCTCGCTCTTCGGCGCCTCTGGCCCGCTAATTTGACGCCTCCAGACATCACGATTTATGAACGCGAATCCAACGTCGTACCAGCCGGCCGAGAAGGATACACTCTGTCACTTGCTGGCCACGACGAGACCGGCGGCCTCTATGCAGCTCGCGATCTTGGCATACTGGACGACATTATGAAACATGCCGTGCAGGGCCTGGGGAATAAGTTCAAGTTTACAATGTGGAACAGCTCATGGAGTGAACTTTTAACTCGAAAGTTTGAGCCTGCTCCCGGTCTACCTACGTTAGGGATCCGAATTGCAAGGAAAAATCTTCGAAAAGTGCTGACTGATGCGGTCGGCCGAGAGCGAATTATATCGAATACTACTTGCGTGGATGCAGAGAGGCTCTCTAATGGGAAAATGCTCGTCAAACTCTCTGGGAGCCATCTACCAGAGAATGAGTCGACCGCTGAGTGTGATCTTCTCATAATCGCTGATGGAGCATCCAGCAAGTTCAGAGCAAGTCTCCGGCCAAATGATACCTTGCAATACACTGGAATCATGCAAAAAGGCGGCCTGGCTATCTTTCCAAATGGCATACCAAAGCCGGTTGACGAAAAATGGGGAATCATACTTTCCTCGGGCAAAGGCGTCGCTTGCTTCCTGTCGCCATACGATGAAACAAGCGTATCTTGGGGCTTGAGCTATCGCGCACCAACTATTGAAGAGCCATTGAAGATCAGCAGCATCGAAGAAGCACAATCAGTGATAGAAGAATGCAAGGAGCTTGGAAAAAGAGTTTCTTGAACCATTCCAAAGCATTCTTAACGCAACGGATCCAAAGTTTGTGTCTCGGCTCGCTGCTAGAGATAAACAGGCTTTCAGCCATGATCTTTCACTCGGACCGGCAATCTTCATAGGGGACAGTAACCACGCAGTTACTCCATTTTCGGGATATGGAGCTAGTCTTGCCATGAAAGATGGCTGGGATCTTGCAACGCAATTGTGCAGCTCTCAGAGTCTGGAAGAAGCTGTTAAAGCGTACGATGCTATTAGCATACCGAGGGCCACTAAAGTACTCAAGGAATCACGCCAGCGGATTGATATGAGCCATGCGACTGGCTTTAATTACTTTTTAGATAGGAGCCTCCTTAGTTTTGGTGGATTTGTTCTTGGGATCAAAGATGCGTTAGGTTCTACATAGGAGCGAGAAAGCTTCTATCAACGTACATGCGATAGATTGCTTCTACCTAGTTCCTGAAACGGAGACAATTTTTATAAATTTATCTCTTAAAGAAACAATACTTTCAGTTCTTTTAAAATGGGAAAGTCATCCTTTATTTATCCCACAAATGTATCTGAGTAAAGAAAGAGAAATGCGAAATCATATGTAAACTATCCGAGACTTCACGAGGCCCTGCGTAGTATTCTAAGCACCTTGAATAACAAATTAGCAACGTAAAGCAGAATATGAGGACCCAAGATATAAAGGAAGAGGCCAATGAATATTCCAAGCGCAATGGCAGGAACTTGTGCAAGCTGGCGAGTTATCCACGTAGTGATATCGCCAACCAATAGCCATTCCCCACTCATCTTTCTCGCTTCACGCAAACCTAAGAGGCCATCCAAACTTCGTCTGCTATTGTCGCGAATATATGCATCAATCCCACCCTTTTTCACCATTTTCTCTAGTGCTTTCTCGAGGGTTGGGCGTTCTTTGTAGCAACAGCAATCTACTGCCATTTCCTCCTCTGAGTGTTGAGAGTGAGAATCACGGTCGAGTATAGGCACACCGTAGCCGCAGGAGGTTTGGACCTTGTTTTAAGAGTCAGTCTTTTGGTAAATAAATGAAAGCGCAAGGAAATACGCCAACCTTCCATATCTCCAGCATAATGACTGCTCTTATTCCAGGAAAATCCCCTTCTTGGCCGATAGATTGCATCAATTCCGAGAACCTTGGATCAGTTCTCTCAACGACCGAACCAGTGCAAAACAGTCGCATGATTCGAGGTTTCCCATCCAGACTGCAAAACATGAGAGTGGCTCTCTTATTCTCGTATAAATGAGAGATTGTCTCGACGCCTGAGCCAGCAGTGTCCAGATACGCGGCATGATTTGAGTCGAAGATGTGAAAAGTGGATTGTATAAGGCCTTTTGGGGAGAGATTGACATGTTGGCCATTTAGAGGGGCCGATGCGATGAAAAACATTTGTTGTTGCAGCGCCCATGTTCTAAGGTCCTCAGAAATAGATTTGTAAAAGTGAACCATGGTATTTGATGGATTATGATGAAGTGTTCTTAACTGAAACAAATTTTTTTTTTTTACAAAGTTTAGGAGAAAAAAGTATTAAAAAACTGCCAGGAACAGGGTGAAACGAATTAGATGCCTCTCTATATAAATTTAATTGAACCACTTCTTGATACTTCCTAATCCTCGGAGATAAGGCACTGTTGTCTTCTGTAGAGACTTTGACTGATGATTTGTCGCATGGTCTGGATCACGGCTGAACAGCTACCATCTAACTCACTTCCAACTCACATAATTTATATAAGTAGCATTTCGTGAGTGCCTCAACTCATATCTTAAGGCTTGATGCCAAGACATTGTCAACAATCAAGCCGCTATATTAGCTTCGCCTTTTATTGGAGATCTTAATTCCCGATCAAAGCCTCCTTCTCCGCTGCCAAGTGCCGGCATTATCAATGCCCGGATCTGCTTGGCTTATACGGATGCTGTAGCAAGTCAACGCCACCGAGGTTTGAAAGGAAAAACAATAGTAAGCTCTGGCCACTCTATTTCCGCCGACTCTGCTTTTGGAGCCAAATTGTTGGCACTATTGTATTCTGTGACGCAGCGGGGCTTCTTCCGCGGACTTTAGAATTTGGCCCCGCTGCCCATCCCACTGTAGAGAGAATTCTCAAACCCATGGAAAGTGCGAATATACGATAATGAAGTACGCAAATAGTGGCGAGAACAAACACTGCTGCTTCTAAAAGACTCGTATTTGGGAAGACAGTAGTCAACCATGTTCAACCCGATATCATAGTCGAAGCGGCATTGAGAAGCATCTCCTTCTTCCCAGGGTTTTATCTGGTGAGCAGCTCTCGATAATGAAGACGAATATCAGGTCAGTCGTGCCAACAAAAAATTCGACCACTCTTGGCTAAGGTCATGGCCTCCTCAAGAAGTTCAGTAGGCTTTCAAGATACCCAGATAGATGGATAGAAAGGCAAGACTATAAGCATAGAAATCCAAGCTCTAATAAGAATCAACCATGATCCTGCTCAACATTGAGCGTTAAATTTTTAACTTGTAAACAAAATCCACATATGGAGCCCAAAAGATACGCAGCAGCCAGTCGTATTATATAATGCTGGTGTTCGAGTAAGCTACACTGCAAGGACGTGAATCATGACTTGCATGTATAGAATAGATGAAGGAGGCACACTTGGGCAGAAACACAGCCCCGCATTCCTACTGTAGGATTTTACATCGTCGTTTAGCTTCTAACACGTGGGCACGCGGGTGAAAGTAGCATATGACGAAAATCCGTGCGTGAGCGCGAAGACCATTGTTGTTTTAGTTAATTCACACATCATTTATCTATTTTTCAATGGGGAACCATGACATCGCAGCTGACTATGCAGCATCCATACATACGTGTAATCAACGCAATAATCTGAAGCGGGCGCATATGAGGGGTCTAATTGTGATTTGCGATGGACAATTGGGTTTGAAGGATGAGCTTGCACGATAGCGTGACATCCATTCATCACTTCGGATGACAGACATGACTAGCCATGCAATCTCAGCCTCCATCGATCTTGAGATGCTACTGGCCCACCATCTTAGCCGTATTTCCGGGACCAAGGCCACTCCAACACATGGCTGTATGTCATAGGTGGAATCCCTGAAGCGAGATGAGATAGCATTTCAGCTAATGATGTGCGTCTCCGCAAATCAAGGAAAGGGCTAGAACTAGCGGATCTTGCATTAACAGAATTAGGGAAACGTTAGTACCAAGTAGATATTTGTGGTAAAGTAATGGGAGTCTAAAAAAGTAGAATTTTCTAGATATTTTATATCGTTGTATGCTAGACAACCAAGCTGTTCAATACTGGATTAGAGAACATATGGCTACTAGCGGTTATGGTAGTACATAGGATACATAAAGATCAAAGTTAATAGGCAAATAAAACTCTGCTTCTCTGCATATATTGTTCATTTATACTATCTATATTCGTCTACTCCCTAGTTCATTCCTTCGCTTCTTCCTTCACAATCCACTCTCTTCCTTCGCATCCTATTTCTAGATAGCCTAGCCAGCTAGCTTCGCATCATACCATGCTCCATCTTTCTGCATGGATTTACGTAGGTGGCTAGCTTGGTTTAAGCATACCTGAGCTTTGACATTAAAGGGCTTCTTAAAGACAGCCGCGGGACGTTTTCTCAGATTTATTCCAACTTATCCTTCGAAATCGTTTACACACCAATACCGGGTTTCATTCTACTCTAATCTCTTGAAACCCCCTGAAATACCCTCCAACATGTCTTCCAAGACACTTCCTGTCATTATCGTTGGTGGCGGCCCAGTTGGTTTAATGGCTGCCCACATCTGCAATAAACTTGGTCTGGATTTTGTACTTCTCGAACAGTATCATAGCGTGACTCCAGATATTGGAGCATGTATCGGCCTATGGGCACCTTCACTGCGAGTTCTTGATCAACTTGGGCTGTGGGATGCATTTGAACCTCAAGTAAAACCAATGTTTGACAAGATATCTTTCACGCAAGAAGGAGGCATCATTCACTCGGGCTCGATATTCGCTGTAAATGAAAAAAGGTGCTATAATTACTCCGATCCATTAGATGACACTCACTGACTCTGATTAGATATGGTTATCAAACATCCATGTTCCGGCGGCACGGTATTCTTAAAACTTTATACGACTCTTTGCCAGAACGCTCTAAGCAGCAGATCTTGGTAAACAAGAAAGTCGTCGCTCTTGATATCAAAGAAGAAAGCGTCAGCGTCCGCTGTGAAGATGGGTTTGAGATTGAAGGCTCAATCATTATCGGTGCAGATGGATCGCACAGCGCAGTGCGAGAATGTACAAAAGAACTGGCCCGTAAGAGCTTTTCCGAAAATGAACCCTTTGGAAAAAGTGAGGACTTTAAAACAACATACCGACTCTTGTTTGGAAACTGTCCACGTATTGGCGATGCTAAGCCTGGCACCGTCTACGAGTGTCATAGATTCGGAACCTCTACCCAGGTATTTGTTGGCGACGACATCATGTGGTTTTTTCTCTATGAAAAGCTAGATAAGCCCACGTCTGAGCACAAATCATACGCACAGAAAGATGCCGATGAAATTGCCGCTCGCTATGCGGACCATCGTATCACAAAAGGGCTCCATCTTCGAGACTTGTATGAGGCGCGAAGTGCCTCGGGTGCAACTGATCTCGAGGAGGGAATTCTCGACAAATGGTGGTGGAAACGTATTGTTCTCGTCGGAGACGCGGCACACAAAGTGACTCCCAACGCTGGTTTGGGATTCAACAGTGGCATACAAGATTTGGCTGCGATTGCAAATGGCATCCGAAGTCTTCAAAGCAAGGGAGGAAGTCTGCATGATAACGAGGCCATCGAAGCGATCTTCTCGAAATATCAAAGCGAGAGAACGAAGCCCATGAGAAAATTCGGTGATCTCTCTGCCAAAACAACACGCATATGCGCCTGGCACTCGCGCACTGCAATGATATGGGATCGCTATATCATGCCTGCACTCAACCTTGAACTCATCATGAGCAGACTTCTGGTGGTGCCGATAGTCAGCAATTCTATTGTCCTCAATTGGCTGCCTGAGCCACATTATCGCTCCGGGTCAATTGCTTGGAAGACTGCTCCGAATCTGAATCTTACTGAAGAGGTTGCTTAGGCTACTGCATATTCAGCCTCGGCGAGTGGCGGAGGAGTTCAGGTTTTAGTTAAGACAACACATTTATCAGGCTAATGTATTCTTTACCTTATAATACCATCATTACTGTGTATTTCATTCCAATAGCCACATCTTTGGTGTCCTTTCCATTTTTAGAGGCACTCACTAAACGATAAGCTAAAATGCAGGCCTGGGACAAAAAATGCCGATGAAGTTGAAGGCATGTCGAAGACTACTCAATGTGCTTTTGCGCCGAGAGCCCATAATTTGGTTGACAATAGCTGTGGCACTTTGGGTCTACAAAGCACATGTAATTAGATGCATAGGCACAAGCCATGAAAAACGTGGACCATAGATTGATACTTTCAGCTTGGACGTATCCAAAAGTCTGTGAATGCCTAAAGCTGACGTCTACAACAACCCCTGTACCCAACTTCTATCCACGCTGCAAAGACGAATATCATCAAATACTTTAATCAGCTGAGAATAATTAAAATTTAAGTGAGCGCATCCGTCATTATATATATCATCCACGTATTGCGCCCTCTATATCCGCCAATTGCGGCCAATATCTTCAGACAGCTCTGGGATTAGAGCGAATATGAGCTCATCGATCGCGACAACTGCACCGCATTAAAATATATGATTGGCTTTTCGTCATGGTAGTAAATGAAAAGATTGGTCCAGCTATGGCTTTCGCCTCTCAGCTGTGATTGTTCTCGTGGAGGTAGCTGAGAATGCGCCCATAAGAATTTGTGGCTGGCTGAGACAAAGTGACGGAGCTGAAGCTGGAGTAATCTCTTATAAAGTAAGCCGCGCTCTCCTTCATAGCTTTGAGAAATTCTTCATTGCATTGTGTCAAGTTTGGTATATCACACTACAAGGGCCATTCTATGAAAACATTGGAACTTCTCTTTTAAACTAGTCTTGATTTGCGGAAAGGCAACTCCTCGCCATCATGCTTGTTTACCAAGGACAGCCAAAAGCCAACCCTGATGGAGTTGAATCGGTCACGGCCATTCTTCCAACAAAGGCTGAAGTTGGAGCGCCATGCATCGTTCTATGGCGCAAAGCCACCACAGCATCGACCAATTCAAAAGCTGCGAGCAGGGAACCACCCAATTTTGGAAATTTCGAAGCAATTCTAGAAAAGGGCGACGACAAGAATGCCAAGTTCAAGTCGGCCGCGTCCAACTTGGAACTAGACTTTACTGGAGACCATAAAACCGTGTCTCTCAGCTTCCAGCCTACTCATGGCGGCCAAATCCAGAACACAAAGTTGACCTTGGCCCTGGGCGACCCGTTCAAGACTCACTCGCCCCAATCTGAGGCATCCATCTTTGGCGGGCCCGTCATCATCCAGAACAAGGGCCGTGAGAATCTCATTGCTCTAGTTCTATGCGAGAAAGATGAAAAGGGCTCCCAAAAGCCAATCAGCGTCTTGATTGAATGGGGTGCAGAGGTTGCCATGACCGAGATACCTCTGAGAGTTCAGACTTGCCAAAGCAAAGACAAGGACACCATTCCCGACCATGACGAAAATCTTTGCTTCAGCTTGAACAGCCGTCAGCACCATTTCCACGGGATGGTGAGGCGTCCGCGTCGTTCTCCGCCAGAGCTGCTACTGCAAATTCGCCCTCTGCCTAATGCTCAGTCTAATGCCAAATCTGATGAGAAATCCGATGAGCCAGCAGCTTGGCAGACAACGCAGAGCTATCCTTCCATCGGCAAATACAACGACTCCATGCACACCATTGTGCGCCGATCTGCTGAAGCTCGCCACACAAGAGTGTGGAACGATACTGCCGATAACGACAAAGGCATTGCGCCATCACTTGTAACTGTCACTATCCAAGAGAGTGGTGCGGCAAATGACACATACAACAAGGGCATGGCGGCTGCAGGCCTCTTCGTCGCTCTCCTAGGAGTTGCTGCTTGTGCTGCGCCGCCATCTCTGAGCTCAGTTGGGTGGGCAGTTGGCATTGTGGGAATGCTTCTTGCTGGCAAATCAGGGCATGACAACTTTCACGAAGATCCTGGCAAGTCCATTACCAAGGTGCTTTACCCGAGAGATCGCATTTGTCGACGAGCTGTTGGAAGTGGTGGTAATGAGATTCTCATGTACCGAGCCTATATGGAAGGGCATGTGCTGAAGATTACGAAATACTTCAGGCCATCTGCCGGAGTCGGTATAATTAGGGTCTCGAATATCATCAATAGCCCCCCGCCTCCGCAGGGATCATGGCAGGTGGAAGAAATGTTTTCTTTTCAGTTTGCCGAGCCCCAAATTATCAATCTTTACCGCTATATCAAAATCCGTGGGTTGGTTCCCACGGGTAATAACGAGAGTGGCTCGGGGCTCCCCAGCCATGGGCTCCCTTCTGCAGGCTCATTCGTTTGGTTCGATACCAATGGAAAGTTTCTGAAGTTTTATGAAGCAAAAAGAGAACAAGGCGGGAAGGGTGCAGAGCCTATTACTCGTTTTGGGTTTGGATTGTTCGACCCAAAGAACGATAACAAGGCTATTAGGCATAATGTCATGTCACTGGTCCAGGGAACCAGCACCCAGCTGAGCGCCAACATTGCAGTTCTCAACTTGGACGACGATCACGGCACTCCGGTAGTGACTATGCATAACTGGAAAGCCAGCGATTTGGATTGGGTCGCGAAAGCTGACAAACAGGAGGATGTTTTGGACTTTATCCAAAAGAACCGGAGAAATTGGAACTGGGGATACCAGTGGGATAGTAAGAGTGGTGATATCTATATCATTGATTCGCCCTTTCATTACAGAGAGGACTTTATGACTCAGCATGAGGGCACTCATCTATTCCTTCCAGTCAGCAATAAAGACTGGACATATACATCAATGGTTGTGAAGGACCCCAAAGCACCGTCATCGCGCAAATGAGCTACCCCAGCCGAATAGTACAACGCAAGAATCTAGGCTTAATCGATGAGAAATACAAGATTTGAACTTTGACTGCCCCTGGATCTCAATGTATGGTGAGACGAGTGAATGCAAAAACAACATACATACGTGAATGATATATACTCCTCTAGAGGTGGCACTTGTGAAACAGCGCTTTATAGATTAGGTAACCGTGCATAGGAGTGTAGTCCCTTGAACATCAACCAGGGATTATTCGAAGCTATTCACTCGGATAATTCAGCCTTTTACTGTCATATTTGGCCAATGATAAATTTTGGGTTGGCTTCACAGTTAAAAGCCCAAAGATCGATCTGCATGTCATTTGTGACCAGCATAAAATGTGTTGCATTTTACCACGAAGCCATGTGGCTTCATGTCCGGTGGCTGCCACCACCAGGCACAACCTCCACTTCATTTCGTCGTACAAAGCAGTCACACAGTCAATATCAGACAGCAGGGGCGCCCATCAGCGATACGTAATTGGGAAAAAAACAAGGCATCAAAAACCAGCCACAATAGCAGGCAGACCAAGTCCAAATGTCAAATTCGAATCCAAGGCGAGAAGAAAACGCGTCCAGCCCAGCACATGGCCCGTTATTATGCCTTGAAAAACACCCACAGGTCAGCCTCAAGAACAGCACAGCAGGCTCCCACGCTACTAGAAATTAAAAATCAGGCACCAACTGCGAAATGTGTGTGGAGATTCGGCAGATCTTCCGCCGTTGTGTACCTGAATGCCTCGTAGTTTTGGCATTTTTTTTTTCCTCGCCAAGATTTTTTTCTTTTGACGGCCTCGCAATGAACGGTTGCTCCAATGCGCCAGCCAGTAACTGATCTGCATAGAAATATTTGGAGTAGGGTTGCGGCTCATGTATATGTCAGCTTACATACGGTGTTGTGCCCAATCACTTCCATCAGCTCTATCTAATCTTCAACCACTGGCTATCCATCAGAGCTCCAACTATCACGGCAGGCATCATCTACACCAACGGTGTAAAATATTTGCATCGTCTCTTGCCCTGAAAATACGGCATGGGCCAGTCAACAATACATGTTAATGAAGATTGGGAGCAAAAGCGTAGCTTTGTCTTACAAACAGAGCAAACATTCATGTCAGCAGCCCCATAGCTGTATCACGGCCCAGGGCAGTGCCTCACCAAGCCCTTTTTTCTCTTCATTCTTTTGTAGATTTGCTGCATTACTGGCGTGAATTGCGTAGACTTAATAAATTTCACCACAAGATGCGTCACCTGGTGGAATCAAGTGAAACATTATCCAGGGGTCTGTCTGCTAAAATGGAGAGGCCTCACCTACCTGGCTAGCAGGCAGGGCGAGAGAATCCATCCTGGGAATGGCGATCATTTGGGCCAGCTGCCATATAAATGCACATGATACTTTTACCATCATTACAGTTTGCAATTTTTCTCTCTACTATACAGCAGTCACACGACAGTAGCAACCATGGATAAGAAAGGTTACCCAAGCAAAGCCTCCAAGAAGCCGAGTAGCGGCAGCAACTCCAGTGGTAGACAGCATGGAGAATCGTCATCCAGGTAAGCTAGATGTTACGCAAGATGCGAAAAGCAGTGTTGATAACATGTTACAGCTCCAAGAAAAGGGACCAAAGCTACTCCCTGAACAGGTACTTGGAAACCCCCCAACGCCACGAAACATGGGATTGGGAACAAAAAGCCAAGCGGAGGAGCGACAAGAACCATCGCCTGTAGGAGAGGCATACCGTCCCGAATATCTTGCAACCTTTATCAAGTATGCGCCCCAATCTATCATGCCATCATATCATCATTTAAAAGCATCATCTGCCTATCAGGAAAACCAATTAATCAATGCAGCTACAGTATACCGCCAATGCGCCTTTGAAGCAGAACCAATCCCATATACCCACAAGTCGACACATGAACCATCCACCTTTCCACCACAACTATAGCCCTCACCATCATATATGGCCGGACCATATCCCCTTCTCTTTTTGTTCGAATACCCTCAAGCTTCACCCTTAAAATCAGCCCTTTGTAAGCCAAGCCAATCCCACGGCTTCGTGTCCGCCTCTACCGGCGCAGGCATGCTTCCCCAATACTCCACCCCGCAAACAGAGTTCTCAGCAGACCACGACCTGTCCACTCCGAAATATCTCTTGATGATCTGACTCTTGATGGGCTTTTGAGAGACCGTCTGCGGCATCTCTTCTCCGGGACCAAGAATCTTCACCAACACAGGGAGCATGTATTTCGGCAGTGTCTCGTTCATGTCTTTTCGCAGGCGTGCGAGATTGATCGTCTGCTCGGAATGCCGTCTCTGCAGCTGCTCCTGCTCCGGAGTGAGACGGACGACGGCGGCGCATATTTCCTTTGCTTCATTGTCTGGCACGCCCAAAACGCAGGCTTCGGTCACGTAGGGGAGAGCTGTAAGTACAACCTCGACTTGGACGCTTGGTATCCGGTAGTGTCGAAACAGGATATCTAGAGAATACTAATCAGCATACTAGGCAACTGAATGTGGGAGGAGCATGTTGTCAGTAAAGACGTACAGTCAGCATTGGCACGGCCAGAGAAGATGAATTCGCCATCCTTGCGCTCCGCAAAGTCTCCTGTCTTGAAATACCCGTCGGCATCGAAAGCGGCTTTTGTTTTTTCTTTGTCTCCAATATATCTTTTGGCAGGTCTATTAGCATAATCCCAATTTCACAATCGTATTGCTATTATACAGAACTTACTTCCTAAGCATGAATGGGCTCCTGACACAGATTTCTCCGTGATTGCCATCTGTCAGCTTGACTTCAATGCCGGGAATTGCAGCGCCAATTGCATCCTGAATACCGTTAGTTTAGGCTTTTTTTTTTTTTTTTTTTTTTTTTTTTTGTACATTCAACAGCGAAATTGGAACAAAAGGGTTTGGAAACGTACCGATCGCTCTGTGCCGTCAAGGTCCTTCCAAGTCGCCAGACCGCCAACCTCTGTCGATCCATAAACATTCTTAAACGTCAGTCCGGTTCTGTTCTTCCAAAACTTCAACACGGACGGCGAGACCATGGCGCCGGCGCAATAGATGATGCCGATGTTCCGAAACGCTTTGATATACTCCTCCTGCTCATCCTCGCTCTGTGCCTCCAGCCACTCCTTCATCTCGCGCAAGATACCAGGCGTGAATCCCGTTCCGGTGATGTGGTGACTGCGCAAGACTTCCCAGAGGCGTCCTACTCCAGCCCGCTCCTTGAGGATGTGAAGCTTCTTGCCGGTGAGCATGGGCTCGACCAGGCTGATGGCGCCACCAAGCCAGTGAGGCGGTCGAAAGCACACCGTCTGGCAGTTTGGAGGCGCGTCTGGCTGAAACACCATGCAGATTCGCGGAAGAACAGCGCCCTTTGGCGGCCCGGTCGTGCCTGACGTGAAGATGACCAATCCAGGGCCATCAGGGGCCATGTTGAGCGTCTCATCAATGGTGATGTCGATTGTGCCTACGGGCGCGGCATTGCATGAGATGGGGATGGCCACAGGCTTGAGATCCGTCGAGGCGCCGGACATGGCCGCAATTCGCTCGGCCTTTTCGTAGCAATCTTTGCCAGCGAGGATGCAGAGCGACTCTGAGCTGTCGACAAAATATCGCGCCTCTTCGGGGAGGATACCAGAGCCTAGAGGTCATCGCATTAGTTGGATCAACATGGTATGCCATGCGCATTGCACGCACCAAATGGCATCGCCGCTCCTCCCAGCACGCGAGTCGCAAAAAAGGCAACGATAAACTCATAGCCGCTCCTTGTCAGCACCGCGACATACGGCCTCTTCTCTTTGAAAACGCTTCGTTCACTGAATTCAGACGCCGGCAACTGCTGGCGCATGAGATCGCGCATCCGCAGGATATCTGCTATGAGCTCCTCGAGAGTCTTCTCAAAGCCGAAGTGGTCGTAGATGTAAGGCCCCTGGCCGGCGCATCTCTTGACTGATCGCAGGAATTGCACCAGAAGTAGGTCGTTGGGGAACTTGTCCCTTGCAGATCCGACCGCCATGGCTGCGGCTGTGGTTGCTGATGCCGATGTATAAGTGAAGGGCTCCTTGTATAGATAATACTTATAGAAGAAGCATTGAAAATTGTGTGTGGAAAAGTGTCAGAAATATATCCTACTTGGTCCTTGTCGTGAATGAATGCCGTATATATATATACTTGAGTCAATCACTCAGTCAACACCAAGCCGATGGTGCGTGAATTAGACGCCGAAAGACACGCTGTGAGACTCTCCGCCACCAACAGACGCAAGAGACAACATCTGGCTAAACCGCCGCATGGCAACCGGCCAATGCCTGCAATTTATCGTGCTCGACCTCGCCTTCATCGTGAGAGAATTACAGGTCCGAATTCCAGCACATCCTTCCAGCTTCACCCAACTCACCTACAGTACGCCGAAAGAAACGGAACAAGCAGGGTCATCGGACTCGCCCCACGGAGAGCGTCCGAAGGCCTGTTTGCCTGGCTCCATCCATGCGCTCATGCAGTAATGCAATGCAACCACGCTCTTCTGACAGGGTTTGGGAGCCGCTCGCGGCTCGAGCCCCAGTTTCCGCAGCTCTTAGTCGGGTGCGGCCGATCGTCGTTATCGACGTCTCAAAGAAAAGGGCCAGTTGGTTGCCAGTTAGTCTTGCGTAACGGTGGCACGGATCCAGCGCCACGGCCCCCGAGTCTCGGATGTCTCGTTTCTCGGGGCCCTATTGTTTGCTTCTCCGCACGTCTTTGCGGGCTTTGCTGGAGGTTCCTGTAGGGAGCCGGATCGGGGGAAACGCGATGCTGCGTATACCACGCCTGATAGGCCTGAGAGACGCACAACAAGCGGCACACAAGGGTGGAGAGAGACGCATTTAACCAACGAATTGTGGCGCCCGGCCGTGGATCGAATGCAGTAACGCGGCAGCCTCATTGTCCCCGCATGCTAGAAAACGCGGCGATGAGGCAAGACATCCGAAGCCCCTGTTGCAGCAAATCGAGCAGCTGAGCGCCTCAAAGAAGCACCAGCCCTCTTCCGATCGACCTGTCCCAGCATCGTGTTCTACGAGGAGTAGTCTAGAAGCTAGCATAACGCCACCGGCGCTGTGACCCATGACACCTGGACACGACTCGACCCTTTATCTATTGCTTCAAGCTGCATTAGAGCCTTCTGGAAAGGCCAGGCGCCCAGCATCGACCTGTGACCGCCACTTTGCGTGCTCAAACGCCGCCTTGGCCAGCTGAATGAGCATCATGTCGCTTCCGGAAGGGCCCATGACGGAGCCACTAAAGGGACGGCTCTCTGTTCTAGCCGTTACTCGCGAGCGATATGTCGTCTGTGCGACTGTCGTTGCTGTTGGTTAGCCCATTTGACTGATTCTTTGGCAAATATGAACAAGGAGATGAAAAGGGAGATGAACAAGTCAAGGGAGTGGGAATGAAATGCGTCAGCAAAGAGAAGAGGAAGCTCACAAGGCACGATAAGATGCGGCAGTCCCAGAAGAGGAGCCAGAGCCCCAGGGCCAATGCCATCGATTCTGCTCGGTGCTCTGCACTACATTAGCTGCATGCACTGGAATCCTTCATGCAATATAATTAATTGTCAACACACTGTGGTAAGTCGTCGCGGTAATGCACTGTATGGTGAGGCCCGAAAGGGAGGATCATGATGCTATCGGAGTCTTGGAGGGTCGGCATGACGTTCTCGCCGAACCACGTTTTAAAGACTCCAATTCGCTCGCGGTGGCTGCTACCGTCTTCTGCGGACTCGTTTTCGCCGACACGCCTAGGCAATGGTTATCCCCTATTCAGCATATGCATCTTGGCTTGCTCGGCTTATCAGACAAACTGCTAGTCTGGGGCAGTTGTCTGATCTGACCCCGTGGAGGACATACCATCTGAATCGGGGAGTTGCTTCGACATAAGGCACATGCCCGAATTTCTCCTTGTAAATTCGGCGAAAATCCTCATATTGGTGGTAAAAGTCGGCACAAAAGGAGCTGAAGGGAGCCTGAGTCATATTTAGTAATGTAAAGTATTACCGTCGGAGATGCCTGGCGCGAATACACTCACCTGCCTCATATATTCTTCAAGGCTCTGCCCATTGGCCTCAACTGGCGGCTCGGAATCCCAAATCTCCGACAGGCTTATCTTGTCAGCTTGAATGCCAAGGAAATGCTCCAACGTAGCGACAAATGTGTCTGTGAGGGCCTGGTTTCCCTCAAAAACGGAAGCAAAGTCCAAAGGGTAAATGATGCGTTTGGGAAACGCGACCTTGTCGTCTGTCATGTTTGATACTGCCTGAACAATTTTGAGCAAGTCTTTCAGGCTGCGGCTCGAGAAGCCAGCTGCGGAATAATTCCTGAATACACACATCAGCATAAAGTTCATCCTCATAGCCCCCTAACTATTATTTTTTTGTACTTGACTTACTGGGAATCAATCTGCCATCCGTCCAGAGATATAGCACCGGCTGAGGGTCGAATCGAGTATACACCATGGACACGCGCTTGCTCACGGATTCCATCAAAGCCTAGACAGTTAGTAAACTACTCATTCCCCAATCTCAAAATGAGAACAGTTGAGCTCAACTTACCATCTTGCGCTATGGCATATTCCATCCAGTCGTATCCGCTGACGCTGGCTCCAGCACCGGCTGCGCTTCCACCCGAGTCTTGATATCCGTCACCCCTTGGACTCCATGGAGCTCCTGCATCGACCCATTCTCGGCCAGAATCAAACTGCGACGATTTGGTTTTGCCTACAATGATAGCTCCCATGTCAATTAGGCGTTTGACAAATTCTGCCGTCTCGGTGGCTTCAGTATCGTGCAGCTCCGTCCAGGCTCGGCTCGACAAGGTCGTGCGAACCCCTTTGAGCGACGCAGCATCGGTGATGGATATTCGGACTCCAGACAAGGGTTTGCGAATAGACGGCGCTGGATGGTAGAGCCGAGAAGGTACGGCAATAGACTTGAACGAGCCATTGTCTGACAGGGACGACAGCGCTTCATATCTGTAATCTCGCATTAGAGCACGCATTCAATCGGCTGGGCACGAGGTAGAGAAACATACCCATCTTCAGTGTTGTTTATACTATTAGGAATCACTCCATAGGTAAATGCATCCAAGACGTCGTCATAGAGTCGCCATGCCTGGTACAGGTTCGGCCCGTGAAGGAAATAAGGACCAGAGGGCAGATCTCCAAAGCCACCTGCATCAGTCTCGGCTTTGTCTTCAGCCTCAATCTGCTGCAACCTGACCACGGTCCTGCTGCTCCGGGGACCGATATTCTGGATGAGACCGATGGTGTTGTCCTTGTCTGGCTTTTCTACCAGAATGCCGCCGAAATCAGACTGGAAGACGTCGTCTACGGCAGCGAATAGATCCAAAATGCCGTCAACATCGCTGTTAATCTCGCTTGTCGTGAGGAGAGTGACTGGAATCAGTGCATCAGGGTTGATTGTCTGCTCAATCGTGCCCTAAACAGTTGCTCAATGTTAGCACAGATGGAGCTCTCGCAGCCTGCAATTGACGCGTCGTGTCGTACCAATTTTTGAGGATGCAGCAAATACTGAGAGCCCGCAACGACGACGGTGAAGAGGTTCTTCATTGTAATGTTGATGCTGGTTTTGCGTTGCTTGGGCCGCCAAAAGCTTAAAGGCGGTATAATTGGGGATCGATCTGCTTTCGAAGCCGGCCCCGCGCCCCATCCGAGGTATTTATTGATCTCGTCCCAATGATGAAAACCGGGAGAAACACGCCTTACTTATACCAAAATGACATAAAAAAAAGAAAAGAACAAGAAAAAAGCCACAAAGACAGGAGACGCGGGAGACTGTCGTTTATTGAAACTCATTTCCTGCTGCTCTATACGTATGTCTCACTCTGAACGCCGTGATTGGCTGCGAGCGCCCCAATCCCTGTCTGCAGGTCATACATTTCCAGTTCGGATGCTACCTGTACGTAAATGAGGAATGACAACCTGGTGCGTCTGAGATTTAGGGTGTTGAAAATTCCAAGGAAATAGTTTCCAATGACTAATTCGTGCGTACATATACATGTCATCTACGCGTAACTTGGTATGAATCATATGATATGCATGCGGAGACGAGAAGCATATTGCAGCACACACTCTTCTTACATGTACATGATACCGCATGGGTATTGTAGGAGGGTTTTATTCATTGTTTATATGTGTACGTAATATAGAAAGCGGCCATAACTGCAGTCTAATTGCTAACAATTCGCCATCTGCTAGTAAGCAAGCTCTCCAGTATGCTGTACCAACAGCTTCTTCCCCTCAACAATCTCCGCCGAACGCTGCGCAAGCTCCTCAACAGACCAATTGGCACTGACATATCGTCCATTCAAAAAAGAAGCTTCCTTGGTCGTCAGCCAAAGCGCGCAGCCAGCAGCCAGTGCCGGCGTATCCCTAGAAAACCGGGCCAGCCAAGGAGGTGTTATATCCGTCATGATGGTTCCCGGATGAATACTGACGGCTCGCACATTGGGATTCTCCATGGCAATAAATTGAGATAGCTGAGTCAGGGCAAGCTTTGATAGACAATAACTGGTCTTTCCGGGCATGACGATGAAACCCATTGCAGAAGAGACGTTGATGATAGTGGCCTCGTTGGAGGTACCAATGAGGTTGAGAAATTCATGGACCATGAGGAGCGAACCCTTCAAGTTGATTTCCTAGAGAAGCGTTAGCATTATAAAACCAACATGAACTCTCTTTTATTCTTACAAAAGGCTCCCAAACGGCGGCTGCAGAGGTAGAGCGTAGCGGCTGGCCACCATCGCTGGCGCCTGCATTATTCACCAGCACATCGGCAGTTCCAAAAGCAGCTCGGATCTGCTCAAACACCGCCTTGACAGACGTTTCACTTCGAACATCGCACGCAAGAGGCAAGAATTGGGTTTTTGGAAATTCCTTTCCCAACTCCTCAGCTGCTTCTTGCAGCTGGTTGAGACTACGAGCAACAAGCACAATTCCTTTAGCTCCGGCGATGGCAAAGGAACGAGCAAATCCCTTCAACACAAGATGAGTAAGACTTTCTAATAGCCGGGATTTAGTTACTATACCTTTCTTCCTATGCCTTTACTTGCACCTGTGATTATTACAACTTTTCCCTTCTGTGATAGGGCGGCATTTGATGGGTCGATGGCGGGATATACGTCTCGGTAGGTTTGTTTGGTGAAAGCTTGAGATGTGACGACGTAGTCGTCAGGAAGGCCTTGAAGCGGATCTGTAGCAGTCATGTTGTCGATTTGAAGTGATGTTTCTTAATCTTTTTTTTTTTTTTTTTTTTTTTTTTTCACTCAAAGTACCCTTGGATCCTTTGTTATCGTCCACATCAGGGACGGCTCAGGGCCTTATATACACGCATTGTTCTTTAAGGTCCCAGATCAGTTATACGCAACCAACTGCAGCTGGTGACAAATTCAACTCTTCTCTACATTTTACATGGTAAGTAAAATGGCATCGCAACAAGGCCATGGCGGACATTGCTGTGTTTCTACGCCCGCGGCAGATTTCCCGCGGTGTATTGCGGCCAGATCAATCCCTCGAATTTACCGCATAACCCCGAAAAATCCACTTCTAGATCCGCTTTGGCCATCTCAACGACCAATTATTAGAGCTCCCGACTTATACCGCAATGATACCTACATAATTGCCATTATCATGTCGAAACGGTGCACCTATTATTTCAGGGTAATGATCCAAAAACGGTAAATGGTCCTTCATTCCTTGATTTGATTGCTACAAAAAAGGAGCTACACCGCAGCGGAGCTAGAGCAACGACTGGGACCAGGTGAATACCCAGATGCTTTTCACCTTTTTCTGGTCACACTCAGAGCTACAAGTTACGATTTGAAATCATCTCGGGCCTACAAGGGCGATTGGTCTCCTTTGTAAGCAAGCTTTGACACCCGCGGGATTAGATTTAGCAGCTATTCTCGTGACTATAGCCAATATGGCATTTTCATACTCCTTCTACCGCGCGGCTATGATGAAAGACTACCTAAGAACATATCGCTTTGCATATTTATAATTATTGATTTGTCGTTCCTATATTTCCTACAAACGCCGTGTTTGCCGATAAAGACGCACGTTGTGAGTGAGAATCAAATCCATTAGCTTAACTCTAGTCTTTCTTGTTCTACTCTATTTCTAGACACGCTCTATCTTGTTGATGATTCTAATAGCTATCCAACATGAAGACGACAATCATAGAGCACAGCAACTAACAAAGTTCAAACAGCTCATGCCAGCACCAGAAGCTGGTTGACCGCAGGGTCGGCCGCCTCGAAAGCCTCCTTTGCGTTTGCCTTGGGAGGATAAATAACGCAGCCATTGATCCAGGTCTTGATCTCCTTTGCCGGTCCAGCCGAATTGGTGACCTTTCGATCCCATCCATTGCACACGACGGCTCCCCAGCCACCAAGATCGAGACACGTTCCGTACGATGGCATGTGATACGGCTGGTTGGGCAGTTTGAGAAGGTCAGCAGCAACATTGTAACCGCACGAGCGGCCAAGAGGCATGGCATGCTGGCACGACATGAGCGTAAAGTTGCCCTCGTCGTCCGTCTGGGCGCAAGCCGCATCGCCAGTGGCAAACACGTCGGGGGTTGCCGGGACACGAAGGTCACGGTCGACAATCAACCGTCCTCGATCGTCCGTCTCGCCGGGAACCTGCTTCGTCAACGGCGTGGCCTCTACGCCAGCAGTCCAAACAACGGTGAGGGCGGCGATGCGTTCTCCGGAAGAGGTGACAACACCGCTGGCATCAATCGAGCCAACAGCAGTGCCAAGCCTGGTTTCAACTTGGAGATCGCTAAAGGCCTGGGTGATGACCGGGCGAGGATTCTCTCCCAAGTCAGGTCCAATCACGTCTGCCTTTTCAACAACAACGACCCTGACTTTCTCCATCATGCCAAAGATGGACCGTAGGCGCCGAGGCAGCTCCGTGGCAAGCTCGATACCAGTGAATCCGCCACCGCACACAACAACGGTGTTCCGTTCTGGGCTCGAGGGCAGAGAAGCCAAGCGCTTAAGATGAACCTCCAAGTCGGTCGCATCAGCGATGTTGTCAATAGTAAACGCGTGCTCCCGCAGTCCGGGAACGTTTGGCTTCACCAGACGACTACCAGCAGCCAAAACCAGTCTATCGTATGAAAGATTCGAGCGTTCGCCCGTAGGACTGACCACTTCCACTTGCTTATCCTTGGTCCGGATCACATCAACGACTCCTCGAGTGAAACGGACGCCCGTAGCGTGCAAAAGCTCTTCCAACGGAGCGTACTTGCTAGCAGCGTCAGCCTCGTAAAGACGTGGCTTGACCACGAGCTTAGGCTCAGGGGCGACAATGACAACCTCGATACCATTGCCAAGGCGGTCCTTGTTTTGTTCGATGAGTCCCCTGGCGGATAAGGCGCTGAATAGGCCGGAGAAACCAGAGCCAACGATGACAATCTTTTGAGCCATTTTTTGAGATAATAAAAACGAGTGCGTTGTTGAGTGTATAAAACGAATGAGCTGAGAAACTATATCCAAATTGATGAGTTGATGTTGATCGTATTGAATGAGGTCGTTATAGAAAAAGAGCTCCAGCTAGCTCTTTTTTATAAAGAAATCTTGTCCCACTACAAATCGCCCTGAAAGAAAAAAGAAGGACGATTTCAAAGACATCCCGAGACCTTTCGATAACGAAGAGTTGCGCGATTGAAATCCCTTTGCCGTTTCGGCGTGGCCTCACAAGCTAAACGGATACCCGAGCGGGTGGCCATAGTTGTCAGTATGGGTCCCAAACCAAGACGGCAAAATTAGCTGGTAGACGCTGTAACTGTTCATAGAGAGGGCCCATGGTGCATTTTTGCCTTTGGGAGAAGCTTCAGGATCAGAAAATGCTTGGTGCTTGCTCTTGCGGGAGCATATGATTATATGCTTCTACATGTCTTGGTGTTTCTCACTCTGGAAATGCTAATAAGATTAAGGTTCTTGAGAGCGGACCGTCCAGTATTACATAAGGCGATCTAGCAAACTTCGCAGGTCGGGAACCGGTCGCCGAGCCTGAATCGCTCTTCGTGCAACAAGAGTGCCGAACGTTAATAAGCCGGCTGAGGCGGTTATCGCTTGAATAACGGCGGTAGCCGACAGGCGAGATATAGAGTACAGGGGTCAAAGGGCGCCGCTGTAAGTTGTAAAAGGCAGTTACGAGCAGATTATTAAGAGGAGGTTTCACAATACGAAGTCAGCAGGGAGACTATGATGAAGTAATCGGCGATTAATACTGCTCTACTATGACCCTCTGAATACATTTTTCTTTGTGGTACCTTTCTAGGTTGCGGGCATATTGTTAGTTGCCGCAAGTCTTCTCAACTCCTCGGCCGAGACTCGTATACTGTCCAGGTCGGCACCACCAATACTAAAACCATATACTGTAATTGTAGCTATGAATAGAACATCTTATTCTCAGCACTAATAAAAACTCTCAGGAAATCTTATAGCTCTGCATCCTATTTTTCCCGATCTGTGACTCAACCATAAGACAGCAACTACGCACAGTACGCGCCTATATCATACGCCGACAGCCATGGCGCCGCAAAAAAGCTTCCGATTTCCAGCACCCATTTTCCAATTGCGGCACAAATTCTTCGCTGGCCGATCCGTCCGCTTCGAATTCTTCCGCCTACTGACACACCAGCCCGAATTGTGCATCTCCGGCAGAGAAGAGGGAAAAAAAGGTTGATATAAGCTTGAATCGCTCGCGGGTAGCCGGCGGTGGCGGATACCCGGATCGGATACCCGGCCGTCTCAAAACGGTATACAACGTGCTGGGCCCCGAGTCAAAGTCGCTAACCACGCTCTTCATATCCGCATTGTACCTCTGGCAGCTCGTAGGACTGGCAAACGCATTGCCTTTCTCTCTGCTAAGTGGGTGTCTGCCCGCATTATCGTGGATATCCGCCCGGTTTTTGATTGCCAGCCCCTCGATCTAGTGCCTTGGATGGCATCAAGTTGCCGCCAGCAAATCAAATCACAATCCACCACCAACCCAGCCTGTCATTGATCATGCCACGGGACAAGGAGAGAGAACCAGATGCAGAGGCCTCACAGCGGTCAGGAGGCAAGACTGGTTCCCCCAAAGGAGGCTCTGGGTCTCGCGTATCGCTAGCCTGTCTGCCCTGTCGGAGCCGCCATGTCCGCTGCGATGCAAAGAAGCCGCGGTGCAATCGCTGCAGTGAGGAGAACAAGGAGTGCAGCTACACCAAGTCGAGGCGAGGAGGCCTTGATAGAGCAGCGCTGGCAGCTCGTCGCAGCCAAATTGCCGCGTTGACGACAGCCAAGAACGGCGGCCATCTCTCTCCAGCCGGTAGCGTTGACGGGACCGCCAGCACGCCTGATGTTTTGACTGGCAGGGATGATTCACATGCTTCATTGGATGTACTTGGAGACGGTTTGATGGGAAATCAGCCATTGGATCCCAGTCTCTTCACTCCTCCAGATGATTCGTGGTCGACATCGAGCGTCGTCCTTGCTACATCAGACCTGCAATCCATTGACATCACCAAGGACGCCTTCATCGATGCTTATTACAACTGCTTCCATCGCTATCACCCCTGTGTGCTTCCCCGGAGATTCTTCGAGCAGTACTTGCAGGATCCGGCCCGGCAAGATGAGCTGAAACCGCTGGTGTACATGATGCGCTTCGTCGGCAGCATCTATCTAAGCTCCCATCAGCCTTCATTGCGGCCAAAGTGCTCTCGGTTGGAGGAACTGGTATCCTCGACGCTTGCCCAAACACCGACAACGTCGATCAATTCCTTCATGGTCCAGTGCCATCTCATCTATTCCGTTTGTCTATACTGGCGCGGAAATGTCCCCAAATCACGGATACACATGGGCATAGCGAGACAACTCGCGCTCGACCTGGGCATGCACCGCCGCGAATTCGCAACAGACCACGGCAACGGCGACTCCGTTCTGGAAGAATCATGGCGACGGACCTGGTGGCAAGTTTACATTGTCGACGCATTTTATTCCGCCATCAGGCGAACCGCCGACTTTCCATCTTATCACGTCGAAGCAAGCACAGACTTGCCCTGTGAGGAGGAAGAATACGAGCGTGGGGTAAGAACATGGAATGTCTTGTGAATACATGGATCCGGCTGCTCACTATTACACTGTAGACTATTCCCCGCCCAAGGACATGGCAAGAATTCGACTCGCGAGAGTTTCTTTCGGAAGACACAGTCTTTTCATCCTTTGCTTACCTCATCGGAGGCGTCCGCGGCATGGCTGATGCCATGTCCAGAGCTCTCTCGCTGGAAAAGAATTCGTCTGATGCCGGAGAATCTTCGCCCAGAGTGTTGGAATCCGTCGATTCCATCATCGAAGGGTGGCTTCTCCTTTTGCCAGAGTCAAAACGGGACGTCTTCTCGGCAGACGGCCAGATTGATGAGCTGCTATTCCAAGCAATGATGGCTCTCCATGCGTTAGTATATGCTGCCTGCCCATCAAGCGTCTTGTGCTGACATTATGTTACTGCAGAACAACCGTAGGACTCCACAGACCATTTTCAAACTGCGCATTCGATCCCCTGGAATGCATCTCCAGCTGCTCCGCGCCCCCAGCAGCAGGAGCTCACTCCGATCCCAGCAATGAATTCAGAAGCATCCACACCATCAAATGCATCCGCGCAGCCGAGGCGCAAATCGGCCTCCTCGCCTTGCCCACAAAGCCATGCAGCCACACGCCATTTGTCGTCTGCATGCTCACCACGGGAACTCTCTCGCTTCTCGCCGCCTGTCGATATATCCTTCGTGGTCAGAAGCTCGCCGTGGCGCGAGACCAGATCCGCATGAGCATCGGATGTCACAAGGCAATGGCCAACGTGTGGCCCCAGGCCGGAAGCAACCTACACGAAGTTCAAGCCATTGCCTGTGAAGTCTTGGGGCTGCCCATGGGAAATAATAACCACAATAATAAGCCGGCCAAACCATCATTTAATCAGGCATGTTCAAGTCCAGAAACACCGTCGATTCCAGAGCCGAGTCTTCAAGATGTGTCGTGCGGGGGCGACGCCCTCAACTTGATGGCAATGGACAATCTGCAGGCATACTGGAATTTGGCGGCCATACAGCCAGATACATCCTTTTCATGGTGGACGGGAGGAGATGAAAATGCATAAGTAATGGATATAAGAAGGAAACAATTTGCTTATTTGGCGTTGGACGAGGTGACAACACTCGACTCTAACATACATGGCGCAGGGCAATATACCACAAGCATGGGTAGGAATACGGATTAGAGGATAGTAATATGTGTAGGATTAGTGATGGACTTGATAAAGCGATAATCTAGGTGTTTAGCTCACGCACTCACAATAGACAGTTTGCAGACACATTGAAAGACATTGAAAGGGAACCTTTTTACGACAAGGTTTCTTTTTTTTTTTTTTTTACGATGCAAAGATAAGGGTGAGGCATAAGCGATATATTAAAGAGCCATAGGTAGGATCATTCCTCTAGAGACGGTCAAAAATCCTAACAGCAGCTGCATCCCTCACACTCAGGCTGACACGGACCTGGTTCTCCAAAAATTCGTGAGAAACAGAGACCATGTCGCTACCATCCAATGGAGTGTGCATCAGAATCAAAAAAGGGCCATGTTCAGATGCAATACTCTTGGTTCCGACTCCATTTAAAAGGACGTCGTCGAATGCTTCGCCCATCTGAAATTTAGTCTCTTTAATGCCCAATTCGCTTTTCTCCGTTATATTCCATTCGTCTCCATCCTTGGAGATGGTAATCAGTGGCGTGGCGGATTCAAGTTCGCTGCGTCTGGCCTCCGCAATACCTGCTGCGGGGTGAGTGCAAATCCTATAAACATTCATGATTTGATAAAATCCTTACCTAGCCCCAAGAGGAACTTGTCATAATCTTGGCTCTTTGACAGTTTATAATCCCCACTGGCAATGTCCTCTCCAGTGAAAAATTCAATCATCTTTATGTATGTTGTAATGTAATTGCTCTTAGTAATGAGATTTCAACCAGCTTGGTGTGGAGGATGAGGAGAAGCCTTTGCTTCTGGATACGACTGCGGCTGCCTATTTATATAGGCATAGGAGGCATAGGAGGCGGTGTGACGACAGGGTAATATTGCATGCAGCCTGCAAGTATCCGAGAAAATGCGCCTTGTTTGCTTGTTTGTTTGCGCTATTGTGGCTGGTTTTGAAAAACGTATAGGTACACGTAACTTACATGATCCAAAATGTGTCATCCGCTAATTCGCTGTACTTGATGCATGGTAATAAACTTAACACAAGCTAGCCAAGCCATGCATCTACCAGGCTGCTGTATGTCATATAGAGGTAACAACTACAAAATCTAGATGCCAAGCTGCCTGTATATTTGTTCACCTCGATTCCAACAGTACCATCTTTTATTTCGCTTTGTGCTTCCTAGCATAACAAGGCGTTATCTACTAGTATTTCAAAGCTAAAGTCCCTACAAAATAGTTGAATATCAAATAGTCATGTAGGTACTTAATAACCGTTGTCAGTCTACGCATTTCAATTGAATATCCATCACCGCAATTCAATCTTGTTAAATCAAACCTATTCAGAAGTATACGCGTACCTCAGGCATGTCACTCGCAGCCCCACTTGCCGCCTCCCGTCCAGCGGGGCCTTATCCGTTATCGATTGCCCGCCAGCATGGGAAATTTCAATCGCAGTAAAAAAAGTTACACCACCAAATCTCCAAAGCGCTACCAACCAACTCTTCCTCCCCATATTCCCATTTAATCATCATGGCCAAAACTCAGAAAATAGGTAATTCAAACCGTCAACTAACTATGTAATAGCAAAAAAAGCTAACAGCACTCCCAGCCCCCCTCAAAGCGCTCTCGCGCCGCCCGCCGCGCAACATCCCCCCTCCATCAACATCGACAAGTCCCTCAAAAACGCCACTCTCCCAGCATCTTCTTCGTCCACTTCCGCCGCCGTCCCCCGACCGTCCGTCCTCGCCGCCCGCCACAACGCCGGCGTCACCAAAAAAGTCCGCCGCGGCCGCGCCGTCTCGGCAAAGGGCCGCCGGCGCCAGGAAAAGGGCCTCGAGATGGCCGAGGCCGTCGTCGAGCGCATGAGCAAGAAGCTGGAGAAGAGCTTCAGCAAGGCGCGCGTCGTGCAGACCCGGGCCAAGAAGTGGGACGACATCAATAAAGATGTGCTGAAGAGCAAGGAGAATGCGTTTGCGGTGTTGATGCAGGATGGTGACGAAGAAGAGAAGGAAGAGAGGGAGTGGGAGACGGATGAGGAGATGGATGGCGAGAATGCTGTAAAGAGTGCTGCTGCTGCTGTTCAGCCAACGGTAGCTGCACCGATGCTGGATGACGACGATGACGAGATTCTATGATGGGATTTATGACTGGCAACAAAATCATGGCGACTGATGGATTTTCCTTCTTCTTTCTTCTTCTTTGGCTTCGTGGGACTTGGGCGTTGCAGGCATCATAAAAAAAGTAGGTTCTGGCTTGATCATATTGGGAAGATGAATATACAGCTCATCTATAGAGATTTGCTTTGCGTTGAGAATGCCGCCTGGAATAGATTCTGCCACCAGAGTTCAAAGGCTACAAGGGCTCTATAGTACACACTCATACATACACATATATATGCTTCTATTATACACAGGATACCCCAAAATATACACCAACACCACCATCCGTCCAAGTCTCCATCACGCAATCCGCTGCAAATGTCTTCACCTCTTCACCCCCTCCAAATACAACCGCACCGTCCCCCCAACCTGCCCCTCCATCTTCTTCGTCTCCCTCGCCCCCTGGCTCTCAATCTCCTCCCTCACCTTCTTCAACACATCCTTGGCCTCCTCCGCCTCCACCGCCCTCCCGCCCTTCTTCTTCCCAATCATCAACTCCACCTTCATCCCCTTGCCCAAGAACCCGCCCATCTGCCGCAACTTTGTACTCAAATCGTGCCCGCCAATCGCCCACGTCAGCTCCATCTCCTTTGTCTTCGCCTTGCCCGCCACGGCAACCTTCTTCTTCTCCTTGAGCTGCTTCAACCGCTCGTACTCGTCGCGCTTGTTGACAATCTTGCAGACGGCATATTTCGCGGGGGTATTGTTCTCCGCGTTGGCGGGCACGTACGGCGTCATCATGCGCAGCGACTCGCCCTCCTCGAGCTTGGTCAGGACGTAGCGCGTTGCGAGCGGCCCCTCGGCGCTGCCATTGTCAATCACCATGATCTGCGGGTCGGTGATTTCGTGGTCCCACGGCGGACGGTCGCGGCCGGAGCGCTCAATGTCCTTTTGCGTCGTGAAGCGCCGGTCATAGCCGCGGTCCTTGTCGTCTGCGATTCCAGACGAGGCGCTGGTCGGGCCTCTGTTTCCGCCCCGGTAGGGCTTCGAAGCACCGGCGTAGAATCTCAATTGGCGCTGGACGGGGCGGAATTGCAAGGGCGAGGACGAGGACGATATCGCGGACGCGGGTGGCAGCAAGCTCTGGCGGGGAGCTCTGCAGGATATTCTGGAGGCGACGAATCTCGCAGAGTCGCAGATGCAGCGAGAAGTAGCCATTGTCGACGAGGCGCGCCAATTGAAGAGAAACCACAAAATAAAAGAGAATCCCCCAACTCAAAAGTTATGGCCCATGTGCAATGCCAGCAATAGAGGGGAACAAGGACAAATAGTGTCTGCAAAGTAGCCGTTCAAAGAGAGCCCGGAAAAAATAGCGTCATAGCTTACTGGACCCCTGGAGCACTAAAAATGAACAGCACGGCCAATGAGAGGCGCTCACTGTAAAGGGTCCAGCAAGCACCTAAACTGCTCTCGTGCTTGTCATGGCCTCATATCAACTCATCTCAACCTCAACTTTGCATCCTCTCTTAAAGCATCACCGCTTCATCATAAACACGTCTCATCTCATACAATCATCTTTTCAACTCTCCTCTCAAATCCTTCATCTCACTCCTTCTCACAAAACAATGCCCCCTCCACACCACCCTCTCTCACCACCATAAACACCATCATCACCATTGCCATCACCATGATCTCCCACCTCATCGGCCACCCCCTCCGCTTCGCCATCTCCACCCTCAAAATCACCTGCCTCGCCCACCTCACCCTCTCCCACCTCGTCCAAGTCTCCCCCGCCCAGGGCCCCTCCATGCTGCCCACCTTCACCGTCGACGGCGACTGGATCGCCGCCGACATGACCGCCCGCCTCGGCCGCCGCATAAAGGTCGGCGACCTCGTCCTCTACAAGATCCCCATCTTCGCCACCCAGCACGGCGTCAAGCGCGTCATTGGCCTGCCGGGCGACTACGTCTCGCTGGGAACGCCGGGCGAGAGGGGCGAGGAGCAGATGATTCAGGTATGGACGAATAATCCTAGGACAACTGTGTGGTCAGAGATGTATATGAGCAAAGACTGACAATGGCAGGTTCCCGAGGGCCATTGCTGGATCGTGGGAGATAATCTTCCAGCCTCGCGAGACTCACGACAGTTTGGTCCGCTGCCACTGGCTTTGATCCAGGGAAAGATTATCGGCAAAATTTTGCCCTGGAAAGACCGCCAATGGGCCAGTGACGGCCTCCTCAAAATAGACTCATGACACACAACACTCAGCTTCTACGGTTCGTCATTCAAGATATCCAACAACTATCCACGCTAGACTCCTATCAAAACACACACACATAACGAGGGGCACGGCACGGTTGTACCAAGTAACGTATAGCATCATTAAACAAGTCCAGTCACCAGCATCTAGATAGACAAACGGGGGCAAAAACAGGCGAGCATTCGGGTGTCAAGCATGTAAAAATATCCTTCGTCTAAGTACATCTGCTTTGCTCAAACCCAAACATTCAAGTCCACCCTCATCATTGTGTTTGTTGTCTCTACTTTCATTCCAACGTGCATGCTGAACCAGTCGCAGTTCTTGGCTGCGTAATATGTTTTGTACAAAAGGAAATAAGAAAAAGAAGAATGAAAAAAAGAGAAGAGAAGAGAAAAAGCAAGACATCCGCCATCTTGGGAGCATGGCACTTTGACTTGCATGCCGCTAGAATCACTATTTTCTCCTTCGGATCATGTAAACGACATCGTAGTCGTCTTCGTTAAATCGGACTCTTTTTTTTGAAATAGCACACGCCCTCGGGGAATTCTTCGCTAAGTGGGGAGGTGAAAGTACCAAAACGAAAAAAAAAATCAAGTCAAAAAAAAAAAGCCGCGGAAGCAAAACGTGATGAGGGTTGAAACCGCAAAAGGCTTCCTTCCCAGGAGAATTCCGAAGCTCGGATGTCAAGGCAGAGCGCCTCATGGCTTAGTCTGAGTCAAAAAAAAGCTTGAGACGCCTAAAACACCATCGCCCTCACCATGCCACGCTGATCCTCCTCGCAATCTAGTTTACGGGATTTAAAGCAACATTTATAAAAAGTCCAGTACCATCGTTCTCGGGGGGTCGGTAAAGCAAACCGAGGCAACCTTCGTTTAGCCTTCGATGTGTGCTTTTGATTGGCTGCTCTGGCCAAGAAGCTCGAGGCATCGCTGCGCCAGGTTGATGACTTCTCCTTCGTCCTCCTCTTCCGCCTCGGGGTCCGCTTCGACTTGGCGGTTGGCAATGCCTCGAATGTTTTCGATTATGTCGTCGGCCTTTCCGATGTGGCCAATCAGCGTCTTGTCTTCAGATTCGAACAGCTGCAGCAGTGTCCAGACAGCAATGTGCTGGAAAGTGGCGTCGCCAGACTGCAGGAATCGGCACAGGTATCCGTGGACGCCACCGTTGGGCTCGTTCCAGTTCTGGACGAAAATGGAGTAGTCGCCAACTAATGGTCACTGTTAGCTAGGGATCTTTGGTAGAAACGGTTGTGCGCGCTCACCTTTGGAAGACAGGTTACCCAGGGCAGCAGCGCTGTTGCCCTGTACTTCGATGCTCTCCGAGTGGGTAAGGGGAATCAAGACGTCGCATACTCCGAGGTTCAACAGGTGAGACTTGAGGTCGTCGCTCAGGGCAAGGACGGCAATGGCGGCTGTCATTTCCGACTGGACGGTAACGGGAACGTCCAACACCAGTTGCTTGCACTTCTGCACGGCTCCGGCTTCCAACACGAGCGCCTTGTTGCGATCCGAGCTGGCAGCCAGGTTTCGTAGCGTTGAGATGGCGTGGCACTGGATCTCTTCGTTGTCGGTGGAGCCCAGGAGATCAACCAGGGGCTTCAAGAAGTTGGCCTCGATAATGGGAGACTCGTTCATGGGGTGGATTGAGATGTTGCGGATACAGGCGACGGCGGAGAGGATGAGAGGGAGGTATGATGACTGGAGGAGGCGAAGCAGTGGGTGCAGTCCGTTGGCTCGTACAATATCCAACTGGTACTTTTCGTCGGATGCCAAGTTGCGGAGAGCCAAAGCGGCCTGGCATTGCACCTTGGGCGACGACGAGTCCATGAGATTGACGAGGGACTGGACGAGCTTTGCCTCTGAAGAAGCCAGTTTCCGCCTGTTGTTGGAATCAACGGCGATGTTACTCAGAGCGGTCGTGCAATAGTATTGGACGTCGACATCTGGAGAAGACAGAAGCTGGACAAGGACGGGAATGGCGCCGGCGTTGACAAGCTGTTGCCGGTTCTCGTCTGATATCAAGGCAGACTCGGTTAGCTCAAGTCCATATCCTCGGCACCAAAAAAAAAAATTCAAGGCACAATGAATTTCTTTGAATGGAAACACTAAAAAGTACGCACCAGAGTGTGTCATGTTCAGGAGAGCTCCGGTGGCATTCCTCTGGACTCGCATATCCTTGCTCTTGGCCAGTCTGGTCAAGGGACCCAAAGCCCCTGACCGGGCAATCTTGGCCTTGTTCTCTTCGTGCGTAGCCAAGTTTGTGATGCATCCCACGGCGTTGCACTGGACTTCGACATTTGGCGACAGCATCTGTCGGATGAGAGGAGTCAAGCCGCCAAGCTGGACAATAAGTACTTTGTTTTCGGCTGTGCATGCGCGACACGCGGCGGTTAGAATCTTGTCCAACATGTATGTAGAAGAGCTCTCTTACTGTTGACGGCGAGGTTTCCAAGCGCTGCACTGGCCGCTCTCTGTACCTCGATATCGGGGCTCTGTAGCAGAAACAAGATGGGCTCGAGGGTATCGCGGTCGACTTCGCGGACATCTACGTGGTTTGGAGTCAGCACCTGCGTCACCGCCCTTGCGTGGCAGCTCCGGAAACCGCTGCGAAAGCTGTTTGGCGACACGGCATACCTCGTTCTGTGATTTCGGCAAAGGTCAAGCTGGCGCTGCGTTGTAGGTCAATGTTTTCGGAAAAGACCAGCGTGCTCAGGGCTCGGAGCGGTTCGCCGGAGAAGAAGTCGGTCTCGCCGCGCTGCAACTCGGGGGGTAGACAGGGTCAGCTTCGAAACACAACAAGAGCGGAGGAATGATGGCCGGCAGCATCGAACAGCAGCAGCATCATCAAGGCCCTGGATAGACGCACGTTTTCGAGATACTGGAGCAGATCGGCGACTGCCTCTCGCTCACTGTCGGCGAGCGCGGGCTCGTAGAGGCCATCGCGGGCTCGCCCTGGAAACAAGGAATCGGCCGTTAGCAAAAGTCGGCGAGCAGCAGGGCCGGCGCCTGGACTCACCTCCGCAGCACGTCGAGTGGCAAATACCCATGGCGGCAGCGGCTGGGGCTTCTGGTCGACTGTAGAGCGGGCGGGCGCAGAGGCTGGCGGGAAGAGAAGAGCGAAGAATGAAGACGGGCGGAGATTGATAAATGTTTTGGGAGGTTCTTTGTTGATGCCGCTGCTGTGCTTATTAGGCGGTGGTGATGGAGCTGCTACCGCTAGCGGCACCTCTAAATGGGCAGCGCTACGGCACCTAATAGCGGACAAGTACCTCTGCGGCGAGTGGATGCGCCAGGGTACTTTGCGGCGAGTCCAGCACCAGGATGGGCCACGGCAACGGGAGCGTGACGAAAGGGCGGGTCCTCGCAGCAGCAGCTTTTCTGCTTGGGCTGGCTGGGCCACTGGAACTAGAGCCTGGCGGGTATTAGGGCCTGTGTCGCAGCAGCAGTGAGTCGATGCTGTAGTGAGTAATTGCCCGTGTATAAGCGTCCAGTTCACTGGAAGAGGCGTGTACGAGCAGCTGGTGTTCGCGGCAGGCAAAAAGATAAAGTCTAGTGCAGAACAAGGAGGGGCAGCGAAATGGCAAGAAGAATCGGACAAGAGAAGCGATGCGGTGACGATGCAGCGACGATGCCCTTTAAGATCCGATCCAGGGAAGAAAGAATTGCAAAGAAGAAGAAAAGGCAAGGGCTGGAAAGGGACTGCTGCTGCATAACGACTTGTTAGGCGCTTTTGGGTTGCAGGGGGCGACAGAAAATCGTCAGAAAAACGAGACCCTGGCCTGTGATGGAGAGAGCAGCAGGTACCGTCTACTTTGACCATCTACAGAATTCAGGCACATGTCCAAGTACAAGCTACTGCGCATCCCCCCAAAGTATCTTCATCCCCCATGCCTCCTGCTTGGGCGCCTTTGGGGATAGTACGGAGACTGCTGGCAGCACTAAGGCACTAGCCAAGGGCTCAGAGAGGCGGGCTCTGGCGATAATGGCTGGCCCACCGTGCGGTAAGAGGACGCCTGACTTTGTACATGTGGACGGGGACGGTTACTTGTACGTTTATAATGCCTGGATGGAGGCAAGAGGATACCGAGATGGGGTCGCGAGCAGCAGAGCTTGGATCTGCTTCTCAGTCGTGGGATGCTGTCGATAACGTCGCATCAGGTCTCCAGACTGGGGGCTCTGGACGAGTCATCAGGCATCCATCGGTTGGTTGGTGATGGTCTGTTAGTGACTGACTATTGGTGAGCGGCATGATGTCGATGAAACAAACCATGCAGCCATTGTTGTACAAGATGTGCTGCATATGCACCACAGAACAGCAGATGCCCTCCTCTTTACTCCTCTCCTCTTTGCTCCGTCTTGCCTCAGCATCTCAACTCATTGCTCCCGTCCATCGGCCCATCCATTGGTCCATCCATTGATGTAGGCACTTGGCTCTGCTAAAATCTCTGCTCTGCGGCATGATTGACTTGTTCGGGATCCTACGTGTTCACGCCATGCCATACAAAGCAGAGTTTCTATGCACAGCAAGGGTCTCTGCCCGGTGCCGTCTCATTCGCAGCGCTTGGGGCCTGATGAGCAGCTAGCCAGCAGAGCACCGCATCAATTGGGAGGGGAGGCTCCGCAAACCACGTATGTACATGCAGTCTGCTGTATGTAATGGCACAGGGAGATACAGTGTGCATGTACAAGTCCGTTTGCAAAGACTGAATGTGCATGTACTGTAGCTGGGCCGGGACCTGCGAGTCCAGCTGTCATGGAGCCCATTGGTGCCGATGGTTTTTTGTGATAAAGGCGGCTACGACGATAATGGCGGATGGGGCGAGGCAAGGCGATTGTCCAGCAGTCGGTCATTGCAATTTGTCACCAGTTTTTTCTCTTTTCCTTTCCCGGCACGACACGCGTACATACAGACAGGCTCACCGATAGTCTCCCCGTTCAAGTGCATACATGTGCTCGTATGTCGGTTAAACAGATGTTTGCGAGCCAAAAAGGCGGAGATGCGCCATCGCCAGATGAGAGTGGGCTTGGCTCTCGAACCTTGGCCGCACCATGTGATTGAGTTTTATGGATGTTGGTGGCCCTCTATATTCCATCCATGGCTCAACAACGTGGCCGCGCAATATGAAGCCGTGAGCAGCCAGAAACAACGAGACTGCTGAATGCGTCGACCAGCCCTGTTTTTTTGGTGCATGTAGTTGCAGGTACTTGAACTTGAAGCCATCCATATCTGTCTACCCTGGAGACCCTCCCGGAAAAGTGCGATAAGCCCCAAATATGACTTCATGCGACATAATCAACGATTGCGGTACCCCAAAAGAAACTAACATGACATTCTGCATCATCCATGTACCATGTATGCACATACGTGTAATCCTGCCATCTTATCGCTGCGGCGGGAGCGGGATGGTGTTTGCTCTGCAGCAGATCAGTCAGCATGCAGCCCATACTTTGGGTCCTGCAGGAATACGAGTATCTACTACCACAAGTAAACAGGTGCATTCAAGAGAAAAAGAAGGAAAGAAAAGAAAAGAGAAGAAAGCATTCAGGGTCTGGGGTCCGACGATGAATCCGGCAGGGTGACGTTAGCAGACCGAGAGTGGTTCAATGATGACTCTTCACGGGCGTAGGACTGTCGGATATCAATTGTGTATAAGTGATAGAAGCATGAGCCGACAACGATATCAGTGGCTTTCTTGGCATCAATTAGGGCAGTCAATCTCACCATCACCGGGTAGAATATGAGGGCAACTCTACTAGTATCCAATGCCAATGTTGACTCTGCTTGTAGGACGCGGTAGTTGCAATGATAGAGCTTGGAGTCTATCTACTGCCGTTAAGAAAGCTTGACTTGACCAATGGGCGAATCAACAACCAAAAAGAGGTTGAAACAAAAGTAAAATACAAGTACCAAAAAAACCAAAAAAAAACGGCATCTTCCGTTTCTTAATAATTTATGCAAGCAATCCAATTGGCACGAAACAAAATACCGCGTCCAAGACCACGCCACTTCTTTGTCTCGGATCAAACAGCTCGCTCCAGCATTTAGCGCTGTGGCCGATTTTATTTGCGCGGAATGAAATAGCCGCAGGCGCCGCCTCACAATGTAGGTACATGTACGGGTAATAAAAAAAAAGTTCGTAGAGATCTACCAGAGGGCTGCCCGTTTCGTCCAGTTTCGCATCTAACACGACAATTAAATGTTCCGTGGTGTCCCAAAAAAATAAAAACACCAAAACACCAAGAGGCATAAGCCTTGACTGCATGTAAATATACATCGCCGCCGGTTTCTGCTCGCCTCGCCATCTGCAGCTTGCTGACGAACTGCAGCAGAGAAAAAGAGGAACAAAACCCGCTGACATCACCCCCCAACCCAATCAGGCCGATTTTGGTTTCTGGGGCGCCTCTCCAGGGCCTGTGAGACGCTGGAATGGAGGGAAATGCAGAGGCCGTTAGCGCTCAGCTGCAGCAGCCAGTAGCAACAATCCCCGCACCGGCTGCTGCTGATAGCGATAGCGGGAGAGTCCGTGGCAGAGCTCCAGCAGCCGAATCTGCGTCGTCTGGACCAGGCAACGACAGCGACAACAACAACAGCAACAGCCGATTTGCTGCGGCCTTGACGACTTCAACAACATCGGCGTCAGCATCAGCATCACCAGCATCACCGCCGTTTACGTCAGCACCGGCAACGCCAGCCAGAGCCAAAGCTGCCGCCTCCAGACCCGAACCCGGCCCGGAGCCTGAATCTGGATCGACACCTGCATCTGGCCTTGGATCACCATTGCCTGGATCTGCATCCCGCAACAGACCCGACACCGGCTGCGACGAGGCTGAAGCCGCATCTACATCTACTTCTACATCTGCATCTGCATCTTCCTCGGCAACTTCAACGCTCGGCAGGCAGCAGCGCCCGACCAGCATCGCCCTGCCGCCGCCCTTTGTCGCCCCGTCGTCGTATCTGCGCTTCCACGCCAACTCCCACGCTGGCGGCATCATGGCCGATGCGCCAGACCCCAAACCGCAGTCGCAGAGCCCTCTGGACAAGGAGCAGCGACAAGGCCTGGTGCGTGAATCTGCGTCTGTCTATACCGCCAGAACTGCACTTGTCTCTTCCTTCTAGCACCAGCAGCTGCATCTGCCATCGACAGCGGCAGCCTGCTTGCCGGCAATGCTGTGCTTCCTGATCGTGCCGAGTCTTTGCCCCCCGCGCCCAGATCCATCCAATCCGTCCCTCCAACCCGCCATTCATACCCAAATCTCCAATTGCTTTGCTTTGCTTGATAACTTGCAATCATCCGCTGACCTGGCATCTGCCCTCTTGCAGAATTCAATCCGAGACTTCCTCCGCAAGCGCACCAGCTACGATGTGCTGCCGCTGTCCTTCCGCCTCATTGTGCTCGACACCGACCTACTCATCAAGAAGAGCCTCAACATCCTAATCCAGAACTGTAAGCCGCCGCAGAAATCTTCCATCACTTCGTCTGGCCAGCCCTGCCATGCCCCGCGTCCTTCCCCGCGCTAGGCTGGGCACCGGCTTTGGGCTGGCCGTTGGGTGTCACGATGCTGACTCTTCTCTAGCCATTGTGTCTGCCCCTCTATGGGACTCGCACGCCTCGCGGTTCGCTGGCATCTTGACCGCGACCGACTACATCAACGTGATCCAGTACCACTGCCAGTTCCCCGATGAGATGAACAAGCTGGACCAGTTCCGTCTGAGCAGCTTACGAGGTGAATACTACTCTACTCTTCCTACTGGCTTTGCTATCACGGCGCTCAAGAGGCTGACTGTGATGCTAGACATTGAAAAAGCAATTGGGGCCACCCCCATTGAGTCTGTTTCTGTCCATCCTTCGAAACCGCTCTACGAGGCCCTTCGACGCATGCTCAAGACCCGCGCGCGAAGAATCCCGCTGGTCGACGTCGACGACGAGACTGGCAGAGAAACCGTCATCTCGGTCATTACCCAGTATCGAATCCTCAAGTTCATCGCCGTCAACAACGAGCACAACACCATTCTACTCAAGAAGACGGTCCGCGATCTCCACCTAGGGACGTACACAGACCTCGCCGTGGCGCGCATGGCGAGCACAGTGCTCGACGTCATCGACCTCATGGTCAACCGGAACATTAGCTGCGTACCCATTGTCGATTCTGAAAATCGAGTCCTCAACGCCTTTGAGGCTGTCGACGTCATTCCATGCATCAAAGGGGGCGCTTACGACGACCTGAATGGGACTGTGGGCGAGGCGCTGTGCAAAAGGCCGGAAGATAACCCGGGCATCTTCACCTGCAGCGAGGACGATAGGCTGGATTCTATCTTCGACACGATTCGAAAGAGCCGCGTGCACAGGCTAATCGTCGTCGATGACGAAAATAAGCTCAAGGGCGTCATCTCGCTTTCCGATATCCTCAAGTACGTACTGCTACACGACGAGGAAGATGTCGCAAAGTCATGAGCGCCTCTTTTCTATTTATGGTGTCAAGAGCCTTTATACTGGAGAACTGGGCTGGGTATACGGAGGTTTAATGGATGCATCTGGTGTGGCGTACTGGTTGTTTGATGACGAGGAGAGGCATGCCAGGAGAGCTGCTAAGATTCTGCTACATATATTTCACCCCCCCTTTTTTTTTTTTTTTTTTTTTTTAATTGTTTATCTACTGATAGAATGCTGCAAGGTAAGTTTCTTTTTGGTTATTCCGGGCACTGCTTCACTATCCGCCGCAAGTGGCCGGCGGCCTTTTTGGGTAGAAATTGAGTTGAACTTGTAACTTTGAACTTTGTAGAATGAGAAAGTTTCAAGTCGAGATACCTTCATCCTATACCTCTCTCTTGTGTTAGGCTTTTCTATTCCCTCACTTTGCTCTGAGAGAGGCTTGAGTCCTACATCCCTGACCCTTGGTCTGACCTCTGATTCTTCATATAGCTCTCTCGTATTGCCTTCCGTGGCGCCTGCGAGAATTCAGCCAGCCGCGTGCGATGGATCCGGTATCAGTGACCAAGATCGTTTTTGGCAGCCGATAAATGCTTAAGCAGCCCTCCTGCAGTGGTGGAGCAGAGCCTTCCCTTAAACGATGGCAGCATTTCCTGCTCAGAAACTTGGACGCGCGTGTTGTGGCTGTTGGGACACACAAAACCTGCTTTTAGGACAAAACTTGGATCTTCCTTCCTCACCTCTGGATGCGCGAATTTACAAGGAACCTGCCCCTGCTTTCAAGCCCTTGGTCATGGGCTGATTCTACAACCTGCAGTTTGACAACCCAGGAATATGTATCCTCTAGATTCACAAGGCCGCTTTGACTGAAGCATCAAATTATCCTACCCAGTTTGGCTGCGTTTAGACAAGCATCTTCAGCCGATCTATCCCTCACCAGTTGGTTATCTCATCGGGGGCTTCGTCGCGACTCTCTCCGTCTGCCGCCATGGAGCCCCGACCCCAACCAGCGGCACATCAGCATCGGCGCCGTTACTGCTTATCACGGCGAGAGATGATGCGACGCGCCTCCCTTCGCCAGACTCTTCAACAGCCGGCGTCTTCCAACCAAGCACGTGCGATGCCTCTCGACCAAGCCGTTCAAGCGTTGCTTAATATAGAGCCATGGCCCAGTACCCGCACCTGGCCACCGACCGCTGAAGTGCCAGACTTCATGGATGAAGACAACCAAGACGAAGCTCAGGAGGTGTTTATTGACCAATTCAACAATCTGGCGGTGGAGGTATGGAAACATGGACAAAAAGGATCGCCTTGAAATGTGGCTGACAGCTATTAGAATCGAGTACCATTGCTCGCCCATGGTGACACTATCCTCATTGTAAGTAATGGACCGACCTATGAGCTGGACAGCATTTTCTGATGTTTTCCGTATTACAGAACCTGGAAACCCCAGAGCCTAAGCAGCCTGGGTTGCTCCGTCGAATCTTTTCAGGACCAAGTAGGCCGGATCCAGCATCACGACAGAGCGTCTCAGACTTGGCATATCATCGTCGCTACAAGCCTGATGTATACACGTCGGTTGATCTTGAAGACCTGCAACGGCTGTCTAGCAAAAGCCTGCTGCGTCTGCCCCCAGCTTACGCCCCCTACCCCTTGGCCATACCAACGTGCTTGCGTGCCTGTGCACAATTCATTGCGGAAAAGGCCAATACCCGGGGCATCTTTCGGGTTTCCGGCTCTGAAAGAGTCGTTGAAGAATTCTCGCGGTACTACAACTCGGTCCCTGCCCATGAAGAGGCTGTGCTTGGGACAGTCCTCCAAGATACCTTGCCGGTCCACATTGCACACACAATCCACGATGTGGCTTCTACGTTCAAGCGCTTTCTAGCCCGCCTGCCAGGAGGGATCTTGGCATCGCCAAAACTTTTTAATGTTTTTGTTGCAATCCATGAGCAGCTGGATGGGCCGTCTGAGCTTTCGAGTGGTTATCGTGCCCAGGTTCGTGCACGACTCATAGCACTCGCCATTCAATCCATCAGGTCAAAGTCTATCCGCCATGTGATTTGCGCCGTCTTTGGCTTGCTACATATGATTGGACGGATCACTGAATTGTTGCCAGAAGAGCGTGTTAATGGTCAATCTCTTCATCCCGATCATCAGTTTGTGGATTATGAAGGTCTTGGAGTTTGTGTTGGCCCGCTGCTAAGCAATGATCCTCCGTTGAAACCAGTCCAGCCAACTCCTGAGCCGCGTCGCTTTCCATGGGCTTCGAAGCTGCTTCGTCGGCAAGCGCAAGAGTTGACCGAAGACGCCAAAGCTGAAGAGGAAGCCAGAATTATAGCGGCAATGGTGAAGCGTGCCATGGATGCAGCTAGTGTTGCTGAGATGCTTATTACACATTGGCGGGACGTGGTTTATGAATTGAAAGTCTTGAATAGGAATGTTCGTGATGGTGTGGCGATGCTGCATCTCGAGTATCGCGAGATGCCTCCACTGAGTTCAGATCCAGACATTGGCAATCCTGTTGTGGACTCGGATGTTCATTTTGAGGCAGGTTCTGAGGCAGGTTCTGAGGCAGGACCTGAGGCAGGTTCTGTTGACAGTCAGGAGACTGTGTTCCTTACAACGGCCGCGGCCAATGGTCAGCGAGAAGCCAGGAGTGGCCTGAAGACTGCGTCAGCTGAGGCAGGTTCTGAGGCAGGTTCTGTTGGCAGTCAGGAGGCAATGTTCCTTACAACGGCCGCGGCCAATGGTCAGCGAGATGCCAGGAGTGGCTTGAAGACTGCGTCAGATCCCCCCCAATTGACTCCCTCAAACGCCATCCGACGACCAACGGGTACAACCAAGGAGTCGGCAAGGATGATACTGCTCGAGACGGAAATACAGCAGTTGAAAGAATTCGACATGGCGGCATTGCATCAACAACTGCAAGACGCAAATGGGAAGCTGAGTAAATGGAAAGAGAGAGCCTTGGCTGCGGAGAAAAAGGCAAGGCTGTTTCAAAAATTTACGATGCGCGTCAGACACCTTTACGGCTCTCCCTCGAATAAAGGCTCTTGTCAAAGCGGAGATGACGGGTCGGCAGTCAGAGAAGAGAGCGACGCACAAGGTTCCTACCTGGTTCATAGCGTTCGGCTTCACAAGGCCCTGGAGGCTATTGAGAAAGGAGTCCAGGCCACCGGTTACCAAGAGAGTATAGGCCTGGGAGATGGAGATGCCATTGCGGCCAAGATATTCCAGAGTTTATATCCCCGGATGCAGACACGAGACGGGCCGCCTTGTGGTGGTTCGCCCTCGGGTGGTTCCAAGGCTACAGCCACTGGCGATGCGCTGTTGTTGCAGAGTATGGATGGCGTGGCGAGTCCCAGAGACGACGAAGAAACGCTGAAGCTTCGTCTTGCGATGGTGGAGCTGTGGATGGCTGTGCAGGAGTTGCTGCGGATGGAGGATGAGGAGGCGTCTTCAACGACGTCTTCGTCGTCGACTTCGTCGTCGTCGTCTCAGCAGTCGAGCACTTTTACTAAGAATGAGCCTTCTTCATTTTTGTAAGTTGCTTGGTTGCTTGATTGGTTTCGTGTTTGGTTGATTGATTGCTTAGTTGGTTACTTGTTTGTTTGGTTCACTGGTTTGGTTGATTGATGCAATGGATTAAGTCTTATAATATCTATTATGCAATTGATTGTTTTAGGATATAGAGTCGTTAAAATTCAATTTTTTTTTTTTTTTTTTTTTTTTTTATATCATATCAACATTGCTTTTCCAACGCTTCATGACCATTGAACTTTGATCTACCCTATTCAAATTCAAATACCGTAAATTCCTCCATTGAGATTGCCATCTCACGGCGCTGGTGCTCTTTTGTACTACCAAGGAGCGCCAGGCCGCCGTGCAATCCTCCATCTCCCAGCTTGGTCCAGATTCATATTGACTTGCATTCTTCCAATGCCATCCACAACGGCGTTGAGCGCCCGGGTATCGACATCCTCTGAGTTTCGAGCATGTCTGCTGCCACTACCGCTACCACTACGAACTCTGTTTTGGGGTCTCGGTATGGGACTCATGGGTGGAGAAAGGACCCGAGAATCGCCCTGGCGGAGCGTAGGCTGAGAGTCGGCGATAGACAAGGGCGATTCAGGCCGTTCGAGCTGGGAGGTTGGCGGTGAGGGGAGAGAGTAACTTGCGGCTTGAGTAGAGTAGGTGGACATGTTTGCGAATGGGGGCGAGGAAGAAGAAGACGAGAGAAAGCTGGGGCGGGGTTGAGCGGAGGGGACGACGGAGAAGGGTTGGATTTGAAGCTCTTCTCGTGGTTCGAATGGCGAGTTGTTGGAGTTGGTAAATGGCGAGGTGGCGTGGGCGAGACGGAAGATGGCTTCTTCGTCGGAGGATGGGAGGTCGGGTTCGAAGTCGGAGTGGAAAGAGCCTGGCATGGGGTGGTAGGCGGTTGAAGGCATTGAAGAAGAAGATTGCTGAGAAGATTGATGCTGATGCTGTTCCAACGGAGGAGAAGGAGCAGGAGGATCGTAGGGGATGAGATCCAGCCACTGCTGCTGGCGCTGATGCTGCCAGTCTCGCTGGCTGGAAGAAGACGCGGCAGAAGAATCAGGATTGCGGCTGGGAGAAGGACGAACAGGAGACGCAGTGCGATGCAGACGACCAATAGACAAACGACGATGCGGTGCAGGCGAAGACGACGGATTGATTACATTTGGCGGTGATGGCCAGACCATGGCGATGTGCGGTTGGTGCTGGGGCTCGTGGGTGCGGAGCGGCGAGACGCCGTGGCCTGGCTGAGCGCGTCAGTTTTCGGAGACGAAGATTTCCTTGTGGCGGTGGGTGAGTTCGGCGACGGCGGAGCAGAGGACCATGTCTGGGAGATTGAGTTAGCAAGACGTGGTTGACAAGGGGATATTTTCGGAGGAGACGCACCGACTCCGGGGCCGACGTCGCGCGTGCTGAGGGCCTTGATGGAGAGGTCTGGGTTGACCTTGCCGATGACCTGGGCGGCATTGCCGTTGACGAGGTGAGAGTCCTGCAAAGAATGTCAGTGATGGTGATGATGATGATGTGGAAAGAGACGCACGCGGTTGAGCAGAATGGTGACGACGCCGTCGGCGTCAATGGTGGCCTGGTCGCCGCGCAGCTGCGTGACTTTGCCGACGATGGTGACGGTGCGGCCGACGAAGTTGTCGAGGTAGGCGGCGACGATGCGGGGGGGTGGACATTTGCTCGGCCATGGTTGATGTTGGCGATGCTGTGGTTGTGGTTGTGGTTGTGTGCTTGCAGAAGCGAGGTATAGCTGGTGTAGCGGTGTTGTAGCTGGATCTTTGAACTCGAACTATACTAGCAGCAAAGAAGAAGCAGCAGTGATTGTCTGTGTTTTGTCGTGCTGTGCGATGCGGGATGCGGGATGCTCAGCTCAGCTTCAAATCACGAACCCCTCAACGCGGTTACACGAAGGAGGTCGCGCTGAGGGATCGCGAGATCAGGTGACACAGCATTGGTCTCTCACGTGCGAATAAGCTACAGAAGGTCTTGTCCGCTGTAGCAGTTGGCCTACAGCACTACGAGCACTATCAGCTACCAGGTACTAGCACTCTTACGATTCTAACTCTAGCACTACTTCAATCTTGACGCCGCAGCAGAGCTTGCAAGCTGGGAAATGGTGGGAGTGGGAGTGGCAAAAGCCTGCAGCTCTCACGGTAAGCAAAATCTCATGCTCTCGCTTGCCCACCGAGTTGGCCGAGACGAGCCGTGGCCTGCCAATTGGATAAAGGCCAAGCCGCGAGTGTGCGTCGCTTCGCCATGGGCTTTGAATGGCTTGATGGGCCGGGATTCGTCACCGGCGGCTCGGTTCTCAAACTTGGTGTTGTAGATCACGGGTCTGGCTGGGATGAGATGGATGGACGGATGGAACGGTCAGTCACTGTGCCGGGTAAAACTTGGCTTGACAGTGAGCTCCCTTCTCTTACAGCCAGCTGGGTACGTATAAACGTGTAAACTGTGAAAGCGTGCTAGCAGGGACATGGATTGCTGGAATACTACTGCCGGCTACAGACCGGTACTTGCTCTTGCTCGTCTATATCCGAGCGATCCAGGCGCTGGAACTCGATGCCGGCCGGCGTGATATCTCGGATGCGAGTGCTTTCCTTGTTCATTCGCCGCATATCAAACACACAAGAGACGTATATGCACACACACCTGTTCGTTCATGACTGGCCCGGACTCCATCGGTCCCCGTTTCGAATCCAACCACTCCATCCAAAGGGAGAGAAAAGAAAAAAAAACTCGCCTTACTGTGCCGGCCTGGAAAGCTTTCCCATTCCCCCAAAAAAGTGGGACACACCCATCATCTCGCCCGACGGGACGTCTCGTCGTGCTCCCCCATGATTGGTGCCCTCCTTTGATAACGTTTAGGTAGCATTGGCGCCGACCTACGCCAGGCACTGGAGCCGGAAGCATTCCCTCCTCTCTTTGTTGTCTCGCACTTTTCCCTCGGAGAGCCGAAGACAAGGTGAGAGAGGAGGACGTCCTGATAGGATGCCTTGGTGAAGCCACAGAAGCTTGTCTGGCGTCGAACGGAATGCCACCGGGGGGGATGTGGGAGGGCCAGTTTGAATGCGAAATCGGCGTCGGGACGGGATCCCACCTAATACTGGGACTCTTTTACTTTGTAAAGCTCGCTTCTTCTTTTGTGGCTTGTACAAGCAAGCGAGACCTGGCTTGGTTCAGAGCGACTTTTGCTGCTGTACTTCGTATCAGCCTCGGCTCTACTTACGCCAAGAGCATGAGCTGTCTCTTTTTCAAGTCACTTCGGAGTTCTCGGCTCATGAAGCTCTTGACACATTTCCTTTACATTTTTTTTTTTTAAAATTGATGGCTTTGCCAGCGGCTTGGCAGAATTGCCAAACTCTCTACTCTCAATCGCTCGTATCGGAGAAGGCTGTCCGGAGTAGGCAACAACACGCTGGGTATCACAGGCTTGGCTTCAAAACAAAGTATACTACAAAGTATACTCAGCTGCCTGTCAGCGTATTGCCCCTCTCAGGCTACCGTTGGTTGGGCAAAAGCGAAACTAGAGCTGCAATAGTCTAGAAAAGGGCTGGTGGTAAACCAAAGGCTTCTGTCGACGTAGAGGGGAAATTGGATATCAGGAAAAAAAAGTGGTATGATGGACTGATTGATAAAGGGCGACATTTGCCATTGTGAGCCCATGTTCAGTGCCAACATATCAGCATGTTTCAGTGCCGCCCAATTGGCCAACCGAACGGCAATTAGAGTTGCCACAATTTGCAATGCTTTTTTTGTTCTGTCTTGTCGAGTGTTGAGTGTGAGCGAGGCTACTTTCGGATAAATGGCTTGGACATGGCCCACCACCAAGCAGCCAGGAAACAGCTCCGCTTTCGCTTGTTCAGCTCTCATTCCCAGGAACGCCCGCTTGTTAAACTTCAATGGAGCTGGTCTAGCTGTCGGAGGAGTTCCCAGGAATGGCTATGAGAGGGAGGGGCCGGCGCCCACGGCAAAGGAGAGAGAAAACCTAGACGTTAATCTAATCACTGCAAAGTTTGTGGCAGTCGAGCTCTCCGGGGGCAGCAGACGCCAAAAGCCTAAAAACCGGCTTTTTTTTTTTTTTGCAAAAGGCAAGGCCGAAGCATAGCGAACCAGGCCAGGGGAGCCATTCCTCGAGTTGGAAGTAGTCTGGGACACGGCTTAGCCTTTGTGATACGTGGAGAGTTACGCAACGGCCAATGGCGACGGGAAGCTCAGCAAACCGGCATTATGCATGTGAGATGCGTGCCATTCATCAACCAGTGCATGGCAAGCACGGGTGGACTTTGCTCGGCCAGGGGTCCTGTCTGCCCGGAGCTGCATGGAGAGATGCCCGGATATTGAATTGTTGCCTGACGGACGGGCCTGGATCTCGCCGGAAAGCTGCTGGGGCCATTGACAGGAGGACCCTGTATTTGCTTAGGCTGTTCGTCTGTTGCTCCAGTAAGAGGCACTATTTCTCTTAGCTCGAGCTGCAGCTGCAGGTTTTGGGTCCTGAAGCAAACGGCCTTGTTATCATGCACTTTGCCTTTTGCGATGGCCCGGTGCAGCCCGGTGCAGCCCAGTCCCGTCCTATTCGGCTCAACTGTGATTGTGTCGCTGCCCAAAGCTCGGTCTCTGGATATTCGCGCAGAAAAGGCTGGGTGGCTGCGCAGAGGCGGGAAGAAGATGGCTGGAGGCGCAACCGTCTAGAATCCATCTGCGCAACAGCCATGCCAGCCAAGCCAGCCAAGCAGCTCGGGAGAAATAAGCGGACGGCCGAGACCAGTTTTAGTTAGAAGCAAACTTTGACAGTGGATCGAGAGAGACTATGCCCCAAGTTGTTTGGAAGCGAGGAGTGCGGAAAGTGGAGAGTCATGGCCGGGTGGATGGAGAGACAATAATAGAGGAGAGGATAGAACGTTTGAAGACGGATGGTTTTGGTCGGCTCATCTCAGCACCTCTCCAGGCGGCATGAGCGCTAAGACGGCCCTACGGCGCTTCACTGCTGCGGTCCAAGCCAGCGCTGGGGCGGCCTCCAAGTACAGGCCGAGTACAGGCCAAGTCCGTCCCAAGTACCTGCGAGCATTCTATAAGACGCACCGCGGCCTGCAGTGGGACGAGAGTTGAGCAGAACGGGGCACTCGAGCTGTAGGGCGTGCAGCTGTAGCGGCATGCATGCATGCACTGCGCATTGCAACCAGGCAGCAACCTGGGACTGAAGCCGTTGGATCAATGCGACTCGATGCCAGCTGTACAAGGATGGTACCTGTGGGGGCCAGATTCTGATACCCGGTCTAGTAGGGAAAATTGGATCGGAGCTCGGATCGCGATCGCACTAAAATCAAGTCACCAGAAGGGGAGGGATCGCCACAGCGTCCCAGCAAGGCAGAATAAGGTTCAAGCTCTGGGAATGCGTCGTTGAAGATGGGTGAGTCAGATTAGGCGGGAATCGGGACGACTATCGATTAGAAGATGTGAAACTTGTTTGAATTCCACCAGGTGCCTTCTTCATCTGGGAATTGCGACCTAGGTGTCTTTGCCACAACGGCGTTGGCTTCTAATGGCGTGAGATAGTAGGGTGAGGTGAATACCTCAGTTGGCTTGGAGGTAGCGACGCGCGTTCGAACACGGCCACGAGCGCATAAATCTTCAAGCCATGTTACAGCTACTGCTGCTGTTGAAACGGTCAACTCCTTGCTTGTCTGCTTGGCACGGCCCGTGATGCGGTGCTGCCTCACATATAAAACGCTGGCGTGCTTGAGTATAGTAAGCATGCCGTGTAAGGTGTAAGTTGTTAAGAGGTACAGATTGGATGCTTGGCACATACAACGGGTACCGACAGACTCACAGGTGGTAGTAACACAAGCACAAGCAAGCAGTGCTTAGCAGGGGCTTAGGCTAGGCGGCCTTGGAATATTCTTTGCATCTTGAAGCCTATTGGTGAGAGGCTTTGATGCCGTGAACCAATACAACCAATACCCTTCCAGCACAAGAGAACATTTATCGTTTGTCTTAATGGCGCCTCGTCTTGATAAAAAAAATTACGCTTTCTTTCCGTGTATAATGTGTGTGAATTTGGTTCAAAGAGGCGCCAACACTTGCCTCCGGTCCACGGTTATAAGCCATGTATGTCCATATCTCGGTCCAGATACACTTGTGGCGCTTGCTGTGACTGCGTCTTTTGATTCGTTGCCTACTATATAAACCCTTGCCAATTCCAATGCTGTTGATGAATTGATGCTATTCCGCATCCTGACTGGAGCTGCAGCCATTCCACATCCCGACTGGGACAGCTAGCTACGCCGGTGCCGAGCTATCATGATTGGTGCAGCTTGGAAAGTGGTTATCTCGCGGAAACCACTGGTGATAATACCACCCGATTAAGCCTCGAGCCGAGTTGCAGCTCTTGCCTGCTTCTTCCCTTGCAGCCTCCTTGGTCCGGAGCTGATACTTGACCTGCCGTCTTGTCATGGTGAGTCCATCGAGCTCGTTGTTTCTGCCTCGCTGAATCACGGAGAAGACGGAAGAGCCTAACAATACAATACCTAATCAGACATCAAACATCGATGCTGCCACCACCACCGCTATTACTACCGCTATTCTCATTACTGCACTACTAGAGCCACTGCTGCCACTATTAGTATCGTCCAATATTATTACTTCGTACAGCTACTGCTGCTACTGCTGCCACTGCTGCTCCGCTACTGCTTGCCACATACCAGCCCGCGCACTACCTCGGGTTGGGCCTAGCAGTACTTGGCGGTACACTCGATGCTTTTGGCACCCAAGCCAGAGCTCGCTGTGAATCCCACCGTGCCGGCCCCGATGCTTTTTACTGCTCGCCCGCGCACCTCTGCCGCATCCGTCCTCCCTCCTCTTCAATCATTGGAACAGTCGACGTTGCCGCCGGTGCCATCTCGCTCCTCGCCCAGCTCTCAGGCCGCAAGCGTCCGAACCCACGACTTTGCTGCGTCCACCCCGACCGGCTGCTGCATCGCCTGTGCCGGCCAAGCTCCACCTGCTGAGCTTCCCCTCTCCAGATCCTCGATCAGGCCCTTGCTGGGTTCCCGTGCTACGCTACGGCCCCGCCACGGCTTCTGAGCTCCAGCGACCCCCCCCTCACCAGCAGCTGTCAACGCCCCCCGGCTCTCTGGATCGACGCAGACGCCAATTGATCAACACCTGCTGGCTCTTCAACTTGTCACAGCAGCTGCCACCAGAAAAAACACACAAAAAAACACGCAAAATATATGGATTAGAAGCCCAAAATAAACATCAACGCAAGATAGGAAACAGAAAGAAAGCGAGCCGGCGATTATGTGCGACAGTCCTCTCTTTGGCGAGTTCGGCCTGGGCATCCACAACAACCTCCCAGGTCCCATCTTCCCGTACTCCTTCGACCTCTACAGGGACGATCCCATCGACAACCTCGTCGATCCCGGACTGACGGCGACGCCATATACTTCGTCGCCGAACTCGTCGTTCCCGTCGCCAGAGCAATTGTCCGGGTCCTCGCCGCTGAGCTGCCACGAGTACTTTGTCGACCCCCGAGACAGCATCGGCAGCCTCGACGCAGCAACCATCGCCCCTCGTGAGACGGTCGCTCACAACAACACGGCCGTCGCCAAAAACAGCAGCCACGGCCCCAGCAGTCACAACATCAGCAATGCCAGAAGCAACAACGGCAAGCCGAGCAAGGCAATCCCAAGCTCGGCTTTGGCATCGGCCTCATCATCATCATCAACAACGACGACGCCAGCAGCAGCTCCCCAGCCACCAGCTAATACGTCTCCCATGGTAACAAGGACGAGAAAGGCCTCTTCCCAGAACCCGGATGCTTCGGGCTCAGCAGCTCAACCTCGCGCCAAGAAGCAAAAGACAACCATCACCGTCAAGCTGGAGCCTCAAGAACCCCAACAGCAGCGCCCGCGACAGCAGCGCCAACGACAGCCCTCGCCGCCGAAACGAAAGCCCGCGCGGCGAGGCTCCACGGCAAAAAAGGAAGATGTGGCCCAGCGCACCAAGAACCTGGAGCGCAATCGCATTGCCGCATCCAAGTGCCGCCAGAAGAAGAAGGAATGGGTGGTTGATCTCGAGGTGAAGAAAGACTCGATGCAGTTGCGCCACGCCGAACTGCGCGCCGAGTATTCGAGCCTTGTCGAAGAAGTCACAGCCATCAAGAACGAGCTCATGGCCCATGCCAAGTGCCAAGACCCCAACATCAACTTCTGGATCGAAAAGGAAGCGCTCAAGTATGTTGAGAGATGCATGGGCCCGCCTCCGGAGCGGCGTCCATCCATGCTGGGGAATGGTGAGCTTAACCTACGATATGGGGGTAGATATTCGTAATGCCCAAACCCTTGTGCTGACCATCATCTACTATGCAGCCGCATCTGGATCCAGCACGCTGCCCTCGCCGGCAGAGTCTCACCGGTCCCATCAGGAGCCGCCGCTACCGAGGCCTGAAGGGGATATCAATCTCGACTACATGCCTGACGAGCTACTGACCGGTGACTTTGTGTGAAGGGAAATGAAAAGACAAGACATGATACAACAAGACAAGAAAATCAGGACATGGGATAGGAGATCTTTGCGGCCAGGAGCTAGTTTAGCGTCAATGGATTTCTGTGGCGGATCGAACGGGACAGGATGGCATTTTCCGACGAGGAAAATCAGCATCTCACGGCTGTACCGTAGTGCTTTTTATTTGATTTTTTTTATTTTATTTATTTTGCCCCTCGTAAGGAGTAAGAGGGCTGGGAGTAATGGAAAGGATGGCGATGGGTACAAAATATCATCACGGAGGATTGGGAAAGAATGAGCTAGGCGTTTGCGCATGTACCTACTTGCAATGGAAAGGAGGTGGTTGACCTAGTATATGATGGATGGCCGCACATACAAATATTAAAAGAAGGGGAAAAAAAATTAACAACAAAGAAATGCAAACCTGTGTCTTGGCTTTGACTCTGAAATTACAGACAGCTTTGACTCTGAGTATTAATAGTTTTGATTTTGAAAATATAGACCGTTTTGATTCTGAAAATACAGACAGCTTTGACTCTTGAGTATTAATAGTTTTGATTTTGATAGTATAGACAGTTTTGACTCTGAAAGTACAAACAAGAGCTGATAGATGAAATTTAATATACCTTGAGAGGCAGATCCAACTCTGCCATTACGCAATTTACCGTCCCGAGTCTTTGTACCTGTGAGAACGATTTTTACTCAACTTTACTTATTTTGATTATTGAGATGTAATATTTTTGTTTTATTTTATTCCCTCTTGCAAGTACATGCGGTACCTTCACTAGCCCATCTACAGCCACTCCCTTTTTTTTATACACATAACAAGAATATCGTACAGATGTCATGAACTTCTATTTTGCTCTTCCCATCTCCATGACCAATTTCACCTCCTCTTGGTCCATCCCCGGGCATTGGACAATCCCTTGATGCGCTTCGTGTACTTCCACAAATGCCTATACGCAGGGCCCTGTCTCTTGGCCTCCCAGCCGCGCGGCTTGACGGGCGGCTTCAAGCTGTGCACGCGCGTCGGCCTGAACTCGACGTCTGCGCCGGCCACGCCGTGGCGCGCCATGACGCCGGCGGTGTTGTCGTCCCAGACGCTGCGGAACATGTTGAAGCCCACGGGCGTGAGGCTGAACTTGTCGCGGAACGACTTTAGCGAGAAGCCGTCGCGCGAGGCGTAGAGCTCCTTGAGCTGTGCAACGTCGAGCTTGGTGTCGGGCTTTTGCTCGAGGAGGTAGATGCTCAGGCGGTGGTAAGGGCTGCCCTTTTGTGCAGTGGGCGGCAGCCACGGCACGGCGAGCTGGTCGGCGGCGCGGATCCTGCTCAGCGGCAGAGACGTGTCGCTGGGGCTGAGCGAGATGTTTGCCGCGAGGAAGTGGCAGCGCTTGGAGAAGGCGTCCTTTTCGACGTCGGGCACGTCCGAGTCGAGCACGACGAGGGAGACGAGCCGCGGGCCCTTGTCGAAGACTTGGACGCGCAGCCGCGGCGGGTTCTCGCTGACGAGGGAGTCGACAATCTCGCCGGGCGGGATCTTGGATTGGCGGAAGTAGAGCTGGACGTCGGCCACGGGGTCGAGCTTGGGGAGGACGTCGGGGACAATGTTGAACTGCTTGATGCGCTGCGTGATGAGGCGGTAGTCGTAGGAGCGCCATTTGCGCTCGGCGTAGTGCCGGTAGATGGGCTTGTCCATGTCTCCTGGTATACAGTTAGTGTCTTTTTCTTACTTTTTATAAATATATGAGTCTTGTGTTTTTTCTTACCTAGTCCATCTTCAAAGCGCTTCTTGACCAGCGGGTCGTTGATATCCGCCTGGATCTTGAGCTGCTCGACATAGCGCCTCAAACTAGCCAGCTTCGTATCCTTCATTGCCTGTCCGCCCTTGACCAGCGCCGCGTCCTTCTTCTCCAGCAGCGAAATCTTCTCCAGCTCCTCCTGGATCTTGGCTACCTTCTCCTGTCGGTCCGCCGCGAGAATGGCTCGCGCTTCCTGAAAGGCCTGGTACGGCAGCTGCTCAAAGGGGAGGCTGGCGGTGGTGCGCATGGCGACTCTTCGTCTCCGGGACCCGATGGGCATTTTGCCCGCCTTGATGAGGTCGCTTTCGAATTCCGGCAGGACGCTGTTGGGATCGAGGTCCAGAGGGCTGGGCTGTGCTGCTGCCGCCGAAGAGGTTTCAGCAGCAGCAGAGGCGCGGGCAGCACCCGTTGTGAAGGGCCTGATTGCGCATTGTGGGCGCAATTGCCGTGCCAATGGCCTCGCTACAGCCTGGCACCGCGACATGGTCGACGCTGTGTGTGTTGCTGTTATATGAAATAACAAGTTTTGCATGTAATACAAGATCTCGATATCTTGGGACTGAGGGTTGGTGGTGCAAAGTTGCGATTTAGCCCCGCTAAAATTTTCGGCGGCCGGAGGCGGAAAACGCCGCTGCGCTTTTGCTTGCACCACCGTTGAATGGATTGATTTTCGCTTTCGCTACCGAGAACAGCATCAGCACGGTTTGAAGAGCTGAACAGTTGGAGATTTTTCGTCTTCAAACATGGCTGGAAAGGGAATTGGGTGTCTCAGCGAGGCGCTGGGTGCGCTGAGGATATCTGCGCCCAGGGTATGTCTTTTCTGCGTTGAGATTTTTGCGATGGCATGATTTGACTGACTTGTGAACAGTTGGCGACGACGACGGGCTTCAGCAGACAGTTTGCGCGGTCAATGGCTACAGAGGCGCCGGCAAAAGACATCACGAGATCAGCTTCCAATGCGCAGTCCCTGATGCAGTCCTGGAACCCGAGTATGACGACCTCATCTATGGCAAAAAGCTCCCGCTAACCCCTCCATCAGTCTCAACCGTCCCCGTCACCATCCACAGCTTCCCATCTCTCGAACCGCAGTCCCTCGAGCAGTGGTCCGTCCAGCATCTCTACCTCCCCCTCCGCCGCGACCTCCTCCACCTCGCCGTCGTCTACGAAGGCGACAACACCCGCCAGGGCACCGCATCCTCCAAAACCCGCTGGGACGTGCACGGCTCGCACCGCAAGATGCGGCCACAGAAGGGAACCGGCCGAGCTCGCCAGGGCACCAGACAGAGCCCGCTGCTTCGCGGCGGAGGAAAATCGCACGGTCCTCATCCTCGCGACTTCGGAACCAGGTTGAACCGTAAAGTCTACGACAAGGCGTGGCGCACGGCGCTGAGCTACCGGTATAGACGGGGCGAGCTGATCATCTGCGAGGACGGCATGGAGCTGTCGATGCCGGAGGATTTCGAAATCGTGGCGGACAAGTACTTAAAGGACGGGCTGAGGGAGGCATATCTGAAGAAGTACATGTCTGGCATGCTCAACACGCTGGGGCTTGGTCGCGACGACGGCCGCACACTGTTTGTTACTGGCGATAGGAGGGACAGGCTGTACGAGGCCATGGAGCAGGTGCCGTGGGAGGGACGAGCGCTCGACGTGGAAGATGTGGATGTCAAGGATTTGCTGGAGACGGGCAAGGTGGTGATGGAGAGGAGTGTGCTGCGGGAGATGATTGAGCAGCACCAGAGTGATCTGGTGAGCCGGATTGTCATTAATGGGTTTGCCAAGGGGGGGGCCAGCGCTGGGTGAGAAGGAGTTGTAAGGGGACCTGGGAAACAGAAAGGTTTACGCAATTTCTATGACAATGGGCTTATAGATGTAGTTTGTGGACTGAGACGAGGAGGTGATGGAGAGATGTACTCGACAATAAATGTATACTAGTCATGGATGATATATCAGTGGATATCTATAAAAATAACACACACATATATATACGATTTAATCACTGGATCATGGGACTAGGTCTAGTTGACGGCTTATTTAAATTCTGAGCAGGTGCAGTTGGTACCTAGTAGAAACCGATTTTGTGCAGCTTTGTATGGCAGGCCTCGATGCTCTCCAACTTGCAAAAAGCCTTGCGAGATCCTTTCTAGATCAATGTCCAAGTAGATATTCAAACGAGAGACGATTTTCTAGCATGAAAACATCAACATACACTAATAAACGTCATATGCCGAAGAAAAATTCCGATTCATAGCTTAATGTACCTGGCCGATGCTAGATTACAAGCCCGATGTCATTTTGAGCATCACCAAACGCCACCCTTGATCATAACAGTGGTTTCCGAGCGAAAAATATTCCAAATCTCCCATTTCTCTAAAAGCCGCAGATATCTTTCTCCCCTCCCTTTTATATCCCGTGATATCATATTGGACCAGATTTGCTTTTGCGTGGGTATCGCAGAAATTAGAGCTAGCTTTTTCAGCTTCTTTATCGTCGAGGAGGGGGGTTGAATCCGGGAGGAGGAGGGCCTCCAGGAGGGAAGCCTGGGGCGCCAGGGAAGCCAGGAGCACCGGGGAAACCAGCAGGAGGAGGGAACTGGCCAGGGAAGCCAGGGGGGAGCTAAAATCGCAGTGATTAGTACCAATGCAGCCTGGGACAATATAGAGAGGATGGTATAACTTACGAGCACCTCGTCCACCGAATCCAGGAGCACCAGGAGCGCCGGGAGCGCCAGGGAAAGAAGGGAATCCCGGAGGGGGAGCAGCTCCACCAACACCAGCAGCCGGGCCGGCGAGAGAAATCGGGGCGGCAGCACCACGTCCGGCAGGTCGAGCAACGCCAGGACCAGCCTGAAGAGTCGAGGCAATTCCGCCGGTGGTGGTCTTGCCAAGTCGAGCGCTAGGATCGGCGGGAGGCGGTGACTCGACAGTCAGAGAGATGATGTGAGCGCCACGAACAATCACCAGGCCCAGCGTTCGCTTCTCCTCCTGGACCACGGTCTGGCCGGCCGATGAGCCGCCGGGAGCCGCCGCCTTGGTCTGCTTGCGCTTGATGCGGCGGAATTCCTCCGTGTCGGCGAGGACGAGGTTCATGTGTCGGTCGTAGGCGAGCATCTGGCCAACCAGCTGGCGCGAGTCCTGCAGCGTCACACGCATCCGGTAGTTGATCTGGGAGAAGACGTCAGTGCCTGGTTCACGTCAAGGATCGATGGGCAATCGAGGAGGGGGAGCATCTGCGTACGTATCCGGCCTGTATTCACGTCTCGTTAGTCTAACCATGTCAACATGTAACGCTCCAAGAGATGGCTGGGAGGGAGAGGGACTGACCATCTTGCCAAGCTTGTTGGACGCCATGCTGAAGATGAGATGCTACAGGGAGTAGCTCCTCTGTTTGTTCAAAAAATTGATTGTGTGTGTTTGACAAAGCTGGTGCTCCTCAGCCTCGTCGTCGCTGCTCTGATGCCTCGTGGGAAGCTTGAGAGTTGCGAATGGGTTGGTGGTGTTGAGATGTTCGGAAAAAAGCAGCTCCACGTCTAAAATGCCCAGACTGCAGCGGGTGGAGCCTTGCGCGCCAGGTCCTCTGTACTGCTGTTTGCACGCCAAACATGGCGCGATTGCAAGTAGAAGAGACTCTGCACGTGCTACATCACATGACAGCTCTCAGGCATCATCCCTCAAATCAATCAAGATGTCATTTTACAGCTCTCATTATGTTCTATATGTTGATTCATTTATTCGTTTCTCAATTACTGGTTTTTCTACCTACACACGACGTGTTTCGTCGCCAACTACAGAATTCGACTCTCAATGGATGGGACACAGCTCCCGTCACCACCAATCTCCCTTACTGCGCAGCTTGGACTCGTCTTATCCTCAGCATTGGTATAGACACACCAGTCGAGATGCTTCTGTTTTGCGTATATCGCTGCTCAATCTCTTCCAAGCTGTGTCCTCTCGTTTCAAACATGCGCAATGCCACAATGATCGTGGTGAAGAGGGAAGAAAACGCAAAGAGGTAGTAGGCTCCGTATGTTGTCTTTGAAATGAGCACCGGCGTGATGAGCGCGACGACATAATTCGAGAACTGCATATGTTAGCTTCATCTACTTCACCAAATAACTTCAATTACATACCCAATTGGCACTCTGAGCAAGGCTGGATGCGCTGCTCCTGGTCTTTCTAGGCAAGCTCTCAATCAAAAAGATTCGGAAGCCAATTGCCCAAGTGCCGTTGAACACGATGGCAAACAGGTAGATGGACACAATTACCACCCACTTGCCAGCTCCTCTATCCGCATGGACTTTGTCGGCAGCATACAACGACCCCATCAACAGCATTAGTGTGGTAATCAGGATACCGCCCAAAAGACTTGAAGTTCGTCGTCCCCATTTGTCTGCGAGAAAGGTAGCCGGGATTGTGACTCCGAGAATCGCCAGTGCAGAGACACCAGAAGCCAGGAACGACGCCTGTTCGCCACTAAGACCGGCCTTTTCAAAGAGAACCGGTGCGTAGTAAAAGACGCCGTCAATCCCAGCCAGCTGCTGCATGCCCATGATGAAGCAGCCAAATATGGTTCGAGCACGGAAGGGAGCTGAGAAGGCCTCCCTAAATCCGGCAACGGTCTGCTTGAACTCTTGCCAAATTGCTACATCATTGGGGTTCTGGGCCTGTACTTGGGTCATGGACTCCTCCAGCAGCTTTTCGCGCTCAATCTCGTCAAAGCCAAGGCGAATGAGAACCTCGCGCGCTTCGGTCAATCGACCTCTGGCCAGCAACCAGCGCGGAGAAGCTGGGACGAACCAGTACGTTCCCGATAGCAGAAAGCCGAGGGCTGCTGAGACAACCAGCGGAAGTCGCCAGCTGAGCGTTGTCGATTCGCCCAGACGTGAGGTCCCATAGCAGATGAAGAAACCACAAACCAGGCCCACAACAATTGTGAACTGCGGAAATGCTGTCAACGTGCCCCTGACTTTGGTCGGGGACATTTCTGAAACTTGCACCCACACATTGCTCACAAACAAGCCCTCGCCTATACCCTGAATAAGACGCCCAACAATGAAAGCACCGAGTGAAGTAGCGGAAGATTGAATGGCTGCCCCGACGCCGTAGATGAAAGACCCGATGGCGAAGATGCGGACCTGTCCGAAGCGGTGGCCTAGGATGCCGGCGACGAGGGCTGTGAAGGCACCGGAAATGAGCACAGATGAAACGACTACTCCGTGAACGGTTGGTGAAAAGTCGCCAAAGGTCTTGCGAAAGGCAGGCATCGTTGTCACAGGGCCAATGTTGCCCGTATCCAGGCTATATCGAAGAATCAGTCATCTCCCGGCCTATAAAGGGGAAACATCACTACGATGGTGTTTACATACCCAAAGAGTATAGAGACGCTGGATGCCGCCAGACTGGCCCATACGTAAAACGGTGGTGCCTTTAACCACCTCATCTTACAGGTTACACGCCTTAATTCTCCAATGGCTACAATGTTACAGAAGTGGGTGTTCACTGTTATTCTTGGGACACTGGTCTGAAGCTTAGACTCCTGGATGATGAGTTCCTCATAACAGATTAAATACACCAGACATGTCAATTAGCTCCCACGTGTATTTCTCATCAAAAGAGTCATACCGATCTTAGCGACTATCAGGTCACCATCAAATCGAACGATTGCCGGCACTAACCATCGTTTCTGGCGCCGGAGCTGAGATCCGGTGCCAGACAAATTCACGACCCGGAGTTCCAACTGCGGAGATGCCGCTTACGGCCATGGACAGTCTAGTTCATTGCGCCCTGGACACGAGAATATATCGAATATCAGTTGCATAATTAATGACTCGACCCGTATATTGTCATCACGGGGATCATCAGAGATTTCCGAGCTTAATTTTAGTTTCAATCACCCCGTAATTCTATCTGATAAAGCGTGGAGCGGACGTGAAGCGGACGTGAAGCGGACGGCGTCGGAAACTGGGTCTAATTAACGCTTCATCTCAGCAGCCCCGCGACTCCATTGGCCCCCGATTTGTAATATCATTCACGGCTTTTTCTCAGTCATCATTTTCATGCATCTTTACTTTCACACTTTGTTCCCTGATTCTTCCAGTTTCTGGCAAAGGCCAACAAAGGGCCAAACATGCAATGTACCAATAGTCTACAGGGTAACTTGCGCTTCATCACGAATAAATTCGAGGCTTCATTGGGTATTGCCTGTTTGTCTGTTGACAGCGCGTGAATTTTCACTCTAATTCTCTATAACGAATATTTCTACTTAATTGTGTAAACTTTATTACTGCGACTTCGCCATTCGTCACTGTGGCATAGGACAATTCTCCTTGGTCTGTCTTCAAAATGGCAATTTTTGGCAATTTTTCTTTAGCAACCTCTGTACGGGCTGATGACCAATCAGAACTCTCCGAGTCTTGTGCCTGAGCTCTAACACTCTCTCCTTGGAAGACTGCCGCCATGAATCCTTCCATGGTAAGTTGTGCTTTTACTGCCATCGATTCCTTTGGATGCGCCCAAATCATGGCAGCCACAGCCAGTAGTACTGCACAGAGGACATACAGCGCATTCAGTGTAATCAGGATATAAAAGGGTATGATTGGGACGCGTGTGAGGGTCAGCGTTGACCGAGACTGTTCGATGATGTTTGCTCGACTCTCCATCCCGATATAGGATAGTGCCAGCGCACTGTAAGAGAAAGCTGCTGCCGTGAGAGGGACAGCATCCGAGTAGTTGGCGCTGAGTCTTGCCAAGGAAGAGATTACAGCCTGCTGAGAGATGTTGGCGTTGTCGTTCATGAAAGGTGCAGTCATGACACCGCCGATAGAGCCGTTCGTAGAGCTGACGTTGAACTGGGCTATAGATCCGTCCACCCACGCATAGGTAGCATCGAATATTGTGCTGGAGCAGCCAAACTCCAACGTGCCAGTAAATACGTCAGACCCCTCCGGCCCATAGAGTTCTCCTACTTCGAGGAAGACATAAAAATACAAGGGGTTTAGGAAAGCATAATTGGGGTAGGTTATGTTCCCTGTAAGGCTTGGGTCGTCGTAGAATTTGAAACCAACCTTGGTCACGTCGGTGGCACGATTTGGAAGTTCCTTTGTACAGTCGAAAACATTCCGATCGCCCTGTTGGCATTGGACTCTTATTATGTCGCACTGAGTAGAGATGGCAAAGGCGCTGGCTTTAAAGTCCAGCTTTGATGATGAACTTGCTGCATCTGAAAGATAGAAGAGGGATTGCGATGAGTTTGAGGAAATGTTGGAGATGGTATTTTTGGTGGAAATATTGTTTAGGATCTTGAAAGGCTCCTTGTCGGTGGGGAGATATGGTATAAAGTTGCCATCCGCCCCATATCCTTTTAATGCCTCGCAGGGGTAGTGGTAGTCGGAATAAACGCAATCTTTTCCCTGTAAGAATCCTCGACCAAACGAGTGGTTTGAAGGGGTGGTGAAGTTTAGTTGTGTTTGCTCGCTTGGCTTGACAACAATGCCAAACCAAGTATCCACCGCTGGAATAAGAACGCTGCGGACGTTAGCGACAATCTATCACGGCTTTGGTTGAATCATTTAATTTTTTTCTTTTAAGGATTGAAAGATGTGATACTTACCCCAAGACCGTGACAATAATAAGAATAGTAAGTGTATGTGAAATTGGGGCCGCGAATTTACCCCCCATATTCGCCCGAACACGAGTGGCTTTCCACAACTCTTCCAATCGGCCAGAAAAGAGTCCAATTAGTAGCGTCAATTGGTTTGGGGTTAATAGCTTGTCGTTCTGCTCCTTTTGCGATGTCTTTTGAACAAAATCTGCAGCGAAAAGTGCTGCCAGCCCCATGATGGCGCTTGACAGGTATGGGGCAAATTTCCCAGTAATAGAGGCAATCGTAGTTAGAGTAGACGGATTGAATTGGATATAGTAAGCATCTGACCCTCCAGTCTTGATAAAGTCTCTGACAGTTCTCGATGCTAGGGATAAATTGTCCGACGCATGGGATGTCTGTAGTTCGCCTGAGCCATCGCCGAGAATTACGCGGTTGCGGAATGTAAAGACAACAAGAAGCGCAGTTGCTGCAGAGAAAATAATGGAGGGCACTGCAGCTAGCAGGATTATAGATATGTATGCTTTGGCGCTGTTCCCTTTTTTGTGTTTCTTGACAGAGGCGGCATCTTCAGTCTGTTGCAGAGGAGTGTCTTCGGACGAAGACATATTATTCTCTTGTTGCTTGTGTGAAGCGTGAAGCGAATGAGGCAGAAAAGAAGAAAGCAAGAAAGAGAGACGCAGAGAACATCAAATCTAGGTGCAGCTGGAGAATTAAGGATTGAGAAATTGATATTAGCTGGCTGACATTCAAATTAATAGAATACTGATCGCGGCGCTTTGTGTTACGGATACAGCGAGCGAACAGTTGGCATTTAGTGTCTAATAATCTTGGTTTCTGCCTCATCATCAGAGTTACACGCACACAGCCTTATTTCTTGTAGCATCATATCAGAGCAAAAGATTGCCGTACGACGTCCAGGCAAGCATAGCCGCCTGTAACCTATACCCGGCTACTGATACTATAAACAGAACAAGTGCGCGGCTATGCGAATCCTTACAGCCGTGTCCGAAAGCAAGGCTGCCCGTCTTATCAGGGGTTATTCTTTCACAGATAAGAGTACATTTAACCATTCAAATAAATAAAAAAGATCTGGCCAGTGAATATTTTTCTTGTCCAATAGCTTCGTGAAGAAAGGCATTGATGCATTCAATTGTATGAATGGCCTGACGCCTACTATGGGGTCAGTAATACTGGTGAGACTGTATACTTGGACTTGATTACCTAGTATTACGTATGGAAGTTCGACAACAGCCATCTCAGGTTTAACAGCGGATCCGAAAACTTGCATACAATATGTATATATAGAGACGCTTCATCCATGAATCAATCGGCTCAACTGCTGGCGATGCACTTGTACATACTGCATGCTCTGAACATACAAGACTGACTATTCTACTGCTAAAAATACTCGGCAAATCCAGGTATATCCAAGCCCAGTCCCGCCAGTCCTTTTCCCTGATGTGTTGCATGCAGAAAAAACCTGGTATAAGCTGGAAAAGATAAAAAAGAAGGCACACGCGCTGCCAAAAAGTATCACGGTGACAATTCAACGTGCAAAAAGTGGTGCCCCCGGCCAGGATCGAACTGGCGACCTTAACATATCTCCAAGATGCAATGCTGGATCTATAAGAGTTAAGTGGTAACCACTCCACCACGGGGGCCTGTGTCCTCCAACCACTGAAACTAAGCTTATGAACCTTTGCTGTAGTGCCGTCCAAAACAAAGCCTTTGCCCCAACTGCCGCCTCTTTTTCTTCATGGTTTTGGTTTGCGCTGCTGGTTCTGGAGTGGATTTGGGCGTTTATATACAAGTGCGAATGGGTGGCAAAAACTGGCGGGAAACTAGCGTTTTGTAAAATTCTTTCGAGGCGGGTTCGCCGAACTCTCGGCGTTGGTCTGTTTTCGCGCAAAAGATCAGTTGAGAATCGGCTATTGTTTTATCTTGCTGTGCAATATTTGCATGTATTAAAAAGATGTATGTTATCATTTGGCCTACGCCGAATGTTTTTTGCGGGTGTGCACGTATCGTGGACGAGCAGCACTTGCTTGAAGAGGCGATCTGGTTATAGGTAGGTCTAGGACGTTCAATTATAGTCATCTTGGGGTGATGGATTTTTTTTTTGTATCTTACTTAGCATATACACCTTTATATGTCTATGTATTACGACCTATGTTCAGTGTGAGATTTCCACATTGGAATACGTCTCGGGCCTACACACTCGGAAGAAACACAGGCTGACTGAAGTTGGAAGAATGTTCTCAGCCCTGGCTAAGAATGCCTTACCTGATTGCTACCGTAATATACTTCGACTGGAATGGACTCCCAAGCTCTTTATATAGAATAATATACACTCGTCATGCAGTATCACTCGAAAGGTAGAATAATATACTTGGTGATATTACTAAGTACATATTTCGTAGCCAATACAAGGAGGCCAAGCAAACGCAAATTATGCTACACTAGGTGTACGTCTCTTTATAAAGCCAAGAATATCTTGCCACGCAGTCTACTCTCATCTTTGATAGCATATGACATACAATAGTTTAATCTTGACATGTATACCGCGATTCCTGTAAAGTCGTCGCCCTCGTCTATTTAATACGTCTCTACCCCCTTCAGCGGCTTAATTTCCATTGAACTACAAACACACTTGCGACAATCCAAGTACAACAGCTGCGTCGTTCTCTTCCATTCGCCCTCTTGCGGATATCAAGCCTACTAGTATTAAACATTGAATGCCCCAGATAATTGTTCAAATGGCTTGTAAGACTACCCCAGAGCCTCATAGTTGTTGGCGCATAAAATTAAAGCTAATTGAGCATTGCCACAGCTTCTGATCAAATTAATATTAGCCGGTCTATATATGATACTAAAGCCCTTTTCTTGATTTAACAGAGGCATTTCTCGAGAGATATTACAACGCTGTTAATGAGAAGGATGCAGCTTCACTCGGTGTAAAATATGTCAGTTTTGGATAAAAAAAGAATTTGGGAAACTATTTACCAAAATTTCTAACAGAGTGAAACTTCCATCTTCTCCCGGCAATCGAAAAACTTTATTGGCACTAAAAGATCTCAAATAAGATTTTTGTACGTTTTCTACTCGATCTTTTTTTGTTGGTAATGCTCTTGTGCTAAACAGAGCATAGGATCTTTGTAGACTAGGAGAACTCAGCTACTGCTCTTTTCCTGCACAGCTCAGAGATAACAAGCTGGTTATCATACCCGAGGCAGCCTTCATGGTATGAATGAATAGTAAGCTTACGTAAAAGTCTACTGACAGAACGGATACAGGAGTCGGACGAGGGCAATGGCCTACACTTTGACGAGTGTTTTGTTGCTACTGTGTCTAGAGACGAAGGAGGGGAATTGAAGGCGCATGTTTTGAATCGGATAGATAGGCTAAATCTATAGACTGCGATACCACGGACTATGGAAGTTTAGGTTGAGAATGAGCAGTATGGGCCCTTTGGAGGCTGGCTATAACTTCTCTAACAGTTGCGGAAACAGGATAGTGTAGTTGATTAGAGAGTTGATCAAAGCCACTTTGATCTGGCACCCATTCTTCCAGTAACTCTAGTCAACATGTCCATCTACCAAGCCACAATCCCTTCCTTATTCGAAAATGTTCCTGTTTCGCCGTCATCTCCCAAGGTCGCGAGTCTTACTGCGTTCAAAGCTCCATTTTCCGGAGTATCAATGCCAGAATAGCCGTTCAGATTGGTAGCACAAAAGCCAGGACAGGCCGCATTAATCTTCCATCCGGCGTCTTTATACTTGAAGGCATAATGAAGCATAATCATATTGAGCGCTGCTTTGCTGCTGCGATAGATTGGCAAACCGACTGGGTGATCCCACTGATGAGTGAGTGAACCTATGGAAGAGGATATAAAGACAATTCGAGGCGCGGCAGATGCCTCTAGAAGAGGAATAAAGGCCTCGGTAGTGAGTGTGGTGCCAAAGGTGTTGACCGTAAACGTGTCTTGGAAATTGTGAAGTGAAGGAGCAGAGGTCCTCTCGGCGGGAAGGCATACGCCAGCGTTATTGACCAGGACGTCAAGACGGCCAAATTTCGATGTTACCTGTTGGGCAGCTTGGGCAATGGACTTCTCAGAGGTGATGCTAAGTGACAAATATTAGCATTGCTTATACATCTTTCAGGGGACACACTTGCGGCATCACATGGTAACGTACTCAATAGTAATGGGCTCGACATCCAAGCCCTGCTCTTGGAGTTTCTTGGCGGCATCAATTCCACGTTGGGGGTCACGGCTCCCCATAAGCACATGGTATCCTGACTTTGACGACAGAGACTTGGCTATCTCGAAACCGATGCCTTGATTGGCACCCGTAACTAGGACGACTTTCGAGGAGGGAGAAATAGCCATGGTGTACTTGTAATTGTATATAGGATCTTGATGGAAGATAGATTCAAAGGGCTAGTAGTAAGAGAAGATGAGTGAAGTTGTTACCTATGATAGAGGACACCAGACAGTCTGTGCGCTGCTCTTTATACTAATGTCCAAGTCCAAGGAGGCGGGTTTACACCCGGACTTATTAGCTATCTCCATTACAAAATCACGATGTAAACAACGGGTCTCTAAATTTACTTCATATTGACAGAGTATGAATAGAATCGTCTGCAGGATTTCAGCATCTGAGTGGTCGATGCTTGAATCCCAGTCATTGAAAAGGAGCTTCCCTGTCTATTTAGCGCCCTCGCGCAAAGCCTAGCCTCTTATAGAATGCAGACCCTGGGTTACTAACTTCAGCCCCAGAATCAGATGCTTATTTGTCTTGGGATCTCGTTAATCCCCCCGCAGGCCATCCATTTAGCGTGCTCGCGCAAAACCTAACTCTTTATGGTATATAAATTGGTTCCGCCTCCTTGGCTTGAGTATCACATCTTCCACTCAACCTTGTGCTTCTAGGAAATAGCTGCTTCTTGATATGACAATATGGTGAACTATGGACCATCCGGAGCCTGCCATGCATGCAGGGAGAAGCGTAAAAAGGTATGTAAACGTCATTCCAAATGGCTGCTTCAGCGTGCTGATATATCATTAGTGTGACCAAAGCCGTCCTGTATGTAGTACTGGGTATTGTTGTCCAGGAACAATATTTTTGTGGCGAATCTCCCCAAGAGTAGTCATACTACGATACTTGATGCTAATTGATTACGTCCTACAGTCTTGTCTCAGGTGCAGCCGAGCACGCCGCAGCTGTCCTGGATACGAGTCCACCAAAGAGCGACAGTTTGTAAACTATATTGGAAAAGAGGACTTTCAAGCATTACATCAGGCACACTCTGAAGCATTGAGTCGAGTAGCAGTCCCTGATAGCCTTGGGATACTAAATTGGTCTGATATTGAACGAGACGCTCGTCTACTATTCTTCAACGACTACTGCATTGTCTCATCGAATAGGAATCTGTCTCGTGGATATCTACATGGGCTTCGGGCCATGGTCTATAAGGCCGGTCCAAAGTCCGAACTTGTACAGGCATGTACGCTTATTGCTTTGGCGAATCTAGGGAGCAAGCTCGGAAACTCCATACACAGGCACAGGGCGGAGGGCCATTACTCCTCATTGCTACGGTCCTTCCGTCTGAGCATTTCAAATCAAGCGGTATTCACCACAGTGGAGTCACTAATTACTGCTACGCTACTGGGAATATACGAAGTACGCTTTCGCGAATCATGATAAGAATGGTGAGCTGACGATTACAGATCATCACCAGTACTGGTACCACTCTTGGCGCTCATGCAGCGCATGCCCAAGGGATATCAGCCATTCTTGTTAGCAAATTTTCGCCTTTTGACTTGCTTTGTGATGGCGCGCTTTTCCGAGTCGCTAATCCGACACCTCTTGAGGATCTGGAAGTAGAGATTTCTGAGCCTCCGTCCTCCCTCCCACATTCTTCCGCAATCGTCAACAAAGTATCAAAAAAGTTTAGTGTTCTGTGTACACCGCTATTCAATCAGTCAAGCTCGGCCATAGATTTCTTTTACGCAAGTACAGTGTCCTTGGTGCGAAAAGCCAAAGCTTTGCTGGACAACGAAGCCGAAGCCACCGTTGACCAACTTTGTCAACTCAAGTCTGAGGCTGAACAATTGAGAGAGGCGTACGATACGTGGCCAGCCACCGTACCTCTAGAATGGATACCAAAGTCAGTTGGCCTTGTTACACCTAAGGCTGAAGACACATTGTAAGTCCATATTAATTATTAAACAATACTCGACTGCCGTTGTGTCATTCATCACGTCATCTACAAGTAACGCTTGATATGTTTTGTTGCTGACTTTGGTACTCAAGGCCCCAAGTTGGCTACTGGCCAACAACCATTCTGAGTTATTACGATTGTAAGTAGAGTTTCAAGCATAACTATACTTACTGACATATTATAGTATATGTTGCTTCGCTATGGAACAACTATCGGAAAGCTGCTCTGCTGATGTTGAGTATCATATTGAGATGCCACTATCGAATCAATGGCGATTTGAGCGACCGGATATTCGAATACTCAATACTAAAAGACATATTGAAGCAGAGCGAAGGGATTGTATCTTCTATTCCATATCTTTTAACAGCAGATTTGCCGGCATTTGTTGAGAATGCTGCCAAGAGATCTCCTCCCATTATCCCGGGTCAACCAATCGGAGGTTTGCTGTCGATGCACACTTTATTCGTCCTAGCAACATTGCCCATGATTGAAGAGGAGTTAAGAATCTACGCACGGGATTGTTTGGCGTGGATAGGGGCACACATGGGCATCGGTCAAGCAACCGTCTTGTCCAAGGTGAGATAGTAATCAAGTCATCGTGTTCAGTAAAAACTGACTTTTAATCGCAGTATACGAAACTGAATCAATTTCAGTATGCCACGGAAGCACGTGTAATTATCTGGACGGGCATGCTTATATAGGAGAGGAACATCTCAGGAGTACAGTAACTCCTATTTAGGCTGCCTGAGAAAACCTTTGCTTCTGTTTGAGAGCGTTGTGGAGAATGAACTTTTAAAAAACTTATGCATCTATTTATATATGTGTACATGCGGTCTAGAGGATAGACCCGCAGTCAATTACAGCATTGGCTCCTGTAATGCTTGAGTTTTTCACAAATGAACAGACCTGTTCTGCAACATCCTGCGATAATTTGTAAGCAAATGAAAAGTGGCTGTATATATTTGTGTTTATATACTCACTTCAACCTCAGCCAATCTACCTAGCTTGGTCTTTCTTATAGCAGCGTTGCGCTTGCTTTCGGGAAATGATGACGACCATTCTGTCATCATCATTCCTGGTGAGACAGAATTTACTCGAATATTGCTGGCGCCAGACATAGAGGCGAGACACTTGGCCAAATGAATTTGAGCTGATTTTGTGACAGCATAGGCCTATTAAGATGTCAGTCTGGAGTGCACACGTTCTACCGAAGTAGATTAACTGCTGGGCTACAACATTAAAAGGCCAGCGGAAAACGGCACGATTGTAAACTTACCAGACTGCTCCCCATGACGCCAACTCCTGCGACAGAGCTAGTGGTAATAAAACAACCTCCTCCTTTCATAGAACTCTGTTCTAGATGACCCTTTGCAGAATTAAACAGCCACAAATGACTTTTGACGTTCATGTTCCAACATTTATCCCAATCTTCCTCATTCACGTTCTCTGACAGATTTGAGAAATTTGTCAGCTTTGTCCATCCATGATTCGAAAACACAATGTCTAATCGGCCCAGTTCTTGAATTGTTGTTGATATTAGTTTATCAACTTCGGGGCGAGAGGAGACGTCGGCTCGAATGGCAACGAATCTCTTGTCGTCACCAGTCCTAACTTTGCCATTGGCCCATTGGCCGGAACCTCTCGATGAAGTGCTTTCTAGCTCAGAGATGAGGGTATTGGCTCGAGATTCATTGGATGAGTAGTTGATGGCAACTCGCAGACCCATAGCTGCAAAAGCCTTTGCAGTGGCGGCTCCGAGGCCAGCACTTCCAGCAGTAATGAGAGCAACAGGACTTGTCATGATTCGAATTGTTATGTCTCCAAACACATCAAATTAAATCCAATTATACAAAGAAAAGGCCAGACCAGATGACACTGATTATAATATGTTCCTATGACCTTGTATAGTACACAGATCCCGCAATACCCGCCCAATGGCCGTGGTGAGCCTCTCTCCGCAATACCCGCGTCATTTCAGCAATGGTCGATCTGTTACATGAACTTGTGATATATTTTATTACGTACACATGTATAATGTTCCGATATAGCCATTGTATACATGATAACCTGAAGCCTATTTTACCCGACATTGATGTGAGCGAAATCTTTCTAGTCAGACGCTATTTACCTATGTAATTTGGAAACTGCCATCTCCATTACTGAAGCCTTTTTACATTATGAAGACGTGCTCAAGGAAGCATTTAGCATCATCGAATATTTATAATTGACATGGCTATTATTCTGTAGTATTCCATAATTAGAATTGTTTCGGTTCTATCTGTACATTTGCTTAGGAAGGCTACTATATGTGTAATACGCTGCATCTAATGGCTACTCGGAGAGAATCAGAGCACTCTTGCCCATGCCTGTACCAATACACATTGAAACAACTCCTACGGATTGGCCAGTCCTCTTGAGGTGGTGCAGAAGCGTCGTCAACTGGCGCGCTCCAGTAGCACCAAGGGGATGGCCCAACGCTATGGCTCCTCCATTGGGATTCACTTTATCCATGTCAATGCCCAGCTTGTCAATACAGTAAAGAGCTTGACTGGCAAAAGCTTCGTTAATCTCCCAAACGTCGACTTCACTGGCTGAAACTCCTGCTGACTCTAGCATTTTGGGAATGACAACAGCAGGGCCAACTCCCATCTCATCAGGCGCAACACCTGCCACTGCTGATCGAGCCCATTTGCCCAAGATATGGTCGGAAAGTCCGAGCCGAGTAGCAGTGCTGCGGCGAGCCATCAAGACAACAGATGCGCCGTCCGAAATTTGAGACGAATTCCCAGCAGTAGACGCACCGTCTGGGAGAAAGGCCGGCTTCAACTTGGCCAATTGCTCCAGTGAAGCATTGGGTCGGATTCCATCATCTTGAGTCACGGTGGTGGTCTCTCCTGTATCTGAAACCAGCTCGACGGGCACGATTTCATCTTTAAACCGACCTTCGGCTTGCGCTTTCGCAGCTTTGGTGTGACTAGCCAAAGCAAAGGCGTCTTGGTCCGCACGGGAAATGCCATACCGCCGTGCAATATTCTCGCTGGTAATACCCATTGGAAGCAGACAATCTCTTGCTGCTTGTATAGAGGACTTGCGCAGTTCCTCCCATACAACAGTTGGGATGGCTTTCGAACCGTAATTTCTCGTCATGCTCTCCATTCCGCCGCCAATACCCATATCCATACGGCCAGATGCTACAGCGTCCGCAATGTTAGTTGCCGCCTGCAATCCAGACGAACAAGCTCTATTGACTGTGTAGAGCGCTGTTGAATCGGGATATCCAGCGTGCAACAGAGCCGCCCGCCCAGCCTTTTGTCCACCGAGCTCAGACAGAACGGTTCCCACTGCTACGTCTGACACCTCGGAAGGATCTAGACTGGGTAGCTGAGTTCTAGTTGCTTGTAAAACCTGGAATCAGAGAATTAGTTAGCTGTTTGTCAATGAGTCGATGGCTATTGAGAGTGCAATTCTTACAGTGGCAAGTAGTTGCTCGGCATGGGCGCTCGCAAGCCTCCCTTTGAAGGAGCGCGTTACAGGAGTTCTTAGTGCGGACAAGAAGACAATGTCATCCGGGCTCTTCTCAAGCATAGCATTTAGGCCCCTTCTTAAATGTGCCATGATGAGCTGGTAATGTGAGAGTAAAGACAGTTCTCGTGATGAAGAATATGGATATGTGAGATATATGTGTTCAGTAGAACAGCCAGACTCTGTGATAACTTGAAACAAGATGCCCTACAGTGATACACGATTATGGAGATTTACTAACATGAAGACCATATACAGACTGCGGTCGACAAACACTTATACCAGACATGCCAACCTTTGCGCGGGTTCTACGGGCCGCAACATCCGCAGTCCGCCCACGCAAGCCGTTTAGGTCACTGACTGAGACTTGCAATGCTTGTCCAATGTCTTCCCTTTCCATGACAAAATTTGCTGCGTTTGGAAATGTGAAAACTCCAGTCTGCCGACGATATCCGGAATTTGACTAATTGTGAACTATTGAAAAGCCCAACGGGAAAGAGTTGCGCGGGGAGCATATAGCACGTTTATATTGGTCCTGTTATTTCTCTTCCATAGATAATTTCATATTATCATCTTCGTTATTGAATTATACATTTAGTTGTCTATGAACCAAGAACTAAACGGCATACAGACGTTCAAATAAGCTATTGACTATATACACACTAGCTATCCATGATCTTGAGATCTTCTGCAACTTTAAACGGGGCTTCGGTCTTGCTTTTAATTTCGTCAATTGTCACTCCGCTGGCAATTTCTCGAAGTGTCAGTCCTTCTTTCCAGTCCACATCAAACACTCCCTAATTGAACATCAGATCTTTGGTCTATGGTCTTGTAATGTGGCAGGGGAAACGAGTAAAAATACATACTAGCTCTGTAATGATGGTCGAAACACATTGCCTACCAGTTAATGGAAATGTACATTGGCGAACAATTTTGGGGTTTCCTTTCCGATCTGTATGCTCCATGGTCACGACAACCTTGGTTTTCTCAGGATTGGAAACCAAGTCCAAGGCTCCTCCAAAGCCTTTCACTTTTCCGGGTAGCATCCCTGTGTAAATCATTAGTAACTCACTTGCCAGCTGGCTTTGTCCAAATATTTACAGTTAGCAAGATCTCCGGTTGCATTTACTTGCATGGCACCGAGAATGGTAAGATCAATTCTGCCCGATCGAATCATGCCGAAACTCTCGTCACTCGAAAAGGTGCAGGCTCCCGGAATGATTGTAGTTGTTTCTTTGGAAGCGTTGATCAAGTCGGGGTTTTCTTCACCTTTCTTCGGATATGGTCCCAACCCAAGAATCCCATTCTCAGAGTGGAGCAACACCTCGACTTCAGGGGGGCACAAAAGTGCTCGCCAATACCGGAATACCGATTCCGAGATTGACATACATGCCATTCTTAAATTCTTTGGCCGCACGAAGGGCAATCTTTTCTCTGTTGCTGTTTCCCGGTGAAGAAGAGGCCGCAGGGGTTTGATTTGTCGAGATGTCCGATTCTTTCGAATTCGCGTATTTCTCAATCCCCTTGGGAACTTGCGACTGGATGACGCGCTTGACATATATTCCAGGTAGGTGAATATCGTTTGGCATCAGCTGTCCAACCTCAACGATATGATCAGCCTCGACTATTGTCATCTTGGCATTGCGTGCCATGGGGCCGTTGAAATTAGCCGCAGATAGATGAAACTGGCAATTGCCCAGTCTGTCTGCTTTAAACGCCTTGATGAATGCATAATCCCCGTTGATTGCTTCTTCTAGGAGATAAGGTTTTCCATTAAAGATTCTGACATCCTTTGGTGGTGAAAGCCTGGCAGGTGTGCCATCCGGATGGTGTTTTATTGGCAGCTCACCAGTTTGCACGACAGTACCCATAGCAGCTGGGGTATAGAATGCTGGAATACCTGCACCACCAGCGCGACATTTTTCAGCAATCGTGCCTTGAGGAGTCAATTCAACTTCTAGCTCTCCATTTCCATATTGCGATCCAAATATTTTGTTGTCTCCGATGTAGCTGGCAACCATCTTCTTAATCTGTCGAGTTTCCAGCAACAGGCTGAGGCCGGAACCGTTCGTTCCAGCATTATTTGAAACAGCAGTAAGACCATTGATACGCAACTTGTTCGCGCGCACTTCGTTGATCAAAGTATCTATATTGAATCAACAGTTAGTGACGGTTGTTAATGCGTGTAATAGTATGCTACTTACTTGGAACACCGCAGAGCCCAAAGCCTCCTACCAGCACAGTGCTGTTGCTTTTCATGTCCGCAATTGCTTCTGCGGCTGAACCACAGATCTTGTTTATAGCGGGACGCATGCCGGATGTTGCAAATGTCCGCTGGCTACCAAAAGAGTACCGTCTCCATGATGAGGCTTGTAAAAGCCTAGATTGAGCTCTGCCAAAGCTCAATCCAGCTTTGAGAAAACGCGGCATTGAAGAAGACATTATGCAACGTCATGAGATTTGATAACTCGGAGTGATGCGCAGCAATGAGAACACCGAACATCCGATACAAAATATTTGATACATTATTGTTTTTATAGTAATGTCCCGCTATATTACAATGCAACCCGATGAGAGGTTTGAATCGCATCCGCGCTTCAAGTATCGGCATCCGGTGCCGATGCGGATATTGCGGAGAGCCTCTCCGAGTACACGACCTACTACCAATAACTCGACGACCCCTTCATTTTTGGCAAGGATATCTGCACATTCTTCTAAGCCGCTAAAATCATGATTATCATACTCTGTTTATTGAACAGAATACGGAGTACAGACCGAAACTGAATGAAGCTTAGCTCCACGAACACTGTATCACCTCTCTACACACATTCTCACAGACAATCTTGATGAACCGCCACGAGCCAGTGAGCTCGCTTCCATCGTCGAATCATGTCAAGCTTGCTAAAGCTTTCCGCCGAATTCACAAATACTCAAAAAGTCTATATTCTGCCCTTTCCTCTTGCACTCGAACGTGTCACAGCGAACATGAACACGATGCGCACGTTCTCCTCGAAGATCGTATTGATGCGGCTTCTAAACTGCTAAGCTCCAAACAGCAGTGGGACAAAGAAAACGAGGCATTGCTAGCTTTCCAACTCCTATTTGCTGCGAAGCTTCTTGCGCCGATTCAAGCGCGGTGGCATGAATTATCCGTCAAATGCATACAAGACGACAGCTTTGACGATGCTCAGACGTCGAAACCGTCTCGAGTGCAGATTCTCGGACATGACCCTAAAGAAGCTGCTTCAACAAGCTGTCTTGCGAAATTTTCTCCAGTGAACAACTTTTGCGCAGCGATTGTAACAGCTTACGACAAGCCCCAGCATGTCGCCTTTGTTTTGCACGAGAGCAGCCGGATAAGCACTGTGGTAGCGAATGAAAAGACCATTATGCAAAAGAGTAACTGCCAAAAGATTACACTGAAAAAAGTACTTTCAGAGTCACATAATCCGCGCGGAATGAAGCTGCCACTGCGCTCAAGTATGCTCCTTGCGTCGAAAATTGCTTCGAGCCTACTTCAGTTCTCACAAACACGGTGGTCTGGCCAAACATGGTCCAAAAATTCCATATATTTTATACTACATCCAACTTCGGAGGGAATAGCTCCCCTTGTTGATTTCAGCCGAGCCTTTGTATACGCAAAAATTGATAATAGCGAAGTCGTTGGGTTAAAGAATGCTGAGCCAAGGTTAATTCTCCTGGAACTTGGAATTTTACTGCTGGAAATATGGCATCAAACCTCGCTAGAAGACCAGTTTCCCGACAAAATTGCGGAAGTATCTGGGGGATACTTCTCTCGTTTATCCCTCGCAGCTCAGTGGTTGGATGATGACTATAATACTCCACCACTGCTGTATGAGGATGCTATACGATATTGCGTCTACGGAGTGTCGACTAAGAAGGGAGCTGATTGGAATACGAATGAGTTCTGGGGTGAAATATGTAAAGAGGTTATCAAGCCTTTATCGGAGAATTGTAAGCAATGGAAATGAACCATGAATTTTTTATGGTTAGTAGCGTTTTCACAACTGGTCTCTAATTAGTCTCTGAAATGCGATTATCATGCTTGACTGGCTAAAATTTTGGGTATCGCACCCAAACCTATTTATAGCGCCATTCGAGTTGTGCGCCTACTAATTGAACTTTTTTTTTTTTTTTTTTTTTTTGGATAGAACCGATATTTTTCTATTCTCAAGAATTTAGGTTCTCGATTCTGGTGTTTCTAAAGTCTGATCTACAAGTTGATTTGCTATCAGCTCAGGCAACGCTGAGATAAGTTGGTCTGACTCGTTAATATACTGACTGCCACTTGTTCTATTCTTGGTTGGAACATCTCGTCAGATAGGACTGCTTGACACTTCAAAATTTTAAATGCTGGTCTGCTAATTGATCATTGAGAGACTTAATGGCGGGTTGCTGTGTTCGGGCTTTATTGTTTCTTAATTTAGCTACCACTAATAGTAGTGTGTCTTTTGATAGAGATAATCAACCCTAGGGGGGGTACAAAACATCTCTATTTGTCTGCTTAGATCCCTATCCTGTTGCCAAGCTTTTACTAAACAGAATACCTTTTCAAGTAAAGCTAATTGGTTTGTAAGAAACAGCCAGAAAACTGCGATCCGTCTTGAATTGCTCGAAGAAACAATAGGTGGATATAGTAAGTTTCTTCACAATGTTCCCAAACTCCCAAATCTTGTCCCGTAGATTGATATTGTCGTAATCAAGATCCACAATGACGCCCCAGTTTGAGTCAAATGGTGCCATTATCCGGGCAGCTAGCTGAGCAATGGGCTGTATGTCCGTGCCTCGAAAAGGCGTGCCAAGAGAGATAAAGCCAATAAAGCGTTAATACGTAGTGCAAATGTAGCATAGTATTGAGATTGTAGATAACATGGCATCTCCCGACTTTGCCTAATTCTTAACTTTGGCCTTGGCCAGCGGTAAAATCTCATAGACCAGGCCCCTCCTCCTTCCTAAAGAAACGTTTCCGAAAGCCATCCCTCACAGAATCCTTGCTCAGATCCCCGGCCGTTGTGTCCACGATGTTAATAATTATGCCGTCTTCGCTAACAACTTCCAGGGCCTGCTTCGTCACTTCATTGCCTATCGCGTTGAAAACGACATTGACATTCTCTAAAGCAACAGCAGACTCTAGCTTAGCCTCTTTGTAGTTTATAACCTGGTCTACGCCAAACGACTTGAGGAGCTTGAAACTTTGTTCAGACGCGGCCGTAGCGATAACTCGAGCCCAACCATCTTGCCTATCCGGATGGCCCAGATGACAGTTGGACCCGTCCCTCCGGCAACTAGTAGGTCTAGCCAGTCTTGAGTTTTGCGTAGTCAAACAAGCCCTACCATGCGGTAAGAGCGGAAAGTAGCACCAATGCAGCCTCAGCGTAGCTTATACTCTGAGGCTTGGGGATCATTTTAGAGAAATGAGCCTTGGCATATTCAGGCATGCCGCCGTCCGTGCTTTGCTTGCTAGAGAAGGCCTTGGTTACAAGGACCATAACTTTAGTGCCGACTTCAAGGCCCTCCGGTACTTTTGAGCCCACCTTTACTATAACCCCAGAGTAGTCCTTTTCAGGGGTAGGGGTCTTATACGTACCGTCCTTCTCGTAGAGCTGCCAGTAGCGCTCCATCCAAATAAGACCTGCAGTGTGGACTTTGACAAGGGCTTCGTCATCATCGATCTCTGGTATGTCTACCTGGACGACCTTGAGCTTCTCGGTGCCGCCGTATTCTGTGAGAAGTCTTTTGATGTCGTTGGATCCCGAACCTTGATGTTCCGCATGGAGGGGTGCACTTTACCAGTGCGTACTCTGCGTTTCTTTATTTTCACTTTAGACCTGTTATCCCACTAATCTCATCTCTTCCGCCTTGTTCCTATTAACATGACCCTAGATGACTCACTAAGAATAGGCAAGGAGTATTAGCATTGTACTATGCCTATAAGCGGGATACAAAACTCCCTAGGAGCTCAGGTGGTATGTAGTAATTGTTAGTGGGTACAACTACATGTTCGCAGGTCACGAGTCACGCATTTAACAGCACTAATACAACTGACATGGGCTGGGTCATGAAGCGACCAGTGTCAAACAAACTCAAAATAAGATTCTCTATTACCAGTATTGATTTACAACCAATCAATTAGGGGAGAGACCGAATTGGCTGGATGGGCGGAACAGAATGGAGTTTCTTTCGTCCAGAAAGCCAAGCCCACGTCAAAGCTCAAGCTTTTAGACGGCTTTGGTCTTGATGACTCCTGCACCCCACACGTTCCCCGACGTTCCCCGACCATCGCTAGGGGTCCTGTGAAGTGGTGGGTCGGGGTAACATTCTTGCCGCTTTACTGGGATCCATTCTTACCCTCAATACTCAATATCGTGTAAATGGCTTCTCTCTATTCCCAGGGCTATCCTCGGCAGTGGCGTTTTGCACCACTGTCCAAAGCGTGCCAAAGTCGGAGACCCGAAGCTGATCAGCCACATCGATATGTCGGAGAATTAGCGCAGGATGACCGGAGAAATACCATTTTTGAAGTCAGACGTCTGGTTTACGGCTTTGTCAACGGACAATTAGCCTGCTCTACTGGTTGAGGTAACTTGAGCATGTTGGATATATTTAAGGACTAATAGGCGGTGTCTTCCGTCGTTACCATTTTACTTTATCATTTATAATTACTGAGGGCTCCTTGAACCCATACCAGCAATGGAGACATCGCCTGCGGGACAAGCCTCGCTCGAGCTAAGGGAGGTGAACGACACCTCCCCCAATCCCGACCAGCCGACTTTCGAAGCCGTAACAACCAGCATAACGAAAAGACGCAGGTTACTGATAGTAATATTCATCGTATCTAGCAACATGGTCCAGGTGAGACTTGAGTCGTTAATCTCTTTCTTGATCTCCTTCTCAACGGGACCAGATGATATCCAACATGGTTGGACTCGCTGCGGGACTCGAGATAAGCAAATCACTGGGCTATGCAACTGGTCCTGGCAAAGCCAACTGGGCCGCCGCGTCCTACCCGTCAGTCCCCAACATTCCCAAATCATGTCATTAGGGCTCTTCTGAACATCGCCTGCAGGCTGACGCAAGGCACCTTCGTTCTGATCAGCGGTCGCCTCGGTGCCGTCTACGGCCATCGACACGTCCTCATCGGCGGCGCCGTCTGGTTCGTCATTTGCTCGCTCGCAAACGGCTTCTGCAAGACGTTTGTCACTTTCAATGTTGTCCGTGCGCTGTCTGGCATCGGAGGAGCATTAATCATGCCAAACGCTGTTGCTCTAATCAGTACGACAATACCACCTGGAAGATCGCGGAATGTTACGCTGGGTTTTTTCGGGGCCTCGGGTCCTATTGGAAGCTACCTAGGTGCCATCTGGGCTGGTATTTTCATTGAATATGTGGATTGGACGTGGATATTCTTCGGCATGTGAGTCTTGCTGTGAATCCCACGTTTAAATCTGTCTAATATATGTAGGGCAATCTTGGGGACATTCGTTTTCGGGACTCTGGCGTTACTTCTCTCAACCGACTCTCCTGTTGACCGAAAAGGGAAAATCGACTGGATCGGCGCCTTCCTTGGTACGGGCGGCCTGATTGTTTTCAACGTTGCTTGGAAGTGAGTGAAACAATTGGCTTAGAAAGATGTTTCAAAACTGACCTTTCGCAGCCAAGCACCAGCGAGCGGATGGGAAACGCCTTTCGTATCCGTCTTGCTCGTGATATCAATTGTCATGCTCCTTCTCTTTGGGGTCTGGGGGTCCAGGTTCAGCAAAAATCCCATCATACCACTCGGAATATGGACAGCACCATCCTTTACAGCCGTCATCTTCGTCGTTCTCTTTAGTTTCATGTCCAACGGCATCTTCCTCTGGTACATGGTAGCATGGCTTCAACTTCTGCGTGGCAAAACCATCCTCCAGTTTGGCCTTGAGTGGACTCCATTTGGGATTGTTGCAACGATCGGCACGTTCATCGCAGCATGGCTGATTCCACGCCTCGCTGTGCAATGGATATTGGCAATCGGTTCCGCTGCCATCTTGGTCGCGAATCTACTCTTGGCTACGATGCCGGTCCAGCAGATGTACTGGGCTCAGGTCTTCCCAGCGACGATCTTCATGGCCTTTTGTCCAGACTTTGTCTACGTTGCGGCGCAGATCGTGGCCAGCAACAGTGTCAAACGTAGCCAGCAAGGCGTTGCTGCATCTCTCATTGGCACGCTTAATTTGTATGGGAACAGTCTCGGTCTTGGATTTGCGGGGACGATAGAGACGCAGGTGAACAAATATCGGGTTGATCAAGTGCTTGGATTCAGGGCTGCATTGTATTTTGGAGCCGGCATCGCCTTGGTAGCGACCGTGCTAGACATGTTCTTGGTAAGGGTGGTAAAGGACGAGAGGGAGGGATGGACTGATCCGGCCGACGCGGTAACAATTACGGGGACAGGGTTTGAGGGAGGATTGTCGACGGCTACTGAGAGACTTCGACGGTGATGGGCTCATGGTCCTAGAGATGCCATCGGCACATCCATGACTATTTCAGTAACCATAGAACGGGGGTGCGCAACCTTGACCGAGGCATATTCGTGCGAGTGAAAGATACCTATGCTAGAAGAGATAGTCTGCAGTTTGCTAATAGGACTATGTTGAGTGGAATGCATCTAATAAAAGCTACCTCTTAGGCTACTCAGCGATGTGAACATCCTTCTGATACTGCCAGCTCCTTTCAGTATTACTCCTCATAAGGCGCAACAGCAAACCCATGTCTCTGAGCATGAATCCTCACCAACCCGCCATCCTCTGCCTTTGCCTCAATAACCACCTCCTTATCACTAACACTCACCAGCTCCCCCACATCTTTATGATTCGATCCAGTATCTGTCGGCCACATCTTCACAAGCTGCCCCTTCTTCAGTTTCTGGTGTTGAACCACCACATCCGTCTCGTCAATCTGTCCATCCGCTTCATGATAGTCCGAGCCCAGTATCAACTTTGCGGCTTCTTCTCCGGTCAATGTCCTCAGTTCCCCCAATTCGTCTACTGCCTTTTGCGCAGTGCTCTTAAATCTTTCCATCCAGGCGAACACTTTGGGAAATTTAGCTTCCGAAATCCACTCTTCTGGTCTCGCTCCAGGCACTCTCTCCATCCACAGCAGCGGCCAAGCCATTTCAATATCACCAACAGTCGGCCCTGCCGTCCCAAGCAGCCAATCCCTCCCATCAGATAACAATGTTTGTTCTAAAAACTCAAATCCATCTTTTACCCTTCGTATGGTATCTGGCCTCATCGCCTCCAAAGCTTCAGGCGGGAAAAACCCCGCGCCGCTCATGAACTCGGTGCGGTCTTTAACAAACTCCGGATCCATCATACCTCTCGTCTTATACAAAATCAACTGCACGAAGCATCTGCCAAAGCCAGAATCAATCATGAATACCTGGAAAAGACGTTGCAGTGCCTTTTGCTCGGGAGTTGTGGCAACAGAGAGGCGAGCGCCTTTTCCTGGCTCCAATTCGCTGAGCTTTGTCATAATGTGCCGCGTATCTAGATAGACGTCTCTGCCAATGGTGAGAACAGGGATGCGTCTATATTTGACGCCCAAACGGCTGAGATCAGGCCGGGGCATTATTCGCGGTTGCATCTACACTCCGTGGTCAGATATAGTGTTCTCTTACAAGGCAAACTTTTCATACGCATTGTTGGAATTTGATGCCCTTGAGAGCAAGATACCACAGGACTTGCTTTGAATAAGGGGAGACCTCATAATGGTAGAGAATAATTGGTTTCTCGGCTGAACCCATATTGAACGTCGCGATGCTCAGAATAGTGGTGTAAGTTGGAAAGGTGAGTGCAGTGCGGGGAAATTAAAGTCTAGACAGCGCCATGGAGTTTGCATTTTTATATCCACGGCCGAAGGATTCAAGCTGTAATTGAGCACCTGAGGCTACTATCAGACAGCTAATCCTTGTCGCTGTAAACTCACTTGAAATATGCCTCATTTGTATGACTACAGGGCGTTTTAGGTTGTCATTCGACAGTTATCCTGTAACTGGAGAGCTAAAATACACGTAAATGACAACGGAGTAGTATTCAGAGGTGGAGACCGTATATCAGCGTGTCATCTCAATGCCTGTGTGTTATACTGTATTCCCTTGAAATACCCCATAATAAATATTGCTACTTGGCAATCTATCAACTCATCTGTTTTTAGAGGAGATATTTCTAAAGTGAGTATTTTTAAAAGTATTAACAGACTAAACAAGTAGTTATATTATGAAATAATATTTTTATTAACTCTTGTTTTATCTTAAAACTAGATGTATGACTAAATGCACCATGTAGCAGGATCACTTAGCCGCAGCGGTTCCATTCATCTGCCTCAATCTCTCATCCATCCCACCATAATCGCGACCGCCATCGCCGATACTCAGGCGCCAGTGCACCAACAATGTCTGCACACGGGCGGCACGCTCTCTTCGGGTATCCGACGGCAGGGCCATTCGAAGCTCCCTTGAGATACATGATGAAGACGAAGAATCGCAGATGGAGTGCGACTGCGCCCGAGGGCATCAACAACCCGGAAGCCCTGTGGGATACATACTGGAATCGCTTCAACTGCATCAAAATCCCAGTCTTGGACGAAGACGACTTCTTCAACGCAGCCATGGAGATTGCGAAGGTCGCAAAGGACAAGGACGACTTTGAGAGGCTATTCCAGGAAACGAACAAACAACGGCAGGATGCGCTGCTCGATACGCTCAAGGACGCCAGCGACAAGATTGGCAGCGGCGAGCAAAACATCTTCCCGTGCCGAGATGCCAAGAGGGCATTGTCTCGGGCCTGCCTGACGGGCTGTTTTCAGTACTTCCTACGGCTGGTGCAAGGCGGCGTCTATGGCTGGGAGGCGGACGAGATCGAGGCCGAGGCTGAAGCTGAAGCTGAAGCCCTGCGTGCAGACGAGGCGGAATTGTATGATGAGGACGGCGTTGTGCATACTTCTAGAAGCTGGATGCGATGGTCGATCGATGACGATTCTGAATACGATTCGGATTATGCCGTGCCTGGTGAAACGCACACAATGGATGATCTCGAAGCCTGGGCTGCTCGGCATCCAGTCGTTTCGGGCAATGGTATCATGGGAGCGTCTGACTCTCCCAATGATAAAGTACGCGCCAAGCAGCAAATATCGGCACATGCGCGAAACGAAACATGTCCATCAGAGGAAGGCGGAACGACAGTGTTGAGAAAACAGTTGGTGCCTCAGGTCCTATCATCTAGTCCACCGTAATGACGCATTTCTAATTCGCAGCTTGCTAGGAAATGAGTTCGATTCACTGAGGGCGACGAGGCGGAGCAATCTACACATAAACGTCGGAAATTGGAGAGCACTGCGGCGGCGGCGGCGGCGGCGGCGTCTGATATTGCTTCTCCGTTGACGCCGCGAATATCGAGTGAGAGCCCCGATAGTGAAAAGGCCATCTGTGACGGCGACAGCAATTGTAGATGCAAGCGTCAAAGAACAGACGGACCGGCACTTGCCCTCCCATCTCAGCCTTCTTCATCTACACAACTTCCAGGCGGAAAGACGACTAGGAAGAGAGCCAGTCTCAATGACGATGACGGCAATGATGCTGATCGCAGGTACAAACGAATAAAAACACAACATCTCGCCACGCCAATACCCCGTATTTCCTCCCCCATAACCACAGAAGATTCACAAATCAACGGCGCGCCTGAAAGAAACCCGGAGCAAACGACAGAACAACGAACCAGGGGTAAGCAACCCGCCAAGAACAAGGCCGGAAAAGAGAAGAAAATCGACAATGGCATACGGAAGCGGCGAAAGCAGAGTCCTGCCTCGCGTATTCCATCTGCAGCATCTCCCCAGAGCACTCTTAACACGAGGTCTAAAAGGGGAGCCAACAAATCATCCACGCTGTGGGAGCTGGATGGCTCGGGTAAGCCGCGTTTAACTCGATAAACGTCCCTCTCATCAGTGTCTTTAGCTGCTTGCACGATTTGAGAGAGAGCAAAGACTAGACTCCAGGCATCAGGCATTCATTCTCAAGAATCATGGTCGTTATCCCGGCAGGGCTAGGTGCAGCGGCGTAGTTTCAAGAGATGAACAGAATTCCTAACGCCTGGGCGTTCCCGTCAACATGGTCGCTATCCTGGCAGGGCCGGGTGCAGTGGCACAGTTGACAGGAACATGCCCTCGAAGGCTTAGGAATCTCCAAGACATGGTCGTTATCCTAGCAGGGCTGGGTGCAGCGGCGTAGTCGGGGGGGGGGACAGCAAGCCCAAAGCCTGGGCAATCTGAGAACATGGTCGTTATCCTGGCAGGGCCGGGTGCAGCGGCGAAGTTTGATGGGAAAATATACGGTCCAACTCTTCTCAAAGCGTGAAGCATGCCCATCTCAGTTTCATTCGACCCTGACGATCTGTTACGAGTCTGTTTATGTTCATTTCACAGTTCACATGTTGCATTTGAAAGATACCCGTGCATTTTGGAAAGGAGTTTGGTGGCTCATTTGCTATTAGATAGTCTTGGTAAAAACAATATTGGGAATGAAAATTTACACAAGGTTGGTTGATTTGTTTCAGTTAGATACCCATATATGAGGAAGCACAGCAAAAGCTCAGCCATTCAAAGGGCGTGCTACACACTTTCATGGGAATCGATGTCGCAGCTGATGTGCCTAGTAACCCTTGATTAAAAAGAAAGTTGAAGGAGAATGCGGGCAAAAGGTAATGCTTTGCTGAGGCTGTTTCACGATTGGCTTCATGGCCGCTTGATGCCTTGCTCGTACACCTTGGTTCATTGAAGTATTGGACAATTCGCTCTTCTCCTTGGCAATCTATTGGCTGGTGGAGCATCTTTCATCTGAAATACCTAATCCAAGGGAACACAAGTATAAATCGCCAATCCTTGCAGTCATAGTATCCATCCCCAAATCTATTCATCCCATTCGGGTATCTCATATTCATACATCCCTCTAATTGAACCCAATCCAAGCCAATCCCATACAATCAGTCCCGCAGAGTTTTCCCCATCCCAAATCACAAAGCGCCTCCCACAACCTTGACAATCCACATCGCAATCCGCACCTTCAAACTAACCCTCCTCTCATTTCTCGTAAAATCATCCATCGTAACTCCAGCCGCATGGTCCTGCAGCCACTTCTGCTCTTCTCCCAACCGCGCTTTCAACGCCTCATTCCGAGTCACAATCAGCGTTCCGGCCTCCAAGTCGAGTGAGTAGCTCCGTTTCGTATAATTAGAGCTTCCCACAATGCTCATGCTTGGGTTGACATCTCCAGGCATCGTTATCCACAGACCCTTTGCGTGATATGTCCACCCGCCGGGCTGGCCAGTCGTGCCGAAGCGCCACTCTTTCAGTGTAATGTCTCCCTCGCGACCACGTTGCTGAACGGCATAAAGGAAGCGGCGTGCGAGTAGCACATATGCATCCGGCAATAATCCGGAAACTCCCTTTGACTTGTAAAAGCCATTGGCTTCCGGCGCTGCTGTAATGACAATATTGTTATTCGAAGCAGTGTTGAGCAGCAGTTTTGTTAATGATGGCGCAGGGTTAAAATATCCTGCAGTGAACGTCCACGACGATCCCGCATACGCCGGCTGAGACAACCTCTCCAGAATCCGCGTCAGTATAGGAAGCTCCGTCGACGTATCCGGCCGCATAACCTGAGACATCTGGCCGAGCATATAGACCCGAGTATCCTTAAACTCGCTATCCGGTACTTTTTCAGGCGCAGATATCAACGCCTGCAACGTAGACGTAGTGCTCTTGACAAAAGACTGCGGCTTCTCCAGCGGTGACGGAGCAGAGTTCTTTGCCGGCCATGTAAGAGCAAAACCTGCCGCATCTTCCTTTGACGGCTGAACAAGGAAACTAAACGACGATACGCCGTTATAAAGCTTCCAAAAGTAGTCCGTCACCTCCTTGGACGAGAAGAGGTGATATCGATCCTGTCGATTCGTAAAGTAATCCATCGATAAGTTTGCCCTTTCAAAATCTCACGTCAATGCAAATCCCCTCAAACCGCACTTCAGCAGCACCAACATACCCAGACATGATAATCTCGTCATCCACGCCATAAAGCTTCATATGCTGCAATCCCCATCCCTCGTTGATCCTCTTCGGCACATACTGCTTCTTCAGCCCCGTCAGATTCGGCGTATGATACATCCGTATCTCGACTCGATCAGCCCCAAACTCCTCCACCAGCGGCGCAAGCAGCGAAGCACATGAAGGGTTCGGCGACTCGCGAGTGCCGCGCAGCGCATCCGTCAAGATGCTGAGCGTCAGGTCAGGGTTCTGCCTCAGCGCCTCTCGCAGCGTCTCGATGAGCTCCTTTTCCGACTTGCCAATGTACAGCGTCGACAGGAATATCCTCTTTTTCGCATTCTGTATCCGATCCTACATTATAAAAAAACCATCAGCCTCCTAAACTGCTTGTCTCTCCATGTAGGTCGCATCGTACCTTGAGCGTCTCGTAGAATTCCGTCGGCGTCTTCAATATCCGGATCTGGTCGCCCCGAAGGTCGAAACTCGGCGCCATGCGATCCAATTCGCTCACAAACGGCGCCAGCAGCCCTGCATTTCCGCTGTGAATTGGCGCTGCGGGAGCTCCATGGGGTGTCGCATAGCTTCTGAACTGGTATCGCGGTGGTGAAATGCTCGGCTTGGATCGGAGGACTCGCGCTCTGGAGGCGCAACGAGCGCAGCTGCGCACAATCATGCTCTATGCGTTCAATTGCAAGACTCACAAGTAAAAATTCAAAAGAGAGAAAGAAAAGAAAGAAAGACAGAGTCCTTTATCCAAAAAATTCCATCGGCATGCGGCCATCTATCTAGAGCTTGAATCAAATCAGTTCAGCCGAGCTTTTGCCGCGCTCGCCGGAATCTTCAACCAAGCTTCAATGACCTCTTCCCACCCGAGGCCAAGATTCCAGCGAATACAACCCCATCACCGGTAGGAATTGCCCGCTACCGCCACCATGTCGACCATCACAAGGACTCTGGGCAACCTGCGCAAGGTTGGCATCAAGGTAAGCATCTCGCCCATCTCTCTCAATTGCCACCGGCTGCTAACATTTCCCGCGCAGGATTACTTCCGCCAGATGCTGGTACGTCTCGAGAGATTCTAACCCTCCAGCTCTTCCGACAATCGACGACGCATAGCTAACGCATAGCTCTCGCACCTCTCCTCCAACAGTACATCGGTACGCCCATCCCGTCTTCGCCTCTCCCAATCCCTCAGCAACACTCCCCTCTGACTCCAGCAAACAGGTGACACAAAGGCCGGAACCCTCATCGGCACCGACCGCGCCGGCAACAAATTCTACGAGAACCTCGAGGAACTGCCGCTCCGCACGCGCTGGGTCGACTTCGCCAAGCACGACTACGACGCCGGCCAGATCGAGCCCGGCTGGCACGCCTGGATCAGCTACGCCGTCGACAAGCCGCCCACCGAGGACCCCCTGATTGCGACGGGCACACGGCACTTTGAGCCGGCGCTGCCCAAGCCAAACTATACCATGACGCGGGGCGCTTTCAAGACGTACAGCACGTGAGTTGGCTTCTAGCAGCATGATGAAGCAGGACGGTGGGACATATAGTGAGAGATGGACCTGAGCTAACGTTTGAGGGTAACAGAACGAAGCCGAAGCTTAACGCTTGGGAGCCAGTGGTCAAGGACCGGGTATGAGTGGTTTTTGAGGTAAAAGATGGTGTACATATTTTAAACAGCAAACACAAATGAATCAAACAATAGACACAGGCAGATATGTGCATTACCCGGTGTTTATCAGGCAGGACACGGTGATGTTATCAAGAGAGACTATTTCAAACACTTGAACGGTGAATTTAAACAAACGTTTTACTTCTTTTAAACAGGCGGAAAATATCGACAAAAACAGACTCAGTACTATCTAATCCCATCTATTGCGGCGCAACACATGATCAAATCAAGCCCGGAATCCTTACGCCGTATCACAGCGTCTACTACCCAACTCTACAGTTTGCTTTCTACAGCTGACTTGATAGCTACAAAATCATTAGCAAACTGAGTGTTGAAAAGCGGTGAAAACTGATACTTACCATCACAAGAAACCTTTGCATCGCCAAACAACATCTTGGTGTTTGGCATGTAAAACATCGGGTTCGGCACATCAGCTATAAACTGCGTGTCAGCCTCGCTTATCATAGTACACTTATGGATGAAAAAGAAAGAAAGAAAAGACGGGCACTCACCATAACCACTGGCCAACGTGCGCTTCATCACAATAACTTGCTTGGCCTTCCAGGCATGCAACACTGGCATGCCCTCAATGGAACTACCTTTTTCCATGGCAATCGGGTTCACAGTATCGTTGGCACCAATGACCAAGACCAGATCAGTCTCGGGGAAGTCATCGTTGATCTCGTCCATTTCCAGGACGATATCGTAGGGGACGCTTGCTTCCGCCAACAGCACATTACATTGCCCAGGCATGCGACCAGCAACTGGGTGGATAGCGAAGCGGACAGTGATTCCCTTTGACCGCAGCGACTGGACAATGCTCGAGAGCGCGTACTGTGCCTTTGCGACAGCCATTCCATATCCGACGACTATGATGACGGATTCGACGTTCACTAGCTGGTCTGCAACATCCTCTACAGATGTTTCAGTCGCCTGACCCTCTGGCTTGTACTCCAAGGCTTGTGTCGGAGTTCCTAAGCCTCCAAACAGGACATTGGTTAGAGACCGGTTCATGGCAACGCACATGATGTATGACAGAATAGAACCAGAAACGCCTATCAGGGCTCCCACAGACGTCAAGAGAGGATTATCCAGCATGAACCCTTCGGCCACCAAAGCGAAGCCACTGTATGCGTTCAACACGGTGATGACGACGGGCATGTCAGCGCCTCCAATTGCAGAAGTTGTCGTGTATCCCTTGATGAAACTCAGCGCCGTGTTAGCTGCCAGTGCCCCAGCAGCAATCATGGGAGCACCAGGAGCCATGGTAAGGAAAGCACCAAACGTAGCGGCATTGGTTGCCAGCAATCCAGTGTTGATAACATGTCGGCCAGGGAGGAGCTTGGGGCGAGAAGACATGCGACCTGCGAGCTTCAAGAAGGCAACAATTGATCCGGTAAAGGTTACACCACCAATCAGAACACCAAGGTATGCAGTTACCATGTGCAGAGTGGTGAGGTCAGAAATATCGCCCATGACACTGCCAATGCTGGTCAAAACGGCTGCAAGACCAACAACTGAATGCAAGGCAGCGACAGTTTGAGGCAAATCAGTAGGCGTAATTCTCTTTCCAATCAACATGCCTGAAATCTTGTTAGCAACCATTATTCTTGGCTAGATGGATACGGTGACTTACCAGCAATGGCTCCTATGGCAGCGAGTCCGGTGAATTGCGTCAAGACCTCGGGGGAAAATCCCACAGCAGCCAAACTAGCCAATACACCAGTGCCGACACCAAGAATACCGAGCATGTTACCCATGCGAGCAGTTGCTTGAGAGGCCAAGCCTGAGAGAGATCCAATGCAAAGAACAGAACTGATGAGATATCCGGCCTGGACAAGGCCAGCGGCTCCGGTCGACGCAGCAGCGATGAAGCCTCCACCGAAGAGAGTAGCCGGGATTGCATAAAGCCAGGGGTACTCAGGGGGGGTCAGTAGGTCCTAAAAGACTATTAGCTGCGCTCGTATCAATTTCATTGACAGAAGACGTACGTTTGAACATGTCGAGCATTCGTTTGGTGATGACGAAGCCACCACCAACATTCACAAAGGCCAGCAACACGCTGAGGGCGCCAAAGGTTTGAGGAATTGTCTCGGGCAAGTAGCCTCCACCGAGAACGAACAGACCGCCAATACCAACCATGCCAGAAATCGCGTTTGTCACGCTCATCAACGGAGAGTGTAGCGCGGGCGCCACGCCCCAGACGACGCGATAACCGATCAAGCTAGCCAGAGCAAAGGTGAATGCATTAGACATGAACAGAGGCCCGGTGAACTTTCCAAGAGCAAGCATGGTTGTCATTCCGGCAGTCACAGTAGCCACCTCGCGAGTCTTTTTCTGCCAAGGAGTGAGTTCTACAGCTTCAACTACAACGGCGGCTGCGGGTTTGGCTGGTGCTGGAGGAGGGGCAGGGCGAGGAGCGGGCGGCAGGATTTCTCCCTTTTGCATGACAATGGCGCCTCTGACAACCTCGTCAGACAGGTCAATTCCAAATTCGTTTTCTTTGGGTGACATTGAGAGTAAGAGCTTGGTGATGTTGTTTGAGTAGAGAGTCGACGATTGGGTCGGCAAGCGAGACGGGAGATCAGTATATCCTACGATTTCATATTAGTATAAAACGCCTGAGCATCAAAGATCTGATACTGTCTTACCGATAACCTTGACATCATTGTAAGTTATCATTTCGCCTGCTTTGGTGGCCTCACAATTGCCGCCAGCCTCAGCCGCGAGATCAACAATAACACTTCCGGGTTTCATGACATCGAGCATATCCATTTTAATAAGTTTCGGGGCGGGCCTTCCGGGAATCAGAGCCGTAGTAATGATAATGTCCACTTCCCTGGCTTGTTCCTTGAAAAGTCGCATTTCGGCTTCGATAAACTCCTTGCTCATCTCCTTGGCATAGCCTCCCGCACCAGAGCCGTCTTCATGCATGTCGACTTCGATGAATTCAGCGCCGAGAGACTCAATCTGCTCTCTGACCGCGGGACGAGTATCAAATCCGCGAACAATGGCACCCATTCGACGAGCAGTTGCGATTGCGCTGAGACCAGCTACACCAGCTCCAATGACCAGAACTTTACAGGGCGGAATCTTGCCAGCAGCCGTGACTTGGCCGGTCAAGAATCGACCAAAGACATTGGATGCTTCCAGGACAGCCTTGTAGCCGGCAATATTGGCCATGCTACTGAGGGCATCGAAAACTTGAGCGCGAGAGATACGGGGGACCATTTCCATTGCAAAGTAAGTTGCGCCCCTGGCCGCAATCTTCTCAACAAGATCTTTATTCTGGCCAGGCTGAAGGAAGGAGAGGACCGTTTGGCCTTTCTTAATGGCATTGACCTCGGCGTTTGAAGGTCCTCGGACCTTGAGAACAATATCGGCTGCAGACCAGACACCATCAGGGGAGTCGACAAGAGTAGCGCCAGCTTTTTCATAGGCTTCATCCAAGAATTCAGCCGCAGCACCAGCTCCGCGCTGGACCAAGACCTTGGAGTATCCCTTCTTCAGGAGCAGAGCCACATTGGTTGGAGTCAATGCGACTCGGCGCTCCCCAGGAAAGGTCTCCCGCGGCACACCAACCGTCAGTTGGCTATAAGGAGTCGTGGGGGGCACCACGGTGGTCGCGTCCGTCGAGTAAGCCTTTGGGAAAAGAGCGGGAACTCGTGGAACCGGAGAGTCACGGCGAACCAGCGCCAGGGACTTTGCAGCCGCGGCGACAATTGCAGTCTGCCGCTGTGCCCCCGAAGAGGCGTGCCATTGGCGGTGGCAACTCACCAAGGGCTTAACATCTAGTAGCAGAGTCAGAGATTGTCACTCGCTGGTGCCTGTAGAGGCGCAATTCACGCATAGAAGGGACTCTGTCTCTTACTTTGGATTCGAGAGCGCAAGAAGCGCGACGAAGAAGCAGTAGTAGGCGAAAAGTAGAGCTCAGTGGCCAATGGGCGAAGCACAGAGGACGCCATCACGAATCGACCCTCATCTGAGGCGACTTGGACCGACACACACAAGGATTCAAGCTATAGGTGTAGCTGTATGCGATAAAAAATTAGAAGAGAGGTAATTATTCATCATTCTCCGGAAAGACAAACATACCAGATCAGCTATACGAGCTCACATCGGTTGATGTCTCGACAGTCGTCAGCAGAGCTCATGCGCCGCAGCAGTAAGAGCCCTTTGTATCTGCCGGTTCTGCTAAAGCAATAGACGTCACGATACAGTCGAAAAGAGCTATTTGCAAGAAGCAAAGGAAGAAGGAAAAGAGAAGAAGCAAGAAAATCACTCGATCGCAACGCGTGCGCAGGAGGAGAAGGTGGCCTCTACAAAACAAGCTCGGTCGTTAAAACCCCCGCTCCGCCGACTCCAAGTTTTTAACGGCCCGGGTAAAAAAAAACAAATCACAAAAAGAATGGTGACATCGTCGGAGCATCTTTGACGTCCAGTACTCCAAAGATACAGCCGTCGCAAGCAGAATTCCGCCGGCCAGCAAGGTACTCGTCCGCGGACAACCTTCTCTTTTCTGACGTTACCACTAACAAAGAGACGACCATCAGGTGCGGGGTCCTCCAAAGGGGGGTCTCTCCAAGAACTTACAGGGGCATCAGAAGGGGACCTACAGGGGGGCGTGAGGGGAGTTTAGGCGGCACGGCCACTAAATGATCCCCCACTGCGGGGGGAACTATCGGCGCTAAAAGCTGGGGAAGGGCGACGTGCAGCACGAAGCGGCAGCAGGCCGTATTGGGACGATTTGCGCTGCTGGAGGTTGGAATCGTGCGTTTGGGGTGGTTGCGATGCGAGGCGGCTCCGACGCAGCCGAGCGTACATACGAGCTTAATTCCATGGTGTGTGCTGTGCGTGTAATGCGGTGCAGAGTTGAGCTGAATGCGCGGGATATGCGGGAGGGGAAAGGGAAGATCAGGAGATTTAAAGTGGGATATTGCCGGATATTTACTAAAATGTAACAAGGAAGCGATGAATGGATATGGATTAGATATTATTGGCTGTAGAAGCTACTAGTACTAGATATTATCCAGCTTTTGCAGCACCTGGTATCAAGCCAGCAGTCAACTCTCGAAGCAACTTGCAGTCCCAAACCCGAGCATCTAAGTGGTGATCAATCTGTAATAACTCAATTAGTGGTATTAGCGATAAGAGCCCGCTTCCAACACAGCATCTGATAAACATTCATCTTAAGCAAACATTCAGAAATACAAACAAGACACAAGCTCAACCATTACAGCTCCATCTGGCAGTTCCCCCCGTGGCACGGAGTCTCGCATCGGCCCCGGAAGTCGGGCCCAATGTTCAGGCACTTGTCGCACCCGCAAACAAGATCCAGGTGCGTACCGACCTTTTGATCGGCATCGTCGCAGAGACAGATATACAACGCAGACGAGGTGTTTGTTGCGGGGACGTTGTTGTTGCAGGAGGCGTGGGGGGGTCTTGCAGTATGACTCGGCCAGCTGTTTCTGAGACCACGGCTTTTCTATAGCACTTTACATCAGCTCCGTTCTTCTATGAAAGACTCCAATTTCATGTGCATAACATACTCATGCCCATCAGCACAGATGCGCAATAGGTATAGCCGCATTCGCAGATGGACCCCTCCGGCACGGGAGGCTCCCTGGTGGCCACAGGAGGTGGCGCATCCTTGGAGGTGGAAGTCGAGGTGCTGGAGGTGGTTGAAGATTCAGGAACCGGCTGCGGCTCTTGGGAGGAGAGTGGCGGAGGGGGCGTGTCGGGCGTTGGGAGCTGGGGCCTGGGATTGGCGGCCGTCAGTCCAATCAGGGCAACTAAGGCGATGGCCAGCTTCATTCTGGTTGTAAACTTGGTCGTAGAGTGCTTGTAGATTGGATCAAATTAGATGGAGATGTGAGATGTTATTAGTTGTAGGGCAACTAGAGGTAGGCATATGTTCACTATCCCATCTTTATATAGGCATACTTCTTTAGCACTGATGGTTTTGTGTAGTTATAAATAGCACTTCGATCTAAATGAGTAGCACCAGATCATGAAGATCGACAAGAATTAAGCTTCCGTCTTGACAAAAGTGATGCTTGTGTCTCAAACTCGGCTCCATGCTCTGCTTTCATCTCTATATTTCGTCACAACACGCCATTTATTCTACACGAATACACAATTACCGAAACATCACGTATTAGGCTTTTGATTTCGACACGAATAGGAAACAAACAGCCAAATTAGTGTGCAATTTGTAACTCGACATTTATGCCAACCAATTGTAAAGATTAGCCAGCATGACGTATCTTGGAGCTTGTATCTGCTTCTCAGGTTATCGGTCCCGATGAACCGACAGGCAATTTCTAAAGGAAACAGATTTTCTACACTTGATAATTCATCCCAATTGGTTCATAAGCAGGCAATACTCACATACAATTTGCCCATGTGTGAAGCCACGAGTACTCTGTGCTGTGACCTACCCTGCAAATTACTGTATTAAAACACAATTCACACAGTACGCCATTCCATTACTGCTCTGCACAGTGCAAATACCCCGCCGAGTTGCCGACTACCCCTCCATCGGCATTCGGAATCCTCTCGAACCATTATCGCCTCTCAAGAAAATCAAACTCCCACTCTCACATCCCCATCACCACAACCTCTCAGACATCTCTCCAAAATGGCCGACGACAAAGCATCAGGCCTCGCACAGGGCCCCACGACCATCAGAGTCGGCACGCGCAACTCGCCGCTGGCCCTCGCCCAGGCCGACATCGTCGTCGCTGCTCTTCAAGCCGTGCTGCCCGCCTACTCGTTCCCCATCCACGGAATGACAACCACCGGCGACCGCGACCAGACGACGGCGCTCTACAACTTTGGCGGCAAGGGCCTGTGGACGACGCAGCTGGAGGACAAGCTCGAGGCAAACGAGCTCGACATCATTGTGCACTCGCTAAAGGACATGCCCACGACGCTGCCCGAGGGCCTGCTGCTGGGCTGCGTCACCAAGCGGGAGGACCCTCGCGACACGCTGGTGCTGAAGAAGGAATTGGTTGACAAGCACGGCTGGAAGAGCCTGGCCGACCTGCCGGCGGGCAGCATCATCGGCACCAGCAGCGTGCGCCGCATCGCCCAGCTCGCGCGACGATACCCAAACCTCAAGTTCAAGGACCACCGGGGCAACATCCAGACGCGGCTGCGCAAACTCGACGAGGACCCCGAGCTGACGGGCATCATCCTGGCGGCGGCCGGCCTGCAGCGAATGGGCCTCGACGCTCACATCTCGCAGTTCCTCGAGCTGGACAATGGCGGCATCCTGCACGCCGTGGGACAGGGCGCACTGGGCATCGAGTGTCGCGCCGGCGACCAAAAAGTGATTGACGCCCTCAAGCTGATCGAGGACAAGAACGCCGGTCTGGCAACGATAGCCGAGAGGAGCCTGATGCGCGCGCTGGAGGGCGGCTGCAGCGTGCCCATTGGCGTCGAGACCAAGTGGGTTGCGCCGGGCCAGCTGAGGCTACGGGCCACGGTCGTGTCGGTGCAGGGCACAGAGGGCGTGGACGGCGAGGAGGTTCAGACGATTGCGTCCGCGGAGGAGGCCGACAAGTTTGGCGTCAAGATGGCGGCCGATCTGGTGGACAAGGGCGCAAACAAGATCTTGGACGACATCAACAAGAACAAGCCGGCACCACCGCCAGCGAAATAAGAATTGGTGTAGCTTGCTGTACGACTATGTGTGAATGAGACGGAAGGGCAAACAATGGGAATTGGGGGTGTGAATGACATGGAAGGACAAGGTCAATGGAAAATTGGAGCAAGGAAAACATTTGCATCATCATCATTTTAACGACGCACGACAAACCACAAAATGTATACCCTCATCTGATGAAATATGGCATGGTACACAAAATGCGAACCTGTTTGTTTGCTAAATAGATATACAAGATTTAAATCCATCCCCTCCGCTGATTACCAGGTTGAACTGTTTTGATTTTTTTCTACACCATTTCAGGCCAGCTCTTGTCATCATCTTCTCAATGAAGAGATGTGATATTTCTCGCTCTTTTTCTTTTATATCTTCCTCCCCCCTCTCTCTTCTTGTTAAAGGTCACCGTCCCCATATTTCACACCAATATCTTAGTCAATCAATCGCAAAACATGCCCATCGTCTAATCTTTTAGCCGCCCCTCTTTCACTCGGCCTCCTTACTCGGACGTAAACGCCTTGTACGCCTCGGCATCCAGCAGCTCGTCAAACTGCGCCGCGCCCTCCTCGTCCACCTCGACCTTGACAATCCAGCCGCCGCCGGCGCTGTCGTCCTCGGGCACCTGGTTGATCGTGGCGGGCTTCTCCTCCAGCAGGGCGTTTGTGTGGGTGACCTTGCAGCGGACGGGCGCGTTGATGTCGCTGGCGCTCTTGACGGACTCGACGGCGCCGATGGAGTCGCCCTGGTCGGTCCATTCGCCCGCGGGGGGCAGCTCGACGTAGACGACGTCGCCCAGCTGCTCGGCGGCGTACTCTGAGATGCCAATGACGCCGGTCTTGCGGTCGGCCGAGAGGTCGATCCACTCGTGGTCCTTGGTGTATTTGCGGGCGAGGCCTAGAATTGGATATCAGTTAGACATGTGCTGTGAAGTAAATAACAGGTTAGGTATTTAGAAACATACTCAGGCGGGTGCTGGAAAAGCTTCTAAAGGGCATCGCCAGTCGAGCCATCGGGGCAGCGCGGGGTGCAAAGCGCATGGCCACGGGGCGGGCAGCGCGCAGGGAGGCAGCAATTGAGGCCATTTTTGTGTCTGGGGGGGTTTCTCTGTTTGCCGAGGAAGCTTTTAATACAGACAGAGAGAGGAGGTTGAGCGAAAAAAAAGAGTGAAAACAAAAGAGAAGATCGTCAATGACGCCCCGAATAGTCTGGAGTCTAGTCGGTTAATTGTTTGCTCTTATCGGAGGCGCTAAATGGGCTGTTCGGTACGTACTCATGTGGGGTTGATTTGCAGAAAAAAAGAACAAGCCTGGCTTAGTCACCCATCCAGCTGCATATTTCGTTGGACACTCGAAATTAAGAAACCGATGCAAGGCGCCGGCACCCGAATCGCTCCTATTTGGACTACATACAGAGGACAAAGGGCCAATCATGGGCGGTGGATGAAGCGATTTCGCAGCTGGTGCCCTGCATTGCGAGGTGCTAATTGGGTAATCATTACTCTACCGGAATGGGGGAGTATGGGGATGCTCTGATAGCGATAACGGCGGGTCGAGCCGGGTTTACGGAGTTGCAGTGTGAGATTTCTGTGGATTGAAGGATCCTGGGACACGGCATGGAATTATGTCGATGAGAAGAATGGGATAAATCAAATCACTGAGATGAATCATATGGAAAAAGAAGAAGCGAAGAAAAAAAAAATGGTGAAAAATGGTGGCCGAAAACTTCATATCCGCCATAGTCACGATAGTCCATCAACCTCGAAAAGGAACTTGAAAAGGACAAAAAGAACAAAAATAGAAGATCTCCAGAAGCGGAATCGAACCGCTGACTTTTCGATAACCTGAACAATTACAGTCGAACGCCATGAACCAACTAGACCACCCGGAGTTGTTTCTTCTTGAAATAAGGCGTTGTGTATTCAGTTTATAAGAGCTCTTTGTGAAAACGGGTAACTGTATTTTTGCGGCGAGTTTTCAACTTTGCAGCTAGAAACACAGCTGAATTTGGTGCTAGTCCCGCCCTATAGCTGCTAGCTTGGAGCTCTGGAAGCCCTAAAACGCATTAATAGTTGGTTGGCTCTAGTGGCTTTTCCTTTTTTTGCTTTTAGTGATGCACGACCACCCATGTTTAGGTGGCCGAATTCGATACCTGGATATTTTATGCCTAACACGAAGAAGGTGACGGAAAAAAAAAGATTATGATGATCCAGAAGGTGGAGAGCATTGCTTGGGGTCTTTCCTACATGTAGTGCTACAGCAGCGGCTAATAAAGCTATGCTAGCTCGCGCATTAGTGTAAACAAAGTGATTGCGGGCTCATCGTAAAGAGGAGGGATATGGCGTTATGCAGTAGCTGGTGAGCCTTTTCCCAATCATACTTTATTATAAGAATGTTGGCGGCCCCATGTGCTAATTAAAAAGCGTTCAGATCAGGGCCCGTTAATGCAATCCCAGCTTACGATATCAGGATGATGGCTGTTGATTCAAGTCGTCCGTTTAGGTTCAAATTGCCCAAACCTTACACCGAAATTGTTTCCAAACCTCAAACCGAAATTGTTTCCAAGGTTGTATGTGTGTACAACCCGGCCTGGATGGTTGTGAGGCGTGACGTGGGCAGCATCAAGTAACAGTCTGAAAGCTCGAAGGGAGCCAACTTTCGATCCCGCGCGTTTAGACCGCCTGCAAAGCCAATCTCCAAAGTTGCTTAGACAGGAAACATAGTTTGGGTGGCCACGAAGGATTCTATCGACTGCATCGCTTGCCGCACTAAATCCCCGATTCAAGTCGTCTATTGATCCTGTCTGATCAAATCGCAAGCCTAGCAAAACACTAAGGTTGTGTAGTTGCATCCATCGAAGCGGGTTGTCGCAAGGTGTGGCATCCACTGCTTTGTTGATCATGCTAATAGCTTGATCCATGTCATCCATTGATCCAGTCTGCTCAAACCAAACGCCGAGTACTTTTCCAAGGCTGCCTAAAAAAGCAGCTTGCTGCGCATCGTCGTGAGGTACAGCATCTACTGCATTTCTTGCAATGCCAACAGCTCGATCCAAGTCATCCATTGATCCCGTCATCTCAAATCGATCGCTGAGCAAAATCGCCAAGGAAAGAGACATAAAGGGGGAGATGTAAGGGCCTGCTATGCTTATTGCCAGCTCTCCAGTTTCAATAGCCTCTTCTAAATCTTCACGGCGGCCGTGTTGCTTGAAATCTTCATACAGCCTTGATACTTTTTCCCTTAGGCGTTCAAGTTGGATGTCAGTTGCCGGCTTTTCTCTACCCCTATGATTGCTAAGTATTATTTTGGACTTAAAATTTTGAAGTCTATAATGCAACTCACGGTTCTTCCAAAGCTACGGCTTCTATATCTTTCTCTCTGGCCTGAGACTGGCGGCCCCAAATAGTCACTGTATTTAAAAGGCTGCGTCGCCGATTGTAATCTGGATGATGTGCAGGCGTCGCCGCCGCCCACTTCTTCGCCCGTTGTTTTGCCTGCTTAAGACTTTTCATATCTTTTGACTTTTGAAAGTGCAAAAAGCATAAGTAGATGTAAAACTCGATCTGGGCATCGTTTATAGGATCCTCACGCAATTCTGCAAAGGCCTGGATATCTTCTTCGCTTAATCCATTGCAGAAAGACTTTACTTTTGCATCAATATGGAATATTTCCGTATCCATATCAGTGAGCGACATGAAAATAAAATAATTAAAAGATGTAGTATATTCAGGGGAAGTTAAGACAGTATCTTTACAAGGAAATTAGGAATGTCGCTGGGGTCCTGACTTATATAATTATTATTCACTCCCTCCATAAGCACTAATGCAAGGAGCGTTCTCAGACAGCCATGTCTCTTAACACCCTACGCTAAATATAGATACCTACCAAGGCAAAGTTGATGCCTTACCTCATGCCCCAATATGCGTATACTTTGGCGAGTTTTATTGGGTATTTCATAACCCAAGGATTGATACCGCCTTGTAGCCTTGCTAGCAGCCTAAGACCTTGTTTAACAAGCCACCCACCCTATCCCTACTATTCTAGCAAGCCTGATTCACTATTTCATTCATGCATAGAGAGACGAAGCTGCGGCTGTGGTTTCTTTATTACATTCAGTGTGCCTTTACAGGCTTTATTAGGCATTGATTAATACCCAAGGCAACAAGGCAAAGCTACACCTTACATGTACTCTGCCATGCATTGTATCTATCTACTTATACATGTCTTAAAATTTTACCCTTTCAACTCAACACCAGAAACAATTACATCATGGACACATAAGTACTCTATACCTATTATATTCTCTAATTACACCACATCCTTTGTACTTGTATCATCTTCTGAATATGGCTGATAGTTCATCTATCTCTCGAAAGCACTGGGCGATTCGGAATCAACCACTACACTTATAAATCGCGCCTTCAAGGTATCATAAGGGATGTGTTAATAGCAACGAGTATCTCAAGGTGGGGCCCGATCCTATAAATATCTCCATGCTCACTGCGACAACGCCTCCTGACCCATCATCTCGCCTTCCGTTGGAGGATCCACACTCCTGGCCAACAAAATCAAATGTGATGGATGAGCTTGAAGAAATCATTCTAAATGTAAAGCTAGGGGGACCTTGTCTATATCCATTATTTAGGGCACGGCTTGCGCGAGAAGAGCGGCAATAAATCTGCTCAGCAGCTAGGGAACTTGACCCTCGTTCTTTTTTGAAAATGGCCAGCATGGCATAAGCTACTTCAAGGGCGAGATTCTAGCCAGCTATTTGAAAGAGATTGTGAAAAGTGGATTCCTCGTCACCGTTATTCTTGAGCATTCGGCCCGTGGAATATAACCCTGCTGCTAATGCTACCGCCCTGCCGAAGGTTGAAGACTGCTAATTGAATCCTGGGTTGGGTTTTAGGTTGCATACCAGTTACACTCTTTTACTGCAATCTCCACAGCATGTCTTTCTTTCATAGCTTATTATATCCAAGTGAATGATTTGTGGTTTTATAAAAATAGGTTCCATCTCCACCTCCTATCCTGGCATCGGTCTTGTGTTTTCTTCCGTAACTGAGTTGAACATTATAGGCTGCGTCCGCACTTACAGTAGTAGCCAGCGCCTCCTTGATATTACATGATGATATATAAACGCGATGATGGCTTCCGGCTTCTTATATATAGCGTAACTTATCATCAGCCGTTGGTTCATACACGAATCTTTGTACGTGTCTATTACTCATGATGCAAGAGATCAGACCTCAAACTCAATGTCTCTCTCCTGTTGGTCTTCTTCTCAACGTCCTTGCTATGAAACCTTTACAGAATTTTTACGCTACCGGATTAATCATAACAGTCTCTGATTCATCACTTGTTATTGACTTGCTTGTGCATAGTATTTTCCTCCCGTACCTTTTCCCCCTCTGCGTGCTAGCGAAATTGTCCGCCAAGAGGTGTGATCAAAGTCAGGCTCCTTCAGAGGCCCATCTTTATACACTAAAATTACCACCCACTGCACAGGGCAGTTGATCACGAAATGATGTTTTAATTTTATAATATTGCAATAAATTTACGAGTGTGCATGTAGTCAAAAGTAATGATTGAAGAAGATCGCCATGACCCAGCTTGAACTCGTCTTTTACCTAAAAGAAGAAACCAAAACCTTCCAAATCAAACCAGCATAAAGCCCCGAAGAGCAAACCCCCCGATCCTTCAATTGATCCGAGAGCAGGCGCGGATCATAATTCACCAATCCAACTGTTTCTTCATGGAAGAACCACGACACAGACATCGAGTCATCCTGAGTTCTCTCCCAGTATATCTTGCTCCAGCCCAGAGACAATACCCATAGTCGTGGATCTTCTTCAGTAGTCTCAGCGAATCTGATTATAAAAGGAAGCAAGTTCAAATCCACTTCATCGTTCTTGGCTAAACTTGACTTGCCACGGCTGTGGCATAGAGCCTCATAATGCTTCTCCTTCAGAGTATCCATGGGCATAGCAAGGCCCCACAACTTAGAGTTGGTTTGTTTCCCAATGGCCTCAAAATCATGTTCTCATCGCAGCCCAATATCGCACATGTGATATCCTCTTATTGTGTTAGTAGGGCAGGGCAAAGCATGAGATTAAAACGCCCGGTCGTTTCTTGTGGTTGGAAACCAATCTGGAATCCACGACGGCCTCTCATAAAGGCGGCCACTTGCTTCATGCACAGCGAGAGTGACTCTAGTCTCTTGGTCTCCAGCGGCCGTGAACGCATTTTTATACAGAAGTAACCATATTTTCAAGATTTGGTAAGAAGTCCTTGTAGTGAATTGATAAGCACTGAAAGGTAGTGTGTTATGCGATGGACAATACAAATAAAGCGAGTATATCTAGATGCAGTCTTGATCACGATCCGCCACCCTTTGTTTATTCATATCATTGCAATGAATTGACTATGAGTGAGTGTTGTAAAAAATAAGAATTTCGAGCAAACAGCCATGACCCAATATGAACTCGCCCTTGCACGATCCCAATCAGATGCTCATCTCATCCAACAAGAAGAATTGTATCCAGCATGCCAAACATCACCCTCACAACGCAGTCCTCACCACCTTGCCCATCTCGCCCATATCAACCCGATCCACCCTCGCCTTCACCTTTCGCCAAACCGCCTCGGCCACATCCTCCACCGGCCGACTCGCATCCACCACCACCAGATCCTCCTCGTCCTGCCTCCACGACGGGCCCTCAATCCCGCCCATCTGCTGCAGCAGGTCCTGCCCCTTGATGTCTTTCCCGCCCATGCTCAGCGCCCAAAACAGCTCCCGCACCGTCCGCTGCATCTCCTCCTTTTCGTACTTTTCGCTGCCCCAGCCGCCCCGCGACCGCGCCGTCTCCTCGTCCAGGTCCAGGAAGAGCACCACGTCCGGGCGGGGCAGGCCGACGTCTGGCGAGCGCGCCCAGGACAGCGGCAGGTGCGGGTTCTTCTTTGCGGCCGAGTAGACGATGCCGGAGTGGTAGAAGCGGTCTGAGACGACGCTGATGCCGGCGGCGAGGTAGGCCCTGATTTGGGCGCTGGGCGGTGGTCAGCCTTGGCTTTTGTATATCTACATGTATGTTCCTCATGACAACTTACGCAGATTCCCAGCGGTTGGCGCTAAACAGCAAGTGAATGGCATGGTCGTCCAGTTCAACGTGGCTCTTCAAGTAGCCATCAATCAGCTGCCCAATGGCCGTCGTCCTGTCTGCACGGCTCATCAGCATCAATCATTCCCTCCTGCATGCACATGCCACCATCAGCTCACCCGGAAATCGCATCACCTTGGCCGGCCTGCCCTCCTCCACAAAGCGCTGCTCCAGCAGCTTCACCTGCGTCGTCTTGCCGCTGCGGTCCAGGCCCTCGAGCACGATAAAGGCGCCCCTCTTCTTGGTCGCGCCGCTGCCGTCCTCGCCCGCCTGGCCGTGGCTGGAGGCGGTGCCGGCGACGGCGGCGGCGGCGAGGTCGTGGATGGAGGACATTTTTCTTTTTTCCCTTTTTCGTTTCTATGCAATGATTATTTATTATTCATCTGAAGCTTCGTTCATCTCTTGCAATCCCCTTTTACGAGGTTGACTGAGCTGTCAAAGTGTCGAGAAGATGAGAGAAGAGAGAGAAAACAAGAGCTGCTGCGGTTGGAGGGGAGCTGCATGCCTGCATGAGCTTTCACCATCGCCGATAAGATTGGACGCCCGCACTGTGACGCTGTGGCTGAGAGGCCGTGGCTGGTCCGTGCATTGCTTCTCAGTTGTCACATTTATCAATTTACAGAGTCATGTCACACAAAAAGACGGTTAGAGTTCAAACAATACGATTAATCGTGTACGATACTTGCTACTCTGCAAAGACTCTAACAAGAACGGCCACGGACCGGCGCATCAAATCAAGCAACAACTCCTGGTATCACCAAATTCCGCACAAAAACCAGATAACGCCGCCCAGCCCTGAAAGAGAAAATAGAGGGCAAAAAACTGATGCGCCAAAGTCACGGCCTTTTTGAAGCAGGTTTAAACAAAAGAGAGGAAGAACTAATAAAAAAAAAACAGGCCAAACAGTGTCAGAGAAATATAAAAAGAGAAAGATGAGAAAAAAAAGACTCAAACAAAAGGCTCAATGCTTGCTCGCTCTTCATCCAGCGTAAGAAAGCGTACACTCATTCCCTCGTTGAAGATGCAACGTCCATTGCAAACACGGCTCCTCACGGGCTCCCACACGGGCTCCCAGCATCCTTGGCGCTGTCGCTTTCCCATAGCTCAAAGCTCTCGCCTGTGCCTTCAATGGGTTGCAGCACAGCCGCCTTGGATGATGAGTCGTCGGATCTTGAGATGAGGGCATCAATGTCCTCGTGGATCTCGAGCTCTTCCTCCTCGTCCTCCTCTACCTCTGTCTCTTCCTCTTCTTCATGAATGTTTGAGATGCTGGCGAGAGGAGCTTCCGGCTCCTCGTCATCCTCGTGGATCAGAATCACCGATGACTCATCGCAGCCGTCGGCGTAAAAGTCTGCAGCGTTCATCTCTCCCAGTGCAACCCGCTCCTTTTCAATAACCATCTCCTCGCCCTTGGGCTGGCTGGCCGGCTGGGCCGAGGTCTGAGAGACGTCATCTGGAGGGGGAATGTTCTCCTTGTCACGGCCCTCGGCACCATCCCGCTTTGCGCGCTGCTCCGTCTCCTCATCAGACGAGATGTCGAGTGTGCAGGTGCTGTGCTGGAGGAGGTTGGTCATCTCCTGCTCAGGGGTGTCCTCATGAATGTCAAAGAACCAGCTGGACTTGCTCTCAGGCTCAAGCAGGCTAGACATGGGTTTCCTGGCTGAAGGCTTGGGCGTGTACCCGGCAATGGTGCCCTTCAAGGCAGCATCGAGAGAGAAGGGGGCAGAAGAAGCCCCCATGAAGGAGGGAGGGTCCAGACGAGTAGTGCGTCGCCGGCTCGACAGCATTTTTGATCGCTTTCCATGGGTTGGTGAGCGCCCGGCTGGAGGAGGGCAGGACTTGGGCGTGGCATTTTCAGAGCCGAGCTTGCTCATGCATGACTTTGCACTGAGGATGCGTCGAGGCGTTGAAGCGGCCTTGACTGGAGCGGCAGACCGCGCAGGCGTGCTGGCCTTGGGAGTGAGAAAGAAGTTGGAGGGCTTGAGGGCGTCCTTGGAGCTGACGCCCTTGGAGCGCTTGGAGAAGAGCAGCGGATCGACATTCTCGCAGTTGTCAATCTCCAGCAGCTCAGCTTTGCGCTTTGGAGAGACGGGAGCGGCTGAGCGATGGTGTTAGCCAGATGGATTCTCTCATCAAGCCGGGCTGCCATTCTTGACCGCAAATTCATCGCACAAACATACCATTTTGTCTATTTTTGAGACTGGTTAATGATTGAAGACGGGCTCCGTCCAGGGGAGCAAAGGGCTGGCGAGTGACGGCGGCCATGATGGGCGAATTAAAAATAGCGATTCAACTTTGCGATTTTGCGATGCGAATTCGATTTGGTGCGGGATGCGATGATGCGACAAGTTGACCCAGTGAAGAGCACTTTGAATCGGTGGAGAGCAAAAACAGATGATTGATGGCAGCAGATGATGATTCACAGTAAAATAGAGATGAGTATCAATTAGTTGGAAATGAGGCGAGAAACGGCTTTTGCAGATTAATTCTTTTCTTTTTTTCTTCTTTTTTTTTTCTGCTTGTGGTATGTATTCGCTTCAAAAAATCCAGTGTTTAGCGAAACGTCCTCTGTTTTCCCCTTGTTTTTACACCAGACTGAAAACGAACGTGTTTGGCGTGTGTTGTTGTGGCGTCTTGAGAGAGCGAGAGAAGCCTGGAATAAACAATGGGAGAAAAAAGGATGAATGAGGAGGAGGGGAGGGAATGAAGCGCGGAAAGAAGAGAAAACCAGGCCCAAGTGGGACAGAGGCTGTACTAATAAACAGTAAGAAAACACGCCGCGAGAATGGAACGTGAAGCGAGAGCTGGGAGGCGACGGAGGGAGCGTAGCAGGGAGGGGCGCCACAGCACAGGGCGGTACAAGTCAGACGGCGCAGGGCTCCGTCGCTGGAATGTGACTGCGACACGGCTGTTTGCTGCAGAGCGACTTGGGCGCGAGGTAGCGGGGTTGGCAGCCCTCAGGTAGCGCCACACGCATCTGCAGCGGGCGAGTGACCCGCGCGCGCCATTTGCGTTCCAGCAGGCAGCGGTACTCGGCAGAGTCGCCAGTACCTGGTGGTCCGTGCGCGGGCTGGCTAAGGGAGGTACCGCAAGACGCGCCTCACACACCGACGACCTTGACTTGCGCTTTAATGGCCTGAAGGGTGGGGGGGTTTAGCAGCTTCAGGGGAGGGAGAAGAGAACTGGAGGAGGTGCAGTACAAGACAGAGGGATTTACAACAGGGATGCCCATTTCGAGGATGATGCAGAAATGCGAAAATCAATGCGAAGCGAAGCTGCAGGGCAAAAAAGGGCGACAATCCAAGATTTCAGATCACTTCAGCATGGCGAGCTGCAAGACAAGACAAGACAAAGTCGAGGCAGACTCGCGCATCCGCATCCACTCCACTTACACGAAAAATCTCGATCCCCATATCAGCCCTCATTTAAGCTCTGCCGGGGGCACCGCACTTTACGCGCGACTCTGCCGCCAAACTGTCACGAAAAAGCAACCCGCGCTGCAAGGACCCAATGGACGCGTGGGGATGCGCTGCCGCCATGGGATGCGCCCTGGAGCGGATCCCTGGTTGGTGATGCAGAGGTGCATGAATGGCGGGACGGGTGGGTTTGGCGGGATGGAGGAGATGGAAGAGCTAATGAGAGAGCTGGGACGCGAGGTAGACGCGATGATGGCGGCCCAGGAGGGTTACAGCGTTGCATGGTGGATGCAGCAGATGTGGCTATATTTATCTTGATCATCTTGATTATGAAGAGAAGTGGTTATCGTGACGATGCAGCCTTTGTGTAAGTGACATGAATCTCCATGTCCTCATGGCTGCATGCATAGATGCACAACCCTCGCCTCGCTCATACCGCTAGCACCATTCAATAATCAATTTCAGCTTCGTCATGTCAAGCCACTTCGGCTTGCCCCGACGCCAAACCGACGCGTCCATCTTACACCAATCCAATATCAACTCTCCACCCCAGTCGCACCAAGCAGATGCATCTCCCGCAGCCCGACCGTTGATTGGCCGCAAGTCCCGTCTCTACAGCCACTGCAGCTTCAATCCCTGTCCTGGCAATTCTGCCTCATCTGCTCTGCTCATTCTGCAAAGCCTAATGGACTTGTGCGACATGCGGCACGGCATTCTTGCTGCAGTTGCCTGCATGGCATAAGTAGGTAGTATCTGATACATGACTCTCGGCAAAAGGGCAGCACGATGAATCTCGAGTTTCAGTTTCAGCTTCATCTCAACCATGGCATCCCTCTGCGTGTCTGCGTTTTAAAATGCTTGCATATTGCTGTAGCACCATTGCCATTGCGAGCCTCGTCCAACCTCTGATTCTCTTATCCAAACCCCTGCATCCATAGACGCCCTCGACAGCAATATCAAACATCAATGGATAGAATACAGCGACAGCACCACCTAAGCGCCCTTTTGTAGCGCCAGCTGCTGGTCCACCAACCCGCCCAGCGTCTCGCCCAGCGGCCGCCACCGCATGCCCAGCACCGCATTGTCCACCCGAAACGGCGTCGGCCCATCCTCGTCCAGCCTCGTCTCCAGCTGCGGATACGCCGCCCTCACCCACTCGCCAATCTCCCTCCAGCTCGTCGCCGCGCCCGAGGCCACCAGCTCAGCCTCGCCCGGCTTCACGTCTGCCGCAGCCGCCTTGAGGCACAGGTCGGCCACGTCGCGCACGTCCACAATCACCGCCGGGAACAGCGGCGCCGGCAGCTGCAGCGACTGCCAGAACCAGGCGTTGATGCCGTCCAGGTCCGAGGCCGTCTTGCGCACCAGGCTGGGGCCCAGCACAAACGTCGGGTGGACGGTGATGAGCTGAAAGGCCGGTTTGTGCTCTGCGGCCCAGTCCAGCGAGGCCTGGTGGGCGACAATCTTGGAGGCCACGTACATGGTGCCGTTTTCGCCCTTGCCGCCGGGGAAGACCCTGTCGAGGTCGATTTCGTGTCGCTTGCCGGTGTTGGCTGCTCGCTGTTAGTGATGGCTGCTGGCTGATGCAATTTGTTGCAGTGATTATGCATGCTCCCTTTCCATACATCACCAACATGCATGCAATCCTGGACTCACCTGCCACAAACGTGTCTGTGTTGCGAAACAAGTCCACCGGGCCAATGCCCAGAATCGAAGACATGACAATCACCTTGTCGATGCTGCCCACCTTGTTGGCACTCTCCAGAATCGACAGCGTTCCATTGCGTGCTGGCTCGAGATAGTCTTTCTGCAGATCTGCTCCCTTGCCAGGCATGGGCGATGCCAGATGGAAGACGACCTTGACATCGTCCAGGGCTTTGTCGAATGCCCCGGCCACTGAAATGTCAGGCACCACCACAAACTGCAGCCTTGAGACATCCTCCTGGAAGATGCCCTTGAGCGTGTCAATCTGCTCTGCCTTGCGGACGCTCACTCGCACGTTGTAGCCGTCCCTGAGCGCGGATGCGACAACCTGTGAGCCAATGAAGCCCGTTGCGCCGGTGACAAAGGCAAGATTGGACATGATGCGTAGATTCCAAAGGTTATAATTACAATAACGTATTTGTTTTTGACGTTGCACTCATAAAATAATGCTTCACCCTGTTCATATATAATAAATCTGCTCTACATCACGTACAAGTGCATCACTAATCGCCCGTCTCTATCAACAATACCGATTTTGTAATCAAACAACGATCACTAATCAATAAACCAACCAGACAAATCTCCATTTATAACCCTCTTCTGCACCTCCACGCCAACATCTACGCCCGACGATTGGGCAATTACCTCACCGCCCCGACTCGACTTCCTCGGCCATTAGCGCTGATTCATCCTCCTCCACCCCGAGTCATGATCCTATCGCCAAAGGTTGTACAACAACGGAAACTATCTGCGTGCTGTGATGCTTATATACTCATCGATCCTCGGCCTCTTTCCTTGCACGTTTCTTTCCGAGGTATTAGTGTAACTGCACACAGGATCGAAAGGCTCACATACCTCCTGAAAATAGCAATTTCCTGAAATAGCAATTTTATGATTAGTAGTGTATCAAAATGCCGAGATGATGCTGTATTCGCCTTTCAATGCTAGTCATCTGGCCCATAGATGCAGACAATGGCCCCGTTTCGGCATAGCCAAGCGTTAGGATCGTATTCGAACAAGTCCAAAGCTATAGTGCTGATTCCTTGCGGACTTATAAAGACTGTAATGCCGCAACATGAAGTGAATAGTGAATACTTATAGTCACCAGTCGCCATCTTCTCGCTGCAATTCTGAGTTCCCAACACTCATCAAACACTTGCTTACACTTCACTTACATCTCCAACAAACCGCAAACATGCCTCACTGGCTCATCTACCACCCCCCCTCCGTCTACCAGGACACCGAGTCCAAAGACTCCCTAGCCAAAGCCATCACCGCCTTCTACACCGGCGTAGGCATGCCCGCCTTTTACGTCGTCGTCCAGTTCATCGAGGTGCCTTTAACCAGCACCTACATCGGCGCCCAGACCAGAGACGCCAGCGACAAGCCCTTTATCCGCCTCGTCGCCACGCACATTGCGCACAACTACCCCAACGACGATGCCGTGATTCGTGCGGCTGGCGAGAAGTTCAACAAGCTGCTGACGGCGGAGATTAAGCCCCTGGGATATGACTGGGAGTTTCACATTGCCGAGACGGATAGGCGGTTGTGGAAGGTTAATGAGTTTACGCCCCCGGAGAGACGGACTGAGGGGGGAGGCGCTTTGGGTCAAGGAGAATAAGCCGGTGCCTTATTGATAGATGTCCCGGGATTCAGAAATACGTTTTTGACAACGCAATACTCCATACTGCTTCTCTTGACCCATCTCGGGCTATATTATCTAGTAGCTGGTCATAGCCAATCGTTGAACATCACGTATCCTGTATTATATGATATCCATCACAGATAGCCGTGTAATCTATTCATACGTACCAGAACTCAATCATATCAGCCCTGTCACTTCCGTTTTGCTTGTAAAGTGAGTATCGAGTCTAATTGCAAGCAGCAAGAATACATGTACCTGGCCTCCCTCTACAGCATTTTTAACCCTACAACAGGCTATCAGTTACTTATTATTGCTGCCTCACTTCATTCTCAAATCTATTCGCAACAACCAAAATTAGATGAGTCCTCCTATTTGCACCGTAACATATTCCTACAGTATTTGAACCGTAGTGGCCTAAAGTGGCCCGTGCGTTAGAATTTTCTAAAGTGTTAATTATTTTACAGAATTATTTGAATAGCAATAGGATTTTTTTAAAAAAAAATTTAAAAACTTATTACATAAACTTTACTATATAAATTATATATAAATAATTCTTTTTAATTATATAACTTTAAAATAGCTATAATATATAGGTTTAAAAAGTGAAATTTTAAAATAAGATTTTCTTTATTAATTTTTGATTATATAAGCTAAAACTTTAAAATTAAATTTTTACTTATATAAAATATATAAAACTCTTTATGCACTTATTTTAAATAATATATAGTTAGTAAAATCTATAAGTAAAGTTTTTATTAATTTTCTTAGCTTATATATATATTAAAATAAAATTAAAAAAAAAAGTTTTATATAAATTAAATAAGGCTTTATTTATATATATATTTTTATAATTTTTAAAAAATTTACTTATTATACTATAGGTATAAGAAAACCTTAGTGGTTTTGGAAAATTGTAGTGCACGGGCCACTTAGCGCGGTGCACAGGCCACTACGGTTCAAATAGGAATATGCTATAGTGCAAATAGGAGGACTCAATTAGATTATTAACATCACTTGATTGGTTCATTGTGGAAAAAAAGTGGTGACCTATCACGACTGATCGTTTCGTCCAGCCGCACTCTTCACAGCATTTTTCACTCTCCCCGAGGCCTACATTATAACAGATAATGTCACTTGATTGGCTGCTGGCGACTTAACATTTTGCCTTTTTTTGACATTTCCACAGCCTTCGTACTTAAACTAGATACCTACCTCTTAGTCGGACCTAAACTCCTAACTAAACGACACATATCACAACCACTAGAGTTAAAATCCACTCGGAGGTTAGAAAATGCTTGCTGAATATGTATCCCATCTCTTCATGAAAGCATCTTTCCAGGTTCTGTCTTGGACGTTCTCAACCTCATGGCTTACACATCTGTCGCCCGAGGCCCCACATCTTTTAGCTTCCGCATCTCAGCCCGGCTCCAAAAGAGGCCACAAGCTTCCGCACCATCTCTCTCTTAGCGGCCATTCTGCATACCGTTTGCCTTTTGCAGAAATCAACATGTCGAACCAAACGAGTCCTAGTGTGTTTATATGTGTGATTCCAAATAATATGTTCCCTCAAGCCTATACAATAGCTGGATTAATCAGCGAAATTTGGATAAAGGATTTACAAGCACTGAGCCCTTCTACTTGATTCTAAGCATCTTTAGTTCTAGGCACCTGCGAGTCCTCAAAGAGCTTGGTTACGTGTATTAAACTTAATTCGCCATATCATCTCTCGCATCAAATTAGACTCTTGCTATTACTTATTAAGAAGAATATGCCGATTCTTCACCAGACTTGCCCGCGCAGCTATATAACGCCTCTGCCATCACAACCAGACTCTTATTCTATCCAAGGTCCCACAGCCGTTACCGTGAGTTGTGCTGTATCTTGCCGGGGCCTACCCTACGCTTCATCTTTTCTTTTTCCACTCATACTTATACACGTGTCGTAGAGGTTATACGCATCAAACATGGCGAAGCCATTCTAGTGGATGAAATCAGTGTTGATGGCGTGTCTGAAGATGCCGCCCGTATCAGAGTTGCACGAAACGTAATAAACAGCATAGTTGTCAAGCACCCAATACACTTGCCACGAAAAAGTCAAGTTCTTTATTAATACTTATTTTCTCTATAATTCAAGTCGATCATGACTTCATCCCCATCTCATGATATCATCCTCAGTTCTGTTAATCTACCAGGCAACTCGCCAAGCTCGCTACCAAACAAAACTTGCAATGGGCTTCAAAAGCAGCTAGCGCCCAAGTTGCCGAGATGGCGACAGTTGACAACTTGACTAGGAAGTTACCAGGTACAACAAACCCGTCTCAATTCTACAGCAACAGTTATCATTAATCAAAAGCACTAAATCTCAACATTTCACAACACGAGCAAGCCCTCCGCTAAACAACCAACTCATCATGAGACTTTACAAGGATCCGCTAATTAGTCCCCCCAAAAGCATGCTTTATGCTTATTGGCTCCAAAACTAAAAGCTCTTTGCAACGGTTTCTATTTTTACACCAGTTCCGCATCAAAAGAGGTTAAAAAAGGAAATCTCACTCATCCCCGGTCTAGTTCATTGCCCACCGCTTAATGTGACAAAACGCTCATCATATAATATGAAAAGAGCCTCATTTCATCGGCGGGCCCACCGCTTCAAGCAACCCAACTCTTCTCAACGTCTTAAGAAAACTCATCTCTCACGAATAACCCTTCACAAGTAAACTGGATAGCGCAACATGTCCAAAAAAGTCTCCTGGCACGACCAAATCCTCCCCCCTCTCAACCACTCCAACTCGGAAATCCGCGTCCTTCAAATCAAGCCCGGATTCCCAGACTCCCCCATCCGCTGCACATTCCACGTCACCTCTCTCGACAACCTAGACGTCTCCTACGAGGCGCTGTCCTACGCCTGGGGAACCGACAACCAAAACACCACTCACGAGGACATTTACTTTGGAGACGATGATGACGACACCAACAAGGTCGGCGTCACCCTTCCGCTGGCCAATGCTCTCCGCCAGCTGCGTCTGTTGAATGGGCCCCGCCACGTTTGGGCCGATGCGCTGTGTATCAACCAGACAGATAATCACGAAAAGTCCCTTCAGGTCAGCATCATGGGCCGCATCTACAGCACCTGCACGCAAGGCGCCATCTGGCTCGGGCCCCTGGGTGAGGTGCCTGAGGAAGATGCCCAGGCAGCCCTTGACACAATTTCCTGGATCGCTGGCGAGCAAGAGGCTCATTCGTGGATGGAAGTCAGCGACAGTGAGGAGGATAGCGAGGAGGAGAATGATGAAGATGAAGATGAGGATGAGGATGCAAACAGTGATGAAGATGAACAAGATGAAAGTGAAGACGACGACGAAGACAACGACGACGACGAGAGTCAAGACTCAGACCACAAAGCCTCCGCCCTCAAACGACAAACCGCCGCCGCCGCCTTCAAAACGCTCTTCCACCTCCCCTGGTGGTCCCGCATCTGGACCGTCCAAGAAGCCATCCTCCCCCCCCTCGCAACCCTCTACTGGGGCCCCTGCCAGATCCCCCCGGTCCACCCTCGCCAAGGCCGCCGACAGCTTCTTCGACGACTCGGCCCCAAACGTCCCCGACGAGTTCTGGCGCAACGCCGCCATCGAGAGCCTCACCGTCGCCCTGCGCGGCCTCGGCGCCTCCCGCGAGGAGGAGCTCTTCATGCTGCTCTGGCGCTGGCGGCACCGCAAAGCCACGGACCCGAGGGACAAAGTCTACGGCCTGCTGGGCTTTCGGCACGACGTCTCGCTGCCCTCGGTCAAGACGTGCGATTACACCGTCGACGTGCGCACGCTCTACCACAAGGTGACAATCGACCTCATCAACATCAGCACCGATCTCCAGCCCCTATTGGGCCGCGGCGGCGAACGCTCCGAGATCCCCGGCCTCGCCTCCTGGGCCGTGGACTGGGACGGCGTCAGGGACCCCTCGATGAGCAGCGAATGCAGCTTCTGGGACCATTACCACTGGTGGCACTATGGCGGCTTCACCGCTGATCGCGGCATGTACGGCGTCGGCGAGGGCTTGCGGGTCCAAGGCGACGACGACGTCCTCCGCGTGACTGGTCTCCGAGTAAGCAGGATTGACATGGTAGAGGACAATGCCCCAGAGGAGATTGAAGTGCCGGAGGAGGTCTCAGTCGCGGCACTCTACCGGCTGTATGGCGACCGATGGGGCGAGCTCATGGCCCGGTATCATGAGCAGTTTCCCGACAAGCTCTTCAGTGGCGGCATGGTTGCTTTCCTCAGCTTAATCACCGGTAATCTGGTAGCAGATGGTTCCGAGGATAACAACGAAATTGCCGAGTGGGTTCAGAAAATGCTTCGCACTCATATTCTCTTCATCACCGACGACGGGCGGCTGGGACTGGGCCCGCGAAATGTTCGCCCAGGACAAGAACTGTGGATTGTGGGCGGGTGTAGAATACCTCTAATATTGAATCCTCTGCCCAAAGCATCAGACAAAGAGTCTGAGGTGAGTGTGACATTTCATAGCGAATGTTTTGTGTATGGGATCATGTCAGGAGAGGCATTAGAAGGCAGAGGAGACCAGGTAATAGAAATCCTGCTCCGGTGAAGACTGACAGCACTTGATAGAGGCCAGTTTCACGTGAATAGCAACAAGAGCGAGCGACATGTTGAGCGTGTAAAAATATCTGATATCACTATCTGTAATCTATAATGCCAAGTCAATACACCCACAACTCCTATTCCGTGCTCCAACCATCTTTACTGCCCAAGTTGATGAAGTCGAGTAAAACTTGCAATGGAATTCATCACTTGACCAGCCTCTATATGATGCCCCGATCCACCAGCAACTGCATGAACAATAGCATCGACCTGCGTAGAATTTGCGAGAGGGGCGTCCAAGTAGAGCTCGTGGGAGTCTAGCGAGCGATGGGGGCTGTCCACTGTGAGGAGGGCATTGGCCTGAAAGAAATGAGCAACGCCAACAGCAGGGGTTTCTGGGACAACGGGATCCTACCCAGTCTCGTTCTTCACAGGCACTGGTCGCGGTGATGTGGCCCCCAGGTCGTGAGGAGTAGGCACGGTAAGAGCCGCGCTCTCCATGTCGTCGCCAAGATCATGATCACGCTGTTTGGCTGTGCTCGCCGTGGCAAAGTCGTCTTCCAAGGTGTGCATAGGCCGTCGGATAATGGCCCTAGGGGGCAGGGGCTGGGCATTGGCTTGCAAAGTGTATTGATACGGATTACCTTGGACTTGCCCGGGGCTGGCCTGCACACGAGGAGCGGCCTGTGGACGAGAAGCAGCCTGGAGACGAACTGCTGGAGTAAGCTGCGCTTGTTTGATGGGATAGGCCATTGGATCGTAGCAGATATACTGCGTGTCGTCCACCTTTTCGCCTTGATTGCCACCTCGGGTTTGCTCGCGGAAGATGATTTCTCCTTCAGCTCGCACAAGGGTCCGACGGGGAGAGCAGCAGGCATCACAATAGTCTTGACAATCATCACCGTCAATGCCGTAGTACCTGCGGACGGACTTTTGCAGCGAACCCAGGCAAAAAGCGTAGACTACAGACATTGTCAGTGTGCTTGCGTCCTTGGTTGAAGCTGGTATCGACAAGACATACATGGAAACCCTAGTGCAAACCCGGCGCAGTCGCAATTGCAATTGCGAATCTCGGGTATGTTGGTGGCATCGCGGCCACTGGCGGCCATCTCCAGGCGAGTCCACGTCCGCGAGTAGCTGTAACAGCAGCAAAAGACGCTCTCCGAGGGGCATCCAAGGCAGCAGGCGGCGGCGGCATCGTCTCTGCCCCAGACCCATGGGGTTTGTCCCCCTTGTAGACGAGCATTGTCGACGCCATGGACGAACTTGAGGTTGTTTGGGAAAGAGTTTATGCGAGCCTGCAGGTCACCGGATCCAGGGAATGGGCACATTTTGACGAGCTGCTGGTTGATCCATACTCAACACGCAGACGGGAAGCAGCTGGATGGGAACGGCAGGGCTCAAGAAGACGGGAGTAGCAGCAAGTGAAGCCAGTGCAGCAAACGCAAAGCTGGAAGATGAAAGAGAGCGGGAGCTGAATGGCCAGAGCTGGCGAATAACGATGATGCTGGGGACAGTTAAGTTGATAACGAGAGCAAAAAATGTGGTGATGAAGCGATGATGGCGATGGTGAAGAAGAGAAAAGCAGAAATTGTAAACTGAGTAGAAAACAACAACACGCCTACAGTCTGTTGAGGCGAATTAGGCGAGAGGAAGTGGCGCCTCATAATTGAGGCAGTCGAGATGCTCTTGGCACTGGTTGCCCAAATGACGAAATGCAATGTACTTGCTGTGTACTTGAGTTGTGGCCATGAACAGTATATCGCGATAGGTAGCTGCCAAGTTTCGATGCTCAGACCGCACCTACACTCGCTAGACCTGGCCTGTAGCAGTTGTACGCTTTATGTCGTTTATATTTCGTAGATGCGAAGAAGATGAAAGAAAAATGAAAGCTGCATGTGCCTCTACTCTGCCAACAGCATATTCAAGACGTTACAGTAGTATAATGATTCTCGCATGCCTCGAATCTGCAAAGACAGTTACGCCGACTGCGGCTCTCAGACAGCAAATTGACTCTCAAACGACTGAGACATTGTAGGGTCCAGCTGAGACTATGGAGCACTCGAGATACAGTTGTCGGTGAGATGAGATGCTGTCTCGGTTTCTTTGTTGTTATCGACAGCATGAGCACAGCTACAGAATAATGACTCGGGTCTGTACAAGGCAACCAGGCGCTGAGGGGCCGAGATCCGGCGGAGAGCAGCAGCTTCGCTAGCGACAGCCACTGGTGGATTAATCGCATGTACTTTTGCTCCCACAGTGACAGACGCTGAGTACGTGTCTCATGGAAACAAAGACGCGCAAAATGGCGCATGCATGTCACTCTATTGATGTAGAAGCGACGCTTTCCCATCACAAGACAAAGTTTCTTTGCGCACTAAGCAGCCACATCTCGATAGTCGGCGATGCTAACAGGCCTTAGCAGCGCCTCTAGCACATCTCGAGCCTGGAACAAACTGCCGAAATGGGCACCTCAAAACGCGGGGATTGGGCCACGGGCATCCACACCTGGCGCCACGGGCCACGCCACAGAGCGTCTTGAAACCCGGGCCATTGAGAGTCGAGCCCCTGAGCGGGAGCAGTCAATGACTCGCCCGGGGGATGGTTGTTGAGGGCTTTGGTCTTTGGTTGAGTTGAGTTGAGTTGAGTTGAGCAGGCACTATAAACTGCAGTCTGTATGGCAAGCGTCAACCGATCAAGACTGTGCGTTGTGATGATCGGACCCAAGAAGTGATGCCACGATTCGTGCAGAGTGGCCTGTGTGCCAAGCGCGTATCTCCATGTCGTCAGTCATTTAACTGGCAGCGCTTCGTTATCAAAGGCCAGTGGCGATCCGCATGGGTGGCCAGGGGCTGCTTGGCTGATTCAGGGGGAAGACGGGAAAAACATGGTAAGAAGAGAGAACAAGAGAAGATTAAAGGAAAATATGCAGCTGGCCAATCGTGTCTGTCGCTTAGGGTGAATGAAGAGCAGCCCTCAAGCCATGCAGCGTTCATGCAGCCACCCTTCACAAAGCCAGCGATCCGTTGCACGAATGCGATGCGAGCCAATCTGTGCTACATGACTAAGGGCACGGGCAGCGCCGAATGGATACAGCCTCTAGCAGCGCTCTAGCACAGCGCCAGAGCGAGAGGGACCGTTCGTACTCGCAAATGGCGGGAGGCGAATGCAGATGCCAGGCACTCGGTCCAGTAGCAGCACGGCAAACGCGCGTGGTCGTCCAGGATCTGGGCCGCAGTCAAGGGGAGGATCCTGGGCCTGGGAGATGGCAGCGAGAAACCGGCGGGGACGAATTGGTGGTTCGCATCTGATGTGCTGATGTCAAGGCTACGTTGGCACGGAGGACATCCTCCAGCATTGCAAACGAATCTGTACATTTGCTCCGTCCGTGGCCTGCCCAGCGCGAATGGCCGTGCCGATGTTGCGAGGTAGCGTTATCTGGGCATCATGCCATGTCGCATCGCCATCTGCAGCATCTGTTGAAACGAGTTGGTGTATTCGTACTCGCCAAGGGGGGGGGCCGAGACATGTGGAAGAAGACGAAGGAGGAGAATAGAAAAGAGAGACAGTTGGGCAGTGCTTGTGTCACGCTGCTTTCATCACTCGCCGCACAGAAGCATCACATGCATCTGATATGAGATCTTGATAGCATCTGCTTCACTGTCTGCTCTGTTGTTGCACAGCACTGTCCCATTCCAACGCCTGCCTGTACTGTAAGCAATCACCACAAGTCCAGCACTCTGGGTCAAAGGAAATCAGCCATCATCTGCTTTTCTCATGCGAGCCAGGCCCATGCCCGCGCCAAATCCTTTCATCTGGGCACGTTTCGCCCCCCCCCCCCCCCCCCCCCATCCCTGCAGACGCCCCAAAAGCCCGCCCCTGTAGCTGCACTAGTGCTGCTCGCATCTGGTGCTTTCGCAGCACTAGCAGCATCGGCTGCGAGCTGCTGCAGGGCACCAAGCCCACTAAAGGCAGAGACCCAGGCGGCCCAGGGGCGCTAAACGTGGCGGAAGGCCGACCGTTAGTGGGCGCTGCTAGTGCCGTTCTAGGCCCTGCATGGCCCGAGCGGCACCTGCGTTGGGCGCGCAATCTCGCTGGCCCTGGCTGCAATTACTTTGCTGCAGGAGAGGATGAAGCGAGCTGTGATCGATTGGTACCTGTACCTGATGTGCAGACTGGCGAGGGCAGCAGAGCAAGGTACAGCAGACAAGGCCAAACGGGTAAGTGTACTGTACAGTACCAATCAAGGCTTGTGTGCACTAAATCATCTGCTGATATACGAGCAGGATACCTGGCGAGCTGCAGACTCCCGCTGCGAGACAGCGTACTCTCCAGGTACTTGTGGACTGCTGTCTCTGCCAGCTGCAAACGCTCTGGTTCTTGTTTGCCCCGTCCGCTAATGCTAGCGCCAAGCACCACCTGCACCCATCCTTGCCCTGTACCCCGTACTTGTACGACGCCCGCCAGCAGCTGCAGAGGCGCTGTATCTCCTACCAGCTCAGCTCGCCTCCCTCTTTTCCAATATCACTGCCGCTCTCGCTCCTCCTCGACCTCTCCACGATTCTCTCATTCTCGGTAGCTCGAGCTGGATCCAGATTTCTTTGTTCTTGCACAAAGAGTTTCATCTGAGCAATCAATTTGCTTACCTTTTCGGCGCAACGACTTGTTATTTTCTGCTCCAGAGGTCCAAGCTCCCGCAAATGTCCAGCATCTAAATATCGATTCCCTTCATCGTGGTTGCATCGCACCACATTCTCTCCTTCTTCTTCTTCTCTTCTTCAGCCATTGCCGCGGACTTCAAGCACTGCTGCATATTCTCTACGCCACTGGAACATCTTGACAACTTGAGTTTCCATTCCATTTCCCACGACCGACATTGCGCAATCTCCATTCAAACGTTGTGCCACGCTACTCAGAGGTATGATTTTCCGTATGCGTCCATATCATATGGCGCACTCCTCGTGACATGCAAACTGTGGCTGCAGTCGGGCACTCTCCATGCAATTAGATTTTGCGCCCTTTCGACTGCCCGCATTTTAACGCAGCCTTTCTTATCGTCTCATTCCTCTTCTTAATGCAAAAAGCTAATATTGCTCCTAGACTCTATTCCTTGGATACTCTGTTTGCTCGCCTGCCCGATTCTCGAAATCGCTTGGCCTGACAAGGCTCGTTCTCATTTGGCCACTCCTCACACAACTCTTCAACCCCTCGCCATCTCTATTCGCCATCATGTCTTCTCTCGACCACAAGAGGCAGTCTACTTCCAGCGTTGTCCTCACGACCGAGGTCACCGTCGAGGTTTCTGTGCCCGCCAAGGCGCTGACCCCTACCGTGGGCGTCTATGCTGTCCCAACACATGCCAGCTCCGTCACCAGCATCACATCCAACCCGCACTCGGAAAAGACAACAACCAACCCCTTTGACGCAGACATTGAGGCCCTGAACTCGCACAGCTCTCTCGACAAGTCGGGCCGGAAAAGCATGACCATGGATGCCGCCGCCAACTGCCCTGTATGGCCCGGAAAGGACCACTGGAAGAAGCAGGCCAAGCACGCCAAGATGCAGCGCACCCGCTGCACCCCGATGGCCAGACTGAGCGCGCGCAACAAGATCATCTGCAAGATCCTCATCATTGTGTTAGTCGTGGGAGCCGCCGTCAGCATTGGCCTTGGTATCAGCAAAGCAGTGGGCGCACCCGTTTGGGGCAGCAAGAAGTCAGACTGAACGCAAACATGATACTGGCGACGATGCGGCCGACCACGAAACACACCTCCTTTTCTCTCAAACGCCTTATGTACAACGACAAGAATCAAGCCTCTATGAGTACCGCACACCACTACCGCACACCGCACACCTCCAAGACTCATGTCTCCATCAAACGACGAATCTGATCTGGCGTCACCTGCTAGCATCAATCTATCCTCTCTAATGGCCTTGTATTGTGTACATGACACCATACTTTTTCTTCCATCTTGTTATCTTCTTCTTTTTCTTCTCTTTCTTCTTTCTACTTTTGTTCAATTTGTTCGTCTTTAATCGTGTATTGTCGTGTGAAAGCGACGGCATAGAATTTCATATCATAGCCGGGCGTTAATGGAGTTGTTGATTTCAGCCCCAATGTTTGGAGCGCAACTACGGTAGAGATGAATGCAGGAGGCAAACTGGATGGAATTACGCCTCTTGTACGAGTACCAGCCTCGGATGCGAGTTTTGTTTGCCAGTTTACCTAGATAGAGGGATATCTGCTTGAAGCACAGAAGCCGGTAATAAGCCGGCGACTCTGTGACCTAATACTATCAAATGCGAGATGATGCTGCCTATGAAACATGCAGATGATTTTTACTTTCTTTGTTGCGTATGCCTGTGGCTTGTGCTCCCATGGTTTTGTGACTGGTCTTTTCTGGCTGGGATGGCGCTGAAAATGAGGTTACATTGCGCACTGACCCCGGTAAGGGGCTTGCTTGCGTCTGCTGGTAATACGACGTTGTGATACGACCATTTTGCAATTTTCGGCAAATGCTGTCGCTGGGATAGAAGATGGAATTTCACGGAACAATGAGAACGGGAGCAGGAGCCAATTGATGCAGCGGGATGCAGAGCCCGAGCCTGATTGTGGTGTTTTGCATGTGACGATATCGTTTGGCCGCATGCAGCAAACAGACGGCACCAACGTATTTGGTACTTTGTACTTTCTTGTACCAACACTGCACTTGGCTGGAAACTCATTCACGCGAATAAAGAGTACGACAAACATGTGCATATAAATTGGATATCAAAATATAGAGCAGGTCTGCAACAGTTTGAAAAAGTCAAAATGCAGGTGTCGTCCAGGAATACACGTATAGAAATAATTGCCGAAGACCCAAAGCCTTGGAGTGCCCTGAAAAAGAGGACCTGGGCGGGCGTATACACGTATTCTCGGCGGAACCAGGAGGCCGCTATTGGTGGGAGTGGATGCAGGGATCTAGATTGGCAGGGTACGTACTTGGCTGTATGTGGTTATCGATACGATGTACTTACTATACGATTATGATATAAGATGGGCAGTGGTGAGAGAGCAGATGCAGAGATGGCGGTTTATAGAGGGAGATGGGAAATGTTCTGGGTGAAGTCGGATATATAAACCGAGGGAAGATACAGGCCAGTTGCCTGACGGATCATTCGTCCACCTGTATTTGTATGCCAAGTTACTTGGTATGCAGCAACATATGCCAGGCATCATCACGGAATATCGATACAGATCTTCTATTAAATTTGATTTATGGAAGATTTCATCATTCTTATATTCTATTCGCATGCAACTAAATCCATTCACATCAATGGCTCGATACATGCCGTGACAGCTGCCATGGAAATAGGCAAGAGGGCTGCCGGCCTCTCCTGCCAGCTGCCAGCTGCGCAACGTCATCAGGCGACGAAAAAGAAAAAACCTGATATTTTCCATCCGATTCTAAAATTTCAGAATTTTCCTTGCTCATACGCGTTTCTTGATTCTCCAGCGTAAGTCAGTCACGCTCCCCCAAAGCCTTTTCTCGCGGGAGCAACTCCAAGCTGGCCATCGTCGGCAGTAACTCTCTTTGATTTCTCGTCAACTCTTTTCTATAATCTTCCAAGATCTATCAAATTCAGAGAAATTCTGGTCATTCACCCATTTGTCTGTTCAAACCCGATATCGGCACTTCATCATCATGGCTTCCTCAGACGACGAGCACAAGTCCTCCTCCGTCTACCTCGTCATGGCCATCATCCTGGCTGTTCTCATCTTTCTCAACGTCCTTCTCGGCGTGGTCTATCTCCTCATTCCAAAGGAATGCTTCGACTGTCAAGGTGCTATTTATCGTCGACGAGCTGCTGCGGCTGCGGCTGCTGCTGCTGCTGCCGCTGCCGCCGAAGATGTCGGTAGATTCTATCACCAAGCTCACCGCGGCCCTCATCATGGCTATGAAGCGAGATCCATCTACATCTCCGGTTCTCAAGGACAGCAGGTTACCATCATCAACGGCATTGTCGAGGTGGATGACGAACTTGACCCGTGGGCCTACTGGGCTACTGATTCTGAAGAGACTCTACACGGAATCTCTCTCAACACCGCCCAGCCTCAGTATCAACGTCAAAGCCATTACGATATGCACGGCGACGCCGCCATCGCAGCTAGAACTACGCCTACCGTCAATGCCATGGTCTCTGACTACGACTATCGTCACAGCTACGAGCAGGATGCTCCGGAAATGCAGCTCACCTCTGACGGCCTCGTCACCAGAATGCCCAACGAGGGAGGCCTGATCCTCGACCTGGCAGGATACGACACCCAGTCGCCCATGGAATCCGTACCTGAGCGCGCCGTCGTTCGCCCCCCCGCTTGCTCGCAACATTGACGTCTATCCGCCTCCGCCGCACACACCTTCGACTGTTCGCACCTGGGGAAGAGATAGCGACGCTACTATTCGTCCTGTGGTGGAGAGTCCGCGCCGCGAGGTTGCTGGAGCGAGAGACAAGAGGTACAGCAGACTGGTGCAGGGCGAAGACTGTCTCTAAGGAGATGTGTGAGAAGCGAGGGGAAATGTATTCTTCCCGGCAAGTGTCTATTAGCAGAGATGCGTATACGGAGAAGAATGTCTCTGAGGTGACAGGAGGAACAAGGATAAAGGCGGTTTTACGTTGATTAGTTCATCATGCGTATTTATTAGCTAACTCCAGTCATGCCGACGAGGCTGAAGGTCAGGACGTTATGAAAACATTGAAAAAAGGAACAAAAAAAGGACAATCTCATCACTTTGCGCAAAGGGAAATAGTAGTCTGAAGGAGAGATCGGATGGTTCAAACAGTTAGCTTATGTTACTGCACATGTACGGAATATACAACAAGTCGAGAAACGACGCTTCTCTGCTATACTCCTATGTGAAGACCATGGTTCTACTCATACATGAGGTTAGATAAAAAATACGTTATACACGTATGAACATGAACATGAGCGTAAACATTCTTCGTAGGACCATCACATTAAGTTGAAAAAAGTATAGTAGATGGAATAGGGAAAAAAAGATCCTGGCCCAGCCAATATCCTCCTCCCCAACCCGATCCCTATGCATCGCATTGATCCATCTCCGCCCCTTCATCTTAAGACTCGTTAAAAAAAGGGCCACAGCACTTTTATATCTAAGAAAGTAAGAGAGGCACTTTGCAAAAAAAAAGAAAAAAAGGCCCTTTTTTCTTTCTTTCTAATTTCTCATTTATTTGCCCTTCCCATCGAGCGCCATTTCAAATAGAGGTCCCTGTCAAAGAAGAAAGAAAAAAAAAAAGGAGAACGGAGCAGAATACAAAAGAATATAGTTTAAAAAAAAGATAAAAAAAAAAGCAGCACTGTTTCTCCCTCCGTACCATTGTAGCATTCTTCCAAAATCCAAATCTTAGTAGTAGTAGTGTTAGTTAGTCAGGGGTAGGTGGCGTCGCTCCCACACCATGTGCGCCTCAATAAGCCATCGCCGTTTACTTCCAGGTGAAAAGAGGGCCCTCTCATGTGATGCTGTGCTCTCGTAGCCGTGGTAAAGACGCAGGTGGTGGGCAACTGGGAAAGATTGTAAAGGCACTCTTTTGCAAGGGCATGCTAAAAGTACACAATTTGTATTTCACCGCCTCTTCTCTTTGGAGATGCGTGTTTCTTTATGCTCAAAAGTGATGATGCGATCGTCTGCGTCGCTGGTCTGAAAGTGCGTAATAGTGTGATATGTCGCGAACTATGCGAGCTATAGTGTGTGCAGCAATTTAATGATTTAATGCTGATATCATAAAACAAGTGGTCGGGTGTGGGAAAAAAAGAAGGGTCAAGTTGAGCATTCGGAAAGAAGCGCCGCGGAATGATGAATTGGATCAGACAGACTGATATAATAACAAGGGCTCGCCGACATTTTCGATTTCGGGAATGGTGCATTTGAGATCGAACGCTTTTGAAAGAACAATTTTGAAAATCTAGAATTCGTTAGTTACTGCAGTGCAGCGTATTGCGTATGAAGAGTGCAGCCAACCTTTTGTACGTTGATACTGTGGCTTGTACTTGAAAAGATTAATGATGCGCGCATGGCCTTGGCAAACCGTCTCGCCTGAGTAAAGTTAGTAACTCCATCGGATACAGTGGCATCAATGCTGCTTACCTGATTGGAAATCTCCTCCTGGTCCTGGATGGGAAAGTTGACAAAGTGGTCGTACTTGGTGCCGACCAAGACGGGGATAGCCGTCTTGTTGAATCCGCGCCCCTGGCGATACCACTCCTTGATGCTGTTGAGCGTGCTCTTGCGCGTCAGGTCAAACATGAAGAGGATGGCGACGGCGTCGTTGCACACCAGCGGCAGCATGTTGACAAACTCGCGCTGGCCGCCCAGGTCCCAGATGGAAAAGGTGATTTCGGTGTTGCGGATGGAAATGGTCTTCTCCATGAAGTTGACGCCCAGCGTCTGGATGTAGTCCTCGTCCCAGCTGCCCTCGACGTACTTGACCATGAGCGACGTCTTGCCAATCTGCGCATCGCCCACCATGCCGACCTTGATCACGACGTGGTTGCGGCCGTTGGACTGGTCGCCAGAGCTCGGCCGGTAGTCGTTGTACGATGGCGCCGCCGGGTTCGAGAGGCCGCTGGCCGGTCTCGACAGCGACGAGGGGCCCCCGACGGGCGGCGTCTGGCGGCTGGGCGAGTCCTCGTCGTGCCTGACGCTGCCGGAGAGGCTGTCGAGCGACGGCGTCTGCTGGTGGTGGTAGCCGTTGCTGTGCGCGGCGTCGGATGCGCCGTCGAAGCCGCCCATGGCGTCGTCGGGGCCTTGGCTCATGCTCATGTCGGCGTCGTGTGAGGGGAGAAAGTCTTGCTGCTGGGAGAAATCCATCTCCAGGCTGTCGACGGCGGCGGCGTCGTGGAGCTGAAATGAGCGGGCCGCAATACTGTTGGTGACTAGGTCGGTGGTTTGATTGGGAATGAGATTCGGCGGACGTCGGCGATGACGGCGATTATGGCGATTCCGATTATGATGTCGATAAAAAGAAGGGCGGGCGCTATGAAATGAAGGCGCAAAGTGAGATTAAAGAAGGGCGGGTTGGTCGTTGTTCGTTTGGGTCTCGGGTCGGATCGTGGAGGGCATCAAGCTGGGTTGGGCGTCGAATTCGGCAAAGAGGCGCACGGCATTAAAACAAGATTGAGGCAAGAAGAAAAATGATGACAAGACGAAGGAGAGAAAGCTGCGATTGCCGGAAAGAGTACAAAGGAAAACGGGTCGCGGTCAAAAGCCCAGAGCGCAGGTCGAATGGCTGGAGAGCATCAAATCAAGCAATTCAAGACGATGAGGGGTGCCGTAGAGCAATTATGGTGCAAAGGCTAGCAGGGGTTTCTGGCTGGGGATGATTTGGCGCCAAAGGGAGCTGGAGGAGCGGGCCGGAATTATAGAGGCGCCGTGGGCTGAGCGCTGCCTGACAGAGCCCTACAGGCTACAGCTGCTGGCTGTTACTAACAGGGCACTGGTGCCCAGCGAGGGAAATTGCTGGATGCGGCGCTGGAGCTGTCTGATGGATGGATTGAGTATTGTCAACAATGTCGTCGAGGGAAAAGGGGATAGCAGAGCTGATGGTAGTATCGACAGCAGAACCCGTGACGGGATAAGATGAGATGGAGATGAGATGGAGATTGAGGCGGAACGGGATGGGGTTTTGGACAGGGACACTAAGCAACAATCCTGTAAGCAACAATCATGGTGATTTGTTAACGCTGGATTACATATACGCTGCAGGTAAACATTTGGCAGTATCATCTGTAAGCAGCGGGTTGCTATGGAGGGTAAACAAAGAAATGCCCGTCATCTCCTCTGTTTACTGCGCCAACCAACAACTCGTTTGATGCAGAGTCTGCTTGTTGGCACCGCACATACTTTTGCACCTGCATTAGGGACGATAATTTGTTTTTAAATTCACAGCCTCCGCTTCTCTCAAAGTTTCTCGTGTTTGGCGCGCTGACGTTTTTAATTCCCCGGGGTCGGTATCGCTGGCCAATCAGTGATCAGAGGCCTATGCCCGGCAGAGTATCAACAATCGAGCAGCTTCACAAAACGGTGGCTTGAACCGTAGACCTCGATACTCTGGACTACCCACCAATCGGCGGGATGCAGGCCGGCGCCAAAGTCTATCGATGTATCCAGGACAACGCGGATGTATCAAACAGATTCATCAAATAAATGCAATTGAATTAGATCACCAACAGCGGGGGATCCGGCAAGTTGGTCCCAGGTGCTTCAAACTGAACCATGTCATATCACGTGATGCATCACCTTGATGCTGCAAGTCATCTCCAGGGCTCCATCAAGCTCCATCACCCATGTAAGACCCGTCTTTACACCTCGACTCATTCATCCATTCAAACGTATATACATGTAAACATGTATACATGTATATACCATCTCTCCGGCCTACGGCCAATATATGACACAGGTATCAACAAACGCATCCTCACCACCTCTTCCACGCCATATACGTGATGCTCGCTCCCATCGCTGCGCTGCCCACAATGCCCACCCACACGAGCGTCGCCGTGCGGAATACGCTCTTGGCGTATTTCCGCATCGTCTCGCCGTCGTTGGCGTGAGGAAACGGCTCGTCGGGAACCGGCTTGCCGAGAAACTTGGCCAGCGGCTCCCAGCCGTCCTTGAGCTCCATGGTGAGGAGCCTCTCTGGGGCGATGTTTTTGCGAACCCAGCCGTTGTATACGGACAGAGTTTCTATCAGACGACACAGAGTTAGCAGTGGAAGGGGGGGTTGATGATGCTAGTGTTATACTTGCCAGCAGACCATCCCTTGTTCCATGACATTCCAAAATGCTCCTCGTCGCTGTTCCATCAAGATGTCAACTGTTGAATCAAGTACCAATATCTGATATAAACTCACCAGTCTTGAACCCCCTGCAAAAAGATGGGCGCCCACCTCCACGTTGGACAAGGCCACACCAGCAGCTTGACGAACCACCAAGTGTCCATGTTGGCCCCCTCGAGCAAGGACTCCATGCTCTTCATCCAGCGGTCAGCGTCGCGCTCAACAACAATCACCTTGGCGTCGGGATACAGCTCGGCCAGCTCCGAGACAAAGACAATGGAGGGATTATCGGTGAGGGCGACGAAGCCGGCGGTGGCCTCTCGGAGCAGCTTCATCAGGACGGGCTTGTTGTGGCGGTTGGCAAAGATGTCACACCAGAGCTTGGCATATGCTGGCATGCTGCCTCGTCAGTCTCATTCACTCAGTCTCCAAGCCATCATATTCGGCTCACCGTCCTCTCGGCCAAACAAATGCGTTCCCCCCGTGCATGACCGGTCCGTCAAGCAGCTTCTCCAGGGCCAGGGCCATGGACACGGTGCCGGTGCGCGAGTAGCCGGCGCTGATGACCTGCACGGTCCGGCTTTTGTCGGTGGGGATGGACGGCACTCCGCCCATTGTGGCGTTGCTGCTTGATGTGTGGCCTATTTGATGTCTATATGCCCAACGGCCCCGTGAATAGGAAACAGAAAACAGAAAGCATAAGTCGCGCAAAGTAGAAGAGCAGGCCATCAGGCCGCTTTTACATTGTCGGCCATGGCCAGGAGTCGGCCATGCCAATCTGTCCCAGAACAGAGCGAGGGGCCGACGGCCGACTTCCGTTTTCCGGCCTGCAAATCGTCGTATAGTGAATACGACCCAAGATGTTGATAGCAATAAGCGACTACTTTTGCTATCGGTAGTTGCAAGCGTGTGGCATTCGATACCACCCAAGAATACCCAGATAGCCGAAGGAATGCGCTATTACCAGCGCTAGCATGACTGCTGGTGACTTTTTTTGTGATTTATGATACATGTCTCGCTTACACATGTATGAAAACCCCACGAGCAATAAGATTGTGGGAATAGATGGACAAGTCCTTGCAAAGCATTGGACTATGATGGGTATATGTACGGGTGCTTATTCGTCATCACTATATACAAACTGACTCGCCCTCCCCCATGACCGGTTTTTTCCCCTCTCTTCCAATGACAACTGGTGCTTACACGCCCGTTGCTTTAATTAAAAGACGACCGTCTTGTGTCCGTTGAGAAAGACTCGTCCCTCGGCATACCACCGCACGGCCGCCGCCAGCACCTGCGTCTCGACCGTGGAGCCCTCCTCGGACAGCTTCTTGGGGTCCATGCTGTGGTCGACGCGAGTGACGCGCTGCTCGATGATGGGGCCCTCGTCGAGATCGGCCGTGACGATGTGGGCGGTGGCGCCGATGATTTTAACGCCGCGGTCAAAGGCCTGGTGGTAGGGCTTTGCGCCGATGAAGCTAGGCAGGAAGCTATGGTGGACTGTTGTGTGTCAGCTATGAAGCATGTATATGATGCATCTTGAGAACTTACTGTTGATAATCTTGCCAGACATGGCCTCGCACAGCCGCGGCGACAGCACCTGCATGTAGCGCGCCAGCACCACCAGCTCAATCTCGTGCTGCTTGATCAGCTCCAGCACCTGCGTCTCCTGCTGCAGCTTGGTGTCCTTTGTCACGGGCAGGTGGTGGAACTCGATGCCGTAGCTCTTGGCCAGCGGCTCAAAGTCCGGGTGGTTGGACACGATGATGGGCACGTCAATCAGCAGCTGGCCCGTCTTCATGCGGAACAGCAAGTCGTTGAGGCAGTGGCCAATCTTGGACACCATGATGAGCACGCGGGTCTTGCGCTTGAGCGGGCGGAAGTTGTACTTCATGGCGTACTCGGCGGCGAGGGCCTGGAAGTCGGGCTCGAGGTGGGCGGTCGATTCGGCATCCTCGGTGGAAGGCGACGGGCCAAAGTGCACGCGCATGAAGAAGTGGTTGGTGGCCGGGTCGGAGAATTGCTGCAGGTCCAGCACGTTGTGGCCCTTGGAGGCGAAGATGCCGGTGACGGCGTGGACGATGCCGGGCTTGTCGGGGCAGCTGAGCGTGAGGATGTGGCCGGTGGAGGAAGACATTTTGATGATTTTCTTGGTGGTTGCTGTTGAAGCTGGTGTTGTAGAAGAGGTAGGATTGGTTATATGTAAGAGGGAAGAAGAAGGAAAAAAAGTGAGGCTATCTCCAAGATAAGATAGCAATAATCGAGCTAAAGTTTTTAAAGTTGGACCTTGCAAGGAACTAGCCGGCTTAGTTTATAGAGCTTGTCAATTGGGGCAGGACGACACTGGGCATTAAATCTAAGAAGAAGAATGTAGACCAGAGGCCAGCTAGTTATTTAATTTTTTTTTCTCCTCTCACTATTGAATTCCCGGGAGTAGCTCGGCGAGTTTTTGCCAAGTGGACGGTCTGACTCTTTTTTTAGTGAGACCCGGGTCCGGAGCTCCACCGGTCTAGATGCGAATTGGATCTAATTGAGCTTCTATTTGTTTCTAATAAATGGTTTGAATCACATAAGCCAGCGTTGCATTCCATTGATTAATTATTTGGCTGAATTTGCTGTTTTATTATATTTTCTTCTACCGCTGTCGTTATTCGTCAATGGCTGTAGGGGTGAATGTGGACTGCCGATTACGGAGTCGGTGCCGGGCTGGTGGGGCGCCGATTTGCGAATCTGGCAGCGTCACTCGCCGATGAGCTGAGCTGAGCTGTTTTAGCATTGTGCTGTTGTATCTCTCATGACCATTTGGAATTGGCATGAGGTCATGTCTTGGAGTAAAGAAGGAATTAGGAGTCACAATCATCTGTAGGCAATCTCAAGCATGAGCTACAGTGTAAAAATAATGATGTATGAAGAAGTCAATTGAGCACCAAGCGCAGAGAGAAGTTGAGTATCATTGAGAAATATTCATTAAGAAATAATCGTAATCAATATAAAAAAGGGTATTATCGTAAAGCATCGACAAACAGGTCGTTATGTCTTGTCATGCGTATCCAATCCTCCATCCTCCACCCAGACCACAACTTCTCGTTCTCTTCTTCAAGATGTTATCAAAAGACAGACACTCAACTCCATTACACCATCTGATCGCCATGAGGATGCATCGTCCCCCCAACCGCCCGTCTCGGCACCGTCGGGTTCGCATACTCGCCATTCACCCCATTCGCATGGTGTCCATTGACTCCCATCGCCCCAACGCCATCATATCCATTCACGCCATTGTGATGGTGTCCCATCTTGTCATGAGCAACCCCAGATCCAACTCCAGCAGCCCCAACGCCAGCTCCGCCTCCCGCAAAGCTCTCGCTCCCCCACCCCACGCGCCTCGTAAACGTCGCGCCAAACAAATCGCCGTTGCCGGCCATGTACGGAAACGCCACGCCGCGGTTCAGCGGGATGTGGTTGAAGCGCCAGTCCCAGATGGCCGCGTACGTCATGCGGTATCCCGAAAAGGCCATGGCCGTGCCGATGATGGCGCCGGCCACGACGTCGTACCAGTTGTGGAACTCGTCGATTGTGAGTGCGCCGCCGATGAGCACCGCGCCGAGGATGGGCGCGTAGATGACAATGAGCTTCCACATGGCCGGGTGGTAGTTGGAGAAGACCTTGAGCTTGGCGTTGAGGTACAGGTACAGGAACACAAAGCCCGCAAAGGCCGCCGTCGTATGGCCGCTGGGGAACGACTCCAGGCTGTCGTCAATCTCGTCCGGGTCGCCGGTGCAGATGTCGCGCGTGTAGTAGATTTGCGTGAAGCCGCTCCTGTCGAGGCCTTGGCTGGTGACGCGGCTCAGGTCCGGCTTGCACACGTCGAGGAAGTGAGGGCGCAGGCCGCCGATGAGCCACTTGCAAAAGACCTGGAAGACGGCGGCGGAGATGAGCGAGTACAAGAGGCCGATGACGCCGTTGTTGACGTCCCAGAAGGAGCGGATGCGCATCTGCATCGCCAGGATGACGGCAATGGGGATGATGGCGGCGAGGAACGCGGCGAGCCAGATGGGGACAATCTCCTTGCGGAGGGGGTAGCCAAACTCGGGCCAGACAATCTCGCCGTCAGAAAAGGTGACGGGGAACGATCGAGTCGGTGCAGGCTTGGCTTCGTAGACCTGTCAAACACAGTTAGTTATATCCTCTGGGTACATATCCAGGCGTCACTTACACCCAGGCCAATAGCGCCCATAGCCACCATGGTCAGGATATCCAGCCATGTCACCTTGAGCCACTGTCCAAAGCTGGGACGTGTGTGCATCGCGTACGCCTGACGACGGTTCGCACGACCACCACGGCCAAATCCAAAGCCTCGACGCTTCGTCGTCGTCGTCGTGCCGTTGGTGGCCCCTGGCGAGGCTCGGGCTCTGCGTCCAAAGAGCGCCATGGCTGTCGATTTGCTGAAGAAACACAGCAAGTAATGATATATATAAAAAGGGGCGTCAAAGAATGACTTGGGTAAAGCACCGCTCAAGTGCTGCCAAAGTGCAACTCAGAATCAGACGCTGAGCAAAAACTGGTTGATCGTTCCTTCGCCTCTCTTCAACCATCAACACCAGGCCCAACCACGTATAATATAATAATTCTTCACAACACCAAATCACCCTGCATTTCCAGATCGTCGCCCAACCTGACGTCAGCCATGTCACAGGCCACAGCAAATCCTTCCGTCATCGTCACAACCTCTACTGCCGTTCAGGGCTCAACCATTGCTTCTGATTGCCCAACGCTTGGCCCAGGTCCCCTGCACGCTCCCGCAAATTAGGCATCGCAGAGCCATGAATAGCGTCATACAACTGTAAAACAAGCTTGGCAGTAGAGTTGTTTTGGGGCCGGCGCCTTTCTTCCGGGTGGTGGAACAGGGGAGCCCAATCACAACGTCATCGGCCTGTCATTGTCATCGAGATTGCGGCGTGAAACCCACTTTCTTGTTTGGGGACGCTCTACCGAAAAGTTGGTCCATGCCTCACCGAGATCACCGAGTGGATCTAGTCTGGGTCCGCGTATATGTACGTGATACTACTAATACTGGTAGTACTGTAGGTAGATATTATTAGCAGCTCACCGAATGGACCCAGTCTGAATCCGCGTATAACAGCAACGTATCAAGCCATCTGCAAATCAACCGAGACCGCCAAATGAATATCCACGTACAAATCTTTAGTAAAGCACCGTTGGCGTGGGCTAATCTTGGCTTTGTGTGTGTATGATTACCGCTATGTTGTGTTCAATATCTTTCTAGACTCGCTTTTTTGCAGACCGCTTGCGTATCAAAGGCTATCCAATAGTAATAACAAACAGCTCCATCTGAGTAATCCAATTTCCCTCACTTCTCCACCACAATTCGTCCATCCAAGAACCAAGAAAAGACCAAGTAGACTAAAACTTGACTACCCCACAAGTCTTCACTAAGCAGACCAAGTCTTCCCCCAATGTCATTCTCCTCAGATGTAAAACATGCTGTTCTTCAGCCTCTCGTGAATCTTTACGTCCTGCCCAGATGCCGCATGGCCCTCCGAACCCTCCACCACCGACGGTGCCGCTGAATTGGCCGGCGAATCAAACAAGTGACTGAGATAGCACCGCGCACGCTCACACAGAATGTCGGCATAGTACGCGGGCGTGCAGTAACTCACAGCCTTGGTGGCTCGGCCAAATATGTAGCACATGCTCTGAGTCAAGTCCTGGAACTCGTCCGCAATGTTCTTGCCTGGCGTCTTTGCATATCGCTGCCGGAAGATCTCATCCAACACGACATAGTAGTGCCCTGGCCGTGCGGTGCCCTGTAACGCTGTGTGCGCCTGGAGGAAAAAGTCCCAGTTGCGGGCTTCGGTCACGCCTCGGTCGACCACGGTGCCGGATTTGGTGTTGCCCGAATTGTCGGCATCAGCAGCTGCAGTAGGATAGAAACGCGTATGATGACGCTTTCCCACAACAGCGATAGTCAGGCGTGGCAGGCCTTTCTTTTGATCGGCAGCCGGGTAAACCTCCTTGCAAACAGCGCGTATCTGCGGCAGCTCCTCGTCCAACACGGACTGATACTGGCCCTCTGAGACGCCGTCGCGGTAAATGATGATATTTTCAGGATAGGCAGTATGTTTGCCCCTCTTGCGCCACAATTCAAGGCGCGACTTCAGCATGATGCCAAGCTCCGTAACCATCTCCTTGCGGCTTTTCTGGACGCTGAGGACCGAAGGCCACTGGCCAAGCCACCGGTCTACGCTGGCAACCACGCCGGCGACACTGGGAGCACCCTTCGAACCCGGAGACGGATGAGTGACATCAATGCCTACAATCATAGTCTTGTCTTCGGCAATGAACCCCAGGCGTGAAGGGTCAACGACATGGTTGTTGCCGCCCAGCTTCAGGTTGAACTTGAGCGCCAGGTTGCGAAGATATTGATCTTGCCCATTAGGCTTGGCAATTTTCGCGCCGACGCTGCAGATGGTATGGATGCCATACTTGACATCTCCCAGAAGTTTGATACGATTATATAGCGGAATGGGGGTGTGAGGCAGGATGATGAAGAGCAGCTGTAGCGCCGATGCGGCACGCTTGAACATATCCTCGAGCTGAGCGTCGTCTGTGTCACTCAGCTGCAGTCGCTGAATTGGGAGAGGCGCGCTCGCAGCGATTCCAGTGTCTTGCAGAACCCGGTGGAAGCTTTGTACAATACCGTTGAGATCCTGCGAGCTGAACTGCTGCGCTCTTGGGTGGTCATTGGGCATTTCAATGTATAAGCAAGACCACTTCTGCACGCTGCCGCAGGTGCTGAATTTCAGGCTTGGGGCATTCCTTGGTACCAGGTTCCAAGTCCCCCCCAAACGTCGACACTTGCTGATTCTGGCCATAGCCGACCTTTGGTCCCATGAGAACGCGGCCAGGCACAGTGATGAGGCCGGGGGCAACATTGACGCCAAATTGGCTCTGAGATGTATCAGCAGGCTAGTCTCGGAATGAACAAAGGAGACGGGGGGGGCAATCCGCATATCAGCTTACCAACAAAGAGTTCACTTGAGAGGATAAGCCAGTAGCCTGCAGTCCCTTGGAAACAATAAACGTCGCATTTTCCGCCGGCCTCTTGACAGCAAACCTAATCATCTGCTGGGTCTGAGAGGGGTCAAGCTTTGAGTTGGAAGGCTGGCCAGGCAGCACATGGCAGACTTGAACTGGCAAATACATTGGATTCTCCCTGTTTCCAACATTGATGACTGGCAATCCTGGGTCGCTAATGCGGAAATTGTGAGCTATATACGACTGTTAACAACCGCTGACGATAGATTGATTGTCGCAATGCCATGAACGACTTACTTCTGACGAAGAAATCATAAACAGAAATGTACTGTCCTGCGGACGACCCAGACACGCTCTGCGGGTTGCTTGCCTTGCCGCCCTTTTTCTTGCCGCCAGACGCAGAGGCAGCTTGAGACTGGCCTTTTGGGGGCGCGTCGAGCCAGAACTCGACATCTTTAGGTCCGCTTCCAAATGCCTTGACCCTAGGAGGGTGCTCGAGGCCTTGGCCATCGTTCTTGGTGGCATAGCCAAAGATGGTTTTGATGCGCGGGATTGGCCTGCCCTGCTTGTCTAGCTTCTCTTTCAGATGGGTGGTTCTGACTTTGATTCTATTTATAAATGCTGCTTGTCTGTAAGTATTTCTCTGAAAGCTGCGAAGGTTAATTATAAATTGGTCAAGAGGGCCATCTTGAAAGAAGGCAGCGTGAGTAGGATTGACGTTGACAAGCACGCGAGCTGTTGCCGCACGAACGCTGGCAAAGAAGCCACGCATGGCGGTAAGGCAGCTCCCAAGGTCCCAAGTATCGGCATCCGCGCCCAAAGGAAAGATTTTTGCCGACCCAATACTGGCGAGCTTGTTGGATGTCTTTGCATAATGATTGACGAAAATGTTGAATGCTTGGATAAGAGGCAGCTTCTCGTCGTATTGGGCAGATGGATCCGTCGAAGTAAGGTAACTGATCAGCTCCGAAGTGGCCAGAGAATTGGTAAGCTGAAGCTTGACATTGTACTGGGGGGCATTCTCGCGCGGCTCCTCGTGGCCTTCTTTGCGGTACGGCACAGTCATGGTCAAGTCGGCAAACTTCTGCCGGCAGATAAGCGTAGACTTGAAGTCGCTGACTATATCGTGCTGATAGGCCGCCAGTTCCGATGCCCCCAGAGCCAGGCGGATGATTTGTGTCAGCTTCTTTCCCGTAGCAGCGGGAGCAACGGCGATGTCATATCGGTAGAGGACAAGCTTAGGAGATGCCGTCATGGCGACATAGTTTGCCCAGAGCACCACTTCTGCTCCCTTTGTTCCATAGTTGGGTCGGCGAGGGAACGCTTCCTTCAGGCCCAGCGTGCTGAGATCAAGGCCCTTGCCGGACAGCAGAGCGTCTTCCGTCTTTGTCACGGTCTTGTCGGGGGCGGGGACACCGCCAGCGGGACTGTATAAGATGTGATGAGCCCGTGTCTTTGCTGTAACGAGATGAGTGTCAAGGAAATGGGGTTCTTCTCACGAGAAAATCTGCGGCGGCGCACCGCCTCTGCCACCTCGGAAAGGAGCTCCGCCTCCTCTGCCTCTTCCGCCATCGCCTCGTCCTCGGCCAAATCCATCACCGCGTCCTCGGCCGCCGCCGTCACCTCGTCCGCGTCCGTATCCATCGCCACGGCCTCGGCCTCTTCCGCCTCCGCGGTCCTGAAAGTCTCCCCTTCCACGTGAGGCCATAATCGCAGTATAAGTCAACAATATAAAGCTTGATGCTGGTGGAGTCGATGCTTAGCTCCGGGTGTAGTCGCGGGAGAGTGGGTTTAGAGCAAGGTTGGTGACAAGATAGCGTGCGGGGTTGAGACAAGGTGGCGGCATAGGGTCTTTTGTAGCCATGGTGACTCAGCTGCTCTTGGCAAATACTGTAAGGCGCTGGTCTGATCAACAACATACGGCGGGTTGGCCAGTCAGCAGCGGGTATCTGATGCTCTGATTCGCGGGCACGTCGAGTTACACAGGCAGGCAGACGTGTTTCCAGCTCATTGGCGGCAAACCACGGGATATATAGACAGGCGTTCAAGCATCGTCACTTCTCTATTTGTAATGGTACAATGCTTCATCACATCCAGCATACTAATAATGGTCGGGCGGGATTCACTGCGCATTAGATGGTCAAAGCGTACACACTGTCAACATTAAATCCTCCTATTTTTCTTGGTATATTATATTCATGGCTTCAACGAACAAAGCACGCCTGTCAAGATTGCGAGCAGACACCAGCATTGAATCATGTACACATGCATCATACATCGTGTACCCTGACACGGCATCTTGCCCTCTTCGAGCCACCATTTAATCCCTTCACCACTACCCAAACGCCGATACCTATGCACATGAGCTCTAGCAACAAGCCATCGACCGTGACATGCCCAACCTACCGGAGCTCCGAAACAAGGATAAAACGAAACCAAACACTCGACACAGCCACAAGCATCCTTCTCGTCTTACCTCCGACCACGGCCAGCTCCTGGCATACCGGGCATACCGGGCATACCAGGCATACCAGGCATGCCACCGCCCATGCCCATCTGTCGCATCATCGCTTGCATATCCATGCCACCGGGCATGCCTCCGCCACCGAGCATCTTCATTAATGATCCCATATCCGGCATGCCTCCCGCGCCGCCCGCGCCGCCCATGCTCTGTAGTCGTTTCTGCATAGCAGCCATTTGCTGCGCCTTGTTTCCGCCCCCCCATGGCCTGCTGTGCTCTCTGCATGTTCTTCATATTGCCACCCATCTTCTTGGCCATGCCGGCCATCATCCGCTGCTGTGTGAGCAAATCTTCCACCTCACGAACCGAGGTACCTGATCCCCGAGCAATGCGAGTCATTCGGGTGGGTTCGTCAATGAACATCTTGCCGTCAGAGTCGAGTTCCTTGTCGGTCATGGAATCACAAATGTAAATCATGCGCTTCAGCTTCAAACCGCCCTCTTCGTCGTCCATACCCTGCATCAGCCCGCTCATACCAGGAATCATACCGGCCATCTTTGACAGGGGACCCATCTTCATGATATTTGAAAGCTGGTCTCGCAAGTCTCTTACTGTAAAGATACCCTCTTGAATGTGCTTCATTGTGTCTTTTTGATTCAGGTTGAGGCTTTGCACGTGTTCCACCAGGCCGGCCATGTCGCCCATTCCCAATAGCTTCTGGACAAATCGCTGAGGCTCGAACCGTTCCAGATCTAGCATGTGCTCTCCAGTACCAATAAATACAATGGGTGTGTGTGTAGCGGCGACTGCGGAAATGGCACCACCACCGTGCGCGTGACCGTCTGTCTTGGTGATGATGATGGCACCAAAATCGGCAGCCTCCTTGAAAGCTTTGGCTTGAGATTCGGCTTGCTGACCTATTGATGCGTCTAGCACCATGATGGTTTCGTCTGGGTTGACTGCTGCCTGGATGTCAATCATTTCTTGGAACAAGGCGGATTCCTGTCGGTGTCGACCTGACGTATCGACGATGATGACATCAAACTTGTCCTTCTTGAACTGCTCGACACCGGCTCGAGCAACCGCAGCAGGGTCCGTCTCCGTAAGCGAACCGTAGTACGGAATCTTGGCCTTTGTCGCATTCTGCTTCAGCTGATCGAAAGCACCAGCACGGAAGGTATCGGCGCAAACCAAGCACGCCCGCAGTCCTCTGCTCTGGTAGTGCCTCGCCAGCTTCGTACATGTCGTTGTTTTACCAGCACCCTGCAGACCGACAAACATGATGACGTTGGATTTGCCCTTCTTGGGCTTGAAGGGCTCGGCATGGGGGTCGACGAGTTTGACCAGTTCGTCGAAAACGGCCTTTTGAATCAGACGCTTCTTGTTTACGGCGGGCGGAAGTTCTTTGAAGTTGACGGCGCCGCGGATCGATTTTCGGAGCTGGCCAACAAGTCGTACATTGACGTCGGCTTCGAGCAGAGCGGCGCAAATCTCCTTGAGCATGGAGTCGAAGGCCTGTTGCCACCGTCAGTTGGGAATTCCGCATCTACGGCGGGGCAGCTTGGAATGAACCAACCTTTTCGTCCAGATTCTGCTCGCGCGTGAGGTTGGAAACCGCCGCATTGATGCGACGTCCGAGATCTTGCAACACCATGGCGAAGTATGTCGATGCCCTCGCGGAAACAGTTGCGGGTTTGTCGCGGCACCGAGTCCGATGGTTGAGGCGATCGAGGTTCAAATGGCAGCTGGCAATTCGGCGTATTGGCCAGGGTGGGGCAGACTTTGGGGATGCATTAAAGTTTCTCCGGTGCTGAACATTGCCCGCTTACCCTACATTAGACCAGGTATTTGGATGAGTACAAGAGAAGCATGCAATGCATTTATTTATGAAATGATGGTCCCTTTACATTATTTCGTTTGTAATTTGCGGTGCATTTATGACTCGTTGATTCCATAGTAGGTGGGTGAGTACCTTGAGCTATAGTCGCTGTCTCAAGGGTGCTGCTAAACTCAAGTTAATGTCAATCTTTCATTACAGCCGAGTCTGGTCTCGAGTTTCCACCTACAACACAGGAAAGTAAATTGCCTGGAATGGCATTCATCTCCCCATTGCTCCATCGCCCAAGCAATGGAGTATCTTGACCATGTCTCAGAAAGTAGCACTCGTGCAAGTAGCCGATCTTCAGGCATAAGTCTTTGGCCATGAATTTTCCGAGATTGGTACTTTGGTAGCTGATGAATGTGAAGACATTCTGCACCATTGACTGTCCTAACCACCAGGAACACATCTTCTCTACGTCTACCCCGTGCGATCCATCATGCGCTTAAGCAAAGAAGCTTCCCCTACATGTACAGTAATACGGTCGTAACTCGGAGACAAGACAAAATCTCCGTCTTGCCTGGCGGCTAAATTGATCTCAACTATCGTTTACGCCAAGAGGAGCAGGCATTTCAAGCGCATACAGCAAAGGCAATTAGTAAAAAACGTTGGATTACACTAGGGTATCAACTCAGAAACCACCACTTTTAAAACTCTTTTATCCCAGTTCATCATACCATTCCCGGCTTCATTTCTTTTGATCATGTACAGTTCATCATAATGCCAGTCCCCTGGCTCCTTTCGTCCATCTGTACAGAGACAGAGCTCTTCGTCTTGAACGATGCTCATCCCAATTCGTCGTTCCCGCTCCTTGGACGCTATAGAGAGTTGACCGTAGCACTGTTCGAAAGTTTTTCTAATAACAATATTAACTTTTCCACTTCATGATAATTCATAAATGGGGGACTTTATACCTGAAATTCCGTGCTCAGCGTTACAACGCATACCTCGTGAGCGCGAATAATGTTCTCGCATGCCTGCGCGACCGACTCGTTCGGACCTAGCTGAGGCATCCTGTCTGCAAAGAGAAGAAGGATGAAGCTTCCCTGAAGAAGATATATGCCGAACAGATAGGACATAAAAGTAAGCTCCGGGTCGATTGTTAAGATTGTCGAAACGGACTGCGACGCAGAAATGGCGTGTGACGCGCACTCGTTGAATCTTTTAGATGTGATCCAGTCATCGCCGTCGTCCAGCATGGATATGGCATCCCATTTGCCGTGGAGGAGCACATGCAGCACATGGAGAATGTGCGTGCTGTAGGCCTTGGCGAGGCGCATCTTGGACGGATCGCTTGCGTTGTATGGCGCTGTGGAGGGCGGATACGGATGGGACATGGATGACCGCGAAGGCATGCCGGCGACCATGCCCCTTGGCGTGTGGATGGGCAGGGGAACTATGCCACTGTCGTTGCCTTCTGATGAGAGTGCCGCGAGACTCAGTTCGTATGTTGTCAGAAGCCCCTGGATGACAGACACGGAGTGTGAATCGTCTAAATCTCCGAGCCGTGGATGACGGCGCCTGTGATGGACCTCTATGATGTCTCCAAGTATAGCCATGAGTGGCAAAAAGTATTCGAAAAAGGCAGATCCAGAGGCCGTTGTTGGCGGTCCAATGGTGCGAACGGGCATCTCGTTGGGAGGAATGGCATCGAGATTTTCCCAAATAGCTTCAGGTAGGGGGGCTGATGAACAGGGTTAGTTTACAAAAGCAGAACAATTTACTTCAGTCTAGGTACTTACAATAGACTTCGCAGTAAGAATCAGGAATCGTCAACGCCGAGTTGAAAGACAAGGCCAGATGCCGATCCAGAGCGTACAGAAGCCAAAAGACTCTCCTGCGTTCCTCTCGATGCTCCACATTGTACAAGCTGCCGTCCTGCTCCTTTCGACATGAGCAGAGGGGATTCGCGCAAGGAGTTACGGGCCCGGCACACTGCTCGTCTTCTCGATTGAGGCCGAGTGAAAAGGCCAGTCTCGTCGCCTTTGACCACCACTTGTAGCAGTCAGATTTGAAGTCGGAGCCGGAGACGGCGATGGAGAGGAGGATAAAGGTCAAGACGTCGTCGACTTCACCGGCCGGTTCGTTGTTTACTGTAGTTTTCGGCACTGTTGCGGGATTGGGGATCCGCGGATGGGGAGTCTCGTTTTCGGCTCTGAGACCACCTAAGACGAAATCATGTCAGCATCTCTGGTTCTTTTTGACTGGTAATGAGAGTATTGAGAGTAACTCACCATGTATTCGCCGCCATCGATCTGGGTCACGCTCAGATATCAGAGACGTTGCCAAATCATACAAGTCATTGACAATCTTTGCCCTTGTCCCCGGCACATGCAGCATCATCACATCAGCAGTTTGCGCCACGCACCACAGAATCGTCGCGAGCAATGCAGGCGTGGTATATCGAGGGTTCGTCGGATGCATAATCGACTTTTTGCGAAAGACTCTGGTCAAGATGTACGGCGAAGCAACGCGAAAAAGCGAGCTTCCGGGATCCGTCAGGAAGATTTCCAGCAAGTCGCACGCAACGGAGGCGGGGATGATGTTGCGGATGTAGGGCAGAATTGGCTCGAGGAACTTGTACCAGCAGTCGTCGTTTGGCGCCTTGTGGAAGAAATCCAGCATCAAGCCTCCTGCGTCGTGGCTGTTTGTGCTGAACGACCCGCGGTTCTGTTCATGGCTGGGGGTGGACTTGAACGAGCCTCGGTGTTGGCGTGCGTTGGGGGCCTCGGCATGGGGCCGTCTGTCGATTGGCGATGGGTAACCAACGCTTCCGTCAGACAGGGCAACTTCAGAATCTCCAAATTGTCCGTCAAAGACATTGACAGACAGGGGGTTGCTTATGGAGGAGCGTGGCGGCATTTGTGGTTGTATTCCGACCTGGATGAGAGACGGGACGCTGAGCGGCGGTGCTGGCCGGCTCTGAGGATAAGGCTGGCTGATGGAATGGAGGACATCCTGTCGAGTGTCTTGTAGAGTGATCTGATCATCCTCGGTGGTAGCCGTGGTCACATCCACAGCGTCAGTGAGTGAGTGCCGTGCAGCCGTGCTGGAGCTGATACTGGCTGATGGAGACGAGATGGATGCTCTCGAGTTGCCGTTGCCATTGCTGCTGCCATTGCTGGCATGTCCCATGTTGGAATCTCGTCGTATGATGCTTCCTCGTCGGGTCGACGAAGCCCACGAGTCTCTCCGGTTACTGATGCTGCCATTGCTCTTGTGATTGTTTGCTGTAGCCGAGGCCGGCAGACGCCCTCGTTTCTTTACTTCGCGATTGTAACGACAAGTGTATCCGTAGTCTTGAAGAGAGGAGAGAGAAAGACAAACGTGTTAGATATGACAGTTGAAAAGATGACGTGGGATTGAGCCATCAAGGTGGAGATTGGGGGCCGTTGCCATCTCCATCCAGGAATGGAGCCCCGGGAACGATTGAAGGATCTCACGAGAGATTCTTGGTAGTAAGAGATGGTAGGATTTAGACTTTGCTTACCTTCGCAACGACGACAGGGACTATTCACACGCGTGTTAGTCAATCACAACGCCGCAGTAACATCTCAGATCTGAGAGATAGTATGAGAGAGAGAGAGACTCACTATTCTCCATCACAGCGAGTCCTCGAGGCGCTGCACTTGTCGCACGCTCTCCGGGTGCGCTTCCGAGGCCGGGCGTGCTCCGCATCGGGCGTGGCCCCGCGGTCATGGCCAGACGCGACGAGAGGCTGAGGGCGATGCCGCTCTTCACCGTCGGCTTCGGTAGCCATGGCTCTTTTCTGAGTTGCTGTCCTGTCTCTGAGACTGACTCTGTTGCGCAGGGCTGGCTCCCGAGTCGAATCCACTCGCTATCAGACCGTAGGCAAAAAAAGATGGGGGCCGCTCTGTGAAATATCCGGGCGTGTGGTTATGGCTGGTGGTTGGTAGTACCATCTACATACAAGAGAGAGAGGAAAAAGGGGGAAGAATACCCAAGAGGGGCAATTGCAGATTGGGGACGACCCGACGGATACTGGGAGCTGCGCACAGGCTTTTTTGATTCTTGACAGACGGGGTTGGAGATGCCTTTTTTTTTTGCTTTTCCAAACACGAAGGGCGAATTGCAAATGTCGTATCATTTAGTACTTTGCCGTGCGTTCGGAGTCGAGGCTAGAAATGCGGGGAGAGATGGGCGATTCATGAGGCTTTAGCCATTTGCTGCTGTGCCTGCAAGCCCTCGGCCAAACTAAGGTGACGCTAAATTGCTTCAGGGCTTGGTGTCTGCACCGGTCTCTTTAATTTTTAATTCTTGTTTTTAATTTTTTTCTCTCTTTCTCGTGTTTGCTTACTGTTAAGAGTTGCAGGGGGGTTGCCCGCTTGTTTACCCCAGGTTTGGGATGATGAAGGTTGTGGAGATTGTGGATTCGCGGGCCAGACATTTTTGGTGCCGACGGAAGAATGATCCAACCAGAGAGAGCTTCGTCCCCTCTTGGGCTCACATGATGCCGATCCTACAGCACGCTTGAGTGTTGACGATGGGACAAAAGAGCGCGAAGTAACCCCGTGCTGCGGGCTGATTCACGCACACCCTGGATGGCTGTGCTGACTGACTCTGGCAGCTGTGTGAAGCAAGTCTCGGGGAACGTAGGAAAAACCAGGGGTGGAGTCAATTGGCCTTTTTGCTGCGGCGGGCTTCGAGATAGATTGCTCCTGGTGGCCGGTGATTAGTGGAATGCGAAAAGTAAGGCCGAGTTGGCAAATGAAACCGTGGTCATGACTTTGATTCAGCGGCGGCAACTTGCCGAATTGCCTATTTGGCCGAATAATTCTGGAACAATTCCATAACAAGACGGGAGAGATGCATTAGACCAGATCTTGCCTCTTCTATCTGCGAGCTAGCCTGGATACATGCGAAGAATTTTGTATATTAATTGAATCTTCCTATATCAGCAAAAGACAGAATGCCACTCCAAGTCTTGGAAAAAGAATAAATAAGAGAAAAAAAAAATGGTCCACCAGCAATGTAACGCCGCAATACAATGCAAAGCCACGCCTGGCCACTTCACCAAAGGATTCTCCTCTCCATAGCATCAGCCAGCGTGGTTAAATCCAGGCTCCATCCACCTTGTATACGCTCCCGCTCACAAACGTGCTCTCTGGGCCCAGCAGGAAAGCAATCACATTCGCCGTCTCCTCCGCTGTGCCTTGTCGCTGAAAGGCCGTGGGATCGTCAAAGGCAGCGTCTTTTGGCCGGCCCGAAAAGTCCCAGTTCTTCTGCATCAATGGCGTGTAAATGGCGCCGGGAGCAACGCTGTTGACGCGGATTTCTCGCTCTCCATTCTCAAGGGCAGCGGCTCGCGTGAGACCAACAATGCCGTGCTTGCTTGCGTCGTAGGCGCCATGCCTGGCAAATCCTACAAATACTGCGTTAGCGAAAATCTCATTGCTCCTTTTTTTAATATGACGGAAACAAAGCTCACCCTTTAATCCGTGGATAGAAGAAACATTGACGATGGAACCGCGGTCGTTCATATTCCTCAGTTCGGCTCTCATACAGTACATGGTTCCGGTAAGGTTGACGCCGATGATTCTATCCCACTCGTCATCGTCGAGCTCTGAAACTGGCGAGACGCCGTGGTATTTCCCGATAACTCCTGCTACGTTGGCAGCACCGTCCAGCCGGCCGTGGGCCTTGACAATCGACTCGATCCAGGCATCGACCTCTCTTCTCTTGGAAACGTCCACTCTTGTGACCATGTGAGGAACTTGCAGCGAAGTGAAATATACTTCAGCAGCCTTCATTGCTTCTGGATCTACGTCGGCGATGCAAACCGTTGCTCCTCGTCTTGACAGAACCTGCGCAGTGGCCAGGCCAATGCCGCTTGCACCGCCGGTGATGGCAAAGACCCTGCCTTTTAGAGCCATATTTCCATCAATGACAATGGGCGGCGGTGGTAGCGATGCTGTTGCTACCTGTGGCGTTTTCTGGACCATTTGGGGCTTTTGAGAGCTGTTGGCGAAGCCATTCTGCGTCGCTGGAGAGCCCGAAGACTTGGATGAAGATCGCAACACGGACTTTGAGTTTCCCATTTCGTCCGAGAAAAGCTTCAAAACAAGAGGAAAAAAAGAATGCGAATTTATAAAGAGTGTGGAATGAGGAATCTACGGATATCCCGACTGTTGCGGCTCACGGCGATATATAAACGCTCGAGATAAGGCGACCCGAGAGTTAAATCTCCGCTAATCGAGGAGCTGGAGCTGAGGACTGGACACATCGTTCCGAGGCTGACCATTGTCCACGCGGGTAATAATCCGAAGTTCGTTGAATTACGCAGCAGCCAGATTTTCCCTTATCAATTGAGTCTCGAAGCGACTCGCAACAGTCGCTGATTGGCATCTGCAACTTCCGTCGGGGCCAAGGTTGGGGGCTGAGAAATTAGCCGACGGCTTTTTAGAGGGAAAATATGGAGATGGCTGACGAAGATGTGGGTTTGGGCGACTTTGATGCTGAGCCGTATGAATGATGTTCATTGGTGGGTTCGGCTTTCGCATCTGAGATTGCAGAGAGCCGACTATGGAATTGCTAGGCATGATAGATCTCGTTGCTGATGCAAATGACTTTGTAGATCATTCGGGAACTAGGATGTATTGTGAAAATGTTCCGGGCCATGGGCATTCCGTTGCATACATGTAGTATGCGGAACGTAGTGAAAAGTAGCGTGGACAGTGAAAAAGAAGGCCAAAGTAATAGTCTCTACATCGTAAGAGGGCTTGGAGGGATATCATACATTGAGATTCGCTCTTACTGATGAGTCCATATACTTACTATTATCAAGGCAAGTTATCAGTCCGGGCATTCGGGAAGTGCAGCCTCTCTCTTGGCCTCCAAGCGCTATTTATGAGACACTCCCACTCAGGCCCGGTCTCGCCGTGTACAGGCAGGCCCATTGCATCAAGTGTCCGCAACATGGCACTTTGTTACACCTTGCCGGGCGGAGCAAAGCGGTCCCGGCTCGGTGCGCCGGCGCCGATGATACGGAGCCCGGGTCCTTTCCGGGCCTTGCATAAATATGGATGTGAAAAGGATGGAATAAAGCTTTAATATTGCTAGAAAAGAGCTGAACAAGCTTTATTAAAGAATAGCACAATGTGAATATTCTCTAATTGTGAATGCGATATGTTGGTCTTTAATATGGGCGTTGAAAGCACTTGAATTGTACCTGCACGCAGCAGGAACACCATCTCCACCAAGTAAAGCAATTACCGGGCATCAATTCAGCTATAAAAAATTCCCTTCTTTTTTCTGCCTAAGCTATTACGTTGTGGAAATAGCTTAGCAATTGAGAAATTCTGACTTTCATTCTCTTAGACGCCTGGTAACTTATTACAGGTCTTTAGATGAGCGAGTGAAGCATCACGGTTGTATAAGTCGCCACCAAAACAACATCCAACAAATATTATAAAACACAAATTAAAACAAATAATCATGAAAAAAACAATTAAACGGAATCAATCGTGTTCTTCTTCAACAATCTAATCTTCATAAAACTATGCATCTCATCCCCCTGCACTAAACATGAGCCCACTTCCCATCCATTACACCACCAAATACTAAAACAATGCAGTAAATCCTAACTCCCGCCACAATCACCTCTTAATCTAAGAAACCCATTATTTCTCCTCATCTCACCTTGCATTTTCACTTCTGTTTAAAAATGCTGTCAATTGCGGGACTCGCTGTAACTGCCCGTAGCGCGTAACGTCATGCCCACATCATACCCGCCACCTCGTTGAAGTCATCGAAGATGCAGGCACTCCTACAATAAAAAGGGCCCCTCACTGGCACACTGTCCATATTTACAGCACACCGTCTTCCTTCTAAACCAATTTCCACATCCAATATTGAATCAATCTTCAAACTCTACAAGTCCATCGCCATGTCTGCAAGATCATCTACAGCCCTCTTCCGCACCGCCCTCCGCCCAGCCTTTGCCTCTCGCTCCGCCATCGCCCCCTTTAGCACCACCGTCTCGGCCCGGGCCACTACGTACGGCCACAAAGACGACCTCGGCGGGCCCGGTGGCCAACAGCCTCCACCGCGGAATCCGGGCGGACCCGACGCTCTGAAGCGTAATTGGTGCGTTCTCATTCTAGATGTAGGATGATGTTTGTATAGTTTGACTAATAGATGGATGCAGGATGGCCATTGGCGGTGCTGCCCTCGCCGTGCTCATCGGCTACAACTTCTTCGCAAAGGACCCCGAGGAGGCCAAGAAGCAGCGCGACAAGACGCTTGGCGAGATGAGTGGGAGGACAAAGACGGAGATGGGCGGCTTTCGACATGACTGAGAGGGAAGTGTGTCTGCTGTGCCCGGGGCTATCAAAATGAAGTGATTGAAGGAAGAAAAGAGAAGAAGAAGAAGAAGAAGAAGAAGAAGAAGAAGAAGAAGAAGAAGAAGAAAAAGAGGGCATCGTCCTCTGGCTGTAAGACTAATGAAGGGAATGAGGATCATCAAAGTGTACAATGGATATCGAATTATCAATCTATATGAAAACAAAATAAAGGAATAATTACGTCAAATCTAGTAAGCTCCATCTATCCATCATGAAGCTCCAAAGGGTATCTTACATCCCGTCTATACAAACATTAGTTAGTCTTTGGCGTCTCCGCCGCAGCCACAGTCTCCTTCTTCCCCTTCTCCTTCTGCAGCAAATAATCACCCCCCCTTCACCGCACTATAAAACCCCCTCAATCCCGCCAACGGCCAAAGATCCCAAAACGCGGCTTTGCTCCTCGACTTGAACGTTGCGTTCCTCGCCTTCTCCTCGCCTTCCACGTCAACCTTGACTTTGTCGTACACACTCGGTAAATACTCGGCCTTGTACTTCTTCCTCAACGCATCGTACGACGTCCTGTCGTAATGTGACCAGAATTCGTCCTCGGTATAATACGCATGCGCATACAGCCACTTCTTGCCGTTCAATTCCTGGACTTTGCGTTCCAGCGCGCGGTTCTTTTCAATGACTTGGCGGCGATTGCCCTTGACGCCGCCCCAGACGCCAAAGTTCATCAGGTCCGGGGTGTTCGGCTTGGCAAACTCCGAGTGCAAGCCGTGCCCAGAGTCCGGGTCGTCGCGGCGGATGCGCAGAGGGCAGATCCAGAGGGGGTAAATGTGCAGCTCCTTGTCCAGCCAGGTCTGGAATTCGACCACTTTATCGTACGGGACGCCGACGTCCTGGACCATGTAGTAGTCTGCGAGGCCGCTCTTGTGCACGGCGCGGTACATGACGCGGGCGTGCATGAAGGAGTCGAGGATGTATCTGGTGATCCTGTTGAAGGGCGTGATGAAGTAGCGGTACGCGTACACGGCCGTCCAGAAGCCGCCGCGGTCGTAGCGGAAGAGATAGTCCTCCAGGGGCACATAGTCTGTGACGAGCATTTCCTTGACGTTTCCCAGCCCCGTCGTCTTGAGCCGCTCCACGACCTCCTTGGCCCGCGTGTAGAACCACGGATCGCTGCGGCCGAGAAATCCCACCGGCTTCGTCCCAGCGGGGAGCTCATCCGTCAGCCTCCCCACACAGACAACGGTGGTGTCCATGGAAAACACAATGGCGTCGACGTAGTCGTTCTCAGACACATCGCAGGCCTTCTGCACCCGCTTCAGCATGGCCGCCGCGCCCGCCGCCAGCGAATACTCCAGCTGCACGAACTTCTTGGCCTCCTTGAGCTGCACCTCCAGCAGCGTCACGACGCCCAGCGTGCCAAACGCCGACGCCGCGCCCCAGAACAGGTCCTGCCGCTCCGTCTTGGACGCCCGCACCACGTCGCCGTCGGGCAGCACAATCTCGATCCAGTTGATGGTCGCGTCAAAGGCGCCGTAGCGGAACGAGCTGCTCTCGCCCGACGTGCCCGAGAAGCCGCCGCCGACGGTGATGCCGGGCAGCTCCATCACCACCGGCGGCACCAGGCCATGGCGCAGCGTCTCGCCGACGAGGACGTCCATCGGCACGTTCGGCTCCACGACGGCCGTCCTGGCGGCGGCATCGACGGCGAGCACGTGGTTCAGCCGGCTGGTGTCGATGGTGTTGTCGGAGCTGCGGTGCGAGCGGCGCGTGCTGTTGGTGGCGCCGTGGTAGAGGCGGAAGGGCTTCTGCAGTTGGTGGAAGTGCTTGACGCGCGACGATATGGAGGAGACGACTGTCTCGTGAGCTTCCATGGCGGTGACGTCAGAGGTCTCTTCCAAGGGGGGACTCTATATGAATGAAGCAATTGATCAATTGATGTGCACGCATGAAAACAACCGCTTTGCTTTGTAAAATCCAGAGGCGCCGAAACCAATTGAGTTGATGAAAGAAAGATGCATGAGTGACAAGTGATCAGCCAACATCCGAGGTTGGGTGATGTACAAATGCTGCTTACGTTAGTAGGGAGCTCAGCCACATGAAGCGGTCTGCGCATAAGAGTCTAATTTACAACCAAAGCCAACTAAAGAGAGCATTGAGATAGTCAAAAGTTCAAAAAGAGAGTTTTGGTAGAATGTAGAATAGGATAAAAAAGAGGGATATAAGCAGGTAATTTGACATGCTTCCTACGGCACTTTCAGCTGCGTAGAGCCGTGCCTACATGTACCTATGTACCTGAGCTTTAGTACGTTTGAAGTGTTAACTACATGTACTACCACCACTTTACCTTGGTACCTATCCTCTATGCCGTCCTCTGTGGCATTATGGAGGGTTTTAGGCCAGTGAGCCTCTCTCCACTCTCGCCCACGATGGAATTTTGCGAGTAATTTCATCAAGGAGATGGAAACTCTTTCCTATGAAAGTAATTTCGTGGCCTAAGAGCCAAATAAATACCGACAAGCTTAATGACGGTGAGGCATAGAGTAAGAACAATATATATCCAGAACTGGGACGTGGTTTGGAAATACGTGCTACCGTGAGCGCCTTGTTGGAGCTGAACCAGATTAGAACTAAAAATCGTCTACTCAATCCAATCAGTATGCAACGTACTCCGGATATACAAAGGTAAACATACGGCTATTAGTGATGCGGGCAAATAGATTGTCGCAATTAGACTTAAAGTCTTTAAAAGTCTGGAGTCATCTTTGTTCTGCTGAGCAATGCGCTCCATCAGCTCTAAGCTCGTTTTCATTGCCTGGTTAGTATCAAGTATTGTCTTATCGTTGCGAGAACTAAGCATATTGACCAACTAGAAATAAATACATGTAAGTAAAAGCCCTTTAGAAAGAAAATTGCTACAAAGAAGAGAAATACTAACCAAATCTGCTGTCCCTTGGGTGTGATTAAGCAACGTGATCATACTTCTTCTATGCGACCGGATTTGATGCTGATACATCTCAACCCTAGGCTTGAAATCGTTGCTGTGTAGAATGCCATTATGCTGTAGTTCTTTGAAGTGTATTGACACCCCGTTGGCTAGCGCTAAACAGGACTCTAGTACAGACAAAGTCCTTAATAGGTGTCGCCGAAGCCTTTGAAGTTTCTGGCAATCTGCAAACTCAACAATATAATCATTCCGCTTCTGGAATCCAACTGCCGAATGGCAAGCTTTGTCATCCTTTCTATCGTTAATAATTTGCAGAAACTTTCTAGAGTATGCTGAACTGGGAACATGGCCACTTACTAACTCATTGACTTCAGCCCATAAGTAATCGATATACTCACTCCAATTCTCGGCCAGTAAAGTCATGGCATCAAGATAAAATAGACATGAGCTCTCCACTGGTCCTCCACTAGCTTTTTTGTTCTCTAGTTTATGTTTTAGTGTGTTATAAACCTTCTCAGAAGGCTGCAAAAGGATCCATATGGACTGTTGGCGTTCCGGTATCAGCTGGTGATAGACCCCGACTTGCCGCATTGACCATGGCTTTTTAGGACTCCGATTATGTTTCTCCATATATCGTACTACGAAACAAAATTCTAAATTTATGAATTCAATTCAGTTTTCTCATTCTTTAAGCATTAAAAGTACTGGCTCCAGTGGCCAAGCTTCGACTCACCAAATTTTGCCTTCTGTTCACTTAGTGATCTAGCTCTATGATAGCCATCCCATACTTTGTGATCGTCGTCTCTTTTGAATCCAAAGGCATTTAGAGCGTCAAAGAACTCGCTAAAGACATGATGGGAATCTAGTATTAATTGCATGGCGTCTTGTGTTAATAACAAGCGACTTAATGTGTTTCTTTGTCTTGCAATGCTACCGACTGTTATTTTTCTCTGTCTTATGAGTTGAGCAATTTATTAGTGATATAAAAATGCTGCTTACTATACGGTTTCATTTGATTCTGCAGCTTCCTATGATGTACATGATTAAATTAGAGTGTTGGTCTTAAATACCAGCGGTACCCAAAAAACGGGTCTGGGATAATAACAATAATAACACAATGTCAAATAAATGCAAGCAAATTAATGCAATAATAGAAAATTATGTATTACCTTTGTAACAACGATTAAAGCCTCTGGTTCTGAAATAAATTGTTGAAGCACTTGCTCAGAAGATGGAGCGACCCGTAGACACTCCACGGTGCTGGAATCTTGTACAAATAAGCGGTGCGCTTCCGCGCAAAATCTGCTGCAATGTACATCGTATATCTGATTAACGCAATCGTCGGTTTGGCCGGTCTGGACTTCAGCAATCTGATTGCCTGAAGCCATTGTTTCAAATAGGCAAATTGAGAATAGCAATGAGAGACGGATGTCTAAGGCTAACAAGATGATTGAACGAGGCATGATATACCGCTTGCAAAAATTATAGATAAGCGCAGTCTGCTGTACCCAATAAGCTTACAGCCATGCTGCTCGCTTTGCAGTCGGTAAGGCAGAATTGTAGTAAGGCTCCAACACATTTGATTATCTCTGCCTAATGAGGCGCGATCCAAAATGAACTGAGCCCAGCCATTGCCTAGTGTCTTGGGCAGATATTATGCATACGGCCATACTACACCACCATATATCGTGTTCATTGTTCATTGGACACTGCAGTGCAGACACTGCCTTTGTTGACTGCAATGCGGTTCTGTGTTTGTCTGATCCGACATTTAGTGACGTGTATTGCACACTCACAGCCACACCTGTCAGCCCTTTCGTCAATTTTCGCCTTGCTTGTTGGGCCGAAACACGCATGTATTTTATTACGCATGGAAATATATGAAGCCCTTCTATTCTCATTTGCTATAATTTTAACCCTTTTCCACTTTATCGATGTCATGCGACGAGCGGTATTACTCCAAGCATGCCCACTATCGTAAAGCAAAAGATTCCTGCTCGCTATATCGACAGAAAAATACTCACTGAGCTTCTGCTGCAGTGGTTTGGCTCCCAACAATTTGAGTTTGAAGTCGTCAGTGTGCCTCCTATCAACATTATTGCTTTTTCGCTTCTGCAAGTTGGCTGCTTTTCTAATCATTTCCTTCATTTCAAACCAGGCCGACGAAGAGTTTCTTATTATAACACTATATGACAGAACAAAATCTTTGAGCGATGTAAGCAGATGCTGTTATATCTGGCTCTCTGGACAATTTTTTAATCGGCATATACAGGCTCAGTTGGAAATAATCAGAGAACGCTGTTTTAGCTAAGGAAATGAATAATTGAAGTCTGCTTTTAAATAAGCATTTCAACACTTTCTTATTGTCATAGCCGCTCGTGTTTTGTACTTTGTTCGGTAGTCTGTATACTGCCGGCATTGCTTACTACACGTCTTACAATGGCACAACTTCAGGACGAAATCAAGGCGCTATTGCACGTGCCCGAAGCCAGTCATCTCAATTTGGAAAAAGAATCGTTCTTTATACCTCAAGATTCTCTATACCAACTACTTAACGAAGACAAAGTTACTCAAGTAATCGATGAGATTGATGAGATACCATGGCACCTCAAGGAGACCACGACTGTATGGATAATGAAAAATGGTCGCCGAATTTTGGCTATTTTAAGTTTTCTTCAGTTGAAAAGGTCTTATATATCCAAGTTCATGGAGCGCGATGTGTTCGATGAACATCTCCCACTCAATGAAAATTCGCTTCAGGCTATTCTTCCAGAGCCAGCAAATAGCTTATTCTACGATGCGCAATGGCAATTTTCAGCTCCGAAATTGGCTAGGGATGGCGTCCATCGCGTGTTCCATCCAAATCACAGGCTACCCTTCACAATCAACCGCTGGATTGATTCTGGTGGCTTTGGTGACATATATGAGATTATGATTCATCCCAAGCACCAAAATGTGCCATTGCTTCTAAGCGAGACTGTATGTTTAATTAATAAGTATAGCTTCATACATATGCTAATTAATCTTTTCATTTTCAGGATCAATCGATGGTTCGGAAAGAGTTTAAGCCACCAAGATACAAAAAACATGTCGCCAATAGCGACATACAAGACGACAAAGAAGGATTTAGCAATGAGTTGCGCAACCTCAATATCTTAAACGAACTCAAGCACGCAAACATTATTCAATTATTGACTTCCTATACACACAATGGAAGACACAATCTTATCTTTCCATTTGTCCAGGACGGCAATCTAGAAAAACTTTTTAAAGGAGATCGACCATTACAGTTCGATTCGGATGAGAAATTTTTGATAGCTCTGTGTGGTTTGTCGTCAGCTATACAGGAAGTTCATTATTACACCCTCCAAAGATTAAAAATTGACCTGCTCGGCTGCCACCACGACCTTAAGACCAAAAATATCCTTGTAAGGGGTAATAACTTTATCCTCGCGGATTTTGGGCTGTCGAAGCTAAAAGAAGCTCAAGACTCTACAGAATCACTCTATGCAGGAGGCGCTGGTGACTATCTAGCCCCGGAATGTGAAGATTTCAACGATGGGTTTGAGAGACATTCTGTCAATCAATCTAGCGACATCTGGTCATTTGGATGTATTATTGCCGAAGTCTTGACATACATGCGTGGAGGCACCAATGACGTTCAGCATTTTCGGTCTTTGCGCAGAATCAAGATTGGATACTCTATGATGGCTTCGTTTCATGGCGGAATTGAGACGCCGAATGATGGCGCATTGAAGTGGATCTCTAATCTTCAGAGAGATTCCGATACATTCAGCAAGCCCCTCGTTCAATTAATACTATCGATGTTAGATCTCTCACCAGAAAATCGACCAGACGCCCGTTTTATCACATTTAAACTCAGATACATAACTGCTTCGGCATATGCCTCTCAAGTAGGCAGTCTTTTCGACGAGCTTGTTTCCAAGTTGTCTAATTCTTTTGATGCTTACTCTGAGTGTATCAAATTCAAGACTTGGAAGTCTGCTTTCAACAAAATTGAAGCAGGAAACGAGTGGGATGGGAGGCTCAATGGTCAAATGGAAATGACACTCACAATCCAAATTCTTCAGAAGCTTCTACAAGAACTCAAATCTACGATATCGCGTTGTGAAACTCAGTTATCTCCTCTTTTTACAAATCTTAAACGCCGGGGAGACGAGCTAGAACGCCTATTGCCAGAAAAACTGCGGCGACAAGCAAAGGCACAATGGGAGATTGAGGTGATGAGTGCCGAAAAGCTTGATAGCTTGGAAGAGATAGAAAAAGTCTTTGAAGATTCTTTGAGCAACAGTCGCATAAGCAAATTGGCGCGGATAAAAAGAATGTCTTACATAACATCACAGAAGTGTGATGACAACGGCTCAAGATTGAGAGTCGATCCAAAATTTGTCAAACTAGTTGGATCTTGCGGCAATCATACGCTTGCTCTTCTAGGATCAGAAGACAATCAATCCAAGACTCAGGTCGTTATAGAATGGATCAGATACAGCAATCGCGAATCGGAAATCTTTCCGAAACTGTTTTCGCGGATTAAAGCGCTCGCTTATTTGCTTCACGATTTCCCTGGCCCTGAAAACTTTAGAACTCTGAGTTGCTCAGCTTTCATCCATGATCCCCGAGAAAGCGCTTTTGGCCTATTATACGCCTATCCGCATCAAGATACCACCGCTCCCAAGAGTCTCGCGAATATATTGAAAGAAACTGCCGATTCTCGTGAGAGGCCCACTCTTGAATCCCGTTTCCGACTTGCTCTTAGCCTTGCAGTCTCCATATCCAGTTTCCACAATGTTGGGTGGCTTCATAAAAGCATATCACCTTACAATATCTTTTTCTTCATTTCGAAAGGCTCGCAGCCAACTGGATGGCTTAAAGAACCGTATTTAACTGGGTTCAATCACAGCCGGCAAGATGACCCTCTCGCTTTTACGGTTGGGCCAGCTACAGACGCAAGTGAGAGAAGGTATCATCATCCAGATTATATCCAAATGGGCGGATATCAGTTATCTTTTACTCCCAAATTTGACTACTACAGCTTTGGACTGGTCTTGTTGGAAATCGGCTTGTGGCAAACACTTGAAGATATAGTTCCTCGCAAATTACATATGGATGATTCCAAGGCCGTTCTTAGTTACGTACTCACTAAAAGAGTGCCTATTTTGGGTCATTATATGGGCACGGCATATCAAAATGTCGTTGCTCGCTGCTTAGATGGCTTTGGTAGCCCGGTAGCCGGAGGATTTGAGTTCATGAAAGAGGACCGCCAGGAGTTTGAAAGAAGCGTTGTTGAGCCTCTAAGAGGGTGCTGTATTCATTAATGACTAAGCAAAAGTTTTTTTATCAGTTTTTCATCCATACTTAATCTAATATACATGCCAGGAAAATTATATAGAAACAGAATGATGATGTTCCATATTCTTACCTGTTTTTCATATATTTCTTTCTTGGCTTCAGATCTATCTGTTATACAGTTTTACATGCGGACGAGTTCTATTACAGTGTCCAAATCTCTAATATATTCGACGAATCTATGTACCTTCTGTTCTAACTTGAGAATGTTGGGGATATTTTTAATATGAATTGTAGATACTTCAGTAAAAGAGGCTCAGCTGGGAAAAACATAGCCGCAGAGTTTATTAACTATCCTAAAATCATGTCAAACTCTATAAGTAGTCGTATAAAGCTACATGTATCTAAGACTTCTTTTTCGAAGCTTGGTGTAGGAGCCCTTGCACGCTCGCGCGTATTGTCAGGATGTCCTGCCGTCGAGGGTTATCTGGTTTAACTAGTCCAGCAGCCATATCAATGTTGTCTGCTGCTTTGTTAAGATCTTCAGGTATTCCAAAATGTATATACCTAGTTGTTTGAGCATTTGACAAAGCACCGAGCAGAAATCCGGAATAGTTCTGGTGACCAATTGATACTGGAGTATCAGTTTTTAAAAGCTCAAATGCCTCAATTGCTTGCTCTGATAAGCGAACAAACTCATTGACGTCATTTGGGGAGTGTCCGCAATTCTCGAAGCGTATTCGGTAATAATGCGACAGAGTGTGATAGTATAGGTGTTGGCGAATATTCTCTGGTATGATGACTTGGGCACTCTCCAACACTTCAATAGCTTCGTCGATGTCTTCTTGGTGTTTCGATAATGAAAACCGGTCGCTCAGCAAAGAAGCCAAGGTAACATGAATATGAAACACGTCTACGTTTCCGGCGGCTCCGACCTCGACCAGCTTCTCCATCCAGATTATCGCCAAATCAAGTATATCAGTATCCATTGTCCGCTCGTATTTGATATGCAAATGGGTGGCTAATATTCTCATTCTTTCAGCCCGTTGTTCACTCCCATCAGGTGAAAATATGACAGATTTTTCATACCACTCGATAGAGCTTGAAAGATCATCAATTTCGTCTGTTGTCTTGTACCGGAAGTCATATATCTCTCCCAAAATCGCGAATCGAAACGCTAGTTGTGGATCCTCCTCAGATAGAACAATTGCTGCTTGCTCTGCCCATACTGCGGCAATGTCTGAGTCTTCCAAGTCCCCATAGTAGTTGAACTTAGACATGTAGGCAACCGATATTTCCCCCAGCACACTCGATCGATCAGGGGATTCGTCGTCTAGAAGTTCCAGCGCCTCTTCAGCTTGCCTAATATCCTCTTCAACGCCCTCTCGATCGATATTTTCTGCCACAAAATCTGATACCGATTGCCCAAAGTTATCAAGCTTGGTACTCCATTTCTCGTCAATTTCCTCATGGGAGACCTGGCACGTTGCAGACTGAGAGCTTTTAAATTGCCGCTGGGTCTCTTTGATCCATTTTCCGAGATCATGTATTTTCTTTACCATACCCGGTTCAGTTTTTCGAGTTAAATAAACGGCAGATAAAAGGTGCATTGCTTCTAACATCTCGTTTTGGCCGGGAATTTGGAATGTGTCCCTCATTTCGATAACGGTATTGAGTAACTCTTCCGCTTCAACAAGTCTTTTTCGATTCTTTATGTGGAGTGAAGCCAGATAAAACATAGCTTTCAGTGTCGACCCATTCCACGTTCCCAAGCTTTTTTTCCTCGTCTCCATTACGAGCTCCATAATGCGCACAGCATCTTCACACATATCATTTGACAAATATGCTTTAGCCAGATTCTCAAGGGGATCTAACCTTGCTAAAGTCTTGCTGTGCTTGATGCCTGATACTTTTTTCTCGATTTCCAGCAGATCAAGCGTTATTGTTTCGGATTCCTTATAGTTTCCCAGCTTAAAGCAAAGCCATGCTACCTTTTGCATAGATTCCAAGGAAGAAGGATGTTCATGGCCCAGTTTGTCTTTTCGCGTATCCATGACGTGGATTTGCAGTGTTAGAGCTTCTGCTAATTTCTGGTGCGCAATATAGAATTGACTGAGTTCATTCATATCTCTCAGGGTATCATCGTGCTCAGACCCCAAAATTCTCTTCTTTCGTTCCATTCTGAGAATTAATTTAGCCTCTTTTGCTTCAGTAGTCTCTGGGTCAGCTCCACTTGCAGGCTGTACTTCAGATCTTTCTAAAGGAAAGTTGCTGGTGGAACAATCAGAATTAAAACAGAATTTCATGAAAACAGTAGACAGGTTCTCTTTCGGAATTCCAAACTGTTTTGAAGTAAGTTCTTTTGACTTCTTCTCCATCTCAAATCTGTCGGTAGTGTCCATGGGGACCATCCTGACTTCTGCAGGCACTTGTTCTGAGTTTAATCCAAGAGATTTGGCAACCCACGCTACCAGTGAGCCAGAAAGAAAAAGATCCTGCGGAGATATTTTCGAGTCTGCTGTAGAGGAATCGTTCGCTTCGTCTGTATCAAGTATATCTGTCGCACTCACAGATTGCATTATTTTAGGCCGCACTTCGTCAAAATAATCAACGTTGGCTATAATATCTTTGAAGATGCAGCTTGTGTCTTCACTGATCATCTCAATGGCGTCGTCCAGGTCAGCTTGGGTTTTGTGACTTTTTTGTATCCAAAATTGTGACTGAGACTTGTCTACAGCAGTTCCAAATCCCACAGAATAGCAGAAAGCTAACTGATAGGCAGCAAGAGCTCGAACTGAACTGTCGGCATGTTTCTGAGCGCGGACCTCAAGGCACCTAAACACCGTAGCCCATGTTAATTGGCCAGAAGTTCTGAATTGAGAGAAAGCACCGATCAACTGAACAACCATTATTAGTAAGAATCGATTTATAGGGTGTTGAAGCACTGGACATACGTCAAACGAAAGATCCGATAGGTCTGCCACAGACTTGTTGTACACATCAAGGAGGGGAAGTGGTTCCCTATAAATTCTCGATATTAGAACTGACCAAAATAGGGGTGATGAAGTGAAGAATAGCGAGCATATGACTTACTGGTAGCACTCAAAAGGAGCACTGAGCCATTCCAACTGTAGTCTTCTCTTCTCGGGGCACATGGCCAAGCAATTGTCAAATATACAGCTTATCGCTAATCTTTTTCCAGTTGTAAAATCTGGGAGTGTATTGCATACTGCAGCAGTTGCAAAAAGCCCTAGATCTTCGTATCGTTTCAATGCCCATATGAATTGAAGTTTAGGGGTATTCATTTGTGATTGATCGGATGGTAACACATCGTGACATATTATCCACAGACATATGAGGCCGAAACAAAAACTATCTGCTTTCTTTGCCTGTTCAAAAGTCACGATAGGGCACTCCTCGATCTCAGGGGGGCGTCCAGGGCCACGATGCCGGCAAGACCACCTCACGGCTGTGAGCGTCCTGAGCAAATAGAGTCGAATACCCAAAATCGGCAACTTGAGCAGAATACTCGCTCTCGACATCTTTAAATATCAGAATGTTTTCAGGTTTGAGATCGCCGTGGATAGCATCTGAAGATTGATTAGGTACGTCGATCAAGGTGATGGTATTGGGCCTACTTACGGCAGGAATGCATCAGCAAGAGGGCATTTGCAATTTCTCGGCATAGCTTGATTCTTGCTTCAAAACTCAGCTTTTTTCCATCCTCAGATTTCATAAAGTTTGCTAAATCGCCGTACGTTGCCCTTTTGAAGACTAGAACAGGCCAGGCCTCTCCGTAAATTGTGTCCCAGTAGACTCCTTCCAAGTCGATAATATTTGGATGATGGCGTACAACTGGGTGGCCTAGGATATATATTTCTGCCATTAAAGCTTGAAATTCTTTGGATCGATCTGTTTCCTTGGAGGTTTCGCGGTGAACGCGTTTAAAAACGAAGCTCCATTTGCGACCATTAGCTGTCTCAGCCTCCCCCCCTTCCAGTATAGTGGCAGTCCTACCCTGAGCTCTGAACTCAGAGTCCCAGGTAATTGGTACCATGTCCACTCTTCTAGCCAGCATTATGGCAAGGAAGTCAATGATATCATACGACTCCGTCAGAAGCCTCACAGAGGCACTGCTAGAGTACATTCCATTCTTATGAAATGATGTTAACAAGTCTCTCGTGGAGTCGCGAGAGGTTAGAGAATGCCTGAGCACTTCAACAAATTCTTGCCAGCCGTACTCTTTTTCAAAGTCCTCTTGGCGGTGTCGGTACCAATCACGCATTGGTGGGCCGTCTAGATGTTGGGCCGCAAAGCTGACTCTGGCGGCTTCATCACCGGGACACTCAATTTCGCAATAGGCAATAAATGCTTCCAGGTCCTTGGAGCACTCTCCCTGGTAAAATAGCTCATTTCGAGAGCCTTCTGCTTTGCCTTTGCCTTTCCATCGTCCTAATTGGATGGGGGGCTGATCGGCCAGCTCAGATTCGTCCATGATTTTGGATGGGCAGCGAAGACGGAGAATAGAAGGAAAAGGCGGTTTTTGCTTTGATCAATATTCTGAAGAGAGAAGCAGAACGGGCTGAATAGGTAGGTTATTATATAAAGAAGAAAAGGTGAGCGTCATGTCAATTGGTTAGATGTTTCAGCCAATTATAGGCGACAGATACGATTATTACGTTTAGAAAAAATGAGGCTGACAAGTAAAATTCGCCCAAGTGTTGCGTCACTGAATGAGTGTCACCGAACAAGTTTTCAGCTGGCCCAGGGTATCTATACACAGCCCAATTATTTCCAGTCAATTCAATTGTTAAGAAGAATTAATGTAGCATGATAAAATACTACCCAATAGACCATGTATGTAATAGATTACGGGAAAGGGCGAAACACACGGCAGTGATGATTGTCGATTCAATAGGTCTATCATTATTGCTGTCGTAGCATACGTCTCTGGCTCCAATGAGCCCTAGGTACGATGCGGTGACCAGTATGGTGGATCTCTACCTTGGTCAGCTGTTTCGGGTGATGAAAAGAGAGCTGAGCATAAGCACACCTATTGGCGGTAAAAGAGATCCATTTATGTGGCTTATCAGAAGGGGACCAGGGCCTGGTTTGCCTACAAGACAGCCTTTTTGCTACTTAGAATTGTCACCAAAGACTGACAGTGGCAGATTCTAACTCAAGGCAAGTCTGTACCATGACCATAGATGATTGTAAAAGACTTGCTCGAGAGTATAGAAGGCCCTAAGTCCCAAGTCTTGACTTGGCTCTAGGCAGTCGTAGCTCAAGAGCTACATTCCTTCATTCAATGACAATCAAGTACTATCATTACTCATTCATTTATATACACACTTTCATGCGCTATGTTCACTTTTTGTAAAAAAAAGAAAATTCACCCAGCCGCGTAAAATAGAGTGGCGCTGTTGCCTAATCCATTGCTCGAGTCAGCAATGATTTAGGCTCTGTAATAGGTTGAGATGATATCGCCTGATCTAGGTAGAAGCCCAAGTGGCCACAGTGGCATATATACATGTACTGAATGTGATCAGCTCGCCACTTGGGGGGGTCTGAGCTGTGAATGGCGCGCAACGTGGCCCATTCGCACTTGCAAGGCAGTTATCTTTGAACTCTGCACCGTGGACCAAGTTATGTTAAGTGTAGTGCCAATACTTGATGCAGAGACGAAACAAAGCATACACGTAAAACTGGAATTGAGGCTGACAATCCCCAGTACTTTGCCACTCTTACCACTGGGAGATTTCAACGGCGCCCCGAGAGCCCTGCCCATAAACAGCTCACCGAGGACATCGGCGATCCTAATCAACTAACAAGCTACCCAACTACTGCTTTGGCCATTTGTCCTACTGGGAAATGCATCGCCTCCGGTCTGAAAAGTGGCGACATTTGTCTATGGGATGGAAATACTGGCCAGAGAATTCGAACTAGCAATATTTTGAAACATGGCTCCAAAGTCAACTATTTGGCTTTCTCAAATGGTGGACAAAAATTGGCATCTGTGTCTCACGATAAATCAGTTCGGCTTTGGGATACAAAAAGCGGTGTCCTTCTAAAGTGTTTTGAAGAACATTCGGATTGGGTTCGATGCGTTGCTTTCTCTTCAAATGGAAAGTACATTGCTTCAGCTTCTGATGACTATACGGTCTTGATCTGGGATGTGACTGGTGTGGAAAGTCCCAAGACACTGACGGGCCATCGCGGCTATTGCCGCTGTGTTGCTTATTCTCCCGATGATAGCTATATTGTATCAGGTGGAAACGACCACCAGATTATAGTATGGAACACAAAGACGGGGTGAACAAAACAGGACGATAAAGATCACCGGTGGTGATGTTGATGTCACGGCCGTTGCGGTAACCCCAGACTCACAGCGAATATTAGCCTCTCTCAGCGACGGCACTCTCAAAGTCTGGGATCTTGGTAATGAGAAGGAACGGCAGGCACTTGATAAGGGGAAGGAGTTGCAGTCAATTACTCAAGAGACGGAACAGCAACCCATTACCCAAGAGAGGGAATTGCAGCCAATCCCTCAAGAGAAGGAACTGAAGTCAGTTACAACCTCTCATAAGAACGGCTTCAACAAGCTATTCTTTCCCAGCGATGCCGAGCAATATGTCATGACAGAGGTTGGGCCCATATATATTGGAGATGATACAGCCGAACAATACGTCAACCATCTCCCATATGCTTTGAAGTATGACGAGACGGAGCAGCAGTGGTGGATTACACATTTGGGCCAAGATGTCATATTTTTGCCCAAAGAGTATCATCCCGAAGATAAACATGCGGTAGCTGTTCTTGGACACAAAGTTGTGATAGGATGTAAGTCTGGACAAGCTTTATTATTTAGTTTTAAAGAAGGGAGTTTGGGTCTGAGTTAAGTTTGCACACACAAGATAATACGCTCATTAATTATATGGAATTTACTATATCCCAACTCGGTTTATCTCGTCTTAACAGTGAAGAAACTCCAAGTATAGTTTTTCACATTTCCATGACAGATATCAAGTAACTTGACTCATAAACAAAATACGCCTTATTAATTCCCATTTTATATACCGCGCCTTATGAATAAATTACACCTCTAATTCCTCTTATCCCTCTTGTACTTGCCCACCTGTTTCGGCTGGCTGCCATACGACCTCCTCGCCTGCACCTTGTCCTTTCCCATGCTCGCGCCCAGCTGGATATCCACTCGCGGAGGCGTAGAGAAGCCAAAGCTCTTTGCAATCTTGACCAGGTCCAGCTTCTGCACGTCGTAGACGGACCGCAGGCTGTGGCTGGCGTAGGCGTGCAGGTAGGCCTTGAAGGCATCCTTGGCGCTCTGCTGCAGGTAGTAGTTCTTTCCGATGAGCTTCTCGAGTTGCGACTGGACGTTGATAATCTTCTTGCGCGGGAACTCGAACTCGACGACGGGGACACGAGCAGCCTTGAGGTGGGACAGGAAGCCGACTTCGTTGGGCTATTGGACATGTTAGTGATTGAAGAGGCAGGACAGCTATGCGGTTGAAGATGAGTTTACCTGGAGGAAAAGCAAGCTACGGCCCTTGGCATCGGAACCTCGCGCTGTTCGTCCGACACGGTGAATGTAGTCGCGAGTGTTGTCCGGGGGGTCAAACTGGACAATGAAGTCGACGGCGGGAATCTAGGATTTAAACAGTCAGTATTACAACATCTTTTGCTTTTCCCCAACAACGGCAAAAGACACTCACATCCAAGCCACGAGCAGCAACATCAGTGCAGATGAGGATACCGTGCGGCGCATTGCTAAACTCAAAGAATGTGTTGGTCCGCTTCTGCTGCTTCTGCTTGCCGTGGAGATCTAGCACCGGGCAGTCAATGTAGTTCAAGAGCTCGGAGTAGTATTTGACAGAGTTGCAGCTGCTGAAGAAGACAATGACCTTCTTCTTCTTGGCCTGCATTTTTCGGAGAAAGGAGAATAGTAGCAGGAAACGCTCGTCACCCTCGCACAGAACGTAACCCTGCTCGAGACCATCGACTGTGCTGTGTTGCTTTTCTTCGTCGACGTTGATGTATAGTGGGCCGGGTCGCAGAGAGATTCTAGCCAAATCCTCTGTACATCACAAATTAGTTAACCACTCAATTAATGTAAGTCAGCCCGTAGAAAGATACTCACCAACTTTGGTTGTCTGTGTCGCAGAAAAGAGCATAGTCTGTCGGTCATCGTTTGATAGCACCTTGACAATCTGCCTCATTTCATCTTCGAAACCAACTTCCAGAATACGATCAGCCTCGTCGATGATCAGAGACTTGAGGTTCTTGAAGACAAATTGGGTGTTGAGGAGGTGATCGAGCAGCCGGCCGGGGGTGGCAATCAACAAGTTGACGCCCTTGGTCAGCTTCTCGACCTCCGCTCTTCGGTTGGCTCCTCCAATGACGATACCGTACGTCTGTGAGTGGTGCTTCATCAGCTCGCGGGCGACGCCGAAGATCTGGAGCGCAAGCTCTCGGGTGGGGGACACGACGATGACGCCGGTGCCGTTTCGGGGCTTGAATCGGAGAGAGCTGAGGATTTCGATGGCGGGAATCAGGAAGGCGAGCGTCTTTCCGGATCCAGTCTTGGCTGCACCGAGGACGTCCTTGCCAGCGAGAAGAGGTGGGATGGCCTGCGCGGAGGAAGCAGTGTTAGTAAATCAACAAATACAGCATGCCATTGAAGCCGGGGATTTTATGAGAGAGACAAACGCTGCGCTGTATGCTAGTCATCTTTGTGAAGCCCATCTCTTGAATTGCCCTCATGGTCTTTTCGGTTAACTTGAGATCTTCAAACTTGTCAGACTCGGCCAGGGTCGATAGTATCGGCGCAGAGCTGGCCGGAATGACATCGCCGTCGGCATTTCTAGCAACAGCATTGTCTTCTAGATCGGACCCTTCGCCCGCGTCTGATTCTCCGTCCTCGTTGCCCTTCTCCTGCTCGAGGTTTGAGACGGCGTCTTCATATCTCGACTCCTCCTCGTCGTCTGATGCTTCTTCGTCGTCTTCCTTGGGCTCGGCGGGGGGGGGATTCTTCAGCTTTTTTGACTTTTTGCTGTCGGAAGCGGCATCGGTCTGATTGCGCTTGCGCTTGTTGTTCAATGTAGCGCCAGCCATGGTTGACGATGTGGTTTATGGGTATTTTGCAGAGGGCTTGTTGGTAATGCAGCAGGAATATTTGCCAGCAATCAGGAACCGATAAGAAAAAAAAAGTTGGTTTGCGATTTGCAAAAAACGGGGATCCACTGTGGTGGGGTTGCGCCACAGATGCGCAGTAATCAATGGAGCTAAGAGGCACCAGCCACAAGTACGTACTTTGCTCAGCTCACCACCACACTTTTGTTTGGTGATGGTATCAGAAGGCAGCAAAACGAACAGTTTCACCTCATCAGCTATCGATTGATGCAAGATTTATTTTTGTTGATTGAATTTTTATTCTTTTTTTTTTTTCGTTTGTATTATTACCACCCTAAAAGTCAAAAAGAAGAACATGGCATCACTCATCAACTTGATATCCACTTACAAACGGCTCTTGGCCCCCAAAACAGTTTCACCTCATCAGCTATCAAATGATATAAGCATTGATTATTTTGATTAATTTGTTGATGTTTGTTATTCTCATTGAAACTTTTCTGAATGTCGAAATGAAGAACATGGCATCACTCAACTTCATATCCACTTACAAACGGCTCTTCGCCGCCAAATACGTCCCCCCCAGCTTCAACATGTCAACCGCCTCCTGCACCATCTCCGCAACAATCTCCCCCGCCGGCTGAATCTTGTCAATCGCACCCGCAACCTGCCCCATCAAATGCGGAATATCAATGTCTCGGCCCTCGTCCAAATCATGCTCCATCGGAATGACGCCCTTGCCCACGAGTTTCTTAATCTCCTCTGGCCGGTCATGCCAGCTCTGGATGTAGCCATTGGTCCTCATCCGCAGCGGCCGGCCCGTCATCACCAACGTCCGCTCCGTGCCTTCGAAGCCGCACGTCACCACCGCCTTCTTGGCCTCCTCGCTGCATCCAGCCTCGTCCGAGGCGAGGAACCGCGTGCCCACCCAGACGGCCACGGCGCCCTGCATCAGCGAACTGGCCAGGCCGCGTCCATTGCAGATGCCGCCTGCAGCAACGACGAGAGCCGGTGAGCCCTTGAGCATGGGCGGCTTGTACCTCTTTGCCACGTCGACGACGGCCGGAATCAGGACCGAGTTGGCGACATCGCCTGTGTGACCGCCTCCTTCGCCACCTTGGGCGCACACGATGTCCACGCCCAGGTCCAGAGCCTTGACGGCGTGCTTTGGATGCCCCACCATGTTCATCACCAGGATGCCGTTCTTGTGAAGCTTCTCGAGGACGTGCTTTGGCGGCACGCCCACCGCACAGACAAACAGCTTCGCGCCGCTGTCGATGGTGATGTCAATCAGCTCGTCCAGCTTGCCGTGCGTGTAGTCGTGATTCGTCTTGCGTGCATTTCCTCCCACCTGCGGCAGAGCCAGATCGACGCCAAAAGGCAGGTCAGGGCTCTTCAGATTCGCCTTGAGCTCGGCAACAATCTCGCGCAGCTGGTCCGGCGTGTATTGAAAGCCGCCGATGACGCCCAGGCCACCGGCGTTGGAGACGGCGGCAGCAAGACGGCCTCCAGAAGTGCGGGCCATGCCGGCGAGTATAACGGGATGCTGGATCCCCAGCAGCGTGGTGATGGGGGTTGTGATGGGTCCGGTAGGCGCCATGATTACAATTGGTTGTGAATGTTGTAGATGGAGAGAGAGCACGAGTGATTCGCGTGTTATCCGCTTTTACACATGGGAGGACAAACAAGACACTCAATAAGATCAAGTAGCCAATTGCTTGAGAGAGACACGATTCAGCTAATAGCGAAAAAACTTTACAATGAAGAGGTGAAGGTGAAAAGAAAGAGTTAGGCAGTGACATGAAGAAATAACCAAACATTGAACAACCCCCTTCCAGCCATCGGTAGCAATTCCACGCCTCCGCCCGTTCTCCGGCTCTAGGCTAGGCACACGCTGCGACAGACCCCTAAAGCGGCAGCGGCTACGGCCCCAGCCGCTTTGCGGGGAAGCGATCGATGCCGAGGCATCACGAATCGGCCTGATGTGGAAACTCCACGGAGTGAGAGTACTATAAATGCTCCGAAAGTGTGTATCAAATGGTATTCGAGCTTGCTGTATGGCATCTAGAATAATAGCAGAAGCAAGGATCAACCCTAATTATGCCGACTCTTCCCCGGTACGGACATTACATAGTGAAAACTTGAACAGAAAGCTTCTCTACAATAGCGTCTCGAGAAGCACTCCGGATAGATCACATGCATATCGTCAGAGGGAAACAATTATATAAATTGTATTTCATTTCTCATTCATTCATTATATTCGTCAGTCCAAATCTGTACCCCCTCTCCGCGTCATTCCATTACCGCGCTAGCAGGCCGCTGGTAACAATCTCAGCATTTCCCGCCCAAGTCGGTAGTAATAGTGACATCTAGGCGTCCCGTGTCAGTAGTATTATATATAGGTCGAAGACTACATGTAAACGTATCCGAAGCATTTAATCTTCTGCAAAGCCAGCAACGCTCAATAGCTCATCCAAAATGTGGCAGCCGCGCAGGAACGAAGCCGCTCTTGACAGTGGGCGTTGTCTCATCTTTCGCCTGAGCCTCCTGGTCATGTCCGGATATCCCGGAATCGTGAAGGGCACCTTCTTCATCACCCTCGTCATCGTCACTCTCCTCGCCATCTTCCAAGTATATCTCGTGTGCCTCGTCTTCCGGTTTATACTCATCGTCTCCCACATCCGCCGGCTTCGGCTCTGCTTCTGTTTGCAAACCCCGCTCCACTGCCAATTGGGCTGCAGCTTCTTTCTTCTTTGCCAATTCTTCATCCTCTTCTTTCCCTAGGCGTTCTTCTTCTAGCTCGAGGTCTCTAAGTGATGGCAGCGGCTGAGCGTCTTGGATGGATTCTTGCGATACTGCTCCAAATATGGCGAGGCCAAGGCCCAGAGATTCTCTTGATCCGACGGAGCCAAGGGTTGTCCTAGATACGGTTCTAGAGACGGTATGCGCCGGCCGCTTGCCCTTACTGCTCGGCGTTCTTCCACTCCTGCTGCTCCTGTCATCCTTTCTAATCATGTCATAGGTCACCTCATCATCGAGTGCTATTGCATCTTCGTCTCCTTCACCGTCGCTGGGAAACAGATCACCACGGGAACGATAAGAGTCTGATGTTGCGCCTGACCCCGTTGTACCGCTCCGCTTCCTTGACCGTGACGGTTGTAGTAGTTCTCCGTGATCCGAACCGTCTTCCGCTCCCAGCAGCGGCTGCGTCTCGGTATATTCGTGTTTTCTGGCGCCCGGGTGCTCTTGCAGATCAGCCGCACTAGGTTTGTATCGCAAGGTACCACCCATCTTCCAAGGGAGCTTGCTTAAGAATCCAATCGGCTGGGTGCTGGGGATAATGGTGGGGTCCTGCTCGCTGTTTTTTCTCCTGGCCCCTCTGGTTCCGTAGCTCATGCCTCGCTTTCGGCGTGGCTGGTGGTCGACCGTCTCGGGTCTCCTCTGGCTGCTGCCAGAGCCAGCCAAGAGGCGATCCCAGTCTTCCCCGCCCCAGTTGCCCAGCAGCCCGCCGCTCTCTTCCTCACGATCCCAGTCATCGTAGAAATTAAAACTGTATTCTGCCCTCTCGCGGGCGCGCTCTCGCTGCCGTCGGATACGCTCCTCGGCATCGCCCAGGCAGACGGCCGTGCATTGCTCAATGGCGCCTCGGACCGACCCCAGGCAAGGGTTGATGTAGTGGTGCTGGAATGTCCAGATGCCGGCAGCGGCATTCTCAGTCACGGCCTCTGCGTCGTGTGCAATCTGGTTCCAGCGCTGACGCAGGCGTGGATCCTCGAGAAAGGCCATTGCTGGCGGTTGGGTTGCTGGGTTTTGTTGGTTTACTGCTTGGCGGAAGCGTACCCAACTGGTGACGTCGCAGACATCAAATGGAGCGGCAGACGAGAATGGCGGGCAGCTCAGTGTGCCATCTCAGGGGAATCAATTGCTCGCAAGACTCGACGACCTGTAATCCGCTGCTCTCTGGGTGAAATGCCACAAATCGGACGATGCCCGGGTTACTGTTGAGGGTTGAAACAATGGCAACGGAGTCCTTCGGTGTTTATGCTGAATTAGCCTGAAGCGACCCGTTGATGAAACAGCATCAATAAGAGGCGGTGGCACGTGCAGCCATCTCAGACAGTGGCTCGAGCTTATGTAACGCCGCCCGGCCAGAGCTCGAGCTTCTTTAGCCTCTGGGACTGCGCTATAACTTTCAACTTGGCGCTATAACGCGGTGCTAATGCATGGAATATTCTGCTGTCGGTCTCGGTTCGCGCAGATTCAAGGCGATCTGAGCACAGATTCGACGCCACCGATTTTCACTTTCTGGGGTGCATGCGCGAAAGTCAAAGTCTGGCCACAAAATTTGTCTTTGAGAGTATCACAAAGTTGTGGTACCTGAGGATCCACCTGCTGATACACATCTTTTCGTCTTGATGCAAAGTTAAATTTGCAGGGGATAGCTATCTAGATGCTCGGATATTGGTAAATAAACGAGCCCCATTCGTGCAGTGGAAAGTTTTCCGAACGTCAGTCTTCTTGACGCCACTTCATAGCTGTGTGCTTCAACTTTGCTACAACAAATAGTGACATTATCTTGTTACAGGCTGAATCTAGATACATATCCATGTTATTTATCGCCATTATTGAGTACGAAGATATCGCCAAGGTCATCGGTGGAGGGACGGCTTTTACATCCTGACCTAGACAGTGCTTTGCAAAAGAATCCACGTCTACATTGCACGGGTGTAAGAGCCTATTGGCATTCAATCTTTTCCTGCGAAGCTTAAAATCCTGTAAATAAGCTCTATTAAAATATTTGTGCTGAAACCGATGTTGCCATTGCATGTAAACCTTTTGGTTGGCAATATCCAGGTCTGTAGGTTAGCCGACAGCGCTTGAGCAGCTGAATTACACGTCTACAAAAGCGCTTATCGCGGATAATGGTGGAACGATTCTGAGGTGAGAATTTATTCAATTAAAAGTCTGTGAGCCAGGGTCTATGTGTGGCATCTGATAGAGTGGGATGGCTTTTATCGCAGAATGAATATGTGGCATGAAGAGAAATAATAACAAGAGCACTCTATCAGATCCAAGATTGAAAGCAAGAAGAAAAGCAAATAATTGAATATCAAGCCATGTCCAAATCCATGTCAATGAATTGTGATTGTCAAGTACGAGAAAAGAGCGTGTGCAGTCGGGTTCTCTACAATTAGCGAGTTGTGCCTCCATTATAAGCAGTCCCTCTCCATTTTTGCTACTTTACTGATTGGAGCTTGTTGTTTATATTTCACTTTTTTTATTATTATTAATGCGTCAATAAATTATTCTCCATAGCTCACGCTGGCTCTATCTATGCAAACTGACAATAATCATCTATTACAACACCCTCCCCTTCATCCAAGCACTCTTTATGAGGCACGGCACATCCTTCCGTTGCTAGCAACAGTCCAGGCCTCACTGCCCACTAGGCGGTTACCCCAGAAGAGCGCATTGGGATCGTACTTCTTCTTGATTGCAAGAAGCGTGTTGTAGTTGGAGCCGAAGAACTCCTGCTGGAAGTTGGGCTGCTGGAAATCGCCCTCGTTCATGTAGATGCCGCTGCCGGGAGTCACGGCCTCAAGCTGGGGCATGTACTCGTGGGTAATGGTGTTCTGGTCCGCAATCATCTGCGAGAATGGGGCCGTGTTGTTCCAGGGCGTGCCGATCTGCAGGTGGATCATGGTGTTTCGCCATGCCGGCAGGACGGCGTTGTTGACGCCGGCGGGGCGGGCGTAGTTTGCGGAGCTGCCGGCCATGACGACGCCCTGGGCGGTGAGGTTCTGGATGACGGCCTGCAGACCGTCGTTGTTGTTGACGAGGACGCTGCGGGGGATCAGCCTGCTGCCGTAGTTGAAGTCGCCGACGTCAAGGCTGCCGTAGGGGAGAGGGCCCATGTAGGTTGCGTAGTGGTCAAAGTACGAGAGCTCGGTGTACTTGATGGTGGCGGGGACGCCCAGCTGGGAGAGCAGTGCGGTGAAGGGGGCGAGGACGGTGTTCTCGACGTAGTCGGCGGTGGAGTTCCAGACGGTGATCGGCTTGACCTCGAGGATCTGGTTGTTCATCAGGTACACCACCATGGCGCCCTGGTCGATCATGGTGGGAATCATGGCGTAGAACTCGGAAATGACCTGGTTGAAGAGGTCCGGGGTGGTGGTGGCGGCAAGAATGTCGATCTGAGCACCACCGATGGTGGTCTCGGGATGGACCTTGACCGTCATGGACGTGACGACACCGAAGCCGGGGCCGCCTCCGCTCAGAGCCCAGTACAGGTCGCTGTTCTGCGAGGCAGAAGCAGTCACGACGGTGCCGGCAGCAGTGACAACCTCAAACTCGAGCGTCTGATCGGCGCCGAGACCAAACTGGGTGCTGAGAGCAGAGTGGCCGCCGCCCTGGGTGAAGCCTCCGGCGACGCCAACGGTTGGGCACTCGCCGGTGACGGCAACATAGCCCGCAGCGTGGGCAGCCTCGAGGATCTCAAAGCCTTGGATTCCGGCACCGACCTTGATCGCGGGGCCGGTGTAGTTCTTGCTCGAGTAGTTCTGGACGCTGACGCTCTTCAGGTTGTGAGTCCAGATGCCCAGCGCGCCAGCACCGGTAGAACGGCCAAAGAAGCTACAAAGGAGATTAGTCGATGATGCTACAGAAACACAAGTGAGTGGAGGTTGGCGTACTCATGGCCGGTGTTGCGGACAACCACGCGGATGTTGTTCTTGGTAGCAAAGGCCAGCGCGGCAGACACGTCGGCGGTGCACGAGACGTTGACGGCATAGCTGACGTAGTTGCCCAGGAGACAGGGCCGGGACTCGGGCGTGAAGGCATCGCAGCTCTGGTTGGCGAAGAAGGGTTGCATGATAGACGACGAGGTCACGTAGCTATATAAGCAATTAAAACTCCATCCTTTGCGCAAGGATCATGATTCAGGCGTGTACGAACTGTGTCTGCGGCAGCTCCCAGTTGGCCTGCAAATTGGCACAAACGTTCTGGTTGTACTTGGGGTCGTGGCATGGCGTGCCCAGAGGGACCGTGGCGATGAGGCGGCCGCCGAGCGTCTTGTTCAGCGACGCCCATGAGGCTGCGGATGGCCATCCAGCATCGCCGGGAAGATTGCGGCACGCGGGCGCAGGAGGAGGGCGAGCGGCGGTGTCTGCGTTTGCAGCAGCAAACAGCGCGACCGCGGCCGCGATGGAGTATCTCATCTTTGCTTTTCTTTTCTTTCTGGGTGTGTTGTTTTCCCTTACGTCGTGTCTTCTCCTAGGCGTCGCAGCGTGGTGAAGGTCGGGATTGCAGCGAGCAGGATTCAATATCACGGCCAGCGTGTGTCGTTGCCGGGCAGTATATACACGCAGCGCGGTGGATAAACGAAATCTATCGCATCGTGCTATCGGCTGCCTATATGGAGACGTTGGAGCCCGGAGATTGTACAGCAGGTGAGAGTGGCATCCCGGCGCGCCGCCTGGTGTAGAATCATGCCTCGGCTGGGTGGAGCGGTGGTCTGTCCAACGGCCAAGTCCGCGACCTGTCGAGGAGAGTCTGAGCCGATATAGCCAACACAATCGTGCCGGACACGTGTGGCACTAGCAACGGTGTGTCGTGTCTCGGAGACTAGCATTCCAGTTGCAATCCACTCATCGGATGGGAGTCGTCTTATACGGAGCAATTGTTATTGTAGCACAAGTGAGTTGTATACCAAGAGGCTGTGCTACCATCTTCTAATTCTACGAGAGCCTTCTAGTGCTAATGAGATTTTCAACTACGGTGCTCTGGCAAGGTCGCTTATATGATTCCGTACTTGTAGGCATTGGGCAGCCACTTACAGACCTGGCATGGATGTCTCGGCTCAATCCCAAGTAGACGCAGGCAGGCAGGGCCTTCTTCAGTCTTGCTCGTCTTCATCACCGGACAGCTTTCTTAGTAATTAAAGACCTGGTACAGCAAGTGTGCGGCGCAGTCCTCCCGGATTTGGCGGCCTCAGCCGCGCTCGGAGAAGCACCGAATCCAGCTACACCAAGTCGCATCGCTCCAGAACCTGAGACCGAATCCGTGCTTAGCCCGTCTTGGGGCCAAGCCCGATCTACGATAAAGGCATGCGAGCCAACCCCCTTTCCATGCAGCTCCCAGGGGCTGGGTCGGCTACACACACCCATGATGTAGGTGGTGGCACTAGCGAATATGCCGCTTCGTTTTCTGGACGCTTTATGGAGCGGCTGTATGTATGCCCTTGGTCTTTTCCCACCTGAGCCGCCAAGAGTTTTATACAAAGTAGCGTAGGAACTCGGCAATGGCTGAGGAGCTGGAAGAGTTAGCTTTGGTCTAATTTTTCTTTTCTTTTTCTAAATCTTCAGCTTTGCCCGCGATGCCGTAATCTCTGTTCGTTGCTAACAAGGCAATGGCCCTACGTGGGGTAGGCTTGTTGCGTTCTTTGGTAAGGTCGAGTGGCTCTTCCCAACAGACTGGGAGATTGCTGTGCTCCATACGGCCAAAACCCACCCACTAATCGTGGAGACAGGGATCGTTTTGTTCGTTTGTTCGCCGTGGCTAGCCATTTACTCACTCGTACGTTCACTTCGCAGCGCTGTGTCCAATAGGCAGGACAGTTGACAGGGTCTTTTTGTACCTGTATGGCAACAGTTCCTATTTTAGGCAGATCCACCTCACCGGCATCAATTGTGGCCCTCGCGTGGCGAGAAGAGGCTAACGACCATGGAAGTCTCTGCCAAGTCCTAGCTGCGGGCACATTGCCAGACTAAGAAGCAGACCTATCTTCCAGGTCAAACCGCGTTCCTACATACACTGACACATACTCCGGCTCAAGGAGACGCTTCCCCTGCATGTATCATGCAAAAACGCTTCATCCTTCACGGCCCCGTTGTGCTATCCGAGCAATGTCTGGGTTGTGAATCCTGGTGTAGTTTCGAGTCTGTCCCCGCGAAATGTGATCATGTAAGGCTTAGGCGAGCTTCTTGGAGAGGGCTCTTATAGATGCAGGAGATGACTAGGTCATGTTCTAGAAGCTTGCTGTCAAGGGAGAATACTCAAAGGTGCGCCGGATCTAAAAACCTTGGCTGCGTTTTCTCGATATTATGGATGGGGGGAACGCGCATTTCAGCCTTTATACGGATACTTCTTTTTTGACCCTAGCCAGCTGAACCTCCGGTCCGCCAGGTTCATTTTTTTTTCTTGCCCCCCCTGACTCACTAGAATCCGGTGAGGTTGCATCTAGGTCTTACAGGTGCATTCAAAAAGAGATCTAATTGCCATCTAAATGCCCGCACGTCTTTCAAGGTTCATTCCAGATCTTTTCCATGCGAAGCCGGATATTCACTCATCCAATGGTTGCAGCCTCTTCGGGCCATTCTTTGTCCCCCTGGACCAGCTCCCCGGTGGTACCCAGGATTGGGATGAACCCCCATGCCGGTATTATGGTTCTCGACCACGTTGCGGTAGCATGTTTATTTCGTCTTATCAGCTAGCCCATAGAAGACCGTTGAAGAAACGGTGACCCATCAACGCGTCTGGATAGCCTGCTTTTGAAAGGATTCCAACTTCTGCATTTCTCCGAAGCTAGAGTATGGGGCTTGCATGATACCAAATAACTACTACCGGGACTGTTTCCTGATATAGGCACACGTTTGCCTATAGACATAGTTCATCATCGCTTGCTCATTCTTATTAAGCCCAAGATCCGGCCTTTGTTCGAAATAGCCGCGCGAATGGTCCATGAGAAAGCGAGGCGCATAAACATTACTCTCTCAATTAGCCAATTCTAAAGCGATTGAGCATAGAGCCCGGATATGTGAAAGAGACTATCGCCAGGCCCATGCCGATGTCAATATACCTAGGGTTAACGTTCAGTTCTCATTTCCAATACTAAGCGATACTAATGGCATAGAACGAGAAAAGCAAAGCAATGCCAGTTTGGAGATTGCAAGATCATTTCCCGAATGCTGAATGACTAATGGTAAACCATCCCGGCAACAGCCTAAGAGCTTCACTGAGAACATCCTAAGCGAGAAGTCAAAGAGTCCAAAGAATTGCCAAAGTAGTGATTTTTGGCTAATCTTGGCACTTGATTGAACTTTTCGTGGAAATCCAAGTCTCTGATTTCCAAACATGTATATAACAATTTCTGACAATCAACTTTGACAAGCCATCACGAGCAATTAGCGTCGATGATTTCCGGCTCCCGAACGAGATTCAGTGGAGAGGAGAATGAATGAAAAAAAGATCACCATGGGCCGTGAGCTCCCATAGCGCCGCCGATCTTTTTCTTGCAGATCCCCTTCTGCACGAAGATCCGGGGCTGCTGACAGCTTTTCCGAATTGCGGGAGCGAAGAATTGATCGAACGGCGGGAAAGCCGGTGTTTACAATTCCAATAACTTGTACGCCGCGGCCCAGTTATTAGTTTGGCCTTTTCTTTTCTTTTCTTTTTTCGGTGGGCTTGGTGGTGTTGTGTGGACGCTTGAGTCCGGCAGACCGAAAAGGAAGGTCTCGGAAGCTAACGGACTCAGCCTCTAGTTGAGAGGAGCTATAACACGAGGGGCCCGTCTTGGGTCGTATCTGAGAACTGGACCTAATATAAGAGGGGGTTGCAGAAAGAGAGAAAAACTTGGATAAAGCCGAGCAAGTGTCAACTTCCAAAGAAGAGTCCCAAAACGTAGACACATTCGGTATACTGTGCGACGTACGGTAGATGATTCGGGCTTGTACCTATAACCAGTGCCTTGTATGCTGTGTACCGGGAGAACATTCCAGACTTGCAGCTAAGCAAAGCCAAGTCCCGGAGCATGGCAATAAGGTTGGCCGTTAGGGAATTTAATCTCACATTCATCATGCGTCTTCGGTGAATCAAGAGAGTTACTTTTGAAACTAACCACACGTGCTTCTGACAAGGCCGTCTTGTCTTCATGCATCTTCAGTTTTGGACCGAGCACCTGCATCCTGCCATCTGAATTCCAGGGCCCTCAGGAGTTCTCCTGCTGTACAAGTAGATTGCACATCTCCACCAAGCGTTTCACGGGGAATCTTCAGCGCCTTACCGCGAGTTTAGTATCCTGTCTAGCATTCAATGCAGCTTAGGGCTCGGGACCTGGAGCCTGCTTTGGGCGGACGCTAAAATATTGAGGCTTGCAGAAGTCGGTTTTGGATGACATCCCTAACCATGCTTCTCAGGTTTTTTTTTCTCTCTCCCCCGCTTCTCAGGGGGGCCTTGTATGCGACGGGGACTTTGTTCAGCTAACTTTTTTTTCTTCTTCAGTCTTTTTTACGATGAATCCTGTCCCTCGCTCCCCTTGTACGCCCTTGCAAGAGTGCCCTCCTCACCTCGCTTAGATATCCCATATTACCCCAAATAACTCGGCATTCATCACTAATGCAGCTTCAACCAGACTATTGGGCTTCTCTAGTGCGAGTAATGCACGTGGAAATGGGCATGTTTCCCTTGTAAAGTGCTCGCTTTGCTGCAGGACTTTAATCATTTACCGTGGGAGGTGCTAGTGCCGAGTGGTTTGGAGAGGCTAGGTCAAAGGCTGGATTAGGCCCGTCCCTTAAGTCATTAATGCTGCGTATTAATTATACTAGGCTCTTTTCTTTCCCATATGCTAATTGGAATGCGAATGCCGACAGTAACAGCTGCCATACTAGTATATATGTAGTTCCCCGTTCTGTGACATAAAGGGGGGGTGAGATGGCGCCGTAGTTTTGGAAACATTACTGTGTAGCTGAAGCAAGGGCTGCGCGGGTTGGCACGCAACACGAGTAAGTAGGTTGCATGTATATGTTTGCTCTGCTCGCCCTCTTCCCCTCTAGTTGATTGAAAGATTTCTTTTTGATCTCGAAATCGATCTTGGGGATCAGGAAGGACAATGAGGTTGCTATCTTACCTGTTGTTGGCGCTCCTCGGAGCCTTTTCCGCGGTACTGGCAGCGGACACTTCGGAGAACTCGACCGCCGCCAATCCCCTTGCCGCTTTGCCGCTTTGTGCAGTATGCCGACCTTTTCTTTTCTTTTCTTTCCTTTTTGTTTGGGTTTGGACTAACAAGGAAAAAGCAAAAATGTCTTGCGTCGGCTGTTGCGAATTCCACCTGCAACCCGGCTGACGTGAAGTGTACCTGTGAGAGCGAGACGATTCAAGCAACATCGGCAATCTGCATCGCGGGCACCTGCACGGTTCGGGAGTCTCTAAGTATGTCATCTGCTGGACCCTCATTCTCCATCTCACCCCGAAGGCGGACTCCGTGTTTAACACTCTACTCTTAGCCACCAAGAATGCGACAAGCACACTCTGTGGTGTTCCCATCCGTAACAAGACTCCCATCTTCGCCAATGTCACCATCGTTCTCGGCGTCATCGCCGGTGTTATTGTTGTCCTGCGTATTGGCTCCAAGATTGGCCTGGGACTGGGCCTCGCTCCCGACGACTATGCCATTCTCGTGACGCTCGCGTGCGGCATTCCTTCTTCGGTGATGAACGTTCGAGGCACCGGCGGAAACGGAGAGGGCAAGGACATCTGGACACTGCCGTTCGACATGATTACCCGGTTCGGAGTGTACTTTTACACCCTCGAGATTTTATATTTCGCCCAGGTTATGCTTTTGAAGATGACGCTTTTGCTCTTCTATCTTCAAATCTTCCCAGGACCGGCTAGGAGACTGTTGTGGGCAACTGTTGTTGTAAACGCCATATTTGGAGTTTCGTTTATGCTTCTTGCGACTTTCCAGTGCACGCCCATCAGCTTTTTCTGGACAGGTTGGGATGGCGAGCACAAGGGCAAATGGTATGTCGAAGCTGCCTGTCATTACTTCTACGCCGTTGGACCCAGCTAATAGAGAAACAGTCTTAACAGTAACGCCATCGGTTGGGCAAACGCAGCAATCAGTATCGCCTTGGATGTTTGGATGATTGCAATCCCCATGTGGCAAGTCCGCAACCTCAACCTTCACTGGAAGAAAAAGGTCGGCGTGGCAATCATGCTCCTTGTTGGTACCTTGTAAGTATATGCCCAATAGCACCGGCTGACAACATCTCGTCTAACATGAACCCAAGTGTTACAGTTGTTAGTATCGTCCGACTCCAGTTCCTTGTGAATCTTGGTAGTTCCGCGAATCCCACCTTTGACCAAGTTGACGTATCGATCTGGTCCACCGTTGAGATTGATACCGGTATCATCTGTACCTGTTTGCCATCCATTCGATTGTTCTTGATCCGCGTATTCCCCATCCTGGGTGGCTCTTCGCACAAGAGGAGTGGCTACCAGAATTACCCGGACAGCTATGGCAAATCCGACCACGCAAACAGTCGGGCAAAGACACTGGTTTCAGCCGCCAAGTCTCAAAGTCGGCCAGAGCATAATGGGATTGAGCTCGAGACAAGGTATGAGGTTCGGTATAGCACTGAGGATGAGGCGAGATTGGTAAGAATGCAAGAAGGACATAACATGAAATCACCACACGAAGCCAGCGCACGAAGTGTAAATAGTGCAAGCGAGGTATCGCTATAAGTTTTTTAATATTTGCTAGATCTACAGATTTAGATCAGCTTTTTTTTCCTTATGACATATAAAATTTCTATATTTCTCCAGGTTGCCATGTATTGAATCAACTGCGCTTGAAGCTTTTCATTGCAGAACCGCGCTGCGAAGACCGAAGATAGAGAGACGTCTGGATGCCCTGTGGCACACCCATCCTCTGGTGGCGTTGATGTTATTGAGGAATCTCAGACGTTGTGAGCACTTGGCCATGCATTTACGATGGCAGCCTAAATTTGGTGAAACAAGTATCAATCTTAGACTCCGTTCCATTTTGACAATGGCAGATAAATTTAGATCATTCTGAAACGACTCCCGAGGCATTGCGAAGATATCTTTTTTAGTTACTTTAGAGGTATTGCTAATTAAGCCCCTCCTTGGCTTGCGTTATTTCTGGCAGTATAGGAACAGTCTCTAGGTAGCTGCGATTATGAGCGCCGCCACAAAAATTGGAAAGCAATGCGGGATTTCCTCTCTTGAAGTTTTATACTGAAGGACATGCTCTGATTTTTATTAGGCTTCGACAAGGTCGTTGCTGAATAGTATAGAGGATGATGTCAATACCCTTTTGGTTGCAGACATCTCCTAGTGGCTCCTTCAACACCATTTGCCTGAGTACATATCTTGAACAGCACTGCCAATGTACGTATGCTCTTAGAAGCGCGGATAAGGGACACGTTTATCGCCTGTTGCAATGCTGCGAAATCTCAATAGACGGTGGATATTGGTTACACATTAGAGTCCTAAAGGCGCCAACTTGGCATTAAATTCAGCCACTAGCATAGTATTTATCGGTTATTCTTGCTCTCTGATCAATTTTGGTTGAAACAGCTGAGGGACTTTAAACTGTCCGGTCTTTGATCGAGGGCAAGCCAATATCACGACAACAAACCCGCAACTTCTGCATATACGGCTTAGCAGGATCAACTAAAGCGACGGAGTTGATAGCACTGACGATCACCAACTAGTTATGTGGACAGCCCCTTTGTAGGCCCGTTATATCCGAGTGACAGGTACACGCATGTATCCGTTGGCCAAGGAGCCACTACCTATATCTGAATAGTAAATGGAAAGGTGCTAATCAATTGATGATTGACACATGCTAGGTACAGCGAGCTGGTATCACCGACTGAACACTCCTTCTTGCTTTGATTTAAGGTTTCTCCTTCAAGAATTGACTTCCGAGGTGGCTTCTTCTCTTCATCTCCACCCATCTCAATGCACTCATGTTTTTGCGTATCGGATTCCACGGTTCTTGCAGCGGGTGCCTTGCACTGCACCTACCCGCCTTTATCGATTTAATTTGATGTACCCCGCAAACCAACTCTAATTGATGACACCAAACTTTAGCTTCGCAAAAACAACACAAAATGAGTAACGGAATCGCCAAACGCCAACGCACCAAGGGTTCATCCGCATCTGTTCTTCAAAGTCTCGCTGAGTCGGAGAATACTACCATGAAATGGCAAGATTCCCCTGAGGGTCTCAGCCCTGACTGGATCTTTTCCAATAACTCAAACGTGCAGTGAGAGATTCCCAAGAATCGTTTTCGGCTGCACATAAATTGACCCTCAAACAGTGTATGCAACGATCGGAAATGGTTCACCGAATTGACAACCTTCCCAAGCACCGCATTGGGTCCTCTTGCTTCTCAAGGGGTTCCTGTATCTGGCGTCGGAGTTGTCAACTTACCTGTCAAGCGAAGCCCTGACTCCAGGGGACCAGACGCCCATCACGTTCTTCGCCTCACAGACGTGCTTTACATGCCTTCATCCGTGTGCAACATTGTCGGCTCACCAATCTTTGAAATCGCGGCCCAAGTTAGCCTCGGCGCGACGGAGAACAGTATGGGCGGTATGAATGATGCAAGTGGCAAGCCGGTTGCCTATTTCTCTCCCCATAGTGAGCGTAATTGCCTTAGACTCAGCGGACCTCCCGTTGGTCCAAGACTCGGACCATCCAAGTTTAAGCCTGATACGGCTTACTGGTTGACAATTAAATGGCCGGCTAGCGAGAGGGCACGGTGGGAAGCTCACGGCCAACAAACCAAGGCAGACACCGAGAAGCATCAATGGGTTGGGGAGCAGCCATACACTACGGAGGAGAAGCAGTGGCTGAAAAAGCACTACGGAGGAGAATTCAAATTCCTCATGGCGTATGAATTGAGCATCTATAATGAAGAGGACCGAGCGGAAGGCCGAGCTATCATGCGAACGCTTGCAAGGGATGATGACAGTACCGACGACAATGATGAAGATGATGAGATGGAAGCAGCAGACGAAGAGGAAGACGAAGAAGACGAGGAAGACTCGGATCTAGAAGGCCATCTTGCTGATTACCACTTCAATGAAGAGGAATTGGACTGGATCAAGAAGCACTATGGAAATTCTGCAAACTTCATGATCTCATATGGCTTCAAATTCTATGACGATCAAGATTGCGCAGCTGCTAGAGGCCTGGTTAAAGATTTTTTACGCGAATAAAAGGTTGTGTCATGTCTGATACAAACTCAAGTCTCTCATTGTCAGATTAGCATCATATATCAGATTGCGAGGACGTATACAAAGGATGGAAAGAAACAAGACGGAGGCTTGAAATCAGGTAGCGTCAAAGTGCGCTATTCTTTCATTATTTATCTAGCCAAAAAGTCATCTCAATTATGCCTTGGTATTTGTCTCTCATTGTGTTGCTCACCGCCAAGATCTCTTCTTACGTACGTTCGTATACCTTGTATGTAAAATGAGACACTGTGAACGTTTCTACTGCTCTGCTATAGTTCATGTAAGACAGCATATTAAAGTCACATCAGTTGAGCGGTAGATTCACAGGACAAACTCCTATTCGTCCAGTTACGAGAAAAAGTGCTGCCATAGGCTGGCCATGCATACACGAGCAGGGTAAGATCTACTATGCAGCATCGACTTGGCATCCCATTCGCCACTCCGTATTTCTTGGGCGGCGTAATTAATAACTGAATAGGTCAACGGTCATTGCCAAGCAGCTGCGAGTGTATCGGCATAATCCGAAGCATACGTCGGCAAAATTCCCCACGTGCACCTTTCGTGCCACGGCAACGATTCCCGTCGTCATCCTGGGAAAACACCAGACTATACGACGAATCGAGATCTTCAACGGAACACATCTAGCCGGTCAGCACTAGCAAAAACCGGGGAAGGAACTCGAGGCACGCCACTAACCACGCACATGGCATCAGCATCGTACGTTATGATACCGATTGGGCGCCTCTCCTATAGGATTCCAAGTGACATCGAGGTGGTATTTGACCAGGCAACCATCTTATGTATTTGTAGTATGCAGTCGTTCCCCCACGCACACGGTCCCTGGCGATCCTCCAATGGTGTGGCAGCTGCAGACAAAGCAACAAAATAGGATTAAAAAAGGCGTCTTCTGAGTTATCCCATCCCTGTGATCCAGATACCCTTGTCGGGGCATCTGCATCTGCATCCTCCACCACTTTCGGGTGGCATAGATTACCTGACTAGTATACCTAGTGGATGGAATAATATTTTCCACAACTCTTGTCGGGTCGCGAAGTGAAGCTAAGAAGGCACATGTACCTACGTGTCTAATATATTTAACCGTTACATTGATCAGAGATATCTTGTTAGTGTAAGGAATCTTCTTGCTCCACTCAGATTACAGTATGGGGAGAAGAAGATAAAAAAGATCATTAATAGTAGGTATGAAAGCAAGAAGCGGCGATTTGAACTCCGAGGGCCGACATACTACCGGGGTATCGGATATCTCGTACGACTTACAGATATGACACTTGGCTCCCACGTAATATCGGGCTATATTGCACGTAGTCGGGACGAAAGCCCATATATTCCGATTCCGACTGCACTATGCATGGTAGGTAGCTAGGGTGTAGAACCCTTATACACGAAAGTCTATGAACAGGTAGGTATCTCCATAGCAGTACCTGTACATCTACTTCTCATTTCGATAGCTGCGCAGAAAAGTCCATCTTCGCCCACTCCGTGAGCAGGCCGAGAAGATGATCCCATGCAGCTCCCGGCCAATCATTCGCCATCCCGATTCGCGCTGCTTGCTACCATCGTTTTGGTGTAGCCAGATGTGCCACGTGCTTTTAGAGGGCTCCTTGACCACCCGATATCCGGGCACTCCAATCTGTCACTTTTTCCAGATCTTGGGACGGTTATATGTGGGCACATCAAAAGGGCTTGACCGCACTTACTGGAACAATTGCGGCTGGAGCATATAGATCAGCACATGAAGTAGAGCTTGACCTAGAACGAGATAGGAGTGAACATAAGCACTATGAAAAAAGAGCGAGAGAGAAAAAAGAGCGAAAAAGAGATCAATTGCTCTCCCTCAATGTTTCTGGCCACAGTGTTTCTGGCCACAGTGGGAATCTTGTACAACTTGCTTACAGGCTAGGATCACGGACGGATATTCGGTAATTAAAGTGGTCCATCCCTTGACTTACATTGGCGTATCGTTCAAGATTCCATTGGCTCCCTCCACGAAAATGATTGCACGGCTGCACGACTGATTTGGGTAGTGCATTGCGGCAATCGCCTTACGCGTGTACCCATCAATATGTTATCCGGTGTCGTCAGCACTCAAGTATCGGCGAGATTTCTTGATCAAGAAGTAAGTACATGAAACCTAAAGGGCCCACTTGTAATCAAAATGGTACAGTAACACTAGGTTTATGAGTGACATATCGGTATTCTGTAGACGGGCTGGACGTATTGGCTGTCAATTACCTAAGGTAATTTGAAGCTATTCATGAATCTATATACTGAGCGACGTGATGAGTGTTGATTTAAAGGTAACATAATTTAATACATAATATGTCTAATATGCAAATGGGCCGCTTGTAAAGCACTGGCTTCATGTACAGACTTGCGGTGCAAAAGCCGTTCAAATCCCGTGTACAAGACTGTCGCGCCGACCCAGCAATTTTTCTTTCAATCGTCCTTTACTAATGCTTAGCAAGGTGTGTATAATCAAGCCTTAGCTATGCTGCATCTACTGTTACGCTAACCTCTGGGGAAAAGACTAGCTATTTCGTGTCTAGATCGTAAAGTAAAAACTTGAGCATCTAATCGACGGAGTTCACGACGACGTCGATACAGGGCAATGAGCCAACTCAACTCATCGATATATGCCTTTTTCTAAACTTAAAGCTTATTACTTTACGATTTCGAGGTTTCCGTAAGACATTATACAAATTAGGGATCAGTAAACACCCATCATATTGGAGACTAACGTTTTACGTATATAATTTTAATTCAAGGACACAGTAGGAACATCACTCTATAGAACTATAACGAGTGAGCACACTGTACACATAAGGCAATATCTTGGCATTCTCTCCAGCTTACAATCATTCTGGGGGCCGCAAGTAAATACAGGGCGGTGGAAATATATGGCTCTCTAAACCTCTTTTGCCACACTCAGGGGTAATGGGAAGATATCCTTTAAGCTAGGGAAGATGCCGGCGGTAAGCCATCTCAGATTATACTACTCAGGAAGGTCAAGAGAAGAGATGACAAGGAGGTAAGATTCGCCTTTGTTTTTGTATCCATGATCGTGGCCAGTAAAGGCCGCCTCGTAGGACTTCGGAAGAAATATGTCACCTTACAGGTGAATACCAAAATAGTTCATATTACCAACATGTTACTAAAGGGGGGTAAAAAAAGAACAACAAAAGAGCTCTATATTAACTTTTTACAGGGTACTAAAATTGTTGAATTAGCTTCATGATAGTTCCTCTCTATGAGACAAACGATCACGACATTCAGTATAAACAAAGCTGGAGGACAAAGTGTGTTAGCTTCATACAAGATCACACTCTAAATAACTGGAAATAAGTCATGTAGTCGAATATTCACATATTGTTTTGTAGTCTTGAGACGGCTAAATAGAGTTGATATAGGCGGAAGATTGACTAATGATTTATCTATCAATAGTTACAGGGCATATTAGCAAGATGGTATGTAATTATAGCACTAGTCAAAGCTCAAAAGCACCGCAGATCTGAGAAGTGAGAAGCCACTTATTCTTGACCACCGTTTTCGCAATCATATCTTGAATGACACTGTAAGGATTTGGTATTGACCTCATAGATGTTGAATATATAATGTAGTATTAGGCGAGATGGGTAAGCATAAATGTATAACCATATAACGTGTAATCTGCATTGGAATCAAGACCTCTGGATAGATGTGGGCTTTGATATTCAGCTCGGCGAAGTAGTTTGCCCGATTTTTATATAATTGAGCCGATCAGCTGATTAGATTGCCTCATCTGGGTAACTTGAAAGACATGCGTCTCAGACTCTACCACCTTTCCGTCAATGGTGTCATTCAATCCGCTTAGCCGACATCCGACGATCCAAACGACAGCCGCTGCCTCAAGGATTGTGTTGCAAAGGTCATCAAGAACCATTTTTTATACGGCTCCTACTTTATCAAATCATCTTGGCAAGGCGTTTACTATCCCACCTCGGTGCAGTTGCCATACACGGTATCCTACATCTGACAGCAGCCCGGTTGATCCCAGCCGATGCTACACTACCCGAAACGTCGAGAGAAAAGCCTGGGATCGAACATTCAAACGGGCGCACATTGCGGGTATCATGTTGGAATCTTATATGCATCTAATTGACAGCTGATAGCGAAGCCACAGCATGCCTAACATGACTGGTGATTTAGTGTGAAGAAGTGTAGTGTAAAAAAAGGACCTTACTTAACGGAAGACCGGACTCCACATTTGCGTTCCTGTTGTCCGGCGAGTCAAGTACGCGTTTGTGCTGTCTGTTGCATGGTACTGGACAATGATCTGACAGTTGACAATGGAACGTACGCCATGGCCAAGTATGTATTACTGCTGAAGATGGGCATGGATTTCTGGGTCACAGGGTGGATAAAGCATGGTTGTAAGCAACACATCATCCTTGCTCGTAATATTTGCAACCCTTGTTTGCAACGCATCATCCTTGTGCGCGGAATCAGAGGTCCAGCAGCCTGGCATCTCGTAACCGCTCTTGGATCTGCCTTCAAATCCTTACGACTCTTGTCACTAATTAGCGGCTCGATTCGAGCAACAGGCAGCGTTTGTAACCAAGTTCATGTAGCGCATACTGTGTATGTCATGGGCTCCCTCATTCCGGCTGCGAGCCGCAGAGGTTTGCTGTTGTACAAGCTACCTGGAATAAAAGTTTTAGGTTGGAGCTGGGCTTGGGTTGATTCACCACGACAGGCATGTGTGTTGACTGGATCTTCACAATGTGCAACCGCGTGTTGAGGTGGTATTAGCTGCATGCCAAAACAGATCGAGTTAGGCCAATTGCCTTTTTGTTAATATTGTAGCTGATCGTGGCTTGTGTTGCGTCCCGTCCCTTCCACCCGCTTCTTCTAGCAAAGGGCTAGCGGTTTTAGCCCAGAAGAGTTGGTTAGGAAACTAATTAATATAAAAGTACAAAACGGCATTTTGTGAAGTACTTTACAACCCGTGTTAGGAAGTCCTTGTCTATCAGTGCGAACTAATGCAAACTTGGGCGTTTTGGCAAAATGAAGTACCAGTGACATCCTAGGTGCCGAACTTCGCTACACAGGCGAATGTAGCTTGCTCATCACCAGTGCCCAACAATGCACAGTGGGAGACAGCTATATGGCGGTATTTAATCCTTGTTAAATGCTGGAATTACAGAAGTGCGGAAATAGTTATTGTCTTACGCTGGCTGTGGTAAAAAGGCACGAGCTTGCTGCTTTTATGAAACAGGTCAATACGTAGTGCTTTAATTGCTATAATACCTCAACCAAGACTAAGACTTAATTGTCAGCTAGAACCAAGATTTCGAATTAGTGTCATATATTAAATAATGTAACCATCGACAGAACATTCTTGAGGTGGAATCTGTTTCGCGTAACAAACTCATGGAGCACAATGCATTACTTGCGTTTTCAAATTCAATAATATAAATTGTATGATACGTGGGTGGCCTTTTGCCTAAAGCGGTTAATCGTCTACAGCGGAGCGGGACGACGTACTTCGAGTTCTTCTTTACACTTGGCTATAGGGGCTTCAAAGACGCCATTTACACATTATCTGCTTAAACTAAATCTAGCCAAGTCAATTCTAAACGGCCCTTATCTAGCTATGTATGTATGTAGCTTAGGTACATACGAGTTTCTCTTACCTGACAAGGGTTGAGAATTACGTGTAGCTGCATCCCACTGTAGTGGTTGGACATGTAAGTTGGTCGATCCAAGGAAGCTAAAAAAGGGGATGAATGCTTTGAGGCTAGTCAGATTTATACTACTACCTACCACCTACCCAATTATACAAAGTGCATATATCGACAATAGAAAGTACCAGGTTTACTGATATGCCTGTCAGCCACATGCCAGCTAGTCGGGTGCTAAAGGATCCCGTGGGATCATCCTGGAACATCTGCTAGGATCTCAGCCGTTTTCTGCAGCCTTTATTTTCTTACCATAAATACGAAGTATAGCTCAACCAACAGCAAGTAGCACTAATTGCTAATACGCACGAACAGAGACATCTACTATATGCTGTTGTCTATTTCTGTTCCTCTATAATACCATTGGCGCCGGCTGGATTGTGTTGTCATCTCTTTTTCCTATATCAACAATGTTACTATTTGGCGGTCCTCAGCAACTTCGGCTGTCTTGTGACAGATGCCATAAGAGAAAGCAGCGCTGCACTCGCACCGCAGCCAGCGACGAAAATCCCTGTCGTCGCTGCAAAGAAGCAGGTGAAAAGTGTGTCTTTAGTCCTCCTCTCCGGCTGGGCCGGCCCAGCAAACGGCAGAAGCAAGAAGGCAAGCTCGAAGAGACCAGCTACCGAGGCCAAGAGGGCAGCTTCTTGGCAATTTCGAACCAAGACCTGTCAGGAACAAATACAACAGAAACAACAGTGACATCTACAACTACACAAGACGAGAACATCTCGGGGCTAGAGACCTCCTCGCCGTTTTCCATTGATGGTATGGGAGAGATGGAAAACTCTTCTGCGGACCAGCACGAGCTTGCGTGTACCGCCTCCTTAATGAACCACAATATTGTGGCAAAGACTTTTGAAGTCTGGCCACTGCCTCTAGATAATTACACCGACCCGACAATATCAGTCACCCCGCCCGGCTTATTCCGTGCATCATCTACAATCTACAACGACGAAACGTGGTCTGATCTATTCGACGACAAAGCACACTCAGAGCCTCCAACCTCTTCCCACATAGACCCGTTAGATCCATCTCTGATGATGTTGCCCGGAGCCTCAGCCAGCGACTCTGCGATTGGATCAATCGACCACTGCCCTTCCGACATAGCAGAATCACCAGTCATGGACCCGATATCAATGCTTTCACAAATCCAACTAAAACTCCACGGGATTCAAACTCGACGACCGCCCCACGCAGCAGAGCTTCAGATCATTGTGAACCAAACTGTGCAAATTGCCCATAAGTTCATGGAGGTCTTGAATCAGGTCTTACCACCACGCACAACCGATTCTAGTCCAGCATCCGTTCAGCATAGGCAGCACATGTCTCACCCTGTGCCAACGAGGGATGCATCCATCTCATCAAACGAGGAGTCTCCATTTCACCTAGAATGGAACAGACGACAGCAGCAGCAGCAAACACAACAACAATATGCGTCAGCAGGCACTGTGGACACGGTGGAAATCCGATTGGCACTTATTTGCTACATACAGATTCTTCGTAGCTATAAAAACCTTGTGCATATGCTAGACAACTCCATGTCCACGGCTGACGCACAACAATACGACCTCACAGACTTTGTGCCTGTCCAGATCGGGAGCTTGCAAACGGTGGTCAGCCCACGGTTGCAAATTGCGCTGTTAGTGCAGTTGATCTCGCAGCACACTGAGGAGATCAGGCACAAGACTCGCCAATTGGCAACGAGAGTCGAAACTCGGTCCAACATGGACCCGAGCCTGAATAATATTATTGGCAAGGATATTCGGGGCGAGGAAGAAGACCTCCGGGACAGGCTAGACTCGATATCAGAGAGGCTGAAAATGCATTCGCAGTTTCAGGACCACCGGAGCCTCGACCGATAACAGGATAATTAAAAATACTAATTTATTGCATCTATCAACTCAGAGAACTGTGCTATGACCTCTTTGCTGTGTAAAGGATGATGATGTACATGTAAAATTAATACACTAAATTAACCCGAATAATAGCTATGAGAACTACACTAGCGATGATAAGGGAATTTAATGTATCTCGGCTTCAGCGCGCCGACCTTTATATCGAGTGATCAAAAACGGCAGTGCAGGATTCGCACTAGCCACGTTATACTTCCATTCGGGATAGATGCTTCCGGATACTGGGCTTAGACGTTGAGCCAACCCGCGTTGTGGCTGAATCTACTCCGTACAGAGAGATAGACTTGTGTAAATATAACGAATCAGGCAATAAACGAGTCTCATGGTAAGACCTCCGTATTTCTGTCTGACTGGGCCAAGACTCTCTGGTCAGCGCTAATGGGGAAAAGGATTCGGCATGCAGCAGGAGGATCAAGAATTCATTCAAAGGCCCTGGCAGTGTTGCCTGGAAGCCCTGCCCCTTCACAGATTCCCCATTGGTACGGCAATGATGGCGTAGCCATTGGTTGGTTTGCCTTGCAAGCCAGGCAATACGTGTGTTCGCCATGCCACGGGACACTCCGAGTACTACTCCGTAGCGCATCATATCGATCTACACAACGTCCATGCATGCAGATCTGTAATCAGATTACGGAGTATCTGCCTGAAGGCCCGATATCCAGTTTTTTCGACTTCATGGACAGCAGCAGGCCAGTGGAAGAGGGAGAAAATCCGGGGTGCATTGTTCGCATGGTGCAATGTATCAAAGAGCGAATTGCTGGGCAATCCACCTACCTATCCTTGTCTCATCAGATATTTCATCGTGGAATCGGCGATGTAAGCGATGAATCCGCTATAAATTAAGTTGTAAAATACACTCCGCAGTCGATGAACTACACATACCTACAAGTAAGAAATTTTACCCAAATAAGAAACTGGTTAGTTCCACTTTTCTCTTAGTTGCACTGGGAGTGGAATCGTATGCTAACCCTTTCTTATTTCATGACAGTTCTATAGTAACGTGGTATATAATGGCATGGGTTTTACAATGGCTGATATTGATTAGTGTTACAAAGAGTTAGAGAGGCTTTCATAGCTGTCCGCAGTCAGCGGCCCTGGCGGGGTGTCAAAACAAAACAACTTGCATTAGTAGTACTACTAGCACCCGGCAATCCTACGCTAGAACCTCGAAAGAGAAAAATCCCCTTTTCCCGTACTCTCCCTCCCCTGTCTTTTCGTTTTCTCTATTAAATATACGCCCATGTTTTAATATGCGGGTAAAAGGGATATTATGCAATGACACGAGGGAATCTGCAGGATTTATGCTCCATGCCAAGGTGCACTGCCAGGCTATTATGCAGGTCCCCGGGTTCTTGTTGGATTTTAGGCCGTTTTAGAAAATAGAATTGGTATACCAGGATCCTATTACGCTTCATTGTGTGGAAAAAAAAGTGCCGATGAACAGACGCCGACAAAGTTGTCGCTGAGATATCCCGATTCTGTCAAATCTGACATACATCCGGCACGCTTGCCCGTATTTAGCATCTCTTCAGTGAGAAGCAATACGCTCTGATATTTGGTAAGACGCTGCGATTGATTAATTCACGCGAGTAGGTATCAGTCTATTGGTCACGTTTCTTGGTATGTTTGTTAGCTCGGTGAAGCCATATCTTCATCGGTAGATAGGAGCTGAATGAAAGAAATTTCGGGATGCTTTGTCAGTCTGTGCGCCGTAGATAACGTCCTATTTATGACGCCATGCTTTGAATGAAGCGCATACTTGTATGATATTGCCAATGGAACAATCAGGATCATCACACGATACTGATGAATAGGTTGTACAACTTGGATATGGACGCAGCCAATATATCGGGAGTTGTTTTCTCTCCCCAAAGCCATGCAACCCCAAAGTCGTACCTTGACCAAATCCACTCAACTCTCAGAGGTTCGGACATCTATGTGCCCCTTTGCAAAGCCCTCTCAAGCCTTCCACAAACGTGGCAAGAAATTGCCAGCCAACATCCTAAAATTGCTTCTCTGGAGCATGGCCTTACTTATGCAAGATATTTTCCCACGTGGCTCCAAACGGGAGACACGTCGGGGTTGGAAAATAACATGTCAGGGATTGTCACATTGCCACTGTTGACAATAATACACACTGTTCAATATGTTCAGTACCTACAGCTGACCGGCATTGCACATGCCGATTTCCTACTCAGCCTACGATCAGGAGGCGCTCAGGGATTCTGTGCCGGACTTATGGCGGCTATGATTGTTGCAGTGTCAAAGGACGAAACTGAAGTCATTGCGAATACTGCCAAAGCTGTCCGAATCTCCTTCGCCATAGGGGCGTTTGGTGAAGTAGGCTGTGATTCGACTTCGTTGAGTTCTACTACTATGGTAGTACGGTTGAAATCTGGCTCCGAAGTTGAAGAAATCACACGCGAGTTTCCAGAGGTAAGAATGATCCCCATACTCCTAATTTACGTATGCTAAAGATGTCGAACAGTCCTACGTTTCTGCGATATCCGACTCCAAGACGATAAGTCTCATCGCTCCTTCAGCAGAGATTGCTACAGCCCGGGCGTACGTCGAAAAACTGGGTCTATCATCCAAGATGATTCACATGCGAAGCAATATACATAATCCGAAGAATAGAGCTCTTGCAGAGGAGCTTTTGGGCTTCTGCCTCGGCAATGCAGACTTACAGCTACCAAATAGTGACAATCTGCAAGTTCCCGTACGATCGAACAGAACAGGCCAAGTCCTTACAAACTGCTCTCTCACAGCTGAAATCATAACAACCATTCTAACATCGTGTTGCGACTGGAATGCTGTCATCAACAATCTGGCACATGATCTCCAACAGACGGGAAATCAGTCTCATCGTATAGCCATGATTGGCCTCGGAGACTGCATACCTCTCCCACCGTTTCAGAAGAACGACCTTGATATCACCAAGTTGGATATCATGGGCATCACTGAAGGCTTAAAAAAACCTTCGAGGGATCAAAGTCTATCATCGCTTGATCTTTTCCCTCCCGGCTCAATCGCTGTGGTAGGCGCTGCTTGTCGCTTACCGGGAGCAAACACACTGGAAGAACTCTGGGAGCTCATTTCTCGAGGAGAATCCCGGCTTGAAAGCCTACGCGAGGATCGAGTAAAGCTAAAGGAATCTTTTCGAGCATCACAAGATAAAGATTGGACCACAGGGCGAATGTGGTTTGGCAATTTTGTGGATGGAATTGATAAGTTTGATCACAGCTCCTTTGGTATAAGTCCGAAAGAGGCAGCATACATGGATCCTCAGCAGCGTCTTCTCTTAAGCTGTGCCTATGAAGCAATGGATGCCAGTGGGTATCTACATAACCATCGACGAGAAAATGGCGACCCAATCGGGTGTTTCATCGGTGCGAGTTATACCGAGTATTGCGAGAATGTCACCGCATATGCTCCCTCAGCATTCGCCGCCACCGGAACCATTCGTGCCTTTCTTTCCGGCAAGATTAGTTATCATTTTGGCTGGACTGGGCCTTCCGAGGTTATCGACACCGCATGCTCAGCCTCATTAGTGGCTGTTCATCATGCCTGCCGAGCTATTCAGGCTGGTGACTGCCCAATGGCCCTTGCTGGCGGGGTTAACATCATCACCGGCATTCAAAACTACATTGATCTAGGGAGAGCCGGGTTTCTCAGCAAATCCGGTCAATGCAAGCCTTTCGATGAGTCTGCAGATGGCTATTGTCGGGCAGACGGTGTAGGGCTTGTTGTTCTGAAACCGCTCAGCCAGGCCGTTGCTGACAGGAATCATATCCTTGGCGTTATCCCTGCTTCGGCTACGAACCAAGGCGGCCTATCTCATGGAATTACAGTACCGCATGGCGATGCTCAGAAAGCACTTTATCGTCAGATGGTCAAAGCTGCGGGTATCGAACCCGAGCAAATTACGTATGTAGAGTCTCATGGTACTGGGACTCAAGTGGGGGACCCTATCGAAGTTGCCAGCATTCGCGAAGTATTTGGTGGACCATCTCGGCGATCTCCTGTGCACATTGGATCTCTCAAAGCCAATGTCGGTCATAGTGAAACTGCTGCTGGAGTTGCCAGTCTTCTCAAGGTTCTCGCCATGTTTGCTCATCGAGGCATTCCCCCACAGGCCGGGTTCAAAACACTGAATCCGAAAATCCCCGCTCTTGAGCCTGACAACCTAGGGATTGCAACTAGGCTGATACCATGGGAAGCAAAAACGCGTATTGCTTGTGTAAACAGCTATGGTGCTTCCGGAAGTAATGCTGCTCTCATCTGCTCAGAATGGAGTGCGGGGAGCGAGAAGCCAAAGACTACTTTATCGTCCTACCCGGTCTTCCTGAGTGCGAATACGCAAGAAAGCTTGAGAGCTTACGCCAGTCGATTGGCTTCATACATTCAAGACTCTGAACAAGGATTGAACATTGGCAGCGTCGCATTCACTCTTAGCGAGCGCCGAAAACATCATCGAATTCGGTGGTCTACCACGGCGCACAGTCTATCCGATCTAACACATCAATTGAAGTCAGATCTTGTAAATAGCGTTGAAATACCCAAAACAAGAAAACCAGTTGTTTTGGCTTTCTCGGGCCAGTCAAAGACGAAAATTGGCCTTGATCCAAGTCTATGCGACATGTATCCAAAGTTCCGAGCTCATTTGGAGAGCTGCAATAGCATCCTGCGAAACTTGGGCTACTCAGATATCATGTCTTCCCTCTGCCAGTCTGAGGCCGTCACAGACGTGGTTGCGCTTCATGCAGGCACATTTGCTGTTCAATATGCTTGTGCAAGATGCTGGCTAGACGGCGGATTACAGGTAGACGCAGTAATTGGCCACAGTCTCGGCGAACTCACGGCGTTGGCTGTATCCGGCATTCTCTCTTTGGAAGATGCTTTGTGTTTGGTTGCAAAACGAGCATCTTTAATCAAGGAGAAGTGGGGCGCTGACACAGGAGCAATGCTGGCTATCTATGCCGATTTAGAGACTGTACAGCGCATTATAGCAGACTCAGAGACGGAGTTTGTAGACGACGGAGTCGAAATCGCATGTTATAATAGCCCTACCGCTCATATTGTTGCTGGAAAGAAATCGTCTATCGCTAGGGTTGAGAGAATAATTCACAACAGCCCCGAGTTCAACGGCATCCGGTATCAGGGTCTTGATGTCAGCCATGGCTTTCACTCCAGGTTAACTGAGCCTCTGCTCCCAGATTTAGCCGAATTTGCAAACACATTAACATTTAACAAGCCTCGCATTCCTTTGGAGACTTCCACAAAGATACCAGTTAATGGCTTAACGCCTGGTTACATCGCTGAACACTCAAGACATGGCGTCTATTTTAGTCACGCCGTTCAACGACTAGAGAGTCGACTTGGGCCTTGCGTTTGGTTGGAGGCGGGATGGCATACACCGGTCATCTCCATGACGAAGAAGGCACTTCAAAAGACTGAAATGCACAGCTTCCATTCGCTGAGTGGCTCGTCCTCTGCAGTCATCAACATGGCAGCTAGCCTTTGGAAACAAGGCGTTTCTGTGACTTGGTGGGGATTCTTCTCTCCCGAAGAATCGAAACTCCGCCATGTGTGGCTTCCACCATGCACATTCGATGATTCTCGCCATTGGTTGGATCATGTAGATCGCGCAATCGAAATGCAGCAATCTCAGGCTCTAACTCAATCAACAAGCGGAGGAGCTACTCCCCAATCTACCCAACTGGTGAGCTTTATCGGTGGGATCGGCAGAGATGACGAATTTCGGCTACACACTCAGACTGAAAAGTACAAAACCATGGTCACAGGTCATGCTCTTCGCCAAAGACCCCTGTGCCCCGCATCAATGTACATGGAATCCGCTGTAATGTGCGCTCAAGAGAGAGGGGCTGATTTTGAAGGACAGACGTTCCACTTCCGTAAGATTGGCTTTCACAGCGGTTTAGGCTGTGATGACCGTCGAGAAGTGAATGTCGTCTTGGGAGAGGACACAGGCGCCGATTCATGGCGATTTTCAGTCAATAGCACTGATAAAGAAGACCCAAGGCCTCTGCAAACAAAACACGCAGATGGACAATTTGAGGTATCAGTAAAGGCGCCAGATTACCGGATTTATGAGGCATTGATACTGGAACGCATGGAAACCTTGCTCAAGGATCGCAACGCAGAGCATCTGATGAAAAGAACTGCGTATGCCCTATTCTCAAGAGTAATTGAGTATTCCGATCTCTTAAAGGGCATTTCGTCCATCACCCTGGCTCCCGGCCAAGCTGTAGCCGAAATCGAGGTCCCAGCAGAGACATTCGACAGTCGTGAGAGTACCGTTGATCGATTTATGGATGCCATATCGCTGGATACGTTTATTCAGGTCCTCGGCTTACTCATCAACACTAGCGGGAAGAATGCTGGTGACGAAGTCTTTGTTGCAACCAGTATAGCTAACATGACGATTCTGCCATGTGATTTTAAGAGCCATCGAAGGTGGGCTGTGTATGCCATGTTTAGTATGGATGGAGATAAGAGAGCAGTTGGAGACGTTTTTGTCTTTTCTGGAGACAGAAGGTTAGTCGTTTTTGGGTCACAAATATCCTTCACAAAAGTACAATCCAGTGTACTTGAAGGACTTCTCGATGGCACCAATCCGCGAATGAACATGGCCAAGGCCCGCAACCCTGAGACTAGAATTGAACAGACTAGAGCTTCGGTCATTGCGAAAGAAGAACCTGGCACAACGCAAACACTCGACCAGCGCACAATGATTGGTAATTCTTCAAAGAAGTCACAGGAAACTCACCACAAGTTTGACGACATCAAGGTTCTGATCGCCAGCTACGTTGGAATATCGGCCTACGATATTCACGAAGATGAAAGCTTCAGCAGTTTGGGCTTAGACTCACTGTCTGCTGTCGAGCTTGTAGACGAGTTGCGGGTCAAGTTTGGCATTGATATTTCTGCGAGCGATATCTTGACAGCTCAAGTGGCTGAGCTTCAAAATTACTTTCTATCCAATGGGGGAGAATCGAGCGCGACAACGAATTCACACAGCACTATGGCGGGTGAGCTACCGAAATCTACAAATGGAGACAAGCTGTTAACAAATGGCCTCACTATTGAACATGAGGATAGGCATGAAAGTGTCAATGGATTTGCCAGCGGAGATACCAATGGCAACGCTACCGAGTATACAAATTACCATCTAGCCAAAACACCAAAGCCTCGACAACATATCAGGCACCGGATTGAAACAGTGACTTATAAAGAGGTGGATGGCATCGAAATTGCAGCAGACATCTTCATACCGCTGGAGCCACCCTCAGAGATCATGCCTATAGGTACATTCAACCATAAACCTGTCTATGATTATCGATGAGTGACTAACTTTGTCTCTCAACAGCACTAATGATTCATGGCGGCGGCCATCTGACACTCTCAAGAAAGGCTGTAAGGCCCTCACAAACATCGTATCTGCTTTCACATGGAATTCTGCCAATTAGTCTAGACTATCGACTATGTCCCCAGGTAAATATCATCGACGGGTCCATGACAGATGTTCGAGATGCCTATATATGGGCGAGAAAAGATCTTCCCTTGCTTATGCAGGCAAGGAGTATTAAAGTTGATGCTTCAAAGATTGTGGTTGTTGGTTGGTCTACTGGCGGGCATTTGGCAATGACTACTGCCTGGACAACACTAGCAGCTGGATTGCCACCTCCATTAGGAATCCTCGCATTCTACTGTCCAACACATTATGACCCTTCAGGTATTTACTATTATCCCACCAATCTCATCTCTTCCTCCTTTTTCCTATTAACATGACCCAGATGACTCACTGAGAATGGGCAAGGAGTATCAGCATCGTACCATGTCTATGAGCGAGATACAAAACTCGCTAGGAGCTCAGGTGGTATGTAGTAATTGTTAGTGGATACAACTATATTCGAGCTGATGCTTACATGTTCGCAGGTCACGAGCCACGCATTTAACAGCACTGATACAACAAACATGGGCTGGGTCAAACCTGGGGATCCCCGCTCAGAGCTTGTCCTAGCTCTCGTCAAAGAGAAAAACGGGGTAGCCCTGCTATTAGACGGAATCCCCACTGATGGAAATACACTGGGAGTCCCAGAGCCAGAGCGCGTCGCAGCTATCAGCCCTCTGGCTCAAGTTCAAAAGGGCAACTACCACACACCGACCTTTGTCATCATTGGGGACGAGGATGAAATCGTGCCATTCCATACTTCGGTGGACTTTGTGAGCACTCTTAACGAACAGGGAATAAAGAATGGATTCATTCCGGTACCAGGACAGCGCCACATTTACGATCTAACGCTGAGTCCCGGAATGGCGAAGTGGGATGATTGGGTGGCCCCGGGTTACAATTTCCTATTTGAACTACTGGGGATTGAGACGGAATAAAGGCATAATTGCTGGATTGACTATTTACACTGTAATAGTATTATTCGTTGCTCTTCAATATGCTCGCAATTCGACTCATCATGACACCAAAGTAGATGAGACAAATTTGGTAGAACATAATGAGTTCCTCACTGGGGTGTTGCCATTTATGGACCATGGCCGGGTACGAGATAAATCGATTTATTCATTACAGTTACAACTCTGTAGACGCAATAAGAAGGTCGGTAAATATGGTGTGATCATTGTATCATTATTGATACATACATCTGTTCAACTAGCACGTAATCAATCTTTATCACATATGACAACACGTGCTAGCATAGCAACAACGCTCTATATTCAGGAGAATGGTACGGTGGCACGCGCGTAGCTACAGTCTTATGCAACTAACGTTTATACGAGGGGAATAAGTCATCTTTTTGCTTTAATTTGTCCTTCTAGCTTATGTAAGTATTGCTTGTTACCATTGCTGCTCACGAAATGTAAGCTAAGCGTTATACGTCCTTTGGATTGCGGTACATCATATCCTATTTTGCTATATTCGCCGATCGGGTGGCTTCCGTTTGCTGTCGGCGATTTACAAGGTATAGCAGGCAATATAGGTTCCTTGTGGAGTTGTTGTAACCTGACCAGGGGCCAATACATGAAGGAACTCACTGCCCCCACCATGTACGGAGCAGCTTCCGCGGAATTGAAAAAACCGGACCCCAACCGGCAGCTCAATCTTTAATCCAGGTAGCCTGCTTTTTTTCCAGTACCGCACATATCCAGCGATGACATCCTTGTCCAAGGCTGTGAGTTCGCGAAGGGTTGCCGAACCCTTGCGGCTGACATCTGTTGCCATAACAACCGTACCCGAAGAGGCAGTTATGAAGTAGAGCTTGAAGAAGTCATAGAGCTTCTTGACAGGATAGACATCGGTGTCTTTGTCATCTGTAGCCGCTACTCGGTCTAGCCAGTCATCATATGGAAGTGAGTTTGTTATCCCGAGCTCGGCTCGGACAATTTCCAAGATCTCGCCCCATGTCTGTCTCACAGGGTTCTCCACGTGGGTGACCAGGCCAGGGGCTGCTGGATTCAGGAGGAGCTCAGTTGTCACTGCAGCTGCATCATCAACCGGGATCCACGAGACCGTCTGCGACACAAAGTTAGTGCTTACTTAAGAGTACCTGATACACGTATTTACGAGAGACTCGGAGAGAGACACCTACCCCTTGTATCGTCGGCAATATACCCAGGCTTTGGGAAGTTCGAATAAGCATTGGGATCTGCTCGATGACATTCCAGGCACTAGTCTTCCGCGCCCCCGTCAACTGGCCGCATCGAGCAATAGACACCTCTAGGGCGTCACTGTAGAGCAGCGATGCCTCTTCCAGCATCTTTTCGCAGACTAGTTTTGCATCGGCGTATCCAACGCCACAGGCGGCGCTTTCCACCTTCAGGGGAGTCTCAGGGATACTGTGTCCTGGATCGTCCAGCCCCAGTTTTGCAAGGACAGAAATCGACGATATGAACAAAAATCGGACCTTTTGCGGCGCTTCGACGGACAGCTGCAAGAGATTCTTCAAATAGGCAAACTGGTAGTCGAAGGATGGCAGTCGCATATGGAAGTTCATCGGCCACGCCGCGTGCAACACATGAGTAACCGTTTTCGAGACCATGGCGTAAACCATAGGCGGAAGCCCCAAATTGTCTGCCGTCGGGTCGATTTCCAGGGCTGTAACCTTTGTCCACTCTGCATCGGTTAATTCTACACCCTTGAAAACAAGAGAGGCCTTGTCGACTTTAGATCCTCCAGGAACTGGGCTGATTACGCTGCCGGGGCGTTTTCTCAACAGACAAACAACCTTGGCAACTTGAGGTGACTTTGCTAATTCCGCCAACGCATAGGATCCTAGGCTGCCCGAACTGCCTGTCAACAGCACCACGGCTCCTTCAACAAGTTTAGCAGCGCCTTCAGGGTTGCCTGCCTCTGCAGTTCTGAGAGACTTGACGGAATAACGCTGAGTAAAGTTTTGCACCTCTTTGCCAAAGGTTGTTCCGCTCGTGCTCGACGAGGCATTCTGTCGAAGTGCATCTGCCATAAGCCTAACAGAGTAGTTGACATAGACGAAATCTCTCCTAATAACATCAGGCGACGTTTCTGTAGCTGCGGATAGAAGAATTCTTCGCAATGTTGTAGCTTGCAGAGAATCTAGACCCAGAGTAAAGATATTGTCCTCGGTCGTCCAAGCTTCTGGTGACACTCGTAACTTAAGCCGCTTTTGAATCAGCTCTTTCAGTTCTTGCTCTAGGTTTGCGTAGTTGAGCGGCGGTACATCAATAGCACCATTGTCCAAGTCTTTGTAAACTTGGGTAATGTCTGCCTCAAGCAGCTTGAATACCTCTTTTCGCGCAATGGATCCTTTGTCTGTTCTAGGAACCACAACGCTGGATGATAGGACAATTATGGCGATAGGGGAGTAAATTCTTGCCGTGGCGTCCATCCGCTCGCCCGCCTGGACAACAATGGGCCAAATCTTGTTCTTAAACTTCTCCTTCTCGTCATCGGCGATGGGATCTGTAGGCTCTACAATCACACCAATCTCGAATTGGTTCTCTCCAAACGCAATGGCCGACTTGACCAGCCCAGATTCCGTCAATGCAGTCTCCAGGAGTAGAGGGTTGACTTTTTCACCGTTCGCAAGAACTACCACGTCGTCGTCGCGGCCAACCGCAGCAAAATCAGTTTCGGGAAATGCTTCGTTTCGAATCAGTTGATCGGCAATCTCGAATGGCTTCTCAGCGCCAAAGGGGAACACTGTCAGCCTGAACCGTCGTTCGCCATCGTGAGGATCCAACTCTGAAACCTTGAATAGCATGTCTTTTCGTAGTCTGAAATACTTCCAATCGTATCCATCCTTGGGCGCAAATGTCTTGGTGAGGGGACCTGTCTCTGTCGTTCCATACAAGTTAAGGAGTCGAATTCCTGCAGCTGCAGCGGAGGCTCCAAACGCGGCACTGAGAGCACTGCCTCCCGTTCCAACAAAATCCAGTTTGGCTAGTGTCTTCAAACCCACCTCGTTCGGTAGTGCGGCCATGTCCTCGAGAAGAAAAGGGACTGTCATCATACCCGTTGCGCCGGAAGTGTTGACCAGGTCTACAATCGAGTGAGCATCGGGAATACGGTCAGAGGCTGGGAAGCACACAGTCTTTCCAATCGACATGGACAGTCCAGGAGCAAGTAGACCGAATCCGTGGAAAAGAGGAAGGGTAGAGATGACAATCCCCTGGGCCTCTTCTTCTTTGTCGAAATCGCCATGGCTGACAGAGAATACTAGCTGTCGGTGAGTGAGAGCAATTGGCTTTGGAAGACCAGTGGTACCGGACGAATGCAACAGCAGAATGTTGGCATCAACGTTTTTCGGATAAGCAGAGTCTCTTTTGACCCTCTTGTCTTCTGCCACATCGTAAAATGAGCTGTATGGCTGACCGACATGAATATCGATGAGTTTGACGCCCCCAAAGGCTCCCTTGGTGGCCTGTGCGATCCTCTGTGAGATGATAAGGGAAGACGCTTCGGTGCTTTTTAGAAGATGGAAAATAGCCTCAGGACTGAGGCGTGCAGAAAGGACGAGCGGCTGTTACAATTAGATCTCTGAGATACGATGAATATGAAAAGGGTGGGGAAAGGGGAACAAACGGGAATACCCATGGACACCAGAGCAAACTGATGCACTATCAGGCCAAAGTCACTTTCCATGAGTAAAGCGACCGGAGGTCTCTCAGCCAGACCATTCTTAGTTGCGGCGGTCGGCACTTTGACGTTGTCTGCAATCCATTGAGCGCACTGGTCAACTGCAACCTTGAATTGTGCATTGGTGACGTCGATGAACGGTCCGTTTGACCGAGCCTGAATGCAAAAGAGGTGGTCGGGGTTATGGACGGCATTAAAGTCAATTAACTCTGGCAAAGAGTGTACATGATCTTCTTTTCTCTCTGAAGAGAAGAAGTCAACTTTAGCTTTAACAAATGCACGCATAGTGATCGAGTTATAGATTTATGCTTTGACTTGATGGCTAAGTGTTTGTGATATGCAGCATATGTGGCTATGCCGTAGATTATATATATTTATAGGACAATTGTTAAAAGCATGATTCCCGTAATTGCAAAACCTCACATCTATTAAAATTCAGTATAAAAGTAAGAGCTAACATTACTCACAAGTTACTCGTAGTTCAGACTAGAACAAAGTCCTCATTTAGAAGTCTATAGTTTTTATGCGTTTTCAGACATTTGGCCAAGAATTATAATCCGCCGCCTACACATGACTATTTACAAATTGGTAAATCTCACCGACGCATATGAAATTAGTCTATTGAACAGCCGATGGCATTTAATCCCTAGCTATATAATCTAAAGATAATGCACCAAGCGTCCATCTAGTTTATACAGCTGGTAGCCATAATACAGACACTCTTAAAGACAAGTAACGTCACATTAACCGTTATGATCCAATTTATGTCTGCTACAATATAATTTGTAGTATATGAAAATAATAAGGCGACATCGAGTGGCACTTCAACTACGTCAGTTTCGGCTGCGATGCCCTGGTGCTAGTTAACAGCTATCTGAAGATGGTTACCTAGAAACGTTTCTAGTCAGCTTCAGTGCTGAATATGTAATCTTTAGGTAGCAGATATGAAATGAATCGTGAATTTTGGTAAAATGTTTGCCATAGATCAAGTGGTGTTGCTTTGGTTTGCCCGCAATGAGTTACAACTGACAGTGCTGCTAGTTGGATATTTCTTCCATCACTTTTTCGTTTTCATGCGGAGCGCGATTAAACATCTGACGAAATATGATACCAAATAAACACATAGCTGAGAAGACATCTCGTTTGCGAAAACAAGCGGAGTGAGATGGCACATCAACTAACTGCTCTTCTTCCTGCGAAATAATCTTTTCTTCCTATTTTTCCTTTGTCTATATACAATGATATGTACGGAGTAAAAGTCAAAGAGTGTGCCACCATGAAAATAGCATTCTCCGTAACTTAGATGGCACATCTTCATTTTCCTTAGGCGCGTACAAGACCAAGACCTCCCTTCTTCAGGGTGGGAATAAATCCATTGATTGCGTCGGTTCCGAAGCTATTGATGTTCATGGTATCCTCTGTTCTCATCATCTGCCTAGCCCGAATGTGATCTACAACAGTTCGCTGCTGAGGAGAAAGGTCAACTTGATACGCTGTATCTGGATTCTGACCGAGCTTCTCCAGCATGCTTGAGCGATCTTCGGGCTTAACCGGCTCAAAGGCGTTGCTGCAAAACTCGAGAGTTTTGGAGAGCTCATCCTGGGATAACTTGCTATCCACGTCCGCTGTTCCTTGAATCACTATGAGAAAGGTCAATATGCGAGATCTTTGTCTTAAAGGCAGGAGTTACTCACCAGGCCTGAAAAAGGCAAACGCGCGGTCAAAATTGTCTTCGTCGAAGTCGCTTAGCACCGGCTCATTTTGAGCTCGAATTTGTCTATAGGCGCTCAGGACGACCAGCAAGAAGCGGACATAGCTATCGGCAACTTTCTTGGAATGCCAGTCGGCTGCTTCTTCTTCGGAGCAATCTCCCCTGATTGCCGCCGCAATAGTAGTGGCTGCAGACAGGCCACCGACGAAAGCCAAGTGAACACCAGAAGAAAAGTACGGGTCAATGAAACAGCCAGCATCTCCAGCGATTCGTGCATGGGGAATAGCGTATCCTGAAGCGCTGTACGAATAATCCGAAGCGGATTTAATATCTGTGATGAGCTCTCCATTCTCCATGAGCTTGCTGAGATCAGGCGCCAGCTCCTTGAGACAGTTCAAGTAAAATGTCTTGGAGTCAGGAGAGCCCATCTGCGACTTTCTCTCAGCAGACATCTTTTGATTCATAACAACACCAATGGAGACAGTGCCGTTGTGCAATGGGATGAGCCACGCCCAGCCGCTTTCATCTGTATCGATAGTCAGTTTTCAGAACTTGTCAGAACAAAGATGTAAGTACAAACCTTGCAATGCCTCAAAAAATGGAGAGTTTTCTCTCGGCGTCCCTTTTCCATATGCACCTGCACCCTTCCAGTAGCCCCAATTAGCAACATTCTTCAAACCTTGGTTGTATCGACGATTCTTCAAGTGTTTTGTGCTGAGCAATCCCACACGACCACTTGCGTCAACAATGTAGTCGAATTTGATCTCATGAGTGGAGTTATCATCCTTTCGCAAGTAGGTCGCTGAAACAGGTCGGCCGGGATACTCGTGAGGCAGTTCCCCTGACCCTTTGTATGGAGCGTCAACGAAATTAATCTTCTTGATTTGAACGCCGTCAAATGCCTTTGCGCCGCTCTTTGCAGCGTGTTTGAAAAGCAGGTGGTCTGCCTCTGATCGAACTACATTCCAAGCATAGTTCTCAGGGCCGCCTGCAGCAAGAAAATCTGTATCTGTTTTGCGCAAAGACAGGTTAGCATTTGATATAGGCATTCAATAAGCATAATACACGTCTACTTACATCCTTCCCGCTTTCTAGGGTTCAGCTTGAAAGCTGCGCCAACCTACAGTCAAAAAGAGCGTTAAAACAAGACCAAGGTTTCATTTTGAGTAATATTTTAGTTCAGGCCGAGGTTACCTTTTTCGTAAATCCATAATTGTCAAACTCTGAGTCTACATCAATGAATCTGAGAAAGTGGCGCATCGACGCCAGCATACTCTCTCCGATATGGTATCTAATACTAATTAGTGGTTTGTCCTTACTCTCTGTATCTAGATGACTTTGGGTGTAAAGCAACACCATGAATCTTGAATCTTGAGTAACAAAAGGGCTACCTACCGTGGAAACTTATCAGCCTCCAAGATGACCGTGTCAATGCCCTCCCTTGCCAAAGCAGAGGCAGCGTATGAGCCAGCTGGACCCCCGCCAACGACGAGGACCGTGCATTTTTCAGGAATTGTCATCTTTCTAGCGGATGCTGTTTATTCGTCTTGGTAATGATTACGGCGAGATGGGCTTGTTATTATTCCATGCATGCATTGCACGTCGACCCAAAAGAGTCTATTTGTATATTTCTTATTAGACTACTATCAATATTACCATAGCAAAAAGTCATACTAGTTATCGTGTGGTATCCAATTATGCCCGATGCAAGCAATAGAGACATTAGCAGGGATAAAAGCCTTGCTTATGTGGGATTACTTCTGTAACTCAGGTACCCGCAACATGTCGGGATATTATTAAAGCCAAGCAATATTTGTCGGCACGTAACAGACTAGGTCAAATGGAAAATCCTGATTTTAGTTAAAATTGGAAAATTCGCCGCAGACACAGTTGCGCCCCAACAGCTGAGACGCTAGTGAGGGATTGGATTTCCTAGTTGGTAGAGTCGATCGCCGCGGCTTAGATAGCGCATATTGCTCTCGTGTCATATAAGCACCGATGGACTGCTTCCTTTCGGCAATGCAATGGGATGATGCTGATCAAAGATTCCATTGCTTCAATCAAATGATATAATAAATTGTAATACGCTAAGCCTACTGTTTATTTATTTTCAAACTTGGCTTGGACATGATTAAGTAAAGCATCGCACTTCTTCCTCGTAGAATTAGCCCAATTATTGCCAAATTCCCTGAAAATAATAAGCCATTACATCTTTTTTATTTGGTACTAGTTATACTGGTTCGCCTTGCTTTATCTCCGTTAAAACTATCACTCTTGGCTCCGAGTCACTGCAAAGCCTTGCTGAAGCATTAACTGGTCCATTCAACGTGGGATTCTCACATATATATAGACTGCCCTACACTTGCAAAGTCACAAGGGCTACTTGAGTCTCTCTATTGCAGCAACTTTGGTGGCAGTCTACAAATGATCACAATGGCTCCTGGAAAAGTCTCTCCTCCTCCTCTCTATTCACCTCCCACAAAAGGGCTCCTATCGTATCTGCCAGCATCATGGGTACCCTACGCCGAGCTCATTCGACTTGACAAACCACATGGCATCTACATGATTTTATACCCCTACATCCTAGGCACCCTATACGCAGCCAAGATTTCATCCGCTCCGCTGCCTCTACCTCTGGTCATTAATCGTATCATCCAACTTACGATATGGACCTTTTTCCTCCGAAGCGCCGGCTGCGCTTGGAATGACAACATCGACCAAGATTATGACAGGCAGACGGCTCGGTGCAGAAACAGGCCGATAGCACGCGGCGCAATCTCAACTTTTCAAGGGCACGTCTATGCCACCGCACTGATAGCTCTCGGCTTCTTATCCTTGCAAGAGTTTCCCTTTGAGTCCAAGGCGTCTGCCGCCGTGGCTGTCGTGTTGGCATGCGTCTACCCTTTTGGAAAACGCTTCACACATTTTGCCCAAGTTCCTCTAGGTGCAACGTTGTCTGTCGCTATTGTTCTGGCACCCTATTCCGTAGGCGTGGATCCTCTCTCGGAAGCAAACATTCTGCCAACAGCTAGCCTTGTAGCCTGCATCATCATGCTTGTCATGTTCTACGATGTCGTCTACGCACGTGCGGATACGGCCGACGATTTGAAGTCCGGGGTCAAAGGCATGGCGGTTCTCTTTCGCAATTGGATGACAACATTGCTTCTGTCTCTGATTACTGGCATCACAGCGCTTCTCTTCGTTGCAGGACAGTCTACTGGAATGAGTGCCTTGTTCTTCCAGCTATCTGTTACGGGCCCGGCTGTCTGCCTTCTCACTATGATTACTCTGCTATCTAATAACTCCAAAAGCTATGCTTGGTACGCCGGAAAGTGCTATGTTCTAGCTATTGTTAGCTTGCTAGGTGGATTCGCTGTGGAATATTATAAGACACTCGTGTACTAAGATAGAATTGATGGCTAAAAAGTAGAAAGGCGATCATGGTGGGATCGTATGCATTATGTTTCTTCATATTATAAGATTAGTTGAGTGTGACGATGGGCATTAAATATCCAGTGGCTGTACTGTCAATATTGAGAAGGCAAGGAGAAGGAAATAAACAAAAAAAGGTTCTTATCAACTGTTGCATTTTTACTATTACTTCTCATGAACAATACTTATAGTACTCATGCTAACAAAACTCTCGATGCACCAATCACCAGGGCGAGGTAGAACTACTTGTACCTGCAATCTGATGTTTTTTTACTACCAACTGGAATTGCATTTACTAAGCGCTCAAGTTATATAACCAACAAGTACATCTCTAACTCAACCAAGCAATATCTTTTGCGGTAGGCCTCTTCAAAATATTAAGCAAATCACAATTTAAGCCCTTTTCAGTTAATAAGTAGTGCAGTCGAATAGCAGTCATAGGCGTTCCTCCAAGATCGAATAGCGTCAGATTAGGTGTAATCTCTGTCAAAGGTATTCCCAGCGCCTCAGAGAATATGCCGCAAATCTCAGCAATTCTACTCTTGAAAGCAGGCATAGCCAACAAGGGATTAATGTACTTGACGGTTTGGAACGAGGAGAGGATCTCAGCTGGCGCTAAACCAGAAACAAGACCCTTGATTACTATAGGCATGTAGGAAATAATAGCTGCCATCTGCGACGGAGAGATATTGGAAGCATTGTACTCAATTCCGCAGTGCAACCCATCTCGTTGTTCGCTGAACTCCAGCTGCAGTGGGAACTTGGCCCCTCGCGCTCGGATAGGTTTGCTTGAGATTTGAGCTCCGGGTATCTTGAGAGAGTGCTCCAAGGCATCTGACTGCCAGTGATAAATCACCATGACATCAAAGAGAGACTTCTTATCCTTTGCTAGCTGTAAAATCTCAGCGTAAGGTATCTGGTTCTCAGTTGCAAGATTAACTTCTGTAGTAATGTCGTTAATGAGGCGTGTAGAGTCGGCCATGTTATCTTCGTTGAGGGCAAAGCGTACTGGAAGTCGGTCAAGGAATAATCCCATCAAGCTTCCTGATCCAGGCTCGTCTCTGCTCATATACGGAATGCCAAGCGTGATGTCGGTGTTATTGAACACCGCTGAAACTGTAAGCGCGGTTGTAGCCAGGGCTAGTCGTTGTGAAAAGCCCGCACTATCTGTGGTCGGTATAACGAAAGATTGGTAGCCAGGTATTTCGGTGTCAAGAGTTTGCGTCTCGGGGTTGTCCAAAAACTCAATAGACTGCATACCCTCAACTCGATTCTTCCAGAACTTGCGCTTAGCCGTGAATTCAGGTGTCGTAGGTAGCTTGCTATTCTGCTGAAGCCACTGAGTCCATTCAATATAGTTACCCTTGTGAGAACTGGCATCTCCGTTCTGTTTATCGGGAGTGATACCATTAACTGCTGACTGGTATTCATCACTGACTTCTTGTAGCAGAATGGCAAGAGAGGCTTTGTCTGTGATTATATGATGAGTGATGAGTGAGAGCGAAGTCGTCATTTTCGAATTCTCGTCTCCTTGGCTCCAGATGACCACCCGAATCAATTGATCCTTGGCTAGATCAAATGGCTTATCAATCAACGACTGGAATTCCTTGGAATCTAACGCGCCTCCAGTAAAAACCAGCGGTTCAGTAACTTCGTCGCTGATCAAGCGAAACAATAGCCCATTTTCGAGGACATAGCGAGCCCGAAGAATTGGGTGTCTCTGGATCACGGAGACCACAGCACGCTTTAGCAATGTAGTGTCTACATCTCCTTCGATGATAAACTGAAATGCGGTGTTGAGAAGAGATTTGGTGGTAGTCACGGTATGCCAAACATATAACTCTTCTTCCAATTCTGATGGTACTTGGGGTGCAGCCAGACTTGTTGGGGTAGATAGGTTGGATAAGAAGGATCTGAAAGTAGTGAGTCCATCTTCTAGATCTCCTTGAGACTTGTATCCGTCAATGGCTTGCGCGAGGCCGGATAAGACCCTTTCTCTGATCAGAAGTGGCATGGGGATATGATAGCCAATAGACTCAGAAATCAGCCGAGCCGCCTTGATAGCTAACAAAGAGTTTCCGCCAATAGCCAAAAAGTCATCGTCTCTAGTGATGTGTACTTTATTATCGTCTTCGAAGTTGAGAATCTGGCTCCAGACTTGTGCAATAATCTTCTCAGTTGGTGTTGAAGGGGCATCTCCCTGGTCTTTGTACTCAGTGGCCAGCAACTGAAGTGCTTTACGGTCAATCTTGAGGTTTGATGACTGTGGCAGAGACTCGAAGGCCATGACTTGAGCAGGACAAGCATAAGCCGGCAGCAATGTCTTCATTTTACGAGAGACTGCCGAAGTATCAACGGTGCTTGGTGTAATGAAAGCAACAATGCGGATACCGTCAACAACAATGGCAGCGGCACGCTGTATGGCGGAATCAGCTCGTACGAGAGCTCTTTCAATCTCCTCCATTTCGATTCGGAATCCTCGCACTTTCACTTGGTTGTCAATGCGACCCACATAGGCGACTTTCATGTCTTCTGTCCAACAACCCAAATCTCCTGTCTTGTACATAAATTTGCCAGGGGAGAAGGGGTTTGGCAAAAACGCAGCCTTGGTTTGGTTAGGCAAGTTCCAGTACCCACGGGTCATTTGTTCTCCAGAAAGATAGATTTCTCCTGTGATTCCTGGAGGAACAAGACACTGGTGGTGGTCCAACAGATAAAGATCCAAATGAGGGACGGCTTTACCGATAGTTACTTTGTCGCCGGGAAGAAGTTCAGTCCCAGTTGATATAGGAGCGCACTATTCACATCAAGTTAATTAGATTGCTGATTTATTCCACAGAAGCAGTGATAGAGTATATAGCTTCGATATCTTACCTCACTCGGTCCGTAAAAGTTGAATAAGCGCTTGTGCGACCACGCATCAGCAAGACTTTGAGGCACAGCTTCTCCAGCAAGACCAATAGTGTCAAGATTTGGGTACTCTCCCGGTGATAAAGCTGCCAGAAGCGAAGGGGTGGAATGCGCTGCATCAACCCGTTTGAGATGACCCAGCGGATCGTTGGGGTCCTTTAAGACCAGTGTACCGCCATAGCAAATTGTACCAAAGATTTCAACCAGAACCACGTCAAACCCTATTGAAACAATCAGTCAGAAAATTGATCTTTCACACTATTCGTTATATTTTTGTTATACAAAACTCACCTAGAGCGTAGACTTGGCCATTGCGACGACCAGGCCCAGAGAAGAGACGCGTAGGCTCATGGTCGATGACCATGAGAAGGCTGTGATTGTGCAACGCAACACCTACATCACGATGTTAGCCCTGATAATGTAGTGTCTGTGATATGTCATACCTTTCGGAATTCCAGTGGAACCTGAAGTGAAAACAAGATAGATGACGTCCTTTGGCTTTGAGATGGTCTCGAGTTGTTGTGGTTGTGTCTCGCAGGATGCAACAAACTCTTCAGAAACTATGATGTGCTTCTCTGATGTATTCTGGATTGCTCGCGCACAATTTTTATTCGCGGCAATATAAATCGAAGCGCCACTCTGTTCTGTGATGATTTTGATGCGCGCTGCTGGGAGATTCACATCGATTGCGCAACAAATGCAGCCTGCTTTGAGCACCGCTAAGATTGCCACAACCCAGTGAAGAGAGCCATCAGTAAGAATGCCAACAACACTCCCTGGCTTTGTGATGGATCGCAGGTGATTAGCTAGCTTATTGGCGGCCTCGTCTAGTTCCCGATAAGTCATTGAACCGCGCGTAGACTCCAAAGCTCTCAAATCTGGCCATTTCGCGGCAGAAGCCTCAAATGCGCCTTTGATGGTATCATAGCCTTGGTAATTGCCAACTCGGCCTCTTGGCGGATTCAATAAGTTATGTCTTTCTTCTCCTGTGATAATCTTGTCTCGAACATCCTGGGTCAGAGTATTCTTATTATCGAGTAGCCCTTGGATTGCACTCTTGAAATGGCTCAACAGGCCTGTGATACTCCGCTCAGTATATCGCAAACCGTCGTATAAGATACGGGCACGAAGGCTGCCATCGTCTTCTGCTTCAAGTAGCAAAGAGATGCCAAACTCCATCATGTCATCGCGCTCAATGCTCCAGGGCTCTGGGAGTGCCTCGCAAGCTCCTCCCATCGTTGGAAGATCGTATTCCATGACCACAATGGTCTGGAATGCATTGGCTATTCTATCTGCTGGCAGTTTGGCCACAGTCTTGTCAGAAGACCATTGGAACTCCAGCATCTTCAAAAGCTGACTCTGTGTAGCTGAAAGCATTTCCGCCACAGTCTGTTCCTCCTTGAACTCTAAAGGAAATGGCAATGTGTTAAGGAGTGGTCCAGCTACTCGATCGACATTCATGGTATCAATGTTTCTTCCAGAAAACACTGCGCCAAATGCCACCCGATCAGTGAAGCTGTAGTTTGATAGAACCAGGCCCCATGCTGCGTAGATCATCGTTGCTGGTGTAATTCGCCGAAGACGTGCTTTAGACTCCAACTCATCTGGTGTAAAGCTGAGGTTCAATTGAAGGCTTTTAGACCAGTCAGCAGCTGGGGTATCGGCGGGAGGCCTTGGCAGAGTCAACTGTGGCTGCGTCAAACTATCCTCCAGGAGGGCATCCCAGAATGCGTTGCCTTGGGCATCTTCCTGCAGCCGCGCTTGAGTCTTGGCAATGCTGATGAACTGTGGAGGGTCTGGGAGAGATTTGCCGTCCAAGGCCAGTCGAAGCTCTTCTAATATCACACTGAATGACCAACCATCCGCTATACTGTGATGTACAAGAGATAAGAGCGTAGAGCCGATGTTAGGAACGGTGATGAGTCGGTAAGCAGAGATGGGCATGAATGTATCTCCGTGCTCAATGTAGGAGATTTTCTTGCGCATCTCTTGGGAGCGGGCCTGGATAACGCTTTGCAATTGATCTTTTGTTGTCTCCTCATTGCCCCAGTCAAGGTTAAGCTCTGGGTGCACCTCTTGTAATTGATCCTTCAGATTAAATGTAGTGCGAAAAATTGAGTGCCGCTCAATGACGCGGTGCCATGCAGACTGGAATCTGCTTCCACTCAACGTTTTGCCTGTGTGAGGTAAAGTGATCCGTAGTAGCATATAATTCACAGTAGGATTTCGAAGTCCTGCTTGAATCATCTTAGCTTGGAGAGTCGACAAAGGCCCTGTGGTAGGGGTCTGCGCTTGATCTGCTGCATCTCCTTCTTCCTCTTCAAGCTCCTCTATGGCATCATGAATGGCAGCTAGATCTGGGAGGTCAAAGAGCATACTAAGTCGCACGTGAAAGCCTTTTGTTCGTAAAAAGGATAAGACTTTCAGCCCTGCCAGTGAGTTTCCACCCAGTTCCGCAAAGGAACTGTTATTTGTTATGTCTGACAGAGGAATCGATGTAGCAAAGGAGAGCGCAGCCTTCAATACATCCATCTTTGAAGCGGTATCAGAAATGCCTTGCAATGAACCACCATCCACTGCTTGCGAGCTTTCAGCGTCCAGCAATGCTTGTAGAGCCCGATTATCGGCTTTGCCATTGGGAGTGAGAGGGAGAAATTCCACTGCGCGAATCAAATCTGGTATAATAAAAGCGTCGTATTCCAGAGATAGGCCCTTTCGCAAAGCAACGCCGTCAACGGTTTCCGGCGTTACAAAGGATACCAATCGGCCGCGATACATGAAAGCTGTAGCCGCCATGACATTGGGGCTATTGCTGAGCATGGGGATCACCTGGGCATCAAGGTTGATAAGAAATCCACGGTTTTTGACAAAGCTGTCCTTTCGACCAGCGAATTCCAGTCCGTGATCTGTAAATCGGCCAAAGTCTCCAGTCCGATAAATTCTTTCGCCTTGCCAGAACACAAACTTTTCGGCTGTGAGCGCTTCATTTTCGTAATAGCCCCTAGCCAAACCCGGACCCGTTAAGCAGATTTCTCCGTAATCAGACTCCTTTTCTCCATCAAGCAATAATACACGTCCATTCGACATTGGACGTCCCAGAGTGATCGGCTTATCGGCATGGAGTCGTGCCACAAGCGAAGCAATGGTGGTTTCTGTTGGCCCATAGAAATTATAGATGGTAGAAGTCGGTAACGATTCTGCCCATTTGCGGACCAACGCAATAGGAGGCGCTTCTCCACCGAGCACAATAGTCCGCAGCTTGGAACAAGTCGTTGGATCTTGTATCGTTTGTAGAACAGACGGTGTGCACGCTATAATAGTACAAAGCGTCACAGTATGTAAGAAATCAGAGGTGGTTGCAATTCTCAGCTCAGCGCCATTGCAGATAGTCGACATGATGGCACCGGTTGCAGCATCGAACGCAGGCGAGAAGATGAGCATAACAGTATCGTCTGGTGTTGCGTTCAGATTAAAGGGAGTCTCCTCCCCGCCTTGCTGGACATAGTTCAAGAGTGCGCTGTGTGGAATCATGACGCCTTTGGGCGTAGACGTCGTGCCTGATGTGAAGATAATGTAGGCCAGATCAGTGGACTGGATTCTTTTCCACGGGTGGTCCTCATTCCTTTGCCAGTGTCGCTTAATGTCTGACGCAAAGGCTTCCTCGATCTGGGTGTGCGAGATCTCTTCATATTCGAGATATTCGTCTGTGCAAGTATTTAAAACCACTCGGGCGGATACTCGCTTCAATGTTGACTGGATTCGATCTTCGCTCCAAGATTCTATATCAATGGGGATATACGAAGCACCCGCCTTAAGAACACCTAAGAAGCAGGCCACCATTTCCGGGCCTCTCTGCGCCAAAACAGGAATCTTATCTCCATGTTTAACCTGCTTCTCAGACAAAAGCCATGCAATATGAGTTGCTGCGTTATCGAGCTCTGAGTATGTGACTGTTCTATCTCCAAAAGAGATGGCAATGTGGTCTGGCTGCCTCTGTGCCCACTGCTCGACAAGATCACATACTGTTGTAGGCTTTGTGACGGCTTGATCAGTGGAGCCCGCCATCTTGTCTGCTGTTTCAGTGTGGCTACAGAAATGACAGGAAAGTATTGAAATGAAAGAAAACGACAGAGCCGTGTAAAATGAGAATGAGAATGCAAAGCAGAAGAAATATACCGGTCATCTACAACATAAGCACGGGATGTAAAGCAATACAGTCAATTATAGAACATCCCGTAGACAATCATTAGTTCCATATCCATATTTTACCGACAGTAAGTCAGCCATATTGGGCTTACTCGAAACTAGCTGCCGCACTTTAATTGCCCAGGGACCAGTTTGCTTCTGTTATTCCATAATCGGAATTATTAAATATCTCATTGTGCGTCAGATTCTCAACCTGGTTACTTTGTTTTATTAAAACGCTTATTACCTTTTATTGCTTTTAACTAAATAGTATTATTCTACTTAAAATGGATCACATTTTCAATTATTTTGCATCTTAAACATGACTGTTTTCAACATTCACACCGTGGTCAAGCTATTCTATCGGCGAATTACCTCTTCTAGTAATACTTTCGGCGACTATTCCATAGCCTTCCCGTCTTACATGATGGCGCCATTACTATACTCGCTGTACTTTGTACGTACTATGCCTCATCTGCAATTCTGCCTCATTCCTCTTTTGTAACTGAATACGACATGGCAGCAACCAACAGCAACCAGCCTCCCTTTCATTTCTCCATCCTTTTTTCCCCGTCTCCCATTTATCTGTTTTGTTTGAAGTTTGGATGAGAAGCTGTATTCTCTGCAGCTGCATTGTGCAACTACGCCAAGCCAGAGTAAGCAAAAATGTCAAAGGAAGAGACAGAAGGCTCTATTCCACCAGAGGTTGTCACCACTGGTGAGAACATAGACTCTGAAGGGGGTAGTGACCCAGCAAAGCAAGAATGGAAAATCTCGAAGCGCACGCTATTCGTCTTCATTACCATCTGTGTCTTGACCCTCATGGTGGCTTTAGATAGCACATCCATTGGTGTGGCATTGCCTGTGAGTAGAGAATAGTACATTGTAACGAAAGACAAACTTAGCTGACCATGAAACCCAAAATCCCATTCGACAGACGATTTCTAGGGCTCTTCATAGTTCTGGAATCGAGACGTTTTGGGCTGGTACTGGATTTCTGCTGTGCGCGACAGGTATGTCATTACTTTTGATTCCCCATCTATCTCGATCTATGATTCACTGGACCTTGTAATTGACTCATTTGATCGTGTACAGTTTTCCAACCAAACTTTGTTTCCTTTTCCAACATTTTTGGCCGTCGACCTGTCTTCATCGTTGCCATCATCTTCTTCCTCGTTGGAGCAATAGTTGCTGGTGTCTCAAAGAAGGTTGGCCAGCTGTTGGTCGGCCGATGCATTCAAGGCATTGGAGGTGGTGGCATCTCGGCCATCACCGAGGTTCTCATTGCCGACTTGGTGCCGATGCGGTATCGAGGACAATATTACGGTCTGATGAATGCCATGTGGAGTGTGGGATCCGTGACTGGCCCGATTATTGGAGGCGCATTTGCTGGTGACGCATCATGGGTACGCAGCAATACAACTCATGCACTTTGACATGTTCATCGGATAGCTGACATTTTTTGGCATCACACTAGCGATGGATATTTTACATCAACTTCCCTTTCATCGGCATTGGCATTTTCTGTGTCGTCGTCTTCATGAATCTTCATTTTGTCCCAACCTCACTAGCCGAGAAGCTTCGTCGAATCGACTACGTTGGCTCAGTTGTGTTCATCGCCAGCACGACGTCTTTCCTTATTCCATTGACATGGGGCGGTGTCCTGTATAGCTGGGATTCATGGAGAACACTAGTCCCCCTGATCATTGGTATCGCCGGTATCGCCCTATTCGTCGCCTACGAGGCATTCATCGCCCCTAATCCAATCATTCCGATCGAACTATTCAACAACCGCACTGCTGGAGTCTCGTATTTCAGCTCTGCACTCTCAGGCCTGCTTGTGTGGTGTATTGTCTACTACATGCCGCTGTACTTTCAGGCTGTGAAGGAATACACTCCCGTCTTGACTGGTGTATGTCTCTTCCCGCAGACTTTCACCGTGGCGCCTGCTGGTGCTTTCGCTGGAGCGATCATTACGAAGACTGGCAGATATCGTTGGTCTACCTGGTCAGGTTGGGCTCTTGCAACTCTTGGCTTGGGGTTGCTCTGCATTCTGAGGCCAGGCACGAGCATACCTGGATGGATTTTCTTGAACTTAGTCTCGGGTGTTGGCCTCGGGTTTCTCTTCCCTTCGGTAGCTACAGCCATCCAAGCTGCCACCGCTCCAGAGAATGTTCCTATGGCTTTGGCCCTGTTCAGCTTCTTCCGATCGCTCGGCCAAGCTGTGGGGGTGGCTATTGGAGGAGTGGTTTTCCAGAACCGCATGGTTGCCAACCTGCGCCAATATCCTCATCTTGCGGCAAACGCGACAGCTTATGGTGCGGACGCGGCAGGCCTGGTTGACATCATCAAGGCAATGCCCGATGGCCAAGATAAGCACGATATCAAGGTTGCTTTCGTAGACAGTCTGCGTATTGTCTGGGCAGTGTGCTGTGCCCTGGCTGGAGTCGGCCTCCTGCTAAGTCTGCTCGTTCAGAAGTATGATATCAACCAGGAACTCAGCGGTGATCAGGGAATCATTGAAAAAGATCATCCCCAACCCCCCAGAGAAAACACAGAGGAGATTTGAATATCTTAGAATCGGAAACCAGACATAGCATTTCTTTGCTTGATCGCAACTTTAACATCCCGACTCACCCAAAACAGCATTCAACTTGAGATTTAAGCATGGGAAATGGCGCATGTATTTACTGCTCCAGAAATATATATGATAGTAAACAGTACTTTGCTGTAATGGCGAGGGAAACGATTTCAACTGCGAGTATATTGGAGGACTTGATACATTTATTTACATTTGTGTATAAATAGACTAATTTTTAATAATTCCATCTACTCTTAACTTCTCACTTAATTTTTTGAAGGCGCTGCTCGCTTGATAGCTTTATCCATAAGTGCCACCGTCTCCTTGAAAACCAACTCCGGCTGTTCAATGTGAGGGAAATGCGTATCACCTTTAGCGTGAGTATATGTGAACCATTCTGGGTGCTTTTGCTGAAAGTCTTGATGGAGCTTTGCATATTCGTCGCTACCAGGCTGACTGTAAACGTGGTGGACCAAAGGCGGGTCATTCAGTGCTTCAAGCCTCTTCAATGGAGAGCCCCAGGTTCTGTATGCTGCTTCAACCGTCCTCCCGGATCGGGCCCAGGTCTCGTAGCCAAAGCCTCCAATGGCGGTAAGGCATTGATACTGAATGTTTGCATTCTGGTTACCACCAAGCCAGCTCTTGAAGAACGCTACGGTCGTCTGGCGCCAAGTGTCTTTCCCCTGTAGGGCTTTCAGCGCTCCGTAAAACTGAGGGGAAGCGTCGACCGCTAGATGGTCCAGGATCAAGATTGCTAGCAAGCGCTCACGGCCCGCAATCTCAGCCAAGTTCATTGCTGCCCAGTTTCCGTGGGACGCTGCAAGAACAATAAACTGATCGACGCCTAGCGTATCCAGCAGAGCCAGGGCATCCCGGGCATGGTCGTCGAACCCAAAGTCTTCGACGTTGTCACGGTTAGGCCCATGGCCTCTGAAGCAGATGCTAATAACACGATAATGCTCCATCAGATATGACGTGACATAGGAATATCCTCGGTGGTCGGAATTCCATCCGGAGAACGTCACAATCGCAGGCCCGTCGTGAGCAAAGCCATAGTCTGTAAACGCAATCTCTTGGCCATTGATGGTCTTGGTGTAAGGGAATGCATCTGCCAAAAAGTGTGGCTGAGCCATAGTGAGAAGAATGATGATTTGTCGTTTGGTATAATACTAGTTGCTTTCTGACTGTATTCTCTGGTTATTGGTTCTGACGTCTTTAATAGGAATTATTTACAAATACTCGCAACTTTACTGGCAGCAGGGTCACATAAGCTTCCTACGCTTCTTTAATTCCGGACACTATAACTATAGCATGACAATGGGCTGATTAGCGCAGCAATAAGACAATGAGGACCGTCGTGGATGTGTTCTAGTGCCCAGTACTTGCCATACTTAGGCGCCGACAGCACTACAATATTCCCCGTAGTCTGAGACAATAAGCGCCGATTGCTATCTCTCCAGCTTCTTTTTGCGTCTTCCCCACATAGCTCTTGTCAGCAGTTAGCCCTAGGCCTACATACTTACAGCATAGGCTGAAATACCCAGCAACTCATAGAAGAGATATGCCCAAGCTGGTGTTTTCAACTGGCGGTGTTTGTGTATCATCATGAAGCATGTAATGTCATAGAAAAAAAGAAAGTTTATGTATGAGTATTAAAGAAACTATGTACAATAAAAGACCATGCAAAAGCAACTGTAAACCATGGTGTAAACGTAGTATACAGAAAACAAGAAGGATTGATCCACTATATTGCAACATCAGCTTATTTAATTTACACGTGGCTAACGATAGAAAATCCGCCTCAGCCCCTGCATAAGATACCCAGGCTTGTTCGGCGGGAAACATCAATATTTGCAATGCAGTGGTTGGTATTAGCTGACAAGCTACAGCATTGCTGTGGCTGGGGTGTAAATTTTGAGCCGACAGACATGCATGGATGGCGCATCCTTGCCAGGTTGCTTACAGGCCTCTCTTCCTACGATCCTAATAAAACCCCCAAGGTCAAAATTTTGCTCAACCTAGCTGTCTCATATCGTACTCTGAGTGGAATTTGTTGAAGCATTATCCAAGTGCATCACCATGATATTTCAACTGTACGAGTCATCTCCCGGCCTTCTGGCTGTGGGAGTTGTATTATCGTTGGCTACTGTGGCTGTGTTCACTATCCGGTTATGGGGTGAATTCGTTGGAAATGTTAGTATTTGATCAACAAGAGAAAGAGGGCGAGCACTAAAACGAACATCATGATATGCCGCTATCTCTACGTCTGTTGGTAGCTAACTTTGGTTCCATTAGGCCATCCTCAATACGTTCAATGGCGGCGTGTTGTCAACGGGACGAGCGGCTCCAGGCCCCAAGTGGCAGTGGCCGAATGGCCAATTTGCAGACAAGTTTTTGAATGGCGCTGCAAGGTCGGAAGAATGGCGAAAATATGGACCGGTTTACAGAGTTTGGGCCGGTCCTAAGCCAGAAATGTAAGCCTCTAATTCTTCTTCCCTGATTTTTTCAACACCTCGATCTGCTGGGAAAAGTAAACGGAAATTAACCGCAGAATGATCGTCGTGTATATAGAGTTCTTACGACTCCTGAAGATCTCAAAGTTTTCCATACAGACTCCGATAAACACACGAAGCCTTTGGACGGCAATTTCGGCTGGTTTTTTGACAAAGTTCTGGGACGTTGTGTTGGCCTACTTTCACTTGACGAATGGAAAAATATGCGACGAGTAGTCGATCCCTCATTTACTCACGGTGCTTCAGTCAAACGCATTAGTGTTACGGAATCAGATGCCAGAGCTTTTGTCGAAAACTTGCATACAATTTCGAATGAGGGAGCCGAAATAGCAAAAACCAAAGGCCGGTTTACTGTCCCTGCCATGGCAGCATTCATGAAGTTTCCCTTCATTTTTACAGCTGAGGTGGTCTACGGCAATATGACTGAAGCTGAGAAAGAAGAACTCTGGGAGATTGCAGAGAAGCGTCAGGCACTGTTGCCTTTCTTTTTCAAGGGGAGCTTCTATCGTACTTCATACCTTAAATGGTTTGACCGACCTGCCTACAACCAGCTTCAGGAGTTTTTGGACTCTTGGGCCGAATTCAATACTCGCATGGCTAGATCTCGACGTGAACAAGGCCTTCCGCTTCCGATCGTTACATACTGGGACGAGTATCTTCAAGGAAATATTACTTTGGAACAGGTAAGAGACTCGGCAAAGCTTCTCGACTTGCTACAAATAAGGAGATTCTGCGGATACTGACCAGCAACACTTATTTAGGTGACACATACTCTGGACGAAATGCTCTTTGCAAACTTGGATGTCACGACCCACGTTCTTACATGGGCAATCACTCTTATTGCCGATCATGAGAATGCTAAGAAGGAGCTTCGAGAAGAAATCGAAGCCCACAAAGATAATCTCCAAGAGTATATCACCAACGTCAATACTCACCTACACCGATGTTACTATGAGTCTCTACGGTTGAGGCCTATTGCAGGTAAGTAGTTCGCTCTATGCGTTTCACTCAACAAGCGTCGAATTGCCTAGATCAGACTAACACGTTTTATTTGTTTAGTCTTCAGCATCGGCGAGAGCGCTCCCAGTGTTAAGAACTTCCGTGGTATACACGTAAAGCCAAACGTAAGATATCCCAACATTCCTGAAATTTATGAAGTTCTATGTGCGTTCTCAGACTTTGTGCTAACGTATGACAACAAATATTAACAGACTATGGTGCTTGTGGACACATATGCTATCAACGTTCGCAATCCATTCTGGGGTCCCAACAGTGAAGAGTACGACCCTAATCGATTCAGGAACCTCAAATCGACAGACGTAAGTTTTCATGCATTCGATGTATGCGGTGATATCCATTAACTAGCCCTCTTATTTAGCTACGATACAACCTCTTTGTCTTCGGATTCGGCTACAGAAAATGCTTAGGACAGTACTTGGCAGGGCACATGGTGAAAGCTATCCTTGTACACCTGTTCTCTCAGTACGAAGCCAAAATCATCGACGGAAGGAAAGGAAAGGCTGACTATGACATTGATAAAACCACTTGGGTTCCTGTCGCGGATGTCACCGTCGAGCTAACCAAGCTGTAGTAATATTTGGAGCAAGAAAATAGAGCGGTGAATCACTAGCTTTACAGTTTTGAAATAGTTTCTTGGTAGATTTTCTCACAAGATGATGGTAGAGCATTGCTGGATGGCAGTTGTCTAACCAATAACATACACCAACTTCATATTATCTTGCACGTTTCCCACACAGCGCTGTCAGAATCGCCTAAAAGTCTTACTACAGCAGCTTCAAACACTGCTAGTGAACCCTGCCAAATACATAGCTGCCATTACCTCTCATATATTCTAGATTAGATAATCTATATATTTTGAATTCTGTGGAATTCTGTTTGGCTTTTTAATTTCATCATGATTCATGAGAATACATGCCGCAAATTAGTAAACTCATCCCTATAACGTCGCTCTTTTCCACTGTAAACAGCACACACAGGGTTCGGTTTGTTTTAAGACTACCCCAGTAGCGGAAATAAGCAAAGTCGCCGATGACGACCAGGGTCTACCCAACAACCAGAAAGCATACCATACTCTCTTCGGTTTAGTATTGTGTATGAGCGGTTACTTTCAATTCTCTCCGATTGGAAACGAATGTTTTTTTGATGCTTACTTTGTACCTGAAAGTAATACGCTGAGGATTAGTGCGCTCCTATAGCTCTTGGCAGGTTGGTGAGTCTTCCATGGCATATTTACAAAATATTTGAGTCTTGTTTCGATTTCTTCTTTCATCTTATATCTAGTTCACGATAGATGCCTACTAAAAGACAAAATTACATTATTCTTAATTCCTAAAACAACCTATCAATTGCTATCACGACTGCAACAATGCGTTTCCCTCCCCCTCCACGAAGTGATATAGGTTAGCTTGTTTCCTGCAATTATACCCAATCTATTGGTTGCATGAACTAACACTGCTCGAGTATGGAACGGCCTCGCCGCGTTGACAACTGTCAATGGGCACGTCCAATCAACGTGGACCAATGAGACAGGCTGGTCTGAGCCAGAGTTTATCCCAGATCCATACCTTCGTGTTCACGGATTGGCACCTGTCTTCAACTATGGTTCGTTGGAACATTGATCTATGCGTGTGCAATGATGTTATATACTAACGAAACCGTATTCAGGCCAAGAGGCATACGAAGGACTCAAGGGTAACACGCCTCTTACCCCTAACGTTGTTGACGCTACCACTCAAGAATATTCAGAATATGTTGAATACTAACACGTGGAACTTATCCAGCCTTTCGCACTCCTGATGACAGGGACATCAACATTGTAAGACCTAATTTTCATGCCATCCGAATGCAGCATTCCGCATCATTGGTCTCTATCCCAGCGGTTCCCGAGGAGCTTTTCATGCAATCTGTGCACCTCGCAGTAGCAAAGAACGCAGAATTCGTACCACCAAACGGTGAAAATGGAATGCTATACATTCGGCCCATTGTTTTCGGTTCCGGGCCTCGTATCTTGCTCAGCCCGACTGATGAATACACCTTTTGCGTCTACGTTACCCCCGCGGCTGCTTACCATGGTATTCAACCGCTTGATGCTTTAATCCTGGAAGATTTTGATCGGGCTGCCCCTCGAGGTACTGGATCTGGCAAGGTTGGGGGCAATTACGCTCCTGTGATGAAATGGGCCGACAAGGCTAAGAGCCAAGGCTATGCCCTCACGCTGCATCTTGACAGCCAAACAAGAAGCGAAATTGATGAGTTTTCCACATCAGGCTTCATTGGCGTCAAGGTGGAAGGTGGAAAGACTGTCATTGTGGTGCCCAATAGCTCAAGTGCCATCAACAGCGCCACATGTGATAGTATTCAACAGTTGGCCCTATCCTTTGATTGGAAAGTCGAGCGCCGGCCTGTAAGTTTCCTCTGTTCTACTCTAAAAAAAGGTACATTGTATTAACCATTCTTTTGCTTCTCTAGGTCAAATACGAGGAATTGTCTGAATTCTCAGAGGTCCTGGCTTGCGGAACTGCTGTAACCGTCGTTCCTGTCAAGTCTATTACCCGGGAAGCAACAAATGACAAGTTTGTCTATCAGGACGGAGCTGCAGAGCCTGGACCTGTAGCATCCAAGATTGCCAAGACTGTGGAAGACATCCAGAAAGGTAGGATCGAGGACAAGTTCAGCTGGCTTACAAGAGTCACTGCTGTGTAGATTATAGTACGAATGATGGAAGCATAATTGTATTATAAAGGAGAAAAAGAGGAACACATCAGAATAAAAAAGATACACCGCATTTTCTCAATAAGAGTTCAACATTACATAAAGCTACTATAATAGCTTTGATGACAAGGGAAGTATTTGTAACAATATCACACGCTCAACTATATCGTGCGCTAGCTTGCTCTCCAACCTACTGCAGAGACTGCGGCGCGAAGACATGTCATGGAACTATTAAATCATCTCATTGAGGCTTTCGAATAAAACAATTGCAAATATATGGGTAAAAATACTCTTCGTCTTGTTTCCTATTTGCTGCCAAGTATAGTCAGTTTTTTTAATATAGCCTCCACAATAGCGGCACTCATGATATACTCTAATTTTGTAACATCACGGAGAAAGCTTTGTCTATATCAGCCAGAGGTACTCAATAAAGTTATCTTTGCTAATGCTCCTTCTAGATAATCATTCTATTATAAACGTATTTTTGACCGCAACTTCAGACGATAGAACGTATTGAAAGCACTAACACCATTGTCATGTCCCATTGCCCAACTTTTCTCGTTAATCTAAATAACGCTTTTTCAAGATGACCGTGGCTTAAAGCACACAACCGGGCCATCCTTTCTAGCCGACACATGGTCTCTGAACTTATACTCAATCGGCGTAATATCTTTCTCCTCCCATCCTGGTTCATTATCCGCTCTTCGGAGATCAAACTCCCAGAGCAGCCGCGCAAAGGTGAGCATAATCTGTGCCAGTGCAAGAGGTTTTCCGACGCAGCTTCTCGATCCAATGGAGAAAGGCATATATGGCTGTCTTGCGGTATCTGCTCGGACAGTGCCATCCTCGTTGACGGGTCGGAACCACCTGTCAGGATCAAATTTGAGAGGCTCTTTCCAATAGCTGTCGTGGTGATGAATGCTGTAGATGCCAACAGCAACATCTGTTCCCTCTGGTACATAAGTTCCGTCAATCAAGGCTCCTCCAGTCTCAACTTCTCGCCAAAGAGCAGCACCTCCAGGAGGGGACATCCGAAGAGTTTCATCGATAACAGCACGCAAGTAGGCGCAAGAGTTGAGCTTGGGTCCGAAAACAATCTCATCCAGTGACGAAAAGGTTGTGCGAACTTCTTCAGCTGCCTTACGATAGGTATCTGATGATCCTGTCAGGTAATGTGCTACTCCAGACATGCTTGCAGATGTGGTGTCAGATCCTAGAGAAAATTGCAGCATTAGCTACATCGTTTATCACATAAATTAGCTATGGCGTAGAAATGAGACTTCTTACCAGCCACCACAAGCAATGCAGTCTCAGTACTCAATTCAATGGGGGTAAGTTCGGCTCCCGTATCGGGATCTTTGCAATCTTTCAGGAATGAAAAGATGTCCTTTCCATCGGAAAGACCAACAGCTTGGAGTCTCTTCTTGAGAAGCTTTCGGAGGAATCCCACAAATTGATTTCGTCCTATAATTGATGCTGGAAAGAGATATTTATCCAGGTTAAACGAGGTGAGTTTTGATTCTTGTAACAGCACTCCTAGCCGAACGTTTGACTCTTCCAGAGCGCCGATTGGATAACGATTCTCTGGGTTTCGAATAGTGTCAAAATCAGAGTCAAACGATACTGTGGTCATGGTATCAAAAGCCAAATAATTGACTAAGTATAAATGATCAGTATGTACCACTTTTGGACTTGAGAACGACTGAACCTACAATCCTTCGATATGTCTCTGGGACTAGTCCAGCCTTTTCTGGTGGATTCGTTGGCAGCGCTACGTAAATGCTGACAAAATCTCTCCAAAACTGACTGTACTTTTGGCTCGAATCTGCGAAGGCTGGTCTCAGAGAATGCCTGAGCAACAACGCGACGCCTGCGAGCATGTTGCACCTTGTTACTGAGGGTAAGAGTGTTGGGCGCCTGTTGAGCTAGCACCCTATAGTTTTTGTACTTTTTAACCTTAGAGCCATGGCCATAAACATCTAGAATGATTATCAGCATGAAATGAGTCGCCACTGGCTATGCGAAAAGTATTACCGTAGAGCGCATTTACGTTGTTGACAAGCAGCCTGTTTGGGGCGTATCGAAGATATTCGCCTGTTTCGCGTTAATCTTCCATGAGATGATACTTGTCTTGAGTCCATTACTCACCATATTTCTGATGGCAGCGATATATATCCAGATGGATGTCGCCTTTCCATGCATGATAGGCAGAATAAAGGTTGGTGAACTTGGCAAAGAAGGGTCCTGGGTATTTTGCCAGAGGGTGAAAGAGTGCCCTATACACTAAGACATACAGTCCATAAAGTAGCTATTTTGCACAAATCATTTGTCAGTACTAAGCTTGACGAGAAATTCTAGCCAAGCAAATGAGAGTAAGGACGCTTTGCTCTATCTCACTTGCACATACCAAACTCGCTAACGAGGCTATTAATGGCCCGCCAATCTTTTTCACCAGAGCAGGCAAATCTGCTGGGAAGTGCAGCCCTCCCAAATCGATGCCTTTGAAATCCATTGGATGCGTAATGCTTCCGCTGTACTTCCCACTAGTTTCCTATACTCGTAGAAAGAAATGGGAACGGAACTAAGTCTGAACCATTTTATTGCCTCCGCTAAACCCTTGACTCGAAATACCCAGAGTAAAACATCTCGCGACTATCTGATGATGCAAGCTGGAAGTTCAGTCTGGCGTCAGCAATACAATGCTCCGACAGCTCCTACGGCCCACAAACTGATCCTCTTGCAGGCTGTAAGCATCGGAATATAATCGTTTTATTGGAAGCAGTGAATGAATTGAGTAATTCCTCTGTTTCATTTAGACTACCTATATGCTAGTACTTGTCGCCGGTCGGCAGTAAGCCTTGAAATTGGAACAAACTGCTTATGTGGGCTGTGCGTCGGCGAGTTTCGTGGGTGCATCCGACGGAGCCTATTTCGATCGTAGAGACGAACAATCGATCTAGCAGGCCTGGATATTACCCGCAATATTGGAAATAAGCATCAAACTGTTTTCAATACCCTGCCAGTAAGCGCGATTGTGCCCAGGGGTTTAGCGATCGATGGGATTATGTCGATGCTTTAGTGGTTCAGCCGATGGTTTGGTGCTTCAGCCTCAGTCGTGGGGAATTGGAAACAGTAGACAAGAAGAATTTACACGACGTTTATTTCATTTAGCTTCATAGCATATTCTATGTATATATGGCGTTTGAGAACCAGATTCTTTTTCGTCTCCTTTTTTTGAATGCAGCAATTCTTTCAGCCAAGTCCCGGAGGTATATTCCCGTGGTCACTCTTTTTCACCCCTGCATTTACTTAGTCCTCAACGACACTTTTCTCCTCCAAGATGGGTAGCATTCCACAAGATACCGGGCTCAATGAGCAGGCATCGTACGACTTCAACGCCACCATCAATAACAGCCATGTAACTGAATCGGCTGAGCCCATTGCCGTAGTCGGCATGGCCATGCGACTACCTGGCCAAGTCCGCAATGACGAGGAATTCTGGAAACTGCTCGTTGACAAACGGAGCGCTCTCTGCGATGTGCCAGATGATCGTTTCAATGTGGCTGCATTCTCTGATCCCACTGGTAGCAAGTCTGGGACGTTTAAGCCCTCCAAGGCATACTTTCTTCAAGATGTCGATATCAAGCAATTCGACACGTCGGTTTTCCCCCTTTCCAGGACTGAGCTGGAGAGGCTGGACCCCAACCAGAGGCAACTGCTAGAAGTTGCCTATGAGTGCATGGAAAACTCTGGAGCAACTTCATGGCGAGGCAGTAAGATTGGCTGCTATGTTGGTGTCTTTGGTGAAGATTGGGAGGATCTTAATGCAAAGGAGACGCAACACCGAGGAGGATACCGCGTCACAGGTTATTCAGACTTTGTCGTTGGTAACCGAATCTCGTATGAATTTGATCTTCGTGGTCCTAGGTGAGTAACACTATCAGAATATGTCTTCCGGCTTGCGTTACAGAACTAACAATACGGTAGCATGACTATTAAAACTGCTTGTTCTTCGTCTCTGGTTGGCTTGGATATGGCATGTCAAGCCATTAGAAAAGGAGACTGTGATGGCGCTTTAATTTGCGGCGTATCTCTCATTTTCTCGCCTACAATGTACATAGCCCTCAGCGATCAGGGCGTTCTCTCTCCAGGCGGCATTTGCAAGACCTTTGATTCAGCTGCTGATGGTTACGGCCGTGGTGAGGCCGTTAACGCGGTTTACATCAAGAAGCTCAGCCAGGCTTTGAAGGATGGCGATGAGATTCGCGCAGTTATTCGTGGAACTAGCGTCAACACCGATGGTAGAACCAACGGTATGCTCACGCCTAGTCCTGTTGTTCAAGAAGCCTTGATCCGCCAGGCATACCGGCAGGCCGGTATCGAGGATCTGTCAGCGACTGCTTTCTTTGAGTGCCACGGAACTGGCACTCCAGTCGGTGACCCCATCGAGACAACCGCAGTTGCAAGCTGTTTCGGTGAGAAGGGAATTCACATTACATCGGTTAAACCCAATGTTGGCCACTCAGAGGGTGCAGCGGGCATCACAAGTTTGATCAAGGCTATCCTGGCTATTGAGCATCGCCAGGTGCCGCCCAATATCCATTTTAATAACCCCAATCCTAATAGTGAGTCAGCGTACATTAACTCGAGGTTGGACGTATTACTAACGAGTATTCTCTTATAGTTCCATTCAAAGAGGCCAAGCTTAGAGTGCCAGTTGATGTTGAAACTTGGCCACAAGGCCGTGCCGAGCGTGTCAGTGTAAACTCGTTCGGTATTGGCGGTGTCAACGCCCACGTTATCGTCGAGTCTCTGGAAGAGTATGGAAAATCCAACACCCAGTACAGAAACGCCAAGCGCATCAACGGTGTTGCGCCCGAAATTGATGCTCAAACTGGCGATGTCCAGCAGTTGCTTTTGTTGTCATCAAATAGCGAGGCTTCACTTAAGCAGACCATTGAAGCGCACAAGACCTTTGCCGAGACCACAACCTCTTCTCTGAAGGATGTGGCATACACCCTTGCAAACCGCCGCGATCACAAGGGCCATCGCGCTTTTGCGATTGCGGGCAAGTTTAACGACCAAACGTCCTTTGAGGTGTTTGGCCCGGAATCTACAGAGGCCGCACCACGAGTAGCTTGGATTTTCACTGGTCAGGGTGCCCAGTGGCCAGAAATGGGAGCTGAGTTGATTGACTCAAATCCAATCTTCAGAAAGTCAATCAGGGACCTGGATGCCTTCCTAGCTGGCTTGCCGACTCCTCCTAGCTGGACAATTGAGGATGAGTTGCGCAAGGTTGCTGGAGACAGTCGCGTTTTGAGGGCAGAGTTTGGTCATCCTCTGTCTATTGCGGTACAGATTGGTCTTGTTGATATTCTCCGTGCCTACGGTGTCAAGCCAGACTGGGTCCTGGGCCATTCTTCTGGTGAGATGGCGGCCGCATATGCCAGCGGTGCCATCTCAGCAACGGCTGCTATGGCTGCCGCTACCTTCAGAGGCACAACTTCGACTGATGAGCAGCCAGGTGGTAGACCGCGAGGCGCCATGGCCGCAATCGGTCTTGGTGCTCGCGAAGTAGAGCCCTACATGGAGCCTGGCGTTGTGGTTGCTTGTGAAAACAGCCACTGCAGCGTTACTCTGTCTGGAGACACTGACCAAGTTGCGAAGATTGTAGAGAATGTCAAGGCCAACTGCCCTACTGTTCTTGCGCGCTTCTTGAAGGTTGAGAAGGCATTCCACTCGCCTCACATGAAGGAGTATGGTCCTTCGTATGAGCAGCATTTGAAGCCTTTCATTCAAAGCTTGGATCCTACTACGCCCTTCTACTCCTCTGTGACTGGTAAGAGACTTACTGGAGCTGGATCTCTCGACGCACACTACTGGCGATCCAACATGGAACGCCCTGTCCTCTTCAACACGGCCTTGAGATCCGCTCTCAACGACCACAGCGATGAGCGTTTTGTGCTGATTGAAATCGGACCTCACCCTGCGCTCAAGGGCCCCTTGGGTCAGATTCTAAGAGACATCAACCGCAATGAAATCACACAGGTTGCCACTCTCCAGAGAAACAAGATCTGCAGCAGCAGCATCCTGGAGACTGTTGGCAAGCTCTTCCAGCAAAACGTCAGCCTCAACTTCTCTACCATCTTCCCCACTGGTAAGATTGTGCGAAACCTTCCACGATACAGCTGGAAGCGTGACGTCTCTTACTGGGCTGAGCCACGCGTGGCAAAGGAGTACAGATTCCGAGAATTTGCTCCTCACGATTTGCTAGGCACACGAGTTGCTGAAGTGTCCAACGAAAACTGCTGGCGCAACAAGCTCTCTCTGGAAGATGCACCCTGGTTGCAAGGCCACGAAATTGACGGCGAAATTGTTTTCCCCGGTGCTGGATACATTTGCATGATTGGCGAGGCGATCCGCCAGATTTCTGGCGATGTAGCCTTTAGTCTTAAGAATGTGTCCATCACTGCTGGTCTCATTCTTGAGCATGGAAAGCTGCCCGAGCTTGTGACAAGACTTACCCCCCATAACGTAGAGTCTGATGAAACCTCAGTCTACTCGTTCCAAATTAGTTCCTACAACGGCGCCAGGTGGATCAAGCACTGTTCTGGTGAGGTCTGGGGCGGCGTTGACAACTCCGTTGTGCTAGAGACTGAGAAGACTCAAGCTCTGCCCCGTGCAGTTGATGCTAGCGAGTGGTATGGTGTTCTGAACCGCATCGGTTTCAACTACCAGGGCGCTTTCCGAGGCATGCGTGACATCTCTTCTGCGACCGTTAAGAACGTAGCTGTGGCTGTTGTTCCTACTGATAACAACGACCTTACCAAGTACTCGATCCACCCCGGTATCATCGATCAGTGCTTCCAACTGTTCACAGTTGCTGCGTACCGCGGTCTTGGAAGAAACTGCATCAATGTGGCTGTTCCCACTTTCATTGAGGAGATGGTGGTTCGTCCCGTTTCCAAACATCTTGACGTGCAAGCCAGCATCCACACACTTGAGCGAGGATCGTTTGTCGGTGATTTGGTTGCACAAGCTGATGGACAGCTCCTCTTGTCTCTCAAAGGCTTCAAAGCATCTGCTATGACAAGCGCAGCATCAGATGACGAGGCCCTTCCGCTTATTACTCAGTTTGAGTGGCGTCCTCATGCCGACTTCATCAAGATGAAGGACTACATGAAGCCTCGGACATTCATCCCCAACGAGTGGCCAATGCTAGAGGAGCTGATGCTTCTGAGCATCCTTGATCACCAAGAGAACATCAAGCTGGCGGATGATGCCGCCCCTCATCTAGTTAAGTTCTTCAAGTGGCAGCAAGACTATATCGCCACCTATCACGCTGGCAAGAATCCCTTCATCGCCAAGGAGATGCGACTCGAAGATCTGAGCAGAGAGCAAAAGGTTGCGCGCATTGATGCCCTTACAAAAGATCTCCTCCCCTCTCACTACGATGGATTTGCCATTGGTATCCACCGTTTGTTCAAGGAAGCAGAGAAGCTCTTCTCCGGCGAGACTCACGCCCTGCACGTCCTTATGCCCGATGATGTCCTGACTCGACTCTATGCTAACGGTGACGAACTGCTCTATGGCGATGCAATTCGAGCCCTTGGCCACACCAACCCTCGCCTGCGAGTCTTGGAAGTCGGTGCTGGTACCGGAGGAACAACGTCAAAGGTCCTGGATGCTCTGACGACTTCGACTGGCCAGCGACTCTACAGCACCTATACCTATACCGATATCTCTGCCGGTTTCTTCTCTGCAGCCAAGGAGCGTTTCGGTGCCTTTGAAGGGATCGAGTATAAGACCTTTGACGTTATTAAGGATCCTGCGGAGCAGCAGCTACAGAAGGGCTCTTACGATCTCGTCATTGGATACAATGTATGTTTCCTTTTGCCCATGTCTTTTACTAACAATCACTGACTCTATTACAGGTTGTTCACGCTACTCCCAATTTGCAGGTTTCTCTTGGACATCTTCGAGAATTGCTTCGCCCTAGTGGCCGGATCTTCCTCCAAGAACTCTGCCCAGATGCCAAATACATCAACTATATCATGGGCTATCTCTCTGGTTGGTGGCTTGGTGACGAGGACGACCGTGTTGATGAGCCTTACATCTCTCCCGCCCGCTGGGAGAAGGAACTCATCGCTGCCGGTTTCAAGAACCCCGAGCATGTTCTCGATGGCATCGCCCCATACCACCAGAGTGCCGGTATCATGGCCAGTGTCGACATAAAGTCCAAACCACTTGCCAAGGTTTCAGTGCTTGCCCATGATGCCAATGGACCGTATGTTCAGGATGTGAAGAACGCTCTTGAGCTGCAAGGCCTCGGTGTCGACGTCTTCACCTTTGGTCAAGAGCTGCCCGCCCAGGATGTCATCTCCCTTCTCGATCTCCAAGCAGATACCGTGCACGAGTTTACGGAAGAGTCCTTCAAGACAATGATCAGCCATCTGCAGACTCTAAACGCCAAGATGGTGTGGGTTCTCGGCTCAGCCCAGGTCAAATGCAGAGATCCCAAAGCCGCAATGTCCATTGGTCTTGCACGAACGGCTCGCAACGAATTGTCAGCCAAGCTCTTCACTCTCGAAGTGGAGCCAGCTGCGGTTATTCAAGACGTCACAAAGGCCATTTCAGACATCCTTGTCCGAATTCAGCATCCCGAGTTGGATCCTGAGGACATGGATCCCGACTGGGAGTTTGCTCTGGTCGACGGCAAGGTTTTGGTGCCTCGATTGCACTGGCAGACCATGTCGGAGGCTTTTGACAGCACAGTCGTAGCTGCAAAAGCATCTTCTTCCAAGTTCCTCACCGTGAAGACTCCAGGTCTGCTTCACACTATCGGATGGTCTGAAGAGACGAAGAAGCCGCTTGCCGAGGGTCAGGTGCGCGTTAAGACCAAGGCGGTTGGCCTCAACTTCAGAGTTAGTATTCCCTTTCCTCTCTGATTATAAAGTTTATGTGCTAATGGTGTTTTAAATAGGACGTCCTCATTGCTCTCGGAGTGCTTGACAACAGCACCCGCGAGGTTGGTCTTGAAGGCTGCGGTATTGTTTCCGAAGTCGGTCCTGGAGTGTCAAAGGTTGCCGTTGGCGATCGCGTAATCTACATGTCCAGCGGATGCTTTACTACTGAGATTACTCTGTCACAGGTGCTTTGCGTCAAGATTGACGATGCTCTTACCTTTGAGCAAGGTGCTGGATTGCCCTGTGTGTATGCCACAGCAGCTATGGCACTGGACGACAAGGCGAACCTCAAGAAGGGCCAGGTAAGTCTAACTATTCCAACAATGCAGTTCTCCCCTTTGACTAACACTGTATCTTAAAGAGCATCCTCATTCACTCTGCCTGCGGTGGTGTCGGCCTGGCAGCCATCCAAATTGCCCAGATGCTGGGCGCAGAGGTTTACTGCACAGTCAGTAGCGAGGAGAAGATCAACTACCTTACAAACAACTTCAACATCCCTCGCTCCAAGATCTTCAACTCTCGCGACTCCTCGTTCCTCCACAATGTCATGCGCGCAACCAACGGCCGCGGTGTTGATGTCGTCTTGAACTCTCTCTCTGGGGACCTCCTCCACGCTTCCTGGAAGTGTGTTGCCGAGTTTGGTACCATGATCGAGATTGGTAAGCGTGATTTCCGCCGCCGAGCCAAGTTGGCCATGGAGGCCTTTGAGCAGAACCGCACCTTTGTTGGTCTGGATCTCTGGCAGGTCTCCCAGCAGCGTCCTGAGCAAGCTGCAGAGTAAGTGAAGCCCGATAGTCCCTTGTGTAACCACTCAATAACTAACTTTGGCTCTAGATTATTGGAGCGTTGTGTTGGCTGGATCCGCGATGGAAAGATTAATGCTGGCGCCATTGCCAGAGCATTTTCTGCCGACCAAGTCCAGGATGCCTTCCGATTCATGCAAGGAGGTCGTCACATTGGTAAGATTATTGTAACCATGCCAGATGACACCTCTTCTCTGCAGGGTATCAAGACCCGTCCTCTGCCCAATCTGAGGTCTGACCGCAGCTACATCCTGGTCGGTGGTCTTGGCGGCCTGGGTCGGTCTTTGGCAACCTGGATGGCGGAGAATGGCGCAGGAGAGCTCATCTTCCTCTCTCGATCCGCTCAGCCAGGTCCTAAGCTGGACGGCTATGTTACCGATCTCGCTTCACAGGGATGCTCTGTGCAGCTTGTAGCCGGCAGCGTCAGCGATATGGTGGATGTGCAGCGAACTGTCCAATCTGCGACGAAGCCTATTGCCGGTGTCATCAACTTGTCCATGGTTCTCAGAGACATTACTCTGCAGGATATGTCCTTCAAAGATTGGATGACGGCCGTTGCTCCCAAGGTTCAAGGCACTTGGAACCTTCACCACGCCATCTCATCAGCGTTAGACTTTTTCGTTCTCTGCTCTTCATACAGTGGAATTGTCGGACAGTGGGGCCAGGCAAACTATGCCGCTGCCAACACCTTCTTGGATTCCTTCGTCCAGTACCGACATGGCAAGGGCCTTGCCGCATCAGTCATTGACATTGGTGTCATGGGCGAGGTCGGATTCGTCTCGAAGAACCGAGAAGTTCTCGACATGTTCCAGAAGTCTGGTATGCGCATCCTGAAGGAGAAGGATCTGCTGGATGCGTTCAACTTGGCTATTCAGCGGTCAAAGGCCCCTGAGGCGCAGGGTGCCAACGGCACTTACAACATTTCAAGCCAAATTCTTTTGGGTCTCGTCACCACTATTCCAGTGGCGTCTCCCAACAGCCGAGTTGTGTGGAAGAAGGACATCCGCATGAGCATCTACCACAACATCTCTGGAGCAGATGACTCTTCCAACAAGGCAGAAACCGAGCAAGACAGCGTGTCCACTCTTTTGTCGGCAGCCGCCAACTCTCCTTCAATCCTAGAAGAGGAGGAGACAACAGCCGTCATTGCTCAAGCCATTGCTTCCTCGCTGGCCAATTTCCTCATCAGAGATGTGGACAGCATCAAGTCGGATCTCTCGCCTGAGAAGAACGGCGTTGATTCGCTGGTGGCCATGGAGCTGCGAAACTGGATCCGACAAAAATTTAACGTTGAGTCCAGTGTTATGATTATTGTGCAATCGGCATCTTTGAATAGCCTTGCAGAGCATATTCGTCTGGGATTGGTTGAGCGATTTTCACAGGCGTAAGGAAAAGATGAGGGGGTTTGGGACTATTATATGTAAATATATGTTTTGTATCTGTTTCATATTTATTAGTATATAATTTCATAGCTTGTATAAAGTGATCGCAACCTGTTATTATAAGAGCAGCGATTATTGTTAATCTTCTCTCCTGCATACGCATTACTTAGCACATTGTTTTTGAGAGTAGTGTAACTCCATTTACGACAAAGGAAGCATGAGGCGTTGAATATCTTCTGTTTTTCTTTCACAACGCAATGATTTATCTTCGTAAAAGTGTCCAAAGCCAATGATGGTATAATTTATTGCATCACCCTAACACCCATCAAGTGCGTTATCCTTGTACCCATCGACTCAAATAGAAATCAATTTTTGATACATTCCGTGAACGCCTTGTTTCTCATAATTCTTGCATTTCCAACAATAGAAATCAATTCTTGATACAGCCCGTAAACGCCTTGTTTCTCAGTATATTCAACCCTTGCAGTTCCAATAGTAAGTCAACGTGGCCATGCCAGCGAGATGTAGTCTCTTTTTTCCTTCCATATAGTGCGTATAGCATACTCTATGGTGTCAAGTATTCTTAATCCCCAGCCAAAGAATTACGGATTAAATTCCCGTACTTCCTCTACCCCACGCCGCTCCACGGGTCTCGTCCAGTCATCGTAATACCATTCGAACTCGCGCAGTGATAGTTGATGCACAATCTTCTCGCGGAGTTCCAAGTAGCCAATCACGCCGTACGGAGACCTTGGCTTCTCGTCGCTGCCTGGGAACTCTGGCACAAGGACTCGGATGCTTTGATTGGTATGCATCCGCGCGACTCGGTCCCACGCTGCGGTGACTCGTGGTTCAAGGGCCACTACGAGATCTGCAAGCCATGTGATTGCTGGGGGGTCACGTTCATCGCCCCCGTTTTCGTGGCGGGAATATCTGAAAAACTCAACGAGATCCAGTCCCTGGCCGTCCCAAATCTCCATCACCTGGAGCTGAGGCATCTGAAGTGCAGCAAAAGCCGCGGCCTCGAATAGATCGAATCTATTGTCAAAACGGGACGTCAAGGCCAGCGTCTTGAGCCACCTCCACCGCGGCTGGTAGACTGAGCGAGGGATTCGCCCATTCTCAAAACCTGTTACTTTGAGGAGCTCTTGCTGAAACTCTTGCCCCTGTCCAAGACCGAGTATCCGATGGACCTCGTCAGTAGAGAGACGCCCTAATAGGGCATTCTGCACTGGGAGACGTGATGGGTCCAGATGTGGTCGATACTTTCGGCTGCCTGGTTGCAAGAAGTCTTGGAAAAATGCAATCGCGTCGCCAGCGAAAGCCACGGATAGGTTTTCAAAGTACTCGCTCTTGTCTACCAGACTTAGGCTGAATTTGCTCGACAGTTTCCTCCAAGGTTTCCGTAGTACTTGGCGCCCGTAATGGCCTTGGAAGATGGAGAGGCTCCTGCAGCGATATGCCTCGAGTATCAGCATTTTATACCCCTGCTTGATAGCTTGATTATAAGTTAGTCCATGTCGAAATACAGAAAGATACAGAAAAGGTAGACGAAGAAGAACATACCTTCGCTGAAAGGGTTGGGATCTCGCGTGATGGGCTCAAATGCCAAGCTACCAATTCTGCGAAAGCTCCTGGCAATCTCAGCAACCGTTCCAGGATTGAAGCTCCGGTAGTACTGCCGACGAACTATCAACGCCTTGGTGTAATTGACGGTTGGGAACTCCAAATATCCGAGCCCCTCGAAATCCAGTTGGATTTCTGCAAACATGCGTAAATGTTCGATGTTTGTCCTGTTGCCAACGGCCGCCGTGCAGACTTGTCCTCTGTCGAAATCCTTCCGCAACTTGCGTTCCACGTAGTCGTCAAACTCCTCAGACGTACAACTTTCGTCGAGCTTGTGCGGATAGACATCCTTGTCCAGGGCAAAGACGTCATTGCGGTGCTTCATGTCGCTCGGAGAGTGTACGCTGAGCTCCAAGACAGGCCCGGTGTTATCCACAGGACCATATCTACCCGTGGAGTCATCTTCCCAGGAGCCAAGGATTTCCAGAAGCTGAAACAGAGCCTTTGTGAAGATTTGGTTGTTTGTTTGCTTCTGTTTGCGCGTCTCGGGAAGGCAGCACGTGGTGCAGCGATATCTTGGAAGCTCGATGCGCAACCAGATATGCTGTACCATCCACGTCCTGTTGTGCAAGATTCGGCCAAAATCAGCAACGCAGGAGTGGTTCAAGACGAGCCGACGGAAGTTCTTGGGCTCAATGTACGTCTGCCATTCACGACAAACTGCCGCGCAGGCGCCCAGGTTACGGCAAGCTGCGCCTGTCTGGAATACCTGATCCAGAATCATGCTCCGGATTTCCGGGGGGTAGGAGTACCAGCTCGCCATTGTATTGAGGATGCGGAGTCAAGATGTAGTCAAGCTTGTGGTCGGGCTATGGAGATGTGGTCGAGTTGTGGTCGAGATGTGGTTGAGATGGGGTCAGGATGTAGTTGAGATGTAATCAACTTGAAGTCTAGTTGAAGTCCAGCTGTAATCCAGATATAGTCTAGATATGGGAATTCAGAAAAGCTGAGTGACAGACAGTTGAAGAAGTCTGGTCGATGGAATGAGAATGTGTGTAAATGCAGAATATGAAGATGCATCTGTGATACGGTCAAGCATTTATATACTTTTACAATCAAGCCTCTATTTACACCTTTCTTCCTAAGTGTTCTTATCATTGTGGCTTCTTCGTCTTCGAAGTTTAAGTGAAAAGCCCATTATTTAAGTCTGGTTATGAGGTATATTGCGTTTTGGCTGTTGGCGTTTGTGTACATGTATCCCACACAGCGCGTAGCAGCCACCAAGATCAGTTGCCAATACATCCAACGAGCAAACTTTCTGCGAAGGCTGTACTATCTCAGCCCAAACCTTCATAATGGCGTTCGAAAAATGTATAATAAGGCTGCAGGAGAACAAATACGTACTATACGCGCGTTGAAAAGCTAGCTGGCATAGAAATTGCTGTCTTGTATAGCTTACTCAATACATTTCGGTCCTAACACTACAGCCGCATTTGGAATACATCTAGAAACAATACGTATTAACAGTCATTGGTGCGTAATGAGCTTCTTCTCCTTTTATTTCCTATCCTATCTAGCAGTTGAGGTTCCTTTTCCTGGCAACAAAAGTCGGGAAGCCAGATGTCGCCTATAGGGTGTGTATATGTATATAGCTCCCTGCATTGTCCATCGACAACTCTGGCGAGCATTATCGCAAGAGATTCAATCTGTTTACTATTCCAGAATCATATAAGCTATATTTAGAGAGAGGCGTGAGAGGTTTTTCTATCTCCGTGGCGATAACCAGTACAAATCAACATAAACTTCGTACAGTCCAAAGTCTGTCAACCGCTGCACTATTGACGTGTACGTACGTACTATTGCTGTTGAACAGACCACTCTGGCAAAAGTTGAAGTGACCACTTCACTCTGCGTAGTGATGTACTAATACATAAGGTATCTTTGTTCTTCCAACAATTGCAGTACAGTACAATACTGTGCACCTGTATTTGCAAGCCACTTGTGGATAGTACCTGTATTAAAACCTGTTTCTAATTTTAGTATCTTTGCTCTTGGGGACGATAAGATAACAGTTGTATTGGTACATGAATAAGCCGAGTCTTGCTCTCTACAAGTGTAGTACTTCCTAGCTTGTCTCTTTATTGCCGAGTCCATTTCCATCTTTTGCCCCCGAAAACAATTTTTTTCTAGAAGTGGGACGTTACCGGGATCCTAGACAAGCTGATAGCGATGCATGGGTGCATGTGAGAGCCTACCAATGGGGCACAAAGGCTGCTGTTCCGAGGGCGAGAGAGCACAGACTCAGGGGAACGCTGGCAGTCTCATCCAGCCCCTCTTATCAACCAGACGGCGCGCTCTAGCGGTGTTCTACTTTGGAGCTCAGAAAGAGGCTTTGCCCTTCTGGCAGCAGAAAAGCAGACAGCTTGGGAGACTAAATGGAGGCTACTCCGCACCATTACGGAGCAGCGATCGTCCAAAACCGGAGAATCCATGGCCCGTTCAACACCAGCTGAGAAAATCGCGAGAAAATGTCACTACCTACCCAAAATGGGTGTTGGCAGCCAATCCAATCCAGTCCCTCACGATGCTGCACACGCCAGATGAGATTTTCCGTCGAGTAGCGCCCTGTGGCGTTTGAATCGCCATGCTAGTGCTGCAGGTGCTGCAGCCATGGCGTTCCTTCATCCTCATCCATCCTCCCAGCGTGGGATGCCAGCAACCTTCGAGGAATCTCAAACAGTCAGTCCATGTACAAATACCGCTTACAAGACGCATCGACGACCACGGCCGCTAGCATGTACTCCTGTTTGAGCTCCTTTATCAAGTACCGGTACTCGTGCCAGGTACAGCGTGCGCAGAGCGTGCACGGCCATGCCGCATGCGAGGCCCTCTCCTCATTGGCCGCCGCAGCATCGACGGCGAGAGGCTCCCGGCATGCCACAGTAATTGCAGGACTCGCAAGGGCACACGCGTAGGAGAAAGGCGACTGGCCCCTCCACTGCAATTTCACGAACTTGATTATGCGGTTCCGACGCCGCTGGAGCTTCCCGAACAGGCCTCTTCCAAAGCCCAAAAGCCAAGTCGATGACTTGCCTCCTGCATTAGTGGCCTCTGTCCAGCCAATGTAACCACTTATCTAGACCGGTGGGGTGGTCGTGCCCCTGTCGAATATCCCTGGTTCATCCCCTTTCTTTGGGTGGATGTCGCTGTAGCCCGGCGTCCAAGTGGCCCCTCCCCGCGAGACTCCGCTCTTTCTGGGAGTCGAGTCGAGTTCGCAGACGATAGAGAAAGGGCCAATGAGGAGCTTGTCTGTACCGACAGGCGCCGAAAAGAGAGATGCGCCATGAATCTGACTGGCAGCGGCGGTACCAGGAGGAATCTGCACGGGATATTAGTAAGTGCATACATGCCGTCGACGGCGCACCAGCAGCGCCAGAGATTGAGTGACAGGTCGCGAAATCGACGGTTGACGCACTTTCTGATTGCATGCATCGGTCGGATCCAGCTGGACAGCAGGAATGGAGCTGAGTTCCGTTTGGAGGAGGCGTGTCTCTCCAGCAGAAGAGCGAGGCCGAAAGGGAGAGAGAGACTGGAGTCGGGAGATGGAAAATAGTTGAGGCGGGAGGCGGGCCAGCGCTGGCCAGGCACAGGGCCAGGTCCAGGTCCAGCTCAGTGGCCAGAGGCTCCCCTGACGCCCCTGTATTCTACAGGCACCGTCCGCTACAAGTCTCCAGCCGAAGCGCTAGCGGTGCCTGTCGATGCCCAGGCCCCCCTCAGCCGGCCAAAGTACCAGTACGCACGCAGCAGCGCCTGTGCCCACCCGTTGCGGCACGCCCAGCGCGCAAGCGGCCAGTACAAGTACATGAAGCTCGCTGCGTCCGCCGTGTTGATCCCCTTTCTCTGCCCCTTTGGACCTCTGTTGACTCTCAGCGACTGCCCGTCCTTTTCTCTTCTCCCACGCTCCCTTTGTGCTTGTCTCGATTCCGTTCCTTTATTCTTTTCCAACTGCCGAACAGCTGTCTTCTGCGCCTCGAGCTCCGATTCTTTTCTTCCCCGCAGAGAAACAGGACAGGTGCATATGTGATCTGCGCCCACGCCCACCCGAAGATCTTGGAAATTCCAGTCGGCTGACCAGCATCTGCATTCGCTGTCGTCAGAGCAAAGTCATATCCCAGGCCTGAACTGCCCTATCAGAGCCAGCAGAAGCGCATACGCAAATACGCAATTCGCACAAGAAAACGCCTCCCGCCCGCCACATCTACCGCGTTTCTTTTTTTGGAGCCCTCTTTCCAGAGCTTCGTTTGGCGTCGCGAACCGCTGCAGATTGCGCCGCAGACAGCATTTGTCGCCAACTCTTTCCTGCTGATTGTTGACAATCTCGCGACTCGGCCTCAACCAGGTGCAACGTGCACTCTTGCGGTCAACGCATCAAATTCGTATCTACAAGCACAGGCCTCGAGCCATCCTTTCGTTTCGAGCCGCGCCTCGTATTCTCGCTTTAAAACTGCACGGGCTGGTCTTAGAGTTACGCGCCAACAAACTCACTCCCATTCCCCCCCTTTCCAACGCTCTTTTCTGCTTCCTTCGCACAACGCTGGGTGGAATCACCCACGACAGAAATTCATCATGGCCGCGTAAGTTGGCTCTCTTCCGCTCTGCGACCCCAGGGCATGGCCACAATTGCAATGGACGACCGGGCTAATGGACTTGGTGACAGACTCGGATCTGCCTTTCGCACTTTCTGGCATACTATGACCAGCAATGACCGGCGTATGTTTTAGCTCATCCACCACTCACTCAATGAGCGCATTTGCACTCATTTCTATTGACGGCCGTGCATGCTAATTGCGCCTTCTACAGACTCCGATTTCGACTCGCCGCAACGCACCGGTCGCCATGTTCCGCTTCAGAACGGCCGTAACATCATGACTGGCATCGCGACCGCCTCCGACTCCCGCGCCGACATTCATAGCCCATACTTTGACGATTCCCGAAACCCCTCCGCCCAAGGCTCACCCACCAACGGCAACCGGGGATACTCGCCAGGCCTCCGATCGCAGAACGTAAATAAGGATGGCTTCGAGGTCCAGTCGCCTGGTGACGTTGCTATGCAGTCATTTGAGAATGGAGTCCCTCCACCGCCCCCTGTTGCACACTCCTGGAGACGCATCGATGCATGGGCCGAGGAAAACTACCCAGAGCTGTTTGATCAGCTGTGTGAGGGCGCCACAAACAACGATCTGAACGACCTGGAGCATCAAATGGACTGCTCTCTGCCCCAGGATCTCCGCGAATCGCTCATGATTCACGACGGCCAGGAGCGAGGTGGAATGCCGACCGGCATCATCTTTGGTTCAATGTTGATGGACTGTGAAGAGATTCCCCAGGAGTGGGAGACGTGGCGACAAGTGAATCAGCAATTCATGTTGGACGCCGCCGCAAACAAGCCACCCACCCCGTCTGGCAGCGAGGCTTCTTCTTCCAAGCAGCGACCTGGATCCTCTTCATCATCCAACGGCCCCGGCGAGTGGAGACAGAATCTCCTGGCCAAGCAGACCTGTATTCCTCCGAATACCGTGCAAAAGGCATACGCACACTCGGGCTGGATTCCCCTGGTCCGTGATTGGGGTGGCAACAACTTGGCCGTTGACTTGGCTCCCGGCCCTGCTGGTCGCTACGGCCAGATTATCCTGTTTGGTCGCGACTACGACACCAAATACGTTGTTGCCCGTTCTTGGGCCGCCTTCCTCGCCTTGGTTGCTGATGATCTCAACAGCGGAAAGTGGTTCATCGATGAGGACACCAATGAGCTCAAGCTTCGGGAGTTCAAGGATGCGCGAGTTGAGCCTTCTTATTTCAACATCCTTCGATGGAGAATGGACCAAAAGCATGGACGACAGGCTGCCAAGCGACAGTCTCAGCGACCTGTTTCCCGAGTTGCTTCCAAGAGCAACTCGCCTCTCGGCTCTCGATCTGCCTCGCCTTATGCCAATCCTCAGGATTCCAACGGCGATAGCCGCGGTCGATCGATGCAGCGCCTCCGCGACGGTTCCCCTCTTACTAGCCCTATGAGAAACGGTGTCGGCAAGCCCCCGGCTCCTTTCCTAAGCCGAGTGACAGAAGAGGCAACTATTGAGCTCACTGACGCAGTTATTGAGCCCAGCACTTTGGTCGACGTGGAGGATGATGATGATTCACCACGAAACAGCCAAGACACAAAGCGTCCCGCCGTAACGACCCTTGAGCGCTCAGAGTCGGATCTAGCCAAGGACAAGGGCAAGGATGTTGAATCCCCCAAGGCAAACGGCAAGCACCCCGAGGTTATCATCGACGATACCATGAAAGAGATTGAGATTTAGAGGGGTTTTCTGTATAACGAGTCGAGACAAGACGAAGTAATGGCTGCGAGTTGATATCGCATACACCACGATGGCACGACTTGAAGATTCTGTAGACCGGGTTAATTACGAAGGCGGTCTCCGTTTACGCGTCAATAATCTACGTTTTCTAAAAACAAAAAAGACTCTTTGGGCGTTGGTGGCGTTATGGCGGCCGCTGGAGGCTTGCCATATATAAGCATTTTGCTTTTTTTTTCTTTTTATTATCATTTTCTTTACTCTTCTCTTCTTTATTCTTTACTCTTTTTTTTCCATTGAGAGAGATGAGCAGCGCTTTGGAGGGTATGATAGCGATGGAGGAAGTTAGCATACAAACATACATGCTCACTTTTACCCTCCTTTTTTTTCTGGAGGAGCCGAGTATGCGATATGCAGGAAGCGTTGTAATTGTTGTGTATCATTATGAGAGCTTTGATCTGCATTGGACTGTGCTGGTAATTAGAAAGATAAAATGGGGCTTTTGCCATGATTAGTTGAGGATGAATTGAAAACAATTAAAAACTTAAATAATGGGCGTTTTTTACTCCAAGTCATAATGCTGCCTTGCCTAGGTACACAGGTATAGGCCAAGGTCAAAGGCAATTCACACAAATAACAACCAGCCAACAAAAGCCTTGCCTAGCCACATGTTGCTCTCCACATCTCTTTGGTAGGGTTAAAGTACCTTTTTGTATATGCTCCGTCAGCTTAAACCAGCCTGGATCATATCTGGTCAGCGCTCTGTATGCTGGGAATTTGTTAGACAGGTTGCAGCTCTTAGAGGAAGCAATGTACTGTCCGAACTCCCTGCACGCTAATCCATACAATTACAAACGGCTTAGCAAAGCCTTGCCTAAACACATGTTACTGCGCTCTGTAGCAGCTTCTGTAGCAAACCGTTTGCGCCTTGCTTTGCTCCGTTTGCTAAAGATTTTCTCTGCCGATCTGCCCATCCAGCGCGTCTATCTATGGCTTATGCGCCAGATGGCTAACAAGGGAATAGCCGTGAACTTTTCGGCCAATGAGACGAGGGCGGCTCGGGAAGCACGGACTAGGGGATAGCCGCTGGCGCTAACCTATTTTTGGTCTCTGAGCTGTTTTTCTTTGCTGCATCTTGTTTTTATTTTCACGTATACATTTAAGCTTGATTTCGGTTTCATTCTCTCTCTATGGAAAGGTTGCCTTTGCAGTTTTACTATCTGTGTTTTTTGGTCTAGGAGAGCAGGGTGTTGGGTTGATGTTATGAGGGTCTCATTGTCACAACACTGGTAACTACAACACCACAGCCTCACCACCAAATGCCCTCTTCCAAGGCAAAACGAGAAAGAAAAGCAAGGCTTCAGCCCACCTTGTGCCGCATCGCATCCCCAACAAGCAAGGCAGATAGCAAATCTCATACGTGCTAATTCTGCAACCGAAATAAAAAAAAACCCCCCACGTCATACAAGTACTACATGTAGAGCCGCGGTATTGGCCAGGGCTTGCAAGCGCAGGCGCTTAGCCGTTCAGCAAGTGGAGATGGCTGAGTTTCATGCCTGCACCAGGCGTGCCGTTCGATGAAAATAGAACCAACGAGCTTGTGAGATTGAGCGTTAACAGTCTTCTACAGGAGGAGAGAGGAAAACGCGTTAAGACGGGATGTATACATGCTGTTGGTCGTTGAAGTGACTTCGTGATTCCATCGGTGCTACCGTTGCAGGATCTTTTTTATAAGTCGGCCTTGTGTGTAACCTTTACTCCTCATCATCCTGCCTTGCATTCTGTTCTTTTCTCATTTCTTTTCTTTTGTTTGCCTTTTGTGAACCATATCATTCCAGCTTCTTTTTTTGCCATAAAACTTGTGTAGCGAACCACAACTTTCTTTAGGGTCATGCTTACGTTTGTGTGATTGAATTGACATTACACGGCTATTCGCTTTTTTCTTTTCTTTTTTCCCCTATCTATTTGTCTATTTTATATTACCTGGCTTTGGCCATAAAATGGCGTCGCAATCTGAGCTCGAACCTCTTTCACCCAACGATTACGGCATTAGACGGCCGCTACAATCCCAATTTTCACAAGGATCAAGTTCGGTTGGTGCAGACTCGTGGAGCTTTTGGCGTCGACGTCCGAAGAAAGCAGCACCACTACGACAAAACGATGACAATGGTAGATATAGTCTCTATAAGCCGCAACGAGAGAAGAAGTAACCGAGGTCATTTTTTCAGGATCACAAATGGGCTGGAAGCCGCTGTCCATGGACCCGGCCATTTTAATGCTGCTTACAATATTGACGCTTCTCATTGCCGGCGCAGTTGAAGTATTAGCACAATTAAGCCAAGCCAAGGGTGGTCTTGCGCTGTCACGAACCCAAGATGAGATCCCGCAGTATGCGATGATCAGCTATCTCTACGTTCCCAATATCGTTGCTGTATTATACAGTCTCATATGGAGCTGGGTAGACCTCGACGTCAAGCGAATGCAGCCATGGTTTGAGTTATCCAAACCCGAGGGAGCAACAGCCGAGAATTCCATGTTTCTCGACTATCCTTACGACTTCATTGCTACGGTTCCTATCAAGGCTGCCAGAAGAAGGTAAGTGTCAATTGGCGTTTATATGAAGAGCTCATTATCTGACAGTCCAAAAAGACATTGGCCAGTATTCTTTGCTGGAACAGTGACGGTTGTCATCTTTTGGCTCATCACTCCCCTCCAAAGCTCCATTATGGGAACTGGCTTTGTCAATAAGACAGAACCGGCGATAATAGCAACAAGATCATCCATGGTTCCGCTCGCAGAGCAGGCGCCGCTCTTGACCAACGAAATCCTCAACACAGCATACGCCATAGAGTGGCTTGGTCAATCCTTCCCCTCTTTCACGACCCCCGATTATGCAATACTTCCGTTCTATATCGATAATGATCCTGGCGCGTCTCAACAGCAGCTAAACTGGACGGCTGAAACAACCAAATTGTGGACTGAGCTCGAATGCTGGCCTGCAACATACTGGAGAGGGCTTCCTTCCAAGGTAGATTGGTACTTTGACAACGGTCAGGGCTGCACCGGCTTGGTCGAATTCGATCCATCCCCAAATCTCGTCATGGATTACATCGGATACTACACCAGTCCCTACGCGGACTGGAACTTGCAAGATCCCCATGGTTGTCCTGCCACGGAAAATTCGACACATCAGTTCCTAGCTATTTGGGCATTGACAACTGTCCCCTCCCATCCACCCGACGTTTCCCCTACCCCTGAAGTCAATATAACAGCTCTTTTCTGTCAGCCATCTTATTACAAGCAGCAAGTAATGGTCACAGTTGTTACAGATGGTTATAAGCCGCAAAATACCTCCATTCAGCCCATATCGCCCCGAGAAACTCTCACTGAGAAGGAATTCAACTCGACATCTTTTGAGTTTCTGATTTTCGCAGGAATGCCGTTGGAACAATTGTTGGTCACTAAGCGAGACTTTCCTTTTGAGTCGGTCATGCAGCTGGGTAGTCGGATAGACAAAACAGGGTTATTAACTCCTGTCAATTCTGGCATGGTTGGATATGCTCTCGACGGCCGCAACGAACCAGCAACTCCATATAGCGATCCTAATACTCTCCATGAGGCATTCGAACGCGCCCATAAATATCTCTTTGCTATTGCTGTAAACCATTTGCTCTCTAATGAGACAGATGTGGGTAATAGCACGGCCATTTCTTCGTTTGAGCAGAGCGGCATCATTGTCAGCAGATTATTTTCCGCTATTGTTGAAAGCCTCCTCCTCCTTGTGGCGATTTTTACCATAAGCCTTTTGTGGATTTGTCGCAGGTCCACCAGCTACCTAAACTCCAACCCATCCTCCATCTCAAGGCTCGTCGCTATATTCAGAAACGGGTCTGAAACGAGCGAGCTGTTTCGTCCAGTTGACCACGCAGATGAGAAGTCGCTGCGGGAGCTGTTCCAGGACGACAAATTCCGACTCACTCGAAGCGATAACAATGATTCAAGAAGTTTATACATAGAAAAGGTTGATAACTCTGAGCAAGAACATGGTGATAAACGGTTTGACAAGCCAACTGGCTATTATGAGCCTATTCGACCGACGGCTTTGCGGAGAGAGATGGGATTGCTCTTTGGAGTAGTACAGATTGGAGCTCTTGTCGGCATTGTATATCTTAAAGCTCAAAACGATCGACAAAATGGTGAGTTTCAGCTCTCATTACCCTACTATCCCCCTCCGACGTGTTGCGTTTCTAATCGTACCAAAAGGCCTTATTCGCCCATCTTCCAATTTTGAAGTGCTGCAGATTCTCGAAAACTACATTCCTACTGCGTTCGCTACCTTCTCGGAGCCTTTCTGGGTTCTGCTCAATAGGTTCCTTTGTCTTTTACAGCCATTTAGGACCATGTCGAAAGGACGAAGCTCGCCCTCCAAGTCCATCGAAACAACATACACGGCACTCCCTCCTCAGTTGGTGGCATGGAGAGCGCTCCGAGCGCGGCATCTAATGCTAGCCATGATATGTATTATTGCTCTGCTATCAAATGTTCTCGCCGTAGGGCTCGGTGCGCTCTTCAATGAGGATCTGACAACGGCCAACTACACGGCTACTTTCACTCCGAATGTCGCTCCACTGTTCGATAACCAATCTACGTCTGAATTTACACAAGACGGTGCAACCTTTCTACAGTTTGCATACCTCGCCATGGCGAATATTTCTTCTGGAGCGCCATTGCCGCCTTGGACAACATCCGATTACTTCTTCCAATCATATACAGTTGATAGCGGCAACGAGAGCAATAGCAGCAGTACTTATCGAGTACCGACTCGCGGTTTCAGCATCAACGCAAACTGCACTGCCGTACCATCATCGGAACTTACAGTTACATTTCCTAATAACACTTATATAAGTTGTGCAAACAATAGCTCCGACATTGTCAAGCTCGCCAAATGGGAAGTCCAAACGAGTCAAAATATACCCAGCCAACAATCAGCCTTTGAAAACAGCTTGATAATGGATCCGGGTATTGCTTCCTACAACTGCAGTAGAACCATCACGTTTGGCTGGGGACGAAAATCACAAACCGTGGGCTTGAACCGCACTATGGAAGGAAGTTTTGCCTTTTGTCAGCCATATTTGCAAACGGCAATGTTTGATGTGCGCCACGATTCAGAGGGCAATGTCTTGGCGTACGAACGAACAAGCGAGGTTTCCATGCACTTGGATGGTGAAGATCAGGGTCTGCAGACAAACCGGATGATCTCGCTGATGAATAATATGCTGGGCATCCCTGGAAACTGGCATAATGACACGCTTACGAGAGATATGATGAATTATCTGTTAGCGATATCTCTCGACTCGAGAGACTTTCTAGACGCAAAAAAGCCACCGCCCGATCCTAATGACCTAATACCGACAATCGAGAAACTATACCGAAAGCTATTTGTCATTATTCTCGGCGCCAACCTAAAGCTCTTTGTCCCCGGAGACAAAACCCTCTCAGTAACAGGCCAGAAGCTGACAGATGAAACACGAATATTCGTCGACCAGAACGCATTCATCATAACTGTCACCATTCTAGGCCTCAACATCATTGCAGTCATCATCTTCTACTCCCGCGGCATCATGTTCAACCTCCCTCGCGTGCCAACCACAATTGGGTCGATCCTCGCATTCGTTTCCGCAAGCCATATTCTTCTTGACGATGACAAAAAGTCATCATCATCAGGAGATACCAAGGAGGAAAAGACGTATAGTTTCGGACGATACATTGGAGTAGATCAGAAGGTGCATTTGGGGATTGATATGGATCCACATGTTGCATTGGTTGATCCGGCGTCGTTGGAAGAGAAGAGGTCTTTTGTATATAGGATAGTTCCCAGTGGGTTGAGGAAGAGAAAAGATATTGGGCCGGTGAGTGATAGCACTTGGCTATGAAAGAGGATTACTGGTAGAAATAGATCATAGCTAGATCATAATGAACTGAGGTATTTGACTGAATTGATAAAACTGAATCCTATGGTAAATCCATTGTATTTGACATTTTGAAAGAAAGAACAAAAGTCATATGAATCACACCCGTAAAGCCAAGAAGAAAAGGGAAACGAAAATGATCTCCTAAGAGTCTTTTGTTAAGCAAAGCTACGAGGCATGTTGGGGAAGTGCCAACCGGAGAAAATCGCACTTTCCGCTTTGCTCTTTTTGATGAGCCGAAAAAAAAAAACTGAATAAATCAATACAGCTTAAAAACGGCTTATGTAGCAATTATTAGTTGCTTTGTCAATTGCAGCAGGACCTCCAACCACTTTCAAAATCTTGAAAACCCTCTTTTCGTCATCACTTCGCCTAAGCTTCAGACCCTCATTTAACATGACATTTCAATGAAAGTATAAATCTAAGTACATAAAACGCGCGGAAGCAAAAGCTGCCCGCTTTCTTAGGTGACCTCGATCAAACGACGTGACTTCAAATAATCCTATTGAACTTGATTATACCGGCTAGCTGCAATCGAACGGAGTGACTTCAATCAGGCCAGTAGGTTTGCTCACAAGATGAAGGCTTTGAGCGGGCATCACATTTAATCCCTTTGTATGAGCCGATATGACTACGATATGTAAGTCATTAAGACAATTTTTTCAGCCACAGGCATAGTGAAAACATTTTTCATGATAAAAGCTTAAATGCTTATGTGCCCCGTATGTATATTTTCTCAGGGTAATGTAATCTAAAATCTCGGTGATGTTACAACGAATAAGAAAGAGCGGTATAAATACAAAAGTATGTACATCAAAAGAATGTCAATCCTCCCTTCAAGGGAATGGTTAAATGTCCACCACAATCCATCTCAAAAATCTCCAACAAAAAAGATCGTAAAAGACTAAATGTTGACGTCTTACGGGTATTGCTCATGATGCTTAAGCACGCATGCGAACGGCGCGGCGCATCGACTTCTTGCCCCTCTTGGCAACCATTTTGAGGCTCTCAGCTTGACCAGACTGGCATGAAGTACCATCAGCAACAGCCTGGGAAGCAGACCAGCTACCACTGGCGCATCGCTGGAAGTGAGTTCCGTCAATGCAGTTCCATTGGCCTTCAGTGGGGCAAGCTGTGCCGGCTGCGAAACCGCCGCTGGGGCTTGATCCTGAGCTGGCGTTGGAGCCGGAGCTGGGAGCTGGCGGAAGAGCAGCAGCAGCAGAAGTAGGGGATGGAGCCGCCTGAGACTGAGCAGGGGGGGCTCGCAACGGGAGCGGAGGTGACAACAGGCTCGGAAGCGGCAGGCTGAGAAGCGGCAGGCTGAGAAGCGGCAGGTTGAGAAGCTGCGGGCTGGGTAGCAGCGGGCTGAGAAGCTGGTGGCCTAGTAATAAAGACACCGCCGGCGCTGGGAACACTGGCTTGAGTAGGCTGGGAGGGAGAGCTAGTGAGAGCAGAGCCAGAGCCAGAGCCAGAGCCGCCGTTGGTAGGGTTTGGGGCACCAGAAGCGGTGCAAGTTGGACCCTGGAAGACGTCGGTAGCGCCGTTGAATTTGTCAACATCATTTCCAGGATTAGGGAACAAGAGATCATGGCCCTCGTCAGTTCCGCAGTCCTTCGCGCCAGCGAAGTTGGCTTGGTGCATATCCGGAAGAGTGTTCAAGAAGTCCTTGGAGCCTCCTGATCCAGTGACAGTCAAAGGCGCACAATTCATGTACATCTCACGGTTGCCAACCTTGTTGAACCAAGTCCAGGCCAGCGTGTAGTTACCGGATTGCAATTCCTTAGGAATGGTGTATTCGTATGTGTAAGGATCCACGGTACTGGCATCATTTTCGGGCAAATTGCCTATTTGGTCCTTGGCAGGGCAGCCACCCTCGATGGACTTGATGACTTTCCAGACAGAGTTCTTGTCAGGCTTTGCATCAGTGGTAACAGAAACTTGACATGAACCGCCACCGTGAACAGCGGAGCCCATAAAAGCGAGTTTCTGCGTGCTGCCTTGGGCATAGACATTACTAGCTCCGTCGAGGATATAGTCATAGGGAACGCCCTCTATTGTGCCCACTTTGCAAGGAAAATTTGCGCCAGAGGGATCAAGAGGAGCGTTTTTCAGATTTGATGCGTCAAACGGGACGGGGTTTGTCATAACGATGTGGGCACTGGCGGCCGTAGCCAGGGCAGTGACGGCGAAAAGTTTGGAGAACATTTTGAAGGAGAGTGATATCGGAGTCTAAATCGTACCGGACGAAAAAGTCTCAGGATAATGCGGTGGTATGAATAGTCGTCAAGATTGGGGGAAAAGGCTCAAAAGACCGGATAGTGATTGAGAATCTGAGAACACTTGTGTTAGTTTATGTTTTATCTTCTTGACAAGAATGATTTTCAGGCCTTTTATCAGAATTGAGGACCAGAGTTAAGGAAGAGGGACAGAGAGATGGAACAACGCGTAGAGTGGTTTGCCGACTTACAGTGAAAGCTGCGAGAAGACGGCAAGAAGCTTGTTGCAGTCACACAAGATATCACAGATTCTTTAATAGCAAGCAACCAGGCCAGCGTATGTAAGGAAAGTCTTGGAAAAGATGAGCAAAAATAAAAGAAGAAAACAAGGGCTAGCCTCGTGAAAGAATGAAGGAGAGTGAGTCTTGACGACGTTCACTTGAAGGAAGGACTGTTGACTGGTGATGTCTTGAAAACACAAAACAAAAACCAGACGAGGTTGGGGTGAGACGTCCATTATATACAATGCGTTCCGCAGAGTGGCATGTTGAAAGGATATCGGCTCAGCCGCCATCGCCCCTAGATCATGACTAGCAGGAAAGATACAGCTGCAGGAACAGAGAGAGGCAGGGGAGCCATTGGCGAAGCAGGGGCCCCGGTCCAAACAGGGACTTCATGCTTGATGGCACCCATGTTTCGCTCAAGAAACAAAGCCAGCGGGGAGAAAGAGTGAGCCCAGTAGAGTTCAACCGCGGGCTGGAAAACGGGTGTTTTCGAGGCACCGCGGATCACTAGTGTAGTGCACAAGTAGTGTGTCGAAGGGAGTGTCCACTGATAGGCTAGAGTTGTTGTTTCAGAGTCTCGAAGAAAGACCCAGAAATAGCGAACATGAGTGGACATCAGCCGAGAACCCCAGAAGGCCAAGCAGAGCTAAGTCTAACCCCTGAGTAACCTTGCAAGCCCTGTTCTCTCTTTTCTTCGTTTCTACTGTAAGAAGTTTGCCACCGTGAAGAGTGCCAGTGCTTGTTGGATATACCTCAACTAGAACAACCTGACCTGAACAAAGCCCTTACATAATTAATCGTCTTTCGAGAAACTTTGTGATTTTTCATAGTCCAACTGACATATATTCACTAGCCTTTCATTGTTTCAACTGTAACATGGCCAGTACTACCACGGCCAGGAATGTACATTGGACTGCGCCGTACACGGGTCAGACATCGGATGGCCTGTCTGTGCGCGGGTGTGCATGAAAATCTTGAAGAAAAAGGCTCAGGCAGCACGCCTTGGCGCCTACCTGCAGTACGGAGCTCTCTTTGAGGGGTGCGTGCTGCATGACAAGTTATCGCGACTCTAGGGGTCGCTTGACGTAGGTGCAGCGGTTAAGAAGCACACGAGTACTAAAGACCCAAATGCGGAGGGATTTGGAGGCTCAGCACTCTGCCGTAATGATCGGGTATATTGTCGAGGTAGCACTGCTAAAGGAAGCGGCCGCCAATGAGGTCGTCCCGACGCCTTGGGCATGAAGCCGGAGTCGAGGTTAGTCGATTGGTGAGATCCACAACTGTCGTGGTCTTTTTGGTTCCTCGTCCATCATTGGCCACGGCTTGCCGACCCTGTGCAAGGGAGGAGGAAGATCTTGTGCCACTGATTTTTCCAGCCTATTCGAAAAGTCGACATGATCTCCCTGCCGCTGCCAACAAAGGGGCAGGAAAATAAACATTCATGCATCGCGTCGCTATACTGAATGGCAAAAATTAACTCCATCTCTGCCGCCACAGTTGTTTCCTCTGACATAATACTCTGGTGCCCAATAGCTCTGGCATTACTGTAGGCATTTACTTTGCTCAATCAGACTCAGTGAAGTGGTGGGTGGCAGGGGTATGATAGGCTATTGGTGCACTAAACGCTCGTGAGCTGACCAAACAGAGGAATGACGCTTGCTTCGTGAGAGAGAACCGTCACCACTCAGCCCTTTTCATTGCGCATATCATTAAGCAGCTTCTTGTATGCGAGCCGGGGATGCGGCACCAGGCTTTGCCGCCGAGGAGCCAGGCTTTCCAGGGATGATGCGGAGAAAAGAGCTACGCTTCAAGCATACAAGTACCTCAATCATGGCTTTGGTGAGCGTAGTCATTGCCATCTCCATACAAGGAGATGCTTGGTAGGGTGTGGGGGCTTACAGGCTCCCTCAAGAAACATTGTGATCGGCCACGGGCCGAAAGTAATGGCTCGGTGGCACCATGGCTGTTTGCCTGTTTGCCTGTTCCATCTTGCAGACTGATGTTTGCTCATAGTTATAGGCTCGCTTTCGCATACGGCGTATCAAACATGGTAGCAGCACTAGCGCTCTCTTCCTTTCCCCGAAGCCATCACAGCTGTCGAAGCTGTCGTGTACCATTTGCAAGGCCGTATTACGGACAGCGCTGGATGAAGCAAAGGGGCACTCGCCACCTCGTCGACACCACACGAGTCGTATCATGCCGTCAACGCTCACATGTCGATTTAGGCAATAACCAGCCAGCCACAAAAAATCTCGTAATGTATACGAGCAAGGGGCTCAGCCTGTTTGTCTGTATCGCTTCTAGAGTGTGTGTGTGGCGAGGATCCTCCCTCTCTGAGATCCCAATGCTACGCCAGTCCCTAGTTCTGTGACCCCCTGTTCGCTCGGTATGTAAGGGCAAGGGTGCTCTAAATCCCTAGTCTCCGTACCGTGGGATGGATCGAGTTCTGGTGAAACAAAGGCTGGTTTCATGACCAGCACCTGCTAGGCGTCTTGCCCGCAGATTCACAGCCTCTATGGAAGGCTTGGGTCGAGGGAGGCGGAAAGAATACGCACCAGCGACACAAGGGACGATGGCGTCACAACGAGACACGCGTGCAGCTGAATCGCCAGTCAGCAGGGGCAGAAGCCAATGGTGTTGAGGAGCATACCATGCGTGCTGTGGCGGCGGCAGCAGCAGCGGCATCGCAGCCAGTCGCGGGCTCAGCGGATGACTTGGCAGAGGTTTTGTTTGGACCATAGACGCGCCGGGGCTGGCGATGCTTGAACGCTGCAGGCCACTAAGCTGCGCAGAATCCCGTGATGAGTCCTGCTAACCGCCTTCCACCCAGCGAGCGCGAAACGTGCAGGTGCCTGCATGCAATCGCCTAGAGCCTAATAGCCGCTGAAAACTTACCTACATGGAAGGCCTCCAAAGCAACCACGAAGCGGTGTACGATATTGACGGCATTGCCGACTTTGATCGCGTCTACAGACTCATGCGCATCAACTCATAGCCGCCGGAGGGCCCCTTGGGCAGCTCGCCCACTGGATATCAGGCCTGGGGTAGACCGCCTTCACCTTCTCATATACACTACCAAGACAACTTGGCGCCTCCATCGTGACTTTCCCTCTTTGGTATGTCGTAAGCCGTCACACGTTTGGTGTTGGCATGCAGCTATTTAGACGCCATCACGATTCAGCACCGGGCGTATACTCTCAAGTAGCTATGCCGATACAAGCTTCGTAGCCAAGGCAGATGATATCTTCGCGACCAGAATAAGATGAAGGGGTTATTAGTCTCTGCTGTCGGCAGCATCAGCAGATTACCCATAATTGACGGCACGACCGTTTTCCCAGTCCGAACTCTTGGCCTCTGCATCTATCCACATACAAGACAAAAGACCTTGTTAGCAGAATGGCCAAGACGGCTTGTAATTGAATAGTAATTATTCAGTAACATTTGGTTCCGCAGCGGTATCATGTTCAAAAATATCTGCACGAAGCTCTCTCAATGCCAGACACTCCTAGGCTTGGCATCGCTCTTCAACTGAGAGTGCACCCGTCCTTGGTTTATTACTGTGGGGGTTTTCTCATATGAGAGAAAACAATGTTTTCTTGGCAGACTTCCTAGCGCGGTCATGGTTATAGATTGATTGCATTAATCTCCATTTCTACGTGGATATTCGCTTCAAGCTCGGCCAGCTCTCCGAAGCACAGGAGAACTAGAGGCTAAAATTGCAATCGGGAGCCATGCCGTGGACATTGCTTTTCTCGTTGAACCCTGTTTAATTTACTTAAGCTTGAAATGCTCCGTTCGCTAACAGTGTTACAGACAAATTACTTCGGAATCCTATCCGAAATTCACCTAAAATTTGCGTTGGTGTTCTGACCTTCTCGTTTCGTCCATAGTGCTGGCTTCTCGCAAATTGCGTCGCCGGGAGGGCCACATACAGTCAACGTATTCCCTGGCGCTTCCTATGCGGCAATAAGCATGTATTTAGGTAATTTAATGAATCCACTGCTGTAAATTTCTCATTGTCTAATATATACGCAATTACATGTGATGCCAACATGTCGTTGAATGTGGAGACTGCTCAATCATACGCATTGTTGGTCGAAGTAGAAGTCCGAGCTGTTGGTTCCGCCAAGTGCACGTTTGTCGACCCGTGGTCTGGGTAAAGGCAGATTCCTGGTCTCTGAATCCGCGTGTCCACAAATATTTCCCGCTCCGGGTATCTACTAGTATCCTGAGCAGAACGGATGTCACCCCACCACGGTGCGCACCATTCACAGAAGAGTTGGCTGCTTGGCTGAGAGAACGGGTGAAGCCTGACGTCTACCGTCCTATACTATCTTGCCTTCTACACACAAGACGTTTATTTACGCATCATCCGCTATCAACTATTCAAAAAATACATAATATCTAACAGCATAACTAATCTAGCTCCTGGATCTTGTTATAGGCGTTATACGTGTCGCCTCTGCATTCGCCAGTTAAGCGCCGACTGCATTCGCCGTCCGATTATCTGGAAGTGAAAAGTCAGCGTGCTCTTAGTATGCACACAGGAGCTCAGATATTACCATCAGGAAATATCCAGTCTCCTCGCGTCCACAGCTTCATTTTGTTTTGGCGGAAATCTTCAAAATCCCATTCGCGCTTCTCCAGCGCCCCAGGGTTCAGGAACACATAGACGGATGCCTCCTTGATCTCTCCCTCAACTTCCTTCTCGCCCTCCTTCTTCAGCAACCTAACCTTGGTGTCGATTCGTTCATACTCATTTCCTTCAAAGACATCCAGCTTTTGCAGATTGGCCTCTGTCAGTCCAGTCGCGTACATGCCCCGCACGCAGTGACCCTCCTCGGCAATGATGGCTGGGTAGTCTTCGGATTGGACTCTGTGGCGACAGTAACCATCTAGAATAGCAGGTGTAAACGTATGAAGGTCTTGAATTGCCTGTGGTGGCTGCCTATCGCCATAGCAAACGCTAAAGAACACTTCGGGAGCCATCTGTGAAAATCAGTATGTGGTAAAATAGCCCTTTGAGTTGCATAAGAATCTCACCAGTGTCCCTAGGTAGGCATTAAAGAACACATCGCATTAGTCTAGTGCATCTTTAAAATTGAAAATGGTATATTTACCATAGAAAAAGGCTTTGTTTTCGCCACTCATATTGCTTGCGTCGTCCCGTTGTTGCTTGTGTTATTTATGACAGTCTAGGTTAGGTTGTATGCCTAGATGAGGATCGAGGTCGTGTCAGTAACCTTAGCTGGTATGGGCCTGGGAGTGCAGGATTTTCAAGTGAAAAGTCGATAAATATTTGAACTTGAGTGAAGATTAAATGTCGGGAGAGAGTCACGATGATACTACTTCGCTTTATGCGAAATTGCCGATTCTTTTAGTTATCTCCTCGGTAGTATTACGAAACTTCCCCGCCAAGTGTAGTATCTCTAGTGGGGGTTAAGCGCCTTCTCTTTGACGATGTCGGCGCAAACAGAGTAGCAACAGCAAAGACAATTCACCAACAATCATAATTAGATGGAATTTAGTATATGAAAAAAAAAAATGCAATCTCACACATAGATAGCAGATGCCACAAGATACCGAGACCTCAGCGTATATAATTCTAATGATTTACCAATGCAGTCTATTTGATACCGCATGTAATACTTGCAAGTACTGCGTGCTCTGCCGCTGAGCAAGACGTTATCGATAAGATAAGAATGCCTAGAGCTCCTTACGCTCACCCCAGAGCTTGGGGAGTATGCATCACTAGTGCGCGGAACATCATTGTTGCACCACCTAGCGCAATTGGTTTTGGTGACCGCGATGCCCAGTTTCGTTCAACTCCGGAAATTTCACGAGGCGTCGCATTCAGTAGATTCAACCTCCAAGGCTGCGGGCCGCAACAACTCCATACTTTTATCCGCCAACGCTCCCCACCCCATCTTTCCTAGCGACAGGCGGCCCTTCGATTTGAATTTTTTTGCAAAGAAGATTTCCAAAGGGATAGAACATCTTAATTTGCTACATTACTCCGCTCAGCGCCACCTTCGTCAGCCTCTTCGCGGCGCGTTCTCGTCCCCATACTCGCCCTCAGCCTTGCTGCGATTTCTCGGTTTCGGCATCGCCTCACCATCCCTTCCTCGGATGGAAGGCAGAGCTGCGTCTCACGGACGCCGATAATGCAGCCATGTCGGGAACCACTATTGACGATGTCGTGAAGCGACTTAGCACCCCGGAATTAGGTACGGCGGCCTCAACTTCAGCCTTACTCGCTCTTCGTCTTCTCCTCGTCGCATGCTGCTGTGATGAGTGCAACTGCTAATCTCTCGTTAATCAACAGATCCTCGGCTCAAGGTGGAAGCGGCAACCACCTTGCGCGACAGCCTGGACGCTTACACCAATGGCCCCATCTACGAACCCTTCTTGAAACGGCTGATGCCCATCTTCATAAACATCCTACGAGGGCCATGCATCTTTCAAAGCAGCTCTCCGGAGCAGGTAATGAGCTTGCAGAATACGTCCAAGATTTTTGGTTACTGATAGAGAGGGATAGAAACTCCGCAACTGCATCCTCGAGGTGCTGCACCGGCTGCCAACCGCCATGTCCCCCACCGAACCGTTCAAACCATATGCCGAAGAGATTGTCGATTTGCTTATGCAGCTGGTTCGCATCGACAACGAAGACAATGCCACACTATGCGTCAAAATCACATCCGATATCATGCGCCACCAACATCAAGTTTTGCAGAACAAGGTCCAGCCCTTCCTCTCGTTGATCCAGGAGCTCTTCGATCAGATGGAAAAAGTTGTCAAGGAACAATTAGATAATGCGTCGCTCGCTCCAAACCCCCAACCCGGTGCACCGTCAACACCGGGCAGCACACACGCCAACTTCCAGTCTCCTCGACCAGGCTCTCCTGCAGCTTCAGTGCCGGAGCTGGGTGCCGATCCCCAGCAACAGAACCGACCGCTTCTTAAAGGAATGCAATCCTTCAAAGTCCTTTCCGAGTGTCCCATCATCGTCGTTTCGATTTTTCAGATATATCGCAGCACAGTTCAGGTCAACGTCCCCAAATTCGTTCCGCTCATCAAGGGTTTCCTCTCTCTTCAAGCCAGCGCTCAGAAACAGGCCCACGAAGATGCTGCTGCTCGGGGCGATATACACACAGGAGTGAGTGCGGGTATCAAGAATCGGGCCGCTTTTGGTGATTTCATCACGGCTCAGATCAAGACGATGAGCTTCCTAGCCTACCTCCTCCGCCAATACGCTTCACAACTGAAAGACTTTCTCCACCTATTGCCGGACATTGTGATTCGATTACTCAAAGACTGCCCGCGGGAGAAATCGGGTACGCGAAAGGAGCTACTCATTGCTATTAGGCATATAATCAATTACAATTTCCGCAAGATATTTCTCCCCAAGATCGATGCGCTTTTGGACGAGCGCACGCTAACTGGCGATGGCTTGACTGTTTATGAGACGATGAGGCCGCTAGCATATAGCATGTTGGCCGACCTGATTCACCACGTGCGCGACTCATTGACTCCAGAGCAGATTCGCAAAACTGTCGAAGTATATACCAGAAATCTTCAAGATAACTTCCCTGGAACTAGCTTCCAGACAATGAGTGCGAAGCTTCTCTTGAACATGGCTGAATGCATCGCGAAGCTTCCCAACAAGGTGGACGCAAGACACTACTTGATGATGATTCTCAATGCCATCGGCGACAAATTTGCTGCTATGAACCGACAGTACCCGAACGCTGTGAAGCTTTCCAAGTTGTACCACCAACAGGCCGAGGCTGGCGCGCCTGAATCCTATCTTGCTGATAAGGAGACACCCCCAGATTGGGACGAGACCGACATCTTCTCCGCGGTACCCATCAAGATCTCAAACCCCCGGGATCGAGGTGCTGATCCAGTCGGAGACAACAAATTTCTTTTCAGGAATTTGATGAATGGGCTTAAGAATACGTTCTACCAACTGAGAACTTGCAACATTGGCACTCCCATTGACCCCCAGAACGCACCAGCACACTGGCAAGAGGTCGCTTACGGCTTTACGGCAGAGGAAGTGAATGTAATCGTCAAATTGTTTCGGGAGGGTGCCTATGTCTTCCGATACTACGAAATCGAAAAACCAGCAACGGAGAATCAGTATGTATCACCTGTTGAGTACATGGCGAATTTTTACATGGTCTCGAGCAGTAAGGAAGAGAAAGATCTGCTAGAAACATTCGCCACCGTTTTCCATTGCATCGACCCAGCTACCTTTCACGAAGTATTCCAGCAGGAGATTCCACATCTTTATGACATGATCTTTGAGCACACGGCCCTGCTGCATATACCCCAGTTCTTCCTTGCCAGCGAAGCGACGTCGCCGAGCTTTTGCGGTATGCTTTTGCAGTTTCTTATGGAGCGAATCGACGAAGTTGGCTCAGCAGACGTCAAGAAATCCTCCATCTTGCTGCGGCTCTTCAAACTGGCCTTTATGGCGGTGACCTTGTTTGCTACACAAAATGAACAAGTTTTGCTACCTCATGTCGTCAACATTGTGACAAAATCGATAGAGCTGTCGACAAAAGCGGAGGAGCCAATGAACTACTTCCTTCTTCTGCGGTCCCTTTTCAGGAGCATCGGTGGCGGTAAATTCGAGCAGCTCTACAAGCAAATTCTACCTTTGCTTGAGATGCTACTGGATGTTCTCAATAACCTTCTCATGGCCGCGCGGAAACCATCAGAACGCGATCTATACGTTGAGCTGTGCCTTACTGTGCCAGCGCGACTTAGCCATTTGCTGCCGCATCTCAGCTTTCTCATGCGTCCGTTAGTTGTTGCTCTTCGGGCCGGCACTGACCTTGTTGGGCAAGGACTTCGTACCTTGGAGCTCTGTGTCGACAATCTCACGGCGGACTACCTCGATCCGATCATGGCACCAGTAATCGACGAGCTCATGACCGCCTTATTCGACCATCTGAAGCCACATCCTTATAGCCACTTCCATGCGCATACTACCATGCGGATTCTGGGAAAGCTTGGAGGTAGAAACCGCAAATTCATGACAGGCGCTGTTCCCCTTGCGTATACTAGCTTTGCAGACGATCCCTCGAGCTTTGATTTACGGCTTATTGGTTCCAAGAAAGACAGGGCATTCCCGGCCGAACTTGGTATCGACTTTGCCATTCAAAAGCTGATGGATGTGCCCAGGAACAATAAAAATAGCCAAAATCGACAGTATGATGATTACTACAAGAAACAGGCGATCCATTTCATCAAGGCTCAGCTGAAACTGCGCATCGGTTTTGATCAACTGCCAGATGATTTTCCAAAGATTGTTAGGCTCCAGGCACAAGATTTTTTGAACCGCAACATGGATATCAATTTCGCGCCGTTCGAAATTTCAAGCCGTGAAAAGTCTATTCCCAAAAAGGATGAAGAGGATAAAATAACCAAGAAACTGCTCAAGGCGGTCATGTTTTCGCAGTCAATGCCGGATGTCAAACAGGAGTCCAGCACTTTTCTCCTTGACGTTTGTCGACATTTCGTCCTCATCGAAGTTGGGCGATCTTTGATCGACCTGAAGCGAAACTATAGCCCCTTTGACCCTAAAGCAGGCGAAGGCCCACTGACGATTGATACTCGTGTCTTATCAGACGCTATTGTTGAATCCCTAGCATCTGACCACCCCGATGTTCGCGAAGCAGCGCAACAGGCGATCCGAGAACTCTACAGCTGCACGGCCCTCATTTTTGGCTCAGATGCCAATGTTGGCCGACTTCAGTTATTCCACCACCTAAGTAACACATTCTGCCATAGCTGCTATGAGGAAGAATGGTTTACAAAGACTGGAGGAAGTCTTGGTATTAATTTCTTGCTTACGGAGCTTGACCTCGGGGATGCTTGGGTCGCATCAAAACAGACTGAATTCATTCGTGCTCTCATGTATGTCATCAAAGACATGCCCCTGGATCTCCCAGAGAAGACCAGGAGTCTTGCCCAGACAAGCCTTGAAGTTTTGCTTCGGCGAATCACCAAAGATGTCAAGAAAGCCGATGCTCTGCCAGTCCAACAGCAACCAGGTCAGCCACAGGTCAAGCAGCCCCGCCTGGCCCAAATCTGTATGCAATTCAATACCGAGCTTTCGCATATGAACAAGTTTGTCCGCGAGACTGCCAAAAACTCGCTAGAACTCATCGCAGAGGCCGCTGGCTGTGAGGTATGGGAGCTTGTAGAGCCATACAAAGACAGGTTTCTACAGCCCATATACGCCAAGCCCCTTCGCGCGCTGCCCTTCCCTATTCAGATTGGATACATCAACGCCATGACCTACCATATGAGTCTCAAGAACGACTGGGTTACTTTCGATGAGAATCTTAACCGTCTGCTGATGGAGTCACTTGCATTGGCTGATGCCAACGACGAATCCTTGGCCAACAAACCTGCCGAATTCCGAACGCATGAGCACATCGTCAACCTACGCGTGTCCTGCATCAAGCTTCTTTCCACTGCAATGACATTTGACGAGTTTGCGAACAACCCGACCAAGGGCAAGATCCTTTCCGTCTTCTTCAAGTGTCTCTATTCCGAGTCAAAGCCTACGATTGCAGCGGCAAACGACGCCCTAAAGTCGGTGCTGGCTGTTGATAGACGCCTACCGAAAGATTTGCTCCAAAGCGGCTTGCGTCCTGTTTTACAGAGTCTATCAGACCCCAAAAGGCTAAATACACATGGGCTTGATAACTTGTCAAGGCTGCTGAAGCTGCTTACTAGTTATTTTAAAGTCGAGATTGGCGCCCGTTTGCTTGATCAAATTGAGTCCATCGTTGAGCCCAATGCCTGGCAGCAGATTTCCTTTACATTTTTTGAGCAGCACCCTCAAATGAAGGTTATAACTGCTATTCTCAACATCTTCCATCTCCTGCCTTCGCCGGCGGAAGCTTTTAAGGATCGCTTGATCGATTGCTTCCTTGGCCTCGAGGAGCGACTTCGACGAACTCATCAAAGTCCATTTAGGCTACCCATGTTCCTGTATCTGAACAGGTACCCAAAGGAAATTTGGGCATACTTACTTGGCAAGCTAGACGATCTGAAATATGGACGACTTTTGGCACAAGTCCTTCTTCATCCAGATAGCACGCCACTGAGAGAGACGGCCGTGGAGAATTTAGAAGGCTTGATTGGAAAGTGCAACGAGATTGCCGCACTCAACAATGACAAGAAATACATTGCCATCGTCAACACAATCCACATTTTGCACTCTATCGGACAGTTCCCTGCTTCTAGTGGCTGGATGGATAAGAAGGAACACCTCACCTGGTTGAAAACCATTGGAAAAGACCTCGAGGCTAACATTCGTGGCTACTCGCTCCCAGCGGCTCTTCGTTTACCCGGATACCAAGCGGCCGAGCAGCTCATGAATATCCTTGTCAAATCGCTAGAGAGATCACCGAAAGATTTGGATGCCTTGTTCAGTTTGGTAGATTCAGTTGCTATGGAGGAGCTTCGCTCCACACAGCCGCTCTTCTCATTCATTTACGAGAAGATTATCGGCAGTGATTCCCTAGAATTTTGGAAATCGACGTTCCTTCGTTGTCTTGACGCCTACTCCGGAAAGACTGCTTCAAACAAGACGAAATATTTCCTACTCCATTATATCGTCAATCCGATTGTCGCCACAGATGTCATGCGGCACTGGAACCAGCCAGAACAGAACCGGGCCCAGAGGCTGATGGATCGCTCCATAATTGATGCTGTGAGCGCCAAGATTTGGAAAGTTCACCCTGAAATGACGCTTGACGACTCGGCGCAACCAGGAATCGACCACATCCGATTCGAAGTACTGCAGCTATCCGCAATGCTAGTCAAATATTACCACACGACACTCCAGGATGCGCGAAAAGACATCATCAAGTTTGGTTGGACGTTTATTCGCTTGGACGATGTCATCAACAAGCATGCGGCGTACGTAGTGATAGGATATTTCATTGCTCACTACGAAACGCCTCAGAAGATCGTCAGCCAGGTATATATGTCTTTGCTGAAGACTAACTCTAATGAAGGCCGGGCTTTAGTCACTCAAGCCCTTGAACTCATTGCACCGGTGCTTCCTAAACGCTGCGGCACGGGTCCAAATGAACGGAGCACACAATGGGCTGTGGCGCCGCGCCGCGTATTGGCCGACGAGGGCCAGAATATGCAACAGATGACAAGCATCTTCAACTTTCTCGTGCGACATCCCGAGCTTTTCTACGAGGCCAGGGATAAATACGCCGTTCTCATCATCACATCTCTCAGAAAGGTTGCCGCACCACCCAACCCTTCTCATGAAAGCAAGAAACTGGCCTTGAATATGATGTGGCTCATTTGGACCTGGGAGCAATGGCGGATCGAGGGTAAGAAATCGCCTCTCTTATCATCAAGATCGCTCTCTGAATCACCAACTTCGAGAAAACGGAAGCTGGATAGCGATCCACCAGTTACGTCGCCAACGTCAGCGAGGCAGACGGCTGCAGTAGATCGTCCAGAGTATCAGATACCGCCTCTGTTCCGCCTCAAGATGGTCAAATATTTGGTAGAGTTCATTGCACAGCTTAACGAGAGGTATCAACTGCCTTCCGCTAAACCCCGTGGACCTCAGGCAAATGCTCTTCCAGTATCTGCGCCCATGACGGAACTTTGCAAGAAGGCTATGGCGCTCCTCTACAACCTCGTACAGCCTCAATGCTGGGGAGACTTGGATCTCGATCTATTTCCAAATGTCACCGATGTTATCCTCGCGCACGAAAAGACACAGACAGTTCTCAATGCTGACCCTTCCGACAAGGAAAAATATGACGAGAAATTCCTTACAAATATCATCAACACGCTGCAAGTTGTCCGCATTATCCTGAACTTCAAGTCAGACGAGTGGATTCAAAGGAGTATCGCGCCTATCCAAAAGGTCCTGGAGAAATGCCTGAAGTCTGAAAATCCGGAGATTCAGGATTGCTTGCACCTCTCCAGTAAGGAGTACGATGATGGGCGAGAGCTGAAGTCCACCATCAGGCGCATCCTCGACGCTGTACCCGAAGATACACCTATGGAAGATGCGGATGCAGAAGGCGAGTCTGAGGTTCAAACGTCTGAAATCGTTGCCTACCTCTCCCAGATAGCAACAGAACAGATGAATAGCAACCTTTATGTCTCAGGCGTCAATATCTTATGGTCACTGGGCAATCGCAAGCCTGCGATTATCGATCAACACATTCCTTCGCTTATGAAGGCTATGCAAAGCAAACACGCACGAGAGCATGTGCAGCATTACAGTGCTTTGGCAAGCCAAGCAACAGGGGTCCAACGAAGTCAAGAGGCAAATGGAAATACCGGGGAGCTCTCTGCGTATGAGCTAGAGATGCAGACAAAGCTGATGATCAAGGAAATACAGGTTGTGGCATTACGAATGGAAACTCTGGGCGATAATAGGCGACCGTTCTTGAGCGTTTTAGCAACCCTTGTGGAAAAGTCCATGCACATTGAGCTCTGCACAGAGATCCTTGGCATGGTAGAAGGCTGGGTCTTTAGATCTGAAGGTACTTGGCCGACTTTGAAGGAAAAGACGGCTGTTCTTCACAAGATGCTCTCCTTTGAGCACAGACAGGATCCGACAATGCTGTCCAAGTTCTTGGAGTTGGTGATTCGCATCTATGAGGACCCAAAGATCACGCGGACGGAGTTAACTGTGCGTATGGAGCACGCTTTTCTCATTGGAACAAGAGCGGTGGATGCTGAAATGCGAAATCGGTTCATGGCGATCTTTGACAAAAGCTTGTCTAAAACAGCCAGCGTTCGCCTCTCATACGTGTTGACATCGCAAAACTGGGACACTCTCGCGGACTCCTACTGGCTTGCCCAAGCCAATCACCTTTTGCTGGGAGCCGTGGAGATGAACACGAATATACAGCTTCATGCCGATGACTTCAAAGTGATCAGCGCGTCCCAGCTTGCTGGAGTCTACCCTAAAGACAACACAAGGGAACTAAACATGATGGAGGATGAAAAGTTCGATGCGCTCATGGCTAACCATCGACGATTCATGGCGGAAATTGGCGATGTAAAGGTCCGCGATATCATTGAGCCGTTGACCCAGCTACAACACATTGACAACCAGCTCGCTCATCAGCTGTGGGTCGTCGCATTCCCGATCTACTGGTCTGCGACTTTGCGCGATGAGAGACCTGAGCTTCAACACGGTATGGTTTCGCTGTTAACCAAGGACTATCACAGCCGCCAAATTGACAAGCGGCCCAATGTCGTCCAGTCTTTGATAGAAGGAGCAGCAAAGACTTGGCCCGAGTGCAGGCTTCCTCCGCATGTCTTGAAGTTTGAAGCAAAGACGTACGATGCTTGGTATACAGCCCTAGTACAGCTTGAGAATGCGGCCATCAAACCTGGCAGTGACTCGGCTACTGTTCGTGAGAGTAATCTTGATGCGCTTGTGGATCTCTACTCCTCCTTACAGGAAGATGACCTTTTCTATGGGACTTGGCGTCGTCGTTCCCAATTTGTGGAGACAAACGCTGGTCTTTCCTATGAACAGAATGGCATGTGGGACAAAGCCCAGAAACTTTATGAGGCAGCGCAGATCAAGGCAAGAACTGGCGTGATCCCATTCTCCCAAGCGGAGTATATGATTTGGGAAGATCACTGGGTCCTTTGTGCTCAAAAGCTGCAGCAATGGGAAATCCTTCAAGATTTTGCCAAGCACGAAAACTTCCAAGACTTGCTGCTCGAATGCGCTTGGCGCAACACGGACATGTGGCAGGATGAGCAGCACCGTGAGGCTCTGGATAATATTATCAAAGGAGTCATGGATGCCCCCACCCCACGACGAGCTTTCTTCCAGGCATTCATGTCTCTGCTCAAGTTCCACAACCAGCAAGAACCGGCAAACGATTTCGCCCGCGTGTGCGACGAAGCGATACAGCTGTCTATCAGAAAATGGCACCAGCTTCCCGTCCGATTAACAAATGCCCACATTCCCTTGCTCCAAAGCTTCCAACAACTGGTTGAGCTGCACGATGCTAGTGTCATCTGCCAGAGCTTAGCCAATACCAATGCAACAAACCTCGACGTCAAGTCAGGAGAGCTGAAGTTGCTGCTGGGCGCTTGGCGGGACAGACTTCCCAATGTCTGGGACGATATCACTGCTTGGCAAGACTTGGTTACCTGGAGACAACATATTTTCAACCTCATCAACCAGACTTATCTCCAACTGCTCCCACAGCAGGGCCAGCAAAACGCAGGCGGTGCTTCTTTTGCTTACCGCGGCTTCCACGAAACAGCCTGGATAATTAACCGGTTTGCTCATGTGGCGCGGAAGCACAGCTTGCCAGAAGTTTGCATTAACCAGCTCAGCCGTATCTACACCCTTCCAAACATTGAGATTCAAGAAGCCTTCTTGAAACTCCGCGAACAGGCCAGATGTCACTACGAAAATCCCGAGGAGTTGAATAGCGGATTGGATGTCATAAACAATACAAATCTGAACTACTTCAATCCCCAGCAGAAGGCCGAGTTCTACACGTTGAAGGGCATGTTCCTCGAGAAGCTCAAACACAAAGAGGAAGCTGATGCCGCATACGGCACAGCTTTGTATTTCGACATTGGAGCGGCCAAGGCCTGGGCTGAATGGGGATACTTTAATGATCGCAGATTTAAGGAAGATCCTGCGGATTTGAATGCGGCGAGACAGGCACTGACGTCCTACTTGCAAGCAGCCAGTAGCTACAAGAATGCAAAGTCGCGGAAGCTCCTTGCTAGAATTCTTTGGCTACTGAGTCTGGACGATGCTAAGGGCTCTATCGCTGCAGGATTTGATGATTTCAAGGGAGAGACTCCAACATGGTACTGGATCACATTTATTCCACAATTGCTGACTGGTTTGGGGTATAAAGAGGCACCAAGAGTGTATCAGATCCTTCTTGGAATCGCAAAGTCGTATCCTCAGGCTCTCTACTTCCAACTCAGGACAAACAGGGAAGACATGATGGCCATCAAGAAAACTCAGGAAGCCAAAGAAAAGGCGCGACTTCGAGCTCAGTCCGTTACTGCTAACGGCAAAGCTAGCACTTCTCCTGTACAGACGAAACAGGAGGCACCGAAGGCTGAAGGAAGCGCATCACGACCAGGCACAGCCACCGCGGGCGATGGAACTCAAGTCAAAACTGAAAATGGAGATGCCAATGGCACAACATCGGCGACACCTGCACCTGCAAACGGCGCCCAGGGAGGCCAAGAGCAAACACCATCTCAAGCTCCGGCCCAAGGCCAGGCGCAAGCGCAGCCGGCGGCCCAAAACCAGAAAAGGCCGCCATGGGAGCTGACTGAGGAAATCATGTCAGTTCTCAAGACAGCATTCCCGTTGCTGGCACTCTCAATGGAGACCATGGTGGATCAGATCCAAAAGCACTTCAAATGCCCGCCAGACGAAGACGCATACCGCCTCATTGTTGCGCTACTTAACGATGCTCTGACATATGTTAGCAGGACGCCGTCTTCCTTTGCGAAGAGCGTCAAGCTCCCCTCAGCGACTGAAACTAACATTACGCGATTTGCTGAGACAATCTTGCCAAACCACATAAAGAAGTCGTTTGAAGCCGATTTTGTTGAAGTGAAGCCTACCATGTACGAGTATATTCACAAGTTGAGGCGATGGCGGACAAAGTTCGAAGAGAAGCTGGACCGTCGGATTGTACACACCCCTCTGGAGGCGTTCTCTCCTCACCTGAGCGAATTCCGGTATCAAAAGTTTGACGAGGTCGAGATTCCCGGACAGTATCTTCAACACAAGGATAAGAATCAGGATTTCATCCGCATAGAGCGATTCTTGCCTAATGTCGATTTGATACGATCCGTCAATGCGTCGTACCGGAGACTTAAAATGCGTGGTCACGATGGCAGCATTCACTCATGGGCTGTCCAGCACCCCGCTGCCAGACACTGCCGACGAGAAGAGAAGATCTTGCAGCTCTTTAGACACCTCAACCAGACTTTGAGCCGCAAGAAGGAGAGCCGACGACGAGACTTGCAATTCACTCTGCCACTAATGGTTCCCTTGGCACCACATATAAGAATTGTGCAAGAGGATACGTCATATATCACGTTGCATGGCGTTTACGAGGATCATTGCCGGCGGATGGGCATGTCTAAAGACGAGCCGGTTTTGTTCACGCTGGAGAAGCTTCGAGGGGTTCTTGAATCCAAGGGAGGACAGGTAAGCCATTATTCCGACATGGGAGAGTGCACAGCGAACATGATTACTAACTTGAGCCATCACCAGTCGAAGCCTGAGCTGACGCCTACGGCGCGGTTGGAAGTCTTCAACGCAATCCAAGAGAAGTGGGTGCCATCGACTGTGGCATTGGAGTATTTCCAGCAGGCCTTCCCGCAATTCGCCGAATTTTGGCTATTCCGAAGGCAGTTTTCATACCAGCTGTCGGCATTGACGTTCATGACCTACATCTTGTATATGCACAACCGATACCCAGCCAAGATGAACATTGCGCGTGGGTCTGGCAACATCTGGGGCTCAGAACTCATGTCATTCATGAGCGCGTCCAAGCCGTTCTTCCACAACCCAGAGCCGGTGCCATTCCGCCTCACGCCGAACTTGCAGGCGCTCATGGGGCCTTTGGCCATGGAGGGAATCTTTGCCTGCTCAGTCATGGCGATTGCACGGTGCTTGACGGAACCGGAGCATGAGCTTGAGCACGCATTGACTCTGTTTGTCAGGGACGAAATGATGTTCTGGCTGATGAACAGCCACAGAAGCGGCATCAGCGAGAACCAGCTTCGCGACTCGGTGCAGCTCAACAGCGATTCCATTGTGAAGCGAGCCATCAGCTTGGCGCATAACCCGTCGGGCAACTTGCCTGCGAACCAGACAGTCATTGATGCGATCGCGAAGGCTGTGAACCCAATGAATCTGGCGCAGTGCGACGCTTTGTGGATGCCATATCTGTAGTTCATACAGCAGTTGGATCTTTATAAAAAAAAAAATTAAGAGAAAAAAAAACAACATTTTTTTACTATTGACTTCTTTGTCATTTAGGACTAGAAAGAACAGACTTAGGATGAGAGAGATGGAAGAGGGAGGGAATTGCAATTTTGGTATCATTCCATTCAGCAAGGCGTTGGGCAAGGGAAGTGGGAGGCTCGAGTGTTTTCCTTTTCCTTTTTTTTTTTACCTTTTTTCTTCTTGCTCATGTCTTTTTAAGTAATAATAAAATTAGGAGGACGAGGGAAACGTGCTCAGGGTACATGTATTCACGATAAAGCTAGATTTTTGCTAATGAGGGATGCGGGTACGTTGAATCGGGGGTTTCATGGATTTGGAGAGAGCATAGAATTGGTAAAATGCAAAGATTTATACTCATACTGCTGTTTTTTCTTCGATTCGATGGTGTTGTGATGGTGTAATGTGAAGTTGCTACTATTTGCTGTTGCCTTGTTGCATTTGCTGACGGTGTTTGGCTGCATCCATTAACAAGGTGTGTTTTGTCAGCCAGTAGTGAAATTTGGCAGCGGTGAGATCAGCCTCTTCTGTGTCTTTATAGCTCTTGTAACGCGACAAGGAAAGAATGTGAGCGAGGAAGAGCTAGATTCGTCGACGATATGGTCGATCAAGTCTCCATTCTCTTCTGACGGTGGCTTCACCTTGTGCAGTTCGATTAAAGCTGCTGACATGAAGTATGAGGCCGAATATTTGACATATTAGAGAACGTTACAACAGAGAAACATATAAGGACGCATATATAATATGTATTGAGATATCAATTATAGCCGTGATCTATAACTACACGTTATCCTGTGCAAACGAAACCTCCCCCTTCCAATGAAGCAGTTGTACAGCTAGAATTTCTCCATTTGCGTGGCTACCTATAAGTGGCTACCTCAGATCCACGCGAAAGTCCTTCGTCTTCAATGATTCACAAACCACCAGCTTTGCAAACATTGGTTGCCAAGCCGACCTGCTTAGCATAGCGGTCTGGGTAAGCAGAACGCTGAATCTTCTGACAAAGCGTGCCAACAGCCATGGTTTGCCAGCCACTTACTTTCTTCATTTCGGCAAAGAACTGACCGGCAGAGCAGGCGGCGTCCATGTCACATTTGACGTTCTTGTAGATGGAAGCGCGCTGTTGGAAGAGACCGACGCGATCATGGTCGGAACCAATGCGGTCATGGGGATATTTGAGGGATCCGGGAACTGCCTTGTTGGCATACATGATGATGCTAGACTATATTGATTGCGTATAATTAGTAAATAACAAGCAATGACACTAAGAATAGGTGTATGCTTGAACGAACCTCGACCATGGCAGTCGCGATAGCTGCTTGGCAGCCATGTGAGCCGACGCCATCTGCCTTGGCTTTTGCAATGATGGCGTTGGCGTATTTGGTCTGTACAGTGTTGAGGCCAGGGAGATTGGCTCGGCGGTCGATATCGGCTTCGACGGCGGGAGCTGCAATAGCGGCAGAGACGCCGAGAGTGAGGTAAGAGAGGACACTGGAGAACTTCATGTTTGGAGGTGGTAGATGGATTTCAGGGCTTCAAGAAGATGGTGAGAAATCTGTGTTGGAGATTGGCTTTGCTAGCTTTGCTCGGAAACAGGAGAACTTAGGGCGTCTTTATATCTGGAGAACCTAGGAATCAATGTTACGCTTTGTATATGTTACTCCCTACATCGTATTTGCTAAGCTGCGTTTGTATGAAGAACTGAGACAGAGGTAGGCCAAAACCAGGTTTTCGAACCACAGCATTCTGATTTGACCCTTCGCTTCAGACCGAGATGACCGTCTACTCCTACCTTCTCTTTAGTATGTTTAAGATTCATTTACTAATCTGGCGCTTGTGTGTCAATCATCATTTGCGTCAATCATGAGATACACAAGTAAAGACGGCTCGGGGAACGAGAAGCGGCTCGAGACTGAGACATGCATGAAGGGAGAGTTGCTCATTTCCTGGGGTATTGGCTCAAGAAAGCTCACCACAGAGCCCTAACCATGATGGGGTCTCACAAAGCATTTCTTTCACATCATATTAGATAATCAGCTCAAAAAACATCGCTGACTCTGATGCTGAAAGGAAGCGGATATGAACCCCTGCTGCTGATCATTGCGAGGGCGAATTCGATGCGTCATGTGTGGTAGTAATGGAGATCTCAAATGGGAGCGGCTCTTTAGAGCTAGCATCGCTGGCTAAGACTTTACAAGGAATCTCAGAGCCGGTATCATAATTACTTGGTCAATTATCGCTATTTTATTACGCATTTACTCAAACAGCTGCAAAGACGCTGTATGGTTCCGATCCCGCGTTTTTTCAATCTTTGATGCTTATTCATGCCCTCTGGCGCTCCCAAAATCTTCCGTTGATGCTATTTGTAAGAGATCCTCCGCCAAGATCTTTGTAAAATTAAAATCCTCCAAAGGTATTTGTAACATGCAGCGTGCCACCTATATCCAGACACTAAACAGTTACAGAGCTCAAGCTTCTTTTGGTAGTAACTCACTTTGACCTTTGACAGTAACAGGGAATTGCTTGGTATACGCGGCTTCTGTTGGCTTTGAAGATAGCTTGACAAAGAAAGGCGCCGTGTCTAAAGGCCCAGTCCACAAATCTTCTACGTATTGCGGTATGCACATATTTTGAAGTCAATAACACTGATCATTGACGCTTCGAATGTCCTAATGAATCTTTTACTATTCCGGATCATCATACAACAAAGGCGTATAGGACTGTCATGTCCCGTGAAGCATCCCAGTACCTGTATCTATGAATAGAAGTGGATCGCAAGCAATGTGCGCAGCAGTACAATCATTACCAGCATCGAGAATCGTTCACACCGTTTGCGGGTTATTCATTCATACCTCGTCTATGTTAGGTTTATTGTGCCGAATGTGCATGTTGCTGTGTTAAGAACACAATGTTGCTCTATTATTTGTCCAGGTGCAATGCATTCGTGTGTGTGGTTTTGTTCTTTCAACATCTTCCTCGGCCTCTTGTTTGTACTGCGATCATTGAACCCTGGCCTGGGTATAGGCCTGGAAGATTCAGTCGCGTTTAAGAGAGTTTGAATGAATGATGGACGAGAAGAATATTTTTTTTTTTTTTAAAAAAAAAAACAAAGAGTTTGTATAATTTACGTCTCTCTTCATTAATTCACTGCATTATTCTGTTGAACAGAAGATGTATGCCGTGCCTGTTCAAGCTATACTGTTGCACTATGCCATTACGACTAGGCAGCGACAGTGTCGGATCCAAAATTATAAGAGTTCAAGTTCTCCCCCTTTGCACTTTTTGCTCTCAATAGAATTATCAGCGAATATCTACATTGACCCTCTCTTCAGGCCACTCGATTATTCTTCACTCATCAACCCAGTCACCGTCTCGTACATCCCCTCATCCATCCTCTTATCCTCTCATCTAGTGTCCATCTATTTACACAAGATGGACGGGAAAGTGGCATGGATGCCGTTCCCACCGTACATGTCTCGCGGAAAAAGTGAGAACATCCGGCTAGGAGCGATCATAGCCAATCCTTTTCGCCCCAATGAAGTGCTTACGACTGTCAACAACTCGCTATTGGATGCCTTTTATCCTCGGATAACAGAGAAACAGCAAATTAATCGCTTCTTCACGTGGTTTGCCGGACTAACTGCTCCTTCTTTTTGGAGAAGTTGCTGGGAGCATTTTTCTAGTGGGATGTCGATGTTATCCATCAACAAAGAGAAGTACACCAGATTCGAGCTTGAAGCAAGTGTTCTTGTAACGAAAGAATTCGCCGAAGATCCCAAACAAACGGAGGTCGTGTCTCGATTGGAAAGTCCTACGGTCCACCAGTATGTGAATGAGCCTACATGGCTATCACTGGGACTCTGGAGTTGCGAAAACCCAGTTTACATGATTACCGGGCTGAAATTTGCCAAAGGCAAAGTCGTTTGCCGGAATATGAACGTCGAGATCAATGAGCTTCGGTTCAGACATGGCATAGCCGACCCGATCACCTGGATTGATCCGAAACAGGAGGGCAGTTCGGTACACCAATGGGAGAAGGACGAGGAAACCATTGTCGCATACAAATTGCTGAAGATTGAGAAGAACCACCAGCGAAAGAATGATTCCGATGATGAACTCATCCTGACTGAGGCTACCGTGAAGGGCTCTGAATGCTTCTATTAAACAATGTTGCTGCGCGTTGTTTGTCATTGGGGTGAGCTTGGTTAGGATGCGACCATTGATGAATCTCGCAAGCTATCTGGTAACTTGTCTCTAGATTTTCTATTCATCACCAGATTTTTCCTTTGTCACCAAATTTGCTCTTTACCACAATTTGCTCTTTACTACCAAATTTGCTCTCTTTCACCAGATTTTTCCTTTCTCATCAGATTTGCTCTTTATCACCAATTTGCTCTTGTCTCCAGGTTTTCTCTTTATCACCAGATTTTCATTCTACTACCAGATTGTCTATTTATTTTTGAGCTAGTTTTCAACAAGATCTTTCTTTGTATCCCTTCTCTCTTTTTCTCTTCAGTGTCTTTGTCTTGTGATAGTAGCTCGCCTGAAGCGAAATGACGCCTAAACAATGCTTAGGCCATATGCGACTGTAAAACTTTATTGATCCGAAAAATTAAATCAGCTCGTTTGGTTTCATAGATATAAATAGACAATTCTGCTAGGCATTACAGTCAAGGCGTTGCCTGTTTACAAAGATTGCTTGGCTATAAAACGATCAAGTTTCCGATCGGAGATGGGCTTGGGGCGACGAAGCTAAATGCTTCGAGGTGCTTGATAACCAATGAATGATATCTTGATTGCACTGGAAGGCTGAGCGATGCGATAAGCGATCCATTGACTTCAGGCACAAGTCAAATACTGTCCCAAAATGTGCCCGTATCGCCTCAGTGTCCGGATTTCCGGTATCGCGTTCTGGAGACCGTTTCCCAAATCGGGACAATCAACAGTGCCTGGATCTGGATACCCCAGATTCAATGTCATCTGACGCACTAACGAGATCCTATTCTGCTACCGTCCAGCATTCATTGTCGTTAACTGCCCCTCTTAGGCTAAGACTGGGCGACTGTCTGTGGGTTAACAAGATGCTTACCCGCTGTATAGTTCGGCTTAGTCCCGCTCTAATGAAACCCCAGAGGCGCCTCTTTATGCCGCGGTTCCCATTTCCAAGCACTTATTGCAAATTAGCCAAGGGCCGTAATGGACCGAAGGTTTTGTCTATTGTACGTAGCGCTAACATCTGGCGCTGGATAAAGAGTCCGATGTTCGCAAGATGGCGGTATCTCCCTTGCAGACGCTCGCTGCTGGTCGGCTTAATGGGAGGGTGGGATTCGGCAAATGGATCATGGGGAACAGGGGCCAATTATTAAGAATGGATAAACACGTAGACAGATAACCGACGGCAGGGGGGAGTGAGGAGAATCGAAAAGCAGTGGAGGACCCAGCCGTAGACTGACAAATGTGCCTCGGCCCATTTTCCACGCATATGTAGGACAAGATCCCGACTTTTGGTGTTGAGTGGACAGCAAGGCGTCTCGGCATTTCAATCGCGAGGTTTGGGTTCTCAGCAAAAGACTTAAGAAGCTTAATAGAATTGGGAGTTTCAAGCATTATTTATCGTATACCTGTAATACGTTTCCTAAGGGCAATTACCACAACGATACGACACAATGGCCAGCACGAGTTTCGACAAAATGCCACGGAAGCTGTGGGAGCATCCAGATCGCAAGAGCACCGTCATGTGGCGATTTATGCAGGAAGCGAACAAGAAATTCAATTTAAATATGCAGGTAAGCCAGGCTTTTGAACTCATAGTTTGCTTTGCAGATAAAGCGACAGCATATGCGCTGGTATGTGAGGCTAATATCACACAATTAGTCCTTCAAAGAGCTCTACAGCTGGTCATGTAAACACCGCAGCGACTTTTACCAGCACCTTTGGGAATTCCACCCCATGATCCACGAGGGCGCTTATACTCGCGTGGTCGACGAGTCCATTCCCCTCACCGAGCTGCCTCGATGGTTTGAAGGCGTGCGTCTCAACTGGGCCGAAAACGCCCTCTATACCCGAGACACTTCATCACCGTCTGCTGAGGCGCGCAACACGCTGAACAAAGAAGACGCCAAGATTGCATTCACAGAGGTGCGAGAAGGAAACACAGAAGTGCGACACGTAACATGGCGAGAACTCCGCAAAGAGGTCGCGACACTGGCGGCAGCGCTGAAGGAGAGAGGCCTGAAGAAGGGCGACCGCGTGGTGATTGTGGCGGGCCATTCGCTGAGGACGTACGTTGTGTATCTGGCGACGACGTGGCTGGGGGGCATCTTCAGCAGCAGCTCGACGGATATGGGCGTTGGCGGGCTGCTGCAGAGGGCGGTGCAGGTGAATCCAAAGGTGAGTGAGAGATGTCGTGAGATGAGATGGAGTATGAGAGGTGAGATGAGATGAGACTAATATGTTCTGCCTTACTTTATAGTTTGTCTTCTTTGATGATGGCGCCTTGTACAACGGCAAGACGCTTGATCTGAGAAACAACATCCAAGGCATGATCAACGGCATGACTGAATGCGACCAGCTGCAGTCCTTTATCATCATCCAGCGCTTTGCCAAACCCTATGACACAAAGGCCATCTCCAAGACTGAGCGGTTCGAAGATTTCGTCCAAGCCGGTGCCAACAAGCCACCTCCACCTCCCGTCCGCGTTGATTTCCAGGATCCGTCTCTCATCGTCTTCTCCTCCGGCACAACAGGCACGCCCAAGGCTCTCGTACACGGAGTTGGCCCATTGCTCCTATCCATAACGAAAGAAATTCACATCCACAGGGGCATCGGGCCCTCAGACGCCGGTCTGCAATACACCACCACCGGCTGGATTATGTACCAGTCTAGTATCGCGTACACGTTTTACGGCGGACGCTGTGTTGCCTACGATGGATCTCCATTGGCGCCGGATGCAAAGGTTTTGCTGCGGGTTGCTGAAGCACAGAAAGTGACGATGCTGGGGATAAGCCCGCGGTGGATGGGCGAACTCATGAAGAGCGGCATCGCACCGCGGGACGAGTTTGACTTGTCCAACTTGCTGTCGGTGACGACGACGGGCATGGTGTGTCCGGATCAGATGTTTGAGTGGTTCTATGATACGGCATTTCCGGCAAAGGTGCAGCTGGCCAACATCTCGGGCGGGACAGATATTGTGAGTATTTATCCTCATCAGTGACTTACATGCAAATGCACATATATACAAGCAAGAGCGGTTTCTTGGAATACGCTGACAATCATCTTATATAAAAGGCCGGCTGCTTTATCCAGGAAAATCCCCTCGACCCCCTCTACGTCGGCGGCTGTATGAACGGCAGTCTCGGCGTCCCCATCGCCACCTACGACCACGATCTTCCCGAAGGCAGCGCAGGCACTCCCCTTCCTCCAGGCAGTTCCGGCGATCTCGTCGCCACGGCGGCTTTCCCCAACATGCCAATCTATCTCTGGAACGACGGCCCCGGCCCAGCTCCCGGACCGAAATATCGCGCCGCCTACTTTGAGCGCTATGCCGGCGCCTGGGCCCAGGGCGACTTTTGCGTCGTCCATCCAAAGACGGGCGCGGTCCTCTTGCTGGGCCGATCTGATGGCGTGCTGAATCCCAGCGGCGTGCGGTTTGGCAGCGCGGATATCTATGCCGTGCTGGAGAGATGCTTCCCGCAGGAGATTGCCGAGAGCTTGTGCGTGGGACAGAGACGGCCGCAGGATATGGATGAGAGCGTCGTGCTGTTTTTGTTGATGAAGGGAGGGCGTAAGTTGGATAGAAAGTTTGTGGTGAAGGTCAAGGAGACAATTGCAAAGGAGTTGACCAAGAGGCATGTGCCCAAATATGTGTTTGAGATTCCAGAGATTCCGGTAAGTAACGATGCTCTCTTCCGTACACTCGACTTGTATCCCAAATTGGTCTCAACCATATACTGACGCAAGCCATTTAGGTTACTGTTAATGGCAAAAAGGTTGAGCTGCCAGTCAAGAGCATCATCTCCGGAAAGACGATTAAGCCAAGTGGAACGCTGCTGAATCCGCAGTGTCTGGATCATTTCTACCAGTACCAGAAGATTGAAGAGCTCGAAGAGCCGCGGGCAAGACTATAGAAGCGTAATTTTAGAGATTCTGTGTTTCATGCTTATATTATTAAGTGCACTTAATTGTGCTTTTGGATCAGCTTGCGGGTTAATATACTGTTACAAATTCTGGAATTACAAAAGCACGCCGACCTTTGCTCAAATTCCTCCTGTCACCCATACCTCCGCCTGACACTCAAATGCTCTTTTCTCCCTTTTTATCCTTTTCGACAAACTTGCCTCCATTGATCCCATACCTCCAAGCCATGTATCCAATCATCCCGCCAACGCTGCCAAGGCCCGCAGCTCCAACCACGCCGTGATATCCCAACTTGGCCGGCCCTCCGGCTTCTCTGATTCTCATCAAGCCAGTTGTCAACACCGCAGCTCCCATGCCAGCATAAGTCCAGTCGTCCGTTTCAAGCTGCCCTCGATTCTCCAGCAGTCTCCAGCTTCGGTCTTGCCACTCAATCGGCTCTCGGCCCCACATCCGCGCCGGAATACCGATACCACCTACAAGGGCCGTGGTGATGAGTGTGTTTCGCGAGACTGAGAGCAAGAGTCGCTCGGGAAGAGGCCCGGGATGTCGCCATCTGGGGATGGATTGGCGGATGCCTGTGATGGCGAGGCCGATGATGGAGCCTGTGGTGACGGCGCGGGTGAGGACGTGGGTGATGAGGATGGTGCGAGAGAGAGGCTGGTCTTCGGCGTAGGGCGTGTGTGGGAAGTAGCGAGACATGTTGTTGAGTTATGGAGGTTGAGATTGCAGGTCCTCCAGTTCCCCTCTTGTGATTGTTGAGTTGCTGCTTCTTTACAGGTAGCGTGATGAGGGTTGAGTCGTGTAAGTCCAGGAAGATGCTGGATCGGAACTTGTAATGAAGCCGGTTGATGAAACCAACAGATGCTGCTCAAAAGATCGTGATGAGAACCCAAAGCTTCATCAAGCCTCAGCTGAGAGAATTTATAGCTACAGCTACAGCTTCCTGCGTGGCCTCAAACTTAGTCGCTTCTGTGACGCAAATCAGACGAGTCTCATTGGCAGCCTCATCCCACCTCGCATTCGCTTACCTGCTGACCTTGGCCTGGTAGCGCCACACGCCCGGTACCTGCTATTCCAAGGACGTCCCAGCCAAAGGCAAGTACTCAGTACGCGCAATTCGGGCATCTTTAGAACGCCGTTAAATCCTTCGGGTCAATTCAATCTCAGATGGCGGAAATGCGACTTTTGCCTCCCATTTGATCGTTCAATAGTATATGTATTTGTTTGATTGATATCAATACTGAATGTAACTAGTATTTGAGCGGAGCCTGCCTATTTTTAGGTGGGCAACGAGTCGTATTTCATAAGCTCATCAGCGAAACTGACATGTACCTTACTTGATGCGGCAGTCGATTCGACATTGCTGTTTGTAATCGGTGAAGCAAAATTGCATTCAATTGAACAGATAATAGCCTATAGAGTAGATATATATTACACGAGTTGCTGACGGAAGTTGAGACACAAAAGAATTGTATTAGACTGTGTTAGCTTGTAGGCGCGCTGAAGAGTCAAAGTCCACTGCTGCGGCCTACTAGTCAGCATTATGTTCTAATCTCCTATACGAAGTATTTGTCCAATGAGTATCATAGCCATGTCGTGACATTTTACTCTTTCAGACACTCGAGAAGAAAAACATTCATGTAATCGACCTCTTGAACCAGCTACAAGCCGCCCATAGATCACATTACATATTGAGACAGCTCGAACCTGTTTCGGCGTGCATCAACATGTGTGAGCTGGTATTGATGATAGCTGCTGCTTTCACTGTATAAACACGACATAGCTGCGTAACTCACAGGAGTCAACCGACAGATCTAGTCAAAGGAAACGAATGGAAAGAAAAAGGAAGAAAAAGGAAGAAGGAGAAAACAAAAGAAAATGCCACCCTCTCTCGACAAATCGCGGGGTTAGCTCCGCCCGGCTCGACACCCTATTCGCGGAATCTCGCTGTTGCGACGCTGTCCGCAAATGGGATGCAATTCGGCCCGAGGAGCACGTAGCTTCATCTTGCCCGACTTTTTACATCCAGGAACGCTTGGACAGCTCTGAAATAGCTCTCAGAAGACCAATCAGCTGTTGCGTAAACATGGCAGAATCTTCATTACCTTGGAACTTTGTTGAAACGGATATTTATCCGGTAGCTAGCAGTACAAGCACATGCAGTATCAACAAGGCTTCAGTCGAGCTCTCATCGACATCGTCCCGTTTAGGTAGGTGACGAGACAATCCCCCGTGCCGAGCCCGGCCAGTGACAGAAGGCTGCATTGGCTAATCTGGGGATGGCCTTATGTTGCATTTGCCATTGTGCGGGGAGAATGCAGCCAGTGATGCTTGTATGCAAGGTAGCTCTGGCAAAGTAGCATTGAGAAGAGCTCATCTGGGTCCCGACCTTCGGAACAGGCCCGGGGACAGGAACCGATGCCTATATATATGATATGCAGCCGTGCAATTGACGCGTCGTCTCTCGCCAATTTGATGCTTTGCTCTGTAGCACCTTCAATATGTTGACGCAGGGTACCGTCTTCGCGCTTCTCGGCGCCGCTTCGTCCGTGGCTGCTGATGTATACACCGTCCCTTCTCAGCCAAATGCCAATGGCGAGCCTTTCGACGGCTTCGTGAGCTACTCGATTGAGTTTGCATCATTTCCTGATTTCGCTGGTAAGCTTCCTGCTATCTCAATCTCATCAGAGTGAACCAATTGAGGCCAACCCTCTCTTCTACAGGCAACAAGTCGGCTCCAAACACCTTCTCGTACAATCTCATCAACAATCTCGGCGCACTTTCTGGTTCCAAGCCATACATTCGCGTCGGTGGCAACACTCAAGACTATGCACTCTACAATGCGTCGCTCAAGACCTCTCTGGTCGGAATCGTCGATCCCAGCAGATCGCCCGACTATCCAACCACCATTCACATCGGCCCCTCGTACTTTGAGTCATACAGCACTTGGCCTGGTGTCAAATTCTCCCACGGCTTGAATCTGGGCCTTGGTGCCAATAGATCAGAGGGATGGCAGACCCTCGTCGATACTGTTCCTCTGGCCTGCAAAGCTCTCAGCCAAGGAAATCTGTATACCTGGGAGTACGGCAATGAGCCTGATCTCTTCTCGACATCGGCCCAGGGTCCTGTGCGGCCTTCCACTTGGAATGAGAGCACATATGCTTGGCAGTGGCTCAATGGCACGGCTGAGATCAAGAAGCAGATCCAAAAGCACTGCCCGGCGCTCTCGCTCTTTGGGGAACCCAAGTTTATGGCTCCGTCTTATGCCGGCACTGGCAACCACCTCAAGGCGCCCCTTGCTTTCCAGGACGGCCTTGACAAGAACAAGGATATCCAGTTCTTTTCAACCCACAAGTAAGCCAAATAATGGTCCATCATAGTTGTCAAAGATATAACCATGCTGACAACATAAACAGTTACATCAGTGGTGCCATTTCTCCCGGCGTCACCTTGCAAGGAACTCTGATGAACCACAACAAGACCATGAGCTCAATCCAGGGCCACCTCCCAGAGTACAACGCCATTTTCCCCACTCCAGAAGCACAAAAGGCCACTCCTTTGATCTTTGGCGAATGCAACTCTCTCTACAACCAGGGCAGGCCAGGCCTGTCCAACACTTTTGGAGCTGCCCTTTGGGGTATCGACTTTAACCTGTATGCGGCGTCGGTAGGCTTCAAGCGCGTCCACATGCACATGGGCACCAACTATCGTGTAAGTAAAAGCTCTTCATATGCGCCGTATAAAAGTAACTATAGCTGATGCGCGATAAACAGTACCAAGCCTGGCAGCCAGTCGAGACAGACTTGGCTTCCAGAGGAACCAAGGCTCCTTACTATGGCAACATCGCCGTCTCTGCCACCCTGGGCGCCTCAAACCTCCTCCCCGTCAGCATCACCAACATTCCTTTAGCTGATGCCTACGAAGCCGCCTACGCAGCTCATTATACAAGCCCTTTGCTCAACGGCCATCTCGCCCGCATTACCGTCCTCAATATGCGTGGCTACAACACCACCGTCGACGGCCAGGGCCTTGATCCGCTCCCTAATCCTCCTCCACGCTCTAGCCAGAGCTACACTTTTGCCGTGAGCGGTGTCCGAAATGGTGAACTTGTTGGCATTCAGCGTCTGCTGGCGAATGGAAGCGACGCCATCACGGGCATCACTTTTGATGGATGGAGCTACAACTACGAGCTTGCGTTGGGCAAGCCCGTGAGATTGCACAATGTTACTGTGGGAGAGACTGCGAGGGTGAAGAATGGACAGGTTACTGTTCAGGTGCCTGATTCGTCTGCGGTTGTGCTGAACTTTCCGCTATTGTGAGAATAGAATGAGATTTGGAGTGGGACATGATTTATGAATAGTAATATGGATATGCTATAATGTCTATGCGATGCTAGTGCTTTCTTATCAAGTGGATTCTCTGTCCAATAGGATATATAAGTCATTGCTGAGACAACTTGTTGCTAAAGCGAGCCGTTTTGCTCGTTTGCTTGGCTTGTGTGACTACAGGATTATTCTTCCTTATTGCGTCTGTAAATAGGTGTCTCTTTATTATGAGCTTCTAGTCCACTAAGTTATCAGATCTCCAAAGCTGAGTATCCTTTTGCCTAACGTCGTCAAGTTTGCCCGGTTCTTGGCGGAATAGGGGTGGCCTTCATATAAGCGAACTGATATGCCGCAAAATGGCCAAGGTGGGGTTTTTTGATGTAAGGATCCTCGGTGTAAATTAGTTCGAAATATTTAGAGAGCCTTTGTTTTAGGATAGGCAGAAGGCTGCTCATACTTGGCGAATGTATGCCAGTGCTTGCTTCCTCGCGGGGTCAGATGATGAAACGAGATATTGAGCAACAGCTTTTCGCAATTCTTGGGCGATGGTATCTCCTCAGATCCTATCGTGGACTCCCATTCCGGCTTGCGGTCCAGTCGCAAGTGTACCGCGAGATTCCGTGATCTTGGCAGGAATGGAAAATAGTGTCATCTTCGGGCATCACTACATGTATTGAATGCCAAGGATCGCTTCAGCTCATGAGGCAATGCAAACGGTCAATCATACCCAAGGACTACGTCTCTAGGAAAATCCGCTTGAAGGGAAGAGTTTGAGTATCGGTTCTTTCTGTATTCAGACATATATTAGGTTGCAAGCAGAGGCAAGCCTGTACGTACAAAGCTTGCACACTGGAAAATAAAAGTATAGCACGATGAGCTGGTAGCATTTCGTACAATAGCAAGCGACATGTTGCAGTTAGTAAATGTATAGACTACTATATGAAAGGGCATCTCAACCAATCATGGGCGGATGGTTTAGTGGTATAATTTTCCCTTAGCATCGGCATTCATCTGAATAACCTACCGCATGGGAAAGGTCCGGGGTTCGATTCCCCGTTCGTCCATTTTTTTGCATTTATTGGGCAATTATCAATTCAAGCTGCTAATTGTGCGTTACTACATTTTTGTCTTTGGAGGAAAAAATTCACTGTTCGTTCCTTTCACTTTCCACTGCTTTTTTTTTTTTTTTTTTTTTGGAAGTACGCAAGTCATCGATCCAGTCTTCCTTTCGTAACACCAGGTTGTTGTCCCCTGCTTTCATGTCAAACGCAGGCGTGCCCATATGGCTGGTCATCACGACGGAAACCACGATGGCTGAGAACAGTGCGTGATAAAGATACCATAGCATCCGTGTATAATTAGATTCTCCAAAGTGCAGCAACATGACTCCCATTCACATCTTGTCAACCTTCATCCATCATAGGACTTTGAGAGCCAGCTCAAAGAGATCAAAGAAAGCCTCCTGTTCCTTTTCAGCCTTTGCCAGCCCAAATCCGAATACCAGCGTCCGTCTCTCCTCCGGTGACCGTAGGGATATGTGGCTTGCAATCTGCGAGGCGTAAAGCTGTCCAAGCGTTTCTCGACTATCGCCTCCTCCACCAAGCAGCGTCTTTGGCGCGAGATGAGTAGAAGGGAGTAATCCATACTTGCCGCTCGGTAAAGCCATGTCAACAATGCCCGCAGATGTTCCCATCATAGGGACTTGAATCTGTAGCTGTATCAGCAATCTGTTTTCTCAGTATACAATGTGCGAATTTGGCATACCCATTGAGCTAATCGTCCTTCTTGGCTGATTGTAATCATCATCTTGTCGGAAAATTCTAACAAAGACACTTCTGTGGCAACTCCATTGACTAACCCAGAAGCTGCTCGACTCCGTGCTGGGAATGGTTCTTGTCTTATATCTAGCGTCGCCATTCTGAATTTCGTTTGTAAATATGGCAAAGATCCAGGGTAACTTGTATCTTGAGCTTCATGAAGCCAACTGAAGGCGCGGAATGGTCCCCGCACTACTCTCAATTCGGATCAAGACTTTGGCGGTCAAAGGCGGCAAAATCGGCGACCCACCAAAATTTCTGGTTATCGGCCTTGGTCCTGGCGATAGCGCTGCGAATTGAACGATACCAATGCAGCTCAGCATTGAGCATAATGTTATAAGAATTTTCCATCGCCAAGCCTCAAAATGGCAAAGTTCGTACCCAGACAGAGAAAGCACAGGGTGCTGGCTCGCGAACGAGCCCAAGAGAATGCCCGCCATGAAGTCGAAGACACCAACCAGGAAATCTTGCCGGCCGCGAAGAAGGACCTGGAGGAGAAAAAGGCACGCATGAAGGAGCAGCTGAAACAGGATGGCGTCAAGATGAGCGGCAAAAAGGCGAAGCGTCTCGAGAAATACATCGATAACAAGCTCCGAAAAGACGAAAACCGAGAATTGCTTGCGAAGCTGGCCGAGAGAAAGATTGATACGAGTCTGTTTTCGAGCAGTAGATCTCTTGGACAGGGCCGCGAGACGAAGAAGCAGGCCTTGACTCGTGCGCTGAGAGAGCACAGAGCTGGAGTTGATCCTACATCGTCGGCAGAGAATATCATTTTTGAACAGCGGCCAGAGGTTGATGAGGATGAGAGGGATGACGAAGATGATGCGGACATGTCGGATGACGAGCCTGCGCCTGCACCTGCGCCTGTGCCTGCACCGAAAACTGAAACTAAACCCACAAAAGCGGCTGCCAAGCCGACTGAGGAACCGACAGCGGCAGCGGCAACGCCAATTTCCATTGGATCTGGCCTTAAACGAGCGCTCGAAGTAGATAACGAAGGCCGACCAGTCATTCAGAAGCGACAAAAGAGAGGGGGCCTAAAGTCAAAAATCTCTCTCGTCGCGGATCAACAGCCACCTTGGGAAGAATCAGAGGATGACGAATGGAATGGGCTCAGCGGCGATGAGAAAGACGAAGCCAGCGAGGACTCCGAAGACGAATCTGACAAAGGCTCTGAAGATAATTCGAGCGAGGACTCCGAAGAAGATGAATCCGAATCCGAAGAAGAATCAAGCGAAGACGAAGTAATGGACGAAGAGCAAAAGAGCAATAGGTCATCCTCTTTCAAAGCATGGGCCCATCAGCAGATCAACGAGGCACAAGGATACCAGCCAGTAGACGCAGCTTCGTCTGCACTGGATATACCTAAGCCAGAAAACTTTGTCCCCAGGGCTCCCGAACAAGATCCGCTACCGATGGAACTACAAGTCGCCGAAAACACTTCAAGAAAGGTCTTTAGTGTAGGTGTTGTGCGAACGCCTGAGATTCAAGAGGCTCGAATGAAGCTCCCGGTTGTTTCAGAAGAGCAGAGGCTCATGGAAGCAATCCACAACCATGATATTGTCGTAATATGCGGTTCTACCGGTTCGGGAAAGACTACGCAAATTCCTCAATTCTTGTACGAAGCAGGCTATGGATCTCCAGACTCTCCAACACCAGGGATGATTGGTGTCACCCAGCCTCGTAGGGTTGCTGCCGTCAGTATGTCTAAGCGAGTGGCGGACGAACTGGGCGACCATTCAAGCGCAGTGGCTTATCAAATCCGATTTGAGGGCAACGTTGATGCAAAGACGGCCATCAAGTTTATGACTGACGGTGTGTTGATTCGAGAAGTTGCGCAGGATATCACTCTGCGAAAGTACTCGGCCATTGTTATTGACGAGGCCCACGAGAGAAGCGTCAATACCGATATTTTAATTGGCATGCTCAGTCGAGTGATTAAATTGAGGGCCGAATTATCACAAGAAGACCCCACGATCAAGCCTCTGAAACTCATCATCATGTCTGCCACTCTACGGATAGAAGATATGACCATGAACCCGACTCTCTTCTCAACGCCACCGCCCGTTGTGGAGGTCGAAGGACGTCAGCATCCAGTGACTATTCACTTCTCACGCCGTACTCACCCCGACTACGTAGAAGAGGCGTTCAAAAAGATCAGCAGAGGCCATAAAAAGCTGCCCCCTGGTGGATTTTTGGTCTTTTTAACTGGCCGAAACGAGATCCTGCAGCTAAGCAAAAAGTTAAAGGCAGCTTTTGGAGGGCCAAGGTCAGCTGAAGGCCCCAAAGTGCAGATATCTGCGACTGAAGCACCAGTTGAAGTCGAAGATTTAGAATTTGGCGATGTTGATTCGCACGATTTTGACGATTTTGACGGTATCGATTCCGACGACGAGGGAGAAGGAGAAGACGAATTCAAAATTGATGAAGAAGACGAAGTTGTCCCCCTCAAGATGCAGATATTGCCTCTCTACTCATTACTTCCCGTCAGAGAGCAGCTGAGAGTCTTTGAAGACGTTCCGGAAGGCACTCGCAAAATCATATTGGCCACCAACGTTGCAGAAACCAGTTTGACCATCCCTGGTATGCGGTTTGTCTTTGACTGTGGACGCTCAAAGGAGAGGAATTATGACCGCCTCAGTGGTGTCCAGAGTTACGAGATTGGATGGATTAGCAAAGCCAGCGCTAGCCAGCGATCTGGTCGTGCTGGACGTACGGGACCTGGTCATTGTTATCGCCTCTACTCATCGGCTGTTTATGAGAGAGACTTCCAAGAGTTCTCAGATCCCGAATTGCTCCGGACACCCATCGAAGGCATTGTGTTGCAGCTCAAAGCCATGAACTTGCAGAACGTCGTCAATTTCCCCTTTCCAACACCCCCCGACCGACAGATGCTTGCCAGAGCTGAAAAGCTACTTACATATCTTTCCGCCATCTCCCCTAGCGGGCAAGTCACAAAGGTTGGAACGACAATGTCCATGTTCCCCTTGTCACCTCGCTTTGCAAGAATTCTGCTCGTGGGACATCTCCACAACTGTCTGCCCTATACCATTGCTCTGGTAGCTGGATTGTCCGCAGCGGAAGTCTACCTCTCGGAGGCTCAGGCAATTCCAGCTCTGGCTGCTAAAGACGACACTGAGATTCGTACCGCAGAGGATGTAATCGCCGAAGATCGACAAGCCAATGCCAGGCGATTGTTCAACCAAGTTCAGAAGAATTTCTGCTTTTTGGATGACAAGTCTGACGCCATCAAGTTGCTGCAAGTGGTGGGCGAATATGCGCATGAGCCGACTGAGAAGTGGTGCGAGGCTCACTTCGTCCGTTTCAAGGTCCTCAAGGAGATTCAACAACTGCGGAAACAAATCACAGACTTGCTGCGCACAAACATCCCGTCATTCGCGGCGCTCAAGCACCAGGATAAGCTGGATCCCCCATCACCCAAACAAGTCAGTGCCTTGAAGCAAATGACTGCAGCTGGCTTCTTGGACCAAGTCGCCATCCGCGCTGATCTCGCACCGAACCCGCCCGAGCAGTTCAGAAAGCCTCGCCGAGCCATCGACGTGCCATACATCCCTCTTATTCCATTACACAGACCGGGCAGCGGCGAAGATCCATGCGTTTACATCCACCCGACCTCTTCGCTCGCACATGTCAGCATCCAGGAATGCCCCGAGTACATCGTCTATGCCTATCTCCAGCGAGCCACGCCTTCTGGTGCACTTGACTCGGAAAAGAAACCGAAGACGAGAATGCACGCTCTTACAGACGTGACGGGAGGACAATTGGCCGGACTGGCGAAGGGCACGCCGCTTATTAGCTACGGAAAGCCAATCAAGGAGGTGAAGGCGCAGTCGTTGGGAGCAGATGGTGCCATGACGAGAGAATGCTGGGTCGTACCGTATTTGAGGGCAGAGAATACTGCAGGACAGGGATGGCCCCTGCCGGCGCAGAAGGTAAAGCAGAAGAAATTGGCGGGCAAGGGATGGGTTGTTGAGTGAAGTTGAATAGTATATATCACATAATGGCGTTGTTGGATGGGTTGGGATGAACAAAAGTAATAGATGTATAAATCACAAGCGAGATCATGCTGCTTAAACGCCCAATGGGTAGCTTTCAACGCACAATGGAGATGAGCTAGAATAAAAAAAGTCATTTATATGACGCTTTGCTATGTATATCTATCTGCTCGCAGACTATTTCGACCCAACCTCGAACCGGGTATCAAAAACAAGAATCCATAACGCCGCCATTATCCTTGTATAGCCAAGAAGCTTCTGGTACATTTACAAATTAAAAAAAAAACACATTGGCTCTTGTCTCATGACGCCGCAGGGGTTGCCGCCGGAGTCACGCTGGGACTCATCTTGCTCTTCTTCCTCTTCAGCTTCGGCATTGTAGCCGACTTTGGCGTCTTGTCCGCCTTGCCATCCTTTTTATCGTCCAGCTTTGTATTTATCATTGGAGGCCCGCTCATAGCACTAATTCCAGTCGGGGCAGCGGCGCCCTGAGGAGGCAGCACCGGCTTGCGGCCCGTCGAAGAGAGGTGGAATTCCCCAGGCTTTCCAGTGATGGGGATCTCGTCGATGTATTCTCCTCCGTACCGTAGGTGGATCAGCAATGACTCCTCGGCGACTCTGTCCATGGAAGGGGCGTCGTGCTTTGCTGCTGCAGCAGATGCTGATTTGCCGGCTTCGTCGAGTACGGGCTTCTCCTCTTGCGGTTTGGGTTGGGTGGTGGGAGATTGGCTTGCGGGGAGTGTGTAAACGTGGCCTGTGGATGGACGCCATTTGCGGGCTGCCTCGGCGGCTGGTAGAGCTTTTGCGATTGCTGAAGATATAGTCATCTGGGAGTAGAGTTAGTTCCTTGTCCTTGGAAAGCGTTTCCCCTCAGCAGTGAGCGAGTCCGTTGGTCTTGTCACATACAATTCTGGATGCCAGGATATCCGCCAAGGTGGGTGCCATGTAGATATTCTCCCCCACGACAAAAAACGAGGCGTGGACTGTGATTTCGTCGTCATCCTGGTATCGCTTCCGCCTCGTCTGCTTGCGAATGACCCAAACGCCCGTTCCCATGCCCGGACCCGTCTCAGCAGGCTCCTCCCCCACGATGAACTCCAGGCCCGACATTGTCTTGAGACGCGTTTCAAAGGCTTCGCGCGTCTGGATGTAGTGGTACATGGCCATGTTGTTCATTGCCTGGGCCATGATGACGGCGTTGTTGGAGGTGCGCTCGAAGAAGGGCGATTCGGCAAAGTAGAAGAGGATTGTGTTGGAGTGGAGGCCGCCCATCTGGGCTACGATTTGGGGGGATCGCCATTGGATCTCGTCGAGGGAGGGGTCGTTTGGATTTGACATTTTGAAGCTGGTTGAGTCGGTTGGGGAGAAGAAGATGGATGATCCGAGGTGAGCTTGTAAATGGAGAGCCTAGCTCGTAGAGTAGAAGCTTTTAGTGGGCGGGCGCTGTAAAGAAGCGCTACGCAGTGTGGGGTATCGATTACAGCGGCCGGTGAGTGGATCTTCAATTCGCGTCGTGCCGTCAATTTGGATCAATCAATCTCTATCACCACCACATCTCTCAGCTGTCAAGTACTGCCGAGACTCCAACTAGGCGGCGAGTCGACAAAGTTATAAACATTTCACAGCGCATTCTTGCTATCCACGCATCCTATTTTTTCTTTCATAACCTAGACGACACTGATCATGGATCTCCTCTCGACGATCCGAAAGACCGGTTCCAGAGGTGGCGTCAACTTCAGCTGGGACGAAGTCGCCAACTCCAGCCATCGCGAAAACTACCTCGGCCACAGTCTCAAAGCCCCTGTTGGCAGATGGGCAAAGGGGAGAGACCTGAACTGGTACGCAAAGTCTGAGGCCACCGCGGCGTCATCCAATGAGACAGACGAGGAGCGCCAAGACCGAGAACAAAAGGAAGAATTGCGCAAGATTAAAGAGGCGGAAGAAGACGCAATGGCGCAAGCACTAGGGCTGCCGCCTCCGGTCAGAAACACCTCTGGAGCCAATGCTGTGGAAGTTGAGCCGAAGCGACAAGTCGGTCCTGCGAGTGGACCGCCGAGAGAAACTGGCAGAGATGAGGCGAAACCGGAGAGGTCAAGACGACATGGAGACGACAGAAGAGAAAGAAGACGGCACAGGAGCAGAAGCAGAGACAGGAGTAGAAGTCCCGACCGACGACGTGAGAGAGACTATCGGCGACGAAGTCCTGATCGAGACGAAAGGAATCGCGGCCGTGATCTCGAACGCCGACACCGCAGAGACCGCGATAGGAGTCGAAGCAGAGATCGGAGAGACGACAGACGTGATGACAGGAGAAGTGAGAGGCGAGACGAGAGACGACAGAGAGATCGGAGCAGGCAGCGGCATCGCTCGCGATCAAGGGAGCACAGGCGACGGAGCCCTGGGCCAAGTTCTCGTCGAGATGATTGATGCACCCTCTGTTGAAAGGCTGTTGATCTACAAGACTGTTACACACATGTACATTTTCTCTAGCATGTTACAAATAACAAACAAAGATACCCATATTAGATGCTAAAAAAACATAAACATGCGCCACCTTGCTCTCTATTCAAATGTTGTCTGTTTGACGTATGCCAAAAACTAGAAGAAGCATATTTCCACATTTCAAGGTGCCAGGCAGCATGCCAGCGGTTTGCTGCGGCAACTACAGAGCCCGCCGTTTACTTCAGCGCCAGTCGGCTCGCTAGCCGGAGTCCTTTAGCGTCTTAGGCCGCTATAAATGATTGTTTGCACGTGCAACAGCGGCGAGTCGTCAACGTAAGCTCCCGAGTAGCATCACTGCCTGCATCCCGTACCTTCAAACAATCTCCCTCCATAACCCGATGCGGGCATCCAGCTCAACGCAAGGCGGTTCGATTTGATTCTGGATCCTTCCCTTGTTTGTTTGTCTTTGTTCTTCTGCCGTGGGTCTCGGTCCTTTTTATTAGCATCAGCAACGCCGCCTGGCTTGCTTGGGTTCATTTAGCGAGCGCCTCCAGATCTCGTTTGGGTCAGATTGCCCGCCTAACGTATTCGACTGATTTCCCCCTTTATACCACTCTCGCCTCTGTGTCACGAAGAATAGCAACATGTACTTTTAAACTTACATATCGAATACGACATCTACCCGTCTCCAACCATGGCGATGGACTATTCGAGCCTCCGGGCAGCCGCTTTGCGCGACGGTGAAGATGAAGAGGCTGTGACCGTCGATACCCGCGCTCTGATCGACAAGGTTCTGGCTCGATACTCGGGAGAGTGGACAACTCTACGAGAGCTCATCCAGAATGCCGCCGATGCACAGGCCACGACTGTCTCGATCAAGTGGGAGACGCACCCGTCGACAAGCGTTCCTCTTCCCAGCAATGCGAACCGATCCGAGCTGCTGAAGCACACGATAGCCAACCACACGCTGCGGCGACTTGTTGTCCAGAACGATGGCCAGCCTTTTACAAAGACCGACTGGGGGCGCCTCAAGCGAATCGCTGAAGGAAACCCCGACGAAACCAAGATTGGAGCGTTCGGTGTTGGCTTTTACAGCGTCTTTGCCGACTGCGAGGAGCCCTTTGTTAGCTCTGGAAGCGAGGCCATGGCTTTCTACTGGAAGGGGAACTCTCTGTTTACCAAGAAATCTCATCTGCCTGAAGATAAATCATCGCCCTATACAGCGTTCGTGCTAGACTATAGAAATACGACCACTCCCATGCCGAATCTGCTGTCTATAAGCCAGTTTCTGGCCACAAGTCTGACATTCGTTGCGCTGGAGAAGATGGAGTTTTGGATAGACGACCATTTGATCATGTCTCTTCACAAGAAGACATCGCCAAGCGTTGATCTGGCCTTGCCTCGTGACCTAGAACCGCGGACAAAGGACAACATCATGAAAGTAGCAAGTGTAGGTCGTACCAGCACTCAGATTGACGCATCCTTTATGAATGCGGTTGGATGGAAGCCGCAAGCAGCAGCATCTACGACGAAATCTTCAGACTCGTACGGTTCAAACGATGCACCCTCTCTCAAGTCCTTCTTTGCCAGATTCGCCGCAACTGCATCAAACAGCAACCTCCTGAAGACCAAGCAGCAGGCAGAAGAGAGCCAGGCACAGACAAAGATTACGGAAGATGTTACCAAATTGAACACCGCCACTATATTCCTTAGAGCCACCACTGCCAGCATCAAGACCCATGTATCATCTTCCTTCTCCGCTGAGCTTGAGCGTGCTACGAAGAAGCCGCCGCCAAAAACTACAAAGATATCTATTCTCACAACATCATATGATGAGGCGGAAGCTTCCAATAGCTCATCGACCGAAAGCGGCGCTTTTGCCAAAGCAATAGACGTATTTGCTTCCGTGCTGCCAAGCAAGAAGCCGGGTGGCCGAATCTTTATCGGGTTCCCTACCATGCAGACAACAGGCGCTGGCATGCATATTTCCGCCCCCTCTGTAATCCCCACCGTGGAGAGAGAGGCCATTGATTTGAATGCTCGTTGGGTCAGGACGTGGAATGTTGAACTTCTTCGGGCGGCAGGTATCATAGCGAGAATCGCCTTTGCCAACGAAATGGACGACCTCGACCACAGGATTCGACAATCGTCTGAAGCCGGCAAGAAGATATCTGCCGAGATTGTTGACAAATTCATGCCCGAGGCGCTGCATACGCTCAAAACCTTCTCCTTTGCTGACTCTACGCCGAGCAGCCAGGTCGGGCAGATTATCGAAGAGGCATTCTGGACATGCTTCAAGAAGGCTTCTATAGAAGTGTACTCAAGCCGAGGTGTATTGCAAACATCGCAAGTTCGGCTGGGTTCGGAAGAGTTGAGTTCATTTGTGGATAGCATCCCGGTTGTACCTCAAGATATGAAAAACGCTCCATTCGTCAAGAAGCTTATCGACTTTGGTCTCATCTCTCACATCACCGTGACTGATGTCAAGCAAGAGTTGGAAGCCAAGGCACTCACTAAATCTCAGGCCATCAATTTCATCAAATGGGCGGGCAAGAAGAGTTTGACCGGCGAGATCGACCCGGGAAGCAGAGCCGCTCTGATGGACGTCGCTGTCGCCACTCTAAGCGATGAGAATGATTCGGGTGAAATCGTGGCACTGGGCAGCATAAGCAATTACCTCAGCCTTGCAAAGATTCCTGCAAACATGCCTGTTCCTCCAACGACTGTCCCATTCGCTCTCATTGTAAACATCAGCGCATCTGAGCTGGAAGCTCTTGGATGGGAACCATTGGAGATTGTGCCATGGCTGCGTTACCTCATCGAAACGACGAACTCTAGGCTTGAGGAGGAGAGCGTCACTAGGTCGTCCAAATTTGCCGTTTCTGTTCTCACCGTTCTCTCCAAGAACTGGGAGAATATGACCATGATCAGTAGGGGCACTGTGCTGAGTCTTATCCAACCGACCCCAATGATACCGACCAAGCTGGGCATGAAGAAGCCGACGGAATCGTTCTTTGCGTCTGTCAAGCTTTTTGATGACTTGCCGGTCATCCAAGGTTGCGAGAAGGTGAAGGAGAAGTTCTTGGCCGCTATTGGTGTACGAAAGACGGTTGATCTGGAAACCATCTTTACCCGCTTGCTTAACGCCTCAGGAGAGGATGGCCAAAAGAAATGGAGTCATATGGAGCTTATCAAGTACCTTGCTTCTGTGCAGAGTGACATTCCCTCGGACGATCTTAAGAAGTTGAAAGGATCCAGGATCTGTCCTGCTGAGGCAGGACCTAAGGGCATGGAGCCTACAAAGGCCACAACGAAGCTATACAAGGTTTCGGAGCTGTTTGAGCCCAAGGACTCTCTTCGATCTCTTCAACTGCCCATCATTCAGTGGCCTGGGCCTCCGGGCAGCTTTCGTCCAAGCAGCCCTGAGGCTCGTTTCCTGTCTGTACTTGGCTTGCGAACCTTTCCCTCCGTTCCTGAGCTGGTGGACATGATGTCGTCGAGCGACCAAGCTTTGAGGACTTCAGCCATGACTTATTTTATCGCCAATCATCATACGAATCGGTATGCCGCTTTTGATCTCAGCGACTGCCGTAAACCCATCCTGCCGCTTCAGGGAAGCACCAAGATGGTCACGCCAGCTGCATGCTTTACGAATGAGAGAGCATCTGTACTAGGATTTGAAATCCTTAGCCGTGATCTTCATGATCATGCCAACGTACGTATCCATCTCCTTGTCCTCAAAAATACTCAGATAAACTAACAGAGCGTATCAGAAATTTGGCGTTGCTCGAGATCCGCCCATGGCCGAGTGCGTGAACCGTCTGTTGGCCAATCCCCCAAAGGACTATCAATCCGCTGTGACTCTCTTTAGCTATTTTGCCTCTCGGATCAGCGAGCTTGGAGACAGTAACCTTGCCAAGCTTCGAACTGCTGCGATTATCCCTGTGAAACGGTCGACTGGATCAGAAAAATCTGGTTCAAGCACGTCTTACATCAGTCCATCGCGAGCATATTTGGGAACGTCTTCCACATATGGCGATATCTTCGACTTTGTGGACTTTGGCCAGGATGGGAATGCATTCTTGTACAAATGCGGGGCGAAGAGCGAGCCAACCAAAGTGGAGGTTGCATATATGACGTGCAACGAGCCGGCAAGGCTTCTCAGCGTGTTACAAAGTCCTGAAAAATACTTGGACCTGCTCAAATCTTTAGCCGAGTCTGCTTCGACGTTACAGCGTGACAAGGAGCTTTGGCGGAGACTGAAGAGCTCTGCGTGTCTTCTCGCCTACAAAGAACTTGTGGCGCCGTCCAAGGGCGGTAGCAACGATTTGGATGAAGAAGAGGCTCCAATCAGGCAGTATCAACTTGCCGCTGCTAACCAAATCGTCGTTTTGGACGATATTATCAGCTATCGCCTTTTCAAAGAGTATTTGATATGTGCTCCTGAGGAGGACATTCTGGAGACGTTTTATCTGAAACTTGGTGCGACGCGGCTAAGCAGCATAGTTCAAGAGGATGTGCGCATTGGACCTCATACGGGACAGCTGCCGATGGCCGAGTCGCTCAAAAAGCATGTTCTTGAACGATCCAAGATTTTCTTGTACGAGTATGCCAGCTACCGTAGGGATGCTATCAAGCACGATGCGAAGTGGCTCGAGAAGAATCTGACGGTGGAAGTGGTTCGATCGGTGGCGCTTCGACGCAGCTTGCAAGGCCACAGGCAAACACACACTGAAAGGCGCTCTGCGGCCGCTACGTACACCAACCGATCATGGGTATTGTATGTGGCTGATGATGGGAAGCCAGACATGTACCAGGTTGGTCAAGCCATATGCCAGATGCTGCTTGACAGGCCGAACCAGCAAGCATATTTGTTCTTTGAACCGTTCCTCACGCTTGACCTTTACCAACTGAGGTCGCGTGGGTACAATGTTGACCGAATTCTTCGAGCAAAGGCCGCTGAAGCGAGAATTGCCGAAGAGGAGAGGCGCAAGGCGTTGGAAGAAGAGCAAAGGCAGATTCGGGAACGAGAGCAGAATTGGGCACAGCAAGGCCAATCTGACCGTTCCAAGAATCCGCAACTTCCACAGGCAGCCGAAGCTGCTCGAGAAGCTCCTAAATCTCCATCCATGCCGGGAGCATGGGACTCGGCTGAAGAGAGCCCACAGGATAAAACTGCCAATAACAGGAAAAGTAGGAGTCTGTTTTCCAATCTCAGCCGTAGACTGGGCTTTGATGCCCAAGATGACGACAAGAACGATTCTCGAGGGCAGGTGGAGCAGTTTATGGGCAACAGTTCCAACACCAACGCGGGGCCATCGTCTGGCAATGACGGGGCCGCTGGCAATGGGAATGGCCAGAAGGATGACGGCAAAGTAACGAACCCGGCCGTGGTGCAGCAGAATCTGCTAAACGCAGTCAATGCAACCCGGGCACATGGCTCCGACAGAGTCTTTGCTGAACCTCAAGTCAACGAGGTCAAAGAACAGGCAACATATTGCGACAAGACACCGGCTCAAAACATTACCTTTGTGGCCGAGGCTTCCAATGGGATGAAGGTCTTTGTGGCCAAGGATATGAGTGCCAACCCAGCAGCCTTTTTGTCGGCAAATCTGGGGGCAATCAATTCATTTGCCTCATTGCTCGTTGAAGTGGGCGCCGTTTACTCGCTGGCACCGAAAGTGCTGCACATCTTTTATGATGAAGCGGGCGGTACGATTGCTTTCAATACCGGTGGAAGCATCTTTTGCAACCTGCGCTTCTTCCTGCAACTTCATGCGGCACAGGTTGAGGTGCCAAACGGGGCTGGCAAGGCCGAGGCAGGGACGTGGTGGTGGGTCGTGATGGCTCATGAGCTGGCTCACAACTTGGTTTCGACACACAACTCTGATCACAGCTACTATACGTATGTTTCCCCTTGAAGTTTGTATGGACTTGAGCTAACAGTTTGCAGTGAATCGTTTATCCAGCAGTACATGGGCAAGATGATGGCAAAGACTGTTCAGTGGACTCAGGGTGGTGCGTCCAGCTCAGCTGGGCTTCCTTCTCAACCTGCGGCAGAGAGACAGTCGGTCCCTTCGGATCCTCCGCCCTCGTATAGAGAGGCGCGAAATGCAGCCGACTACATGTTTGGGCCCTAATGTCACGATTTGAATTGTACGGGTGTTTTTATATTTCTATATTTTTCTTTTCTTTTCTGGGAGTTAGATCGATGTCATGAATGATGGACGAGAGGAGTAGAAGTAGACAGGGTATAAGTCGCGATGACGGATTGACGAGCAACACTTGATTGGAATGGCCTTTTCTAGACTACCCAACTCTGCCTTTTGCGATTAGATGACACGCAGTTTATGAATATGATAATTACCGATAGACAATTTATATGAGCAGCTCGCTTGTGTCTTTACTTACACAAAAGTTCCATTCCCTTGTTGTGTGTTACTCCAATTTAATCCGTTAGTCCTGATACTAGGACTTAGAACGGCTGATTACCTAAGGCGATGCCGATTGTCGGCTGGCTGTAGCTTTGAGTTGCAAGTTGGAAAAAAAAAACCTTGTGGCTCGTTCTTGTTTGTTACACTTGATCGTATACCAGATATACCCCTCAAAATGGATCAATTGGAGGCTCAGGCTATTGAAAGCTCTTCTGGGAGCGAAAAGGGCCAGAATAGCGGCCGAAAGAATGGAAGCAGCAGAGGGTATGAAGATGTACTTGTGCATATTTGAGACATGCCGCTAACAAGCATCGCTGCAGACGACGACCCAGCATCATTCTGCCCCCGCGCGATGAGCGCGACCAGCCAGACGCAAAGCGTAGGAGAAAGAAGAAGAAGGCGGCTCGGCGGGCGAAGAAGGAAGATGTGGATGTGGATGGTGATAGCACCAGCAGCAATGTGAAGACGGGCGCAGAAACAGCCCTGGTCAAGACAAACGGCCCTCTCGTCGATTTCGAGGGCCTCAGCCGCCCCAGCTTTGGCACCCAGGAGCGCCGAAAAGAAACAGCCGAGGGGGCGGCGCTGCGGCTGGAGCGCATGAAGGGCGCTGTGAGAACACTGCTAGAGTGTGTCGGCGAGGATCCCAACCGCGAGGGCCTCCTCGCCACGCCGCAGCGCTACGCAAAGGCCATGCTGGACTTTACAAAGGGCTACCAGGAGGACATTTCGGACATTGTCAACGGCGCCATTTTCCAAGAGGGCCACAACGAAATGGTGATTGTCAAGGACATTGACGTCTACTCCCTGTGCGAGCACCACCTGGTGCCCTTTATGGGCAAGATGCACATTGGCTACATCCCAAACAACGCCGTGATTGGCATTAGCAAGCTGCCGCGCATAGCCGAGATGTTTGCGCGGCGGCTGCAGATCCAGGAGCGCCTGACAAAGGACGTGGCGAATGCGATTTTTGAAGTGCTTGCGCCGCAGGGCGTGGGCGTTGTCATGGAGAGCAGCCATTTGTGTACGGTGATGAGGGGCGTGCAGAAGGCGGGGAGTACGACGATTACGAGTTGCGTGCTGGGGTGTTTTGAGAGGAGGGAGAAGACGAGGAATGAGTTTTTGAGCTTGATTGGGGTGAATCGGAGGTGAAGGCCTTTCGACATTGTTACTGTATTTTGCTTGGGAGGGATGGATTTTGTGCTTATTTTTTTTGTTGGTTTGTTTGGGCGTGGGTTTTGGTAATGAGCTAGCTGGCTGTGATATTAGAAGCTGTATACTAATGAAATGCTGATTTTCTTTTTGAACAGAGCTGCTGTTTGTCTTGTTTGGTGAATGTTGACGGAGACATGCTTGGGTGGCATATAAAGCTACGTCTTTGCTGCTGCACTTGTTTCTCTTCAACGTAATTATGCCATCATCTGAATGAAACTGCTTCAGATTCAAGTAGACTGATGAACAGGTTCGAGAATTGTCTAGCGCTGCCTGAATTGAATGAGGCGGCTCTTATACTCTCATACATGGATTACGGGAGCTTGGCCCGAGTCTCTCGTATAACCGTACATCGCAGTGATTCCTCAGCACTTTGACAACAAAACGTGAATTTCTCAAGACCAAAATGAACAATGTTCATTGAATGCATGAAATGATTTTTAATAATAATAAAATTGTTATTTCAAAACCAATCGTCAAGAACAACCATCAGACCTTTTGTTGTTGCTCTCGCTCAAGACAGGTCACATGCCTCCCCACGTGACTCCATTCAATGGCGGGTCTCCAACCTCATCATCCCAATTCCGATAGCCCAGGCATCACGGCCCATCCAAGCTCTCCAAACCGGCCAATTCTCCAACACCAGGGAAGCCTTTCAATTCCCGGACCGCTCAATCTCTCCTCCTTTCAACACAGAGCAGCATCTCCACTTCATCCATCATGGTCCACCGCATCGCTTTCTGGAGCTGCTTCGGTTCGTTTCTTCCCCCACCCGGGCAAAATCTCTCTTTTGAAGCTTTCTCTCCCAGCTAACGTCTTCTGACAGGCCTCGCCGTGCGCTTCTGGCAAGTCGGCATCGAGATGCGCCCCTTCTTCAACCGCTCCTCGCTGTGGGCGTACCCCGTCTATGCCCTCGGCGGCGCGAGCTTCGGACACTGGCTGCAGGGCGTCGACGACAGACAGGCCGCGCAGCTGGGCGAGCGGAAGAGGGCTCTGTTGGAGAAGAGGGCGAGGAAGGCACAGCGCGATGCTGAGAGGGGACAGGAGGCTTAAGTTTATGCCGACTGAGGAGGAGAGAAAAAAATGTGCTTGGAGGGAAGAAATGTAATAAAAGGGACGGGGACATACCTGGTGAAAGGGAAAGAAAGAGCGAAATATCCGAATTGTACATACAGAGCGAGGAGAGTTTCGGAATTGATGTCTTTTCTCTGGCTGGAAATGAAGGAGGAAGTTTGAGGGACATGGGTTGAGATGTCATGTTACATGCCATTGGGTGGGCAAGCCATCAGACTCAATGCATTGAACAGCTTCAGAGACACAATTATACATGCATATACGATACAAGTCAGCCGTCATGTTCACAATATCAATTTTTGAATCTCAAACCAGCGAATTGGTTTATCCATTTATTCCTCTCATGATACCTCCTCGCTACAGCCTGATATTCCGTCCCGTCATAATGCTTCTTTGTTTTGTCTTGACTTTTTATTTTACTTTTTACAATTCCTCCAATTTTCGCAAAATTGCAGGCACCGATTTTGCCGAACAGATACCTAGCTCTGTCACCACAGCCGAAATATACTTGTCTCTCGTCGTGTCAAACAACAGCCTAAACTCTTCATCCGTGTTCCGCTCCGGATCAATCTCATTGTACGTGAGCGAATCTATCGACACACGCTCTGTGAAATTGATAGTCTCGCACAGCGAAGTCACTCGCATACCCAAGTCAAACGCGGCCGTCGCAACGTCGCATGTGCCTGCTCGCGCGTACATGGCTCCGTTGCTAAACATGGCCTCTGCAGCGACGAGAACAGTGGTGGACTCTTGGAGGTTGGTGCGCAGGGCGCCAAAGTCGGGTGAGTAGATGACGGGGATGCCGGCGGCGGTCAGCTTCTTGACGTGGCCGAGGCCGACTCTCTCAAACGGATCGTCGACGAGGATGACCTTGAAGCGCTTGCCGCTGGCGTTGGCTTTGAGGAGGGCCCCTCTCTACGAGGTGGTGGTGCGCATATGTGAGGATGACGTCGTCTTCGGCAATCATGTCTGCTGCCGTGTTGACAATGACGAGATCGGCGAGAGTGATGCGCTCGTGGATGAAGCTGTCAATGGCCTCGCACAGCAGCTTTTTAGCGTCAGAGTCGGCCATGTCGATATCAATCTTGCTGATCTGAAGCTTAAGCCACCGGATGGCGTTTCCCATGGAGAAGCACATGGGCCGACAGGCTGTGAGATAGACGATTTGCGGGTTGAGGACGTGGGAGGTAAAGTGTCGAGACAGGGTGGTTCCATGGGGTGTTGTGTATGAGTCAATGACCTTTATTTCGTCAGTTCACGGATTGTCAACATGTAAACTTGGGGCAGAGTTCATTACCTTTTTGAATGCCAGCAGAGTGGCCTCTAGCCGAGTGGTGCTATCACTGATGGCCATGGTGCTCATCTGCTGACCCAGCACCAAAACAGCCGGGTGGACGTCCTTGTCCGCATGCGTGATGTTGACGCCCTTTGCCATGGCCAGGTGGCTAAAGTAATCTGGAATCGACGGCTTCACCTCCTTGGGCGCTGCCGGCACAGGCGCAGCCGATCGCGGCGCGGGAATCTTGCCATGCTGGGCCGCCGCCTGTCCAGGCCCGTCTTGCTTTGGCTTCGGTTTGCTGCCGCTCTTTGCGTCGCTCTGGGCTGGGGCTCCGGCTGGCGGTTGGGGTGTGGCTTTGGCGGCTGCTCTTCTGGCGGCCTTTTCCTCCTTGGCCTTCTTCTTTAGCTCTGCGCCCGAGAGCTTCTTCTCGCCGGCGGGTTCTGCTGCGCCGGCCTTGGGCTGGTCTTTTGAGGCCTTCTTCTGGTCTGCCTGCGCGGCTTGGTCCTTTTTCTCTGCTGGAGCCTCGCTTTTGGGCGCGGGCTGTCCTCCTTCTGCCGCCATGAGGAGGGGAGTTTTGGGGAGTTTGCGATGGGGAGGGGCGATATCGAGGCGAGATGCGAATTTGGTGTACCAGTCACCGAATAGAGGGCCTTGTATCGGAGTCGCTCTCGACCGAGGCGATTGGACCAAGAAATCGAAGCCGCACAGGTTAGATGTCGTCGCAAGAAGAAGATGTCAAGATTCAAGCCGCGAGAATAAGAATAGAGAAATGCTGGCTCAAAGCAGCCCAAGGTAAAATGCTGGCGAGGTCGACGCAAGTCTGTGAGAGTTGAAAAGGTGGGGTCTTTGAGTCACTGCAAAATAAATCGAGAAGCGGAAATGCCCCGCGCTAAGGTTAAGATTTGGGAGCTGCGAAACTTTGCGAGCGAAGATTGACTTTACGGCTTGCTGCAGCAAGGTTTAAGATTCTGAGCTCTATAATGGAGATTTTGGACCAGTGAGTAGCCTTTGGAGTGGTGAAGCTGAGGACTAATTCTGAAAGTCAGCTGGTGCTACATGCGTCGCTGCAGAGCTTGGTGATGCGTCATGATGTTTTGTGCGGCTGAAGCTGCCTAGATCTTGATGCACCACAGATGATAATGTTCACATCTTGCTCTGATTTCCTTTGCCAAATGCTTCCCTTCATTTGCTACAGATCAACGTCTACAAGAACAAGATTTGTCCCTAGTCCACAACGAGCACAAGCAGCCTTGCCACAATGCATCCATCTCGAACGGCGTGAAGCCACAAACAGAATCCCGAGTATCGCCAACGACGCGTCTTATTACGCGCCCGATCACAACATTTCCCATCCCTCCCAGCAGCGTCCCCAATCTTATGCCTCGTTCACTTCGATCCTCTGCGCAGTCCAACGCTCACTCCCATCTCCAAGCCAGCCTCCTTCTTCACGCCAGTCCAGCCAGGGACCAACCGCAATGAAAGAAATAAAACAATTTCCAAAGGAAAATGGTGGGTGTTCCAAAAATTCCCTGGCCGGGACGAACCCAGCCAGGAGTGGTCAGTGTATAGTTTTCAACTAGCAAAATTCCTCTCTCAGCTTATCGCTTCACGGAGAAGGAAAACGCCCGTGCACTTGGATGGAGAAGGAAAGGAAAGAAAAGAAGTCTGAAAAATGTGGGAGGGCAGACGAGGTTTTATAGTGGCAGAGTGGGGCGGAAAACGGAAGATTAGGTAAGCAGGTGCCTGCCGTTTGCTGCTAGTGCTGCCAGATGAGCGAGACACTAGCAGCAGGCAGAGCTCAGCCAACAGGCAGCAGCAGGCTGAGGTTATTACTTGAAGCAGCTAAATTACAGATTTGCTGATGTTATGAAGGGAATGAAAAGGGTCATAAGCTGGTACTGAGCTGAATTCTCTATATAAGATTGCATACTTTGATGTCCATATGCCTGATGCATAATTCCCACGCAGTCCATTATCGGCATGTGCTCTATGAGCTGTGCTTGAGACGAACCAAACTCGACTGCTGTAAAAGAAGACGCCGATACACAACCCATGCCGTTGGAATGAAGTCAATGGCTTGATATAATGCTTGACGATGACAATTCTTGCCAATACCGAAACTTGTCCAAATAAATCCTTCCCAATCATCAAATCTCCATATCGGCTGCCCTTTGACTCATACCCGTCGCTATGGAGCATCCACGGCAGCAGTTGGTTGCCGCAGCTTAGCATCCAATCAACATAGCTCGACAGCTAAAAACTCTCTCGCTATCAACACAACCCTCTCTCCAATCAAGCATGCAAATGACATAAAGGACCAAAAAAAAATGCTCAAATTCAAGCGCGCCTATTCCACCGGCTTCGCCAACGCCATCCCCCCCGGCCAAGCTCAAATACGTGCCCACGTCCGGCACGTACCCAAAGGGCTTCCTCGCCTCGGGCGTCTTCGTCGGCGTCAAGCCCGGCAACACCAGCAAGCCGGATCTCGCCCTCGTCACGTCCGACAGACCGGCCTCAGCCGCCGCCGTCTTCACCAAGAACAAGTTTCAGGCGGCGCCGGTGACGTTTAGCCGCAAGATCCTGCAGACCAAGGCCAATGCTGGGCTGCGCAGCGTCATTGTCAACTCGGGCAATGCAAACGCCGTGACCGGTGTCGGAGGCCTGGAGGATGCGGCGAGCATGGCGAGGACGACGGACCAGCGGGTTGGCAGCGATGATTCGACGCTGGTGATGAGCACGGGCGTCATTGGACAGAGGTTGGCGATGCAGTTACTGAAGAGAGTTTAACAAAAACTGACTGTTGCAGGCTTCCTATCCAGAAAATCGTGGACCACATCCCCATGGCCTATCACCATGCCGGAGAGTCTCACAGGCACTGGCTCGACTGTGCCAAGGCCATCTGCACCACCGACACTTTCCCCAAGCTCATGTCGAGGTCCTTTGAGCTGCCTTCTTCGCCTGGCGTCGAGTACCGCATTGCGGGCATGACCAAGGGTGCCGGCATGATGGCCCCCAATCTGGCTACTATGCTCACCATCTTGGCCACCGATGCTCCCATTGCGCCCAGCCTCATGAACCCTCTGCTGAAATACTCGGTGGATCGCTCATTCAATGCTCTTACCATTGACGGCGACACCTCGACCAACGATACCGTGGCTCTTCTTGCCAATGGCGCGGCTGGCGGCAAGGAGATTTCATCTGAGCAGTCTGCCGACTACGAGGCCTTCAAGGAACTCCTGACTGACTTTTCTGCCGAGCTCGCCAAATACCTTGTCCGCGACGGCGAGGGAGCCACCAAATTTGTCACCATCCGTGTCGTGGACGGTGCTTCCGAGGAGGCGTCTCGGGAAATCGCCCGAGCCATTGCTCGCTCTCCTCTCGTCAAGACAGCCCTCTACGGCAAGGATGCCAACTGGGGCCGTATTCTGTGTGCGGCCGGCTACGCGCTTATTTCGCCTCCTGGCCAGCCTGTCAACGACGTCCCTGAGATTATCCCCGAGCGGACGAGCGTGTCTTTTGTGCCCACGGACGGCTCGGCGGAGCTGAAGCTGCTGGTGAATGGTGAGCCGGAGAATGTCGATGAGCAGAGGGCGAGCGAGATTCTCGAGATGGAAGACTTGGAGATTCTGGTGAGGCTGGGGACGGGTGACAAAAGCATTGTGCACTGGACTTGTGACTTTAGTCACGATTATGTTACGATTAATGGAGACTACCGGACATAGGCATGTAAAATTAGGCGAATGGTAAATAATTTTCTTGTTATCCTTTCTTTCTTTCTGATGAATGACTGCCACGACTTGTCACAGATATCCAGCCAACTTCTATTCCAAAGCTTTTCTCGTATAATTTACCGCCGAATATCCCAAGGCACATACCGCAATAGCGGAACATTTGCGTATCCAAAAAATGATCAACTCCAAACTCCCTCTATATCGACCCTTTTGCTTTCTTTTACTTCTTTCTTATGCCTCTTTTTAAGCACTCAAAGTGCCCTTGGTGCTAGGAACTTCTCCCTCCCTGCCCTGAACCCTAGTCGTAGCCATGCGAACCGCCACAGCCAGCGCCTTGAACGCACTCTCAGCCCTGTGGTGATCGTTGTCGCCGCGCAGGCAGTCGACGTGCAGCGTGATGCGCGCGGCCTGGGCAAAGCTCTGCAGGCAGTGGGGAATCATCTCGCAGCTGAGCTCGCCGAGTTTCTCGCGCTTGAGGCCCAGGTCGACGACGGTGTAGGGCCGATTAGAGAGATCGACGACGGCGCGGGAGAGGGCCTCGTCGAGGGGGGGCGTAGGCATAGCCGAAGCGGGCGACGCCGGTGAGGGCGCCGAGGGCCTTGGCAAAGGTGGTGCCGACGGCGATGCAGCAGTCTTCGGCGGTGTGGTGGTCGTCAACTAGAGGAGGAATATTAGCATGCAAGATACTAGTTGATATGATTGTCATGACGCACTATGGAGATCGCCCTTGCAGTTGAGCGCCATGCTCCAGCCGGCGTGCTTGGCCAGCGCGTGCAGCATGTGGTCCAGGAAGCCGATGCCCGTGTTGATGGAAATCACCTGCGACTTGCTGGTCTGCGAGGCGTGTGCGCTGGAGGCCTCGAGCAGGCGAGGGTCGGCATCCTGAGGGAGCTCGCCGCCGTCGATGCTGAGGGCGATTTGGATCGACGTCTCGTTGGTGTCGCGGGACAGGGCCGCAGCTCGGACGGGGAGGGGAGAAGCCATTGTTGGAGATTGACTGATGTTGTTTTGTGTCTTGACGTGAAATTCAGTTTGGGGGAGAATTGGCGACCTTTTATCTTCCAATGGGAGTCGTGCTAAAGTTAAGACTAATAAGTCGACGATGAGAGGCAGAGAAAGATTTGTCTCGCTCCTGTATCGGAGTTCGGGGTTGGTGGGATTTTTTTCTTAGTGGTCCCCAAGTGCAGGCATGATTTCATGTTTACAGTGGTGGCATTAGCACAATTTGTTGCCCTGGAAATGCCGTACAGCGGGTAGGGTTTCACTGAAGGCGCTGCATGGAGGGGTCCGTTGCGCTGAAGCTACCCCGCTATTTGCTCTAACCACCCCTGCAGCAGCTGTAAACGGACGCGGATCGCGGCAGGTCCAAGTTATTGAGAGCGCGTCAACATTGAGCTCCAGATATTCGACTTCGCTACATGTACCTTGTCCGCCAAACATCCCGCCATCCTACCATGCCGCACTGCTAAATACCTTGCTATACTGGTCTTTTCTTCTTTTTTGCCATTGTCCTTTTGTCAATATTTGATTCATTTTTAGACCTGATCTCAAGCGACGTCCCGGCCGATGCTAGAATGGAGCAGTTTCTGAGGGACTGGAGACAGGATGCCCTCAACAAGGCGCAGTATGAATCGGCCATCTTTATTGGCGACAAGCTTCTTGCTTTGACTCGTGTGTAGTGCCATTGATCTTCGCAAAGGTACACGAACTAATACGTGTAACTACTGGTTGCAGATGACGACAACGACGCCTTCTGGCTGGCACAGGTTCACTTTGCGACTGGAAACTACACACGAGCCCAAGCATTCCTCTCCAAACAAGACCTCATCGGCCGCAACCCAGCCTGTCGCTATCTGGCCGGTCACTGCCTCATCAAGCAATCACGATTCGAAGAAGCTCTGGCCGTCCTTGGCGAGCGCAACCCGACACACCTGATATCCAATGGCCCGAGCAACAAGCGAAAAGCTTCCGCCCAGCCTCGAGGCGGACGCAGACGAGACGACGATGCGGGAGATGAAGAGGCAGCGACCCGAAGATTCGAGGCAGCTATGTGCTTCCTCCGGGGCATTTGCTATGCGAAGCAAAACGCCTTTGACAGAGCCAAGGAATGCTACAAGGACGCCGTGCGGATTGATGTGCAGTGCTTCGAAGCCTTCCAGCAGTTGATGAAGAACTCGCTTCTGTCGCCGGACGAGGAGTGGCAATTTCTAGACAGCCTAGACTTTGACTCAATACAGCTAACGGGAGACCCAAAGTCTTCCCAGGAGGCGGCCGAATTCACAAAGATGCTCTACACTACTCGATTATCCAAATACAGGAACCCTGCCGCATTCGACACGGCCTACGACTCGCTGTCAACGCATTATCAGCTGGCCGCTAATCCTGACCTGCAGCTTGCCCGAGCCGACTTACTATATACACAATGCCGATACCGAGATGCATTGACGATTACCAATGCCATCCTGGAAGAAGACAAGTACAACTTTGCCATATACCCCGTTCACTTGGCCTGTCTATACGAGCTCAAGATGAAGAACCTACTATTCCTGATAGCCCACGATCTGGCAGACACTCACCCCGAAGAGCCGTGTACATGGTTGGCGGTGGGCATTTACTATTTCAGCATCAAGAAGATTGCAGAAGCCAGACGGTATTTCAGCAAAGCGAGCATGATGGACGCGCATTTTGGCCCGGCCTGGATCGGCTTTGCGCACACATTTGCCGAAGAAGGAGAGCACGACCAGGCCATTTCAGCTTACTCGACCGCGGCTCGCCTCTTTATGGGCACTCATCTACCGCAAATCTTCCTCGGAATGCAAAACCACGCTTTGAACAACATGACGATTGCAGAAGAATTCTTAAAGACTGCCTACGGGCTGTGCAAGTCAGATCCGCTGCTCTTGAACGAGATGGGCATCGTCAAGTATCATCAAGACAAGCCGAAAGAGGCTGTCCAGTACTTTACAGCTGCGCTCAAGGTTGCCGACGAAAATGATAGTGAGCCGTCAGCATGGCTTTCGGCGAGGGCAAACTTGGGCCATGCATTTCGCCGGCTGCGCCACTTCAACCGTGCTCTGGCAGAATTCGATGAAGTATTGCGGGCGGGTGGAAAGGATGCTGCCATCTTTAGTGCCAAGGGGCTTATTCTGATGGAACAGAATAGGCCGCAGGAGGCTGTTGTTGTCCTCCATGAGGCTCTAGCCATTCACCCGCAAGACAGCATCGCAACAGAGCTCTTAAACAAGGCATTAGAAGAAACGGCCTTGGTGGATGGCGCTGCAGAAGACGAGGCCGAAGATTTGGCAGATTTCGAGCAACATTTGGAAAGAAGGAAACTCGAAGCATCACACAAATCAAATGGCAAAAGGACAGGGCGCGGCACGATGGATAAAGGCAAGGGCAGACTGGGTCGGCGAAGGACGATGTTGATTGACGATGAGGACGAAAGGGAAGAGACTGGAATGGATATGACTGATGACATTGATGACGAGGCCTAGGAGGCATACTGCGTACATCGGGGCCTGAATCAGGACATGGATGAGGTTGCGGGAGTCAGCGTGGCTAACCTGGGGCGTTTTGGCGATTGAGTTTGTTACGGTATTTGCTTGAAATTGTTTCGCATTGGAGGCACGGTACAGTAGAAGGCGAAATGAGTGTTGCAAATTGATAACGATTATGATGATGATCCATTTTCAGTCTCTATCAATAAGTCAGGGATATTGTTACAGCAATATTTTAAAGGTTCGCACAAGGGTATAGTTTAAACAGCAATACTGCTCATATTTATAACCTAATCAAAACATCTGCTAACTGCGGTAGCTAGAACAAAACATAAAACAGAGTTGAGCTATAGGCTCATGTCTCGACCCTCGTGGAAATAAGTTTGCTGGTTTGTGTTGAACAATTGCCAAATCTTTTCCCCCTATATATCCACCAAGACCAGCAATGGTTCCAGACCGTATAAGTAAGATAGACTACACTTGACTTACAACTCAAATATTATGTAAGATCACGCAACTTTGTCTTGATTACTACTTGGTGTATGGTACGATATTAGTGTCTCAAGCGCAAACTTATATCATATGCCTGGTTACTGGCTCAGTCATGTTTGTTGGTTGAGATGGTTTGCAAAGTGCCGGGTATGGACGCGGTGTATAAGCCAAATCATAACAAACCTCGGTTTACGTTACCTTTAATGGTGACCAGCTCACAAATTAACACAAATCATCATTTCAAGTAGTCTTTAGTGTACCCATCTGACCTATCGGAATTTTTTACATGTTACTCGTCTCTAGCATGATTGACATAATATGCAGTACTGGGCAATACAATGCCCCGGCGCCTTACTGAACTAGCCAAGGGTGCATTGTATGGTTGCTTCAAAGTTATTGTTATTACATGTTTGCACCTTGGAGACTCGCGGTACCAACCCAATTCGTCATGTCTGCAAGTAAATGGGGTTGATGAAACCGATTGCATGGATGAATCACGTTGACAATATTGGACAGGTATTAATTAGTACTTGGCTGTCAATCCATGTATCATGACCTGCTTGTCCTTATAGGCTAATTGGATGACTGACATTGGACACTTGCTGCGCTTTTCAAGACTGGAATAAGCTGTCTCGTCTAAAGCCGTGACTGGGGTTCTGCTGCAGGTGCCATCAATAAACTATTATCCAAGGACAGTAGACATGGAGCATCTTCCGTGCTATGACTTGGTCTTTAGGAAATTGTTTGCGAAGACTCGAAGCTTGATCCAATAGTGGCAATTGCTTGCGCTAACTTGCACTGGCTTCCTTCTGAGGCTCGCTTGCTCCAGGCAGGCCAGGCAGCCACTCCGACCATTAAAGTTAGCTGTCCCGATTGGCTCAAGATATAAAAATGCGCTTCATCTCCTTGTTTTCCCTTCATCAGCTGCCATCACCAAGCTCGTGGCCTTTATTCCTTCCTCTCTCTCTCATGTCAATGGCAATTGCACGGTTTTGAATGCTCTCGATTTTGTCTTCTCAGACCCATTGGCAGCTTCATCCACGAGCTGAGCCGATTTTCCTGAACCAACTGAAACCCTGAAACTCTCTCGCCGGCAGCTTGCGTTTAGCTGCACCCTTCTTTCAAAATGAACATGGCAAATATGCTGTTAAATCTTGATCTCCTGCTGAGCCGCAATGGCTTTCCGTTCTCGGGCCAGCTCCAAAGCAACCGCATCGCCCGGCGCAACACTCCGTCTGGAGCTCACGATCTGGTCCTGCATCCGGATGTGCCCGAGAGCGAGCGCGACAAGAAGCTTTGGATTGTGGACAGAATCCTGGAGCCGCAAGCCATTCCTCATTTCATCGAGTCCATGGCGTTTGGAATTCTTTCCGATGGCTCCAAATCATCATTTCCGCCGCTCTCCGAGGACGTGATTATGCTGATGCAGCAGCCCATGGCAACGTGGGCGCCGGCTCCGTACAACACCAGCCATGACAGACTTGTACAGCAGCTCATGACTCGCATTGGCTCCCACGAGGATGCAGATCGTTTGGTGCCCATCGAAAAGAAGCTTCATGCGATGAAGTCGAGGTTATGGGAAGGCGTCATGCCTCTTTCCGAGCGGCGCTGGAAGGATCTTTCTCTAGACTCTCCGCAAAACTTTCACGCGGCATGCCAGTATATTGCCGGTGCGACAAATGCCTTTCACTATCTGAATCTTCCTCCTATCAAAGCTGCTCTTCGCGAGACCTACAATCTGATATGGGGACACTTGCGCCATTTCGAAGACGCGTTCAACGCCAAGAATAGGCTGGAACAGAAGCCAGAAGTCAAAATTGCGGCAAGATGGCACGAGTACATCAAGACGCACTTCAACTCTATCTCTGCACATGCCCACCGCTGGGTTATTAACAGCGTTGATCGTCTCCGCCGTCCTATCCTCGAAGAGCTCGCGGCTCATCCTCCATCAGCTGGGTCTGATATGGACCCGCAGCAGTGGGATTTGACAAACAAGCTCCATGACCTGTTGGAAAATGCAGGTCAAGCTGATTCGGGCATCTTTCTACCAATGGACGGATATGAAGGAGAAAGCCTTCGTTCCCAAGACGATGCGCCGCCACTTCCTGGCGCCAACGAGCCCTATCGCACGGAGCCCATCTCCTTTTCTGCGAATACCTACGCTAGAAAGGGCGACTACTACTTGAGACTCAAGTATCTATCACGGGCTGAGCTATGGCTCGGCCAAGATCGCTCAACTGACCAGCCCCCGGAGCCCGGCCTGCCGACTGGCTTTGATCTTATGAACAACACTGCACGGAGTGCTTATTGCCAAGTAATAGCTCAGGAGAAGACAAGACTTGAACTTCGAGGACCGCCAGTGCCCTTGGAACAACAGCTCTGGGTGGAAACAGCGAATCGATATCTTGGCACGCCGAATAACTTTGAATGGGGATTCGTGGCGTACCGCCTTTCTCACGATCACACGGATGAAGAGTGGGAGCAGTTCAAGACCAAGTTTGAGGCTGATATCGCGAATTGGGGCCATGAGCTGACTGGGGTTGACAATCTGAGAGGACGTTCGGTGATCCATTGGCGAGATGCCAAGGACCTGGAAGTCTCTGATGACGATGTCGACGCCCTTAGAACGTACGTATTGACATGCATACTTTTCCCTTTACGAGTAATCATGGACTAATCACGAGTGCATCTTGTAGTAAATTCCAGGAATTCCGCGAATCAGCAGACTTCCCATCTGGCGTTCACTCTGATATCCTCCTTGGTGCAGACAAGGGCGTCATCGACTCCTATCTTAATCCCACGCCGGAGCAGGGCGGCTTTGTCATGACCATTGACGCTGATTTCGATCCCAACTCGCCTGATGACGAGCGCTCGGAAGAGTCGCCGGGTTATAGCGGCGTTGTGCGCGTTCTTGGAAGCATCCTCTGGGACGATGTTGGCGCTCTTGTCGTTACGCAGACGCAGCATTTGAGTGACTTGTGGCCATTGGCGATGCATCACCCGCATAACGTGTACGAAGGGCCGCTTGGTGAGATTTAGTGAGCTGCGTTTGGCTTTTACGGATCATCACTTTTGGAGATTCTGTGTATATTTTGTGATTTTTCTGCTAGATAATGCGTTTGGTCTGGATGATGTTGGAAAAGAACTTGTGAATAAGACCAGCCAATATATTTTGCTCAAAGTAGAAATGGTCTGAACAGTTGGAGAATGAAGTCAACAATCCGTTGCATTAAGCTTCTTGGCAGCTGAGCATTAAATCTTAGTGTCAAGCCGGGCTGTCCAGCTGACCGCCATCATGAGATCGTCATAATGGCATCACATCCAACAACTGATATAAGCAACATGAAGAGCATCACGAGAATTATCGTCGCGAATTGTCAATCCATTCTTTTCATGCAGAGAAAATGCATATGTGTGAGACGCTACTATTTGCGTGACAGATCACTTCGCATACAAAGGACTATGACCGAAATCGACAAGATCGGCCGCTTCATCGAGGCGATGAAGACAGTGTACGGCCCATTTGACCAAGTGTCAAATGACGAGGCACCTGGCTGGAGTTTTCCTGACGATCCTGGAGCTGGAGGCCATCGCGGTAGGTATCTCTGGACGGACGCTTTTGGAGTTGTCAACTTCATCACTCTGTTTAAGGAAACAGCCAAGCCCAAGTATCTGACGCTAGCTAAGCGGCTGGTCACAACTGTTCACGATGTCCTTGGCCGAACAAGAGATGGACAAAAAAGACTGGATGGTGCTACGGACGAGGAGCCTTTGAGAGGGGGTTTGAGAATCGGGAAACTGGATGCAAAGGGCCATGATGGCGATGGACAGTATCATCATTACCTTACGCTGTGGATGTTTGCACTGAATCGTCTCTCCATTGCTGCGGGCGAGACCGAGTATAATGATTTGGCTATACAGCTGGCGAGGTCGATTCATCCGCGCTTTCTCATGCATTGCCTCTCTGGTGATTTGCGAATGGTGTGGAAGATTTCCACCGATATGAAGAGCGTGCTTGTCCAGTCAGAGGGCCACCTCGATGCAGCGACTGGATACGTTGTCTACAAGCTACTCCAGAGCACAGCCGCGAAACAAGGCCATCGAAATGGCGTGCTGTCTCAAGAAGTCAGCGATTACTGGAACCTCATGACGCGAAAGGGCAGCCTATCTCCCGGAAACGACTCTTTAGACTTGGGAATGGGCCTTTGGATGTGCCATATCTGGGCAGACGAGCCGTGGGCTGCGAAACTCTCAGGCAAGGCTCTAGTCAGAGTCGAAGAGCTGCTCGGTGAGGATTCGCCAGTGATGCAGCGAAGTGCATCCCACAGACTGGCCTTTCGCGAGTTTGGCACCTGCGTTGGCGTTGCGTGCTGGGACGTCAGTGATTATTTAGAGACTCGGGTGGCGGCTCTTGTGAGATTCTGGGATGGGCATTTGGATAGTAGAGATACGGAGGATGAACTCAAGCCGATATCGCGGGTTATGTATGCGACGGCTTTGAACGCGGGAGGTGAGATTGGGAACCAGAGTCTATCGCTGGATTTTGCTGACGATTGAGTAGCGTTTCGGATAGGGTACCTTGAGGATGGCGAATGATGGAGATTTCGCCACAGGTTTCGATTGCAGTTTTGATGATATCATGCATATACCTTTACTTTTAGTAGCATGGCCACGGTGATGTGGCATTCAAACCATTGTAAATGAGCTATAAATCGGAGATTGTTAGTCACTGATGATTAAAATCGGATTTTACAGAAGTCAAGCAATGAACAAGAAGCCATTGTTATACTGTCGGTGCTGGAGATAGCTGCGGGCAAGCATTTCCCAAAACTCCCGATTAGGCAACTATTCCACCCTATTGCCGGTCCTGGGCGATGCTGCCGTGCTATTGGATCGTCGACTAAAAGTGGGTAGACTAGCAGCTTATACCCTCGTTTTGCACTCTGTGGCTATTTCACTATTTAAAGACGACGTTTATCTTCTTCAAGCCACTAACTATACGATTCATACACTTATTTTCACTCAATTGATATCCTCATAAAATTGGAAAACATCTGCTCAAGGCACCTTTGTATTGGGAATCTCATCACAATGGCCAAGTTGACTCTAACGTCCACATATAAAATGAAGTCGGGGTACGAGATTCCCGTATTAGGCTTTGGGGTATGTCGCAATCCAGCGCTGTTCAGAAGATCATCTCGATTGACCATACACATAGACCGCAGCTGGAGCTAGCCAAGGCTTTAAAATCGGGCACGACAAGGCCGTCACCGCTATTGTCCATGCCTTGAAAGCCGGATACAGACATTTCGATTCCGCGCGCATGTATGACAGCGAAAAGGCCTGTGGAGAAGCGTTCAAGTTGTCAGGCATTCCTCGCGAGGAGATTTTCGTCACCACAAAAGTTCGCAAGGGCGGATACAAAGAGACCAAAAAGGCCGTTGAAAAGAGTCTTCAGGAGACGGGGCTGGATTACATCGACTTGTATCTCAACCACAGTCCATATGGGGGCCCAGAGGCGAGAAAGGGCACGTGGAAAGCTTTGGTAGAAGCAAAGCATGAAGGCAAGATTCGATCTATGGGAGTGTCCAACTATGGCGTGCATCATCTTGAAGAGACCCTCGCATACATCAAGGAGCTGGAGGGCGAGCTTGGCGAAGGGAACGCAGGGGAGATTAGCGTTGGCCAGTGGGAGCTGCATCCCTGGTTGGCGCATCCAGATATCGTGGAATGGTGCAATAAGCATGGGGTTGTGATGGAAGCGTATTGTCCGATTGCCAAGGGACAGCGATTTGAGGAGCCGCAGGTGCAGGCTCTTATGCAGAAGTATGGGAAGACGGGAGCTCAGATTTTGCTGCGATGGAGTTTACAAAAGGTATGCAATTACTGGCCTTTAAGAGGTATATTGCGTTTGATGAGTGCAAAAGCTGACAAACTCTTTATAGGGCTTTGTTCCTTTGCCAAAGAGTGAAACGCCGTCTAGAATTGAGGCCAATGCGGAACTCTACGATTTTGAATTGGCGGAAGAGGATATGATAACGTTGGATTTTGACTCTTATTCTCCGACTACATGGGATCCTACGGTCAGTCCTCTTGGTAATTAGACAGTGTGGCGAATGCAAATTACAATAAATCGAGAGTAACTTTAGACATTCATCTTGCGAAGCATTGCTAAAAAATTATGTAGTCGTGATATGTCCAAGAGAAACCCATATGCTAATGTAATAAGAAATCACGCTTCTCCATATCTTCATTGTCCAATGCCTCTCCCCTCATTAGACCGTGGACATAACACTCGCCTATCACGGTATATCCACTACCAATATTTGTCTGAGAGAGCTGCTCAGGAACTTCTCGAAGAACAAAGGGCATATCACCGCCATGTAATACGGCAATAGTATCTCCAGGCATCATCGTCCTTGGGCCCCAGCCAATGTATCCTTTACTTGACACAAAAAATCGCATCTCCCAGACTACCATTCGGACTAAAGAAGCAACTGTTTTGATACTTTTTTCATCCAACGCTCTAGAAGCTAGCCCCCCCCGGTTCCATTGTGTAGCCTTCCTCTAGATTGAAAGCCTCTTCTAGCCGATTCTCGACCCTGAGATGCCAAAATTTCGCAAAGGCCATCTTGAGATAGATGGATGCTTCTCTAGATTCAATAGATTCGTGGGGCAGTGCCATTTTGAGATTAATATCTGCGGTAAGAACCTTCCAAAATGCATCTTGCAGGCTATCACCGTCAGCGAAAGGGTACGCTATCTTGCTCAGCCATTCCCAGTCGGAAATTTTGACAATATCCTTGTCGAGTTTTGTTTCAGCGACATCTGGTGGCTTATACAGGTTTGTCGTTGTATTTGGCTCTTCTAAGAGGAAGAGGCTTTTTGTTCGTTGACATTGGATGCAGCTCTTTTCTTGAGACTCCAACATTCTTGCTCGAATACTAATAAACGAGTGCTTTGGGTGTATATCTGCTGATTTATTAAAACATCTGCTGCAAAGATCGAAATCAGGGCACACGCGACATTTATTTCGAATGCCAAAGATTACTTTGTCGCATTCATCGCAATTTGCATTATGGACCAAGGCGTTGCAAGCAGCAAGATGGCACCATTGCCGTAAAGTTTGGGGGTCAGCTCCTGCTCCAGATACGCAAGAGCTGTCGCACCCTACATGTGTTACCATATCGCAGACAACTCCGGACGCGCCGAGGATTTCTGGTGTTGGAAAGAATGAAGCGGCTTTGGTTTGTCCTGAAGCAGCAAATCTTCCATAACTCAGATTTTTGTATCGTTCATTTGTCAGAAAAGAGAAGTCTCTTTCCATCGATTGCGTCCAGTCTGGACTCCATGATGGCAGCCCGTTCATGCGGTGTTTGTCAACTATATCAAATCCGGAGGGACTTGCATAGCGAATAATCTTTAGCGACTTATCATGTTGAATGAGCTTTATAGAAACATGTAAGATCCACTCTCGCAAAGAGAGTTCATAATTAACAAGCTCCAGAGGAACATCGTACGCCAAACCTAGGTATGCGTACACCTTGTCTTGAGGCTTGGTTGCTTCACGATCTCTGTTACTCACGATAAGATCCAGTAGGCTTTTTTTACCCTGGGAAATGATTCGCCGACTTAATAGCAATTCTCGTACGACAACAAAGGATAGAGTAAACCCCCATGTTGGCATTTTATTCACAGGCTCTGCGGCATATAATACTGCGCGACAGCATTGGTTTGATTGAAATAGATGCCGAAATAGGGATTTGAAATATCCCCAAAGATCTTCGAGAGAAAAGTGTTGATATCCAGTGCAGAATACTAGATTCTTTGCCAAGGCTGCTTCTTGGACTGTCCACGCCCTGTGCCACCAGCTAATGTTTGACAATGCCAAGAGTGATGAGGGAAATTCGGTAAAATGTCTTTCCTGATTTTGGCTTCTTGAAGTGATGTCGTCCAAGAGCTCTGGCGATTCAGAATTCAATAACCAGACCAAAACTGTGGACGCCTGAGCGTAAATTCTATCCATCATCATCACTTGGATGCTCTTTTCAGTATCGTTTTTCTGGTTGATGCACAAGGCATCTACCCATAGGATGCGTGCCTTTTTAACATCGCGAAGGTGTACGAGTGCTTCAAATAAGCTGTCTGTCACTGATAATTTGTTTCCATCAAGGAGTATCTGCCTATTGTCTCTCGATGCCCCCCCAGACGTACGATAGAGCTTCGTATTCAGGTTTGTCCAGAAGAGATGTAGTCCGTAAATGACATATAATCATGTCCAATGGTGATTGCGCTGGAGATATTTCCACAACACGAATCTCACTCTTAATGGAGTTCAGTGGTCGCCATGGACCTTTTCTGTGAGAAATAGAAATTGAGTAACCGAGTCCGAGTTTCGAAAATTGCAGGAATCGTTCGCTTACTGGTGCGCTTTTGAAGACATGCTTCCGCCTTTAGGCATGTAGATATCGGTGCAGAGAGTAAACAAAGAAGGGAACTAGTGTCAACAAGGACTTGGAAATTTGGGATTCAAATATGTGTGGTTAAAGCCTACCTAATTTATAGAGTTGGGCATTCATGCCGATTGAGGCGCTCCAAGTAATTGGCGGGTGCCTTATGCATGCGCCCCGCTTGTCAAGGAGCTTTGCTGCCTTGAAAAGCCGCCTTGAGATGCAGCCCTTGAAATTCTGCCTTGGAGTATATGATGCCAGAGCATACATGATAACTTATCTTGGTTAATTGTCTTATTTGATGACAGCTAGGCCAAATATACCAACACTCGCTTTTTGCAGTACTCATCTTGGCTCGAGAAGGCAGCAGACACGTTATGCAACGCAACGCCATATCATCACATTTAAATATAGGTAAAAATACTTAAAGATATTATTATTTATAGTTGAAAAATCTGTGCTATTTCCATTTGCATTAGGGTTTGCTGGTGCCGTGGTTTCCTATAAATGGGACTTTACGGTGGCTTCTAAAACTACGAGGATTGCAACTTCAAGTGAATAGCAGATTCAACTAATGTGATAGATGTTATCATGTTTCTATGTGGAGTTCTTCTATAACTAAATTAGGAAACTGTATCTAAAGATTAACCGTGAAAGCGATTTCAGCCGTTTCCCCTCCGAGCCGGTCTATTAGATCTGCGAGTGCTCGGCAATCAAGTTGGACGAGTTGGGCAACGAGTCGATGCAGCCACGATTAATATCCTGCACCTTGACAAAGCCACCCACTTCCATCAAGATGTCAAACTCGGCCAACAGACTCTTCAAAACATGTCGCACGCCATGCTCGCCGGCAATGCTGAGACCCCACACCCAAAGGCGGCCGATGAAGACAAACTTGGCGCCGATGGCGAGCGCCTTGAAAGCGTCGGCGGCAGATCGGACTCCGGAATCGAACATGATCTGGTTCAGATTTGGTTAGCCATAATATGTTTATGTGGGGTTGATGGAATATGCAGCTTACGTAGATCTTGTCTCCGACGGCATCGACAATCTTCTCAAGAGCGTCAAGAGATGAGATACCTCCGTCGACCTGTCGTCCAGCGTGGTTTGATACGACAATGCCGTCAACGCCACTGATAAGGTCAGCCTTGTTATAATTTCACAATGTTAGACAGAATGTTTGAGTAAACTCACAGCTCAACTGCCTTCTTGGCATCTTCCACGCTCTGAATGCCCTTCAGGCAGAATGGGCGTCCTCCACTGATTCTCTTCCACTGCTCCATAGTCCACTTCATCTTCTCCCAAGTAATGGCGCGGCCGTGCCAGATGTTCTCATCAATCCACTTTGCACCCGCTTCCTTGGGATTCTTGGCTGGGTCGATTCCTGCCTCCTTAAGACGCTTCTGGAAGACGGGGTCTTGAAGACCAAGGTCACCAGCTCCGTGCTCATGGTAAAATGCATAGTTTCCAGTGAACACATCGTTATGGCGCCAGCCAAGAGACCAGGTATCCGTGGTGAGCATACAGGCGTCGAATCCATTGTCAAAAGCGCGCTGGAGCATGGAGAGGCAGAGCTCGTCGTCGGGGCTCTGGTAGAGTTGGAAGAAGCGAGGCCCAGAGCCATTGGCCTTTGCAACGTCTTCGATGCTGTAACTTCCGGCAGAAGACAGGCAGTATGCGAGGTTGAGCTCCTGGGCTACTTTGGCCACGGACAGCTCGCCAGTGGGATGGTAGATGCGGTTGATGCCAATGGGAGCGAATCCAATGGGAGCAGATACCTTGTGGCCGAAAATCTCGGTTGCAGTGTCTCTCAGATTGGTGTCGACGAGCATGCGAGGGACAATTCGGTGTCGGTAGAAAGCCTGTCGGTTGGAAAGATGGGTCCAAGACACTCCAGCATTGCAAGAGGAATAGTACCAGCCACCCTGCGAGAGCTTCTCCTTTGCAAGCTTCTCAATTTCAGCGGGATCTTGATGAGTGTCAGTGAGAATCGCTAGCAAATGAGATGTCGTGAAAGTTTACCAGTGTTGAAGAGGCCATATTTTCCATTGTTTGCATCCCAGAAAGATTCTCGCTGGTAGAGCGACCACTGAGGAGTGGTTCTGGTCTTGATGTTGGGGTTGTTGGGATCAGACATGGTTGTGTAAAGGCTTTGGTTTGATGCTTGGTTTAGTTACAGTCAATGTGGTTGATGCTGTGGTCGCTATTGTTGTTTTGGATCATTGTGAGGATGTGGATGTAGGTATATATAAGTTTCGTTTTGCCTTGTAAGTCTCAAAGTTCTTGTTAGTGATTGCGCCAATGACGCGCACAAGAGCTTCCGCACATCACTCAATTGCCAGTAGAGATGAAGCTTGAAACCCGAGTATGCTCCGATATTCTAATCCAATAATCAACTGTATAGCAACACATTGAGGTCGAAGTTGTCTAGCGTCAACCTGACATCAACGCGGCTAATCTTGCCCCCTTTGGTGATTATACGTATTAAAGTGCCCATGGTACAGGCTGACCTTGCTGGTCAATATTGCCACTACACGCCGCTGATGACTCGGCAATGGCTTCCGTGAACTTTGAACTTCCAAAGCCACCATTGGCTTAATGGGAGGAAAGGCACGAAACTTGGTGTTTTCCTTGATGCTTAGTGTCTTCTTTCCCCATTGGGGACGCCCTCACAAACGGACATCCGCCTCCGCATTTTAGCTTGCTACGGCGGTATATGAGGTAATCGGCTAATAGAATTGCCTACGTGCAAAATATTGTAAGCATTCTAATTCAGCCACGGATATAACAGAGAAGAAGAGACGAAAGAAAGAAATAAAAAAACATATAACACGTCTGTATACCTCGACTCTAAACACGACGTTGAGTTGTCTCCATACACGGATCCACAGACATCTCTGGGGCTCATTTTCCGTTCTCATTACTCAATTGCGATTTTACCTTATGTAAGCATATCTTATCGTCTTATCATCTTATCATATCTTATCTTCTGTCCATATCTATGACGTCAGAGGCTAACGTGATCTCAGATCGCCGCCATACCCGTACTGGCTAGCCTTATCGTCGGACAGCTTTCCAGAAGGATTTTTCGCCGAATCTCTCGGCTGTTGCAGATTATGCAGTCGATAAATAATGCTCCGTGCCGTGCCGAGCCTTTCACAACCATAAAGCGACTATGCACGCACACGAGGAAGATTTGTCGAGTTGCTGATAGAAAAGCTTCACGATATTCACTTTTAGGAATTGGCGATTCTGCTCCATCGCAACCTCGCCAAACGCAGGATGCTGTTCTTTACTTCATGTACTAATAAACGTGGTTGTGGCAGTTTACGCTCGTTGCCATCGTGATTCACCTCACTTCAAGCAGTCGATACGGTGTTCTGATTCCGCATAATGTGATGCTCAACGTGATGAGTGCTGTCAAAGAGGAAAGAGAAAAATTGTCACGGAATTTGCCGCAGTGCGGTAGCATCAAAGAGGAACTCGCAAGACAAAGAGCATGGTTCATCTCATTTCCGCAACTGTGTCCTGACGAATCACCAACGCCAAGAGCCAAGACATCTGATGACGAGCCTCATCGTGGGCCGAGCAGAAAATTTCTTCTTGAATCCTTCAGTGGAGATCACGTTATATGGATACAGGAAATACGAAGTTCCACGACGCTTTGCTGCGCGTTTAATGTTGTTCATGTTCCATCAGCTCAGCGCAGAGTGGGCACAAACAGTGGGCACCGAAAGTGGGAACGGGACGGGCGTTTCTGGCAGCTTGACAGCCTCTTAGACGCGGCAGATGAAGGACTTAGTCTCGGTAGTGCTGGCCGGACATTCCGTGCCGAGCTGCGGTTTGCTGGGCCTGGTGGAGCGCTCGAAAGACGATCCATGACTCGGCCTGATCTGTGCAGCGCCAGAAGCGGCAATGGTTCGTTGAATATCCCCGATGAATTTCTCCGAATCAGCCTCATCAACACCGTGATGGCAGCCGCATTGAACAGGAGATGTGCCTATAAGGATCGGTCCAGTTCCACCTGATGGTCCAAACCACGGGACCGTTGATTATTGCCTTCATTCTCCAGCGGCCCGCAAAGACACCGAGATGGACGCGAGTGCTTCAAGGTTTTATATGGCTCTGTGGGACTATCCCTTTTGCCAGCCTTGGATTGCAAGCTCTATCGTCACTCATAGGAGTAGCTACTAGCTTTCACAGACTAGTTTATCTATCAGACAATTTCCCCGATCTCTAAATACCCAAGCCCATATTCCTCCTGCACTGTTCGTGAATCACACGCAAGCATTGAATCGAAGCGTTTTGTGAATGGTTTGCGAGTAGCATCATGGGGTTATTCAACAAGAAACAAGCCTCTGCTCCCGTGGAGGAGCCCAAGCGAGGCAACTCGACCAGCAGCGAGGAGGGTTCTCAGATCCACGCTGAAGGAAAGGTCACGGTGCTGGCGTGTGCGCTGGGCGCTGTTGCCAGTGTTGGTGGTTTCATTTTCGGATATGTCAGGTAAGGCACTCCTCGATGACAGACACTTGATAGCAGTGACATCTACAGCGATGACACTTGATGTCTGCCAACTTGATCATGATACTAATTATACTTGTCTTACAGTGGTCAAATCTCTGGCTTCTTCCTGATGGAAGACTATGCCAGCCGCTTCGGAGCGTTACAAAGCGATGGATCGTACACCTTCAGCGCTGCTCGCCAGGGCACCATCGTCGGTCTTCTCTGCATTGGTTCATTGATTGGTGCTTTAATTGCCGGTAAGATGGCAGATACCATCGGTCGTCGTCTCTCCATCTCCATGTTCGCCTTCTTTACTTGCATTGGTGTCATCATTGAGATCTCTTCCTCCACCCACTGGGTTCAGTTTGCTATCGGCCGTCTCGTCACTGGTGTCAGCATCGGTGCCCTATCTGTCGTCGTCCCCATGTACCAGTCAGAGAGTACTCCCGCCCTGATCCGTGGTGTCATTGTCTCATCGTACCAACTGCTCATTACCCTGGGTATCTGGACCGCTGAAATGGTCAACTGGGGAACCGAGGCCAGGGGCAACAGCGCTTCATGGAGAATCCCCAACGGTCTTACTTTTGCCTGGGCTCTGGCTCTCGGTGCTGGTGTTCTCTTCCTTCCTGAGAGTCCCCGATTTGCCTACAGCCGTGGTCGCGTTGATGAGGCTCGCCAAACCATTGCCCGGCTCATTGGCCTCCCTCCCAACTCTGATGTCGTCAACAAGCAAATTGCCGACATTCAAGAAAAGGTTGACGAGGAGAATGCGCACACTGAGGCGTTCAAATGGACAGAGATTTTCACCGCCCCTCGCATGCTCTACCGTACCACTCTCGGAATTGTTCTCCAGGCCGGCCAGCAGCTGACTGGAGCCAACTTCTTCTTCTACTTTGGTACCACGGTCTTTGCTGCCACTGGTATCAGCAACAGCTACGTCACCCAGATTATCCTCGGATCCGTCAACGTATTCTGCACAATCATTGGTCTCTGGATCATTGACCGCTTCGGTCGCCGTGTTATCCTCATGACCGGTGCTGCTTGGATGATGATGTGCTTCCTGTAAGTCTACTTCAACCTTGAAAGTGTCAAGACTCTGTATTGTACTAACAAACTAAAAGTGTCTACGCTTTTGTCGGCCACTTTGCCCTCGACCACGAGAACCCGATGCTCACCCCCAAGGCTGGATCTGCCCTGGTTACATTCTCCTGCCTGGCTATTGCTGCTTTCGCCGTCAGCTGGGGACCGCTGGTTTGGACCGTCAACGCCGAGCTGTATCCCATTCGATACCGAAGTGTCTGCATGGGTATTGCGACCGCTTCCAACTGGTTCTGGAACTTTATGATCTCATTCTTGTAAGTTGCCATTGCTCTTTTGATGCTTGTGAAGACTCTAGCTAATAGTCGCGATTTAGCACCCGATTCATTACCGACGACATCGACTACTTCTACGGCCTCATCTTCGCTGGTTGCTGTGCTGCGCTTGTCCTGATTGTCTTCTTCTTCGTCATCGAGTCCAAGGACCGAACTCTCGAGGAGATTGACACCATGTACGTGCAGCACGTCAACCCCATCACGTCGAGCAAGTGGACCCCCACCAAGCAGCACCAGAATGAAGTTGGAGATATCAGCGACGTGCGAAGTCACACGCAAAACTCGGAGAAATAAAGTGCTGTAGTCGTGTCGGTTGTTTCAGCCTGTACTCCAATTGCGCGTGTTTATCATGAGAGAGTGGGGGCTAGTAGCGAATTGCTAGCATGTATGATGGCATGTAAAATATGTAGAATATCATGAATGATCATTGTTGATAATAATAGTTAAATTTTCAAACGATTTCCGATATCGAAATTTGCTTTTCCTGTGCATGTTTGAGCTGATGTCACTTAGCCTGAAGGTGGTTTGAAAGAGGCTCTGAGTGGGACAGACACTACTGAATGCAAGCATCCGATGATTTTATGGGGGAAAGTAATCGAGCACCTCAATTCTATGTATAGTTCAACATCCCGGCTATAGCTCAATCAAACAGTTACTTTGTGTATTTATAGTTTAATTATTGCTATATGTCAACTGGACCATAGCACTATGTCTTCAATACCATCTTGGCTACGCAACGACAATAGCTACACTTAATATACTTTGATGCGCTGCTTAAAACTGCAAAGACAGTGCGGACTTCAAAGAATGGGCGATGGTGTTTTTCTAAATTGCGCGAGCAGCAGGGTTCTTCATAGTCGAACAACTCTCTCGACTTTATCTCCAGGTTAACCCAGCTATTTGTGAGCTCATCCTAACCCCCCCCCCCTTGAACATTCACGAGTTATCTGGAGCATCTCGACGAGAAGCAATAGGCACGAATTTGGACTCTTACTACTTCCACTTACCTTGACTTAAAATGCTCGCGTTCTCCAATACCAAGTACCATTGGCATTTCTGCCTATACCAGCCTTTGGCCAACTGGCATCCGAGGAATCTAGCTTCTGGAACAATGTGCGCCAGAAATATAAAAGTTAATTGCAAATGTAGAAAGTAAAACTATGATAGTGGTAGTAATATACTAATAAAAGTAATAATAGTTTTAATAGTCATTATGGTCGTCATAGTCGTCGTAGTCGTTATAATAGTGGCAGCAGCAGCAGCAGCAGCAGCAGACTCTTACTCCCGCTCATCACGATTGTGAGTATCGGCGGTGGCTGATTTTGGCCTGCATCAGTTCATGTTCGAGCTCTGGGAACAAAGCATCGACGACCCAATGACCCACAAGATCAACTTTGCAAAGCTCAAGCAAAAGGTGACAAGATCCATGGAGGACCTCGTTTGACCAACAGATATCCTCGTCGATACCACTGTGGCCACCAGCGCGGACAAAGCTTGTCGAAGAGAGCACAAGATGATTCATTCATCAGACTGTGGCTTTTTGGCCGGATCTGGTCGATGCCCCTTTGCATAGCATCTGGGGGGTCTTGCTGTGATCGCCATAAAATCCCAGTTGTCATTGACGTAGACTGCCCCCTGGTGCGCATAGAGGCAGACATCGGAGAACTTCCAAAACAAAAGTTTTGATATCCGGTCGGGCGTCAAGACAATGTCGGACTTTGGCGCGCAGATGGTGCATTGGCAGCATTGCTGCGAGACGGATTTGCACTGGCCGGCCTTGAGGATGATGTTGCCGTCTCTATCTACCATTTCATGCCATTTGCTATTGACATTGACGCAGCCCAGAAAATCTACCCGGCCTTCTTCATTCTATGGAGCCGTTAGCTTTTGGAATGGAATTAGAGAAGTACAGCGATTCGTACAGGAAGGCACTCGAGACGACTCGGATTTCCGAATTCTGGCTGTTTCAGATACAGGTATGGGTCGATGGTTGTTTTTTCGACAACATCGAGCAGCGCAAAGTCTTCAAGATAGAAGGGACTTTGCTTCGTCAGCGGATTGGGCTTCATTCTCGTTGGTGACTTTTTCGCATCTACGGCCGAAAGAAGAAGGAGAGCTGATACTAAAATGAGAAACATGATTCCGCGATTTATGTTGGGACCTCGGTTTGATCAAGGTGGAACAAATTATAATTTGAGTAAAAGACGATGAATCAGTACAAAGTAATCCGAGCAACAGATGATAAAAAAAAGGTGAAAAGGTTACACGAGGGGAGAAGAATGAATATGATCTCGACCTACGGCATCGCAAAAAGCTCCCCAAAACGTATTCAGAGGTCGGTTAGAATTCTTGGCTAGCAGCAGCCTCTTTTACAAAACGCTCAAGGTTAGATACTGTGCCGAATTGCCTCCACTAATCTAGATCGCATAGAAGTGGCTGCAACATATCTCCACCGAAGAACCGAGTGAATTACTGATGCTACTGATGCTACTGATGCTGCTGATACCGATAGTAGCCATGTGCACCTATGAAGAAAACACGCATCCCACATCTGACACGGTCATATCCTGGTAGATAAAATATACGCATGTAATGCGATGACGCAGTGGAAAAAAGAGTTCGTCAATCACGACGCATGCAGATAAATGAAGCCCTGGCCAAAATTAACGTACGAATGCGCCCATCCAGCCGAATATCTACTTGGAAACAGAGAATGGAGTCTTTGTACCAACATATCGAACATAGTACTCCATACCCGCAGACATTTTCTACGTTCTCGGCCAGTGGCGTTTTTATCTTTAGAAGGACGAAAGAAGCCTCATGACGCTGCTGATAAAACTTGGGATACACACTCTACGATCTACAATTGAGCCGATTACTATATAGCTTTTCCAAGCCCCTTTCAGGAGGCTGCTGGTGCCTACGTGCGGTGTTGTGTGTAGAGTTTAGCCACATCGCCCTCACTCTATGCGAGGACACTTGGCCGAGATATCTGCCCGTACATTTTGATCCAAGGCTACACGATATCTGGGAGATAAGGCAAACAGTGGGTTGGTGCCAAGGCGCAATCTAGAGTTTTGGAGGCGTGTGCAGAGAATACGCGAACAACTTGTATAATCATGGCGGCGGGGTAACACACACTTGGTCGTTTACCTGATGCCTCGTATTGACGCATAAGCCCCGACCACAAGTAGGTACAATAAATGCTCCCCTTTCCCCTCCCTATCCAGACCACCAGTCCCGTCCCAACTCCTTCACCACATCCATCCCAAGCCTGCCACTGCATCATGACCATATCGCACCGGAAATACCTGGTACAAAGGACCACCGCGGTCCCGGGGCGTTGATGAATGGCTGGTTGACCGGTCGTGCGTTCATCGACAAAACAATAGGGGAGGAGGGCGATGAGGACGACGAAAAGCGACAAAGAGGAAAGGAGGCAAAGCCAGCATGTTTTCTTCTTCGCATCAACGGACAAGCCGCTGAATGCAATGAAAAAAAAAAAAAAAAAAAGCCGCGCCACCTGGAGGGAGTGTAATACCAGGGGCACGAGAAAACAAATCAAAAATTGTGCCGCAGTACTTACCAAAGTAGCTGATCATCCCAAGGTGTTAGTCGCCTCACGCAGGGCCTTGGCAATGTCAACCCCCATCCCGACATCTTGAACGTCAGTGATGAGCCGGCTTGTCCTCTTGACAATACTATTACTACTGAAGAAAAAGAAGAAGAAGAAAAATAAGAGAGGAGAGGAAAAGAATGGATATTTATGCGACAGAGTACGTATTCACAACGAAATATGCTAAGCGAGAATTACGGCACGGAGAGATGGCAAGAGCTGACAGAAAGGCAGGCACGCGCATGTCGAGCGCGGTGAATGGCATGACCAGCCTGAGGCACTCACATCACGAGGAAGGGGAGGAAAGAGAACTGGGCACGAGCATGGCAGGAAGCGTCATGACGACCAGTTTGGCCTGGAAAGAGCTGCGGAGAAGAGATGGGCATCTCGTCAAGCAGATGGAAGAAGAGGAGAAAGAGAAGAGGACGAATCTTCATACCATCGACGTACGTGTCCCCCTTACTGCGTAGGTATGCAATCAATGTATTTGACGACAATTGCTTGGTACATCACGGAAAACGTGTGGCGGTGGGCAGCAGAAAGGCAGGCGCGTGTGCATGTAGCATTAGGCGGATACGCTACAGATTCGAGAATGCGGCATGCCCAAGACAAGCACCCAAACGTTGTTGTCCAATTTTATATCGACTGCTACACCTTTTTGAGCAGGGCCAGTTCGATACGAGAATATTGCTACCCACTCTATGTGCTGCTGCTGCATTATCTAGGGAAGCATTCGGGTGTGCCAAGAAGGCGTCTTAAGTCACCGAGGATTTTATATCTGACAGGAGTGTTGATAAACCGGAAGCCCATCTATTTCTTAGGTCTATCGACTACGTGGCCATCTTGGGCTTTTGCTGGGAACGGCCCGCAGTTGCAGACGAACGTTGTCCCGATGTCATTTGCGGCTTATTACATCTACTATCGCTCGGTTTGCAGGACTACAACGGTGATACCAGATGGGCACAAGGATAATTTTTGCCCATGGGACGCAGGAAGGGCTGGAGATGTGCTTCCCACGTGGGACGATGGAAAAGGGGGGAATGAGCTTCTGATCAATTGACTCTGGGGATTTGTATCTGCCTGTCTTGCGTCAATCTCACAAAATGCACAGATAGAGTTCATCGGGCATAATACAAAGGGGCTTCTCAAAACACAGAGCGTAAATAATTCTTTTGGTGATCGAAAAGCAATCCGAGTACTTGGACTCGTACACAGCCAACGACAAGCGGCGCAGGTCACTGCAATAAAGCTTGGCACCAGGTAAGTAGTTTGATCCATCAAGCATGATTTGGCATTGCCGCTTTTTTTCTTGTCTCAGCGTTTGTCATTCACGCGCATGCCCTTGTCCACTGGTGGTCAGAAGAGGCATGGGAAAGCTGAAGCATGGTCTATACTCAACGCGGGGTCCACCTAGCTTACTCCGCGAAAAGGTTCATCCAAAGGTTCTCCCTCGAATTATCGAGAAGAAATAGAAACTCAAATTTTTAGACAGATGCACAAAATAGATATCAGGCTCCATCGATCAGGCTGGCGGTGTACCTCCTGGAGTTCTCTGTGCAATTGGCGAGGACGTCATCATCGTTAAGTACAAAAGCCAGAATATACGTATGTCCTATGCTCTCAAGCACTGTTGATGCTTCTAGCTATCTTCGTATAGCTGTATTTTCCCATATTCGCCATTAATTGCTCTTTATATATATATATATATATTGCGGATATAAATTCTTTACTGCTACTATCTGCTACGAACTGGGCTTACTCTGTCCTATCGCCAGTACCTTAGTAAGAGACTGACACTTGGTCACTATATGTCTATGTCAATATTAATCGTAACCAGGTTGAAATATTCACATATACGTGCCTATGCAATTAGTTTAGGCTTCCGATTTGAATACATCGTTTTCGCTCGAGGAAGTTACACGTGCCATGTGTCTATTTGGCGGCTTCGCCTGGTGTAACACTGCGCCTCACATGAAAGCGGTAAGTACTATATGCACATGTACAGGACGTTGTCTGCCTTGCGAAAGCCTGATCGCGGCCTAATCGTCTTATTTGGGTACTTCTCAGTGCTGAATTTTATTTTCTCGAACTGTCACCAACGAACAGATAAAAATTCAAGTACGGCAAGCCAATCTCTCCGATTTCGAGGAAACAGCCGAAGCCTCGTCCTGTCATTGTCATACCCCGACAGTATCACGATAACGCACTTTTTTGTGCTACAGCTGTTGCACGTCTTGCGTGCAAGTCAAAACAAACATTCCTCACAATGAATAATCGAACGAGACTTCGAAGCGAAGATGAAACCGATCGATTGTCTGACACTGTTAAGCGACAAAAAAAGTTTCGATATCAGCCTGGAGACTACACCGTCAGCTGGATCTGTGCACTTCATATCGAAACTGCAGCTGCGCGTGCCATGTTGGACTGCATCCATGACGACTTGCCCCAGGCACGGAACGATATCAATACATATACACTGGGTAGTATTGGACATCATAATATCGTTATAGCAAGCTTGCCCGCCGGCCACTATGGGACGAATAATGCTGCTACTGTTGCGAGCAATATAGAAAGGAGCTTCCCATCTATCGAAATACATCTAATGGTGGGAATCGGAGGTGGCGCCCCGGGCAAGTTGGATCTTCGACTTGGCGATATTGTGGTTGGCAGCCGTGTGATGCAATACGATCTTGGTAAAATTGTCGGCGACGGCCAAATTGAGCGGACGGGGATTCCGACCATCCCTCCGCCGAAATTATTGGCTTACGTCGCAAAAGTTCGCGCGATTCACGAAGTGACACCCACTACGGTGCCCGATATTCTTCAAGAGATGTATAACAAGTATCCCGAGATGGCCACATATGCTCGTCCGAACGTCCAAGATCGACTTTTTCAGGCCGATTTTGAACACGATTCTGCTGCAGCCAGCTGCGATGAATGCGATGCGTCTATGCTGGTGCATCGTCTTCCAAGAACAAACCTCCGCCCGAAAATCCACTACGAGGCCATTGCATCCAGCAATCAGGTCATGAAGCACGGGATCACGCGAGATAAGATCGCTCGAGAACTTCAGGTTGCATGTTTTGAGATGGAGGCAGCTGGCTTGATGAATTTCCCGTATTTAATAATCCGGGGAATTTGCGATTATTCAGACTCGCACAAGAATAAACAGTGGCAAGAATACGCAGCAGCAACAGCGGCGGCATATGCCAAAGAGTTTCTGAATACCATACCGACCACTAAAGAGGCAACGAAAATGGCAGTGCAAGCTGTTGAGTCCAGGGCTGGTAGGCTATGCTGGGTTTCTCCTTATCCTACGGTGTCATCGCTAACAGTGACATAACAGATGAAGGGCCTTTGAAAGATTGGTGGCAACAGTTTTTAGGCAGTCTGAATTTCGAACAAATCGATTCTCGCCAATCAAACATCAAAGCTGCCTATACAGCAACATGCAAATGGTTTCTTCAAAGCCCTGAGTATCTCGCCTGGATTGACTCAGCAAAGCTTAGTGAGCATCATGGTTTCTTATGGTTGAGTGGCAAGCCTGGTGCTGGCAAATCGACAATCCTGAAATACGTTTATACACGCGTGAGAAAAACACTCAGCACTACGAATGCTGTGATTTCGTTCTTCTTCAATGCCCGTGGTGACGTTTTGGAGAGGTCTCCAACAGGAATGTATCGCTCTTTGCTACTTCAGCTTCTAAAAAGTTTTCCTGATCTCCAGAAAGTTTGTGAGGATTCGAATTTTGTTATACAAAATGGCAGCTGCCCTTCCTCGGATGCGATTCAAATCCTTTTTCGAAAAGCAATTTCAACGATCGGAAATCGCTCGCTTACTTGCTTTATCGATGCCCTGGATGAATGTGATGAGCTTCAAGCTCGTGAGGTGGTGCAGTTTCTCGAGGACCTAGGGCAACAAGCGGTCCATGATAATATTGAACTGCGAATTTGCTTTTCTAGCCGACACTATCCTTATATCTTTATTCGAAAAGGCATTAGGCTTACGCTTGAAGACCAAAAAGGCCACCAAGAAGACGTGGAGAGATACATACAGGGAAACCTTAGAGCCGACCCTGGCCCTTTGGTGAAAGAGGTCCAAGCCCAAATTCTCCAAAAATCAGCTGGAGTATTCATGTGGGTCGTTTTAGTTGTAGATATCCTCAACAAAGAGTTTGCACGAGGCCGCATGTTCGCAGTGAAGAAGAGACTTGCAGAAATACCTGATCGACTCAGCGATTTGTTTAAGGATATTCTTACACGCGATAACGAAAACATGGAAGATCTATTACTCTGCCTTCAATGGATGCTATACGCTAAACGACCGTTAGTACGAGAAGAATTCTATTTCGCTGTCTCGACTGGATTATTAGGCGGGGACGAGCTCACTCTCGATTATCTCATGACTTCAATTTCAAGCGACATGATGGATCGATTTGTTGTCAGTTCTTCAAAAGGACTAGCAGAGGTTACCAAGTCGAATCAACACACTATTCAGTTCATTCATGAATCCGTACGCGATTTTTTAATCAAAGACAATGGTCTCCAAGAATTGTGGCCCGAATTCGGCAATGGTTTCGAACAGTTGAGTCACGACAAGCTCAAGCAGTGCTGCTATAAATATTTTAAGCTTGGGGCTACACACCTATTGGATGGTGATGTCCTTTGGGAGGGGAATGAAGAGGTGAAAGAACTCAGAGCATCTTTATCAAACCGAGCGCCATTCCTCCAGTATGCAACTCAGAATGTACTATATCATGCCGATATTGCGGCAAGCAACATGCTTCAAGACAATTTTCTAGCTGAGTTCGAACTCGAAGATTGGATTATTTCGAACAACCTATTCGAAAGATATAAAGTACGGCGCTATACAGCGAATGCGAGTTTGTTTTATATCTTGGCAGACAAGGGATTTTCGGCTCTGATCCAAACACAGCTTCGTCATGACCCAAACTGCTGTGCTCTAGGCGAGAGGTACCGATATCCCATTTTCGCTGCATTGATTAACAAACACGGTGATGCCGTTCAAGCTCTTCTAAGGCAAGCTGCTTCACCTGCCAATGAATGCGATGCCTCTCGCTTTCTAGACTACATGAGATACGACTCGGTTTACAAAGATGAGCAGTCATTTACATGGGCAGTTCAAAACGGCTATAAGCCTGTCGTTGAGTGGCTTATCGAAAGAGGCGCAGATGTGAATATGAAGAATCACAATACTAGACCACCACTCTTGATAGCTGTGGAGAAAGGTCACACTAGTATTACAAAGCTACTGATTGAGAGAGGCACAGATGTCAACTTGAAGGACACACGCTCACCCCACGCCACCGCATTGATCATAGCTATACAAAAACACAACGATACAATGGCAGAAATGCTTATTGAGAAATGCGCAGATATCAACATCTCGGAAGTTCACGGCTATACGCCGCTGATATGCGCTTTGATTGAGGCAAATTACAATCTTGTGTCGCTGCTACTTGATAAAGGCGCAGATGTTGACGCCAAGTCTAGCATAGGCAATCAGTCCTTACTCCATGCTATGAAAAAAGGAGTCAAGAAAGATATTATACAACTACTTATTCAAAAAGGGGCAGATGTTAATGCTAAGGATGTTAGCGGTGACACGCCCTTGTTATATGCTGCAAGGGACGGGATTCAGAAAGATATCATACAACTACTTATTCAGAAAGGCGCAGATATTAACGCTAAGAATGACTACGGCAAGACATCCTTGATAAATGCTATTCAGAACTCTTTTCAACATACCAAACAAGAAGCAAAAGAAATTATACAGCTACTTGTTGAGAAAGACGCAAATTTCAATGCTAAGGACAACATTAATTATACACTATTGATACCACTGGCTATTAAACTGGAAACTACTACAGAGTTTATACAGCTGCTTATTGAGAGAGGCGCAGATATAAACGCTAAGGATAACAGCGGCCAGACGCCGTTAGTACTTGCTTTTAAGCAAGAAAATAAAGAACTTATTCAGCTACTTATTGAAAAGGGGGCAGACATCAACGCAACGGATAGCAGCGATCAAACGCCATTAATACTTGCTATTAAGCAGGGAAATAGAAACATTATACAGCTGCTTATCGAAAAAGGCGCAGATACAAACGCCTTAACAAAATACAACCAAACACCGCTGCTATACGCTCTAGATTGGGGAAGCAATGATGATATTATACAGCTGCTTATTGGACAAAGCAAAGATATCAATGTTGAGGATGATTACGGCCGAATGCCGCTGCTATACGCTTTGCAGCAGCAAAAGGATGACAATATCATACGGCTACTTATTGAGAAAGGCGCAGACGTTAATGTTAAGGACGGAAGTGGTAGAACATCACTGTTTCTTGCGGTCTACAGGATGAATTACAATATTGCGCGGCTGCTTATCGAAGAAGGGGCAGATGTCAATGTAAAGGATATATACGGAGACACACCACTTCAATTTGCTATTCGCATGAACGAAAACAAAGTTACACAGCTGCTTATTGAAAAAGGAGCAGATTTTAGCGTTGTGGATGATAAAGGCCGGACAGCGCTGAATATGTCTTTTCAAATGGGTAATCATTTCATTACCGAGTTTCTAGTTGAGCGAGGCGCAGATCCTAGCTCAATTGGTCTCGGAGGGACTACTTCTAAAGAGCGTTTGGATATGCCTTACTCGAAGTCTTGCGATCACTAGATGCTTTGATGTCGACAACATCTTTGCTGGATAGTAGCTAAGATAGTGTAATTGATGAAAATAATCTCTGCTGTTTCTTGTGGTGTAAAGGAGAGCCTTTTTTCGTCTCATGGTTTCTTTCTTATCCTAACAAGTGTCTAGACATGTCTGCTGAAGCTTCCTATCTCCTAGTATGCTACGTACTATTATCCGCTAAGTAAAAGAAACGCCATTCATGAACTTCATCTCACTATATGGAAAAACTTTTCATACGATTATTGTGCCGTCCGCCGAGGACACCACCAGCTCCGTGTGTGACTACATGGTTTTCAATGTGTCCCCACAGCCGTAGTTGCAGCAGCGACTTGGTTCTTGAGGGCCGGAGGCCGTGCCGGCTAGATCGAATGAGACCGTAGGTTTTTTCTCGCCCTGTGGTCATAAATGTGGTGTGACAAGCTAGGTTTCCGTGGATGTGTTTGTATGTGTGTGAGCCATTTCAAAAGATGCATTTCCGACTTGTTAACAATTTGACACTCATGATTCATTTTGCATTCATTTTGCTTGCACTGATTCTAATTGTTTAATAATACAAGTTCTTATTTTACGCCCGCAATTATGAATACGTTGCTCCAGTTCTTCATCATTGGTGTCGTATATCATTCTTACAACTCATATATCAAAAACCCAGGAACTGTATCCTTGCCAAGTCATAATATAACTGCTGATAGCTTCCTTGTCTTCTGTTACCCACTCATCTACCATTTTATGAATAGCCGAATAAAGTACCGACTAAAGCCCCATATGATACGCAATGTATTACTATATACTAGGCACTTGATAATAGTTCTGGCATTTCTTTTTATTGCTAGGAGGAGCCTGGAATACTTCACAATGGCTATTATGTAAAATAGGCAACCAGTCATTAATCAGATAGTAGCCCAAGCATTTTCATATCTACAACACGTAAACAGGAGCTTGGTGTTTTCCCCAAAGGTGGCTGTTAGACGAATTGGAAAATTTGCGTACTAAGATATGTTCTATTACCCATTTTAGGTACAAGATGTCAAAGGAAATACTACATCGCTAGTGGCAGCGCACACAACCAGATTTTGAGGTAATAATAGACTTATACTGTGTAATATTACCAAAGACTAACTTACTAAATTCGCTGCTTATTTACGTAATTAACCAAGGCTTTTATTACCAAGAAGGCTATCCCGCATATTCAAGATATATTTCAGAAAATACTATTGGGTTGTATATCCTTGGCTCCACACACTGTATTGCAATTCGGGTAACAACATTCTTATAACTAACCTAAAGGAAGAATTCCCTCCATTACATCAGGCCACCATCTGGCACTGCCGTATTAACTCTAGCGTTACACACACATGTATAAGCGCTGCTCTTTAACACCGAGTAATTTCTTTCTTCATATTGATGAATCACTTGAAAACAGCTGATTCCAATATGTGCGCGCGCACGCCCGTGAAACACAGCGCGCTCAGAGCCGGGACCCGTCGAACACAGTGCATTTGAAGTGGAAGGGCTTGAACGCGAGATGATAATATATGCTCTTTATATCACACAACACTCAACTATTTGCAATAATCAAGCTATCAATAGCCTAGAAGTAAGCGTGATATTTTCATGTAAGCTTGCAACCATCTTGATACCCTGGTGAAGTACATTGAGAGCGAGTGAGCTTTTACTACGGCCGTAAAGGTGGTCTAGTAGTCTAGTTACTCGAAATGGAAGCAACAGACATAGTAGGTATATACTACCTTTAGTAGGTATAAACCAAAAGGGAGTTCCTTTGTCTTTAGGTATATAAGATATAGTTCCTACGCTACAATCATATCTAGGCTTTCATATCAACAGTCCGCTCCATTCCAGCTCCAACTTACAAACTCTCTACAATTCAACTATCAAACTCAATATGTTGCAAATTACAGTCTTGTCGGCCATTATTGCAGTCTTTTCTATTTCACAGCCTGTTTCAAGCAGTTGGAATTTTATTTCCTTTCCTGAAAACACGGACTGCCCTGATGGCGGTATTATATTTGAATTTACCGGAATGGGCAACCGGAGTTGCAGTACCATTGCTGAAGGCCAAAGGCCCATGTCATTTATTTTCGAATCCAATGCCGGCGAGGAGCTTGAGGTCTATGCTGGAGGTAGTAGCAACACTAATTGTAACCCCAGCGACGGCCGACAGGTTTTCCCAAGTAATGCTTGTGGCGGCTGCTGCACCCTTCTAGCTGGTCCACCTACCGCATCATTTGATATCATCAATGCTGAAGGCCGTATTACTATCGACTTCAAGGAGGTTCAAATGTATGGTTCGTTGAATGGAACGGCATAAGCTAGATGTCCAGCTTCAGCAGTTCGCGAGTTGCTTCCAGCTCTTTTCAAATGCAATTGTAAGTATTGCTTCAACCTTTAAAAATAATGTCACTACATTGGAGACTCATTTACTATAGTTTATGCTAGCATTATGTAACATTCAACATCTTACATATCGCAATTCAACTTTATTTTAGGCCTCTATATCGCTCGTTTACAATAAATATACTATTGTGATTTTTATCTTATTCTTCAACACGTATCATGTTTTGTAGTTCCTATAATTAATCTATGTGATATTCCCCGCTTGCTCTATATAAGATTGAAAAACATAGAATTGTAGTTATTCATTAGTACCTATTCTTTCCTATTGCTGTGTTGGAGAAAACGAAGCTATAATACTCCACATGCTCTTTTCGGTCAGAAAATGGACCTATAACTTGAGTCTTACTAACACATTGATTACAAACAACATTATCAATGTATTCTCGACTGACAAATGCGTCTGATGACTAAAAAATGCGCGTAATATTTCGTATTAGCGGAACAAGACCGCTATTGGTGTTTTAATTGTATCAATTTCTTAAACCAGCGCAACTATGTGAATGCTTTCTAGACCTTTTAGACTATCAAATTAAGAAATGAGGCTAATGTTAAATCTCGCGGGATCCACATAGCCGTGAAGTCTGCCATATTATGTCGACTCCAGATAAGTCGCCGAAAGAGTAACACGGGACGCCAAGACGGTGATAATCATCCGTTACGTTATAAGCTCCGATACCTTCCTGGTAATATCGGGCCAAATGTACGACTCTCGTCGGTTCGTTTCTATATATCACGGCTAGTTACAAATTTTGTATCAGTAAGCTACTTAAATTTGGCATACTATTCGTTATGCCGCTATAAAAGCATCCATCGTTCATGTATAGCCGAGTAGACGTATCTGTGTTTCGAATATGGTTCTATAAAATATTCGGTGGCACTATATCTCAAAATTAGTTTTCTTCATAATTCTCTCATTTCGTAAATAGTTCTTTCACACAGTCTACTTCAATATTTCAGCGGTGTCAGCATTATAAAGTTCGTAAAAGCTGGGGATTGCGCCAAACCGTAGTTTACACTCCACTCTTATTTGCCAGCCGAGGCAAATTTGCATTTACTTGTATTTTCCTTTGAGCATGCTGTCAATCCTCCTAGGAGGGGCGTGGATACCTTTGTGATGATGTAACATTCCCCGCTCCATATGTGAGATTAAAAAGCGTAGGATCGTGGTTGTACATTAGTAACAATCCTGTTTTCACCAAGTGGAACAACACGAAGTAGACTTTTCAACAAGCCAAACACAGCATGTTGAGTTCTTTCAATAAAGCGAAGTTTAGATCCACAAGCGCTAAGCACTGTTCGTTACCAACAAAACTAACGGGTATTTAAGGAATTGAATACCTGCCCTATCACCTGTTGCTTGCCTTGGGAGGTCTGACTCAAAAGTAACAGCAGTCATATTCTCTTCGAGAATTCTCGTCATACATCATGTCTTTAAAGACGCTTCCTGTTGTCCAAGTAATGGAATTGCCCTCTGGGCCACCAGAATACGAGGCGTCGCGAAGAACTTTGCTTGAAGAGTTCGCTACCAAGGTGCCAGAGGAACTTCGACTATCTCCAGATCTGGTAAACAATGCCCCCAGAAATCTCACCGACATCCCTCGACAATGTGGCATTTTGTCGCCGGAAGAAATTGATATCACTGAAAAATACGACGCTACTGCTCTAGCAGCACTCATCAGAGAGAAGAAGCTGACTTCAGTGGCTGTTGCAACGGCATTCGCCAAGAGAGCGATTATAGCACACCAGCTGACCTCTTGTCTTACGGAATGGTTCATGGACGAGGCTATTGAGCGAGCCAAATACTTGGACGAATACTTGCAATCCACAGGAAAGACAGTTGGACCTCTCCATGGAGTTCCCATCAGCGTCAAAGACATCTTTCCTGTAGCTGGGCATTGGTCAAGCTTAGGCTTCCTGGTGGCAAGGTTCAAAGACAAGGAAGACTGCCAGATCGTATCCATATTGAGAAATGCAGGAGCAGTTTTCTATTGCAAGACCAACCAACCCCAAGCAATAATGCATATTGAGAGCACTTCTTTCTACGGGCGCACGTTGAACCCTTACAATACCGGTTTATCGTCGGGAGGATCTACAGGAGGAGAGGGGGCCTTACTGGCCATGCGAGGATCCGTTCTCGGCCTTGGAACCGACATTGGTGGAAGCATTCGAGTCCCTTCCAGTTTCTGTGGCATCTATGGCTTCAAACCAACCTCGTATACTCTCCCGAGGAAGGATATTCTGCCGATGGGAGCCTTGGCGGAACTCAGTATTCTGGCCTCAATAGGCCCAATGGGCACATCTTTGAGAGACTTGGATCTCCTTACTTCAGTTGCTCTCTCATCTAAACCACATTTATCAGATCCAAGGCTCATTCCCATTCCATGGATGGGCCTCAACACAGCACCAAAGACCTCGCCGCTGAAGATTGGTATCATGATGAATGATGGCCTTATCATTCCACAACCGCCAGTCACCCGAGCTTTGAACTGGGCAGCGGAGAAATTAAAGGCCACAAATGCCTTTTCTGTCAAATCTTTTGAGCCATACGAAGTAGCTACAGCACTTAAGAACATGCATCTTGCGCTTTGGCCAGATGGCGGCAAAGGTGTAAGAGAGGTTCTAGCTGCCTCAGGCGAGCCAATGCTTCCTTTGACTCAATGGGAGTTGAAGGACATTGATGGAGTTGAACTCAAGCCAATGGAGATTTTGCAGCAACATGTCGCCCGTGATAATTTTAGGTCTGACTTTGCGCGCCACTGGGAGTCTCAGGATGTTGACTTCATTATCTGTCCCGCCTCTGTTGGTCCGGCCTGTGAGCACGAAACGGCATTTTATTGGAACTACACGTGTTTCTGGAATTATGTCGATTGCCCTGGCGTTGTTTTCCCTACGCCTGTCAGAACTGGAGCGAAAGGTACTGAAGGCTATGCAGCGGACACTCCCCCACCACTTAATGAACAGGATAAGCATGTGCGAAAGCTGTGGGAAGAGGGTGATTTTGAAGGCGCTCCTATTGGATTGCAGATAGTGGCCAGGAAGCATCACGATAATGATCTGTTTGGGGCCTTGCAAAAGCTGCAGTACGCTCTGGAGTTACAATAAATTTGGTGGGTGGGTTATCGATGAAGCTGTATGCACATGATGCAGTAAACATTGCTTTATTTGCGTTTTGAAGGCCTGGCGAGATTTTGACTCCAGCTTCTCAGTATAGCAACTCAATAGCTGTTCAATTCGATCTCACCACTTGATAGCAATATTTGTACTCTGCAGAAAATCGCATTGCCTGAGATATTTTTTTATGTCCTTCCTTATCTACACCAATCAGATGTCTCAATTTTCTCGTATTGTAAGTCTGCTGATGTGTTCTGTTCATGCCAGCTCGATGAAAGCTCCCTGGGATGCAATTCTAGACCCAACCTAGACTCATCTATATCACTGCGATGCAGCCCTGCCAAATTCTCTCAGCATTTTGCACTTCATAAGCTAGAATATTCCAAATTTTTCGCTGCGTTGGACCGGTTAACACATCCCTCGTCACCGGTATATTCGACCCCGCAAGTACACGTAGAAGAGGAGAGCGGGGATACGCTCTTTGATAACACTCATACGCCCTAAATGCTACTCTGTTGTTTAAATGTAACCTTGCTGCCGATCAGTTTAGTTCCATTGGCGTCAAAAACAAGGGAATAATGTATTTCCTCGTGCTCCAGATAAGTTGAGTCGTAAGCGCATATAAAATCACGGACACCATCGTCTTTACACATTAGCAGGCCTACCTTCCTATTTACAACGAGAGTTTTTTCAAGGCCACAGAAAACGCCGATATTACATACGTTCCTCTCTATTATACGCCCTCAAGTTCGCTTCACTGGTCCAGCTGGCGCAAGAAGCAGTCCGCACTCAAACCCCCAGCCGAAGAAATGGTTGCTCACAGCGGCGGCTGCCTTTGTGGCCAAGTTCGCTATACGTACGATGCAGAGCCGGTAGCAAAGGTCAGTATTCTATTTATACCCGCCCAGAAGCATGCAAACAGCTAAACTGAGGTTGCCTTGGGGCCCCATCACAGGTTCTCTGTCACTGCAACGATTGCCGCAAGATCAGTGGCAGCAGCTACAGCGTCAACTATCTCATCCCCGACGCAGCATTCCGAGTAACTGCCGGTACGCCAAAGGTGTTTAGCAAAGTCGCTGACTCCGGAGCCACCATCGTCAGCTACTTCTGCGGCGACTGCGGGAGTATGATGTGGCGCGAGTCTCCCAGCTCTGGCCCCAATAAAGTGCTCAAAGCCGGGACTTTGGATGACAGCGACAAGATTATTTCGACTGCGGGAATTGATGCCGAGGCTTTTACGCGGTCCAGGATAGAGTGGGTGCAGCCTATAGCCGGCGCAAGTCAGAGGGCCGGCCCAAGCCAGAAGGCCGCTTAGTTGGCTGTCCTTCTCAGAGCAATCGTATGGCACACAGCGTTGGCGCTTTGCACACTTGTTTTTGGGGGTACCCTATGATAGAATGAAGAGAGGAGAAGAAAAATATGGCGGTTCCAGTGAGAAAAACAGCATCGTGAACTGTAAATCAAGCCGCGTGTGACTGACTACGCCCAAAAATAGACAACAGTATTTTTTAATGCCTTGCAACGGCTAGATTATTATAATATCCCGTACATAAACACACTTGCGTAGCTACACTTTGGCCTAGCAGTTCAATGGTCGTCCCCATAGATATGTGGCTGAAGCTGAGCATTCTCTTCCGCGGTTATACTATATCAGGTCTCCACACTGTAGATGCATGTACTTGTCAAATGGCAGGGCGTATTTGACCTTATCGCACCCTAGGCTAGTAGAAACTACCAATGGATCGAGCAATCGTCGATACAGCTATATATTTCTTCATAGTGTTATTCTCAATGATATTTTTAATGATTCTTTTTCACAGAGTTCCTGATTGCAAAGGCTGCGTACTACCATGTCTCTGTCCCCGTCAGTCCGGTATGCCCGTCTTAAAGGTAGTCGCACATTTTTGTCACAAAAAAAACTCCCGGGGCTAATGTTTTTAGATGTTTCCCTGATTCTGCAGTTTATCCAGTCTGCAGCAGAAGAGCAAGCTCCCGGAACTAAGATAGCCGCAACCGAGGATAGGCTCGCCAAGACACTGCACTTTGGACCACCTTCAGATCCAGTGTCACAAACAGCTGGTCGGTTTGCATGGGCGTTGCTCATATTTTCTCCTAGTCAACAGCCTGCTGGATTGCTGATTTATTTCCATAATTATTCGACCTGGACGGCTGCTCCTGGTGTGTGCTTGGAAGAGTTATACGTTGTGCCTGAATATCGGCGCCATGGATATGCTCAGATACTAATTGAAACGATGGCGTCTGCGGCGGAAGCAGCAGGTTGTGTTAAGATGGACTGGGTTTGCCTTTTGGACAATGAGAAAGCACTGAGATTCTATGAGAAACTAGGGGCAAAGCGAATGAATGACTGGACCGTCTTGAAAGTTGATAAGGCCTGTATACGAGAGCTGGCCGCTAGAGGGAAGGAGTCCGGCGCATGTCCCGAGCTTCACAGTGCAGGTATCTGATGGTGCGCAGTTATAAGCAGATTGTCAACGCTATGGTATTTAATAATTGCAAGTACTCGTGTGTATAAAACCAGTAGCCAGTCTGTGCTCTTACATCTCTTACTTTAAATTGCTCAGTAACGGCGCTGCGAATGTGCAATATACAAAACTATAACTTGACAAATGTCAAAGTTTGGGCTTGCAGCAAGTTTGTAGCATCGGACCCATGAACCGGCGTTCACCCATCCATTCATTCATTCAATTGTTTTCATTGCTTCCATGACAAAAAGCTTTTTTTACAGGATATTCCTTCTGTATATGTATATTTCAGCCAAGTAGTGCCTATATGACGCCTAGGCCAGCCCACCCCCCAAGAACATTCGCGATGCCACAGTTTTCACGGCATTCATGGCTGCGAGATAAAGACCGGGCCCTACACTGATTCTCGCGACGCCCATTTTGGCCAATTCAGCTGTGGTGAGGGAACCAGGTGCTCCAGACATGACAACCGCGACTTTGCCGTCCAACTCCTTGACCAACGTCTTAACAGTTTCACTGGTTAGACCCTGGCCCGCACCGCCCCAGTAGAAAACTGTGGTCGCCCCAGCCTCCAGAAATGCTTTGCCGCGCTTGATGGCTTCTGCGAGTCTGATTTCGTATGTCAAACCGGGAGTTGGCAAGAGGCGAAAGGCGTCGCATCGAGCATTGAGGACAAAATCTGGAGCACCAGCCTTTTTGGCGGCATCAAGAGCGCGCTTGAGTCGTTCCACTTGATCCTCGAGTGTGTATAAGGAGCCTGAGATGCCCTTCTCAAACCCGGCAGAAGGAATGCTATCCTCGATATTGGCGCCGGCAGCTCCGTATTCGACAACTGCAGTGACAACCGCTGTGATTAGGTCGCCGTATCCATCTTGAATATCTACTGAAAGAGGAAGGCCTGCTTGCTCAGCGAGGGGAGCAATCTTGGAGATGAGTTCGAGGTTTTGCACCATAGAAAGCTCTTCATCTTTAATTCCCAGTGTAGCAGCAATCGCGAAAGATGCTGTCGCTAGTGCTTTGACGGGTTTAGAAGACTCTGAGTTTAAAGAAACAATGGCATTTAGAGAAGTGACGTCCCAGACGTTGGATAGAACGAGAGGAGACCCAGGCTTATGAAGGGCCTTGAGGGTCTGAGCCAATTGGTTGGTGGAAGCCATTTTGCATTTAAGATTCAGGTCAAATTAGAAGCAATAGAGAAAAGGATATTAAATTAACAAAATAGGAGATGAAGTACCAGCTATATATATACTGTGAAATCTAAATTGAGAGTACATAGGTATGGATTGACGTAGCGTACAGCACATGTTCCACGCAGAACCAATATCGACAGCAACACACTGAACTATTACCCCACCATGCCACCATCACTAGCGGACATGGAGAAGCGACTTTGGCGATCCAACCGCTAGGCTCACCATGCAAGCATTTAATGCGATTTGCCCAATGGATGCAGACAACCCTGGGCTTAATTCGCTATGGTGTCTTCTACAGTGATGTATACAGACACGTGAAATAGAAATTACTGGTACACGCAAGATTTGGATAAACTGCGAAATGGGATACAAATCGATGCAGCAACGCATAAGACAAGTAGCTCACGATGGTGACTCGTTGTTAGCGCAGTAAGGCGTGGTTGAAAGCCAATCCGGATGATCCGGTCGTGATGCTTTAGTTATTGGGGAATAGCGAATAACAACTGCATTTAATATGTTGGGAATAGCATAATTACACATCTGATGCTTGTTCCATTGCCGAATATGGCAACTATTGCTGAGCATTAACCGTTAAAGATTCGTACATTTTGAGCTGCAACGTACTAACGGAAATGACGAATAGCTGCCGAAATTGGTAGCCAAATCTGAAATGTCTATAATTATCTTGAATTCTCAACGGATAAATTCATGAATCTTGTAATGTTAGAGTAGCTACGACTGTCGTGCGTGATGCCTATTGATGGTGAATTTCACGGTTTGTCAATTAGGTAGCCTATTTCGAGCTAGAACAGCGCTCAGAGCTCGAGTCGATATAATAGAGCACTCAATGAAAGACCGAAGCACAAGCTGGGCAAAGAGTTCAAAAGTCATTGCTATGGCATTAAGCTTGAATAAAGGCATCTGAAATACTTTCAATATCACCGACACACAATGATATCGACGTTGTGCCAGCTGAACTTCCTCTTACTGGCCCCAGAATAGAAACAATGCCAATTGCCATTTACAGAATGATGCTCTTTCAGGTGGGACTTATTCAATGACTAAGCATGAACGCCCACTACGTCGATCAAAATCATTGATTGGATCTCATCTTGAGTACTTTCGCTTCAAAACTGCTGCCATTGGATGGATTAGATATGCAGCATGCCGTATTTCGAAGCAACATCCGAATAAGATGATTCTGAATCTCGTATTTGCTCCTGCATATGCTTTATCGCAAACTTTGTGCTGCATTGGAGACGGCCAACCAGCTCTCGACTCTCAGCCCTTCACTTACACGCAAATTAGCTAGTGCTAATGGGCTCTTTAGACAGCAGCGAAAGCATGTGATAATAGGGCATATTCACGCCAGATTCTTCCTCAGCAGTCATCTTCTCTTCTTAATTCCAAAACGCTTTTCATATTCTTCTCCACAGATCACGGCATGTCCGTCATTCTGCTTGTCCCAAACCAGCAACAAGACACACGTCTCTCATCTCAGACAACAGCGTCGGTAGCCAAATCGGCTTAGCCTCTCGCCGTCTCTAACACCAGCTCCACGCCAGTCAGCTTAGCATCTGCTTTCCCACCCATTTTCGCCTTCACCACTTTTTTTGTCTCCCGTGCTACAGTAGGAATGGAGCTATATGCATCTTTACCGCCAGATTGATACTGCGCTACGTGAATGCTAAGGAAAACAAGAGAGAAAAGAAGCCATGAGTCGCGTGACGGTCTCCCGAATTCTGCAGCTGGACCCAGAGCCATCGACGGCATTGGCTGCCATCTTCCAGATCCAGGACCCATTGCAAACGAAGCTATACCGCCCTACCAGCCCTGTTTTGCTTGTGATGCTGATGTAATGGGCCATCTGGATGTCTATTTGCTGGCGAGGAAAGGGGCTTGCGTCACTGTAAATGCTGAGCCTCGGGAACCTTGGCGCATCATACATTCTTAGCCTTCCATTTCCACAGCCAATTCTCTTTCTCAATTCAATTCCTCCCCCTAAATTATACTTTTTTAATATTCAACCCCCTAAAATTCGTGTTTCACTTCTCGTATCTCGAGTCTAGATTTCTCTGTATTTTCTCTTTATTTTCCCTTGTCCGCCTCTTTCCCTTCTTTTTCTTTGTTCGCCGCTTGTTTCGCCAATCTCGAAACTTTTTCCAGACTCGATCGATTAGGTCATCGCCACTTCATCTAAACAACACCGCCAACTCGATCACACATTCGCCACCATGATTGGAGGCCCAGAGCCCTCTACGACCTCCAGGCTCTCTGCCTATCTCTCCAAATTGAACCCCGTGCCAGCTTTTCCCGAGTATACCGGACCGTTCAAGGTCGGCACGCTTGACGTCGAGATTCCAGTCGCCGATCTTCCTTCACCAGCTCCACCTCCCGAAAATGCCAGCGATATTCCAACCGTGCTGTTCCGAGTCTTTTACCCGGCTGTCGCAGAGTCGAACGAGAAGCTGATTAGCTGGCTGCCTGCGCCACAAAGACACTATGTTTCAGCTTACACCAAGTTCATGGGCGTTGGACACACGCTGGCTGAGCTTCTCTCGTATGTTGCTATTTAATTTTGTTCAACATAGAGGTCAAGACTGACGTTACTTTAACAGATTCCTCCCCCGACATCTTCATTATACGTCAATCCCCGCGCACAAAAACGCTACATTAGCAACCCCCGAGACCGAAAACAAGCGATGGCCGACCATGATTTTCTCGCATGGCCTCGGAGGCAGCCGAAACTCGTACTCATACATTGCTGGATCGCTCGCCTCTCATGGAGTTGTTGTCATCTGCCCTGAGCATCGAGATGGAAGCTCCGTCACTACACATGTTCGCGTTCCTGGCCAACACGGCCGTCTTGCGCGGAAAGTGATTCCATACAACCGAATCTCCCACGAAGTATCGCCAGAAGTATACGAGGCGAGAGAAGCGCAGCTGAGGATCAGATTGTGGGAGATGGGCCTGATACACGAGGCCATCTTGGCCATGGACGCCGGTCGAGATTTTACAAACCTCAACCTCACTACCCCGAGCTTGAGCCAGTTTGTTGGCCGCCTACATGTGAATGAGCCCGGCAGCATCATCTTTGCCGGCCACAGCTTTGGCTCCACCACCATGTACCAGCTCCTTAAAAGCACCTATTACGCTGCTGTTCCAGAGATTGCTGGCATGGAAGCGCCATTGTTTACTCCTGCAGAGGACAGCAGCATTCGGAAACAGGTGACAGAGAAGAGCGTCACTATGCTCCTGGATATGTGGTGCATGCCCCTGCTGTCTCCCAATTCCAGCCCTCTATACAATGTACCGCTCCCACTATATGACGATGTCCCCTCAGCAGCGGGCGGAAACGCTCTCTTGGCTGTTGATTCTGATGCTTTCTTCAAATGGTCTGAGCATCTCCACGCCACGGCTCGACTGTTATCTCCCGATCCAACGGCCAAGGTTGTGACCCCCGAGATCTTTGAGAGACCCAGCGGCAACAAACTTGCTGAGCCCAACTTCTTCTACGTTGTCAACTCGGCTCACTTGAGCCAATCTGACTTTGGCATTTTGTTTCCCCTCTTGACCAAAAAGGTGTTCAACGCCGTCGAGCCAGAGCGTGCTCTTCGACTGAACCTGCGAGCACAGCTGCAATTCCTGCGAGCAAACAACATTCCCGTAGCGCGAACATGGATTGGAGACCTCGTTGATGGAGCTCATATGGACAAGGTGGACCTCGCAAAGAAGGATGCAAGCGCAGATGTGGTCGCCGAAGGGATAAACGACGACAAGGCCATTTTCGACAGAAGCGCAAACAATGTTGTTGACAGCTGGAAGTGGATCGACACTATCGGCATGGGAGAGGCAGAAGAGAAAGAGAGCGGCAAATCGACGACGGAGAAGATTGAGCAGAGTGAGGAGCAGATGAAGGGCGAGCTGGAGCCCAGCGAACAATTGACTGAGCCGGCCGCGGTGAAGGGCGTTACTCTACCTCAGGGCCATGGCTGGGTCGAGATATGAGATTAGCCGCTGATGGACGATGCTTGTGAAGGAAAAGTGACGATGATACCCGGTGAACACTTGTTGTGTTGTTTGGCCATCTACCAGCCTGTTTTGATATGCGTGTACCAACACAACAACTCTTCGTTTTTCTCTGTTTGTTTTAATCCTTCTTCTTCCCTTTGTTTTTCGCCTTCTTTGTTACTTTGTTCAAAATCTTGCCTGTCGCACACACTGTATTTGGAGTTGAGGGCGCGTGTATGTTTTCGAGCGCTACTTATAGAACGGGATGGATAATGACCAAGCAATTAGTGAGAGACATAATTATATCTTACATGTACATAGATAGACATATAGCAAGTTTCATTTGTTGCAATTCATCTTGTTTCTCAATTGGCCATCCATTGGCTCCTTGATATATTAAATTACGTGATTCCAAGATGATTTCCTTAGGCTGGCCGCTTTGCTATGCCAAAATAGTTTGTAGAAATAGCTTCTACTAAAATCATTCGTTATCAATGCCCATCATTTAAAATTTGATAACTTTTCCCAATTCCGTCGCTAGCACGCTATCATTATTACTCGTACATCCAGAGCCTTCTTTTCGCCATTATAGCTTCTCGTTGGGATACTTCTTGGCAAACAGTCCCAGCGCCTTGATCGTAAACGTGTACTTGTAGTTTGGGTAGGAAATCATGGTAGATTTGTTGAAAACGCCCTCAATGTTCTCCTGGAGCCACTCGCCGTTTGCCTGTTGTCGGTCTGTGAGGAGTTTAATACCTTTCTTGATTCGCTCCATGTCGGGGTAATCGGCCTCGAGTAAGGCAATCAGGGCCCATGCAGTTTGCACGACGAGAGATCCCGACTCATGCTCAATGTATGTCATGGTTTCAGAAGCCTAGAATTTGTTATATTAGCGGAATGATCCAATCAGATTGTGGCTCTGGGCTGCCAAAATGATAGAACTTTTCTTACCCGGTAGCTCTCAGACCATCCACCGTCTTCGCACTGTTTCGAAATGAGGAAATCGCAGCCTCGCTTTGCAATCTTGCTGTTGGAATAGTTTTCTCCAATGGCAGCCATGCTTTGCAGCGCAAACATTCCGGCATAAGTAAAGCAAATGCCCCAGCTGCCATACCAGCTGCCGTCAGGCCTTTGGTAGCCCTTGATCCAGTTGGTAGCTCTCTTGATGAACAGGTTGATGTCGTCAGTTCGGTATTCGGGCCAGTGCTTGCGGAATAGGGACAGCACTGTGACACATGCTGTTGTGCATTCGGGGTAGTCGTATTCAACCATGATTCTGCCAAATACTTCTGCTGCGTTGAGCAACTCCAGGTACTCGCTACCTCTTCGCTGCTCATATGATGAAACGGCGCCATTGTCGTTCTGATACAGCAATAGCGTATCAACGGCATCGAAAATTCGCTGATCTTCAAGAAGTTGCGGGTAACCCTCTGTCTTCTGTAGTAAGATGACAGCTTTGAGCGCTTCTGAGATACAGTCGCTGACACCGTATCCCTGGTCTTTGTTGCTAAATGGCCAGCCACCTTTTCGGGGTTGTCGGTAGCATTTCTCTTGGTCTTTGCAGTTCTCTCTTATCTGCTGGCGCTCTAGATACTGAAGCGCCTTCAACAGCATAGGTCGCCAGCGCTCCTTGTCGTGCAGCCCTGACTCAACCACAGCTAGGATAGCAAAGGCAGTATCCCAGCACTGGACGCCGTTTGTGCCGTTGCATAGCATTCCTTCATCTTTGACCCACAGAAATTCTTCCAATCGCTCCCTGTGCCTCCGTACACTGAATGCATCTGGGCCATCCCGAATATAACATACGAGCATGTTCATCGGAGAGTTGACCGGTGCCAGGCCTGCATAGTCTGTATTCGCATCTTCCATGTCGACAAGCTCACTTGTCCATTGCTCTCCTCGTTCTTTGATGAAGTTGAAGCGGAGGTATGGATTGTAAACATTGACCAAAACCCAGTTGATGGTGTTGAGCAGCCATGACTTTGGGTTGTAATTGTCAATAGGCGCAATGCTGTTTCTGTGGCTCGCCCAGTTGATCTCTGCGTGTGGCGTGACGAATAGCTCCTCCTTCAGCCCCCGGATCTCATCCGTCTCTTCACAACTCCACCTCTTGGAATAAATGTAACCCATGGGCAAAAACACTTGTCGGATGTGAATCCACCATCGCCACGGAGCAATTGGGACCCAATCTGGCAGCAGCCAGATTTCAGGAGGCACGGGATTCACGATATCCCACTCCACTACGCCCAGGACTGCCAGCCAGAATTTACCCCAGTGAGGGGAATTCACTGCGCCGCCCAGCTTATGCAGAGTTGCTCTGGCCTTGACCATGATGGGCTCCTCAGGGTCCACGCCAACGAGCCGAAGGACGGTATAATTCATAGCGGTACCGAGCACTGTGCTTTCTCCTTCAATGTGTAGTCCCCAGCCACCATCTTTGGGGTGCGCTCGTGCGGTGAGGTAGTTCTTGATCTCGGTCGCGTAGGCGTCGGGGATGGGCGTCTTCGTTACGTACCAAGCAACGACAACGCCCACCAGAAGGAACATGGGCCCGCCATATTCGCAGCCCCAGTGGCCAGAGGGCAATTGGAGCTTTTCGAAGAAGGAAAGGCCGTTCTCAGCGGATTCAAGCGCTGTCGTGGCTTTCGGCAGAGCGGGGAGATCCTGGATGCGACCACATTGTCAGTATTGCAATCGCTTATTGATGAGTTCGATGCTATTGAGAGACGTACCATGGGCAGATTCAGGTACCATTTTTCAGCATAGCTCTGCGGCCACTCCTCAGCTGCCTTGTCGTCCTCCAGATAGTGCCACGTATGGCGGCTCTCGTCGTCCTTCATTCGCCATCTCGTGAGGTCAGTCTTGCCACCAACTTTGGGTCGCTTGGGAAAGCTGTCCGCAGAGTCGTCAGAAGCTCGCTTGCGGGACTTGACGTTGCCGATATCTCGGCCCGTTGCGGTGACCATCTTGATGAAAAAGGCTCTGGTTGCTGTAAATGGTCAATTGATCAGAGGTTAAAAGTCGGGAGCCTGTCCAACGCTTTATAGAGGAGAAAAGGTGCAAAAGCAGATCCAAATTCAGCGAAGGAGTTCAATGTGTTTAGCGTCATCCAAGAATCGCTCCACGTTTCCCGCTTCGCTGCTAGCGGTGTTTGTGCCTGAACGGTGACATCCACTGGTCCCTATTTGGGGCGCTGGCAGCCAACCTTGGCGGGCAGTGGCGCTAAAAGGCTGCGAGATTCACCACTAGTAATGCAGCTCGTATTCGTATGCGGCAGTGTCGAAGGGCTCGTTTTTTGAATCGAGTCCATTTCGCCTTCACCAGCCACTGTCAGCTGCATTGCACGACTCCAATTCACGGACTGCTCAAGAGTCCGGGACTGCGAACGCATCATCTGCCTATTTATCACATGCAAATATCCATGGGCTGAGCAACAATGGACGTCATACCCCGCGATGGAGAGCGTATTGTTACCCAGCCTGGGAACACGACTTCGGCTGGAGCGGTCATTTCTCGAATTGAATCCATCTTGGAGTCTATCCTTGACTGTTTGGCTGAAGGAAAGGAGCTCTGCATCGACTTGACCAGAGATGGAGATGGTCAAACCACCCAAAAGATTCGTTTTCCGGGAAAATGCGCGCAGGAGGCCACAAAATTCGGTACGCACCATTGCTCAAGCGAGTAAATCTTGTGTTCTGCGTCTCATCTTGTGATTCCAAGCTCGGATACTTCTCATCTTACAGCTCGCCCACGACGCTCTAGTTTCGGGAATAGTATTGACCAAGCGGTTCGTACAAGTCGTTTGTGATATTTCTTTTGTGTTGCTAGATTCTAACATGACTATCGCGGTGAACCAGCCACATCTTCTATCAGCACCAAGAATTATTTAGCAGCCAGAGGACGGTGGACAAGCTTGTAGACAGCCTTGCCCTCGCACTTGGCATCCACCGTGATGAGTTGAATATTGTATGTCAAGTGACGACGTAGCCGGTTGCTCATTGGAGCACCCTTCTAACAAATCTAGGTCGCATCTTCGAAGGGAGTCTTCTCAGGATCTCTCAGCATTCGCCTTCAAGATGATAGAGTGATTGGTCCCGCTACAGGTGACGCGGTGTGTAGACTTGCTTATACCGCTTGTTGTCCTATTCTAAATGCTTGACAGGGGATCACACTACCAACGACTGGATCAATTGCCACCTTGAACTGCGAAGCCACCCGGTGGATCCTTGTTGTTGAGAAAGACGTTTGTGCAATCTTTCCGTGTCCTACTTTGTTGATCTGCTAACTCTTCCAAGGCGGTATTTCGCTCTTTAACATCTTCGTCGTTTTGGCAAACGTCTCGTGTTGGTCCAGGCATCATAATAACAGCAAGTCCATCGAATGAACGCTTTTTGCTTGCTAGCTAATTTGACATCTTTAAAGGCAAAGGGGTATCCAGACATACTCACATGCTCGTTTCTGCAGCTCATCCGCTTCAATTGTCCGCAGATTCCAATATTCGCACTAGTCGACTATGACCCTGATGGGCTCAATATTTTCCGCTGCTATCGATTCAGATCCAACACTGCAATTCAAGAAACAGATGTCACAGCTCCAGGTATCCGCTGGCTAGGAATCAAGTCACAAGATCTTTTAGAATATGAGCTTTATCTCAATAACTCGAAAAGACACTCTTCACACAACCAGCAGTCACCAACGAGTCAGTCATCCCAGGAGAGCAATAGCTCGAAAACATCAATCTCGTCCACCGAGTGCCGTGATCCAGTTTCATTCCTTTCAACACGCGATCGCAAAGTCGCCGTTGGGATTTTAGAAAAGCTTTTAGACGTCAAGGATGACGCCGAAGTTGTCGAAGTTCAGAGGGAGCTTCAAGTAATGTTGATGATGGGTGTCAAAGCCGAGATACAATGGCTTGATGAGGCAGGAAACCTCGCCGATTGGCTTGACTTCAAGCTTGGGCAGCTCCTTGTATGAATACAATGGTCTTTCATATCCCGCAAAAATTCCCACTTGAGAGCCAAAGCCATGTTGATGAGGCGAGTACAATTCTTCTATATAGCTAGGTAGTCCATACGAATGCTACCGTAATAGATGTCGATTCCCGTTATCCAGTTCCTAAGATGGTCATTTCCATTTTCTTCGATTGACTGAACTTCAAATGATCCTACTCGTATATACGCGCTATGGCCGTCTTGTTCTGATCTCTCCACTATTATACTAAAATAGTGAGATTTGACACCAAGGCATACCAAGAGATCCGGTGTCGCTGGTATTGAAGAAGTACTTGCATGACAGTCCATGGTAATACCGACAGCCTCTACTAAACCAAAAAGCGATGACCATGAGCTCACAACCACTTTGTAGAAATGGGGCTTACTAAATCTGAAAGTCACCAATGGACCTTTTACGCGAATCTCTCGAAACGGCTGCTGAAGTCCGGAATAGTATCAACGACTAGAAGTTGTTCAGATTCAACTCATCAAGCCAACGATGTGAAATTAGAGTCGATGAGATAGGGGCTATATGGATCATCCACCAGCTCAATTCTGATCTTTTAGGCCAACGTCAATCGGTCGAAACCTAATAAAGTTTACTGTTTGAAATAAGCGTCCGCCGACAAATCTCGTGGTTTTTGTTTAGCCACAGCCTAGCGGTTGTAGATGGTATTTCCATACCAAATCAGAGAACGAGCCTGAGGAAGTGATTCTACGTTGGCATCCATATCTACCTCTCTATATCTCAATGGCATGTTGACTTATTTTACGTGTCTGCTCATATCATTGAGGATACTAACGATTTAAACCGGCGCTCGCACATGTATCCACCTACCCGGAAAAGTTGAAGAGACAGCTGCGCACAGTGCAAAAATCGCGGGGCAAGACTTTCACACAGTCCCCTCCACCAATGAAGAAGAGTGCTAAAATTTTATCTTTGCAAACCAAAGAAGAGCGAGTGAAGTCGTTATATCACAATGGCGCCGAATCTCACAGAAGAAGAAATCGACGATCTCGTCTACTTCGCCAGAGTAGGCGAAGATGCGGATCTTACAGAGACACTGACGGCCCTGTCCGAGCGCGAGAAGGCGTCACCAGCTGAGATTCTGCTGGCTGCGAAGGATGAAGGCAAATCAACGACTTTACACATGGCGGCAGGAAATGGCCATCTAGGTAAGAAAATTTCATACATGTTTTCTGAAAGTGTTCAGTACTAGCTGTGAAATTGTCACAGTCGAGTTGGAGAAATCTGATGGTAGGAATTGGGAGGCTGATGACATGTTCAGAAACTGTTCGCAAACTCATTCAATACTTTGATGAGAGACCAAAGGAAGAGAAGAAGACTTTCCTGGACGACGCCAATGAACATGGAAACACCGGCATGCACTGGGCAGCACTTGGAGGTCATCTGGATATTGTCAAGCTTCTCATGGAGCAAGGTGCTTTGCCTGCGCTGGCCAACGAGCGAAACTACGTTCCCCTGGACTTGGCCTACTTTAACGAACACAACGACGTTGCGCAATTCTTTTTGGCATCTGCCGGTATGCTGGAGGAGAAGAACCAGGAGAGCGGATTGAACGGTGCCGTGGAGGCAGTCAAGCTGGACGAGACTGAGGGTCAAGGAGAGGAGGAGAACCAAGCTTCTGCTTCATGAGGAGTTGGAGGGCGTTTTATAGATGGGAGAAAAAAAATTATTGGCTTTACGGTTAGGCGACGACTTGTCATGGCGGTGGGCACATTGAAAGGAATGCACAGATAGGGATGGGTCTGTTGGAACAAAAAAAGGATACTATATTTACGATGACCTGGGTTCGGATAGACTTTGAAGAGCATTGCCGCTCTAATGTATGAATTTGCACTAGCATAATAAGCAGCCTAAGATTGCTCGTGGATTCAGTTTCGGAACAAAAGGTGATGACAGCCTGGACTGATGGCTGCTAGTAGAAGCAGAAGTAATAGCAAATCACTAACTCATAATGAAGGTGGCATTTCCATCCAAATAAAACCTCGATACGGGATAAGCGTTACTCCAAGATTGTCTCCATCTGTGAGTTGCGGTGTTCATGTTCGGAACCCAGAGCCGATAGAGGATGCTTGCCAAGGCGCGTTTGATACTGGAACTATGCTACCGACAAACGGGAAATACTACCACGTAGCATAGTGAAAGGACTAACGCGGAGAAGGGGAGATGGAAGATGTACCGAATCAAGAGCATCAGAGGTCCGGTTTATGGAGCAATGTAGATGGAGTAACGGGGAGTTGGTGGGCAACATACCGTCGATATGACTGACCCCCACCAAGAGCCAGATGGTTTTCCCCAGATAGGTGGTCGGATTTCTGCACCGCCACTGTTATCGGATAAGCTCCAGCTGCTGATAGCGCTGGAATGTTCAAGCCACTCTTGCCACTCCGCTGAAGCCCAGAACGCACTATTGGCGTTATCTCTTGGTCTGCTCCGCACCTTTGTCCGTCAAGCATCGCCATCACAGCCTCGGTGGGGGTCAACCCCAGAAACGTCGAAACGTGGGATTCCTTATTTCCCCAGCTCTGCGTCCCCGCGTAAGTGAGCCGCGCCGGAACGGAAAAGACCCTTTGGCATCAGATCCATTGCCGATGCGGACGCTGATGCTGCTGCTGGCCAGGGTTCGCTGCAGAGAAACGCTCGACTCCGCTAGCAAAAGCACACAATCGCAGGCTGGCTTCGTCGACGGGGGCCGGCAATGAATAGATGACTTGGATGGAGTCGCCACAGACTGCGAATGTCTTCGGGGCCGCGATCTCGACGGGCATCGCCGCGCGCACCGGCTCGGGGTCCAGCGCGAGCACCAGCGCGAGCAACAGCAACAGCAACAGCAACAGCCACAGCGGCGGTGTCACGAACTCGGCGTCGTACAAGCGCGCCAGCAGGAAGGGCGCGCCGCGACGCTTTGTGTGCGACCACGCCGGCTGCGACAAGATCTACTCGCGAGCCGAGCATCTGCAGCGCCATCAGCTGAACCGTAGGAGCCAGTCGCCGGTCCCGTTTCCGCCCTGCAGTACTGACATGTGCCCCAACAACAGACAACCCCAAGGAGATCTACCGCTGCGACGTGGGCGACTGCGACCAGAAGTTTGTGCGGCTCGACCTGCTGTCGCGCCACAAGAAGCGGCACACGGCCTCGTACACGCCGCGCAACCGCATCCCCAGCTTCGACACCGGCGGCGATGCCACGATCAAGTCGCCGCCCGATCGCCATAGCGTCGCCGCCCAGCCGCAGCCGCAGCCGCCGTCGTACAGCCAGCATCACCACCATGTGTCGACGTCCGGGCCTCACGATGCCGCCATTCTGCTGACGCCCGACTCCAACACGGGCTCGACGCCCGGGCCGCTGAGCCATCCGCTGACGACGGGCAGAGCAGCCCACCCGGCCACAACCTGGGCGCCGTCGCTCGACGACCGCACGGCTTCCAGCAACATCATGCGACATAGGCCGAGTTTCTACGCAACTGACCCGTCAGTTCTGCCCGAGTCGTCTGGCATGGTGGACTTTGGGGGTGTTGGGTATCCCGGCGACGACTCCTTGTCGCAGGGAAACTTTGCAGCTTGGCTATTCGATCCCCAGACTACTTACAGTGACTTTAGCATGGCGGGTCTCCCTTTCCTCGAAGGAGGCCTGGAGTCTACGTTCAACAACAATATTCACTACGACTACGAATCCCTCAACAGCTTGTCGCCCATGGACCAGCCTCACCGACTCTCCGAGTCATCATCAGACGACTGGATCACGGAATCAAGGCGGCAAGAGCTGCTTCACTGGTTCCAGACCTTTCGCAAGAAGCAGCCGCGATACGAGCCATTGATGCCCAACCTGGTCCTCGAAAGCGGCGGCGACTTGCCTGCGCTAAATGTGGACATGATGAGAGACTGTCTCAAGGAGTTCTGGGATAATGTCTCGCCTCGACTCCCCATTATCCACCAACACACATTTTCTCCGAACCGATGCCCCATTTTGCTGCTCCTTGTCATGATTTCTCTTGGGGCAGCATCATTGCGTGGCCGCGACATGACGGGGCAACTATCAGAATATGGCCCATTTGCAGATGTCATCATTTCTTGTGCCCGATGGGAGATTTTAACCTCTGATGACTCTGCACCGCCTGCTAGTCTTTGGGTTTTACAGGCTCTCTTACTTCTCGAATTCTACGAAAAGCTGTATTCGTCTAGAAAACTTCACGAGAGGGCGCACATCTATCACCCTGCATTTTTAACGCTGCTCAGACGCGGAAGTCCCTTGATAGGCAGGACGGGCAGCGAATCTCCTCCTGAGCCAGACTCGCTGGGTCCAGATCGGGAAACCCCAAACATGGCGCTGGATTCTCGGACATGGTGGACTCGATGGGCAGAGACGGAATCGATGCATCGAGTGGTGTTTGCAGCATTTATGCTCGATGTTATTCACGCCGCCATGTTTGGCCACGCGGCCGACATGGCGCCTCACGAGATTCGACTGCCACTCCCCTGTGACGACAACCTCTGGGCGGCAAATAGCCCGGATGTCGTTCGCCAACTGGATGCCAACTTTAGGATGTACGGTGTAAAGCAGGTCTCCTTCCTAGACGGGCTAAAAAGCGCACTGCATGGAAAGGAAGTGAAGACGCATTCGTTTGGGCGCATGATTATCATTTCGGGTCTACTGAGTGTGGGCTGGCACTTGAACCACAGAGAGACACACTTGAAATGGCTAGATATCCGAACACCATCGATGGAGACGCAGGAGACTTGGCGGAAATTGCTGCTCAGAGCATTCGATAATTGGAAGGGCAGCTTTGACATTGCCATGTCAGACTCCATCTCCGATGCTCCTGGCCACCGGGGCATCCCAAATGGCCCTATCAACAGCGCCTCGGTCCTCTACCACCTCGCCCACATAAGCCTTCATGCCGACATTGTCGATTGCCAAGTTTATGCCGGCGCCAAGCGTCTTCTCGGCCGCAAAGTCTCATCCAGGGATTATACCAATGTTATCAAACGCATGAGCACCTGGTCAAACCAGGGATCGACCCGCCATGCTATCCTCCACGCTTTCAAGCTCCTCTACCGTGTCGTCGTCGATCCTCACCCTCGACGTCGAAACAGTCCCCACCCGCCCGAACACGCCGCCATGCAGTATTCTATCCGGAACGAGCCAGACCCTCACCGACCGTGGATCATGTACTATGCCGTGTTGGCCATTTGGGCGTTTGTGCAAGCGTTGGGGCGCCCTCCTGGAAAGGGCTTTCCACTACCAACGTCACAGCTTGGACATAGCAGTTATGCACGCATGGTGGACTACGTATCTAGTGTTGCTGCGCTACAGGAGCTCGATGAGCAGTCGTCAGCGGTTTTATATGAGGGCTTGCCAGATTTACTTGATGTGATGGTGGACATTTTAGAAGAGGCAGATACGGAGTTACTGTCGGAAGCACGAGAACGGTTAAAAGTGTGCAAAGAGATGCTGTTGGGAGGACTTCCTCGGCAGCTGCACTGAATCATTTGCTTTTAACGCACCTCCTTTCATTTTTCTGGATATCGTACATAACTATAATTTGGATTTTTTTGGGAGTAGAAGTTGACGACTTTGTGGAGCAATGAGGTTGGCTGCTTGATTTTACTGGGCGTTTGTTAATGGGAAATACCTGGGCTGCACTTGATCTACTGTACATATTCAAAGCGTTAGTGTAGCTATCGTTTGGGTAACGAATGGAATGTTTGACATCTCAAAACAAACCGATGCGTTCGTTTGCGTTGAGTGCTTTGTTCTGCATATGTGCAATGATGAGGATGTTCATGTTCAATGTTGTTCATAATTGCTGCTACACACTGGTAGTCTTTGTCTCCTAATGGCGATTCAAGTTCTTTTCTTGTTTTTCCTTGCTTCTTTTTACCCTTTTTAAAATGAAGTCTTGGACAATTCCATAGGCTGAACTAATTGTGAAATTTTCTCTCCAACTGAATCATATTTGCTATGTTATTTGTCTTCTCAAAGGCGTGAGAGAATATCGTGGTTGTACAAGTCCAGTTCTCTAATTTTACAATCACAACGCAAAGCCTGTTCATGATGAACTGAGTCTCAAAGAATTATGAACAGAACGCCGTATCGCCATGATTTCGTAGTGCCTTTTTTTTCCTACTTAAGTCGTCGCCATCCCCCAAGTGTCTCTCCTGTCTTCGCAATAGCAAGTCCTCAATCAACAGCCCTTGATACGCACCATTGAAAGTAAACACAAGCCTCAAAATCACAAAACCAACATCCTGATCTGTGCTTCATCTTCCACCATGTCTCGTACGATTGGTCTAATTGACGACCCTTTCTTCTTCGACCTCGAAGCGGCCATCAACATCATGATTGGTCTCACCGTCAAATCTCGTCTCGCTGGTAATCCCCGATGGGTAACGCTCGATCGACACCCCGATTTGGGTGAATCTGTCTGTTGGTGCGGCGAAGAGGAAGAACATTTCTTTGGAAGTTGTAGCGACAGGCTGGATCCGGCATGCAAAGCCCGCCCGACTGTCAGCCCCAACGCCAGCCTTTCCGCCTGCCCTCATCCAACTTACCAGGTAAGCTTTGATCACACCTGCTTCTGCTTTCAAATCAACGGTACGATGAAGCTCTTCCATGAGCGCTTTCTCCGTCCTCGCATTGAGGCTATTCTCTCACCTAAGTACACATTCTCTCAAGGCGACCCAGTAAAGGAGTTGAATAACGTGCAAATCAAGGCCCTCGAGAACATTGTCACCATCTACAACAGGCGTGTCCACAAGACCCTGCTGTGGGCATTCGCAGACCAAAAATACGAAGCACTCGCCCGATTTGTGACGGATATGCAGCGGAATGACATTGTGAGTGAAGCAGATAAAATGCCTACCCGCATTCCATGGCATATCGAGCGAGTACATGCGATACTGGGGTGGCACAGAAGATCTTTTGATGACTGCGTGGCAGAGCTGAAAAGTGCAATGGATGAAGCTAGTCGCCACCGAATCAGCTCAGATAAGTCGGTAGCTGCACGTATCGTCGATGGAGAAGTATCCTTTGACGGATAAGGGTTATAAAATCTGCAAACGAAGAAGCGGTGTTGGCAAAGGCGACGTTGAAGGGGTATTGAAGAGAAGAATTCGTCAATGGAGTATGGAAAGGAGCAACATGTTTGCTGTATTTGAGAAGCTTGGTATTGCAAATGAACGACATATTTTGAATGGATTAGCATGCGGATACTAGAAACAAAAAGAAGTTAGCATTCGAGATAAATAATAGCAACAAGAGAAATGGGAATACATATTACATATCTGGAGTGCCAATAGTGAGTGTTCTATCTTGCAACTGGTAATGCATACAACCGAGAAATGGAATTTCTTTGCGTCCTTCTTCCTTGTTTTTAAACCCAAACGTCTTAACTTAAGGTACCTATTTATATTGTCTTTGTAGCTAAGGTTCTAATTATGTATTTACTGTCGTACTAGTTAAAGCAGTGTAGGTCAAGGTACATGTAATATACCCTACCAGCCTCAAAGGAATAAGATTAAATCGCAAGGCTGCGGCCCGCAGCACTAGTGCCTACAGCTGAGTTGTATTGTCTTGGCATTATTTTCGGTATTGAATTCAGATGTATTATTCGCTGCTTTCGAACTCTCCCTGCAGCCGTGTGTTACATCCAGGTCCTAGCGGGATATTGGGATGAAATGTTCTTGTGGATGAGAACTGTGCCTACTTCGCTGCTGAGTTGTTGAGGACGTGGTAGGATCTATATATGTTGCGAGTAGCCGCCTTTCCACTTCGCACAAAGTCGGTCCTACACCTCTGCTACGCGGTAGTCTCATTCACGTACCATGAACTTCACTTTCACCGTTCCTGAGGGTTCCATGAACCATGGTAATCCAAACTTGCTGTGCACGCCCGCGGAATGGTACGACCTTATCATCTTCTTTTTCGCCAACTACTTCGCCCATGCCGCCTCTGTCATCCTTGAGCCGGGCCAGGGCTCTGCATCTACCGGCCTATATATCCTACTCGCCCTCACTCTTCCTGGTGCTGGGGTTTCCCGTGCAATTCGTGCAATTTTACGCCATGCTGTAACGGAAAGGAAGAATCCCTTGAAGCGTGCCGCTCGGGCCGGCGCGCTTTGCATGGTGTTGAAGAAACCAGAAGATGGGCGCTACGCGCGGTTGTTGCGTCGCCAGATGCAGGGGGGAGAGCGCCCAGTGGAGATTGAAATCGGTCAGACTGAAGAGAAGACGACTGAGACTGAGACTGAGACTGAACAGTTAGCCACAACAACTGCCAATCAGGAACTAGATGAGGTCTCTGCTGTTGCCAATGTGGACGAGGAGCGAAAGGAAGCGCAGGGCAGTTCAAAGTCTAGAGTGTTAGTTTTACTACTCGCTTGATTGCAGAATCTCGAACCTAACTCGGCGCATATAGCTTCTCTACCCCATCGTCAGACTCTCCTTGGTGGGACCCCCCAGGTGGCTACACACCAGTTCCGCTAGCTACTGATATCCACGGGGAACATTGGCTTTGCGATAACTCGACATATTATCTCGCCATGGTGCCACCTATAGCTTCTATGAAACTCGATTTCGACGCTAAAAAAGATGGCGTTGTTAAACAAGGACCAAGCAATCAACCAAATGCTGTCATTGCGTCATCCTATAATCTCCCCAAGCTGTTCATCGGTTTCATTCAAGCTGTATGGGCAGTCATCACGATCTACCGCACTAGAGGAGACCAGATCCAGCAGTATGGATACGCCGCGTTCGGGCTGACGGTTGCTCCGTATGCTACCATGTCAATCTTGAATACGTTGGCGAATATGTTAACCCCTGACTATCCATGTATGTTTCTCATCAGAACACCGATGATGAACAAGGCAGAGGAAGAAGGGGAGGGCTTCTTCAAAGGGGCACTTCGTGTTAAATTGCAGGACGCAAACCCAGTGATAGTTCCGACGGATGATAGCCCTTCGCCGCCAACTTCATATGAATACAAGCCGTTAATGACCGTGTGCATAGCCTTCTTTTGCAGCCTGATTCCGCTCGGAATCGTGGGAGGTCTATCTGGCTTCCAACCGGGAAATAGCTCACAGATGGAGAGGGGCTTCACCATGTCGTGGCTTGTGATAGGCATCTTGTACGGACTCGTGTATGGATTCGGAGACCTCACTTCAATACATGCCACGATGAGAAGAGGAGCAAAGAACAATTTGGGTTATACACTCTTATCATATTTTTTTATTCTGCTGTACATAGGTGCTCCTATGATTGGTGGAATGGTCGTCGTCGGAATGATGATTCGTAAGTTTGGAATTTGTTCCTTGATTGGATAGGAAGATGTCAAGGGCCGGGCCTGCCACGGCTGAAGTCAAAGAACCTACCGATAGCTTTGATTCTACGTGCTGATTCTAATCATAACTACGCCTAATAATGACTTTTTCTTGATTTAGATTAGACGAACTTCTTGTTTAGGTGAGATAGTCGGCTGATCAGGTTCCAAGGAGATATTTCTTCTTTCAATATGTAGATAGCCCTCGACAGGAGGCGGAAAAATTGGCGTTCATTCGAACTGCAGCTCAAAGAGTGACTTTACGTCTCTCTCATGGAAAATCCTTGGTGAAAAAGCCATTCGCGCATGCAAAGCCTCTCAATTGATCGATTCCAAGAATCAGTCCCAATTGTACCACCACACTGACCAAAACTTCCAGACTTTCTCCACACGTTTCTCTGAGAGATCGGATAACCCTTCACAATAATGCACCCTCCATGTTGTGCCGTGGCGGAAGTTTCTTCCATCTCGAACATGATCTTAAGGTTGATGCTTTCTAATGATGGCTGTAAAATTGAACGGGGCGATGTAATATTGTCCGATTCCCGATCTTCGGTGATGACCGGCGTGCAATACATGATCTTGTTATGCTCTCGGGGCAATGTCCCTACGGCAGCTCCAAGCTAAGCAAGCTGTTCTCCAATCTCCGCTATCGAAACTGCAGCCCCGTAAGCTTCCACAATAAGTTTACCATTGCATTCGTTAATCATTGCACTGAGTTCCGTTCCATCTAACATTGTTTCTAGAGATAGGTCAGATATTAATAATGATTATTGATGCTTCTCGAGATTCTAGAACATACTCATAAAGGCACACCCTTGCTGAACGCGAAGAGCACCTGTAACCAGCTCGATGATTGTATCTCCTGTCATAGGCCAAGTCTGCCGCATGTAATTACTGCAAGTTGCTCCCTGAACATCTAATTCGGAACCAGTCAGGGTGAAAGCCGTCCCAATTCCTTCGCCTGGCTGTTCGGGACTTTGTGTTTCGAAAAAGAAAAGAAGGTCGCATTCAAGCTCAAAGGTAACAGCATAATATTGACGGGATGAATCTTCGCTGTATTCAGGAGCGGGCGGGAACGCAGACATAATAGTGTCTTGGATTTCTTGAATAATGTTTGGTCCTGTTGAGGCAAGACAAAACTCCCTCCGAAGTTGGGTGCGAAGCCATCCAGAGGCACGGGTGTTAAAGACGAATCGCCAAGGCTTATCCACATCGCCTTTGCCTTGCATTGATCCGATATTTAAAAATTCCGTCGCAATATCACTATAGAAAACCAGGTTGTTAGTTATAGGCCCTGAATTGGAGAATAGCAACTTGGGATTCGGATTAGTAGTTTGCAATCTCCCAACTTGCGTCAATGATCTCATCACAACCGTCAAGTCACGTACCCACTATGCTCATCAATAAAGGTTATAATATCTTGGTGAATGAGGTAATCCGTATCATAACGAAGCCTGGAAGCAAATCCCTTGAGCAAACGAGGCAAAATTTCTGTAACCCTTGCTCGCGTCTCCTGGTCCGCACACCACCAGCTTGTACGGACTGCTTCGAACAAATGCCCTGCTACCTCTTGTATGTAGCCCTGATGTTCCCAAAAAGTCATGCCATATTTGGTCATATATTCAGTGTCTGTGACCTTGTTGTCATCCTCGACTAGTGTCTCTGCTGACATTGATTGCGCCATGCCTGGATCGTTGTGCTTCCCTGGCTTTTCGGTCCGGACGTCCATGGCTAACTCTGGTGCGTATCCTTCATCAGTATATGCGAGTTTTGGAGCACTTGGTAGCTCTTTTAGCGCTATTGCTAGAATATACGCTGGGGTTATCGTAGAGTTGAATATGTATCAAAAAATCTGTCAATCGTCATAGATATTGGTTGTGTCTATTATGTCTTTTATATTCCAAGGCTGCCGCATGCCTTGCGACCCTTGGATGTTGAAAAAACTAAGCTCAGACCACAAAGAATCATTGAAAAATGTTTGAGGTTACAATGCTCGCGAATTTCACTTTTCCTTGCGATTCTTTGTGTATCAAAGCTATGATATGTTTATTCCCTGACTAGTGGAAGTCACATTTTGCGTCTTTGCATCGGGATTCGGTGGCATATCTTTGAGACTAAAAATAACTCTCAAAACGTCTTTGAAGAACTTTTCAAGCGGTATCCTCTTTGTATAATTTGCAACATGGTATAGCGGCACTTGTGCAACATCCTGTATTATTCAGGTTCCAAGGAAAGCAGAAGCTACTGAAACAGCTCACTACTCATCATAATGCCCAGTCTTCCTTCAACAAGCCTATCCATTCTTTCACTGTTACAAGCTCACCTCCCACACGAACACCCTTGACCAACTGTCCGCGTACTTGGACCGTGCCCTCTCGTGCTGCCATGTTTCCTCTCGGACTGTACTTTGGGATCGCCAACCATTCATGGTCGGAACTGCATACAATCTTCTTTAGTCTACCAGCCTTCAATAACGACAGACAATCGTCGCAGAATCCCAGATCCCAGCAATATTTGCACGTATTTAATGCGCGATCGAATCCCCACGTTGCGCCACATGTGCCGTCGCAGGTGAACGGAAAATCCTTTGCGATATCCTTACTGTCCAAGGGTGTGATGGGAGCCTCTCCAGCAATATCATTAGCTGAGTTTTCCTTCAATGTGAGAGCTGATTGCAGAACATTTAGTGCCTTTTGAATATCTTCCTTCTTCTCTGAATTATCTGATTCATCCTCCTCTTGACTAGATGCCATCCGTGCTTCCAATTCTTCTTGAACAGCCTTGATTCTCTCAATCTGCGTGGCTCCAAGTGGGCATTTAGCTTTTACAAACTCAGTGAGCTCATCAATTAGCGGTTGCTGAGGCCCTCCTTCGAGCATGAATGCTTTAGTTACAACGTCTGTTTCAATAGGCTCAAGTAGAGACCAAGCTGTTAATGCGTTTAGATCGTCTCCGCTGGCCAGCAAGCATTTGGATAAAGTATAAGCGGCCCAATAGTCGTTTTCGTCAGTTTCGTCAGACAAGTTTTCGACTGAGATCCGCACGTACTGCCTCAGTTGCTCTTTGGCCGCCTCTCGATCGCCACGAAGAGCATAGTACATGGCAAGGTTCGTGTCGGCTGCAGTTATCCCAAGTATTCCGCGAAAGCGGAAACTCTGGCTTAGTTCAATCAACTTAGAAAGAGTCTCTGGAGAGCTCTGTAGCTTTATAGACTGCTCAAAATAGTGAAGGCTTAGTTGATGGATAATAGTGTAGTGGAAGGAGGTGGTTGAGTTCCCTCGCACGCCGTCGTCGTAAGTCCTTCTGTAAACTTTATCCGTGATGTTGTAACAATCGGTCCAGAGAGATATAGCTTGCGATAAAGCCTCGTCATTCTGGCTACCGTTATGGATAGCGGCCACGCCGCGGTGTAGCAGAAGTACCTGGAGTTTGAATTCTTGCTCTTGCTCTCGGGCTGCGTTGATGGCTTGATCCATGGCTTCTAGCAAGACCGCCATGCAATCCTGTCTTAAGCTGCATACGAGAATCAGATTGCGCAGTGGACTTTGGTAGCTGTAATCCTCTTCTTGGCTGAGTAGCGTTGAAGCGAGCCGAGAGAGGCCTGGTTGTTTAGAGTTAGACTCGTTCATAGCAATTATAAGCTCGTGGGTCTTTTCCTCAGGACCAGAGTCAATTCGAATGGTCAATATCCCACTGAGAGCATCTTGGTTATCTGGGCAGGTTTCCAAAGCATGCTCATAATGTGATATAGCTCCCTCGGGTTGTTGTAGTTGAGTATACCAATTCGCAAGGCGCAGATAAATGCGTGTCATTTCTTCATTATCCGGCGACTCGGCTTCTTTGACCAAACTAAGCGCCTTTTCCATGGAGGAGCACGCGGAGAGAAGCTCATCGTTTTCGTAGTATGACTCAGCCAGACCTTTAAAACAGCCAAGGCTTGGGGTTTCTAACTCGATAGCGCGTGTAAATTTCGAGATCGCCAAGTTGTATTCAGATTGCGCTTTGGCAGTCTCTCCCATTCTCTCATACCAAAGAGAATCGAGGCTTGTTGGCAATAAAACATCTTCGCACCATTTCTCGGCTCTCTCTAACTCTTCCGAGACGCTAATTTCTTTTCCTGATTCTTCCTCTAGCGGATTCTATTGAAGTTAGCAAGATAGATAGTTGTATGCGTTCAGGGTGGACCATACCAGCGTCAAAAAGCGGCGCAAAGCGCCAAAGCAATCATTAGTATCCCATGTACGGTCTTGTAGCCAACGGTATGCAATGTTTCTCATCAACGGAGTGAGAAGTTCTCGATTGGGCCGCTGGCTGTCCTTGACAGTTTTGAGCCAATCTTTGTCAAGTCTCCCAAGATGGCCAATTGCGCCTGGATCCTGTAGCCATTTTCGTAAAATCTCAACTTTACCATCTTCGCCAAACCAAATAATAGACTTGAGTGACTCCCAGTGCCTTTCTATGACCTCTCCAGAGACGAAAAGAGAAAAGAGCCCATCGCCAATTTCTTTTTTGTCAGATGCAAGAATTTCATCGTAGCCGTCTGCTTGGCTTAGTTTATCCAAGTGAGATGGGAGTCTTCTTGCCAGGTAATCTCCTATAGGCCTTGTCCTGACATCTGGCGAGGATGTAAGATAACGTAGGGCATGTTTTACTATAGCAAGGTGAGCATCATACATGTTGACCTGAATTTCCCTTGTGACATGGCTTTTGTGGTTAGATATGGGTTCAAATTCGAACTTGTCCACCATAGACTTTTGAAAGAGATTCCAGAGGAAGTTTTGTACTGTTGTGATGTCCGCATTAGTTACAGTAATGTTGAGTGAAATCTTGGGTGCATCTTCGCCGACTCTCGGTCGCTTTCTGTCTTTGATGACAAGTGGTTCAATGGTCGGGGATAAAGCAAAGTAATTATAGTGCATATAAAACAGTTTAGAATATTTCCCTTTCAGCTTGTCTTCTAGCTTCTGTAGAGATGCTGTTCCAAACTGGAGAAACTAGAAGATAGTGACTTAGAATAACTTTTCTTTTCTCAAGGTTTCACCAAAGGATGAGCTACTTACCCGTGCAGCTTCTAGTTCATCAGCGTCAAAATATTCAACGCCGTATACAATCCATATAAGGAGCTCATTAAGCTCTTCAATAGACTGCGGTTTGAGGGAAGCTTCCAGCTCGCTGACCACATTTTCTGAGATTTTCATTTTGTCTTGGTTACTCTCATTCAGAATATTATCCATTTCGGCTTCTGATCCATCCGACATGATCAAATCTTTGATCTTGCCTAGAGCAGTTTGCACCTTAAGGAAATTTCCTTTGGCCTCAGTAAATAGCCTATCGTGGACTTTCGTTCGCAGTCTCTTGGGTTCCTCTTCATCCCCTTGTAGAAGGCTTGACTTTCTTAGCTCTTCGTGGATATATGATGTGATATCTGGGCCATTGTATTTCTCAATCTCAATATTTGGAGCCAGTTGCAGCGATGCCCGCTGGAAATTGTCGCTTCTTCCACTCGCAATCACCCTAACTCGAACCCCATCGGCGCTAGCTGATGCTTGGCTTTGAAGAGTCTCCAAAATATCTAGAAAGTGATTTGCAGCTTCATCGTGGCCTTCGAACAGTCCGTCTAGGCCATCGACTATGATGAAATAAACAGTACCCTGTTTAGGTGCTCCAATCTTCAGTTCACGCCAGAGGTCTTTGCAGCTTGTGTCCCTAAAGTATGCTTCGCTGTGCTTATCGTCGCAAAATGTTGCCATGGTATTTGCAATTGCCGAGTCTTGCTCTGCGAGCTGAAACGCAATGTGCTTTATTGCTGTTGCTGCCGGCCGTTTGTCTTCGTCTGCTTTTCGAGAGAAAAGAGGAAAGAAATAATAAGCTACCATGGCTCGAATATTCGACTGGCCTGCAGATTCGTGGGCGGCCTTGAGCTCCTGGGCTATAATCGACATCACGCTCGATTTGCCCGAGTGCGCCTCTCCAGTAAGTAGCAGTAAGGGGCTTGCTTCAGAATCGGCCTTGTCAAACCATTTCTTGTAGTCATCTAAATCGCGAAGCCAGTTTCCACTTCCTGTTACGCACTGTTGCCATATCTTCTTGCAAACATATTTGGAAGCATTGATAGTCTTCTCGTCGATGGCAAACTTGCTTCGAATCTTGGCGAGATTCTCTTGCCTAGTCCTCTCTATGCTTCTCTTTGACTCTACTTCTTTCAAGTCTAAAATACCAATGGCGATGTCATCAATCTTCTTTCCCGTCTCGCAGGCTTTACCCAGGATGGCAGTAAGATCAGCTTTGGCACTTAGAGCAACCTCCAGGGTCAAGGTCGCCTGAACATTCTGCTGTCCTCGAATAAGCTTCTCGAACTGTTCGATCTCATCCTTCAGACCAGAGTCATCCTTTAGCAAGGCCTGTTTTGTCGCTGCTTTAAAGCGACTCCATCTGCTCCCTTTCCGAAGTACTATTGACAAGGCACATATATCGACAAAAGAGATCATGACTTTGTGTATTGCGGTATTCAGTTCCGGATCAATAGAACTAAACAATTCTATCCTCTCATATATCTTGAATTGACTGAGAGTGGGACCAACAATACTGAAGACGGCGTCGATTGTACCATGAAACTCATTCACGGATTTTGGGACGTCGAGCAAAAGTGACACGGCGTTGAAGCAGATGCTAGCAGGTTGAAATACCTTATAAAAGTTAGACGAAGACAAAAGTGAAGAAGGAATGGTCTGTCAAAGTTACCATTTCAGCTCCTTGAGCCGCCACTCCGCCTAGCAACTTCAAACATGATAAGATGGTTAAGCCAATCTCCTTGGCCCGTTTGTGATTTTCGTCTGAATCGGCTGGAGAAGTAGGGTCGTATCGATGTTCTACCATTTCACGAACATCGTCGATGGTTTTCGGCGGCTTAAAATCGAGCGAATTTTGCGTGCGAGCTAAGAATCGTCCCCTGGCCTCCTCCCACATATTTTGAATACTTGACTCGGGCATCACGGCGGTAGTTACCAGCCAAGTTACGGCCACTGATGCTATGCTAAAGGGATTATTTAATTATAACTTATCTTGCTAGCTCTAGCATTATGATAACAGCTCCACGGAATATAATCCGGCTATAAGCGCAATATTGGGTTTAGCCGCGTGACGGGTTGCAGGTCGTACATGAGTCTGCAGCCGCCGTGTTGAGCCGCATCTATTCAGCAGTGAACCAGAAACAAACCCTGCAAATTAGACCTTCCTATCTGAAGGATTATGTTTCATCTTTATATAGCATTTTTCGCCCCCACCCGACCATCTCTCCAAAGAACGCCTGGCATGTTGGAAGGCGTCAATCGCTAACCATGTGCTCAGTTGATCCTTGCTGCATGTGACAATAGCCTAGTTAAGCTTCGCCTCACACCCCCTGACTGTAGGGCTTTCTTCACCTAAATCATTTTAGTAAGGTAGATGGGCAATAGGGCAGGTGACGGTTGCATAGCCTGTCGTTACAGTTGAGTTTCTTCAACTATACAGCAACAAAGTAGAAGCAAATTGCACATTATCAATTTAGCAGAGCCAATGCATACTATAAAGATACGGGCGCCAGTGCTTACGGCTCCAATTTTCTAGGAACTGAGGTTTAGAACCATCAACCCCTGGACCGAGACATTTATATTTTGAGTACCCAGGCCGGGTTTTATCATTTACTGCATTTTCCTAGCACCTTTATCCCGGACAGTCTGTTATGAAAGCAGCTTGCTAGGATTGTGAACTTTTTATCAGCACTATGAAATCTTATATAGAATATTGTTCGAAGAATGAATTCTCGCGCTAGATATTGCTGAGGCTTGAGGTTCCTACTTAGCGAAGAGACGTAAGTTAGGTCTGCCATATTTAGCTTCTTTCTCATGCGTCAAAATGATACGAAATGCATTATCATACATTCTTTTGTATCGTCTCATTAAATTATCATTATTCGGGCTTCCATACATGGTATCTTAATTAAATCTGAACAGCCTATTCTCTCCTTCCGTATTTCCTGTACGCCTCTTGCTTCCAGCCTGTGCTTCATCAAACTAAAGGCCGTGTAGGCCTCCGCTGGGTCGACCTTGATCTCCGCAAGCCCAACATTCTGGCATGATGACAGCCAATATTTGGAGTCATGTCTTCTTAAAAGAGTGAAGACATCACCACTTTAATATTGGATTAATGACCCTCTTTGAACAATTTTCCAATCTTTTTTTTACCTGTGGCTTACAGATCTGCGTTTAGGCCATTGTGGGTTCCAATTTCTGCTGCGACTGCTTGCTCATATCGGCGTACTGACTTAGCTGATATCTAGAGTCTGCTCCGGTTGTCGCAGCAGAGACTGGCGGCAATACGGCCTCCATCTTCCCCTCGTGTGGTTGGTGCGCAACACGCTTCTTGCAACTTTCGCAGTGGTGGTCCAGATCAGAGCACCAATTGCACACAAACGGTATAAATACAGGGAGTATGCCACAACAGAGGCAGCAGACAGCAGCCGCAAGCCTAGTCATGTATATATTAGCAAAGGGTGGCCAAGGTTCAGTGCTTCAATTCTATGAGTGGCATAACATACGATGTCTGGCTGGTAGATTGGTGGCGAACTTCAGTTTTCTGGCGTGATTTGCAGTAAGGGCAATCAATATAATCAGGAGACTCCCCCAGATTCTCCGGTTTGACTACATAGTTCTCTGGCTTCATGTTTTGCACCATGCTCGGTTGCTTGGTTACAATTCCTGTGCTTTGCGATTGCGCAGGTTTAGGGGAAGTATTTGCTGTGTTTAGCGTCATCTGGCGGATCTCGTCCTCTTCTGATGTAACAGCATTCAACTTCTTTTCTGTTCCTGCCATGTTCGGTGTCGGGGCTGCCGTAATTCCATGGGTTTGACCATGATAGGCAGAGTTGAGAGTAGCATCTTGGGCGTCCATAGTGTCTTCAAAGATGATATAGAGAGGTTTTGACGAATCTAAACAACTTCAGAGATCTTTGCACCAAGGGAACAGAAATCACTCCAAACGGCAAGAGCCTGAATCCTTCTTTTTATCCCCATGCGATCAGCGGGCACGTTGTTGTTTTAAATAGAAACAGGGGCAAAGTAGGTAGCATGGGCTTAGCTAGCGCACTGAAACAACCCAACCAACAGCCTCGTTGCCAGGGCCGAAGGATTCATTAGGACAATCAGGTCATACACAACTACAGGGAAGATACTCGGTCTTCCGAAAACGCGAAGTTCGCGAGGCTCTTGGCGCGCCGTCACTGCTGACAGGTCGCTTGGAAAACTTGGAAAGCCCCCTGTACGCGTCTGAATGGATGAGCGATCAAATGCTTAGAGATGCCGATTGAGAAAACTGAGCGAGAAACATATTAGAAAGGAAGCAGCCCTAAGAGCCTCATTTTATAGTTATTTTTTAAGTACAGGTATCCGCTGTAACCCTTTGGCCTGCGTTGCCTCAGTGAGCGATTAATCCATCGGCTGTTTGGGGTAACACTGACGCTTATACTAGCAACCTAGAGTTGACTCCATACTGGCTGTAACACAGCAACATTCGACACCATCCTGTTGGTAACCCCTATGAGAACAGTAGGCCTATAGGCTACAAGTTGGCGTTGATACTAATGAGCTAGTACCGTCGCGACAGTCTTCTGGTTTCACTCCGTTTTGATTCAGCACTGAAAGACGTTTGCGATATGAATTTATTAAATGTCAAAACTCTACGCCTCGAGAAGTGCAGAGATGGCACGCCCTATGCGATATTGTCCCACCGATGGGTTGATGGACAGGAGTTTCTCTACGAGCATATCACAAGCGATATGACTGAAACTCAAAGAAACGATCACCCGGGCTACGCTAAAGTCGCCGGCGCATGTAAACAGGCACGGCTGGACGGTCATGGCTACATCTGGATCGACACCTGTTGCATCGACAAGTTTTCCAGTTCTGAACTCAACGAAGCCATCAACTCAATGTTCAAGTAAAGGGATACGGTCATGTTAAACAAAGAATTTTATGCTAATGAGACTTCTAGCTATTACAAGGAAGCCCAGGTCTGCTACGCTTATCTCGCGGGTTTGTCTCATACAATAGACCCTTACATAGCAGATGAATTCGCCACCCATGAATGGTTTTCCCGCGGATGGACGCTTCAAGAGCTCATTGCACCAACAGAGGTGCTCTTCTTCACCGACGGTGAAAAAAGGGAGGTAAATGGCGATTCAGATGATTGCTCGGATGACGGGCTGGAAAATGAGCCTGTACAAAATGAATTCAAAAGCAACTGGGTATGCCTTGGGCGAAAATCCAGCATGTGCGAGAGGCTTTCTTCCATCACTGGCATAGACAGCGGTATTCTCTCTCATACTCGCGACATGCGATCAATCAGTGTGGCTAAGCGCATGTCATGGGCATCCAAACGAATAACCACGAGAATTGAAGACCGCGCATATTGTTTGTTGGGGCTTTTTGACATCAGCATGCCAATGTTATATGGAGAAGGCGAGAAATCGTTTATTCGACTACAAGAAGAAATCATGAAAGAGTCAAACGACGAATCTCTCTTCCTATGGACAGACGATAGTGCAGACCCAAATGCAATTGCAGGCCTTCTTGCTCGATCTCCAGATCAGTTCAAAGCATCGAGTCACTTTTTCCCGTACTACGACTGGGAGCCACGAGCACCATTTTTCAAGACGAATCAGGGACTTCAGATCACGCTCCCTCTACGTCGGGTAGAAGATGACATTTACGTTGCCTCTCTAAACTGCTGTCAGCCAATGAAGACGGACGGTTTTGCCGGATTGTGTCTGAAGAGAATGACCAACTTCACCGATTCCAATCGATCGGGATACCACGACCAGTATGCGCGCATCAAAACCGACAAAATCTTATCCATCGATAGCGCGGCGGATCGGGGAAATGTTCAAACATTTTATGTTCGTCAGTCGACAGCTTTGCCGCCTTCGCTCCATGTGTACCCAGAACACATTGTGCAGCTTCGCCATGGACCTGCTCTGGATCAAGGCTACAGACTCTTGGGAACCATGGGACGGCAGACATCCAACGCGTTGAGTATGACTTCTTCGTGGGACTGGGTTCCCGCAGGTATCCGAGTAGCTTTCCAAGTCCCCAAAGACGCAAACTGCTTGGCGGCAGTCATTGTCTTCGCACGCATGGATGATACAAAGTTGACTGTACTGTTGGGCTCATCTGCGGACCCGGGACAAGTTGCTTCTCATATACTCGATGGATGTGATGAGAAGAGGCCATTCGGTGAATGGGAAAGCTTCTTTCGGCCACAACCACCGGGGAACGTCAGTTATTTACAAGACGAGCATGTCTGGACGAACATTGTCTCAAGGGTTGTTGATGCACGCAAATATTTCGTCGTGGATATTGTTATTGAGAGGATTCCGTCCATTTTTGACGAGATAGTAGATGTACTTGAAGAAACACCACTGCGAGAGGCCTTGACTGTCGTTGATAGATTTGCCAGGATAGACACAGCTACTTCAGAGTCACCCCTGGTAGAAAAGCTTCCGCCCAAGTCTAGTAGATTTAAAGGTATCCTAGGTCGTCGAAATGCTTCCAAATAGTAAAATCTGAAAGTGGTTAACGTGTAGCATCCTACAAAAACTCAAATATACTAAATTTGAACATCCTATCAACGTAGAGCCTCGAATGAGATCCATATCGTCCAGCTCAATCTGTACTTAGTCCAGATACAAGAGCTTTTCTCGTGCAGAATAGATCTGGGCACGATAGGGCAGACCGACATCTTAAAGGGGGAGAGAGAATTACGTACTACCCTCTCTAGCCAACGGCACAGCTAGAGAACCCGTAATCAATATCCATAGCCCTTTTAATGCGGTCGAAGTTATCGAGCATCATGCTGCCCTTGGAAAGTGGAGATTTTGGGAATCCTTCGAAGTCGTTTGTAATTCAATGACTCTTTTCTTTTGTGACTCAACATTCTGCAACTAGAGCCACAAAGGTCCAATTTCTTAACGCCTTTAAACTCGCGCAATTGCGCTAAAATTCAGCTAATACCACCATGTTATCCATCATATGACTACATGTATTTTTAAGATTGATTTTGGCTACCATTTCTCTGGCACACTCCTACTGTCATCCGCGAAACAGCACTAAAGCCCCGCCTCAACTACAGATTGAGCACGCCCGTCAATAATACACATCAACTCCGTTTTACAACTGACTTCGTAGAGAATTTTTTCATCTTCTTTGTACACGTATTTTTGCAACTGCCGTAAAGATTAAATACACGCCAACCAACCACATAGATGTCTATTTATATACTAGAGCTTTTCTCTCAGCCCATCTGCCGCGCCACCTTCTCACCAGTCTGTATGTGCATAAGCACTTATCCGTCGCTATTCCCAGACAACATCTAGGCTGAGTATTTGGTCTATACAGATTGAACAAAATGTCACCGCCAAACGAACAAGATGGGGATACCTTCGCTCAGCAGATCCTTGATGAGCTAGCGCATACGACCTATGCTTGCTCGGATTTGACGAAACTAAGCGGCGGAACAGCCAATTTCCTGTATCGCGGCACTCTTCTCAAGCCACTCGAAGGAGATGCAGACGACACAAAAGCAGCTCAAACTGTCGTCATTAAACACTCGACGGATTATGTTGCTGTCAACCGTAACTTTCCTCTCGATGTCACACGCTGTATCTTTGAAGAGTCTATGCTCCATGCTTTAGATGGAGTCAGCCACACCATCATTACTCATAGCGGCCTAGCAGTGGCTACGACACCGCGGCTCTACATGTTTAATCGAGACACATACACTCAGGTTCATGAAGACTTTCTTGGTGCTACCGATCTTACCACCGTTTTGCTATCCGCCAATGTCGATCAGATACTGCCCGAATCTAGCCGCCAATCCGTTGGCTATGCCATGGGTTCTTGGCTGCGCTTCTTTCACAAATGGGCTTCAGAGCCAGCCCAGGTTGCGCTTCGAGAAAGAGTAGGGCCTAACAAGGGCATGCGTCAACTGAAATGTCTTATCACCTATGATAGCTTCATCGAGATTCTCGAACGCCACCCTGAGACTATAGAAGGCCATAGAGAGATCTTAGAAGCTGTCAGAACTACCATGAAACATGAGTTTGAGCAACCGCCAACAGATAGGGACGAGACCCGTGGGCTCATTCACGGAGACTTTTGGGCTGGCAAGTAAGTCAAAGCGCATCTCGAATTACTGCTCCGCACAAAAAGAAAATACTCTTTGCTTAAAACATTAAATCTAACCATGGTCTCTGTCGCTTCAACAACATAGTGTTCTACTCCTAGGTAGCTCGTGGCAGGAGGCCCAACAGTCTACCCAAGATCCTCATAAACTCTTCATCATCGACTGGGAGAATGCTCAGTTTGGTCATCGCGCTGTGGATATTGGTGGCATGCTGGCCGACCTCTACGAGCGCAAACACTTTAGAAACGTCGACGGTAGTATTCCCATTATACAGGGATTCATAGAGGGCTATGGTCCGCTGAGTGAGGAACTGGCATTTAGCGCTGCCATTCATGCTGGTGTGCATCTCATTTGCTGGTATTACCGACGAAACCGTAACGATCCTTTGCCATTCCCTTTGCCCAAGGTCCTGGCTGCCTTGACCTTGGGGAGAGATTTCATTCTCAAAGGGTGGGCTAAAGACAAGAAATGGTTTGAGGGTTCCGTCTTGGCGCCTCTATTTTCGGAAAATCAAAAGTCCAGATAGAGTTATGCCCGCAATGAATATTTAGCAGATACTATATTGCATTGTCTAGACTTTTCTAGTCGCTGATCCTGGAAGCAACTGAGCGGCATATCAAAAGATATTATATAACTTACTAGCTCTTGTCTCAATTTCATCCGAGCTATGAAGGCTTACAGCCCTTGATGACATCGCCGTAGCATTCGTCGCAAGAGTTGATGGAGATGGCTTCAGCCGGAAGCGGGCAGTTCAACAAGCCTCCAGGGATGAGTTCTCCAATGTTGCCTGCCTGGCAGAAGTCAACACCTTCTCCAGTGCATTGAGCATTGTAGCTGTGGCTATTGCTGAAGTGGTAGATGATGTTTACAATGTTGTCATCACCTCCGTTTACTTGAATGCTGTCGAGATTGCTGAAGCTCGACAGTGACCTACAGGAGAAATCGTCTCCAAAAGCCTCAGTGAAGCCCTTGGTGCCATCGACATCCTGGGAGTCAACAGAGCAGGGTTACTGGTGCAGCTTTGAAGAAGTTTCGAACATGATAAACAAAAGGAATCATGTAAAACAATGCCTCAAATTTGTGATGTATCACACTCTACACAGGTTTTACTATTACTATTCGCAAATAACTTTATATCAAGTAATAATAGAATTCATATCCACTCTAGGCAGAGCGAACGGGCGCTTGTTCGGAGACATTACGTCCTAGCTTTATGTTGGCTTGTTAGCGTTTTATTCGTTCGGCATCATGTAAACATATGAAAGACATATGAATTCTTAAAACTCATCTTCAAGATTATTGAAGTGGAGGAGCACGTACCCACAACAGTTCCGGCCTGCCGGCGTGGCCGCAATTATCCAAGAAACCCTTCTCCTTTGCGATTAGGCTCATATCCAAGTCGGCATATACGATACCTTCTTCAGACGGTGGTAAGTCAGTTGTCAAGAGACGCCCATCGGGGCCGTAGATCCGGGCATTACCACCTCCAGGACGATTGAACAGAGGCGTTCCATCAACACCCAGCTTATCAATAGATGGCTGTGAAATTACAGAAGTGGAGTGGAGAGTAAAGCATTGAGCCTGCATCGAATATACGCTTGAGAAAGCCGCAACAGCTATCTCCTGTCAGCATAGTGTGAGACAGATCAGAGCTAATTTACCTACCCTCATCTGCCATTGAGTATGGAGCCGGCCCTCCTGGATGAGGTGCGACAGGCGGCCAGGCAGAGCAGTGAATTTCTTCGCCCTGAGAATACGTATTGTATACGATCAGTGGGTTAAAGTGGTCCTATAATAATAACTCCTTTAGAAAAGAGGTGTCGCAAAACTAAGGACGAAAAGAGCCTGCAAAGTACTTACAGCGCAAGAAAGCTGCCCAACTCTTCCAACGCCAGTTGTCGCAACATTGTTAAGAGAAGGGCCGTCTCCGTCTCCGAACAACGTGCGCTCCATATGGACAGGTTTGAGTTTTCGCCTTGACATTACCAGCTCGCCGGTATTGTCAATAGTACACTGGCCAATGTATAAAGAGTTGCCTTTGCGCTCAGCATGACCGATACACACAACAATGTTGTTTTCAGCTGCACAGGACTGCAGCTGCTTCATCTCTTCCGAGTTAATAGAGAGGGAGTTCTCAGCGTAGCGAATGTTCATGTCGAAGTCCATGGCGCGTACCCTTGTCCTTGAGTTAGCATAGGCTTCTTTCCTTGTCAAGATGTGAATACATACCAGATCCATACTGGATATCCTGGAACAAATGCTTCAGGAAATGCAATAATGTGAGCGCCGTTTGAGGCTGCTTCCTTGATTAGACTGCATGTCTTTGCGACAGTAGCCTTTAGGTCAAACCACACAGGCTCTGCTTGGACTACTGCCGCTTTCACAATCCTGGGTGTTGAAGACATAATCTGTGTAGACTGTTGATGATGTGTGTATAGGCAACTGGGAAGATAGCTGCAAAGGGGTATGGTTTGCCATATTTATACAGCTCAGGCGAGCCACCCTGTGTGGTCCACGAATTTACTAAAGAAATAGCCTCGTAGCTACAGAATACTAGTAAGCTGACATCGATCATTTTTGTATACAGATTGCTAAGCTATCTGCTTCAAAGTATAGGATATGAACATGATAGTGTATACTTGATGCGTAAATGACAGACCATGCGGCCTTGTGCTTACAGGTGGCTTAGAGCGGTGGTTGTTAATAGTGTTTTCAAAGCTCGACGCCATTAATCGAGTAGTGAGTGGCGTAGACCCACCATCAGCTTCGCACCATCTCTGCTTTAAGAAATGCGTATTCCGCAACCAATCAGAGTTTTGATTGCATGTTCAACCTCTTACGTTTCCATGCTTCCTACCCACTATTTACAAATAAGCATAGGAGATCCGAAATCCAAATGATTATCCTTTTAGTAACAGCACTTGCGGTTCATTGAACCGCGCCGATATTGCTCAATTGTAATCATTCCTCAAAGTGATGATTTCAGTGATCTGGCTGAGTTGGCATACTCAGGGACACCAGCCCCGGGGTTCTTGCAAGTATGTAGAGAATTTTGAATGGATTAACCAGTTGTGCTTTCAAATAGGAGCTACTCCAAATGTACACGAAACCTATGTGAAATATCTGCATTGAGACACAATTTATAGCCGGCATGGCTGGAGTTTCAAAAGACTATAGATCCTGGTTCAACTAGAGATTCGAGCACTTCAATCGCGGCGGCACCAGTTATGCCTTCTGGAAAGTTAACAACTGCGCAGGCTGCAGGCTATTCATGACGCTGACTCATTCTACAAACATACTCCGTAGTTTTAGACTAAGTCCTACCCATTCTAAAATCTTGGCATTGAGAGAAGGCATGTGGTTGAGTAGCCCTACACGCTGTCTAAAGACAATCTCAATGAAGAGGAATACTTTTTTTTTTATACAAAACTTGATCAAAACAGAATTGGCCTATCAATCTGTGGTCTGTAGTTGTCATATCAATTAGCTTCTTTGCAGACTTTAACCAAGTAACTGCTAGAAGGGTGGCTTGGGCATATGCTGACCTGGGAACGGAAGATGTGGCTCAACTGTTGCTCGATAACGGTGCAGAGATTAATCTCGCCCAGCCAGTTTTACAACATCATAATTGCTATATGATATCGTGAGTGGCATATCACCAGATCATCTCATGCTTAAGGTCAGCATCATCGTCTACAGCCGCAGCGAAGTGATGGCATTTTTATTATAGGCAATTTATACATTTGGCACAATTGTATATAGTAAATGGTGAAAGGAGTGATACAACAACTATAACATAGTGCTAAATCAGCATTGCTCATTGACATGCTATGCTAGTGTAATATGGCCGGAGGGCCAGAGAGTTGAGACGAGATCAAAGGTCTTTGGGAGGCGCATTATACATTACTGTGGAGCTAGATATTCTACTTTATTTACATTTCCAAGTCTGAGCGAAGTATTCTGCATCGCTTCTCTTTCTGTATTCCATCGTAGTCAGAGGTGACAGGAGTAAACACAATGCTCAGACTCGAATAATCGGTATTCCATGATGCACTAGTCCACCGATATCGACCGCTCGCTGGAATTTGGCCTGTAGTATCTCGACTCTGCTCCTCCAAAGCCATAAGCCGGCGCCTCGCCAGTAAACTAGCCTTGGTATCCCAATTAAATGAGGACGACGTCATCTTCTCGAAGCTGTCTAATGCGTCAGAGCGGATGGCTTTATCTCTGCATTTTTGTGACACAAAGTTCAAGATCGGAAGGGTATAAATGTCCAGCGCAGTTTCGAGGTGCGAAAATTGCTTCAATGTCCCTCCGAGAGAGCAGGCCGTAGAGGCAATCTCCCGAAATTTAGAGTTGAACTGATCGTATGCCATTTCTGTTGCATCGAAACAACAGCTCATAAGGATAAATACAGCCTTTTGACCCATATAGAACGTGTTTAAGAACTGGCATACGATGGGGGTTTTCTCCGTCTCCAGTTTCAGCAGAATAGCTGATTCCCAGTCCTGAAGTCGTTCAAGGAAGATGGCCCGATGGGCGAAGTGGAGCTCGAAATCACCTGTATGGTTACCAAATTGATGCATTTGCATGGCCTTGACAACGAATATGACTGCCCGCGTGATGAAGCTATTCCACATGGCTCCAAATTCATGCATATCGGTATCAGCCCCTGGAACGCCACCAGAGATTGGCCGTGATTGCAATCTGGACCAGCAGGCTTTCTGCATTGGGAAAAATGGCGAGTTCAGACTGAGGAATATTTGGAATCGGGGTAAAATTCGTTCAGCTTGATCCAGCCCCTCGTCATTAGAAGGCGCAACATAAGTGTGAACTCCCTGTTCATGGGATTGCGAGTTTATCTCATTTGCGAGTTGGTCATGTTTCTGTTTTAATAGTTCGACGCTGCTTGTCAGCAACCGATCCGCGCCTTTGGTGTTTCCGATCAAAAGCTCAAAGAGAAATAGCAAAAACATGTTGATTAGCACGTTCCTGCGTGAAATGGTGTGAAACTCCTGTCGCATCCTCATATGGAGAGTGGTGGTGGCTTTGTCATGGTATGCTATAGCAACCTGATGTGCACTGCTACCACGCCCCTCGAGCAGCTTCACTGTTGGCTCGGGGTTTGGAGAGCGCAACGACAGCATCAAAGCCCCGATACTCAAAACAGACCACCGCACACACTCGTCTCCCATGGATTCTCTGGGAATGACACGGTTCCAGAACTTGGTGCATGGAGTGTATGAAAAGTCCTGGAGCATCTGGGCTCTAAACATGTCAAAGTAAAGAGCCTCGTCGGCTTCTAGATAGCTCACCCTTGGGCGAAAATGGAGAGCTCCTGCGGTAACTGCATCAAGTGCCGCCTGTCTCGGAAGAATTGATCTCTTGTGGGGCGTGATGCCACCATGCTGCTTCTCTTTGGGCACATCATAGTGGCAATCTCGCGCAGACTTCTTGCATTGACTGCATATCGGCTTCTGCTCGTTGCATTTCCGGTGCCTGAGTTTACACTTTAGACCAGGTAGGTTAGCAAAGCTACATGTACCATGCAACTAGATTATGAAACGATCAACCATCAAGACGTAGTAATAGTTCAATGCTTTCTACCCACTTGGACAGCAGGTATACTTCATTAAACAGTTGTTGGAAGTCATATGCAGGTTGCTTTGTGAGGTACATATACATGTATACATACCGGTATGCAGCCAGCACGGCTCTTGGGCTTACCCACGCGCGTATGCTTCTTACCAAGGATATTGCGCGGCAGCGAGTTGACGAGCGCTGTAGAGGGAATCATGGTGTTGTGCCCGGCTCAACAGCCAAGCCGATTGCACCGAAAAGTGATGCAGACGTCGAGGGACAAGCGATTGGGAAAGAATACGCCGAGCCATAAGGGGTACTAGCCGGTATTTTAGTGCGAATGTAGAGCTTACATGCACTAAAATAGTCAAGTTGGGGTTGACTCAGTGGCCATGACAGGAGAATATTGTATGGAGTGGTGTTTACTAAACAACTAGACGGCTACGTATAGGTTAAAATCGCCATTCTGTTTTGACAAGGTGCTTATTATGGACTTTAGAAAGCTGAGAGCTGTCCATTTCAGCGACATGTTCTATAGAGAGCTGATGGGATATTTAAAGTCTCTCGGAGCAAGAGAAAGCCAAACCTTAACAGGTAATATTAGTGTCCCCGCATATGAACATGGCGTTGAACTTGTGTCGGGTTATGAGGCTTGTTAGCGGATCGCTACGGGCGAACCCAAATGAATGAATTCATAAGTTCACAAAGGTAATGTTACGAAATCGTAGATAAGTATTATCGCAACTCAGTGATCACAACACATATACCTATAGACAGTAAGAATATAGCTCTATGTCGTCCATAAGGTAGTTGTGTTAGGCCAAGTACAGCGTAGCCTTGCATCTACCATATGCCGCTTACCCTATTGATCTTGAATACTCGTTTTTTGTTTGATGAAATTGGGTGTTCCACTGCTGCTAGGTCGGACTACCTGAATATAATAAGGAAAAGAGGCCAGCATGCAATTTACCTCTTCAACACAACTAAGTTGGGGTCACACTGGCTAATTTCACCGAATGTCTTCATATGAAGCAGCCGGGCCTACGTTTTTGACATTGAAAACTACTGATAATTTCTCAAGCAGCAGAAACATGAAATACACTCGCCCATTATTGACCAAGCAAGCTGGTGTGGCTACTGTGAGTACCAAATTCCAACCTAATCAATGTCTCTGTTTTCAGGAAGAATAAAATCTCTACTCAAATCTTGACATGCTGTATCGATCGTCTTCTCCAAAAAGGTAGAGGCTGCAGTCAGCAGAGCGGCGCCGCCGCTCAGCCTGGACACGCCCATCAAGTCATGTCTATGCAACTACCACAGGTGTGTATCTATCCTACAAAACGCTCAGGCGCGTGTCAAGATACGTATACCAGCAAGGTCTTATGATGCTCCCAATCACCCAAGATTGCTGTTCAATAACGCTGTCTGATAGGACTGTAGTAAGTATTTCACTTGGGTTGCTTTCGGGACCATATTGAACCGTGTACACTGGAACAGGTCGCACAAACGTGTGCTGGCAAGGTCAGCTATGCAGGGGAACTGTGGCAGTGCATGCCAGGGCAGAACTTTATGCGGCCCAATTCACCTGCTTACGTGAACAGAGATTTCGCTGATGGCCGGGAAAAAAGGTCTTTTCTTCTTCTTTTTCTTGGTATCAGTTAATTCCGTTAATAATACTGCCATATAGCATATCCCTGCCTCGTCAAAGCTTCAAATATTTGCCTAGATTTTGATGGCGATGCCAATAAGTGACCCAAGGACCTGACTCGTCCTTTTCTAATCGGTCTAGTTAAGGATGCAGATATTCGACCAATGAAATCACGAAGAAACCTCAGTTGCGTTGCATTGGTGAGGCTGTATCTCAGGCGGATGATTAGGCAGTCTTGACGGATACAATGCGGGCTGTGCTGCCATCGATGAGGCGGTGAGAAAAAAAAGTTTCTCTGGCTCACGGTTTTTATTTATTTGTATCATCCTGCTGGCCATCCGGACAGCCGTTTCGTAGTGACCATATGTGGTCATGAATTCGAGCGAGACGATGCAGTGCACACTGAGTTCGCATAGCTCTGACGCAGCGAAGCGCCATATTGCTCCGGACGACGATGTTGATAGTCATGCGATATCCAAGAGGATGTGCCTACATCCTGAGTATACGCAGGAAGAAGCATCGTTACCATCCGGAAAGCAACAAAAATGCTCTAGCGATTTAGTTTTCAGCATAAACCTTCCGGCTGTAACAACTGAAGACGCCAACACGATCCAATTTGAAGATCCAATGGACACAAGTGGAGACGAAATGCCTTATTCTTTCCATGAAGAGTCAATCTCAAGCAAGTAATTAAGATCCGAGTTTGACGTGCGATCTGTTAACGTCCAATTCGTATAAATCACAGTTACTCCAGATTGTTGCGGCAGCACGTCGGCTACCCCGGCCGCTATGTTGGCAACAAACGATGGAGCTGAGCCTGACACTTGCTTTGGCGCTGTAGGGCACACCCACCACGCGTTCTCTAGCCCTGTTCCTAACTCTGCCTCTTCACAGATCATTGCAACAGCAACATCTTCTCTTCAATACGATGAAGGCGCAACACAGGTTCCTGTAACTCTCACAGCTGGGGATACAAAAATCATTGTCACGTCGGAATATGATCAAAAATACGTGGGAATTATCAACAACACCATACTAACCAGGGTACTTCGGGAATTCACTCTCAAGGCCGATGCCAAACTGATAGTACCGGAAGCTTTGAAAAAGATATTTTCAAAGAGCTCAAAGAAATTGGCTACCATTGTTTACTCACCCACAAATTACGACATTCGAATCGTCTTATGTGGATTTTCCACTGACCAAATCGCTATTGGAAATATTCTTGGAGATTCTGGCTTTTATTTTCAACATCCGTCACCATTGGAATATGATAGCAGGATGCAGTATTGCAACCCTCACTATCTTCTTCGTCCAGGGACCCAAATGCCAGCACTGGAGGCAGTCGTAGAAATACAGGGCGACAGAAGAATGGAGCAAAAGTTGCTTGATGAATCAACAAAAGGGCGGTTTATGAAACTCTTTGATGAAGCTGGCAATACCGATATGAAAGCAACTACAGAGCCTAGTAGTCGCCTCAAATCGAGGATGAAAGAGTAAGGCATTTATTGGATTATAAATATCAAAAGTACTTGCATATTAACTTCAACAGACATCAGGTTTCAGCACTCACATGGATGATGGGCGTTGAAGCTGGGACTATAAGATATGGATTCCCCTCACTGTGGGAACCATCATCAGTTACAAGCACAAAGAAGTAGCATATTATCACCTCACAACCTCTATGATCAACTACTGACTTTCATTATCAAGGTATCGGCATAAAATTACGGGAAGTCTAGTAGTTCGCCCAGAACTCGTGCCTGGTGGCGTTTTAGCAGATGTAAGTGAGCAAAGAGTGCCACTTAGAATGACGGTAATCGCTAAATATAGTTTAGGAGATGGGGCTGGGCAAAACCCTTAGCATGTTGGCTTTAATATGCTCATCTTTGGACGACATGGAGTGCCAGAATTCTGAAAGCGGAGAGATGCTACCCAAACAATCCTGGACAACGCTCATCGTCACGCCAAAGACAGGTCAGCAATATTGTGTTTTAGCCATTCTCTATCCGCATGCTGACTTCTCAGTAGCCATACATACCTGGCAAAGACAGTGCGCAAGGTTTGTTAGTTATTCATATTTAGTTTATAACTATTAACAGAATCCAATCCAGTCACATTCATCACGGAAAGATAAAAACTGCAGTATATCTTGGCCCAGGACGAAAAAGGTTGCGCGACGAACTCCAAAGCTCAGATATAATTTTCACCACTTACGAAACGATGAGGCGAGATTGGGTAGAGAAAGGTCCTTTATTTACCCATTCATGGCATCGTGTTGTTCTTGATGAAGGCATGTATAAACATAGAGGCATCATCGCGCTATAAATGGATTTTTTGCTAACACTTCAATGTTAGCACACCATATCAGGACTAGGAACACGCAAACCTTTGAAGCTGCATGCGAGATCCAGGCTTGGCGCCGATGGTGCTTAACCGGGACACCGATCCATAATTCTATTGACGATTTTGCAGCACTTTTGAGCTTTGTTCATGTGCCGTTGTTTATGAATAAGAAGATATTTGACTTTTGGATAACAACGCAAATTAAAGGAAAAAGCTCATACGGTCTTGTGACAAACCGTACACTAGATAATTAGTATAGGGTAGATTCCCAAGGGATAAACCTAGTAAATGATTCTGGGTTTATGTTAGCGGAGCGGTTAGGAAACTTAATAAGTAATATAGGTAATAGTAAATAATATTACTAGATGGTAGAAGTGTAAAGCGTGTTATAATCTTAATTTTATGTTAATAATTAGCTATTTAAGATTATCTTTAAGTAAGTGTAAGAAGTGTATATATATCCTGTTATTTACTAGTATTTACTTTTCTAAAGTAAATATTCTTTATATTAGAAATTTATTTACTAGTATTTACTTTCTTAAAGTAAATATAATTCTAATTAATTATATTAGCTAAAGGTTTCTTTATTATATATATCCTATAGGTTTATTTATTATAACTATAAGTTATTAAGTTATAATATAATACTCCCCTTCTATTAGTTTTATCCCTAAGGCCTAGCCTGCTATTTATAAGTAAGTCTAAGCCCTTAGTTATATTAAGTAAGTAACTTTCTTTTATTATTATTATTATACTTAATTATATTAAAAAGTTAAAGGTGCTATTAAAGTTATATTCTATTACTTATTATTATTCTTAATTAAATTTTATTTATTTATTTAGTTTTAAGGTAGTGTCTTATATATAATATTTAAATAAGAAAATTTATTATATAATAGTTAAAGGTATTAATAATTACACTTATTATTATAGCTTAGTGTTATAAACCAACCACACAAGGATCCTTTTGGTATATACCTTCGGCAATACACCGGAAGGCCATAACTAATTAGGGTGTGGGACTCCCTCTCTTAGTAGGATATATACCTACTTATAAGATAAGAACATAGCTCTAGGAGTGTATTCTCATTAGGTACTATAAGACTTACACTAGTAATAACCATGGAATAACTTACTATATAAGAACTGTTTATTACACTTATTAAATAGAACTTAAATAGTTAATTATTAACATAATGTAATGAACTATACACTAGATAGTTAGTATAAGGTAGATTCCCAAGGGATAAACCTAGTAGATAATTCTGGGTTTATATTAGCAAAGCGGTTAGGAAACCTAATAAGTAATATAGGCAATAGTAAATAATATTACTAAATAGTAAAAGTGCAGAGCATGTTATAATTTTAATTTTATATTAACAACTGGCTATTTAAGTTATTTAAATAAGTATAAAAAAGTAAACTTATATATCTAGTTGATCTAGGCAGGATCTATAAAAGATTATTAAATCTATAGTTAAATCTAGAGGAATTCTCTAGATCCTCTAGGGATCTAGGAAATGTTACTAGATCTAGTTTTTATTAGTTAAGTTAATCCTTAGTTAATCTAGGGCAACCTACCCAGGGCCCCTATAGTTACAACTATAAAGGTTAGGTTATAATATAATGTCCCCCTCCTGTTAGTCTTGTCCTTAAGACCTTATTTTATCTAGGGTATATAAATACCTACCCTTTATTCTTAGTTTCTATAAATAGTTTCTTTTTCTTCCTTATCTTATTACAGTTACTAATTATAACAGGTGTTTAGAAAAAATAACATTACCCTAAGACTAAGTGTTATAATATTCTATTAAAAGTGATTTTATCTTATTTTATTATAATAGCATACTGCATTTATTATTTTAATAAGAAAAAATAAAACTTCTCTAAATGTTAAATATCTAAAACTAATTCTTCTTAGTGTACTAAGTATATAGTTAATAATTAACTGCAATATAATACGCATCCTTTAATACCTTAGTAACTTTAGTGTATTACTTTACTTTATGCTTATTTAAAGGATACCCTTAAGGCGGCAGAGGAAGAGTGTTAAGTAATAGATGCTAAAATTGCGTATTTTTGTAAGGAAAAGCGGTAATGGATGGAGAAAATGGCTTATGCTATTGCGCAAGGGATTGATAATTTGGAGGAGTTAAATTGGGTTAAGCGCAAGAAGGCGGAGGTTACTTATTAGGCTGCCTTGCTAGCGCCTAATTCTAAGGCCGGCCTATCCTATTTTATTAATACTGTTAATTAGTCCAAGTTTAAATTAGACCTATTATTATTTTTATCCTTAGAGACTAATAAAATTCCTATAGGATTATCTAGGTGTTCCTTTTAAGTTCTTATTCTAGGACCCATGAGTTTTTATTATTATTATATCCTTTTTATTTAGCAAGGTACTTTCTTTCTTTTATTATTTTATTTATTTATATATAAGTTAGTTTTTTAATTTTATATTCTTTCTTAATATCTTAGATAATAATTTTATTTATAATTAGCTTACTTGTCTTTTTATCCACTAGTGCTTTTTTAAGTAGTAATATATAAAAGACAGCTGTTTTAAGCTGCATATTATTAAGTAAGTCTAATTTATAGTTAACTTCGCCAATTTTCTTTAAGATCCTAAAAGGTCTAAGTTTTCTAAAGTCTAATTTATCACTTAGCTTATTTATTCTAATATTTAGCAATTTTTTATTATATAAATGTTATAACAGGTAGATTATATCTTCCTCCTAAAGGGTTAGTTCTTTAATTCTTATATAATCTATATATTCTTTTAAGTGTTGTTTAAAGAATTTAAGTTGGATTTTAAGTTCTTCCTGTAATTAGATTATATTTTTTACAAGAATATGTATATTATTTGCATTTAGTTTATTGCAAGGTGGTCTATAGGCTTCTAGTGTAAACCTATAGTTAGTGTAGAATAGTGTGACTCCTGTGGTTTCTATTATGGAGCTATTATATTATATTTATGCAATTAGTAGCATCTTAACCTAGTTGTCTTGCTGGAGATTAATATAATATTATAGGTATGCTTTAATAACTTAATTTATCTGTTTTATTTATTTATTTGTTTATGGATAGAACATGGTGCTTAGTTTATAATAAGTTTTAAGTTTTACTATTAATTCTTGCTAGAATTTAAATGCAAAGGTACTTTCTTTATTTAATATAATTTCTTTTAGTATTTTATATTTAGTAAATATATATCTTATATAAAAATACGCTAGGTTCTTTACTATATATACTTTCTTATGTAGTAAGAAGTATACTTACTTTAAGAGTTTGTTTATAATAATAAAGATATTATTAAAGTGTTTTTTTATTAATAAATCTCTTAACTTAAGTAAGTTAGTAATATAATTAAATGTAATAGTATGCTAATTCCTTTCTAGAACTAGGATTAGTTATAATGTTTTATATAGCTAGTGCCTTTTATCTTTTATTTTTTTATATATATTGTATTTCTTAATAACTTTTAAAATTTTATTTTTTATTCCTAGAAATTTATAATAGTATATAGCATGGTTTTATGTTATTTAGATACTATAGTGTGCTGCTGTAATTATGCTGTAATATAAATCTTAGATTGCTTTTAGTTATAATTCCAGTGGTACCTAGATTTTCTCTTCCTATTTTAGTAATCCTTCTTTAATAGTTACTTCTTCCAGGAGTTCTTTTAGATTTATATTTACTATATATTCCCTTATTTTATTAAGGATAGGGTTATATTCTTTTATAATAAATAGAGTGTTAATTTGTATTTATTTATAGTGGCCTTTATAATTTTTTCTTAGAATCTGGGCTTAGACTTCTGGAATTTCCTTAAAGTGTTCTTTTTTCCTGCTTAGGGCGTCTGCTTATTTATTAGTAATGCTATTATAGTAAATAAGTTTATAATTAAAGTCTAAAAGTGTCTTAAAGTACTATGTTTATTATACGGAGAGTTTTTGAGTTTTAGTAAAATATATAATATTATAGTAATTGGTGTAAACCTTAACCTTGTACTTGCTTCCTAAATAGTAGTATTGCTATTCTTTAAATGCTTTAAGAATTACCATGAATTCTTTATTGTAGATGGGGTATCTTAATTCTAGTCTATGCAGTTTTTATAAGAAGAATGCTACTAGATGATTTTTCCTATTTTTGTTTTTTTAAATTAGTACTCCTCTAATAGTAAAGTCTAATAAGTTGGTTTTAATTTCTAATGGTTTATTGGGATTGTATATAATAAGTACAGGTTTACTAAAGAGTGTGTTTTTGTCACGACCCAACAACACTTGGTCGCACTAGCAGGCCTCGGAAAGGATATACTATGTTCTAAATGACCAACTAGAAGAAAGTAATTACTACACTACAAGTAATCACTCCTGCGCTTACTAACACTATCTTGGTGATTACTATAGTAATTACCACTACAACCATAATTATGCATAAATAGACTGGATATATAAGTTTACTTTTTTACACTTATTTAAATAACTTAAATAGCTAGTTATTAACATAGAATTAAGATTACAACATGCTTTGCACTTCTACTATCTAGTGATATTATTTACTATTACCTATATTACTTATTAAGTTTCTTAACTGCTCTGCTAATATAAACCTAGAACTAAACTCTAGGTTTATCCCTTAGGAATCCCTTATATTATTAACTATCTAGTGTATAATTTATTATATGTTAATAACTCTTATTTAGATAGTTACTAGATCTTATGGGTAATATAGAAATAAGAATATAAATGCTAACCTTTAGCATCCTAGATAATAACACTAATTATAAGAGTTAAGCTTTAAGTAATTACTAGTTAAATAGTATTATTAAGTTTAAAAATATATTAGTAAAAATAGCCTATAATTAGTAGAATATCTTAATAAAAGCTCTTAAATAAGAATATAAATAGCATAAGTAATAAGAATAAAGCACTAGAACTTATATAGAAAATATAGAATATATAATTTAAGATTTATATGCGCAGTGTCTTATAGACTAATAAACTATTATATAGTATACGTAAACTATTAATAACTTATAGTAATAGCTTAATAACCTACTAGTAGTAGCGCCCTAGGTGGCCCCTGCTATAGCACCTATTATAGCACCTATAATAGCGCTAGTAATCCCTATAAATAATAAACTAAAACTAGGAAAAGTCCTAAAAATTAAATAGCTAGAAAAGTTTAATAAAAACACTACTAAACTTTATTAATTCCTTAATAAATTATAAACCTACTTTAAGTATTATTATCTAAGGATATTCCTAGAAGATAATTTAAAAAAAAGAATCTAATATATAAGAATATACACTAAAAATATAATAGCTAATTAGTTTAAAATACTCTTTAAGAATAAGAAAAATAACCTAGCTTAGTAAAGTAAACTTATAAAGGAAGTCTTTAAGGGTTATAAAAACCTTAAAGAATAACTAAAAAAATCTTTTAGAATTACTAATAAAGCTTAAGAAGTAAAAAAGAAACTTTAAAACCTTAAATAAAAAGGACTATATTATAAACACACTTTAACCTTTATTTAACTGCTTAATAAAGTTAACTGGACTAAGGAATTAAAAAAGGAAATATACTACTATAGTTTAAAGTTAAAAGTTAAAGATAAAATTTATAAAACTAACTAATAAAAAACTATATTTACTATATTTACTTAAGAAGCTATTATAATTAATAATTAATAATAAGAAAGGAAGTAAAAATAAAAGAATAAAAAAAATAGCTAAACTATAAGATATTAACCTTAGGTTAACTAAGGAAAGAAATAAGAAGATTATATTACTAAAGATAATAGAACTTGACTAGGAAGAATAAATATTAAGACCTTAAACTATAGGAAGTTTAATAAAACCTGTAATACTTATAATAAGAAAGGCTATAAGGAAGTAAACTGCTAATCTAAAATAACCTATGGATTCTATAGTAAGAAAGGCTATAATAAAAGCTATTATTATATAAAAAAAAATAAAAAAAAATCTAAGACTATTAAAGATAAGGTTTAGATAAATATTATTATAGAAGTCTTATATAATTACCTAAGCTAGATAACTTACTATAATAACTTATATCTTATATATAAGAGCAGTAAGAATAAATTAGGATACTATCCTAAGAAAACATAAGCTAAGAAAACCTATAAGATAGTAAAAATTAATACTCTTAATTTCTGCAACTAAGTCCTAAGCAAGAAGAAAGACTTAAACTAGGACAAGGACTATAAGTATTATAAAGCTTATAAACTATAATATAAATGCAAGATTAAAACCCTTAAGTTATAAGATATTTATAACTATAACATTTACTATTCTTAAAACCTAGATTATAAATATTAAGGATGCCCTAACTATAGATTTATAAAAGGATTCTAGTATAATTGCAAAAGCAAATAGCATAGAAATATAAAAGCCATATATAAACTCTTTAAAAAAGAAGATAGACTAGCCTAAGAATACCTTAAAAAATAATATGAAAAATATAAGTAAATAGAATATAGTTATAAAGAACTCTTAAATAAAGAAACTAGTAAAAATAAAATTATTTATAATAAAAGCAGAAGAATTAATAAAAATATATATCCCTTTATAAAATATAAAAACCTTTATAAATATAAACTTTATAAATCCCAGGATCTTAACTATAACTATAATAAATGCAGTATCTATAGCTTATAGGACTTATAATATAACTATAGTAAAGTCTTAAATGCCTTAGCTAAGGAATATTACTAATAGGAAGAATAATAATAGTATTTAAAGGAACACCCCCTAGTATAAAAATATTTTATTAATTATAATCTATTATATATTATCCTATTAAAATCCTATTATTTATTAGATAATAGGTGTGTAAAAAGCCTAAGATTTAATAAATATTATGGAAATAATAATTAGATGCTATATAATACTTTATATTATAAAACATATGCCCTTAATAAACTTAAAGACTAGTATAAAATATAAGACTATTATTTATAGAATTTATAATACTAAAAGAATTACTTTCTTAACTATAATATATGGGATTACCTAAAATACTAGTAAGAAAAGAATTAGTTTTATTAAATAACCTAAAGACTAATATAAAAAGGCTATAACTTTAAAACCTATATTAATAATAAATAAAGGAATAAAGCCTTAATTAAAAGATACTATTATATAATCTAGGATTAAAACTAAGACTTAAAATACTAATAGTATATAAAATACTAAAATATTATATAGAACTAAACTTATTTAGATAATATTTAAATTAATTTAATTAAATATAATAATAGGAAACTACTAGTTAAAGGGTATATTAATTAGCAACTAGTTATAATTTATATAAATAGTAATGCAAATTATAATCTTATTACTCTTAACTTAATAGCTAAACTCTAGCTATTAAGTACTACTAAGAAACTACTATCTTATATTTTAAGTATTATATATTTAAAATATAAAATAATTATTAAATATAAGATTAATTACCTTCCCTTAATAATTGCTAGATGCCTTAAGGATATTAAGTGTAATATTATAAGCCTTAACACTTATGATATTATACTAAGACACCTATAGTTAAAATAAAGTAACTTACTAATTAATTAAAAAATAAAATAAATACTTTAGGAAGAAGATATTACTTAAGAGCTGTAACTAAGCTATAAAAAGGGCAAGGAAGGTAAAAACGCGCCTTTAGACCTAAAAATAAAATCTCCTATATAATAAAATAAAGAAAAAATAGGGAAAAGAATAAAACCTAAGAGAAAAGTTAAATTTAATATAGGAAAATTACTAGTATTACTATAGTATAACTATAAAAGAGTTAAAGGAGAATAAGTATATATTAATTAAGTTATTATATAAGTTAAAATAAAATTATAAGCTTTAAATAAAGTATTATTAAAAGCAAGGGAAAAAAAGAAAAATAAAAAATTAAAAGATATTCTTTAAAAAGCACCTTAGTAATACTAAAGAAAGTATAAAAAACTATTTAACCTAATATTAGAAATAGTATAATTACTTTACTTATAATAGGATTACTGTATAAATCTTATAAATAGAAAAATAATAAAGTTCTTTTTAATTTATAACCTTAGTAAAGTAGAACTTAAAATACTTTAAAAATAAATATAAGAATAGCTAGAAAAAGGATATATTAGATTATTTATCTTATAAGCTAAATACCTTATTATATTTATATTAAAGAAAAATAGGAAACTTAAATTAGTTATTAACTATAAACAGCTAAATAAGATTATTATTAAGAATTAAATCCTATTATTATTTATTATAGAAATTTAAGACTGCTTAACTAGTGTAAATTAGTTTACTACCTTAGACCTTAAGGGAGTATATAACCTAATTTATATTTATAAAGGGGATAAATAGAAAATAGCGTTTAAAACATGCTATAGATTATTTAAATGTTTAGTAATACTATTTAGGCTAACTAATATACTAGTAACCTTTTAATAAATAATTAACTATATATTATAGATATATATTAATAACTTTATAATTATATACCTTAATAATATTCTTATCTTCTTAAAAACCCTTAAAAAACATAAGGAATATATTTATAAGGTACTATAAATACTATAAGATATTAATCTGCTAGTAGAACTTAAAAAATATAGCTTTTATATTTAAAAAGTTAAATTCCTAGGACACCTAATTTTACTAGGATAAGTCTAAATAAACTTAGATAAGCTAAAAGTAATATAAAAATAAAAGCTACTTAATATAAGAAAGGGTATATAAAGCTTCCTAGGTCTAGTAAACTATTATTAATAGTTTATTAGGAATTATAGTAAAATTACTAAACTACTTATAGATGCTACTTAACTTAAAGAAGATAAAAAAGGCAAGAAGAAATAAAAAGACAAGGAACTTATATATTAATCTAAAATAAAGGAAGTATTTAAATAACTTAAAAACACACTCCTTAGTGAACCTATACTTATTATATATAATTCTAATAAACTATTAGAGATTAAAACTAATTTATTAGACTTTACTATTAGGGGAATACTAATATAAAAAGATAAAAATAGGAAAAACTATCTAGTAGTATTTTTTTTATAAAAACTATATAAACTAGAGCTAAGATACCCTATTTATAATAAGGAATTTATAGTAATTCTTAAAGTATTTAAAGAATGAAGATATTATTGTTTAGGAAGTAAGTATAAGGTTAAGGTTTATATTAACTACTGTAATATTATATACTTTACTAAAACTTAGAAACTCTTTATATAATAAATATAGTACTTTAAGATACTTTTAGACTTTAATTATAAACTTATTTACTGTAATAGCACTGCTAATAAATAAGTAGATGCCTTAAGTAGGAAAAAAGAATACTTTAAAGAAATTCTAGAAGTTTAAGCCTAGATTTTAAGAAAGAATTATAAAGGAAATTATAAATAAATATAAATTAATACCTTATTTATTATAAAAGAATATAACCCTATACTTAATAAAATAAGGGAATATGTATTAAATATAGAACTAGATAAACTTCTTAAAGAAATAACTATTAAAGAAGGATTACTAAAATAGGAAGGAAAAATCTAGGTACTACTGGAATTATAACTAAAGGTAATTTAGGATTTATATTATAGTATAATTGTAGTAGTATACTATGGCATTTAAATAATATGGAATTATGCTATATAATATTATAAATTTCTAGGAATAAAAAATAAAATCTTAGAAGTTATTAAAAAATATAATATATATAAGAAGATAAAGAATAAAAGGTATTAGCTATATAAAATACTATAACTAATCCTAGTTCTAGAAAGGAATTAGCATACTATTATATTTAACTATATTACTAACTTACCTAAGTTAAGAGACCTATTAATAGGAAAATACTTTAATAGTATCTTTATTATTATAAATAAACTCTTAAAGTAAGTATATTTCTTACTATATAAGAAAGCGTATATAGTAGAGAACTTAGTGTATTTTTATATAAGATATATATTTGTAAAATATGGAATACTAAAAGAAATTATATTAGATAAAGGAAGTACTTTTATATTTAAATTTTAGTAAGAATTAATAGCTAAATTTAAAACTTATTATAAGCTAAGTATTGCGTTCTACTTATAAATAAATAAATAAATAAAATAGATAAATTAAGTTATTAAAGTATACTTATAATATTATATAAATCTTTAGTAAAATAACTAGGTTAAGATATTACTAATTGCATAAATGTAATATAATAGCTTTATAATAAAAACTATAGGAGTTATATTATTTTACACTAACTATGGGTTTATACTAGAAGCCTATAGACTACTTTGTGATAGATTAAATGCGGATAATATATATATTTTTATAGAAGATATAATCTAATTATAGGAAGAATTTAAAGTTTAACTTAAATTCTTTAAATAACACTTAAAAGAATATATAGATTATATAAAGATTAAGGGACTAACCCTTTAGGAGGGAGATATAGTTTACTTATTATAATATTTATATAATAAAAAACTGCTAAATATTAAAATAAATAAGCTAAGTAATAAATTAAATTTTAGAAAACTTAGACTATTTAAAATTCTAAAGAAAATTAGTAAAGTTAACTATAAGCTAAACTTACTTAATAATATAAGATTAAAAACAGCTGTCTTTTATATATTACTACTTAAAAAAGCACTAGTGGATAAAGAAATAGGTAAACTAATTATAAATAAAATAATAGTCTAAGATATTAAAAAAAGAATATAAAATTAAAAAAATACTTACTATATACTAAAACCTAGAAATAAATAATATAAAGTACCTAGTTAAATAAAAGGAATACCTAGAAATAAAAAACTTATAGGAACCTAAAGAAAACTTTAATTCCTATATGCTAATAATAAAGTTTCTTTAGTCTTTAGGAATAATAAAGAAGGGTTAAGTAAGAAATTAGAATTAAGAAGATCTACCCTCTGGTAGTTTTATATAATAGAAAGAACCTTTAACTCTTGCCGCTTAATATCCTTAAGCTTATTTAATAAGCTTAGGCTATACTATATTATCTTCTTACCCTTAGTATAAAGCTGCTATTTCTAATAATGCAACTGCTTTAAATAATCTAAAGCCTTATCTATTTTAGCCTAAGCCTTATAAAGAGCTTTACAACGCTATAATAATAAAAGTTCAGCTAACTCTTTAGCTAAATCTAAATAATAAGACTTTAAAATAATATAAGATATTATAAATTAATATAAAACTTTATTATAATAAAAATAAGAACTTATAAGAATTAAGAGCTACTCCTTAACTATTATATAAGCAATTAGCCCTTATATATTTACTATACTTTAAAGAGTAATGCTCTGCTATTTAATAGTAAAGCCCCTTAAATAAGTAATAAGAATAAGATATAATATTAAAACCCTTAATAGCAACTAAATCTGCTAAATAATAATAATAAAGGGTTAAAAGGGAAGCTGGAGAAAGAAGGTTAGATATTATATTAATAAGAATTTAAGGAAAAAAGAAGGGAGATATACTAATAGGAATAAAATAACCTAGTTATAGGCCTTAAAGACAAGACTAATAAGAAGGGAGCATTATATTATAACCTAATAACACTTGGTTATATTAGTAGGCCTTAGAAAGGATATACTATATTCTAAATAACTAACTAAAAGGAAGTGATTACTGTACTATAAGTAATTACTCCTGCACTTACTAATACTATCTTAGTAATTACTATAGTAATTACTACTATAACTATAATTATATATAAATAGACTGGATATATAAGTTTGCTTTTTTATACTTATTTAAATAACTTAAATAGCTAGTTGTTAATATAAAATTAAGATTACAATATGCTTTGCACTTCTACTATCTGGTGATATTATTTACTATTGCTTATATTACCTATTAAGTTTCCTAACTGCTCTGCTAATATAAACCTGGAACTAAACTCTAGGTTTATCCCTTGGGAATCCCTTGTATTACTAACTATCTAGTGTATAGTTTGTTATAGTTTTTGAGTTGTTTAAACGCTGCCTTTATTTCTGGTTTATATATAAGTTTCCTATCTTTTAGTTTCTTTTTGCCTTTTTTATCTTCTTTAAGTTAAGTAGCATTAGTAAGTGGCTTAGTGATTTTACTATAGTTTTTAATAAACCTTTAGTAGTAGTTTACTAAGCCTAAGAAGCTTTATATTTCTTTTTAGGTTTTTAGTAGTTCTTATTCTTGGATTACTTTAAGCTTATTAGGATTTATTTAGACTTATCCTAGTAAGATTAGGTGTCCTAGGAATTTAACTTTTTAGATGTAAAAGCTATATTTTTTAAGTTCTACTAGTAAATTAGCGTCTTATAGTGTTTATAGTACCTTATGGATGTGTTCCTTATATTCTTTAAGGGTTTTTAAGAAGATAAGGATATTATTAAGGTATATAATTATAAAGTTGTTAATATATATTTATAGTATATAATTAATTATTTATTAAAAGGTTGCTGGTGTGTTAGTTAGCCTAAATAGTATTACTAAATATTTAAATAATCCATAGTGTGTTCTAAATGCTATTTTCTATTTATCCCTTTTGCGGATATGAATTAGGTTATATACTCCCTTAAGGTCTAAGGCAGTAAACTAATTTACATTAGTTAGGCAGTCTTAAATTTCTATAATAAGTGGTAATAGGGTTTAATTCTTAATAGTAATCTTATTTAGCTATTTATAGTTAATAACTAGTTTAAGTTTCCTATTTTTCTTTAGTATAAATATAATAGGGTATTTAGCTAGTAAAGTAAATAGCCTAATATATTTTTTTTCTAGCTGTTCTTATATTTATTCCTAAAGTATTTTAAGTTTTACTTTACTAAGGTTATAGATTAGAAAGAACTTTATTATTTTTCTATCTATAAGATTTATATAGTAATCTTATTATAAGTGGAGTGGCTATACTATTTCTAGTGTTAGGCTAAATAGTTTTTTATATTTCCTTTAGTATTATTAAGGTGCTTTTTAAAGAATATTTTCTAGTTTTTTATTTTTCTTTTTTTCTTTTACTTTTAATAATACTTTATCTAAGGCTTATAACTTTATTTTAACTTATATAATAACTTAGTTAATGTATACTTATTCTCCTTTAACTCTTCTATGGTTATATTATAGTAATACTAGTAATTTTTCTATATTAAATCTAATTTTTCTTTTAGGTTTTATTCTCTTTTTTTATATTTTCTTTATTTTATTATATAAGAGATTTTATTTTTAGGTCTAAAGGCGCGTCTTTACCTTCCTTGCCCTCTCTATAGCTTAATTATAGCTCCTAGGTAATATCTTTTTCTTAAAGTATTTATTTTATTTTCTAGTTAATTAGTAAGTTACTTTATTTTAACTATAGATGTCCTAATATAATATTACAGGTGTTAAAGCTTATAATATTACACTTAATATCCTTAAGGCATCTAGTAATTATTAAGGGAAGGTAATTAATCTTATATTTAATAACTATTTTATATTCTAGATGTATAATGCTTAAAATATAGGATGGTAGTTTCTTAGTAGTATTTAGTAGCTAGAGTTCTATTACTAAGTTAGGAATAATAAAGTTGCAATTTGCACTATTATTTATATAAATTATAACTAGTTATTAGTTAATATACCCTTTAACTAATAGTTTTTTATTATTATATTTAATTATATTAATTTAGATATTATTTAAATAGGTTTAGTCCCTTATAATATTTTAATATTTTATATATTATTTGTATTTTAGATTTTAGTTTTAATCCTAGATTATATAGTAATATCTTTTAATTAGGGCTTTATTTCCTTTCCTGCTATTAATATAGGTTCTAAGGTTATAGCCTTTTTATATTAGCCTTTAGGTAGTCTAATAATACTAGTTCTTTTCTTACTAGTGTTTTAAATAGTCTTATATATTATAGTTAAGGAAGTAATTTATCTAGTATTTTAAATTTTATAAGTAGTAATTTTATATTTTATGCTAATCTTTAAGTTTATTAAAAGCATATGTTTTATAATATAAAGTATTATATAATATTTAATTATTATTTTTATAGTATTTATTAAATCTTAGGCTTTTTATATACTTATTATTTAATAGGTAATAGGATTTTAGCAGGATAATATGTAATAGGTTATAGTTAATAAGATATTTTTATATTAAAGGGTGTTCCTTTAGGTACTATTATTATTCTTCTTATTAATAATATTCCTTAACTAGGGCGTCTAAGACTTTACTATAATTATATTATAAGTCCTATAAGCTATAGGTGTTATATTTATTATAGTTATAATTAAGGTCTTAGAATTTATAAAGTTTATATTTATAAAGGTTTTTATATTTGGTAAAGGGATATGTATTTTTATTAATTCTTTTACTTTTGTTATAGATAATTTTATTTTTATTAGTTTCTTTATTTAAGAGTTCCTTGTAATTATATCCTATTTACTTATATTTTTTATATTGTTTTTTAAGGTATTCCTAGGCTAATTTATCTTCTTTTTTTAAAAAGTTTATATATAGCTTTTATGTTTTTATGCTATTTGCTTTTATAATTATGCTAGAATTCTTTTATAAATCTATAGTTAAGGTATTTTTAATATTTATAGTTTAGGTTTTAAGAATAATAAATATTATAGTTATAGATGTCTTATAACTTAAGGGTTTTAACCTTATATTTGTGTTATAGTTTATAAGCTTTATAATACTTATAGTTCTTATCCTAGTTTAAGTTTTTCTTTTTGCTTAGGACTTAGTTATAGAAATTAAAAGTATTAATTTTTACTGTCTTATAGGTTTTCTTAGCTTATGTTTTCTTAGGATAGTATCCTAATTTATTTTTACTACTCTTATATATAAGGTATAAGTTATTATAGTAAGCTGTTTAGCTTAGGTAGTTATATAGGACTTTTATAATAATATTTATTTAAATCTTATTTTTAGTAGTCTTAGATTTTTTTCTGTTTTTTTTTATATAATAATGGTTTTTATTATAGCCCTTCTTACTATAGAATCTATAGGTTATTTTGGATTAGCAGTCTGCTTTCTTATAGCCTTTTTTACCGCAAGTGTTATAGGTTCTATTAAACTTCCTGTGGTTTAGGGTGTTAATATTTATTCTTCCTAGTTAAGTTCTATTATTTTTAATAATATAGTTTTCTTATTTCTTTCCTTAGTTAGCCTAAGGTTAGTGTCTTATAGTTTAGCTATTTTTTTTATCCTTTTATTCCTACTTTTTTTTTATTATTAGTTATTAATTATAATAGCTTCTTAGGTAAATATAATAAATATGGTTTTTTATTAATTAATTTTATAAATTTTATTTTTAACTTTTAACTTTAGACTATAGTAGTATATTTCCTTTTTTAATTCCTTAGTCTAGTTAACTTTGCTAAGTAATTAAATAAAGGTTAAAGTGTGTTTATAATATAGTCCTTTTTATTTAAGGTTTTAAAGTTTCTTTTTTGCTTTTTAAGCTTTATTAGTGATTTTAAAGGATCTTTTTTAGTTATTCTTTAAGGTTTTTATAACCCTTAAAGACTTTCTTTATAAGTTTACTTTACTAAGCTAGGTTATTTTTTTTATTCTTAAAGAGTATCTTAAACTAATTAACTGCTATATTTTTAATATATATTCTTATATATTAGATTTTTTTTTTTAAATTATCTTCTAGGAATATCCTTAGATAATAATACTTAAAGTAGGTTTATAGTTTATTAAGGAATTAGTAAAGTTTAATAGTATCTTTATTAAACTTTTCTAGCTATTTAATTTTTAAGACTTTTCCTAGTTCTAGTTTATTATCTATAGGGATTGCTAGTACTATTATAGGTGCTATAGCAAGTGCTATAGCAGGGGCCACCTAGGGTGCTACTATTAGTAGGTTATTAAGCTATTACTATAAGTTATTAATAGTTTATATATGCTATATAATAGTTTATTAGTTTATAAAATGCTATATATATAAATCTTAAATTATATATTTTATATTTTTTATATAAGTTCTAGCGCTTTATTCTTATTACTTATGCTATTTATATTCTTATTTAAGAGCTTTTATTAGGATGTTTTACTAATTATAGGCTATTTCTGCTAATATGTTTTTAAACTTAATAATACTATTTAACTAGTAATTACTTAAAGCTTAACTCTTGTGATTAGTGTTATTATCTAGGATGCTAAAGATTAGCATTTATGTTCTTATTTTTATATTGCCTATAAGGTCTAGTAACTATTTGAATAAGAGTTATTAATATATAATAAATTATATATTAAATAGTTAATATAAGGTAGATTCCTAAGGGATAAACCTAGTAGATAATTCTAGGTTTATATTAGCAGAGTGGTTAAGAAACCTAATAAGTAATATAAGTAATAGTAAATAATATTACTAGATGGTAGAAGTGCAGAGTGTGTTATAATCTTAATTCTATGTTAATAACTAGCTATTTAAGTTATTTAAATAAGCATAGAGAAGTGAACTTATATATTTAGTTAATTTAGGCGGGATTTATAAAAGATTGTTAAATCCATGGTTAGATCTAGAGGAATTCTCTAGATCCTCTGGGGATCTAGGAAATATTACTAGATCTGGTTTTTATTAGTTAGGTTAGTCCTTAGTTAGTCCAGGGCGACCTACCCGGGGCCCCCGTGGTTGCGACCATAAAGGTTGGGTTATGACATAAAGATGCAATAATTGCGTAAAACTCTTATTTATTGACTAAGATAATAATATTAACTATTGTTAAAACTCTATTAGCTTTTGTTGTTACTAAAGTAATTCTTGCTTAGCTTAATGCTCTTTAGCATTTAACCTCTTCTTCTTAAACGCTAGATGTTAAGCTAAGAAGAGTTAAAAAAAAATTCGCTTATTTTAAAACTATAAACTTACCAGCTGCTAAAGAAATACTATTTTTATTGCATATTTAACTTTTATAAGTATACTTTAAATACTTCTAATACCCTAGCGCTATTTTATATAATAAACCATAGGTATTATAAAAAGAATAAGGTATAATAAAAAGTCTAATAGTGTTAATTACTACTATAGCTGCCTTATGGTAGTTAATTAAACTTTTCTAAACCATAGGATAATACTTTAAAATACCACAAGGTATTATAACAAGAAGAAAAGAAGTTGCTTACTGCACTAAGGAAGAAGAATTATAGACCTTATGTACTATTATAGCCTTAAGGATAAGACTAATGGAAGAGGGGCATTATGTTATAAACTAATTACATAAGGATTCTTTTAGTATATACCTTTGGTAATACACTAAAAGGCTATAACTAATTAGGGTGTGGGACTCCCTCTCTTAGTAGGATATATATTTACTTATAAGATAAGAACATAGCTCTAGGAGTGCATTCTTATTAGGTATTATAAGACTTACACTAGTAATAACTATAAAATAACTTACTATATAAGAACTATTTATTACACTTATTAAATAGAACTTAGATAGTTAGTTATTAATATAGCACTTTTAGATAATAATTAAATTAGTTATTTTATAACCTTGTTAGCTATGTGATTATATTACTTATTAGATCTCTTGCATCTCTCTGCTAATATAAACTAACGCCTTAGCTTATAGATTAGGAACCTACCTTATACCTAAGCACAATAGTATAGGTCAGGATATTACACTTAGGTTATTCTTATAATAGTTTATAAGTCCTAATGTTAAGTTATAAGTATTTCTTTTTTTATTTTTTATTTTTATTATTAATTTTTTTTTTTTTTTTTTTTTTTTTTTTTTTAGTTAATTATATTACTAAGGAGCTAAAGCGTTTAAAGCGCTAGGAAGAGCTTGCAGAAAAGGCTCTAGTTAAGTAGCAGAAGAAGCTTAATAAAGCATTAGGTTATTTAATATAGTTACGCAAGCTTTATTATATTCTTTATAATTATAGTATAAAGATAGTAAAGCATAGGTTAAATGCTAAGGAAATAGAAAAAGCTAATTATTATAAGAAAAAAGAGTATTATACTAAACTTATAAGAGTTTAAAATAAAAAGGTGTAAATTTTTTATAAGATTTAGTTTATAAGCAGGGTTAAAATACCTAACCTCTCCTTCTTTAAGTTAAACTTATTATTATTTCTATTCCTAGGGACTAGTAATATTTCCATAGGATTATCTAGGTATTTCTCTTAAGTTCTTATTTTAAGACTTATAAGTTTTTATTATTATTATATTCTTTTTTATTTAGTAAAATATTTTTTTTCTTTTATTATTTTATTTATTTATATATAAGTTAATTTTTTAATTTTATATTTTTCCTTAATATCTTAAATAATAATTTTATTTATAATTAGCTTACTTATTTTTTTATCTACTAGTGCTTTTTTAAGTAGTAATATATAAAAGATAGCTATTTTAAGCTATATATTATTAAGTAAGTTTAATTTATAATTAACTTTATTAATTTTCTTTAAGATCTTAAAAGATTTAAGTTTTCTAAAGTTTAATTTATTACTTAGCCTATTTATTTTAATATTTAATAGTTTTTTATTATATAAATATTATAGTAAATAAATTATATTTCCCTTCTAAAGGGTTAGTCCCTTAATTCTTATATAATTTATATATTCTTTTAAGTATTATTTAAAGAATTTAAATTAAACTTTAAGTTCTTCTTATAATTAGATTATATCTTCTATAAGAATATATATATTATCCACATTTAGTCTATTACAAGGTAGTCTATAGGCTTCTAGTGTAAACCTATAGTTAATATAAAATAATATAACTCCTATAGTTTATATTATAAAGCTATTATATTATATTTATATAATTAGTAATATCTTAACCTAGTTATTTTACTAAAGATTAATATAATATTATAAGTATACTTTAATAATTTAATTTATTTATTTTATTTATTTATTTATTTATAAGTAGAATATAATACTTAGCTTATAATAGGTTTTAAGTTTAATTATTAATTTTTATTAAAATTTAAATATAAAAGTACTTTTTTTATTTAATATAATTTCTTTTAGTATTTTATATTTTATAAATATATATCTTATATAAAAATATACTAAGTTTTTTATTATATATACTTTCTTATATAATAAAAAGTATATTTACTTTAAGAGTTTATTTATAATAATAAAGATATTATTAAAGTATTTTCTTATTAATAAATCTCTTAATTTAAGTAAGTTAATAATATAATTAAATATAATAATATACTAATTTTTTTTAAAACTAGGATTAATTATAGTATTTTATATAGCTAATATCTTTTATTTTTTATTTTTTTATATATATTATATTTTTTAATAACTTCTAAGATTTTATTTTTTATTCTTAGAAATTTATAATAATATATTATATAATTTTATATTATTTTAATACTATAGTATACTATTATAATTATACTATAATATAAATCCTAAATTACTTTTAATTATAATTTTAATAGTACTTAAATCTTTTCTTCTTACTTTAATAAACCTTCTTTAATAATTATTTCTTTTAAGAGTTTATTTAATTTTATAATTATAATATATTCTCTTATTTTATTAAAAATAGGGTTATATTCTTTTATAATAAATAAAGTATTAATTTATATTTATTTATAATTTCTTTTATAATTTTTTCTAAGAATTTAAGCTTTAATTTCTAGGATTTCTTTAAAATATTTCTCTTTTTTACTTAATATATTTACTTTTTTTATTAATAATACTTTTATAATAAGTAAGCTTATAATTAAAATTTAATAATATTTTAAAATAGTAGGTTTAATATATAAAAAGCTTTTAAGTTTTAGTAAAATATATAATATTATAATAATCTATATATATCTTAACCTTATACTTACTTTTTAAGTAGTAGTATTACTATTTTTTAAATACTTTAAGAATTATTATAAATTCTTTATTATAAATAAGATATTTTAACTTTAGTTTATATAGTTTTTATAAGAAAAATATTATTAAATAGTTTTTCCCTTTTTTATTTTTTTATATTAATACTTCTTTAATAGTAAAGTTTAATAAATTAATTTTAATTTTTAATAATTTATTAGGATTATATATAATAAGTATAGGTTTACTAAAAAGTATATTCTTAAGTTATTTAAATACTTTTTTTATCTTAGGTTTATATATAAGTTTCTTATCTTTTAGTTTTTTCTTACTTTTTTTATTCTTTTTAAGTTAAGTAATATTAATAAAAGGCTTAGTAATTTTACTATAATTCCTAATAAACCTTTAGTAGTAGTTTACTAGGCCTAAAAAGCTTTATATTCCTTTTCTTATTTCTAGGAATTCCTAGTCTTAGATTACCTTAAGCTTATTTAAGTTTATTTAAACTTAACCTAGTAAGATTAAGTGTTCTAGGAATTTAACTTTTTAAATATAAAAATAATATTTTTTAAGTTTTATTAAAAGATTAGTGTCTTATAATATTTATAATACTTAATAAATATATTTCTTATATTTTTTAAGGGTTTTTAAGAAAATAAGAATATTATTAAGGTATATAATAATAAAGTTATTAATATATATTTATAATATATAATTAATTATTTATTAAAATATTACTAATATATTAATAAGCTTAAATAATATAACTAGGTATTTAAATAATTTATAGTATATTTTAAACACTATTTTTTATTTATCCCCTTTATAAATGCAAATTAGGTTATATACTCTCTTAAAGTCTAAGGTAGTAAACTAATTTATATTAGTTAAGTAGTTTTATATTTTTATAATAAGTAATAATAGGGTTTAATCTTTAATAGTAATCTTATTTAGCTATTTATTATTATAACCCAATAACTTATGGTTATGATAATAGGCCTATAGGGTAGATGAAACCAGATTAACTTAAGACTAGGTAACTAATTATAACCAGATTAAGAATTAACTTCTTAATTTACTATAAGATTAATAAAATAAATAATAATCCTTAACTAGATTAAGGAATATTCTCTTAATCCTATTTAAACTAACTAAATATATAAGTTTACTTTTTTATACTTATTTAAATAACTTAAATAGCTAGTTATTAATATAAAATTAAGATTATAATATACTTTACACTACTTATACTTTAGTAATATTTATTTACTATTATTTATATTACTTATTAGGTTTTTTAACTACTTTACTAATATAAACTTAAAATTATTTACTAGGTTTATCCCTTAGGAATTTACCTTATACTAACTATCTAGTATATAATTTATTATATATTAATAACTTTTATTTAAATAGTTATTAAACCTATAGGTAATATTATAATAATAGCTAATATTTAACTATTAATAAACCTAATAAACTAGAATCCCTTTACTAACTTATAATAAGTACTACTACTAATACTTACCCTAAAATAGTAAGTAATTAATACTTTTTTTATATATATTAAGGCCCTAGAGAAATTAGTAAATAAATAAAAAACTACTATTAAAGAATAAAAAAAATAATTAAATACTTATTATACTAAGAAAAAAGAAAAAATTATTTAACTTAAGCGCCCTAATAACTATAATAAAAACCCTATTAATAAGGAAAAATACTTTAATAAAGTAAAAACCTATTTTAAATATTTTACTATTACCTTAGCTAAGGATAAAAATAAAGTTTATTTTATAGCTAATTACCTTATAAAAGCAGCTAAAAAATAGTTTAAGCCTTATATAAAGGACTAAAATATAAACTTAAACTAAAAGAATTTAAAAAAAAAATATAATATATCTTTAAAGAATATTAAAACTTTAAAGATAAACTTATTAAGGCTTTTAAAATAACTAATAAATAATAAAAAGTGGAAAAATAACTTTAATTTTTAATTTAAAAGGAACCCCTATTTAAATATATTATAATCTTTAATTAACTTTTTTAAAAGGTTAATTAAACTAAAGAATTTAAAAAGAAATACTTTTATATAAGTATTAAACTAAAAGTTAAAAATAAACTTTATAAACTTAATAAAAATAAAATAAGCTTTATTAAGTTTATAAAAAAAGCTATTAAAATTAATAATTACTAATATAATTAAAAGTAAAAATATAAGGCAAAGAAATCTAAAACTTAACCTAAATTCTAGCCTTAAGCTAACTAAGGTAAGAAATAATCCAACTATATTATAAAATATAATAGTACTTAACTTAAAAAAATAAACATTAATACTATTAATTATAAAAGATTTAATAAAATATATAATACCTATAATAAAAAGGGCTATAAAAAAGTAAACTACTATTTTAAAATAACCTACGGATTTTATAGTAAAAAGGGCTATAATAAAGCTTATTACTATACTAAGAAAAATAAAATAAACTCTAAGACTATTAAAAATAAGGTTTAAATAAATACTATTATAAAAGTACTATATAATTATCTTAGCTAAATAGCCTATTATAATAATTTATATCTTATATACTAAAGTAGTAAAAAAAAATTAAAATACTACTTAAAAAAGCTATAAGCTAGAAAAGCTTATAAAATTATAATAATTAATACCCTTAACTTTTATAAGAAACTAAAATATAAAAACTATAGCTTAATAAAACCTTATTTTACTTATATATTTTATAAATATTTATCTTATAGCTTATAAGATATTAATTATATATATAAGAATAATAAAAAAAATAAAAATAGTAGATTAAACTTAAATAAAAAATATAGCTGATATAGTATTATAGCCTAGTAATATACCTTAAGATACTAAAGATATATATATAAAAAAAGTAAACTCTTATACTACTTATATAATTTAATAAGCCCTAATTATAAAAGGAACACACTTTTTTATAACCTAAAGTATAAAAATTATAAACCTTACTAAAAAGGAAAATATATTAGAAATCCTTATATTTATAAATATAAGTTTTATAATATTATAAACTATAACTATAATTATAAGGGATACTTAACTTATAGCTTATAAAACTTAAACTATAGTTATAATAAGATTTTTAATACACTAGTTAAGGAATATAAAGAATAAAAGGAATAATATTAGTACTTAAAGGAATATCCTTTAGTATAAATTAACCTTTTAATATTTACTAAAATTAATATCTTTAATATATATAATTATATTATCTTATTATAATCTTATACCTTATTAAGGACTAGACTTATAAAAGAATATAAATTTAATAAGGAATATAAGAAAAAGAATTATAAATATTATAATAAGCTATACTATAAACTATATATATATAATAAAATTAATAAATAATATAATAACTTATAAATATATTATTAACTTACTAAATATTAAAAAACCTACTTTTTAAATTATAAAAAATAAAATTATAAAAAATATATAATAAAATAATAATAATACTATTAAGTAATAAAAAAGCTAAAGTTAAAAGATTATAATTTAAAAAATTATTATAAATCCTAGGAAAAATATAAAGGACTTATTAAAAGATATTATTATATAATTTAAAAATAAAATAAAAAATTAAAGTACTAATAATATATAAAATATTAAAATACTATATAAAATTAAACTTATTTAAATAATATTTAAATTAACTTAATTAAATATAATAATAAGAAATTATTAGTTAAAGGATATATTAATTAATACTTAATTATAACTTATATAAACAGTAGTATAAATTATAATTTTATTACTCCTTAAATAATAAACTTACTTAAATTACTATATACTAAGAAAAAATAACCTATATATATATCTAGTATTACTATACCTAATACTAAAATAATAATTAACTATAAGACTAATTATCTTTTAATTAAGATTATAAGTTATATTAAGATTATTAAGTTTAATATTATACCTTTTTATAATTATAATATTTTACTTAAATACCTATAGTTAAAATAAAATAACCTATTAATTAACTAGAAAATAAAATAAATACTTTAGGAAAAAGATATTACTTAAGAGCTGTAACTAAGCTATAAAAAGGGTAAGGAAGGCAAAGATACGCCTATAGACCTAAAAATAAAATCTTATATATAATAAAATTAAGAAAAATTAGAAAAAACAAAAATAAAACCTAAGAAAAAAGTTAAATTTAATATAAAAAAATTACTAGTACTATTATAATATAACTATAAAAAAGTTAAAAAAGAATAAGTATATATTAATAAAATTATTATATAAATAAAAATAAAATTATAAGCTCTAAATAAGGCACTATTAAAAGCAAAAGAAAAGGAAAAACTAAAAAAACTAGAAGAAACTCTTTAAAAAGCACCTTAATAATACTAAAAGAAATATAAAAAACTATTTAACTTAATATTAAAAATAATATAACTACTTTATTTATAATAAAATTACTATATAAATCTTATAAATAGAAAAATAATAAAATTCTTTTTAATTTATAATTTTAATAAAGTAAAACTTAAAATACTTTAAGAATAAATATAAGAATAACTAGAAAAAGAATATATTAAATTATTTATATTATAAGCTAGATACCTTATTATATTTATATTAAAAAAAAATAAAAAGCTTAAACTAGTTATTAATTATAAATAGCTAAATAAGATTACTATTAAAGATTAAACCCTATTATTACTTATTATAGAAATTTAAAACTGCTTAACTAGTGTAAATTAGTTTATTACCTTAAATCTTAAGGGAGTGTATAATCTAATTCACATTTATAAAAGGAATAAATAAAAAATAATATTTAAAATATACTATAGATTATTTAAATACTTAATAATACTATTTAAGCTAATTAATATATTAGTAATATTTTAGTAAATAATTAACTATATACTATAAGTATATATTAATAACCTTATAATTATTTACCTTAATAATATTCTTATCTTTTTAAAAACCCTTAAAGAATATAAGGAATATATTTATAAGATATTATAAATATTATAAAATACTAATCTTTTAGTAAAATTAAAAAAATACTATTTTTATATTTAAAAAGTTAAATTCCTAGGATACTTAATCTTATTAGAATAAGTTTAAATAAATCCTAATAAGCTTAAAGTAATCTAAGACTAGGAATTTTTAAAAAAAAAAAAAATATAAAGCTTTTTAAGCTTAATAAATTACTATTAATAATTTATTAGAAACTATAGTAAGATTATTAAGTTACTTACTAATGCTATTTAACTTAAAAAAAATAAAAAAGGTAAAAAGAAATTAAAGAATAAGAAACTTATATATAAGCTAGAAATAAAAAAAGTATTTAAATAGCTTAAAAATATATTCCTTAGTAAACTTATACTTATTATATATAATTTTAATAAACTATTAAAGATTAAAATTAATTTATTAAACTTTACTATTAAAAAAGTACTAATATAAAAAAATAAAAAAGGAAAAAACTATTTAATAGTATTTTTTTTATAAAAACTATATAAACTAAAATTAAAATATCTTATTTATAATAAGAAATTTATAGTAATTCTTAAAGTATTTAAGAAATAATAATATTATTACTTAAGAAGTAAGTATAAAGTTAAGGTTTATATTAACTATTATAATATTATATATTTTACTAAAACTTAAAAGCTTTTTATATATTAAACCTGCTATTTTAAGATATTATTAAATTTTAACTATAAGCTTATATATTATAAAGGTATTATTAATAAATAAGTAAATATATTAAATAAAAAGAAAAAACACTTTAAAGAAATTCTAGAAATTAAAGTGTAAATTTTAAGAAGGAATTATATAAGAAATTATAAATAAATATAAATTAACACTTTATTTATTATAAAAGAATATAACCTTATTCTTAATAAAATAAGGGAATATATAATAAATATAAATCTAGAACTACTCTTAAAAGAAGTAACTATAGAAGATAGCTTACTAAAATAGGATAATTAAATTTAGGTACTACTAGAGTTATAATTAAAAGTAATCTAAGATTTATATTATAATATAATTATAATAATATACTATAGTATTTAAATAATATAAAATTATATAATCTAATATTATAAATTCCCTAGAATAAAAAATAAAATTTTAAAAGTTATTAAAAAATATAATATATATAAGAAAATAAAAAATAAAAGGTATTAGCTATATAAAATATTATAACTAATTTTAGTTTTAAAAAGGAATTAGTATATTATTATATTTAATTATATTACTAATTTACTTAAGTTAAAAAATTTATTAACTAGAAAATAATTTAATAGTATTTTTATAATTATAAATAAACTCTTAAAGTAAATATACTTTTTATTATATAAGAAATTATATATAATAAAAAACCTAGTGTATTTTTATATAAGATATATATTTATTAAATATAAAATACTAAAAGAAATTATATTAAATAAAGAAAGTACTTTTATATTTAAATTCTAATAAGAATTAATAGCTAAACTTAAAACCTATTATAAGTTAAGTATTATATTTTATTTATAAATAAATAAATAAATAAAATAAATAAATTAAATTATTAAAATATATTTATAATACTATATTAACTTTTAGTAAAATAATTAGGTTAAAATACTACTTATTACTTAAATATAATATAATAGCTTTACTATAGAAACTATAAGAGTTATATTATTTTATACTAATTATAGGTTTACACTAGAAGCTTATAGATTATCTTATAATAGTTTAAATGCAGATAATATATATATTCTTATAGAAGATATAATTTAATTATAAGAAGAACTTAAAATTTAACTTAAATTCTTTAAGTAGTATATAAAGGAATATATTAATTAAATAAAAATTAAGGGATTAACCCTTTAAAAGGGAGATATAATTTACTTATTATAATATTTATATAATAAAAAATTACTAAATATTAAAATAAATAAGCTAAGTAATAAATTAGATTTTAAAAAACTTAAATTATTTAAAATTTTAAAAAAAATTAGTAAAGTTAATTATAAATTAAACTTACTTAAAAATATAAAATTAAAAATAGTTGTTTTTTATATATTACTACTTAAGGAAGTATTAGTAGATAAAGAAATAGGTAAATTAATTATAAATAAAATTATTATTTAAAATATTAAAAAAAGAATATAAAATTAAAAAACTACTTTATATATAAATAAATAAAGAAATAGGAAAATAGGAATACTTTATAAAATAAAAGAGATATAATTTTAATAAAAACTCTTAGGTCCTAGAAAAAGAACTTAAGAGGAATACTTAGATAATTTTATAGGAATTTCACTAGTCTCTAGGGGTGGAAATAATAATAGGTTTAAATTAAAGGATAACTAATTAATAGTGTTAATAGACTAGGACGGCTTAACGGTAGAATTAGGCGCTAATAAGGCAGCCTAATGAATGGCCCCTGCTTTCTACTCCTTATGCTTAACTTATTCTAATTCCTTTAAATTATTAATCCCTTGCGTAATAGCATGTGTTATTTTCTTTAACTATAGTTATTTTTGTTTCCTAATACACTTGATTTTAGTGTTAATAGCTTTTTATTGTTCCTCTACTGCCTTTAACTTATCCTTGAACTAAGCATAAAGAGAAGTAATTTTTCGCAGCTAAGTAATAGTAAGAGGATAAGTATTATATAAAGATTTATTATCCTTTACACACTTGGTACACTAAGTAGAATCCTTTTTAGATATCTAATATTTAGGGAAATGCTGTTTTTTCTTATTTAAATAATAAGTATAGTCCTTTATTTTAATAAAATAAGATAAGATAATTTCTAAAAGAATATTATAACACTTTATCTTGGGATAAGGCTTTTTTTAAACACTTGTTATAACTGTTAATATATGCACATTTAGATAGTAAAAGAATAAAGGAAATTAATAATAAAGTAAGAAGGCCAGAGTGGATACTTATACTTAAATAAGCAAGGTCTTAAGGACAAGACTAATAGAAGGGGAGTATTATATTATAACCTAACAACTTATGGTTATAATAATAGGCCTATAGGGTAAATGGAACTAGATTAACTTAGGACTAGGCAACTAATTATAACTGGATTAAGAATTAACTTCTTAATCTACTATAAGATTGATAAAATAAATAATAATTCTTAACTAAATTAAGGAATATTTCCTTAATCCCATTTAGACTAATTAGATATATAAGTTTACTTTTTTATACTTATTTAAATAACTTAAATAGCTAGTTATTAATATAAAATTAAGATTACAATATGCTTTATATTGCTTATACTCTAGTAACATTTATTTACTATTGCTTATATTACCTATTAGGTTTCCTAACTGCTCCGCTAATATAAACCTAGAATTATTTACTAGGTTTATCCCTTGGGAATCTACCCTATACTAACTATCTAGTGTACAGTTTATCACATTTATAGTTAATAACTAGTTTAAGTTTCCTATTTTTCTTTAATATAAATATAATAGAGTATTTAGCTAGTAATATAAATAGCCTAATATATTCTTTTTCTAGCTATTCTTATATTTATTCCTAAAGTGTTTTAAGTTTTATTTTACTAAGGTTATAAATTAAAAAGAACTTTATTATTTTTTTATTTATAAGATTTATATAATAGTCCTATTATAAGTAAAGTAGTTATATTATTTTTAATATTAGGTTAAATAATTTCTTATACTTCCTTTAGTATTATTAAAGTGCTTTTTAAAAAATATCTTTTAATTTTTTATTTTTCTTTTTTTCTTTTACTTTTAATAATACTTTATCTAAAGCTTATAATTCTATTTTAACTTATATAATAATTTAATTAATATATACTTATTCTTCTTTAATTTTTCTATAGTTATATTATAATAGTATTAGTAATTTTTTTATATTAAATTTAACCTTTCTTTTAAGTTCTATTCCTTCTTTTATATTTCTTTTATTTTATTATACAAGAGATTTTATTTTTTAGTCTAAAGGTATGTTTTTACCTTCCTTGCCTTTTCCATAGCTTAGTTATAGCTCCTAGGTAATATTTTTTTCCTAAAGTATTTATTTTATTTTTTAGTTAATTAGTAGGTTATTTTATTTTAACTATAGGTATTTAAGTAATATATTATAAATATTAAGGTTTATAATATTAAACTTAATAGTCTTAATATAATTAATAATCTTAATTAGAAAATAATTAGTTTTATAATTAATTATTACCTTAGCATTAGGTATAGTAACACTAGATATATATATAAATTATTTTTTCTTAGTATATAATAATTTAAGTAAGTTTATTACTTAGGGAGTAATAAGATTATAATTTACACTATTATTTATATATATTATTACTAGGTATTAGTTAATATACCCTTTAATTAATAATTTTTTATTATTTTATTTAATTAAGTTAATTTAGATATTATTTAAATAGGTTTAGTTTTATATAATTTTTTAATATTTTATGCACTATTAGTATTTTAATTCTTAATTTTATTTTTAAATTATATAATAGTATTTCTTAATTAAAGTCTTATTTCCTTATCCTTTATTAATATAAGTATTAAAATTATATCTTTTTTATATTAATTTTTAAATAATTTAATAAGACTAGCTTTTTTCTTTCTTATATATATTATAGTATATTATTATATAGTTTATAAAATAAGTTATAGTATATTTTTTATATATAATATACTTTAGTTAATATTTATATTAATCTCTTAGTTTATTAAAAATATATATTTAAATAATATATATTATTATACTATTTTTAATTATATATTTTATAGTTTTTATTAAGGGTGTTAAAAAGGTCTTAGATTTAAACTTAATTATAAGCTTTTTTAATATTTATTTTAGTAAGTTTAATTTATTCTTAAGCTTTTTTTAGGGTTATCCTATAAGGTAGGTTTTTATTAAAATATTATTATTTTTTCTTTTATTTTTCTTATTCTTTTGCTTATTCCCCTAGAATATATATATAGTTATATTTAAGGTTATAGAATCTGTAAATATAATATCTTTTATAATTATAGTTTAAATCTATAGATTTATAGGTTTTATATTTATATATATTTTTAAAAGTAACTAGTTTTAGTTTTAGGGCTTTCTTATATTTCTTTTATTTTTTAAAATATTCTTTAGCTAGTTTATCTTCTTCTTTAAAGAGTTTATATATAGCTTTTATATTTTTTTACTATTTACTTTTATAGTTATATTAATATTCTTTTATAAATTTATAGTTAAGGTATTTTAAATAATTATATTTAAGGTCTTAGGAATTATAAATATTATAGTTATAAATATTTTTTAGTTTAAGGTAGTTAATATTATATTAGTATTATAGCTTATAAGCTTTATAGTATTTATAATCTTTATTTTAGTTTAAATTCTTTTTTTTATTTAAGACTTAATTATAGAAATTAAAAGTATTAATTTTTACTATCTTATAAGTTTTCTTAGTTTATAGCTTTTTTTAAATAATAGCTTAATTTATTTTTATTACTTTTATATATAAGATATAAATTATTATAGTAGGCTATTTAGCTAAAGTAAGTGTATAGTATTTCTATAATAGTATTTATCTGGACCTTATTTTTTATAATCTTAGATTTCTTTTTATTTTTTTTTAGTATAGTAGTAGCTTTTATTATAGCCTTTTTTTACTATAAAATCCATAGGTTATTTTAAATTAGTAGTTTACTTTCTTATAGTCTTTTTTACTATAAGTGTTATAAGTTCTATTAAACTTCTTATAGTTAATAGTATTAATATTTATCCTTCTTAGTTAAGTTTTATTATTCTTAGTAATATAATTTTCTTATTTTTTTTCTTAGTTAGCCTAAGGCTAATATTTAGTAATTTAGTTATTTTTCTTATCCCTTTTTTTTTACTTTTATTTTTATTATTAGTTATTAATTATAATAGCTTCTTAGGTAAGTGTAGTAAAGGTGACTTTTTATTAGTTTATTTTATAAATTTTATTTTTAACTTTTAACTTTAAGCTATAGTAGTATATTTCCTTTTTTAAGTCTTTAGTTTAATTAACTTTACTAAATAGTTAAATAAAGGTTAAAGTATGCTTATAGTATAATTCTTTTTATTTAAGGTTTTTAAGTTTTTTTTTTACTTCTTAGGCTTTATTAGTAATTTTAAAGGATTTTTTTAGTTATTTTTTAAGGTTTTTATATCCCTTAAAGACTTTTTTTATTAGTTTATTTTATTTAGCTAGGTTATTTTTTTTATTCTTAAAGAGTGTTTTAAACTAATTAGCTGCTGTATTTTTAATATATATTCTTATATACTAGATTCTTTTTTTTAAATTATCTTCTAGGAATATTTTTAAGTAATAATATTTAAAGTATATTTATAGGTTATTAAGGAATTAATAAAGCTTAGTAATATCTTTATTAAATTTTTCTAGTTATTTAATCTTTAAGATTTTTCCTAGTTCTAGTTTATTATCTATAGGGATTACTAGTACTACTATAAGTGCTATAGCAGGTGCTATAGCAGGGGCTACTTAAGGTGCTACTATTAGTAGGTTATTAAATTATTATTATAAATTATTAATAGTTTATGTATATTAAGTAATAGTTTATTAGTTTATAAGGCGCTATATATATAAGTCTTAAATTATATATTTTATATTTTTTATATAAATTCTAGTGCTTTATTCTTATTACTTATATTATTTATATTCTTATTTAAAAGCTTTTATTAAAGTATTTTACTAATTATAAGCTATTTTTACTAATATATCTTTAAATTTAATAATATTATTTAATTAATAATTACTTAAAGCTTAGCTTTTATAATTAATATTATATTCTAGAATATTAAAAATTAGTATTTATATTCTTAATTTCTATATTACCTATAAGGTCTAGTAATTATTTAAATAAGAGTTATTAATATATAATAAATTATATATTAAATAGTTAGTATAAGATAAATTCCTAAGGGATAAACCTAGTAAATAATTCTAGGTTTATGTTAATAAAGCAGTTAGGAAACTTAATAAGTAATATAAGTAATAGTAAATAATATTACTAAATAATAAAAGTGCAAAATATATTATAATCTTAATTTTATATTAATAATTAGTTATCTAAGATTATCTTTAAGTAAGTATAAAAAGTATATATATATTTTATTATTTACTAGTATTTACTTTTCTAAAGTAAATATTCTTTATATTAGGAATCTGTTTACTAGTGTTTACTTTCTTAAAGTAAACATAATCCTAATTAGCTATGTTAGCTAAAGGTTTCTCTGTTGCATATACCCTGTAGGTTTATTTATTATGACTATAAGTTGTTGGGTTGTGACAGGTCTACAAAGGCTCAGTCTCTTAATTAAGAACACATGCCTATGACGTACTAAGAAGGTAATCGAATTGTCATATCAGCTACCTAATGGACGAGAACAAACAGCATGGGTAGAGCTACTACCGGGAGATCGCGATTTGTATAACTTTTTTGCAAAAGAGGCATTCAAAATTGCATCAGGTTTCTATCGACACAAGGCTGAAAATTCGACGTCAATGAATCCAAAAAACAATATTCTGAGATTACTCAATTTCCTCCGCTTGATCTGTAATCATGGAGAGAAGCTTCTTCCTCCATCAGCTGTTGACACTTGGAAGGCAGCAGGAGGCAAATCTATTGACTGGCAAAAAATACAGGAGTTTAAGGAATCATGTGAGATATGCGACATGAATATCGATAATTCCCAGGGTCATTCAGTGATCAGCCTCGATATTTCATTTCCACAAATCGTGTGCCAAGCATGTCTTGCTAGCACTGGAGGAAATGAGCATGGGAGTCATTCAACAAATTCCAATCATTCCATGTTTCCTCCGAGTGATGACATAGGAGAATCATCCTCTGCAAGTGAATCACAAACAGGGCAACAGTCATCCAAGCTTTCTACTTTGATTCATAACCTTCGCCAAGAACAATCTTGTTCCGACCGGTACAATCTAAGTCAACCTATTAAAAGGTAAAGAAAGCACAAATCGCCTGTTATCCAACTACGAGCTAGCTAAAACTCCAAAAAATAGTGTTATTTTCAGCACTTGGACGAGAATGATAGACTTAACCCAGCATCTCCTCGAGGCTGACGGTTTTGTTTGCGCACGAATTGATGGTCAACTGAGCCTAGAAAGACGGATGAAAGCGATGAAACAGTTTAATTCCGATCCTAAATGCACTGTGATGCTTGCCACTACTGGTAGTGCTGGTGAAGGGTAAGTTTCAATATCCTTACACAGACATTCTCCAATGTCACTGCGGGTATCTATGTATTGACAAACAGACCAACAGGGTCGACTTCACTGCTGCCAACAACGTACACTTGCTAGAGCCGCACTGGAATCCGATGATAGAGGCTCAGGCCCTTGACCGTGTTCATAGGATAGGACAGTCGCGAGAAGTTCTTATAACCAGATATATGACAAAAGATACGATAGAAACGGTAAGCAACAGATAACGCTTCCAACACGTATCATTGAACACCCCTGATACATGCGCATGCCAATACTAACACAATCAGTATGTGCAATGGATACAACGAGAAAAGCTTAAGCTGATTCAGCAGTCACTGGGCTCAAAAGAATTTTTTCAAGCAGACGTTGATGACGAGCGATGGAAGGTTAGATATCGAGTATTACTTGCCTCACACGAATATTGGCTAATAAAACATAGAAATTGCGTAACTGTCTCGCACGTGGGAGTTGATAGACTCTTGAATCCGACTAAGTGAGATAGATGAAGTTCTACAAATGAAATAAGTCTTTAATCTGCAGTTGAAAGGAAAAGAAGCTCAAAAACTCACGTAGCACTTATAGTGTCTCCTGGGTTTTTTCTTTTTAGCTCAGTAATCTGTCTTGCACTACCGAGGCTCTATGTTAAGCCATCATGGCCACCGAATTCCCTTTTCCCTATCCTGTCACGACCCATCTCTTATGGTCGCACCAACAGGCCTACCGGGTAAGCAGAACCAGATTAACATAGGACCGACCTACTAATCACAGACAGCTTACTAAATTATCTTAATAATCCAGTAAGCCAGGAATAGATTATTAATAACTTAAGATAATCTATAATAGATTATTAAATCCCATGAATAATTTAATCTAGGCAACTGGATATATAAGTTTACTTTTTTACGCTTATTTAAATAACTTAAATAGCTAGTTATTAATATAAAATTAAGATTATAATATGCTTTACACTGCTTATAATCTAGTAACATTTACTTACTATTACCTATATTACCTACTAGATTTCCTAACTACTTTATTAATATAAACTTAAAATTACTTATTAGATTTATCCCTTAGGAATTTATCTTATATTAACTATTTAATATATAGTTTATTATATATTAATAACTCTTATTTAAATAGTTACTAAACCTATAGGTAATATTATAATAATAACTAATGTTTAACTACTAATAGACCTAATAAACTAGAATCCCCTTACTAACCTATAATAGGTATTACCGCTAATACTTACCCTAGAATAGTAAGTAATTAATACTTTTTTTATATATATTAAGGCCTTAGAGAAATTAGTAAATAAATAAAAAACTATTATTAAAGAATAAAAAGAATAATTAAATACCTATTATATTAAGGAAAAAGGAGAAATTATTTAACCTAAGCATCCTAATAATTATAATAGAAATCCTATTAATAAGGAAAAATACTTTAATAAAGTAAAAATTTATTTTAAATACTTTACTACTATCTTAGTAAATAATAAAAATAAAGTTTACTTTATAGTAAGTTACCTTATAAGAGCAGCTAAAGAATACTTTAAACCTTATATAAAGGACTAAAATATAAACCCTAATTAAAAAAACTTAAAAAAAAAAATATAATATATTTTTAAAGAATATTAAAACTATAAGAATAAACTTATTAAGGCTTTTAGAATTATAAATAAATAATAAGAAGCTAAGAAATAATTTTAAGCCTTAACTTAAAAAAAACTTTTATTTAAATATACTATAATTTTTAATTAACTCTTTTAGAAAGTTAACTAAACTAAGGAATTTAAAAAGAAATGCTATTATATAAGTGTTAAACTAGAAGTTAAAAATAAGCTTTTTAAACTTAATAAAAATAAAATAAGCTTTATTAAGTTTACTAAAAAAGCTATTAAAATTAATAATTACTAATATAAGTAAAAGTAAAAACATAAGGTAAAAAAATCTAAAAACCTACTTAAGTTTTAACTATAAGCTAATTAAGATAAGAAGCAATAAGAGTATATTATAAAAAATAATAGTACTTAACTAAGAAAAATAAATATTAATAATATTAATAAAAAAAGATTTAATAAAATCTGTAATACTTATAAAAAGAAAAGTTATAAAAAAGTAAATTACTGCTTTAAAATAACTTATAGATTTTATAATAAAAAGGGCTATAATAAAGCCTATTGCTATACTAAGAAAAATATAAGAAAATCTAAGACTATTAAAAATAAGGCTTAAATAAATATAATTATAAAAGTACCCTATAATTACCTTAGCTAAATAGCTTATTATAATAATTTATATCTTATATATAAAAGCAATAAGAAAGAATCCGGATATTATTTAAAAAAGCTATAAGCTAGAAAAGCTTATAAAACCATAATAATTAACACCCTTAACTTTTATAAGAAACTAAAATGCAAAAACTATAGCTTAATAGAACCTTATTTTACTTATACACTTTATAAATATTTATCTTATAGCTTATAAGATATTAATTATATATGTAAAAATATTAAGGGAAATAAAAATAGTAAATTAAACTTAAATAAAGAATATAGCTAATATAGTATTATAGCCTAGTAATATACCTTAGGATATTAAAGATATATATATAAAAAAGATAAACTTTTATATTACTTATATAATTTAATAAGCCTTAATTATAAAAAAAATACACTTTTTTATAACCTAAAATATAAAAACTATAAATCTTATTAAAAAAAAAAGTATATTATAAATTCTTATATTTATAAATATAAGCTTTATAATACTATAAACTATAACTATAATTATAAGGGATATTTAATTTATAACTTATAAGACTTAAACTATAATTATAATAAAATCCTTAATATATTAGTTAAGGAATATAAATAATAAAAGAAATAACACTAGTACCTAAAGGAATACCCCCTAGTATAAATTAACCTCCTAATATTTATTAAAATTAATATTTTTAATATATATAATTATATTATTTTATTATAATCTTATACTTTATTAAGAACTAAACTTATAAAAGAATATAAATTTAATAAGGAATATAAGAAAAAAAATTATAAATACTATAATAAGCTATACTATAGATTATATATATATAATAAAATTAATAAATAATATAATAACCTATAAATATATTATTAACCTACTAAATATTAAAAAACCTATTTTTTAAATTATAAAAAATAAAATTATAAAAAATATATAATAAAATAATAATAATACTACTAAGTAATAAGAAAGCTAAGGTTAAAAGATTATAATTTAAAAAGTTACTATAAATTTTAAAAAAAATATAAAAAACTTATTAAAAAATATTATTATATAATTTAAAAATAAAATAAAAAATTAAAATACTAATAATATATAAAATATTAAAATATTATATAAAACTAAACTTATTTAAATAATATTTAAATTAACTTAATTAAATATAATAATAAAAAATTATTAATTAAAAAATATATTAATTAATACTTAGTTATAACTTATATAAATAATAATATAAATTATAATCTTATTACTTTTTAAATAATAAACCTACTTAAATTACTATATACTAAGAAAAAATAACTTATATATATATTTAGTATTACTATCTCTAATATTAAAATAATAATTAACTATAAGATTAATTATCTCTTAATTAAGATTATAGGTTATACTAAGACTATTAAGTTTAATATTATGCCTTTTTATAACTATAATATTTTACTTAAATACCTATAGTTAAAATAAAATAATCTACTAATTAACTAAAAAATAAAATAAATACTTTAAAAAAAAAATATTACCTAAAAGCTATAATTAAGTTATAAAGAAGGCAAGGAAGGCAAAAATGCGCCTATAGACCTAAAAATAAAATCTTATATATAATAAAATTAAAAAAAATAAAAAAAAATAAAAATAAAACCTAAGAAAAAGGTTAAATTTAATATAAAAAAATTACTAGCACTACTATAATATAACTATAAAAAAGTTAAAAAAAAATAAGTATATATTAATAAAATTATTATATAAATAAAAATAAAATTATAAGTTTTAAATAAAGCACTATTAAAAATAAAAAAAAAATAAAAACTAAAAGAATTAGAAAAAAACTCTCCTAAAAGTACCTTAATAATATTAAAAGAAATATAAAAAACTATTTAATTTAATATTAGAAATAATATAACTATTTTATTTATAATAAAATTACTATATAAATTTTATAAATAGTAAAATAATAAAGTTTTTTTTAATTTATAACTGTAACAAACTATACACTAGATAGTTAGTATAGGGTAGATTCCTAAGGGACAAACCTAGTAAATGATTCTAGGTTTATATTAGCAGAGCAGTTAAGAAACCTAATAGGTAATATAAGCAATAGTAAATAAATATTACTAAAGTATAAGTAATATAAAACATGTTATAATCTTAATTCTATATTAATAACTAGCTATTTAAAACTATCTTTAAGTAAATATAAGAAGTATATATATATCCTATTATTTACTAATATTTACTTTTCTAAAGTAAATATCCTTTATATTAGGAATTTATTCACTAGTGTTCACTTTCTTAAAGTAAATATAATCCTAATTAGCTATATTAACTAAAGGTTTCTTTATTACATATACCTTATAGGTTTATTTATTATAACTATAAGTTATTAGGTTATAATATAATACTCCCCTCCTATTAACCTTATCCCTAAGGCCTAGCCTGCTATTTATAAGTAAGTCTAAGCCCTTAGTTATATTAAGTAAGTAACTTCCTTTTATTATTATTATTATACCTAATTATATTAAAAAGTTAAAGGCGCTATTAAAGTTATATTCCACTGCTTATTATTATTCTTAACTAAACTTTATTTATTTATTTAGTTTTAAGGTAGTACCTTATATATAATACTTAAATAAGAAAATTTATTATATAGTAGTTAAAGGTATTAATAATTGCGCTTATTATTATAGCTTAGGTTATTCTTATAATAGTTTAAAAGTCCTAATATTAAGTTATAAGTGTTTTCTTTTTTTATTTTTATTTTTTATTATTAATTTTTTAATTAATTATATTACTAAGGAGCTAAAGTATTTAAAGCGCTAGGAAGAGCTTGTAAAAGAGGCTTTAGTTAAGCAGTAGAAGAAGCTTAATAAAGCGTTAGGTTATTTAATACAGTTATATAAGCTTTATTATATTTTTTATAATTATAGTGTAAAGATAATAAGGCATGGGTTAAACACTAAGGAGATAAAAGAAGCTGATTATTATAAGGAAGAAAAGTGTTATGCTAAACTTATAAGAGTTTAAAATAAGGAGGCGCAGATTCTTTATAAGGTTTAGTCTATAAGCAGGGTTAGGGTACTTAACCTCTTCTTCTTTAAGTTAAACTTATTATTATTTTTATTCCTAAGGACTAGTAATATTCCCGCAGGATTATCTAGGTGTTCCTCTTAAGTTCTTATTCTAGGACCCATAAGTTTTTATTATTATTATATCCTTTCTATTTAATAAAGTACTCTCTTTCTCTTATTATTTTATTTATTTATATGTAAGTTAATTTTTTAATTTTATATTCTTTCTTAATATTTTAAATAATAATTTTATTTATAATTAGCTTACTTATTTCTTTATTTACTAGTGCTTTTTTAAGTAGTAATATATAAAAGACAGCTATTTTAAGCTGTATATTATTAGGTAAGTTTAATTTATAATTAACTTTACTAATTTTCTTTAAGATTTTAAAAGGTTTAAGTTTTTTAAAGTTTAATTTATCACTTGGCCTATTTATTTTAATATTTAGTAATTTTTTATTATATAAGTATTATAGCAGGTAGATTATATCTCCCTCCTAAAGGGTTAGTCCCTTAATTCTTATATAATTTGTATATTTTTTTAAGTATTATCTAAAGAATTTAAGTTAAACTTTAAGTTCTTTTTATAATTAGATTATATCTTCTATAAGAATATATATATTATTTGCATTTAGTTTATTATAAGATAGTCTATAGGCTTCTAGTGTAAACCTATAGTTAGTATAAAATAGTATAACTCCTATAGTTTTTATTATAAAGCTATTATACTATATTTATGCAATTAGTAGCATCTTAACCTAGTTATCTTACTAAAGGTTAATATAATATTATAGGTATACTTTAATAACTTAATTTATTTATTCTATTTATCTGTTTATCTATAGGTAGAATATAGTGCTTAGCTTATAATAAGTTCTAAGTTTAGTTATTAGTTTTTATTAAAATTTAAATGCAAAGGTACTTCCTTTATCTAATATAATTTCTTTTAGCATTTTATATTCTATAAATATATATCTTATATAAAGATATGCTAGGTTCTCTATTATATATGCTTTCTTATATAGTAAGAAGTATACTTACTTTAAGAGTTTATTTATAATAATAAAAATACTATTAAAGTGTTTTCCTATTAATAAATCTCTTAATTTAAGTAAGTTAGTAATATAGTTAAATATAATAGTATGCTAATTTTTTTCTAGAACTAGGATTAGTTATAGTATTCCATATAGCTAATGCCTTTTATTTTTTATTTTCTTATATATATTATATTTTTTAATAACTTCTAAGATTTTATTCTTTATTCCTAGAAATTTATAGTAGTATATTATATAGTTTTATGTTATTTTAATATTATAGTGTGCTATTGTAATTATACTATAATATAAATCCTAGATTACTTTTAGTTATAATTCTAGTAATACCTAGATTTTTCCTTTTTACTTTAGTAAACCTTCTTTAATAGTTATTTCTTTTAGGAGTTTATTTAGTTTTATAGTTATAATATATTCCCTTATTTTATTAAAAATAGGGTTATATTCTTTTATAATAAATAAAGTGTTAATTTATATTTATTTATAGTTTCTTTTATAATTTTTTTTAAAAATTTAAGCTTTAATTTCTAGGATTTCTTTAAAGTATTCCTCTTTTCTACTTAATGCATCTGCTCTTCTATTAGTAGTACCTTCGCAATAAGTAAGCTTATAATTAAAATTTAACAGTGTCTTAAAATAGCAGGTTTAGTATGCAGAAAGCTTTTAAGTCTTAGTAAAGTATATAATATTATAGTAATTTATATATACCTTAACCTTATACTTACTTCCTAGGCAGTAGTATTACTATTCTTTAAATACTTTAAGAATTATTATAAATTCTTTATTATAGATAGGGTATCTTAACTTTAGTTCATGTAGTTTTTATAAGAAAAATACTACTAGATAATTTTTCCCTTTTTTATTTTTTTATATTAGTACTTCTTTAATAGTAAAGTTTAATAAGTTGGATTTAATCTTTAATAGTTTATTAGGATTATATATAATAAGTATAAGTTTACTAAGAAGTGTATTCTTAAGTTATTTAAATACTTTTTTTATCTTAGGTTTATATATAAGTTTCTTATCTTTTAGTTTCTTCTTGCTTTTCTTATTTTCTTTAAGTTAAGTAGTATTAGTAAGGGGCTTAGTAATCTTATTATAGCTCTTAATAAACCTTTAGTAGTAGTTTACTAGGCTTAAAAAGCTTTATATTCCTTTTCTTATTTCTAGAAATTCCTAATCTTAGATTACCTTAAGCTTATCTAGGTTTATTTAAACTTAACCTAATAAAATTAAGTGTTTTAGGAATTTAACTTTTTAAATATAAAAATAATATTTTTTAAGTTCTATTAAAAGATTAATATCTTATAATATTTATAATACTTAATAGATATATTTCTTATATTTTTTAAGGGTTTTTAAGAAGATAAGGATATTATTAAGGTATATAATAATAAAGTTATTAATATATATTTATAGTATATAATTAATTATTTATTAGAATATTACTAGTGTATTAGTAAGCTTAAATAGTATAACTAAGCATTTAAATAATCTATAGCATGTTTTAAATACTATTTTTTATTTATCCCCTTTATAAATATAAATTAGGTTATATACTCTCTTAAGGTCTAAGGCAGTAAACTAATTTATATTAGTTAAGTAGTTTTATATTTTTATAATAAATAGTAATAGGGTTTAATTTTTAATAATAATCTTATTTAGCTGTCTATAGTTAATAACTAGTTTAAGTTTCTTATTTTTCTTTAATATAAATATAATAAGGTATTTAGCTAATAATATAAATAGCCTAATATATCCTTTTTCTAGTTGTTCTTATATTTATTCTTAAAGTATTTTAAGTTTTACTTTACTAAGGTTATAAATTAAAAAGAATTTTATTATTTTTCTATTTATAAGATTTATATAATAATTCTATTATAAGTAAAGTAGTTATATTATTTCTAATATTAAGTTAAATAGTTTTTTATATTTCCTTTAGTATTATTAAGATGCTTTTTAAAGAATATCTTTTAGTTCTTTGTTTTTTTCTTTTTCTTTTACTTTTAATAATACTTTATCTAAAGCTTATAATTTTATTCTTATTTATATAATAATTCTATTAATTTACACTTATTCTTTTTTTAACTTATTTATAATTATATTATAATAATACTAGTGATTTTTTTATATTAAATTTAACCTTTTTTTTAGGTTTTATTTTTTCTTTTATGTTTTTTTTATTTTATTACACAGGAGATTTTATTTTTAGGTCTAAAGGTGTATCTTTACCTTCCTTGCCCTCTTTATAGCTTAATTATAGCTCTTAGGTAATATCTTCTTTTTAGAGTATTTATTTTATTTTTTAATTAATTAGTAGATTGCTTTATTTTAACTAAGGGTGTTTAAGTAAAATATTATAGGTATTAAGGTTTATAATATTAAACTTAATAGTTTTAGTATAACTAGTAATTCTAATTAAAAGATAATTAGTCTTATAATTAGTTATTACCTTAGTATTAGGTGTAATAACACTAGACATATATATAGGTTGTTTTTTCTTAGTGTATAGTAATCTAAGTAAGTTTACTATTTAAGGAGTAATAAGGTTATAATTTATACTACTATCTATATATATTATTACTAGGTGTTAATTAATATACTCTTTAACTAATAATTTCTTATTATTTCATTTAATTAAGTTAATTTAAATATTATTTAAATAAGTTTAATCCTATATAATTTTCTAGTATTTTATATACTATTAGCATTTTAATTTTTAATTTTATTCTTAAATTATATAATAGTATTTCTTAATTAAAGTCTTATTTTCTTATCTTTTATTACTATAGGTATTAAAATTATATCCTCTTTATATTAGTTTCTAAATAATTTAGTAAAACTAGCTTTTTTCTTTCCTATATATATTATAGTATATTATTATATAATTTATAAAATAAGTTATAGTATATTCTTTATATATAATATACTTTAGTTAATATTTATATTAATCTCCTAGTTTATTAAAAATATATATTTAGTAATATATATTATTATACTATTTCTAATTATATATTCTATAGTCTTTATTAAAGGTATTAAAAAGGTCTTAGATTTAAACTTAATTATAAGCTTCCTTAATATTTATTTTAGTAAATTTAATTTATTCTTAAGCTTTCTTTAGGGTTATCCTATAAGGTAGGTTTTTATTAAAATATTATTATTTTTCCTCTTATCTTTCTTATTCTTCTACTTATTCCCCTAGAATATATATACAGTTATATTTAAGGTTATAGGATCTATAGATATAGCATCCTTTATAGTTATAGTTTAAATTTATAAATTTATAGATTTTATATTTATATATATTTTTAAAGGTAACTAGTTTTAGTTTTAAAGCTTTCTTATATTTCTCTTATTCTTTAAGATATTCTTTAGCTAGTTTATTTTCTTCTTTAAAGAGTTTATATATAGCTTTTATATTTTTTTACTATTTACTTTTACAGCTATATTAATATCCTTTTATAAATCTATAGTTAAGGTATCTTAAATAATTATATTTAAGGTCTTAGGAACTATAAATATTATAATTATAAATATCTTTTAGTTTAAGGTAGTTAATATTATATTAGTGTTATAGCTTATAAGCTTTGTAATACTTATAGTCCTTATTCTAGTTTAAATCCTCTTTTTTGCTTAGGGCTTAATTGCGGAAATTAAGAGTATTAATTCTTACTATCTTATAAGTTTTCTTAGTTTATAGCTTTTTTAAATAGTAGCCTAATTTATTTTTACTATTTTTATATATAAGATATAAATTATTATAGTAAGCTATTTAGCTAAGGTAGGCATATAGTATTTCTATAATAATATTTATCTAGACCTTATTTTTTATAATCTTAGATTTTTTTTTATTCTTTTTAATATAGTAGTAGCTTTTATTATAGCCTTTTTTACTATAAAATCCGCAGGTTATCTTAGATTAGTAGTTTACTTTCTTATAGCCTTTCTTACTATAAGTATTATAGGTTTTATTAAACTTCTTATAGTTAATAATATTAATATTTATCCTTCCTGGTTAAGTTCTATTATCCTTAGTAATATAATCTTTTTATTTTTTTCCTTAGTTAGCCTAGGGCTAATATTTAATAGTTTAGCTACTTTTCTTATCCCTTTTCTCTTGCTTTTATTCCTATTATTAGTTATTAATTATAATAGCTTTTTAAGTAAGTATAATAAAGGTAACTTTTTATTAATTTATTTTATAAATTTTATCCTTAACTTTTAACTTTAGGCTATAGTAGTATATTTCCTTTTTTAAGTCTTTAGTTTAATTAACTTTACTAAGTAATTAAATAAAGGTTAAAGTGTGCTTATAGTATAGTTTTTTTTATTTAAGGTTTTTAAGTTTTTTTTCTATTTCTTAAGCTTTATTAGTAATTTTAAAAGATTTTTTTAATTATTTTTTAAGGTTTTTATATCCCTTAAAGACTTTTTTTTATAAGTTTACTTTATTTAGCTGGGTTATTTTTCTTATTTTTAAAGAGTATTTTAAACTAGTTAACTATTATATCTTTAGTGTATATTCCTGTATACTAGATCCTTTTTTCCAGATTATCTTCTAGGAATATCTTTAGGTAATAGTATTTAAAGTATATTTATAGGTCCTTAAGAAATTAATAGAGCTTAATAATATCTTTATTAAATTTTTCTAGTTATTTAATCTTTAGGATTTTTCCTAGTTCTAGTTTATTATTTATAGGGATTACTAATGCTACTATAAGTGCTATAGCAGGTGTTATAGCAGGGGCCACTTAAGGCGCTACTACTAGCAGGTTATTAAGTTATTACTATAAATTATTAATAGTTTATATATACTAAGTAATAGTTTACTAGTTTATAAAGTATTATATATATAAGTCTTAAATTATATGTTTTATATTCTTTATGTAAGTTCTAGCGCTTTATTCTTATTGCTTATATTATTTATATTCTTATTTAAGAGCTTTTATTAAAGCATTTTGCTAGTTATAAGCTATTTTTATTAATATATCTTTAAATTTAATAATACTATTTAACTAGTAATTACTTAAAGCTTAGCTCTTGTAATTAGTATTATATTCTAAGATATTAAAAGTTAGTATTTATATCCTTAATTCTATATTACCTATAAGGCCTAGTAACTATTTAAATAAGAGTTATTAATATATAATAAATTATATACTAGATAGTTAATATAAGGTAAATTCCCAAGGGATAAACCTAGTAAATAATTCTAGGTTTATATTAGTAAAGCAGTTAGGAAATCTAATAGGTAATATAGGTAATAGTAAATAAATATTACTAAAGTGTAAGTAATATAAAGCATATTATAATTTTAATTTTATATTAATAACTAGCTATTTAAAACTATCTTTAAGTAAATGTAAAAAGTGTATATATATCCTATTATTTACTAGTGTTTACTTTTCTAAAGTAAACATCCTCTATATTAGGAATCTGTTTACTAGTATTCACTTTCTCAAAGTAAACATAATCCTAATTAGCTACGTCAGCTAAAGGTTTCTCCATTGCATATACCCTGTAGGTTTATTTATCATGACCATAAGTTATTGGGTTATGACAAAACTAGGAAATAACTGCACTTACCAAGTAGGGGATATGTTATTTATACTAGGGCTAATAAGGTCTTAAGGACAAGACTAACAGGAGGGGAGTATCATGTTATAACCTATCTCTTATAGTTATATTAATAGGCCTACCAGGTAAGCAGAACTGGATTAATATAGGACTAACCTACTAATTATAAATAGCTTACTAGATTATCTTAATAATCTAGTAAGCTAGGAATAAATTATTAATAACTTAAGATAATCTATAATAGATTATTAAATCCTATAAATAATCTAGTCCAAGTAACTAGATATATAAGTTTACTTCTTTATGCTTATTTAAATAACTTAAATAGCTAGTTATTAATATAAAATTAAGATTATAACACGCTTTACACTACTTACAATCTAGTAATATTTGCTTACTATTGCCTACATCACCTACTAGGTTTCCTAACTGCTCCGCTAATATAAACCCAGAATCACTTACTAGGTTTATCCCTTGGGAATCTACCCTATACTAACTATCTAGTGTACGGTTTGTCACATATCCTCCTTAACCTTTTGGACTAATTCATCCCAAGACACTCCAAGCCACTTTGATATATTTCCAGAACCACTCTTATCACTAATATCTTTCTGAACTTTCGGGTTCGCCCCTTCATACAAGAGAAATTTCATGTAATTTGCAGATTCAGCAGAGTCAGTGAGAGCGGCCAAATAGAGTGCCGTCGGATGTTTTGTACTCTGCCGCCAATCCACGGTGGCGCCGTGTTGGAGTAATACTTGCGCAAGGCGAATAGAACTTGTTGTTAACGCAATACAATTTAGTAAGCCGGAAATTTTCGCCGACGGGAGATTGGCAATGCCATGGGTTGACCATGCGTTGATAAGATACTCTTCCCGATCTGAGCATCTTGCAGTTGCTTCGATCATTTTTAGACCCATATATGCGAACACAGGAGGCTTTTGTTTTTCCACATAGTATTCAACCACAAAATGATCAACCATCCGAGTCAGTTCCATCGATCCTGTTGCAACAGAACGATACAGAAGCTCACAAATTTGATTCCAGGAAGCTTCATCTTTGAGTCTTTGTGTAACTTTGCTACCATTGCCCGACATTAAAAAAGTCAAGAAGTCGATCTTTTGGCCATTTATGCAAGCGATCATAAACCGATGCAACATGTCGATACTGAGGTATTCCCCAGCTTGTTCATATATCAACTTCGCCATTGCTGTAGATCCGAACCGTCCAACAAGTTTCAGCAATTTCTTCTTGTGATCGTCCGGAAGCTGTTCGAAAAAGGGTGATAGCTTTTCGACAAATTTTACGTCGTCAGCTGAAACAAGGTCGAACAGTAAAGGTTGAAGATCATCGGAATCTAGATTGAGCAGCAGTGCCTCATTACTCGGCTGATCGGCTTGGGATTCTGCATTATGGAAGTTCAAGTGCTTGTCTCTCATAGCTTTGGATAGAAACCCGACTTTCGAGTAATGGCATGATGGAACATCGCATTTCCAAGCGACATCATGGCATTTTTTGTGCGAGTCTCTGAGAGATGGTGTTTCGAATCCATGTTGGTAAAATGAGCAAGACAAGAAGTCGCATTTGTACAATCGTTGGCCGTAATGCCAACTCAGGGTTGAGCACAAGCATTGATCAGGATGCTGCTGCGGGTCACACTGATATTGGTCAAATTGTGTGTACAGCATCTTTGAAATAGTTGATGTAGTAATGGGATTTAGATTGTCCCAATAATGGTCTAAGCAAAATGTTAATGTACAGTCAGGAATACGAGGAAGCAGGATTTTTCACCTTCTTCGAGACTGTAGAGGGACATTGAGCATTTCTGCTGGAATTGTGCAAAACTCTGAAGGAATCTGAAGAGGTTCGGATCGTGACATTCAATCCTCTGTAGTTGCCATGGATACTGCTGCTCCTTCAATTCTGTGTGTCCATAATATTCTTGCTTGCCTCGGTCTTTGCGTAACTTGATTAGGGCCGCGATCAACTCTTCCGATATGTCTTTAGATGGAGTCAAGCGCAGATATTGGACGATCAGACTTAGCCAGGTTTCTGCCGCGTAATAATGCAGTCTGTAGTTGCCCATCTCTATGCCAATCTGGACGTCTTCACTGCTGATATCAGGAGAGTGATGATCCTGGCACAGGTATCGTACGCAGCAAATTGTAAGGCTCAAGGTCGCTTCGATTGGGTCGATGTAATATTCGATCCTATGGCGACTGTGAATATATCTAATGCGATAGCGGTTAGCAGAAATTTCTAGAGCGATGAGCTGAAAACTCACTCTTTGACAGTGAAATGTACAAACTGAAGGTGATCGCCCACAACCTCAATTATGGGACCACAAAGGCGAATGAGGTTCAGTCGTGAGGAAACTCTGTATGTACCACTGATGGCCACTACTAGAGCCTGCTCCAACTCTGGTAATGTCAGAGGGGTAGGTGAGCAGCTGATCCAACCGAGAATAAGCCTACACTTCCTTTTAATAAGATTAGACTTGCTCTCAATTTTTGCGTAAAACTCTCTCATATCTAATAATCTATCAGCTTTCCGCGTTTTTATAACTATCGGGGGTCCATACGCTTCATCCAGGCTCTCTGGAAGTAGTTTGAGCTCGTTGCGAATCTCATGCAAATTATCTAGTTCTTCTATGCTGCTTAGCATAATCTTGGCGTACAGAAACATCCCTGTTAAACAGTAAACGAGAGCCGCTAGCAGTGCGAGCGTGAAAAATACCTTTTGCTTTTAAAGCAAGCGGTTTAAAGAGGTCTTCAATCTCGGATTTGTCTGCTGGTAAAAAGTCACGAGCTGAGAACCAATGTTCCGCCCAGTTATCGATGAATATTTGGATACTTTCCGTATTGTGTGTATCCACCCGAATCGTTGATGATATTGGGCTTAGAATTGTTGAGATATCGTGTTCAGCGCGACTGCTTATCAACAATCGAGTCTTCTTGCAAACCGTAGTTATGTCACGGAGGTTCTTTAAGAGTTTCTCTCGCTCGAAGCTATCAATCTCATCAACTCCGTCAACTATGATGCTAATCGGATCGGTAGAGTTAAGTAGCGTCTGAATAACTCCAACAGCAACATCAAGGCTATCGTTTAACCGCTTTCTACTTAAACCGCAAAGAACCGCTTGAAGAAATTCATCTTCTGAAGTCAACTGAAATATTAAGGAATGCATAATTGACAGGGCGGAAGTATTGTTTTTGTCGGTATGACTGATGAAAGCGAATATAGTCTTGGTCGATGTAGCGTAGTCGATGGCCACACTGGCTAGGTGAGTTTTCCCTATGCAGCCTTTAGTATCGTCTATTAGAGCAACAGTGAAGGAATTGATTTTGCAAACCTGCTCCTGGGATACCGCAAAGCCATAGTATTTTTCTTGAGTCATCCTCTACATCCAGCCACTTCTTAAAACCACTGTCTTGCTTCAGCCAACTTCCCGTTTCGGCACAGACTTGGCCTCGTATCCGATACAGATCAGCGGCATATGATTTGGGAGATATATCAGTCTTGATGATATTATATTCTTGGCGCGTGCTACTCTTTTTCGTCGATTCATAATGATCAGAAGCACGCTGTCTGTGCTCACGCTCTTCTCGAATGTGCTCTAAGCTAACTTTAGTTCTCATTAAATTTGTGCTTCGCCCGATGTTATCGATTATGAGTTTTATTCTGTCTTTTTGTGATGGCCATAAGGCTTCGAACATGAATCGCCAGTCTGTTATTTAGCCGTCAGCTCACTTTTGCTACCTTTACACTAGGCTTGTGACGTACGAGGCGAGGCAAAAAACTTCAAAGTCACAGCATAAAAATCAAGAATATCTCGAAAAAAGAGGACGAGGACGTCCTTTATGTGTTCATTGTGGCCGAACATTGTAGCCATGAGTTTGAAATCGGGCAACAAGCTACCGATTTCGGCTGCTGTATTGATAATGGCGTCCATGGACTGGGTTAGTGAAGCCGTCCATTGAATAAGCAACTTGATTGGACCCCAAATAAGCGCAAGCACATCAGGCTTGACTTGGATGAAGGTATCGATAACGTCTGCATAGCTTCGGAGCCCTTCAAGAAAAGGTCTAATCTTCGAGAGGTTTCGAATTCGTCCCTGTTTCCCTAGCTCAATTTGAAGCGCATCCGTCTTATCATAGACCTCGTCGATGGATTTTGTTTTCAGAATATCAGCGTACAATTGATCGTTCTTGAGCTTGGACTTGAACTGGCGAACGGCTTCCGTAAATGCCAGCTGGATGGGGGTGAGATCAGGCACCGTCGCCATAATTCCCTGCCAATCTGCTTTGCTCGTCTAAATGAAGAGCTTCAGATTGAATATTAGTCGTACCGACGTTGTATTAGGCAAGTGAAGAGATATAAATAATGCAACATGTACCATGAGAAGATTCTCAACAAATCCGAACCCTGGCTATGAGAATTACTGCCCAATTCTCTTGACCGACATTTCATCTATAGCAGGCTGGGCAACAATGTGGCATTGTTAGGCAGACTTGGGGGCTGAGTTGGAGGACAACTGCCATTGGTGAAAAGCTCCAGGAGGGTCGCCTTGGTGTAACTCGCCATGCAGGCGCAGCCAGCACACACAGCCTTAATTGATGGAAAATTTGAAGCATCACTGGCTCCTGTATTTCGGACCGGCCTAAACTTTCCGCCAATTCAATCTCAAGTGGCCTAATCTATTGACGCGACCGATAGACCCAATATAATTATTATGTTGAATGAAGGGATCGCGTATGCTCCAGCAATATGAAGAGGAGAAAGAATAGTAGCCAGCACTGGAGATGCAGAATTTAATGTCATTAGAGTTCTTGTATACTTCAGAAAGTAACCGGGCCTAAAATAAAGTATGACAATAGAAGAGCATCTTGGAATGCAATTTAATATACTTTTTGATAAGATGATCTTCTTGAGTGCGCGATTCCCTCTCAACGAGACAAACTAGTGAATCAAAAATCTTGTTATCTCTCCAAATTAGTAATTCTGGAAAGGCGAAAATAATGTTTCAATCAACTAGAGATATTAACATTAGTAACATTTAGTGCAGTGGGAGAACAGTAAAAGAGACAGCGTGGAAGTCTTACCCATTGATCAACATTCTTCTCATTGGCCTTATACTCTGAAAACTTTTCGTCTAGCCTCTCTAAGAAAAGTTAGTATAGATGCTAAGCACATATGCGATATTGTTTGAAAAGCCTACCTGAAGTGACGAATGTTGTTCGGGAAAGGTCTTGATTATTTCTAAGGGAGTCTAGAAATTTTGTAGCAGACTTTGCTGTCCCTATCTGACCAATCATAAACTTCACAGCTATTATTAAAATTATTAGTCGAAAATAAATAAGACGAAAGACGCAAAGGCTTATATGTAACATACTTTGAGGAGGGTAATCGTTTTTCTGTAGCCGCCGTTCGCATTCTAGAATGACATTAACAAGCATGGACGAATCTTCAGGCTCTGGCATGCCATCAGTAATAATAATAATCAGTAGCGGTCGCTCAAGTGTCCCGTTCTTGATCTTTTCATATACTAGCGGTTGGAGAATCTTGGACTGTAGGTTTGTTCCAATGGGGGTGTCGCCGCCAGGCTGCCAGGTCATGGGCTTCAGGATATCCCTAATTCCCTCAATAGTCAGGTTGGTAGCATTGTCAACGTCTCTATTAATAAAGCGCAGTGCAACACCCTCGCCCTCTGGGAGAACCAAGGTGGTCACCTGAGTGATGCGCTGGATGAGTTCTTTCTGGCTTTCCCAGCGCCCTTCGCGCTTCATTGAGGTGCTATCATCTGTAGACATCGCGGTCAGACAAAAGATGGTACGTGAAGCACCGGTTTGGTGTTTTAGGATAACTTGCCACAGTAGATGACTTGCTGGTATAAGGATACTTGGATCCTTTTTTGCAGTAGCTCTTTACCCCCGAGATCGTTGGCAGAACTTTCCTCCAGGCTCGCAACTTTCTTAGCAAAGTTCTGGATAAAGTCTTTCTTCCCCTTGAAGAAACGTTCTAGGAGTTGGCGGTTCTCAAGATATTGGCCAATATTTTCCACAAATTCTTCTTGCGTCGGCTCTTCGCCTTCATTTATTATCTTGTTTTCCAAATTAATACACCAATTCATCATTGACTGACCCATGAACTCCACTCACTTTGTCTATATCTTCGTTTGACTCCGCATTTGCTTTTGGTACCATGAAGAGAGCCCCCTTCACAGTCTTTTTCACCCAATCAACAATGTAGAGCAATAAATCAACAACCTTGGAAGCGAGTAATCCAATGGCTGCTTTTTCTTCGTTCACGTCAAGTGCAAGAGAGATGGCAGGATTATTTGTATACCTAGCCATCTGCTCTGCTGTGAATCCCTCTTTATTCTTTATATCCACGGAAGCTTTGGCTTTTCGCAATAGTCTAATTGATTCAAGATCTTTGTTTTCAATTGCGAACATTAATGGCGTCTTCAAACCCGCAACATCACAGGTCGAATCAACAGAACTCGGAGGAATCTTTTTAAGCAGTAGCTGGATGAGTCGCGCCCGTTCTTTTTTGGCCTTCCATGCAGCGAGGAGAAGGGGGGTCTCTTTATCTCTAGAGAGGCCATCAGCCTTGGCCCCTTTTTCAAGGAGTTCTTCAACTTCGTCCGGGAATCCTTCAGTAACGGCTATCGCCAGTGGTGTCAAACCCGACTCAGAGTTCTGCTCCTCAAGGATATCTTGGTTGTTCTTGATGTAACTGTCAAGGACATTTCCGACCAAAATCCCCTGTTTAGCATCCTCGTGGATTGACATGATGATGGCCCGAAAATTGTTAAACAAAGTATTCAAAAAATCCCAACAATTGCGTGCTTGTTGACTTAATTGCTCTTTATTTCTCGTGGGAAATTTTGACACTTATAAGCTGCCGATACAAGGACTCCGAGCTTACTACCGGCCGATGGGAGCTTACAGTACAGTGGATCTTACAAGACACTGTGTTGGGCAGTATTGCGGCTCAAGCTGTCTGCAGCGTGATTGTGTATATCCAATTGAATTTATGAACTCCAAAGTCATAGCCAGCGGGGTAGGCCTTTGGCCAAACAAAGACGCACATTCTGTTCTTTGGATTTATAGAAGGCAGCTGAAAATGGCACTATAAGAAACTAATATGCATTCCTATCCTATCAACGATGTTCAAAAAGCCCACTTCCTCTCCATTGGTTCAAATCATGCATATGAGGGAACCTTTACGAAGTAAAGGGCTGTGTCGGGCACCATTGCGGCTTCAGTTGCCGCGGGCTGCCGCAGGTTGCTTTGATCTATCCAATTAAATGTTGAAACGTTTTAATGGAAACTGTTGCTAACCAAGAAGAGGTGCATATTCTTGCTCATGGGCTTTTGAAGCCAGCTGAAAGCAAATGGTGGTGGTCGATGCGCGTGCCTGCTCTCAATGATTTGTCAAAGCTCACATCCTGTATCCGTTTAAGCCGCGCGTGCAAGGGAGAATATGAAATGTATGCGGGTTTTTAATATTGATTGTACGAGAATATGAACGATATAACTCTTCTGCGCCTTAGCTGAGATTAGCATTCACATCGTTCAGAATTACTTCGAGTATATGCTTACACATGTATCGATCTCAGTATGCGGGCTTCCCTACGCTTGCTTAGCTCGAAGGCGGCACAGCTCTTCAAATCATTGGATGTCCCAGTCCTTGAGCCTGGACAGGCCGAGTACGACCGTGCAATCGCGACTTCGAACCGTCTATTTCGCTTCTCCAGACCCGATTGCGTGGTTCAGCCAGAATCGGCAAAGCACGTTCAGGCTATCGTTAGAGAAGCAGCGTCAAAGAATATCGATCTCACTATCAAGTGCAATGGTCACTCTTATGCGGGTCACTCCACTGCCATGAAAGGCGTCTCGCTTGACCTAAGAAGAATGAGGGGCGTCAATCTTGATATGAATTCCAATATTGTCACTATGGATGCCGGCTGCCAATGGGGTCGGGTCTATGAGACACTCATAAATGGGAGACATAACGGACACATTATAAACGGCGGACGCTGTCCTACTGTAGGAGTGAGCGGATTTATTCTCGGGGGAGGTCTTGGACCTTTTACCCGAAGCTTTGGAATGGGCTGCGATACTTTAGCCGAAGCGACGGTAGTTACAGCGGATGGGAATTTGGTGACAGTTAAGGAGAGTGACGATAGGAACTCCAGAGAGGGAAAGCTCTTTTGGGCTCTCCAGGGAGCAGGCGGCGGTAACTTTGGTGTTGTGGTCCAGATGAAGCTAAAAGTTCAGAAACTACAAAACCTTGAAGGGACGGTAGTCGCAGGTAGGTACCAATGGTTGCTAGGTAAAGATGGACCATCCCAGGAAGTCATTGACACGATGAACAAATTCTACACAACCAATTGGCCCAATAGTATCACTATCGACAGTACCTGGGCGTGTGATCTCCGCCAGAATAAAAAAGAAGATGCAATTCGGTTCAACATTTCATTTGATGGCAGCAGACTTAAGTACGAGAGGGTTATCAATAAGTACGTCGAGCACGAAAAGCTCAAAACTCAACTCAAGCGAAGAGCACTACCCGAGAAATCGACGCGCTTTCTTTACGAGACTCTTGTGAATCAATGGCTGGAGGAGACTGAACGATCCTATCCAACCAATCAATCCTATGAACTTTACAGCTCCTTTGTGTTCAGGAATGATGATGAAGAAAATATTAAAAATGTCACTAGCGCGATTAGCAACTTGATGAAAGAATTTCGACAGGAGTTTGCTGGAGAGGAAGTAAACTTCCTCGTCACCTGGATTCATTCTGGCGGCAAGGCAACAGAAAAGAAGCCAACCGACTCCGCATTTTTCTGGCGCGAAGCCGTTTTCCACACATATGTCACGGTGGAATGGATGGACAAGTGGATGGAAAAAGACATGAGATTTTTCCTGGCCAAAGTCAAGACAGCTCTGAGGCCGCTCTCTCTTAAAGGAGAGGCTGCTTTTGTCAACTTTCCCGACCGCGACTTTCCAACAAAGTCTTTCGAGAAGGCTTATTTCGGCGACAATTGGGAAGAGTTGCGCCTCGTTAAAGAAATGTGGGATAAGAATAAGTTGTTCCGATTTGCTCAGGGTGTTCGCCTGCCAGGAGACCCGGAGGAAGACCCGGATGAGGAGAGAGACAAGACTGACCGACTTGCAAATGAGCAATGGGAATCTGATAGGGCTCAGTGGAAGCCTTATAGATCTGGCAATTTTGAAAGTGGCCTTGATTATTTGGAGGATCTGGGATTTTGAAGGACTAGAGCAGTCACTTAATGTTATCAGCAACACGTTTGACTAGTATCTGAATTTAGATCCACTAAGTTAAGCATTATTAGATGCGAACGAATGCTACATGTATGTTATTGTGCCTTCCATTATGATAAGAGGCAATTTGAATTGAAGTTTTCAGGTCGATTTGGTACTGCATTCTCGAATATTGTTGTAGAGTGGATTTAGTTGTAAAAAATGTCTATGTCTAGGTACCTGGTATGAGTAAAAATCTCTATGCCGCGTTTTAATTCTAGGCCAAGCATCTTCGTTCACGCAATTATCTTACAGTTGATCGTCTTGGAGTAGTCCGATGTGTCCAAGGTTATCCTCACGATCATACGCCAATGTTGAACCGATTTGTCACTCACTTATTTAGCAATCTCAACACTTTTAGTGGCGCCTAGAAACAAATGGATCGTCAGTACTGTTCGTCCTACATTTTTACATGCTTCTATTTTCTTCTGCTTTTTCTTTCTCAAAGAATTAGAAGAAAGGGGAAAACGCGAAAAGACTTACCGAGAGCCTTCTTGATATCGCCATAGATAGCGAACTGTCCAGCTGTGAGACCGCCAACCATGAACAGACGAGTGGGAAGACCAGCGAAAGAACCGCGGACGCCAAGTTCTCCTGCAATCTTGGCGAGGCGGGAGATGATGCCCTCATCCGGCAGGCCCTTGGTCTTATTGACCTTGGACAGCATGGTATCAGCCGGCTGAGAAACGATCGCAGCAGCGAAGCCAGCAATAAGACCGGATCCCAAGTTGACAGCCGTCTGGGCACCATTCGACAACGTAGACTTATCCACTTGCGAGAAGATTGCTTCAGAAACCTTCTCAAAAGCAACAAACTTGGTGACGGTATAAGGGACCCTGCGTAACCGTGTCAATATCAGATAACGGCGGGGCTTAGATGACATACTGCTTGAACAAGATGGGGACAAATCCAGAGTAAAAAGCTCCGATGCCCTCCTGTGTTAGAATCTTGCTGAATCCACTGACCAAGCCTGTGGCAAAGCCAGGGGTCGAAACGAGACGGATGCGGGTTGCCTCAAGCGGACTAAGAGCGATGGAGGCGAAGAACTCAGCCGAAGCAGCGGAGACTGAGTAGACAGCAGCCCTGTTCTTGCGGGCAGTTTCGATGCCGAGAAAGTCAATCGACTGCTGCTTAAAAAATTCGTAGCCACCGAACTTGAAGGCTCCCTGGATGAAGTATCCTGCAAATGTCGGGCCGAAGCCAGTCAAAAGGGCGCCAGCGCCCTCATTCCGGATAACCTGCTGGAAACCACCAATCATGCCACGGTTGTAAACAGTAGGCTCAAGTTGAATCCTCGTTTTAACGCTGTATATCCAGTAGGTTAGTCAGTCCATTAGCGAGTATGGCTCAATAAGGCCGCAGCAGCGTACACATCGACAGGAGTAAAGGCGCCATGAGTAATGGAGCATCCCAGGGCGCCGGCAAGAGCAAAACGAGAGTAAAGGTTGATACCCTGGGGCCCCTGGGCCGGTTCAGCGAGAGAGGCGCTCACTGCAGCAGCCATTGTGATATATGGTGCTGGTGTTGGTGTTTTGGTTGGTGTTGAGTGAGTCACGAAGTTGAGTCTTAAACGGCGCGCGCGATTATCTCAACTCCTTTTTCGCCAAGTACCTACCAGTGGAGGTATGATGAAATAGACGACAGGGGACTTAGCGTATTCATGGCGGCTCAAGGCGTAAGCGCAGGCCTCTAATAAATGACCCGCGCGGTAGGATTGGCTCTATCGTGAGACTTATCAAGATGTAGGTATTGTAGCTCTCTTCTGCGTAGGCATGTATCCATGTATGTATATGCTCAGCAACCCGATAAGCGATGGTTGTAAACTACGCAAACTTCACTGTTTTCGAATCTGGTAGGCCAGACACTAAATTCAACTTTTTTAAAAGACAACACCAATGACAACAACACAAGTATGACAATTAGCTCGCATACTACATGTATATACTGTATTTTGAATGAGTTTATTCTAGAATTACTGCGTCCTGGGCGAGAATACAAACGTGAGATACTTGACTCTTGGACCCAGGCCCGGAGCTATGTGACTAATGTCCGCTACGTCCGTTAACTCCAATCCTTCTCTTGTCGTATAAGCCCGCAATTCAGGCCCTCTAACTAATAAGATTTCACAAGTCACTGAATAGTTTGTCTTGCACCACGCACGAACTATACTTTTTGAAGAATCCAAAGCTCATTGCGGGGAGTTTTCGTGGTTCAGAGTTGTATCCCATCCACATCCCTAGGGAGGTTGCGATCCTTATACAGTGGGTCCGCAAAAGTGAAGATGAGCACAGTAATTTTCATGTTGCCGCAGTAGCTTCACCTTCACCCATACTAGTATACTCTCCGCCGGTAGGTATTTCTATAAACTACTAATGGTTGGAACCAAATGAAGACGGGTTAATCGTCTGATATTCTCTCTAAAGCAATGTTCGTCCTGTAACAGCTAGTTCAACTTACGTCATATCTGCCGGCAGGATGTACGCCATGCATGAATCCCCCCTCTCCCTCCCCTTTTCCTTTTCCCCTTTCCATATTGCCTCTCTGCCTATGTACAAGGAAGTTTGTCGCACTTTGGTCCAATACCCAACGAGACTTACTGGATCATCAAATTTCTTGTGCCTGCTGAGCATCGCGCCGACCAAATAAACCTACTCTATCTATTGTAAAAATAGCATAAATATTGAGGCATCTTTCAGCCTATCTGTTAAGTTCCGAGAACGCCATAGTGGGTGTGCAAAATATGTGACTTGCCATCTCGAAACTGTAACAGGCCAGTTACCATAATCGTGCAATGTTTTTAGAAAGATCTTATGTATTAAAATTTTTATAAGATGGTCAAAGAATAAAAAGACGTTTAAAAACTTTTGCTTTGATCCAAACAAAATACTACAAATTAACAAAGAAAGAAATCTCGATCAAAGATGATAAGATGTCACCAAAAACAACAAATTTTACTCAGTTATGCTAATACTACTGCTGAACATCTCTTTCTTTCTTTAATATCATCGCTGAAGAGCTTATTACGTTTAAAAAAAGTATAATACGTCTGTCTCCATTGAAAGACAGACGGGCAGTGATTAAACAGTTGTCAACAAGAAATAGGCCCCGGCTATGCATAATATCCGCTCTGCCAATCTGGAAACTCAACCAGCGGCTTTTACACTTAGCCCCGGACTAGGTGATCGTTCACCAGTTGTTCTTTCAACAAGGTATCTACAACCTCATGTGCTATAATTACTAGATAACTTCCTTTACAAAATAATAAAATGTGCTTCATCACTCCAATATCCTCTACAATCATCATGATCCTCATCATTGACAAGCAATAATCAATCAATTTCTCCATCTGCTCCTTTCCTTCCCTAGAACAATCTTGTCTGCTTCTTATACAAGATGGCGTTCCAGTTTCATACTACTACCTTTGGTCAACTAGTACGCCTTCTTTCTGGCAATAAGGCCTTCCAGTATCCCGACGAGGTTGACCCATTGCTATGGAAGAAATTCCTTCGCCAAGATGCATCCCAGCATATGAACGGCTCTGACAAAGGTCTGAGCAAAAATGAGAACACCGAAAATGGTGCCCTGGAGAATACTACACTTCATGATGGCGAACAGGAGATCCTGCTTGTAGAGTGGTACGGGCCTGATGACCCCGAGGTAAGTCATTTCACCTCCAGCCTCTACAAAATTCATCCACATAATTATACAGCTCTAATACAAATTCGGCTTGTAGAATCCTCGGAACTGGCCATTAAGATGGAAAAATCTCATGATTTTTCAACTTTGCGTCCTCAATTTTGCCGTCTACATGGCAAGTTCCATCTATGCACCAGGTGAACAGGGTGTCATGGCAGAATTCGGAGTCAGCGAAATTGTAGCCACTCTAGGGCTCTCTCTCTTCACTCTGTAAGTCAACTAAACCCCATGTCAGATCTCAAATCATAATCACCCCCCGCTAACCTCTCCTTTTCGTTGCCATCAGTGGATATGGCTTCGGCCCTATGCTATGGTCTCCTTTATCCGAAATGCCAAAAATTGGACGTAGCGGCATCTTCTTCTGGACCCTCTTCGCCTTCATCCTATTCCAGCTTCCCGTCGGCTTTGCCCCAAACATTGCAGTCTTTCTCGTCTTTCGCTGGGTGACGGGCTTCTGCGGCAGTCCATGCCTATCAACTGGTGCTGGTACGATTACCGACCTATACGACCCCTCGCTCGCCTCGTACTTGTTCTGTATTTGGGGAACAGCTGGTTTCTGCGGCCCTGTTTTCGGTCCCATCATTGGTGGATATCTAGCCCCAGCTAAAGGATGGCGCTGGACCATATGGGTCATCACATGGCTTTGCACAGTTGTCCTAGCCGCAATGTTCTTCTTCTTCCCTGAGACCAGCGCAGACAACATACTCTACAAGAGAGCTAAGAGGTTGAGGAAGGTGACTGGAAACAGCCGACTCAGGAGCCAGTCCGAGATTGACGCCGCACATTATACGGCAAGAGATCATCTGATCGTCCTTGGCAGGGCTTTTACTTTGACCTTCTCCGAGCCTGTAGTTCTGCTTATGAACTCGTACGCCGGTCTCCTGTATGGTGTGTTATTCATCTGGTTTGAGTCGTTTCCCATCGTATTCGGCGGCATATACGGCTTCAACCAAGGCGAGCAGGGTCTAGTATTCCTGGGCATTTTCGTTTTCGCTCTCATCTCACTGGCCTTCTTTCTACTATGGATCAAAACTCACATTGCCACAAAAGTCAACGAGCCGGGATTTACGCCAGAGATGATCCTTCCTCCGACGTTTTTAGGATGCATCGCCCTTCCAATCTGCCTCTTCTGGTTTGGGTGGACATCTCGAGCGGATATCCACTGGATTGTGCCCATTATTGGATCCGGCTTCTTCTCTGTTGGCGTGGTCACGCTGTTTAACTCACTGCTCAACTATCTAGGCATCTCATATCCCAGATACGCCGCGTCCATATTCTCAGGGTCTGCACTGTTTCGCGCTTCGTTTGGTGCTTCTTTTCCACTTTTTGTGAGTAATAGAGCGCTTGTATCTTGTTTTCTGTCACTGACGCGAGGCATGTTGAAGGCGCGCCAGCTTTTCTCTCAACTCGGCATTGGCCCAGGCAACTCGCTCCTTGGCGGCATTGCTTTGCTTTTTATGCCGGTTCCCTTTATTTTTTACAAGGTGTGTCCGAATCATCAACATAATTACTACGATCTAAACTGACCGTTAAGCAGTACGGGGCAAAGATCCGTCATATGAGCAAGAAGACTTAAAGATCGACGGCTTTATGTTCTCCATGTTGCAGCAGATAATGAACTGAAACCTGAGATGCATGTCCATGTAGCATCGGCGCATCTTGATTGCTTCAAGCAGCATGTATTTTTGCCTTTCAAGGAGCAATTTATTTTTGTTATCGTTTTTATCCTATCCTACCAAATCATCGCTAGATATGTACATCGTATATACGTCAATTCATATACAGCCCTTCAAGACCGAATCAACCTTATTCTTCTCACATCACCATCACCAACAAGCCAAATCGCACCATAAATCACACAATTTATGAAGCAACAAACTTGAAGCCCGCACCAGAAGACTCCGTGGCGCCATTGTTGATCAGAGATCCATCACCAGCCAGTGTAACCCACTGACCGTTGCTGCCAGCCTTGATGGTGTACACGCCACTGGCCGCGCCAATCTTCTGGCGAATCGTAAAGACCTCCCACGAAGAAGCCGTGGCACGAGCAGCCTGAAGGGTAAAGTTACCAGACGAGTCAGCGGTGACGAACTGGTTGTTGCTGGTGAGCTTGAGGTTGCCGGCGTTGGGCGTGTAGGAGCTGACGAAGACGCCGGCGTTGGCCTGAGAGCCAGAGGCAACGAGGTTGGACGAGGCAGTGGAGGAGACAACCCATTGGCCGGAGGTGGCGGCCTGGATCTTGAAGGTGCCGTAGGGGTTCTGGGGGAAGTTGGAGCCGCAAATGGGCTGGCCGCTGGGGTTGGGGCGGGTGCCGATGAAGAAGAGCTCGTTGGAGAAGGTGTTTCCAGAGCCTGGAGCAATGTTAGTTGATTTGATTTCAGATTTGTTTCAAAAGAGAAAAGGGAGAACTTACCCCAGGTGGTGAGGTTGGCGCTCCAGGCAGCGGCAGTCTGGGGATTGGCGTTGGAGTAGGCAGCAATCAAAACGCATCGCCTAAGTTGACATTGATATTAGTATAATCGCATGAGAAGCTATTGAAGAATTTTGAAAACATACCAGTCATCGGCAATGGTTGGGTCGACAATCTCGTTTTGAGCATACGACCAAACATTGTTCACCCACTGAGTGTCATACAGCGCCTCGTTGATGGGCGTAATAGGCAGCATCTGAATAGCCGCAATCTCGCTCTTCTCAGCGCCCCAGAACAGCCAAGCACCAGACTGCCAGTCCTCGACATTGCCCATCGTAACCAAGTTTCGGACGGCGGCCTCGGGGTAGGGGTTGTTGGGATCAGTCGAGCTCTGCTGGGGGTACAGGTGCCAGTAGACCTGAGCGCCCTGCTGCTCAGTCGCAACGAGCAGCTTGGCGTAGTTGACGTAGTCCTGGGAGAGAGCAACGGTGGCCCAGAGGAGGGCGCCGTAGTAGCCGTTGATGGCCTCGCCGGTGGATTCCTGATCACGGCTGCCGGCTCCGTTGGCAATACCAGAGGCCCAGGAGTGGCCTGCGAACCAGTCACGGCAGCGGGTGACGGGGAAGTAGGGGTCCTGGGAAGAGGGGTTGATGATATCACTATTTATTTGGTTAGAAAAGAAAACATCTGGTTTGAGATTCGAGAAAGAGACATACCGAGCAAACCAGTTGATAAAGTCCTTGTGCTGAGCCAGCCACGAAGAGTCGTACTTGGCAATGACAGCAGCAACAGTCAGGAAGTATCCGTAGTGGAAGTGATGATCGTTGTAGTAACCGTTGCCGAAATCAATGCCAGAGTTGGCTGCGCCGGCCTTGTCGACAACACCACCCCAGGAGGTTTCGTACGCAGGGAAGGCTCCGGTGGTAGGGGCAAACCAGTTGTTGAAGGACGCCTTGAGGTAGTTTGTGACATTGGGAATGAGAGCAGTTTGTCCTACGGCTTCACTGTAGCGGGCATAAAGGTTAGCCTTGTTCATTTCATAGATGAGTTTCGAATGGATCTTACGCAATGAGGGCAAGACGGGCTTGGGCAGCTAGAGTGCCTCCCCAGTAGTAGAACTCGTTGGGGATAGGCGCGTTTGCCACGTTCAGCTGGCCAATTTCGTACTGGAGACCCTGGATAACAGCAGAGTTGCAGGAAGAGTCGAGGGCTCGAGGAGGGTTCCAGGTGATGCTGCTCAGGTTGTACAGCAGCTTCCACTGGTTGCCGAGAGTTGGGTACATCCATCCCTATGTTTCAATTGTCAGTCTCATCTTCCATCTTTCTCATGAAACTTTTTAGGTATGCCAACCTTTGTGGTAAGATAACCCAGCGACGAAGTAGGAGGAGAGTTGGGGCTCTGTAGCGACAATCGGTGGTGCGGCCACGTCAACATCAACAGGTTGGCGCCGGCTCCGACAGTGGCGTAGTTGAAGATGAGAGTGCCCTGCGTGGTGGTGAAGCTGTAGTCGAGGCTCACTCCCGTCGGGTACACGCTGGAGTACTGGTCGAGGAGAGCCTTGTGGCTGCTCTGGACGAGTCTGACCACTCGCAGGACGCCGGTGAAGGTGCCGCTGGCCTGGATGGTGCCGACGGCGCTGTTGGTGGCGGTGGCCTTGAGGGTGATGGAGGAGAGCGCGTAGATGAGGTACGTTGTGCCGGTGGTGTCGACGACGGTGAACTCGGTGCCGGTGGCGGAGACTGAGTCTGTGTTAGTCAATAGTCCTCAGGCTCTTGGGGCTACAGGATACTCACCACTCTGTCCGTTAGCAATGGACTGTCCGTTGAAAGACGCAATGCCGCCGTTCCGCGACGTCAGCAGCGGCGTCGCAGCATTGTACTGAAGCGTAATGTAGGGCGATCCCGGAATCAGAGGCGACGTCAAGGAGGCGCTCCCCTGGAAGTACTGCACCGTCACCGAGTGCGTGTCAAACGCCGTGGCCTTGTGGTTGGCAAAGGCGCCCGAGTGCTCGACGAAGCCGGCGCGCCAGTCATTCTGTGTGGGCTGCTTGATGGACGTGCCGTCGAACTGGCGGCTGTTGCTGACGCCAAAGTTGATGCCGTAGCCGTCGAGCTGGGACTCGTACGGGAACGGGCCCGAGGCGGTGCCGTTTCCTGGCGTTGCGGCGTATGAAGCCCACCACGAGTTGGTTGGGTACTACAAGTAACGAGTCAGTTATTGAGCAATTGTAAGTCTCAAGTTGGTTCTCTCTTACCGGAGGCTTCAATCCAGCAAAGAATGAAGAAACCGGAGCTCCATCCGGCGCAGTCTGGACGGTACCGCCAGAAATGCCCGAAGGGTTGCTCGTCGCGATAGGCGCAAAGACACCGCGCTCAGCCAGAAAGTTGAGCTTGTCACTGCTCGGCAGGGCCGTGACGCCAATCGCAGAGGCGATGACGAGGTTGAGAAGAGAGCCCAGCATCTTGGAGGAGAAGACAGGCTAGGGAAGACCGCTTTGCTTGGCCACAACCTTGGAGATTCTCGTCGAGGGGAACGAGGGGCAGACAGGGCCTCTTATATCAAAACTCAATAGCAAGAATCTCCCACTGCATCACTCGACGATGTCATCTTTCTATTTTGGCCATGGGTCTCTCAGTCTTGCCTCCCTCGTAGCGGAATCTCGCTCCGATCTAGGTGCAACCCCGGCGGTAATGGAATGCCGCGCATGCTGCACTCTCATCTCGTTCTCGGCGGTACTCGACATTGCCATGGGCGGCCGGGTCTGGCCATCCGAGAGCAAGAAGCAATGGGAGGGATCATACGGCTGTCATGTAATCTAACTAAGCCCTCAACACTCCCTGGCATGTTCCGAAAGAGTCGTAGCTAGGTTGTCAACTACACGCAAAACAGAACGTGCTCAGGGCCAAGCATGGATTAGCAGAGCCGGCTATGCGCTCGCATTGGCATTATCCACTTCGCCGATGATCCCGATCAATCTCGACGTTTTCTGCCTGTTTGCGACTGGGGGGCCGGTGGCAAGGTCTAAAGCATATTTAGATCGGACCGAAGGTGAAAAGACGTCAAATCTGCTGAATCATTCGCAACCTCTTTCTCTGCCCAAGATGGAGCGTAGAGACAGTGGAGATGTTCCATCAATTGGCGTTCGCGGAATTTGCCTTTCCTGGAGGGACGTATGCTGGCATGATTGTTCAATTTATCTCTGGCCATCTCTGCGTGTTTTCTTCATGCCATCACGCTGTTTCATGCTACCGATTACTATTCCTTAACCCTAGTCAACTTCATCTTGCCCCTGAGGTGACTCGTCGTAGCAAGCGGAAGAAGCGTGGGGTTAACGGCGGGCTATTTCCTCCGTCCTGTCTTGTGATACAAGGCAAGAGTGTAATTCAAGAGTGCGGGCATTATGGAGCCATCTACTGCCCTGAGCAACTGAGATTAAAAAAAGTAAACTCTTCACTATAAGCACCTAGCGCTCCTTCAAAAGCTACTAGACAAGCTGTTGTGCTCAATCCCGCGGCCAAGAAGCCAAGAAGTTATCCAATTGCCTAATTGGGTAGCCTCCCGGCTCGGGATGGTGGGCCTCTGAACTGGGGGAGAAGACATGGGGTGGCAGAACTGGGGAGATCCGTCTGTTCTTTTAGGGCTCAACTGCACTGTAACCGGCTGACGGAAGACAATCTATTTTGATACATCCATATGCTGAAACATATAATAATGCGAGGAAATAGAGAAGCTGTTTGTTTATAGAAGTTGCTCTGTTTTGCGCACATTTTGAGTGATTAATGAGAGCGAGCAGAGTAGAATGAGTAATCAGCCAAATGGCGAATGGCCATGCCTCGGAGTTTTTATTGTCAAACAAGGATACGGGGGAAAAGAGTCAAAAAACAAGCATGCGTGACTGTTTTCTTTCTTCCCCACAATCGGCCGCTTCTCAAGGCCTTGTCAGTTGCGGAGATGGAGGATGGAAGCAGCACAGCCAGCAGTCGCGCATTTCGGCTCCGCATCTCCCCGCATTCATTGGTATCCGAAATGTCGGGATGTTGAGCATGGCAGGTTTGGGCTGGAATGTCGCGGGAGAGAGTGAATCAGGTAGAGCACAGCGAGATGGTTTTACTGGGATGCACAACCGCGGCGGTCATTGTCTAAGCAGATTATCGACATATCCCAAGATGAAGACTACATTTCGTACATGTATCTAGCTGCCGAGTCAGGAATATACATGGAAGCACCAAAGACACGCGATAGAGGGGGCTGTTTCAGCGAGGAAATTACAGCGTCCTGCAAAGGCAACTTACCTTTGAGAGGTCCCTATTCCCGACTACTATATTTGAGGCTCTGTATCAGTCTACCTATACCACTCATACATAGTCCATGCCCATCCAACCCTATAGGCCGGGGAGTCGCGGCATTTATTGGTTATTTTCGCCCAAGTTTGCGGTATCGAAGCAAAGAAACTGCCAGTCGTTTCGGCCGTGCGAGTAATGCCGCGACGCTAACATTTTTGCATCATCTCGGAGCCAGGGGGGTCTAAGATACTCTTCGGTACTAGCAGCAGATGGAGTGCGCATTACCCCATATCTTGTGACACTTTGTCTCCCCACAGGCTGGCGGGGGACCAAAAGCCCGCCAATAAGAGGCCAGACGAGGGTGGTACTGCTCTCCTTTTGACAAGCGGCAGTTTCCCCCAGAGAAAGAAGAAAATCCTTCAGTAATCATTACTGGTCAGTTGTGTAGCCAAGACTAGGAGGGAGCTGAGGTTGCGGCAACCTTCCGAGACTTTGACTAGAAGACGGATAGACGGCAAGCAATACAACACAGCGCAGGCAATGCTACCTACGATGTTGGCTGTGGCATCGTGTAATTGGAGGATATGGGAAAGAGCCGTTGCGATCAGTTGATGTTCCTGAAAATCGTGGAAGATCTTGCCGGCATTGAGTTAGCGGAAAAGTCTGGAGCTGATGCGCGGGGCCTGACCCAGACTGGTATATTGAACGGGCCGAATGGTATGGAGATGGGATGCTGGCATACGGGCCTACTTGAAAGTGAAAGAGAGACGGTTTAGCCTTGGGGGAGGCCTGATGCATATCAATCACGTGGATGGCAGAGCTATGAGTGTATATTGCGGGCGTGATGTCTTTCTTTTTCTTTATCATGGTGATTGTGTCATTGAAGCTGACTCTGCTCACGAAATGAAATGACAGTAAAAGAGCGCAATAAAGGAAGGCGATTGGCGCGAGGCAGAACTGGCACTGATCATTATCGAGAACCATCTGCTTGCTAGTAATGGTAGCAAGGCGGGGAGAGCCGTAGACCATCCCCGAGTTTACTCCATTGGACGTTCAGAGTTGCAAATGAGGTTATACCCGTAAGATGTGACGGCATCGGTAACTCTAACGACTGCTGATGTCGCATGCAGTCTCGCAACTACTGTACCAATGCAGTATCGTAAGGCGTGATGAGTGAATATTTGCATGTCTAAACTGGTACATGCGTTGGGTTGTCGTAGCTATGATCGTAGTGATGGAACGCTGTTGATTGGTATATGGGCTTTGTAAGCTCATCACCAATTCTTAGCAACTAGGCACCTAATCGAGCTGTAAGGTTTCAACAAGATGGCGTCTTCCCACGTTTTGTTTTTGCGACCCATTTCACGCTTCACATTATTCCATTGGTCTTTGTGGAGCGTTGAGGTTGAGTAGCTATCTTGCACGAGAGTCCCGATGCTATTCAGTGGCTCTTCTTGACGCCTCATTAGTATATGGCAAATAGTTGATGAAATATACTCGGTGACATGGATTTTGGAACGTAATCTCTGCTGCCATCATTTGTCGTCGGCATGGTTTCTCTGCCACATGCCTTTGGGGAAACGAGAACGCAGCTTCAATTGCAAGAGGAGACTTGGAGAAAGAAGAGACGCTGAGTGACAAAGAATACGAAACACAGAAAATACTGCTCCAATAGGTAATATTACTAAGAATCTCGATTAGATCAGAGCTTATATCGACCACTTGATAGACGGTCCTAGCCGTTTAGGGCGTCTGGTAGTCCACGCATCAAGATGGCATTAGGTAAGATCGACGTATGCAGGAACTTTTCTTGGCAGCGGCTCTCAATGGCTTTGAAATGCCGGTACTTGGCTACGCTCTTGTTGTCAGTAATTGTTCGTCAGCTACTTTCGATTGAAGAGTGTCGTAAAAGGGGGATGCCACGCAATCGTGCGTTTTGACTACGAATTATAGCTCGGAGCGCACAACTGCTGCCCGAAAAAATTGCCACTCTGGCACAATAGAAGGACGAAAGACAAGGCTGACGAAGATAAGGCTATGGCGGCATGGTAAAGTTTGCAAAGCAGCGATGGATCTGCGCTACACGAGTCGTCCCGATCTAACGGTCTCAGCGCTAAAGATGTTGTGTATGCATCTTGAGAGCAAACAGGCTTTTGAGCATCTTGAAAATGAATCCTTCAGTCCATTAATGCCGTCTAGCACCCTGGCAGTTGTCTCGAGACAACGAAGCTAGTCTCGGTTCAATCATGGCGTGGACCTGAATGAGACGAAATCACAGGCCAACATGCTGCCATACCTGCCATATGACGTCTTTTTCAGCACTATCGGTGAGCACACCAGGCTTAGAATGGGCGCAACTCGCGATACTTGACCCGAGAAGCATAAGCTCGCGGGCTTCAGGCGGCTGCTACCGAGGTCCCGGGCTGGTGACGGTGACGGCATGCAGATTTGGCACGCCGGACTTGACTCGGGGATCGTGGTGGAGCCCGACCGGAGCAAGATTTGGGGGAAGAGAATCCGGGAGAGCCGAACGCCGGGCCGGGACACGGAATCTTGAAAGATTTGGAATGGCAAAGGTGAAGCTTTACAGGATGAAGAAAGAAAGTGAGACTTCACATGGTGATCATTGTGCTAGTTTTTTTTTCTTGGTGGAGAGAGTGGTGATGCGGAAATAGACGTCGATACGATTGTGCGTACAGCGAAGGTAGGTGACGCCGCCCGGAAATCACAAACTGAATCGCTCACCACTCAATCGTCAAATTCCGGAGTAGACTCCATTCATTCCCCAGGTTTTGCGTATAGAAACGGGAGATCAACTCCATTTCCGCACAGACCTCTATTCAGCACTCTTTCATTGCTGCCATCAAGTAAACCTATTGTTGGTATTTTCTACACTCGACTGGCCGTATAGCCGCTTATTACGCTGTTGCATAAGAAATGACGTAGTTTGTAGTTCGGCAGATGAAATTGGATGCTCCCAAACTAGGCTGTCAGCCCTTGTACTGCCGTGGGTATAAGCAGGAAATAAAGGCCAAACAGATGGAAGCCATTTTCATCCAAGCGAAGAAATTTAGAACAATGGTTGTGGCGTTATCTGAGCCAACGAGAAGAGAGGAGAGTGAAAAATTTCAGTGGTCCACCGATAAGGCTGCGAGCCGTTTTAGCGGGTCTCTGAGCCAGCTCAGTGGAATTAAATCCGTGGCCTCGGAATCAGTAATCTTGAGCATATGGATCTGCCGTCGGCTGCGAATTTGATGCTAATCCACGCCGATGCCCTGAGTCGTTCATTTGACTTTCATTTGAGAGAGCTGTAGCACTGGAAATCCTTCTACTTTGATTCGTGTTTCGACGCCTCATCCGCCAATTTGATTCATGCCCTGTCAAATCGAGTCTCCCGTTGTGCCTAGTCCATCGCCTCATTTGTATGCAGCCTGCTCAGCTCGTACAAGCGCGTACCCGCTGCTGTGGAGAGGTGACAGACCCCCCGACTAGCTGCTGGCCAATGTCTTGGACGCTCACACGATGTCCTGCTGCTTTGTATCGCCAGCCAAACACGTGCAAGCCTCTCCGAATGCCGGGAGGCTGAGTCCGACGGATTCTACTTTTTGCGCCTTGCATATATTCGCTCGGGACGAGGACCAAGGACTAGATATGACGGGGTTAGTTGATTGAGACTCACATGGTGGTATATAGGAGATGCAGCACCGATGCAACATGGATTCATAAAGATGCAAACAGTTGCAGCAACTTGTGGAAAGTCGTTGTAAGTCAAGACAACTCGAGTCTCTGACAAACGCAATTGGCCACAACCGTTTTCGTTACTTTGTTTCTTCTTTATTATTTCTCATACATAACCAAAACTACCAAACTGCACGCACAAAATATGCCATTCAGCTGTATATCGTGATACACAGCGGCAGTTGCATTCAGCTTTTAATACAACAAGAGAGTCAGCGCTTGTCGGATCATCGGCGCCGCTCTACCTCGGGTCGTCGGCATCTGCTGCAACAGCACGCCTCTTGTCGCCTTTTGTCCCTGCCAGGTATCGTGCGCTGCTTCCAGTGGCCCGTCGCTGCAAATGGAGGGCCTGGACCAGCCAGAGGGTACCTGCGTGTACCCACTAGGAACCGCGGCGCCAAAAGTTCCTCAACCGGTACGTGAGCGCCGCACGCAGACAGAGCTCCATCTTTTTCTCGTCCTCTCGTTTCTTGCTCACAGCACATGAATCGTCTGCTCCTCGTCTGCTTCATTCCACTGTAGCTCCTGAGCCTCCACTAACCCGCATTGACCTCCCGTCTATCCAGCTGCTCTACAACTTTGAGCTCTACCCTCCCTATAAGCCACTTGCGCTGCGCCCGTCCGTGTCCACGCCGAGCCACCCCCAGTTTTTCCGAGACGCCTCCAGCTCTCTCTCTCTGTCCGCCGCCTCGACGCCGTCCAGCCTCTTCGCCGCAGCCTCTCCGTACCTGCTCGTCGATACGCAGTCGCCACCGTCGCTGTGCTTCTCGCCGTCCTCGTCCCTCTCCGGAGCGTCGTCAGTCGCCGTGATGGACCTCGACCCGCCGCCCGGGGCCGAGATGCCGTCCTTTGGCCTCACCGGGTCGTCGCTCCCGGAGCCTCAGCCCGGCGCTGCCAGCGCAGACGGCCCCGGATCCCTGCCCGTCGACCGCCGTCCCAAGAAGTCGTCCATGACATGCGCCGTCTGTCGCTTCCGCAAGGTTCGGTGCAACGGCGCGCGTCCGTGCTGTGGCAATTGCCAGCGCCTGGGCTTCCCCTGCTCCTACGACGATGCCGACGTCGACGCCTGGTCTCTCTCGCTGCCGCGGCGGCGTGTCAAGCAGGCCTGTCTGAGCTGCCACAGCCGCAAGGCGCGGTGCTCCGGCCATCTGCCCTCGTGTGAGCGGTGTCGCGTCCAGGGCATCGAGTGTGTCTACCGGCCCAGCAAGCGAGCCAAGCCGTCGTCACTTACCAAGAGCCCCAACAGCCCAGATCGAGATTCAGACCGAGAAGGTGGTCGAGACGGCCGCAGTCAGGGAGAGAATCGATATCAGGATGATGGACGCAACGAAAGCCCAGCCTTGACTGACCAGGCCAGCTCTGCCAGTCCTGGACCGGACATCACCGAAGGGTAAGCTCTATATGGCGACATTTCTTTGTAGGAGCCGTGGCCGCTAACTTTTCAGTCTCAGCCTTTCTATAGACGAAAGCTTCGACTCCATTGTCAACCGCGCCTTCGACCTCTTCTTCCGCTACGTCCACCATATGCCCATGTTCACCTTCTTGCATCGAGCTTCTCTTATGGAGCAATATCAGGCCGGCAAAGTCGAAAGGCCTCTTCTGCTAGCCATTGTCGGCATCACATCATGTCTTACCAACATGGGCCCCGGCATGCGCGAATATGGGAATCTCTGCATCGATAAAGCCGAGGCCCTTCTTCTCGCCGACTACAGCCGCCTTTCCATTGTCAAAATCCAGGCACTCGTCTTCGTCATCAAGCATCGAATTCTCTGTAACAAGTTCTCCAGCGCCTTTGTCCTCCATAGCTTTGCGTCTCGCTACGCCACCGCGCTGCGTCTCAACTACGAGGCGCCACATCTTCGTTTCCTAGCACAGGAATCTCGTCGACGCCTCATGTGGGCCATGTACTGCATCGATACCAGTGTCTGCGGCGGATACCCCGACTTTGTCCTCTGGAGGGCCGACCAGATCCATGTGAGCCTGCCATGTAACGAGCGCAATTTCGAATTCGATCTGGCGCAACATACGGAAAAGCTCGTGCCAGATTCGCACCAGCCACGACCACCACTTGCCGAGGACGTGGGAACCTTGGCTCTCCACGCGCGCATCTTATATATCCGCCAGAAGATTATCGAATTCACCAGGGTGGCACAATATGACCGCGGCATGGAACCTGCTGAGCTGCAAGGCCGAATTCTTGCCTTGGACAAGGAGCTTAGCGATTTCGCCGCCAACCTACCAACATCTTTTCAGTTCTCCGAAAACTCCCTGCGCCTCCGCGCCTATTCCCCACGAATCTGCGTCTTCGTCATGATCCACGTTTGGTGGCGTCAGTGCTACTGCGACCTCTACCGCCTAGCCTTGGCAGACGTAAACGGCGGGCTGCCGCAGTCTATGCTTGAAATGTTTGACCAGGCCTTCCTCGATCACTGCCACAGGCAATGCGTGGATCATGCCCTGGCCCTGACTCACATATTCTCGCTGATACAAAAGCTTGATGCCAAGCCGGTGGCGGATATCGACCTCGCAATGTGTGCGTACCAGTGCGCTCGGATGCTCATGTACCTCTTCCAGCTCGATCTCTTCAGCCGCTTTGGCATCACGGCAGAGACAGTCATGGAGCAGGCGCAGCTCTGTCTACAGACCATCAAGGATTGCTGCGTGGGACCCGCGGTGGACTGCATCGTGACAGATCTTGAGAGATTGATCAGCCAAGGAAGAGCCGGCTCCATCCAAGGCAATAACATGCCGTCGCAGACGATTCCCCAAAACGCCCAGTTTGCAGATGGGTCGGATGTGATGAACGCTTCCTCAGCCGGCATGCAGCCTTTCAGCTCCCCTCCCAATGCTGCCAACAGCGCTGTCTCGCCTTTTACTCATCCTGTCATGACAGCTCCGTGGATGTCAGATAGCGGCTTTGCATCAACCATGGACCAGCAAACGCTGCCGCCCGAGATGCATGCTGCAGATCCTAGCAAGGGCGAGACGCCCGAGCTATCTGCACCCCGATCAGACTACGCGCAGTCAGACTTGAACAACGCCTACGACGGGGCCTTTGCAGGGCTGGGACTCGATGACGGCTTTGATTATGCCATGGGAGTGGACATGAATCTGTGGGCTACCAACGGAGGGAGCTGGATGTCGCAGGGCTTTGGCAACAATACCTGGCTGTGAAAAGAGAGAGAAAGAGGAGGAGAAATAAAATGTCAGATATTTACGGATTATGGTGTATATACAGATGATTTTACTCAGAAGCGGCACAACATGCGTGTATATATAGATACCTTTTTGCGTGTGTGCCATGGGGGTCTTGAAAACCAAAGCGAATGAAATGGCGTGGGGGCGGGATGGCGCAATAGGGACAGCGCCAGTAGGAAATGATAATGACAGCGCTAATGAAATTGAAAAAGAAATAATCTATACAATCATGAAGTTGAAGTATCATTTGTATCCTTTCCCTCTGCGTATCAATTTTAGTAAAAAACTTGAGGCAAGTAGCGATGGCTGGTTGAAATTTGGTCAAAGACTTGAACACAAGAATAGCATAGAGCATAGAGCATGGAAGTTAATAGAGGGGGAGATATTCCGACTCACACTTATATTGTGCCTTCAGCATATCAAGAAACCGTGTGAGCTGAGACCCCTTCGATGGACAACGCGTGCATGTGTTCTTATAATTTCAGTCTTGTAGCTACCTATCCACAGAACGAAAGTTGTCATCTCATATATCGGTTCACTTTCACTACGTGGCCGCGCTGATCTGGGGCATTTCAGCAGACAATAGCGCTCCAGCCGTCTTTTAGCGCTCTCAGTCCAGTGGAGCGACGGGGTCTAGGCTCGGCTCTTAGCGATCAACCGCCATGCCATATTGGGCTTAGCCGCGATGGTCGCTTGATCTGCTTCTCCTCAACTCGAATCTGCCTCGCTGCCTTCGACCCTTCACGGCTAATTGAGGGCCACGCCAGCAGGTCACACAAGCAACACACACAAATGCCCGGGCGGCTTTATCTATTGGCTGCATGTCGAACTATCGAGGGCCTCGCGATGGCTCATTGGACGGTTCCAGGATCCTGCGTCGGGCGGGCTGCAAGGCATCCCAAAGCCTCGCCGCACAGCCGCACCCGAATCCTACTGCCGGGTCTCAGATTCTGTGCGTAGGGCGAGTTGGAGGATAGTTAAGTTGTCAATGGTAACACCAAAATCGAAACTGCTCGAGGCTTGTTCTTCGGCTCGGCCATGGCAGCTGAACAATGCGCTTATTAGACGCGAAAACACTAGAGTTGGTCGACATCCTCGACGACGACGTCCCTCCCTACGCCATTATATCGCATACTTGGGGCGATGAGGAACTTACGATCCAGCAGCTGCGGCGACTGGGAAGACATTCGCATCTCGCGTCCTCTTCTCCCAAACCATTAGATAGAAAGAGGAGAGCCATTCTCTCGAAAAAGGGCTACGTCAAAATCGCTGGTGCCGCTCGACTAGCTGTCAGCCGAGGGCTCAATTACGTCTGGGCCGATACGTGCTGCATCGACAAGACCAGCTCATCTGAGTTGTCCGAGGCCATCAACTCCATGTATCTGTGGTACGAGCAATCTGCCGAGTGCTATGCGTACCTTTCCGACGTCGAGCCGCCGGCCACCCAAGATGGCAATGCATTCGACAAGAATCTCCGCAATAGTCGGTGGTTCACAAGGGGATGGACGCTCCAAGAGCTGGTTGCGCCAAAGCTCGTTCTCTTCTACGGCAGCGACTGGAGCCTCCTTGGCCAAAAACACTCTCCCCCCGAGTTCGCAAAGACCATCAGCGAAATCACTGGCATTGATGAGGAAGTGCTGGACGGCACCATCGACCCCCTTCAGCTGAGCGTGTCTGCTCGCATGGCCTGGGCGTCTCATAGAAACACCACCAGGCTCGAAGACACTGCATACTGTTTGATGGGACTGTTCCAAGTCAACATGCCGCTTCTATACGGTGAAGGAAAGCGTGCTTTTACGAGACTTCAAGAGCACATCATCCAACGCACAGACGACCAGTCCATATTTGCGTGGAACTCATTTGATGATGTAGAAGAAGACCCAGATGCTCTTTTTGGCTTACTTGCACAGTCTCCAGCCCAATTCAAAGATGCCGGCGCTTTGCAAGTCCTGCCGCCTTTACCTGTGTATGCAAGTGCTCCATCCGCCATGACGAATCAAGGCCTTCGCGTCCAGCTCTACCTCGTGCCACGTACATTCACAGACAAAACTGTCATGGAAGAAGACTACTTAGCCATCCTGGACTGTGTTAAGCGCGACCGAGATGTCCACCTGTGCCCCGCACTTCATCTGCGGCGGCTCTCAGAGGACCAGTACGGAAGGCTGCGGCCAAAAACGAAGCATTTCAAGCGACCCGTGTCCTCTTCCTACCAAGGAGAAGAGGGCTACCGCTCGGTATACATAAGGCAACAGCCGGTATACTATCACCTTCCACAGTTCAGACTCTCGCCTCTCAATGTCGAGTCAGGACTTGGTTCTTCTGATGGTGTTCAGTATCGCCTGTTCGACAAGTACCCCGCGCACTACTGGAATTCTGCCACCATGACTCTCAGCGTCCGTTACTCTCCCAAATTACAAGCCATGGGAGTGTTTAGGTTCCAGAACATTGACAGATCTTCCGAGAAAGTGGACGTGGTCGTGGGTTTGCGGCGCTTGAACACGATGGAATGGGAGGGATGGTGCTTCCAATTGGCATATCGTGACGAGTCTCTCGAGCATGTTTTCCAAGAAATCAACAAAAAGATTGAAAAAACCACTCGCAAGTCCAACAATAGCGAGATGACTTCGTCAACTCTCCGTGACTCTCTTGGAGAGGACTCGACGTTGGCGAGCAGCGCGTCGGTCGAGGGCGTACAGCTTCAAGGACGGCTCTACATCTCCATCTTAGTGATTCCAAGAGCAGAACTTCTGGCTGAGAGTGCGACATTTCAAATTTCCACGAACGCTGTAGAATTATCCAGATGCAATCAGACACTAAAGTCCACATCCTCCAATTCTGGGGCGAGAGCAATGACCAAAGTATACTGCTGGTCTTCTAGCTCTCAATTTGGGCTTGACCCCTCGTCTCCTTTGATGTGGATGGTCCAGCCTGTTCGAGTGACGTCTTTGCTAGGAGACTGTGCTTTTATGAAGCCCCTCTACGATTTCATGTCACAACTTCAGCAGAAAAGAATAGAAGGCGGCTCAAATAATACACTGAGTGCCATCGAACAACTAGCTGAGGCTTTGTTCCTTAGAGATTTAGACCGGGCTATGACGCTGATTGAATACGAGGTACCCGATATTAATTTACGAACCACTGATGAGTATGGGTTTGCACCACTGCATTGGGCTGCTGCAGGTGGCTCTTCTAGCTGCATCACGCTGCTCCAAAAGAATGGAGCCGAACGCAAGATATTTACAGAGAGCGGCCTGTCGCCTATTCACGTTGCCGTACTCTGTAATAATTGGGTCTGGGGTGCTCTGGCACATCTCAATGATGAAGGAGAGGCCGCATGGCTTGCAAACGAGAGGACGTGGCCCTTTTCGGAGACGCCGCTGCATCTGGCTGCAGCATCCACCCCTGACACTGAGCTTGGTGAGCAATTCTTTCAAGAGTTGCTGGATTGGAGTTGGGTACGCACTGGCCCGAACCCTCGAAATATTTTTGAAGAAACTCCGCTACATAGAGCCGCTGCTGGGAATAACGCGAATGCCATTGAGGCTCTAGTCGCTTTTAGCCCTTGGGGTTTCAACATAGACAATGTGGATCAGTACGGACGGACTTCGCTCTGGCATGCCGCTGCTGCAGGCGCCTGTAAGGCTATTAAGTCGCTGATACGCTTGCGGGCATCTGTCAACCTGACAGATGATCTGGGGAGGAGCCCTTTGCACGCAGCCTGTAGGGGAGGGCACGACGATGCCGTCAAGTTGCTTCGTCAACACGGTGCAAGGTCAGACATCGAGACCAACTCCCTGAACTTATTGCCAATGCATCTTGCAGCCATGTTTGGATATGTTGATTGCTTGACGCTTTTCCTCGATCCCTCGTGGCGAATTGTTTCTCAGGCCAGTCTGGACAAGGCGGTCCAAATAGCGGCCTCGTTCGGGAAGCAGGCATGCGTGGAGAGTCTTTGCCAGTACGGTGCTAACCCGTATGTGGCTTTTGAGTACTACTTACGACCCAGTGATAGCCATGCTGTTGTGGTCGAAAAGGAAGCCGACGCATACACCGCCGCACGTTCGGAGCAGCAGTGGCATATTGTCAGCTATTTCAATACTTCGGAAGCACTAAGAGATCTGCAAAAGCGTGTATATCCTATCGAAGGACAGCTCGGCACGGACAATTCAATGCCGTCTTTCTCTGCTCCTATCGATGTGCTTCCGCCCAAGAGAGAATCGGAACCAGCTTATATACTTTCTGAGCCCTATTATGGCAACCCAGCTCATGAAAACGCCCCTGCCCCTGACACAATGCCTCATGCCAGCAACAATCCCCATTATCCCATCGCACCAAACACAGACACGCCCCTGCATGGCAACCTGCCGATTCCTGTTTCACCTTACGCGCCTCGGCAAAGACCGCCACAGGCTTATGAAAGTCTTTGTCGACAGTAATCCGCCAACCTGCCAGCCCGGGCGAACCCTTGGTCTTCCGCGTCGTTATCCCAGTCTGAACGGTGCAAGAGCTTGTGAATCCACAAGATGGCTACAGGTACCAGAGCGCTCCAAGCCAAGAATGTCCAATTACCTCTGTATACGTCTCAGCACCGACGGCGGAGAATTGGCCTCTTGGCCAGGATAATAGCTCTGGAAGAAGTGCATCAGGCCCAACGTCGCGGTTTCACGCGATGTGGCGCCACAAAGTACTGAAGAAACGACGAGGGCGATAGACATAGCCAAGAAATGATTTACGGCGATTATTTATTCGCCATTGTATTGCTATGTTGTAACTCACAATTTTTTTCGAAAGAAGTTAATAAGCTTATGAAGCAAACGGTACACGCTAGAAATGCGTGTTTCGTCTTTTATAGACTGTTCGAGCAGTCGAGGTCGTTATGCCCCCTTTTTGCCTCATGAAGCGCACAACAACACGGCACGTTACTCGAAGGATTTTTGACTTTCTAGACACGTGGCTAAAAGAGGGCCGGGATGGGACAAGTACCCTGCTGCTGCCTGAACCAACAACATCCGCGTCATCTCAATTACATGTCTCTAAATTTATCTCAATGGCCTCAAAATGTCAGGAATCAAGCATTATGTGTCGTTGGCCGCCGTCTTATTAGCCGTTTTTCATAATACAGTGGCATTGCAAAAGACTACAGCGTATCCAAGGATTGCAGCGTATCCAGAAAATCCAGGTCCCGATACTGGCTTGCCATTCACCAGTAACTTGAGCATCATGGATTTTATCGATTCGTGTACTTCTCACATATATTTTGATGGTTATGGTGAATGTCAGTATCTCTCTGACGATTCGATACGTCAAATCAATCTCTACAATGACTTATCCTACGGTGAAATGGATAGATTTGGGCAGGAAAGGGAGAGGGTCAAACAGGAAAAACAGGAAAAACAGGCAATGGAAAGAGCTGGGAAATCACGGCTGTTTGACGCCCTGGATAACCCAGCCGCAGTTCACCAGCTGATTGTGGAAGGGGAAGACACCAACTATGAAGATTTTCTCGGAGCAACTCCACTGCACTGGGTATTCTCACAAGAGACCCCGAATCTAGAATCTGCGGAAATAATTCATCAAAATGGAGGGAATATAGATAGCCAGGACTACCAGGGAAACACGCCTCTCGAGTATGCCGTTCGCCACGCAAAGACCGCGGCAGGGGCAGAGTGGCTTCTAGCCAAAGGCGCAGATCCAAACATCAAGACGAAACAGAATCTCTTGCTATTTGCCTCGTCTCAAGGCAAAATCGACATCCTTAAGATGTTGCTGGAAGCTGGGGCGGATCCAAACACGCCACGACACTTCCCGCCGCTCTTCTCCGCCATGGGACTAGGAAAGCTTTTCAACGAGACGGTAGATTTATTTCTCGCACACGGGGCCAATCCTGTTGCCCAGACAAATGGGGATATGACGCCTCTGGCCTATGCCGCTCGCCACGGCAATTCTTCTGGCCGCTTGAGCGTGATTCGCAAAGTGTATGAACAGGCACAGCGTCGAGGCACTCCCTATACCGCAGAACAGCTGGGCAAGGCTCTTTCTGAATATCGCGGCATAAACTATCCCCGAGACTTTTTCGAACAATTTCTGGAGTGGAACGTGGATGTGAATCAAAAAATAGCTCGCCCACACGGAGGCTTCACTCGGCCTTTGATTATTGCTTGTGGCGATGCTGGCGTTGACATGGACGCCGTTCGGCATCTGCTAAGTTTGGGGGCGGATCCAACTTTGACAGATGACGATGGAAACACTCCGCTTCATGCAGCGATACACACAGGAGCACCAGATACGGCTCTGTTCTTACTAGAGATTCTTGACGCCCAGGCGATTGACCAAGTAAATAAGCATGGCCAGACAGCTTTGCATTTCGCCTGCGGGGGGGTTCACCCGGATGCTTTCAATGCCCGCTGGAATAAGAGATTCCTCCTAGTCCCTGAACTAGGAGGCTTTTTCAAAGATGAAGCAGTGCGTCAGTTCAAAGACACGACTATTATTACTTATCGTGCAGAAACTCAAATCGCACGCCGCATGCGTCTCATCCCAGCTCTGCTCAGCAAGGGGGCATCCCCATACGCGCAGGATTCTCCCACAGGCGCCACGCCATTGCACTACGTGTGCAGGCTTGGAGTTGCTGAGATTGTGACTGCTTTCCTGCAGGGCTGTTCTGGGAAATGCCTGCAAGTAAAGGACAATCTGGGCCAGACGGCATTGCACTGGGCGGCCGTATACGGCAAAGCCGGCGCCGTGAAGGCGCTCCAGCAATGGTCCCAAACAGAACAAGATTTCGTAGGCGACGACGGAGGACCGTACGGGCGAAATCTCCCCTGCGTGGCGGACAAAGATGGTCGCCTGCCGCTTCATCTTGCCGCAATGAAGGGCCACGACGATGCCATGGATGTGTTGCTAGAGTACACTCCCGCCACGCACTACAAAGCCAAAGACGTGGACGGCCGCACGCCTTTGTGGTATGCCGAGGAATGGTTCGAAGACACAGACTATGGGAGCTGCGTTTTATATAGAGACGACGACTGTGCGGGCAAGATTCACAGGAAGTTGGACAGCGTGCGCGTTAATCCGCGTTACTACTATGCTTTTGCTGCTGTGGCTTCTTTGGTGGGTGTGGCGGTCATCTTTCGGTCTGCTATTGCTGGTGCTGCGGGTGCTGTTGTTGATTTGGGCTGTAGACTCTGTGTGAAGGCGTGGCGAGGGGGGAGAAGTTGGTTGGCGATGGGGGGTGGTTGCGTGGCGATGGGGAGTGGTTGCGTGGCGATGTGCTGTAGCTGGTGCTGTGGCTGGGTGGCAATCTATGCGAGATGAGTTTCACAAGAGCCAGGAAGGATACAAGTCAATCTCACGATGATAGTATTTGCAGCAGACACATGTTTACATATATATTTATACATATGCTGCCCTGGGCATCATCGCCCAAGTGCCGTGAATCTGATCTGCTGTCTGTAAACTATGTATAGTACAACTCTTCCTTGATGCCTTTTATAAAAACAAAAGGCTTTCCCATCTCAAAATGATTCCATCATTAATGCTTATAAAGGCCATGCATGCAGGTAATGTATGCCAAATATGCCATTTGTGCAAAAGCAAAATGAGCAAAAAAATACACAAAAAACAAATCAACTTTTTTTCTTTGTTCCCCTTCCCCAAAAAACGCCATGAAAAGTTTCAAAACTGTTGGTCAATGCTGTGATGTGTCGAATAAATCAGAGCGACGAGGTGTAAAGCACACGGGTTCTCTGTCCAGATGCCGAGTTGCATGTGAATACTTTTAGAACAAAAAGTGAGACATTTGGCTGGCCAAACAATGATAATGGCAATGACAAAGCAAGAAGTAAGTAATTCATGTTGTCCCTTTTGCGCATGTGCTTGTCGGCATCTGAAACTGCAAATCAAAAAGATTGTGTCCTTCACATGTCTTCTTGTGTTGGTACATATGCATTGCTCGCAACAGTAAATGCCGCCGTCATGCTCTCGTCATGTACTCCGTTGCATTGTCGCGAGGCAGTGTCCCTAATTGGACAACAGCGGTTAAGCTCAACTTGTTGACAAGTAAAAAGCCGCGCATAGCTCGATGCTGCTGCCGCAGTTGTCGTGAGAGAAAAATAAATTGGTGGTGACAATGCATTACTCATAGCGGCCCACCGAGGGGGTGCCAAGTCCATTCTGCAAAAAAACACCAGCATCGTAAATCATGAAAAAAATTATCTCATGAGGGCTGCCGTTGAGCAGAGTATATGTGTGGCTCATACGAATCATCCAGAAGGGGTTGCAAAGCGGGCTTGCCACTTACTCTCCTGTATGACCCTTGGCGTTCCCTCTTTTCTCCTTTTTTTCTTCTTCGTTTCTTGTTTTTTTTTTTTCGACTTGTGCAAGACTAGTTGAATATAGACGCAGCCTCAAGAATCTTCAAAAACGCCGAGTTCTGAATCAAATAGTCGCCGTTCTGGCCCTCCAAGTGCCCCCCCCTTGGAAGCCTGTTCCCGAAAGCCGCAGCCCTGCATCTGCGCAATGATGTGAGCCGCCGCATCGCAAGACATGGTCTGCGGCGCCTCAGACGAAAAGTCGGCATCGCTCGGCGAGGGGGCATTCATGTGACTGGAGCTTGGTGTGACGGGCCCCGTGCTGAGCCCCGTTGTCGAATCGTCCGAGGTGATGGTGGTGTCCGAGTCGTGGCCAGAGCCGCCATTCTGCTGCTGCATGCTGGCACTCGCCAGCACGGCCAGCTTGTCGACGTGGGCGTGCTCCGGGAACAGCGTGGCCACCGTCGACGCCCGGCCCAGGCTGGCGATGCTCTCGGCCGTGGCAATCTTGGCGGCGTAGTGCTCGGCCTCGGCGGCGTCCTGGCCCTTGAAGCTCTGCAGGAAGCTCTCGACGGCATCGACGCCGACGCCGTTGTGGGCGAGCAGCATCTTGAGCCGCGAGTTCTCAATGGCCACGTCGCGCGCGGCCTGCTGCATCTCCAGCGTCGCAGCCACGCCCTTTGTCTCAAAGTCCTGCAGCTTCCTCTGCATGCCCTCGACGTATTCTTTCCGGCGGGCCCGGGACCGGCGCTGGTTTTCTCTGATGCGGATCGCTGCAGCACTTGACTTGGCCGAGCTGTCGGTTTCCTGCTGCATGATTGTCAACAAAAAGGAGGCAGATGTTTGATGTTGTGGTGTTTTCGAGTTGGTGCGGAAAGGTGCAGATTTGGCGGGAGAAAGTGAGAAGTGAGAGTGTGTGAAAATTTGGTGACATGCTGCACAAAAAAAGCGTGGGGGGGCCAGTGACATGTAGAAAAAACACAAGAGGAAAAAAGACATACCTTTGCTCTGGGCATTGTGCAAGCTCAATTGCGTAAAAATGCAGTGCACATAAAAAAAGAGAAGAAAAGAATACAACAAAATAAAATGAAGGAGAATTGCGATTGGCCAAGGCAAATAAGAAAGATTCAATTGCAGCTGTGGTGGGTGGTGACAAAAACTCATGCAGAGTTCGTTCAGTTGACAGGAAAAAAACCCAGGGCGAGTTAGCAGAAAGAGGGACAAGAAGGATTTTTGTCAGCAGCACAAAAAGTCGCGTGCGCGCTTCCAGGCCACTAACACTAACAGAAGAGCAGTTACCGTGCTACAGAGACACTACACCAGCAGATTCTTTTTTTTCTCTCCTTACTCCATCGTCTGCAGCAACAAACACCGAATGGGACCTGAGCAAAAAAAATCTGTCACTAAAAGGCACCGCCAGCTCCACCGTCGTGGCCCCAATTACGGAGCCGCACTTGCGACCAAACGGGCAATAACGGCTGCAGGCTAGCGAGGCACGAAAGCTGCGCGTCATCGTCTATCCAGGCCGTTTCATTCGTCTTTGCAGATGCTGAGAGATCCGGGGAGGACGATCAATTCGAGTTGGGTGGCCATGTCAGGTGCCCCATGGAATTGGCATATCTCTGGCAGTATAAGTAAGCATTTTGCAGTAGCAGTAGAGAAATGGTAGTAGTAGCGGTTAGACCTGCAGTGACAAACAAAACAAGCCGTCTCTCTTTAGTTCAGGACGATCGCCTCCATAATTCATAATGAAAAAGAAAAAGAAAAAAAGCAACCGAAAATTCCAAAACGCCATCCCGCAATTGGTCCCTTCCACCCGCTTAATGCCGAATAAAAGAGAAAGAATAAGAAAAATAGAAAAAATACCACGCTAGCATGTCAAACCAAGCGCCTTTTTTTCACCGAAACAGCCTATTCCGCGTCCTCGTTGAAAATCTTTCCACCCCAGTCCCCTGCTGCGCGTGCCACAGTTGCTGGACCCCTACTCCTCGACTCTCGTGACACACTTTGTAGCGTCGCCAAGCCTCTCGCAAATGGTCCGGTCGGAGTGGACCCCTCTTGAGGTCGACCTCTTCTTCAGTCTTGTCTGCCGCTGCTGCTGCTGCTGCTGCCTCCTCGCTTGACGGCGGTGGCGTTGGCAGGTCGCTCTGCTTCTCTCCGGACAAAACCCACTCGGCCTGGACGTTTCGTGCGCCCTCGATGATCTCTCCGGCAAAGAGCTTGGCCACTGCCTTGACGGCCGTGGCCACCATCTGCGGCACCGACTGCGAGACGGTTGCATTGACAACCTAACCTTGTCAGCTCATCCATCACCTTGTCTTGTCTTGTTTCCTCTTCTTCACTTACCCTCTTCACAACCGCATCACTCAACTTCGCCGCCCGCCAAAACTCATACCGATCATACTGCAGCGGATCAAACGCTTCCACGAGCATAGCCCTCAATCTTATTTCCTCCTGCTTCTGCTCCTGTGTCCGCGCGACCGCGTCCTCCAGCGCCATCTCCGCCTTGTCATCATCCTCATCATCCTCCAGCTCCTTGTCGCCGCCCGGCCCGCTCGCCGTCGTAGGTGCCTTGCCCCCAACAAGGCTGGGCGTCTTCTCCGTAGCATCATCTCCCCCCTTTGCATTCTTCGTCCTCCTGCCGCGCTTCTTTCTGCCCGCCGTCGCGCTGACCACGCTGCCGCTGACATGTGACGTCGCATCGACCGACGGCGACCTTGGGTACGGCGAGCCCGAGCCGGCCTCTGGCGGGAACGACGTCTGCCGCAGGGGGTGGATCGGGGGCTGCGAGACGACGGAGCTCTTTCTGCGCTTTCCAGGCGGCATGTTCACGTCCATCGTCGACGTTCGCTTCTTGCTTGTGATCTGGATTGGGGACGGGTAAGGAGGCGACATGGCCGACGGCGACGCGGCATATGGAGGCGACGCCATGTTTGCGAAGAGTGCTGAACGCTGCTGACGAAAAAGATTATGCGCTGATGCCTCCAATGGCGACTCGAGACGTGTTATAAAGGAACTGCAGCTGCAGATGCCGATAGAAGCCCAACCTTGCGATTGCGATAACGCAACGCGTTGAGCGGGATGTCACGTGAGGCAAAGCTCCGCACCTCCTTCACCTCCAGATCGCAGAGCAGCCACGCGGTGACTAAGCTCTATCAGGAATACTACTAGTAGTACGGAGTAATCAAGCTGACATCAAAACTGTACAAGCATGTCAAGGTCATCTCAAAGACTACGAAGTCGTATCAACATTCCCATTCACAACGCATTTATCGGTTAAATTTCCCCTTGTAATTTCTGCAAGTAGCTTTGTTTCTACCTGACGGAATAATTAAAACTATCAAATCGTACGTAACTAGAAATTCCATTAATAATGTTCGCGCACGCGCGTACACACATATTCGCCATCCCCTTGATGCGTTGATTTCATTCCTCCCACAAAGTGTAAGAAGAAATAAAAGAAAAATATTCCCGACCTCTCTTATATGCGCCAAGGAGAACGTTTCTCGAAAAAAAAAAGAAAAACGTGCCAGAAGAAACATTAAAAACAAAAGCACACTGCGTCGTCCTGGTATTACAAAACACATAACAAGTCCCTTCCAGGCAGCACCCAGTACCAGAAACTCCAGATCCCTCCCAAAAGTTGGAGACGAGATTATCCTCTCTCAAAATAGTAGTACGAATAAGTGTGTGGAGAAAAGAAATGAAGCCTTCCCAATAATGAAAATCGTACTACTCCCCATCCAACATCGCATCCAGGTTGTTTCTCTCGCTCTCTAAAAAGTCTGCTGTGACGGGTCCGTTCGTCATCGTGATATCTTTCTTCTTTTGGTCTTCGTCTTCATCTTGATTCGTCATTTCCTCAAACATTTGGTCCACCTTTCTGTCGTCGTGTTTCATGCCTTCGTCCATATCCGCCGGGGTCATGGACCGCCCATGGTCGCTCATAGACCTCTGCCTGTTGTTCCAGATATCGGGTCCCCACATCTTCTCGGCCTTTTCTCTGCCCAGCTCGGTGCGAGCAAAGATTTCAAGAGCCTTGTTCTTGTCTGCTTCCGTCTGTAGATCCATATCATCAACTTGACCGTACAGAAGCCGATCTTCAAGCGACATGGTCGAGTCGTCTGCCGCCAAGTGAGGACCTCCTCTCAAGAAGCTAGGATGCAGATTGCTGTCTGAGTCTGCGGAACCCATCTTAATGTCACTATCTGAAGGCGAGTGAGACTTCTCGTCTGGGTGCCCGTGCGAATTAGCCGAGATGCTCGGAGTTGCCGAGTGGGAGCCGCGAGGGAAGTACGTCGCCGGTCCATATGCCGAATTGTGCGGGTTAGGCACATTGGGCATGGGTGTCGGCGCTTGAGCCGCAGCAGCTGCCGCCTCCGCATTCGCTGCCTTGCGTCGCAAACTATTAGCCTTGCCTTTAGCATGCTCAGGAAGGTCGTCTGGATTGTCGACTCCGTATTCAACGAGCATCTTCTGCAGCTTCGTGGGGCGAGGTTTGCGCGTGCTCAGAGAGACTTGCAAGATGGGCGGTGCTTCCGGCGCGACAGGACACCACTTGTGAAGTTCTTGCCGGAAGAAATTGGTCTCGTACGACAGCAGAATTTCTGCGCCTTCCAACTTCCGAAGAAAGAATCGCTGTGTTTCGGCCTCGGCTTCTGTCGAAAGAAGCGGGTTGCAGTACTGAGCAATCTTGTCTCTGAAATTTTGCGCATTGTCAATGATTTGCCGCAGAACCTCTTCTTCTTCCGGCTGAAACGGTAGGCCTAGTATCTCGTCGGCAAGAGCAGTGAGATCTTCAAGCTTGGGTCGAGCCGCATCCCGAGGAATCTTCATTCGCCAGTCGCATATCGGGCAGGTATACTTGTCGTCCTCCTTGACCTTGCCACGGGCAATCTTAAGGCACTTGTAGTGGTACCTGTTGGCAAATATTGTTTAGCTTTTCTTCCATTTACTTTTTTTTTTTTTTTTTTTGCGGGCACAAATCATCAAAACTTACCATTCATGGCATAATTCGCACTCAATCATCATACCAGCCTCAATCTTTCGACAAATGCAAAACACCTGCCTCGATCGATCGTCCCACCTGCCGGATCCCGCCTCTGGGCTAGCTTCCCTGGATACAGGCTCTCCTGGAAGACGCGGCGTGTCGTGGTCAGTGTCGAAGCAGTCAGTGTTTCGCTCAAGAACGTGTTCCAAGTGGCTTTTCAGAATATGCAATGGCGCGTTCGACTTTCCAAAGAGCTTTTTGCCCTTGCGCATCCAATCTTCATGTCGCTTTCTCTCATTCTCTAAATCGACAGTGCCAGTCGGCTTGGAATTGAGATCGTCTAGCTTTCTAGTGATGTCGACAACTTCCGAGTACTTGGGTCGGTTTCTAAAATCGGGATCGCGGCATCGCTCGGTGAGGTCAATGATTTGGAGATGCGCTTCGCGCTGCTTGTGGAGTATCTGATCGACAGCGGCCAGAGTGTCGCGAGAAACAGGCAAGACATTGGCTTGTACCTGCGATCTAAGTGCCTCCAACTGAGAATAGTGAACAAACTCAGCGTGTGTCAGTTCTCGGGCCTTTGCTTCCCAGGCCTGGCCTGCAGCCAGCTTGTCATGATAGTACTTCAAGTGGTCGTTGTAGTTGGGGATTTCGAGCCGCTTTCCTTCTTCAATGATTTCTTGTACCTCCGTCATTCCTAGTAATACGGCGCGGTTCGTCCTGGCCTTCTCGTTCCACCGTAACTCTTCTAGCCTCCGAGATAGAGCTTCTAGCTCTGGGGTATCGATATTGAAGCCGCGCCCCTCTTCGATCAACTCTTCAATTGTTTCCACTGGAGGGGGGACGTTTTGCTTGAGCGCTGCAGAGGCATTATCTTGGAACAGCTTCAGGGCGGTAGCCCGTTCCTGAAGCTGTGCTATCTCAGGACAGTCGAATCCAATGTGCTCTGCCTCTGCAAGCAGTCGGTAGATATTATCTACGTGGCGGCTTTCTTTTTCCTTCTCTTTTGCGTCGTTATTTGCGCTTCCTCGGCGTCCAGTGGCTTGCCAAGCTTTCTCATTCTTGCGGCGGTTCTGCTGCTTTCTAACAATGTAATTGGTAGCTTCCTCGACCCAGTCATTACATCTATCAACAAACTCTTTCAAGATAGGCAGAGAAGGAAGCTCAAATGGGATCTTTTCGCCCTCGTGCAAAATAGCCCGCAGAATCTTCAGAGACGGACTAGCTTCCTCTTCCAGAAGCTTGTCATACTTCTCCTCCCACGCCTCGGGGGTATGCGCTTTGTCAGACGCCTTTTGGTATACCAAAGTCATGTCTTCATCGGTTTTCCGGTAGACTAGCGTATGCTCTTCGCCCAAGAGCCGCTTCTCTTCTGGCATGTCGCAGCAGGGATGGCTTCCCGCGTGGAAGATGCATAGGATTTGGCCTGAACGGTGGCACTTGAAACGAGACAGGTATGCAAATGTCTTACAATAGCTGCAGCACTGTTCTTCCTCGTCATGGACATCAGTGTCGTCGATTTTGAACGCGAGTGGGCAGGCGTCTTCGCTTCCCCCGGTAACCTTGCATCGATGAGGCGATGCTTCGTTATGCTTTGCGAGGAATTCGTCTCTCTGTGCTCGTTCACGCTGGTGAATGCGGTCGAGAGCTGGTGCGAGCCATTTTGCTGTTTGAATGGTGAGACCCGAGGATGCGCTTCCCTCGGCAGCAGTCCATAGCAACTCATCGTGAGAAAAGCATGGTTGGCGGCGGAACTGCTGCAGCCTTTCCACTCCAGCCTGTCCAAATTTCTCCCAGTCACAAGGGGCAAAATTGACAGCTTCATTGAAGTTGAAGCCGTGGTTGAAGCCGGCGTGGTAGGCCTGAGGAAACGTAATGACCAGCTGACCAGCTCTCTGGTCCAATGCGTAGACGCGCACGCCTGCCTTTTTCAGCTGCTCGGGCGTAAGGAGCGTGACTAGCTGAAAGAGCAAATCTGGCTGAGTCTCGAAGAGTTCTGGCACGGCCTCTTTCATCGCCGTCTCAAACTTGTCTGCGTCTTCTCCTGGTATGCCATACCACGTCTTCGTCGCTCCCAGGTGCTGATAATTGGCTGAGTAGGCATAATGATCTTCGTTGTGCCAACAAAATGTCGAAAAAATCATGCCCACATAAACCCAAGGGACCGTCATGCCAGAGATGTCGGATTTGATGTGTCTAAATAGACTGTCTGGATGAAAGGGGAGGACGTTGAGGTTCCATGGATCGGTGGCATATGGATTATTCGGATGCTTTTCGATTGTAGGGAAGCCGGAACCGTGTGTAGTGCAGTGGATATCAGCGCCATATTCAACCTCGACAGTCTCTTCTAAATCGGCAACCAGACGCCAGAATTCTCTTTCAACATCTTCTTCGGTGACTGGCCGGTGGCACTGGAGAGTGTCGTCGAAGGGCATCTTTTGCTCAAAGTAGCCCTGTTTGAAGTCGTTTGCCTTTTGTTGAAACTGCTTCAACGAGTATAGGCCTCCCTCTTCGAACCCAAACTGGCCGTCTCCCACCAAGCACCGTGGGCAGTTCCATTCGGCGTCCGGTTTGCGCTTCAACGGGGGGATCGAGACAAGGGCCGTGGTACGCATGATCACAGGACTCACAAACAAGCAGAGGGCCGCTGTCTTCGCCCCGTCCACAGTTTTCGCATTTTCCTCCGGCGGCAGCGCCTTCTTCCCGGGGAATTCGTGGAACAGACGGGCGAAACACGGTCATGTGCGACCCGGCTACCGTAGGTACGTTGTCTTTCTTGAGGCGCTTACTGCTACGCCGGCTCGCGCTGTCAGCATCATCTCTGTCGGTATCCACCTCCTTCTTGATTCCGTCTGCCGGGCTCGCGGTGCCCAGTTGGCGCTTCAGCGCGGCAGCTGAGCTGAGGCCAGACGGCCGAGCCTCGGGAGTGTTTCTCGCAGAAGTGGCAGGACTGTCGTAACGTTTGGGGTCTGGCGTGTAACTCTTGTTCTCGCCATTGGTAGGACGATTTACACTAGTAAATCCCGAATTGACTGCCGTGAAACCGCCGCTGGTATTGATAGCCGTGAATCCACCAGGAGCAGGAGCTACCGGCGGCGCATCGGCCATGGGCGTGTCTCGATCCACCTCCTTTTTGTTACCAACGCTGTTCTGGAGGGCATCTGACGCTTGCCGAGCAGGCGATGTCCCTCGGACACTGCTCGGAGTGTTGGCAGAGGATCGCTTGATGGGTGTCTGTGCGGGGCTGGGAGTCAAAGGACCGCCGTACTCCTGTTCGAGCTGCTGGTGTACTCCGGGTTTTGCCAGGCGCAGATACTCTTCGTACGGACAGAGCCATCGTTGGAAGGAGTTCTTGAGTGATGTAGACAAGGATGACATTATCTTGCCACTATAGCCAAGATCTCTTCCAATCTCGGCCCATTTCTTCAGCTTACACACCTTGTCAAATCCGCCTCTAGATTCGACAGCTTTTTTCAAGCGATACAGATCAAGCGGCTTCTTGTCGACATATGGTAAGCGGTGCAAGTTGCTTCCCTGCTGCTTATGAAATTTGGCAAGGCCATCCAGATACGTAAGATTGGCGCGCGTGCCTAGAGTAATGAAAAAAGTTAATAAGCAAAACTGGCTTCCAAGATCTTGTCTATTTTTCCCTCCCTGTTTTCGGTTTTCCGAAATAAGAAGGTGTAATGGAGAAACTCACTGCCTTCAACAGAATTCAATTCTTGTTTTCGTGTCCGAAAGTGGAATTTCTACCAATCTGTCAGTCGTTGCATCATCGTGCACGCAGCGAGTCAGTGTAATCAATACGCGGATGCGTACCTCGGTGTCAATTGCAAATTCAGGGTTCCATGAATCCGGGGGAATAATCTTGCAAATTCCATATTGAGAAGCCTCTGGGGCGATTTTATTGATATACTGCAGGGGGTCACGCCAATCGTCTTCTGTCGGGCAGTAGGTCGGGGCTTCCGATATACCATGTGGGCGTGTTTTCTTCTTGAGCGGTTCTCGCACCGCTGTAGGCTGGCCGCGTCTCTCGACCGAGGTCAGGTCCAATGGCGCGCTGACCATGGCGCTCAGTGGCACGGGTGGATTCGAGGGGTGGTAGCCGTTGGAGTTGACTTTGGGCTTCGGCTTCGAGGACGAAGGGGTCGCAGACGTCCCAATCGCAGGCGAGCTGCGCGAGCTCGCATTGGCACTACTGGTGACGGCCGCCGCTGCGCTGAGGGAGGCATTCGGTGCCATGGCGCAAACGGATCCCGGGGCTGAGAATTCGGAGGCGACAGGCGTGGTTGGTGGCAGGCGCAGGCTTCCGATATTGCTGTCGTTCGATACGAGGAGGGAAGGGTCGGCCAGAGAGGCTCATATAAGGAAACACCTGTCGTGAGGGCACAATCCGCATCGCATCATGTATGCGAGGGACTATAACGTCTCGGGACCACCAAATCGAGACGTGATCAAAGGCAGGCCGTGGAGTCTTGTTTTGTCTAGGCCGATATAGAGAGAAGAAAAGAAAAGAAAAAGGCGAATCGTGGCTCGACTAACAGAGGATGAGTACTTGGAGTTGGAGAGGAAAGGACGGTTATTTTTTAAAACAAGTGGTCAAGCACAGTTGGAACATGGAACATGGCGCCAAGTCCCAACTAACACGAAGGGCAGAGCGCACGCCGCGGGAGAGACATACATATAGGACACAAACGACTGGGGGCGTTTGTATTGTATTGTCGAGCCGCAGACGACGATTCGATGGCAGGGCCACGGGAGCCGCAGAAGCAGAGAGCCAGCAACGGTGATGCGAGTTCTGCGAGTCTCGTTGGCCCTCGTGGTGGTGCAGATGCCGGAGCGAGATTAGCTCTGGAGAGTGGGAAGCGCACGAGTGGGAATATGGGTCGAGGCTTCCGGCGAGAAGGTGCGCAGGACGTTCCTGGCGAGAGACGCAGAGCAGAGCGTCGAGCGAGAGGACTGGCAGTACCCAGTACCTTGCAGAGCCCGTGGGAGATGCGCCCGGCCAGGTACTGGCGACATTGCCTCGGCGAGCCGCTAGCACTTGCCCTGCCGGACGAGCTGCTGCCAGTGCATGTACTTGAAGTGTGCAGCGTACCGGTACAAGTAATACGGCCAGTACCTCTGTAATGCGCTGCAGCCAGCCCCGGCAGGAAGTAACCAGCCAGCCAGATGGTCCGTGTGGGTGGGGCCATCCATCAGGCAGCCAATGGGCGGCCGCTGATTCGATGGATCCCAGGCGCTTTTTCGCTGGGCAAGTACCGCTGCTACGCCGTATGCGGCCTATTGCTCTGCCTTTGGACTGCGCGGGCGGTACGGAGTACATGCAGCAGCACCTCTGCACAGGCAATGCTTCCAGTGCGTCTTGCGCGGCGATGGGTACTCGGGACTTGCGGAGACTACCAGTGGCTCCCGACCAGGCTCCCTCAGCCCCGGAGGCTCCCTGTCGCGTCCAGTACTCGGTACCTTGGCCGCTTGGAGACTGCGCCGTACCGGTACTTTATATCCGTGGCCCGAATTAGATTGAGACTCTTGTGCATGATGGAGTGCATCCAGGCGGGCTCGCTCAGGGCCTTTTGGCTCGCTGGGCGGACGATCCGGTGCGCTCAGAAGCTCCTCTTTTTCGCTGCGTCTGCCTCTCGCTCTCGGGGCCGATGCAGTGCTCCCACCGGAGGCACCGATCCCGACAGCACAGCGCGAAGAGGCAGAGGCAGAGGCAGAGGCAGCGCACAGCACGGAGGGGCGTGGCAGCCTGTAGCCAGATATCATCAATTACTCACGGCCGCATTACGTCAGTACACATATATTGATCACTCTCTACCTCTGGCCAGCATCCATCGCTGTTAGTTTTTTTTTCCTTTGCGGCGTTTGCAATGGCGCCCTAGACGGCAATGGAGGTACAAGCACAGTTGCCCACCATGCAAGTGACACGCCCCACTGCAGACGACATCCGGCCGGCCTGGCCTGGCCTGGCTCTAGCAGTCTCTTCCAATTGCCTGCGCTGAGCTAAGCCGCTTGTTTGCTCGCAGCCTCCCGCTATTTTTATGCCCGAGGTTATCGCTAGCAGGTTAATTTTGCAAATGGAAGAGATTTATGTGGGCTGCGTTGGTGAGAAGGCGACTGACTATTGCATTAGCTTCCTCTTAGTTTTCACAGCGCATCACATGCATCGTGATTTCCGCCTCTCATCAATATCTCATATCCAATATTGTCAAATAGGCACAAGATGATTGAATATGGTTCATAGCTAGCAGCTTCTTATACGACAGCTGGAGAGAAGAGAAGAAAAACACATCATGCGAGTCAAGGAGCTGGCTAGGGCAATAGGGGCGGCACAGCAATCCAGATGCTGATCCGAGCGACACAATACCGAATTTCCGGAAGCACGTCGGTCGTGTGTCGAGTCAGCCGTCAAATCCTTCGGTATTCGAAAAGAAAAGCCCATCAGCAAGGGGCGCTTTTCCGCTATAAAACAGGACATGGAAAAAGACACGGAAAATCATTGTCGCGCCCGCAGATAATTAATCACAAATGCCCGTCATTCGATTTAACCTGGCATTTATTCCCAGCAGTACCGACATCGTACTGCGCACACTCCTGCTCTCTCATGCTCATACAGGCCAATATGCTCCGGCTAGTCTGCTGCCGCTGACCACGCTGCGCCCATAATCTCCTCCCTCCTCAGCTAGAGAGACAAATCTGATATGAGTGGTTGCACCGACAAGGGTCAGACCCATGGTGGGCAGCTACCGAGCCAATCAGGCGTCGATGAAGTTGAACGGCCGTGTCCACAGCCCGTAGCTGGCGCAGCAGCCTCATGCAGAAGGATCATTTCGATGAGACATGCTGGCTAATGAGGAAAAGAAAAGGTGATGAATACCATGTAATAAATGACAGTTGTAAAGCAGAATAAGAGCTTGCTAAAGCGGTAGCACTCGGTTCGTGCGACTGTAAATACAGTCATGGTGCCAGTTGCAGCGCATGGGCCTAAATCCACGTACTACCTACTTGATGGCATCTATATTACTCCCTACTACACCAAATGCACCAGAGCAATTAAAGGAGGCCTCGTGTCTCGTGAATGCGGCTTTTGCACGCGCCTTGCCTGTTTCTTTCATTGTTCCGAGCCCAGATTACCGAACCCGCGATCTGCGACTTTGAGGCGCAAGATGAAAAAAATCCCCCACTGCCATTGTGCCGTCATCACCCCCACCATCAAGCCTTGAGCCTCCTTCGAGGCGCAAGCGAAGCGCAAATCATGCTTGGATCATGGTTCAGGGAATCCCCGGCGATGAATGATCATCAGGCACCTCCACGTTTCCATGCAATGTGTACGTCAATGGCTTCTCCAATATCAGCTGCTGTCAAAAAGGATGCCAGATAGTCCAAAATCCACGCAACCCAAAATCTATACTTTAAACCATCAACGCCCAGCTCAAAGAAGCTCCGGAAAACCTCCCATTGGCTCTATCATGCTTCCTTTGCCGCCAGCCGTCTCTTCTTCTTCAGCAGCTTCTCCACCTCGCCAGCTCCGCGTGTCCGGAGACTCAGTTCTTTGATCATGTCTCCCCATCGAATATTGCCTCTGCATGATGGGCATTCGCAGCTGTTTGGTAGAATGGCCTCGGGGTCGTCATCGCTAGCCAAAGCACGCTTGCTCCAGCAGTCGAGGTGCCCCATTGCCTCGCAGCCATCATTGGGGCACATTGCGTATAAAGCTTGGTCAGGCTCCATTTCCTCGTGGCAGTGGATGCATTTGCCCTGTCTTTCGAATGATACCACATTATGTGCCTTTTCGATGTACTCCTTCATCGGCCAGTAATCCAGAGGCAAAGAGTGAATCCCCCATGATGTCGTCGAAAGGTCGGCGGCAGATGGACCAAAGTCGCTGAATATCTCCAGTCCGGCTCGAACAGCCGTCTTGCTTGTTTCTACCCGGTCTATCCAGGCTTCGTGAGCGTCTTTGCTAAAGAAGTGCACGTTCAATGGCCATCTTGCGAAGCTTGGTACGCTAGTAAGGAGGTGGATATTAGGAATAATAGAGTCAAGAGAATGCGGTGATCGTGCTGGCATGCCATTCTTTTTCCGCCGCGTAGCCACTGTAATGCGATCTTCTTTTGGTATATGGAGCGTAAGGTGCGGGTTGTTCAACGCCCATCTTGTAAACTGAGTATCAGTATCTGAGGCAACCCCAGGAGATGCAGGGTAAGGTTATCCGGCGTTGCAAAAACCTACTCAAACTTCAAGGCTGCTACCGAGCTCGGGAATCCAGTGACAAGCACAATCATCTCCCAGGGCCGCAGACTCTCGCGCGATGTCCGCACCGCACCGCCTTTGGCCTCACCATTGTGTTGTTTGAGCCGCCTTGGTGGATTTGGCGTGGATCCCACGTATATCGATTTGCTTCTCACCGTGGAGCGCAAAACGTAAACAGCATACAGAGCAGGCAGAGGCTTGGCCAGACTTGACATGCCTATTCCTTTGTTACTATATGAGATTCAGAACGATTTCTCGATAAGCACCGATTTCGGGTATGTCATGTCTGTGTAGGGTAAAAGATGTTGATAAACGCGGTCCCAAGTGTTTGTTTTAGCAATGGCTGAATGACGATGACTAAGCACAATTGTTCCCGACATAAGAGGTACTACTACTCAAGATGAGCGAGCTTTTGATATCTCAGAACATTGGAATTTAGTATGTAAATGCTAAGAAATTTAAACTCAAATATTCGTAGCTACCTAGATATAATTAAAATTAGGCACGCTTTGATTGCATCAGTATAGATACAGAATGCAGTACGTAAATGTACCCCAAGGGTGCTCCCATATCCTCTCTAGACCTTGGGAACTTCATTTTCCTTTTGAACACGGTAATCATCCGATTTCAGACCCTTCAAATTATACCAAACCTTATCAACTGCTGGCATAAGCTGGCTTGCTATGCTGCAATCGTGCCGAGTTGCACGGCCGCGAGAATCAAGGGAACCCCAGGCTGGCGTTTCAAACCCCTGGAAATCTAACTTAACCTGCTTGATGCTTCGTTGAACATGCTGGCCATGTATGAGGCGGTCCGATTGTTTGATGAGCGCGCCGAGAAGCATACACGTGCAAGCTAAGTCGCAGCCTATGCTGCTGTTGAGCAGGCCGTTCCGGAATTCGTCTACGGCGTGCATCATTTTCTGCAGCGAGCTTGTTCTCTTCTCCTCAAAGGCATCTGTACCATAAGTTAGCTCTAATCCTCACAATATACCTACTAGGTAGGTAGGTATGCTATGGCAATATACCTACCTAATACTACTGACGGCAGCGGCAAACACAAAGTTTCCAGCGGACCTTGGCTTCCTTTCAATGCTAGTTCCGTCATCTTTTCGAATATGGAGGCGTTCGAAAAGACCCATGACACGAAGATCCAAATCATAGACGGTGGACAGTGGCTTCTTGGCAAGGAAGGGGCGAGCTTCTCTATCCAAATACGGGCAAAAACTTCGGTTATTTCCTGACACTTGTAATAGTCGACAAGGATAGAGAAATGTGCCAGTGTCTCTAGGTCAACCTTCTGCGGCACCTTCCTATGATGACCGTGGATAATATTCATCAGGAGGAGAAACGCCTCTGTATTCCACTCCGTTGCTGTGATTTGATGGCGCGGTTGCGATTCTGAATTGGTTGTGTAACTATTTTCTAATCTGGCAATTTTCCTAGGCCGCTCAATGAGAACAGTGCTCTCTTTCCAGCCTCCAGATAGCATCGTACCAAAGACAGGCGACGCGAGACTCAAGTGCCGCGAAGAAAGCAAAAATTGCACATCTTCGGTTTCGCTAGTTTCATTCATTCATCAGTATAAAGCTCAATTGCAAGTAACTACTCATTCGATATCGATTTCACAAGGCCATTGCCGTCATAAGCAATTGGTTGGACTACTTACTCGTGCGCATTGGGTTCGTCCACGCTAGCCGTAGGCGCGTTAGACTTGGGCCTAGATTCAGACTCGTCGCTTCCTTCAGCTGATTTTCGGGGTTTGGCAAATATCAGTGAGCGCCAGCTGAGATCCAATTGATTTGGGCATCGGAGGGTCAGCAGCACGTCGCCAAGGGGATCCAGGTCGAAACACTGTTTTTGCATACTGTGGTTGATTTGTACAAGGATTTAGAGGCTCCGAATTCTAAAGAGAAATGACACCTTTCCAATATAAGATTGTACGTATCCTTTTTTGCATTGATCAGTAAAAGAAGCAAAGCGCGATTCGACGATAAAGAAATCGGAGGTTTAATGATGAAAGCGCGCTCAGAGGGTAGACACTAAGCCACTTTTGACAGAGACGCGGATCTTACTATGGGCACGATTTTGATGGTCACAAAGTAGAACTGCGACACTTGACACTTTCTACGATAGCATATCACAAACAGGTAGAGTATATGGAGTTGTATAAATAAATAAATAAAAATTTTTTTTTTTTTTTTAAAAAAAAAACAGATGCACAAAATCTCCTCTGAATAGCTAAGGGTCCTGAGGAGAGTCAAGGTCCAGATCAACGTAGAAGAAAAAAAAAAACTTTGCTTACGGCTAGCAGCCAGCATATGCCTTATAGGTAGACAGCATTTTCCCAATACGTAGCTAGATAATTGTCAAGAATATGTATTCCGAACAATTTGTCCCTTTCATCCCGAATTGTATTCCGCGCAAACCCCCCAATGATTAAATATGTAAACCTTTAAAAATGTAAAACTTATAGCAGACCCTGCTTCTGTAAATCGTAGTAGACCTTTTCCGGCATGACATTTCCCTCGCCATCCTCCATCTGCACGACGCTGCCGTCATCAATCTTGCCCCTCCTCTTTTCCTTCTGGATCTTCTCCCACAATCTCATCGCCTCGTCAATACCCGTGATGTCCCTGAATAAGCTGGTGTTGGCAATGCCCAGACACTTCAGACCATATACGTGGCGTGCCTCGTTGAAATGCTTGTCAAAGGCACGCCTGCCCATGTAGACGAAATTTCCACAAATCTCACAGGGGAATTCCACACCCAATCCATGTAATCGATACAGCCAAAAGGGAATGGGTTTTCCATCCCATGCCAAGGGGAGTTTGAGAGGATTGTAAATCTTTTCCTCGCCGTCTTCCCCTTCGCCGTCGGCCTCTTCTGTTGGCTCATGTCGGGTCTCAGTCACGTTGAGGAGGTTCTCTAGCTCCTGCTGGCGTTCTCTTTCTGTCATGCCCTGTTTACGCTCAACGTTGACACGAGTATCGCTTCGCTCAGTGCTCATGGCGCCGGCCAATCGTTTGACCCTAAATTCGCGTTCTGCCACGGCTCGCTCCTTTAGCCTGGTCGCAGAAACGGTCCCTTTACCAGATCTATTTGCTTCTGGTTTAGACTCTTCTTGCCGTCGGCTTCGCTGCTCGGCAGCCTTGATGTGCTTTCGTCCCGTGAGATGGTTCTTGTAGACGTTTTCGTTGCTGAATTCTTTCTCGCAGTCGTCGCACCATATAGCATCTCCCGTTCGCTGTTTGGCTGGATTCGACGCTCCCTGCTCTAGACTCCATCCCTCTACTTCGTCCTTGGTCCAAACCTCTTCGAATTCCTGGTCGAAAGTCTGCATAATCTTGTCCACGTTCTCCAGAGGTCGAGTTCGTCTCATGAATGACTCAAGATAGCCACTCAGATCACCAACATATTGGAAATATTGATCTGTCAGCTTCTCGTTTCGCTTAACGCCTGCGAAGCCAGGGGCAAAGTTGTCAAACAGCTCCAGATACTGCAGATACGTCAAACGTTTTACGTTTGGCAGATTTAAAAAGGCTTCGTGGCAGGTATTCAGATCAAAGAATCTTCCATAAGCCTCTTCTCCGGAGAAAAGAGAGTCGACAATGGACGGCAATGGTTCTGATGGATCGCCATGTCTTGATAACTTGTACCGCTGCTCGGAGTTCTCTGCTTGCTCGTTGGGGTATCTTGCGTGATGGTCTCGAACATCCTTCCACTGGCGATAAAACTCTTCGAAGGGGTCTCCACTGCCAATCTGCTGGATCTCTTGTGCCCTGTTGCCGGATTCGTCTTTGTAGATGTTGAGTAGGTTTTGGGACTGTGCTTGGATCTGGTCTAATAGCTGTGCGACTTCGTGATCGCGATTGAGTCTATCGCGGATCTGCACCGGGATACATCATTAGCAATGTAAGAAATGAAGGAGCGGGTTGGGAGAACTCACATGCTTGGGGTCCTCACGGATGCGATCTGCGATGCCCTGTTCGAGGCGCTCCAGGTCCTCGTGAATGTATCTCTGTTCTTCTAACACCAACATTTTGTATCCGACCGACGCTTAGAGAGATAAGCGATAAGAAAGAGAAGAAGCAGGCGCAATATCAAGAGGAAATCGCTTCCAATCAAGATATCAGACAGTTGGGTTGGTAGCGTTTGATGACTCCATAAAAAAACACCAGAGCTGGTCGCGTTTTGGAGAGCTGGGGCAAAAGTGGCTTATCAGTATTGCCGGAGTATTGCCGCCGCTAGAATCGTTATCGATCGAGCCAAAGTTTTAGAGCCCAGATTCCCCAACTGCTAACCTGACTTCATCCCAAAGCTGCCGACAGGACCAGCGACATATCGTATCCTTCTCCCCAAAATTACACACATCTGCATCATGGCTGAAGGCGCTGGAGGAATTGACCGCAAGGCGGATGAGAGGATGGAGTTTTCCACCTCCAAAGAGGTGACGGTGCATCCGACCTTTGAGGCAATGTCGCTGAAAGGTAACTGACCTACTGCTACTGCTACTGCCAGCATTGCGGGCATTGTATCGCCCATTTGAAATCGCGCTGACGAGAAACCCCCAGAGAACCTCCTTCGCGGCATTTACGCTTACGGTTACGAATCACCATCCGCCGTTCAGTCGCGAGCCATTGTCCAGATCTGCAAAGGACGCGACACCATCGCACAGGCCCAGTCTGGTACCGGAAAAACGGCCACCTTCTCGATCAGCATGCTGCAAGTTATTGACACGGCCGTGCGCGAGACTCAGGCCCTTGTTCTGTCCCCCACTCGAGAATTGGCTACCCAGATCCAGTCGGTTGTCATGGCTTTGGGCGATTACATGAATGTGCAATGCCACGCTTGTATCGGAGGCACAAATGTTGGAGAGGATATTCGAAAATTGGATTACGGCCAGCACATTGTATCAGGCACACCAGGACGAGTTGCGGATATGATTCGACGACGCCATCTCAGAACGAGGCACATCAAGATGCTGATTCTGGATGAAGCAGACGAGCTCCTCAACAAGGGATTCCGAGAGCAGATCTACGATGTCTACCGTTACCTACCACCCGCGACCCAGGTCGTGGTCGTCAGTGCCACCCTGCCCTACGATGTGCTCGACATGACCACCAAATTCATGACCGATCCCGTCCGAATTCTTGTCAAGCGTGACGAACTTACGCTCGAAGGTTTGAAACAATACTTTATCGCTGTGGAGAAGGAAGACTGGAAATTCGACACGTTGTGCGATCTTTATGATACGCTCACTATTACCCAAGCCGTCATCTTCTGCAACACTCGCCGGAAGGTTGACTGGCTCACAGACAAGATGCGCGAGGCGAATTTTACTGTTAGCTCCATGCATGGTGATATGCCGCAAAAGGAGCGTGATAGCATTATGCAAGATTTCCGACAGGGTAACAGCCGAGTGCTCATTTCGACAGATGTTTGGGCACGTGGCATCGACGTTCAGCAAGTCAGTCTGGTCATCAACTACGACTTACCAAGCAACCGAGAGAACTACATCCACCGAATTGGTCGTAGCGGACGATTTGGTCGCAAGGGTGTTGCCATCAACTTTGTGACTACAGAGGACGTTCGCATCCTCCGAGACATTGAGTGTACGTTCCAGAAGCTCCCCACATATTCCATTTGACAGGCAACTAACATGCATGATTCAGTGTACTACTCAACTCAAATTGACGAGATGCCGATGAACGTCGCAGATCTCATCGCGTAATCCACCCTCCTTCTCGCATGGAAAAGATGCATAAGGGAAAAGTATAACTGCGGGCGCAACATAATTGGGGCGAAATGCAGAGCCGAGGACCAGGGGCAGGCCCGGCTCTTTAATTGTGGAGGAAAGGGGTAGCAAGTTTAATCAGGTGAGCAACATTCCTCCTCGTGACATTTTGCTGATTTCGCTAATAATATTGAGTGCGCAGATTGGTATTCTTTTTTTTTTTCTTTTTGGGAACCGAGTCGTGTTTGGATGATGGCTATGGATCTCATTCGGAGTATATGCTGCAATTATCGCCAAGTAACAGATGTATCCATTAATAAAAGCTCAAAAGAAACACGCCACATTGGTGACTCCTTGAATCAGACATGGTTGCACTCGTAGTATTCTCATCGCAGTCTGTGTGTGTCTCGACTCTGTATAATGGCTGTTAATGCCTTGAACAGAAATTAGCAACATCTTGCTGATGCCCTTGCCAAGGGATATATCGTCAGTTGCCTTGGATGAGTCGCCTCCCCGTAAAAGGGGCATTGAGACAATGAGATGTAGGAGTTGAATTCTTTGGGCGATGTTTAAACATGAGGTATGATTGGCTAATATAATGGTTTATACTCTGTATAGCCACAAGTGTTGCATTAGATGGTTCACTGCTCACTGATGAATACAGATGTTAGAAATTTTGCACGAATGTCGTGAATGCGCAAATCCACATTGTTGACGGAGGATATTTATCGATATATGTCTGTCTCTTCTATGAAGAGGCGGCAAATTATGCTATCCAGTTTATCGATAGATACAGCCTGACATCTTCCCGAATGCTGTGAAAGAAGGGACAAATGGCCCCTAAATAACTAAGGAATTCGGGGACTTCGGGAACTTTGGGGATAAAGGGGGTTAATGTGAAATTGCTAGGGAATCAAGTGACTATCTATCATAGTTGACGGCAGCTGGCAGTGTTCAAAATGTTGTGAAAATTATTGAAGTCATTCGATGCACACCACATGCAGTAATCGTGTGGCGGCAGATAAAAAAAAAACCGCAAAAAAAAGGGCAGAATAGGTAAATATAAAGTCGCTAACAGCCAATCAAGTGAGTGACCTTATCAGTCACAGTTGAAGGCCTCGGACAGAGTTAAGAATGCAGTGAAAACTGATGCGTAGAATGTGGGCTCCGGCAAAGTTGGAAAGGCTGTCGTAGCTGATGACCTTGGGGAGGGTTAAAAATGCTGTGAATGAGCGTCCCTTTAGTGTATTCAAAGAATCCTAGAAAAATGAGATTATTCCAGGGGAGATTCAGGAACCAGACAAGGACGTACATGACGCGGAGTGTACAGATGTTATATCATTTTCCGTGATTAATTGTAGCAGGCAAGAAGCGGCGTTGCGTTGTTTGAAGCTCAAATCCAGCCAAGAGCACTACCGAATCATGAGTTTGTTGAAGTCTACATGGCACTTCAAATGCGTTATTGACGCATCGGCATCATTCAATCGGCATATTCAGCGGTGACATATCCAGTGACATCCCATCCTCGTATGCAATCAGCGCACCCTTTAAATAGAACCCAAAGGCTATGTTACCCAAAAATAGAAAAAAAAAAAAATACGGGTTGCTACCTATTTAAACCACTGCCAATGAATTATCAAAGAAGCTCAATTTCCTTGCCATTCTCGGCAGCGGTCCAGATTAACGACCTTCTGGCATCATCATAAGCAGCCATCAGTTGCTGTCCTCTCTCCAAATATCCCATTTTGGAGATTGGTGTTTATATCATATCAAATCTTGTTTTTGATCTCCGCGAAATGAAAGATTGCGATTAGAACCACGGGAGAAGGAGGAAGAAGACGCTCCCTTGTATGGTAGGAGATTGCCTGTACGTCATCAAGATATAGATTTAGATAGGGCTCTGATGAGAGTTCCGCTGTACTTGAGATGTGATGTAGAACTACTGGGTATCGCTCTTGAATCTGAGATCTATTTATAGCAATACTATTGTGTTCTTGTTCTTTCGAATGTTGATGAATAATCTCGTCATCATCGGTGCCATGGACGTTTAATTGTCATGTCGCTTCGACACAAAGCGGGCGCATCACCAATATTAGCAGGTAGGATCTCGGCTGAAAGGCAAAAGATGGGTGTATCTGAAGTCATCCATGAAGAATTGCTACTATAAGCTTGAGATCGGTTTAAATAAGCATCCTTTTTTAGCATTCCATGTCAAGAGAGCCTTGATCTTAGTGGTGTTATCTATATGTATGCTGCGCAGAGGAGATGTGATTATGTCAATACACGTACTTACCAGCACAATTAGACACAACTCATTTCCCTGCTGCACACCCAACCAACATAATTAATCTCCAAAAGTTCGATTTATACTCGTCGCTTATAACAAGCTTCATAAAACTGCCCTCGCGTACAACGTGGCAGGCGATATTTCGCAAATTCGGGATCAACTCCCGGGTAGCGAGAATTCACAGTCACAAGACACGGGCGCATGCACCAACAACAGCTCATTACGGCACTTCTGATGCCAATCTTAATTAATCAACCGCGATATTGCAAGAGGTGGCACAGCATGTGATCACACGGCATGCTTTCAATTGTCTCAAAAAAATAAAAAAAAAATAAAAATAAAAACCAGATGGCTTGTGAGTGATGGGCGCCCATCTCGGGATTTTGTACGGCGCGTACAGCGCGAATGGAAGCAATCGTAGTGCTACACCCTCATTTCGTAGAGTCGCAAGGTACGAATTGAACTGAAACATACTGGTGAACATCAAATGCTGCATGGTAGCATTGCTACAGTACACCATTCTCGTTGCGTCGCACTGACTAACACGCAGTAGGCATCTACCCGCGTGTAACGTCATTTTAAATGACGACTGCGACTCTACCGCGTATCCTTCCTGGTTTGAGCCTCACTTTTTTCGAGAAGAGCATGGTGCGCGCTATATCGCACAGGCCCCGAGTTTATTCGCTACCATGGCCGGTTTGCTGGGTCCCGAGGGCGGCAGACGGTAACTTTTGCCGCTCTAGATCACCCCCAAGCTTGCCTCGTGGGAAAGGGCTGAGAGATGAGTCTTGATTTGCGCGAGGTACGTACTGTACTTGTTGCATCGTGTTAGTTGAAGCACCGCTCTCTGCATGTTGGCTTGAAGACATTTCCCCTGTGTAAGTACGTACTCATTGTAGTAGGTAGCCATCTATTGCGCGAATATAGCTACTAGCAATTGCACGGAGTAGATTATGCCAAGCCCGTACTCTCTCGCAGTCGCCCAAATCCTGCAGAGAAGCGAGTGACCAATGAAGAGCATCTGCCACTTCAAGCTTTACCGAGTGGAATGCCCACCCTGCGGAGCTGCCCTGACAAAGAACGGATACCGAGATTTGTTTCGCCGGGTGGGTAAGGCAAGCCCCTCTCCTTACGGGGACTCGGGATGGCTCGCCGTCGCAATGTACTTGTATAGTGTATACACAGGTCCATAGACACGTGAAAGTGGAAATAGGGAAAAAGGCAGAGAACGAGAGCAACAGCACCAAAGAGGCAGGGAAATGCCCTCCCCCTGGGCTAGACGTTTGAAGGAGACGGGACGCAGCGCTGCCAAAACGCTTGACAGGTCAACTTTTTGCAGTGATTGGCATGAGATGGGCCGTCCAGCGTAGCACGCTGGCACTGCTGTAACAGGAGCATCAATCTATCTGCACGGAGTTCCAGAAAGTCTCTGTGGTGTCGCTTCCGCGGAATTAGAGCCAGTCCCGGTGCAGGAGCTCATGTATGCCTGCTCGCTTCATGTCTGTCGCCCAACATCGAGTTTAAGCATCGGCGAATTTGCTCATGTGGGCCGTGAGGTCGCATTCTGGTTCATCTGCATATATTAAACGTTTCCATCCACGGAGCGGGCTCCGGGTTGCTGGGAGAAGAAGCCGGCCATGTACCCACGTAGTACTCTGTACTGTATGGGAGGAAGCAGAAGAGGTCGCTTCGTTGCTTTTGCTTGTTTCGGCCTAGGTGGCCTGTGGCTCTTGTAGTTTAATATCCGCGGTCCTGCTAGTACCAGTCGAGTATGGTAAGCACAGGTTCGCTCGGTGTGATGCTCCGCCATGGCTCTTTTCGGCCTGGGCTGTGGGAGAGAGTCCGAACTGCGACAGGGCTGGTCTGGGTGCCTGTTTGCTCGTTCTGAAGAGCCATGGCCAGGCGGCTGAGCATGAGGCTGACGATGGCCATGATGTCGATGGTAGCAGGAGTAGTCAATACTCAAAACTCATCACCAGAGTCCAATGGATATGAAGAGGAAAGCTGCAATGCCGGACCGGCGACTAAAACAAGCATGTCTTGTTTGTAACATGGCATCATTTCCCGGGATGGTCTTCCTGGATTAGGCAGGGCCCATATTTGACGCTGTGGATATTGGGCAGCCCATCACAGCTCAAGGGTATCAAACAATGGCCAAGAAGTGAAGTTGCACCGGCGAAGCAACTGCAGAGAGCCTCTTGCAATGCCGCGCAATCAATTGACTGCCATCTCTGCCCCGGTTTCCTGTTTTCTCACTGCTCAATCGAGTCAATTAAGCGCGGAGACGTTACAGTGATGGTTCGATGTTTCTGCGTTTTGAAACGGCAGCGTATCGTGACAGGTCGCTCTGGCAAATATCAAGGCTGATCGGGAAAACTTCTCTGTCGCCCAAAGCCACCCAGCCTGTCGAGATTGAGAAGCCCTTGCCCTGGGCACTCTTGTATCAGTATCGCCATCCACTGGCCGGGGGTAAACAACTTGTACTAGTAGTAGCATATTGGTGCTAGAGTGACCAAGTGCAAAGCGGGTGGCATGATCCAACGTCGATTGCCTGACAGCAAAGAAGCAGCAGCAGCAGCAGCACAAAAGGCCCCCAATATCGCGCGTGTGCCACAGCATGGATGAGCCGCACCAAGGCAGGCCAAATTATCAAGTGATGAGATGAGGATCGCAGACAGGCAGCAGCCAAAGACAGCCTAGCCCGAGGAAAATAAAATGACGATTACGACGGTACCTGCGGTAGCCCAGCCCGGGCCGTGTACCTGTGCGATTCCGAGGTCACTGCCGCGCCGCCGCGGGTTGCTGCACGGTCCCTGGGCGGTTCCCTGTGGGCGGCGCGCGTGCAGTGGGCGACGACAGCCGGTACCAGGAGCATACCTGGGCGGTACGTCGTCGGAGACAAGGTACGAGCACACGCGCGTGGTAACATCGCACTTCCGGAATGTACATCCGTACCTGCAGCGTCCGAGGCAGGGATGCGAATTACTCGGTCTTGTGTGTTTTTTTTTTTTTTTTTTTTTTTTTGTGCAATTCCCTCGTTGATTCTCTCTCTTTACTCTACAAGTACTCTTCTTCTTGTGGTCTTGTGTCAGTGTTTGGGGGCTCCAAAACTGGTCGCCGGCCGAGGGACAGATGGAGAAGACAGACGAAAAGAGATGAGATGAACACTTCCCTGTATGGCATGGCTGACATTGGACGAATTGGTACAGAGCTGCAGCAGCATCTCAGGGCACCTGCAGCGCTGTATCAGCACGTGCAGACCTGAAGTGCTGCTTCCATTGACTTCCATGCTCTGCTTTGCGATGCTCAGCTCAGCCTAGTGCATGTCTGCAGTGCTGTAAGTGCGTGCATCAGTGCCAGTGCTTTTTCTACATCTTCCGCTTCCAGGCAAAAGGTGCATCGCAGCTGATCGCCAGGCCATCGCCAATCGGCACCACGACCGCCCGTCGAAAGGGCTAGAAGCTGCGACCTGGCGCTTGGTCTAGAGGGGCGCTTGGACTGCACCGCCCAGAGTCCCAGAATCCCAGAATCCCAGAGTCCCAGAGCCCCAGCATCCCAGAATCTCTCCAAGCGCTGGGACCGTCCAGAGCAAAGGCCATCTCGCCACGCTCTCCGGGCAGCCTGAACCTACAAGTATCTGCAGTATGCCATGGTGGCCCCTTGGCACTGGCCCTCTTCTCCTCGTCCCATCGCATCGCATCCCGGTCAGCCAAACCAATCAAAGAGCCACTGCTGAAGGAACAAACCCTCCCCGCTGGTCTGCATTGGGGCGGACCGAGTCCCCAGCCGCTTGGAAGCGCGAGAAGGGGTCCGAGTCTGCCCAAGTGGCGTCCGGGATGCTCGACCCCTGGCCGGCGTGTCTTTTTGGTCTTTGGGGGAGCCACCCAACGTTGCCCGCACCGCTGGCTCTTCTCTCCACGCCGAGAGGCCACTAAACAAGTGGCTACGGGTCAAAGACTCAGGGAGCACGAGCACGTCCCGGGGCCTGTGACGATGGCTGCTGCACACTGCTGAGGGGAGAGCGGCATTGAGCTCTTTGGCTCTGTATGCATTACTGACCACCGTGGTGTGTAGTACATGCTAACAAGCCCCATAAGCTGCAGGTGCTTGCACGGGCATCTTACTGTACTGCGGATGAGAGAAGACGAGACTGATGCGGTTCGCGTTACGTTATGCTGGCAGATAAGGCTCTTGGACTGCGTGCAGCTCAGCGGGCTAACCAGAGCTCGGGTGCTGCTAGCGACCTGTAGCGTCAGACCTTGCACGTCCTGGTGCCATTAGGCGCCCTGTCGACTCGAGTGGCGACGGTAGCCACAGCGGTGCTTCTTTATACGGACGAGGTTGCGGATATCGCAAATCGGGATGCTAGCCGCGACGTGCTAAAAGAGGCCCCGGTAGCGCGCACTGGCGGAATGGAGCTCGTCGCTCGTCCTGCAGTAGGTGCCTTGCCGCAATCAGTGGGTGGCGCTCCAACACGGATGCCAAAGCTGCTGTTACAGGCCAAGTGGTGTTTCTGGTGTGCTGCAGTGATAACATACCTGGCTCATTCTTACTACAGACATGCTGCACTTGTCAAGTCACACACAGCCTCCTCCACCGGATCGTGGCGGCAGCACCAATGAATGATAGCTCTGGCTGCTAACGCTCCAACGCCAGGCACAGTGCCGCTATTAGCTGCTAGCTCAGCCTGCCCCTGTCGCTGTAGCCCGGACGCCGACTCGTCGTACCTGGCAGCTGGTAACCGCTATTGGGGCCAATCTGGGATTCATGGGATGCTGGTCTGGTCGCTCTTTTTTTTTTTTTTTCGCACCCCCGCCGCTCTCCTTGCAATTTGTAGCCGATGCGATGGGCGGGTTCGTTCCCTTCCAGTTCCGGCTCTTTGGCAGCTCGAGTCGGGGGTTCTTGGGTTCTGACTTCTGGGCGGCGACAGTTCCCTAAAATTACCAGGCCGGGGGGTGTAGAATAGGTAGTGCGTGTAGGTGCTGGGCTGTTGAGCTACGGAGCTTATGTACAGTAGAGCAGCGGGAAACAAAAATCTTGTGCTTGGGATCGATATTGGCATTTCTTCTCTTCTCTTCTCGTCCTCGGCTGTTACCTTGACCCTCGTGCGTTGCTGTTTCTGCCGGACACTGATTCTCTCTCTTGTCCATCACTTTTCTCTTCTTGATTTCTGCACTTTCTCACGCTCAGCTCACCTTGTTCCGTTGATTCGCAGCTCCAGCAGCTGTCAAGTACCAAGTACCTTGCCTGCCTTGCACGAGATACCCTTTTAGCCATCCAACCACATTTTGCCTGTCCTCATCCTCATCCTCATCCTCCTCGTCTTGCCTCCAGTCATTGTATCGGTCCATCTTTCTGCGGCTGCCCGTATCGGGGCTTCTTGTTTGGCATTCGAAACCCGAATACATCGGATCCGGTGTCCGTCATCGTCGATTCCTCTCTATATCGAATCACACACGCAGATACACGCAAAAAGAGAGAAGCAAGCTCTACCATATCCGCCCACGAGCAAGACTCTGCCACCACCATCCTTCACTCAAGCCTCTCCCGGCATAATCAGCAACCATGGGTCTCTTCTCCCGTAAACAAAAGTCCCCTCGAGAGTCGGGCATCCTCGAGTCTCAGTCCACCACCAGCTTCGGGTCTTCCACATTCCGAGGCCTGACCAACAACCGCGTGTCCGCTGGCAGCATGTTGACGCCCAATACGCCTCTATCGCCGCTGCCCTCCCTCAAAATACCCAAGCTGGACCTGCCCCGACCTCCGGATCCAGCGCTGGACCCGGCCGGCTACCTGCGAAGCTTGGGTGCAATCCGAGACAGGGCCAAGGTCCTGTTAGAAAAGGCCGAAGACAACGAGCTGGTCCATTTCGATGTTGATATGAACAAGTTCCCTAACGTGGTGACTTTTGTTTCAGGGCTTATCAAGGTACGTTTGCTTGCTTGCTGAGAGATGGAAACCTTGGGGCGGTGGATATGCTATTTGGCTGGCATATAGTCAAGCTGGGCTCGAATTGTTTCTCTTGCTCTGCGCTCTTCACCCTCGTGCAAGACAGTGGACTGTTCAAGACAGTCTTTTCGTTGATTCGCTTGCCTCTAAACTTGCCTTTCCATTGGATTACGCTACTCATCATCTCCTCATCTGTATATCTCGGGCGAATTTAGACTAACAAGACATGCCTCTATACAGCGAGACCACGAGGCTCCTTTCCAGGACATTCCCAGCCATGGTCGCTATCAACATTTCTGCATGGGCGGCCGAGACCGGATCGCCGAGCTTCTGGGGAGCTGGCCTGACAGCGTCGACACCACAGAGCGCTGCCGCCGCCTTGTCGACCTCTTCTTCATCAGCGTACTGCTGGATGCCGGTGCTGGAACTACGTGGACCTATAAGAGCGCTGACAATGGCAAAAGCTATAGGCGCTCTGAGGGTATTGCAATCGCCAGCTTAGAAATGTTCAAATCGGTAGGTTTTAACCCGACAAGCCTGGAATGCTTTTTTTTTTTTTTTTTTTTTTGGAAAAAAAGACTTGATTTCTAACTCGGCATCATCTAGGGAATATTTTCCGCAAGCCCAACCAACAAACATCAAGTTGACAAGACTGCATTGGGAGCCCTTTCGGTAGCTAAGATTGCCTCGGGCATGCAGTCTGACCCTGACAACGAAATTGTTGGCTTGGAGGGCCGAACCGAGGTTTTGGTCAAGCTGTCAGAAGCTCTTGCAGAGCACCCAGAGTACTTTGGCGCTGATGGCCGCCCTGGCAACCTGGTTGGTGAGTAACCGTCTTAATCTTCGCCTTTACATTCCCAACGTCGGTGTGCCATTCTAACCATATTTACAGACTATTTGCTGTCACATCCCGCAACACAAATGTCATCGATCCTCATCGTCCCCCCTACCAGTCCTGTGGACCATTCTAATGGAAAGCCTTGAATCCATCTGGCCCTATCGAACAGCAATCAACGGCGTCCACCTTGGAGATGCCTGGACCTGTGAAGCCTTGCCCACCTCCGGGCCTAATTCGTGGGAATCCATCCTGCCGTTTCATAAGCTGACGCAGTGGCTTGCATATTCCCTCATGCAGCCCATGCAATCCCTGCTAAACATGTACTTTTCCGGAGCAGAGCTATTGACTGGCCTGGCCGAGTACCGCAATGGCGGCCTCTTTGTCGATCTCGGCGTTTTGACCCTTAAGGAGGTTGACATGGCCCGCGGATTGGCCAACTACAGCGAATACTGCAAGACGTCTGGCCTCAAGGTGATTGAAGTGGCTCCCATGTTCCCGACTTCGGATGATGTCATTGTGGAATGGCGCGGCTTGACCATTGCTCTGCTGGATAAGCTTTGCGAGGAGATTAACCTGGCGCTGGAGTCGGAGCTGGATGGCCACGAGATAACCATGGCACAGCTAATGGAAGCTGGCAGCTGGAAGGTAAGGAGAACACTCAACACACTCAACACACGTGGAAGAAAATCAACTAATTATATCAATAGGGAGGTCGTGAGATTGCCGAGATTAATCGGCCAAACACAAAAGAGCCGCCGATTTTAATCGAGAGCGACGGAACCGTATTCTAATAACAGTCGCGGCAGCGGGTGTTCTTCTCTTCTCACTCACCCCGTTTTATTGACCGAAAAACTACTATTTAACTGCTCACCAAAATTTCACCCTCCTTTTTTTTTTCTTTCCTTTTTTCCGATTTATATATGGGATGGCACGCACTGATTTTTGTTTTTTTGGGCCTGTTCTTTGTTTGTTTTGCGATGCGGAAATGATGAGCAAATCTATTGGTGGTTCCTATTTTTGTTTCTTTTGTGTTTCCAATCTCCAATTGATTGCGATTTGGTAGATACTTACTAGCGGAAAATCGTACAAGAACAGAAAAAAATGGAAAAAGGAAAAAAAGAGGTTTGGGACCTGTGTTGGAAAAGAAAAGAAAGCAAAAGGAGAGAGAGACAGACACACAGAGAGATATTATGGGATATTTGCTTTTTCTTGGTGCTACTATGGCGGAGGAAAAATAAAATAAAATCATAACGGGCCTTGCATTGCTTTGCCCGTTTTTTTTCTTCTTTCTATTATCTGGCGTTTTCTTCTTCTTTCTTTTTTTAGACGTGCTGTTTTAATATGGTGCTGGGGTTTTTGTTTTTAGGTCATTGATCCTTTTCAAGCTCCGGCAACTGGGCTGAAGGATTGAACCCCCCTCCCCCTTTTCTTTCTAGATATGGTAGATTGACTGACACTTTGAATAGTAATAGTTTTGTTTTATAAGTTTTTTAATTTGTCGAGAGTGTTTCTTTTGAAATGCTTTGGTCTATTTGCGAAAAGAGTTGTTTTTCCCACTCCGCCCCCTATTACCTATTGTACAATATCTCAGCTCTGTTTTGAAGATTTTTCTTTTCCTCCCCTATCCCCGTTATTTGATGCCGTCTTTTTTATCCCATCTTCGCCTCGCTCGATACGTTCTACGTATGTACCTAGTATATACTGTTACACTGGCGAGTTTTATAGATAGTACATGTACAAGAAAGGGTTGACCCCCCAAAAAAAAAGAACCTCTCCTCCCAACAGCGCTTTTGACTGCTGCCATGTTGTAAGTTCTTTCATCTTTTCCTCTTTCCAAATCTATGTGGCTGCTTTTTTTTCTTTTTTCTTTTTATTTCTTGCTCTTGTATTTCAGCTCAAATTGCTCTCGCTCTTGCTGCTTCCGCATATCCTCCAGCTTGCGAATCATCTCCCTGCGCTTCCTCTCGGCCTTTTCCTGCTCCGTGCCAGAGTACGTGCCGGTGTAGTTGGACACGGACTCGGAAACGCCCTTTTTCATGTCGTCGAGGCTGGTGGTGAGTCGCTCCCGGAGGCCGGTGAGGCCGGGGGCCTCGGAGCGGGGCGCCTCGTACTGCATCTTCTTCTGGGGGGCGGCGGCGCTGGGGGCCTCGTCGACGGGGTCGGTGGGTAGGCCGAGGGAGCGGCGGACGGAGGAGATGTTGAGGATGAGGGCGGTGAGGAGGGTGGAGCCGCCGAGGGCGACGGTCATGAGGTTGACGGCGGCGGAGAGGAAGGTGGTGCCGACGAAGCCGACGGTGCCAAAGATGTACATCATGGGCTTGAGCATCTTTCGCTGCTGCTGGGGGGTGTGCTTTGCGTTGATCTTTGGGATTTGGGTCAGTACTGGCATGTAGAGATGGGGCGTGACGAATTTCAACTTACCAGAAGAGCACCCATCATGAAGGCGGTGCCGGCAGCAGGAAGAATAAAGTAGGGGTCAGTGGCGGAAAGATCGGTGAACCACAGGAAGCCGGCAGACTCCAGCGAAGGCACGGGGATGTGCACCATGCCGCTGACAATGCGGAAGAGGCCAAACGTAAAGGGGATCTGCGCAAGTGACCACATGATGCCCCAGTTGCTGACGCCGTACTCGGACCGCAGCATCTTGTTCAGCACCTGGCCGCGCTGGCGCTTCTCCATGTCGCCCTCCTGGAAGCCCTGCTGGACGAGCTTCATGGCCTCGTTGGATCGAGGGTCCTTTCTCATCCGCTGCATGATGGCGTTGAACTTGAGACTCTGGATCTGAGGGTAGAACATGAGGGTTCGCAGCAGGACGGCCGTGGCCATGATGGAGGCGCCCCAGCCCAGGCCAGACCACACGTGGACGTGCTCCAGGGTCCATTGCATGACGGACGTGAAGCCCCAGCCGTAGTCCAGTCCAATCGCGTGCAGGTAGCCGAGATCCTCGGGCATGTTGAGGATGTCCTGGCCGTTGATGAGGGCCGAAATCGAGGAGAGGTCGACATCGGAGGCGGCGACGGCGGGTTCGGTCGCAGAGGCAGACACAGCGGCGGCAGCATCAGCGGGAGCAGCAGAGGTTGCGGCAGAAGCCTGTTCTACGGATGCCTGAGTAGCAACGGCATCGCTGGCAGTCTCTGGTGTTGTTGTTGCTGTTGTCGTCGTCGTAGCAGAGTCGTCCTTTTTGCTTCCCCCACCCCAACCCCACAGAGACAGCGATCTTGAAGACGAGACTCCTCCGAGCACAATTGGCGCGGCGGCGGCGTATCGAGTGCGGAATGGCGATGAGGCAGTCGTCAATCTGGCGTTTGTGTTTCGCAGCGAGGTTCCAAACTGGCGGCCATGGCTGAGTTGTCGATTGGAAAGATTCTGCTTTTCGGTTATTAGTCGCAAGACACTCCAAAAAAAAAAAAAGTTGTATATATAAAGGAAAATTTGCGCCAATAAATAGGCCGTCTTTTTTTAAAAGGTAAGTTGTTTTCTTACCGTTAATCGACTTGTTTGTGCTTGCCTCCAGGCTCCCGGAGAAGGGAAGGAGCGCGCAATCCCTCTGCTTGGAAGCATTGCGACTGGATTGTGGTTCGGGATGAATGAAGTCTGGATATCAAATTGTTGCGCTTCTGACGGGGCCCTTGTCTGGGTGAAATTTTGGGAGCGGCGGATAAATGTCGGATCTACCCCACGGCGGGTGTGCTGATCTGCGTGCTGCGAGAAGGCAAAGAGGATGAGATGAGACAAGATGAGATGATGACAGCGTTACTTGGTTTGAATAGAGAAGAGTGATTGTATTTACGTGGCCATCATAGTAACGGGATGAATTGGTGGTTTCAACGACGTAGTTGGCAGTCTTTTGTGTAAATTGCTGGTTCATTTTGCAGCGATATTATTGCCTGAGTAGCTTTATAGCGCTACCCGCTGCTAAGCTGATAGTCTGAAAGTGCAAAGATGGATGTCGCAGTCTTTATAATGCATCTGCACGTGTATTTAGACATGATTGATTCATATACATGGTTTCTTCTTTAATAAATGCTCCTTTTCTCATTCCAAGCTTGCAATATCCTCTAGTGAAGGTCCAGGTCGCTCTCGTCGCTCGCGGACTTCAATACCGGGGCCAATGGCGTGAGCTCGTCTTCGAGATAGAGGGAAGACCTATGATGCATCCAAACAGATTAGCCTGCCAATTCCGTCAAGAATTCGAATGTATTTTGATTGTAAGCTTGAAAATGGGAGAAGAAACTAGAGTCTCCAGCCGCACAACTGACCTTTGTGCCGCCCCATCCTAGTCTGAATGCGAATTCATGAGCAAACAGCTCGCCAAATCCCAGCATCATGCCGTTGATAAATGGCAGCACCAAGTTGATGGCCGCGCTCCGTATCAGCGACCAGGCTGTCGGCGGATTGTACAGGATGACGGGCGAGTTTGATGACGATGGTGACGATTCGTTGCCTGGGGAGTACTGCTCGCTGTCCGACCGCATGGTGACGCCAGAGTCGGCCAGATGGGCGCTGAGATCGTCGGTCGACATCGTGACGGCTTGTCCAGATGGAATCTGCTGATGCCCGCGGGTCGGAATTGATGCTGGACAAGGCGCTCGCAAGCTATGATGCACCTCCGTCTACCTACTTGGAGTAAAGCCGATACGGAGCAGATGCTCGGCAATCGAAGGAAGCTGACATAATGCGTCGTCGGGGTCGGTGGATCGCTATTCCGGTGGGGTCAAGCGTCAAGCACCCGCTACTTTTAGGTGCCGCGCCGAAAGTGCAAAGCGTGTGGGACAGCTTGCATGACGAAAGTGAGCCGCTGCCTTGCTTTGGTAATCGCATCAAACGGCTATCAAAGGACCAGGTTATCTTCCATTTTACTGCATCGATAGCACGTATTTGCACGAAAAAGGACAAGAAAAGGACTGGCAGCTGCAGTTTCAGCTCCATTCCTCAGCTCAATCACACATCTCGTTTATTTTCAGCCCTGTTTACGACCCCTCACATAGCTTCTCACCACCATGGCGGAAGTTCCAGACCGTGATGAGATGGTACGGAACTTTGTTACCATGAGTGGCGCCTCAGAAGAGCTGGTCAGTATAACCATGGCCCTGGTGGACTTGTCACCTCCAACTCTGACTGATTGATGCAGGCCGTTCAGTACCTTGAATCAAACGGCTGGGATATGCTGGCCGCCTGCAACTCCTACTTCCACGACGAGGATGAGCGAAACGACGAACGACGCAGGCAACAGGCCGAGGAGGGCACGCTCGAGCAGTACAGCGGCCCACGCACCTTGGACGGTCGCCCTGCCCCTCAAGAAGACTTCTCCAGTGCGGCGTCTCGGAAATCGAAGCAGCCAAAGAAGAAGGGAATTGCCACGTTGGGATCACTGGGAGGCTCAGCTGCTCACCACGACGACGATGACGAGGACGACGACTACGACGATGACGATGAAGACGATGGACGGGGCAATCTGTTTGCCGGCGGCGAAAAGTCTGGACTTGCGGTTCAGGATCCCACATCAGAAGGTGGCTCAAGGAAGATCATCAGTGACATATTGGCCAAGGCCAAGGCGTGAGTAGCGTGGATGCTGTCTGTTGGGTGTAACAATTTTCTAATGCTTTGCAGCAACTCACGTCAGTCAGATGCCAACCCCGAAGCCGGCCCTTCTCGCCAGACTCATTTCCGCGGTACCGGCGTAACACTTGGAGGAGATGGCGTGGAGAGCCGAAGCATCCCCGATGCTCGCGGTGCTGAGCAGAGACCTGCGGGACCCCCAGTGGAACGAGTGCTTCACATCTGGCACGATGGATTCAGCATCGACGATGGCGAGCTTCGTCGTTTTGATGACCCTCAAAACGAGGCCGATCTTCAGCTGATCCGCTCTGGTCGGGCTCCTCTACATCTGATGAACGTCCAGCACGACCAGTCCGTCGATGTCAAACTCCACCAACACGATAGCCCATACAAACAGCCGCCGAAGCAGTACAAGCCCTTTTCCAGTGCTGGCCATCGCCTTGGCAGCCCAGTCCCTGGCGCCACAGCTGCGCCATCCTCGACCCAAACCGCTGCTCCCTCTGGAGCTTCCTCGTCGTCTGCTGCTCCCGCGCCAACCATTGACGATTCACAACCGACAATCATGATCAGAATCCAGATGCCCGACGGATCTAGGCTGCCTGCCCGTTTCAACACCACGCATACGGTGGGCGATGTATACGGCTTTGTTCAGGGCGCCTCAGTAGAGACTCGTGATCGAGCCTGGGTCCTGGCTACAACTTTCCCCAACAAGGAGCACACAGATAAGGCTCTTGTTTTGGGTGAGATGGCCGAGTTCAAAAAGGGTGGAACGGCTGTTGTTAAGTGGGCATAGACAAGAGGTGACGGAGATGTGGGTTAGGCATTGAGCTAAAGGGAACAAAGGGATGCATTGCTTTTAAGTCAAGTTTGGTAAAACTCACGTATAGATGAGTTAGAGACCGGTAAAAAGGTCATTTTTAAGACAGGAATCACAGTTACGCCTAGGTCTTCCTTGGTTCTCGCGTACTAAGCAAGCTAACATAATTGGCAGACAGTATGCAAAAGTAATCAACTGTTGACGTGCTCGTTTTATACTACAGACTGTTTCTAAAATATGTACAAAAAATCAAAACACCGAGAAAAGGATCAGGGACCAGAGTAGGTGTAATTATAAACACTGCTATTACCATTGAGAAGATTTACCAAGGTATTAATTGTTCCGAAACGCCTCGTTAAACACAGCCTGCTTCATATAATCATTAAGGATTTCTCTTCTCCTCCCATCTGTTTATGCTCCCAACCCCTTAAGCTGGTGGCGCCTGCGCAGCGGCAGTGGGCACGGCTGCTGGAGCGTCCAGAAATTTGAAATGCTCAATGGCAATCTGGCAATTTAGCATGGCAGCGTTGAATCGTGCCTCGCCGGGGGGCAGCACCACCATGAGGTAGGTGTTTGTGGTGAACTTGAGGATGAAGAGGCTGAAGCGCAGGCCGGCCTTGTGCTCCATGCGGATGAACTGCTCGGCGTTGCGCGGCGTGCCAGTGTAGCGCGATATGCTCTGCTTGAAGTGCTTCATGATGTTGGACATGCGCTCCTGGCGGTCTTCTGTGGGGTTGTTGCGGCCTTCGGGAGAGGTCCACGATGAGACGGCAAGGAAGGACGTGCGTTCGAAGAGGAGCAGCTCCTCGGCCTCGATGGCCACGCCGAGGTTGGCGAGGTTGTGCTCAATGACGGCGAGGTTGGGGACAAGGTCGTGGATGATGGACGCCCAGGCCTTGTACAGGCTCTGGTCCCAGATGGACGTGGCAAAGGGCGTCAGGTCGACGTTGCTAATGTCCATGCCGACCGAGTTGACGTACTCGGCCGTCTTCTGGCGCACGAGCCGCACGCGCTCGTCGTAGACGGTCTCGCGGGAGTTTGGCACGACGAGATCCATCTTGTGGACGAGGATGTACATCTTTGCGGCGGGGGAGTACTGCAGCAGGGCGGAGAGGATGGAGACGTAGGTGGCCAGGTCGCGGTCGACGTCGCGCGACTCAATGTCGAAGACGTAGATGAGCACACCGACGTTTGAGAAGACGTGGACGCGCTGCTGGGAGAGGTAGTTTTCCATAAAGGCCTCTTGGCCGCCGCAGTCCCAGAGGTTGAGGGTGAGGTTGCCGAGGAACTTGACGTGGGAGAGGTCGATGTCGATGGTGGCGCCTCTGTGAGTGAGAGAATGAGTATGAAGCAAACAAAAAGCGAAAGACAAAAAAAGGAGAGAGAGACAAGGCAACTCACAATCTTCGAGTGTCGCGCGCGATGTAGTTGCTGAAGATGATGCTGCGCATGCTCGACTTGCCGGACCCGGACTTGCCCATGAGGAGGACCTTCTTCTTCTTAGGCTTCTTGACCTCGTTCCGGACATCAGAGCCGGCGTCTGGCGGAGGGGGCTCGCCAAATGAAGCCATGGCGAGAGCTGGTGGTGAAGTGGCAGCGTATAGAATGTGGTGTTGTGTGGTGTTGGAGGAAGTAAAAGAGGTCCAAGATGGTTGTCACAGAGAGGCTACGGGCGGTACATGCAAGGTACCTGCTAGCAGTGCGGGAGCCTCTTTAGTGGCCTGAGTACCTGTACCCGGCATGGGCACGTGCAATTGCTGGTGTAGCTCTCAGCTGTAATTAGGTGCGACATTGGCATTTCATTCGACTCTATCGCGCTTCTATAAATGGATCTGTTTGTAATTTGCATCCCTGGACTAACCCTCTGCAGGCCAAGATATATACGAGAAAGTGGCTTTGGAAGTACATGCTCTACTTTGAGCGTACTAAAGGCAGCCAAAAGCTCCAAAGCTGGAGCTCAGCCGGCGATCGTTATCAGCTGCGCTCTTATCGCTGCCTTGTCTTATGTAATCCGCCACCTAAGCTGGTCTCTGGACCTTTGAAACCACATGTCAAGTCAAGCAACTCTAAATCTCGAGTATCGCGTCACTCTCTCCAAAGCGTCATCCCCGTTACAATTTCCTACGCATCACCACCACATCTCTGCGATCGACCATGGCGCAATACTACAACCAGTACGGCGCCTCTGCATCGCCCTCAGCGACCGAGAACCTCCAATTCTACCATGGCTCCTACCAGGCCGCGCCCTCACAAGCCCCCCCCGGCCAGCTACGGCGTCCCTCCTGGCGGCGGCTATCGCGAACAGACCGGCCTGAGGACGGGGTGGCTGGCGGCCTTTTCCGCAGAAGGCTACGACAACGAGCCGTCATTACGAGAGGAGCTGGGCGTTGACTTTGCACACATGCAGGCCAAGACGCTTGCCGTCCTCAACCCGTTTTCTCCCATCGAGCGGCTGGAGCATGTTATGAACGACTCTGATTTGGCTGGGCCTTTGCTGTTTGTGATTCTGTTTGGCGCCTTTTTGCTTTGCAGCGGGCAGGTCCACTTTGGCTACGTTTACAGTCTGGCGGTTATGGGCTCGAGTACGTTGTACATGATTCTCGGCTTGATGACGCCCGACACTCCGCAGGGATATCCTGGGGCCGAGCCCACGGCTAGCACACTGACGTTTACTCAGAATGCTAGTGTGCTGGGATATAGCTTCTTGCCGCTGGTTCTGACGTCGTTGGTTGGTGTGGTCATGCCTCTGGACTGCATGGCGGGATACATCATTACGAGCTTGGCCATCTGCTGGTCGACTTCAAGATCAAGCGCCATCTTCTGTGGTGAGTACGATTGGAAGCTGAGCAAAAGGAAGATTCTTGGTGGATGAGTTTATAGCTAACTTGTATTAGCCGTCGGCAAAATGAAGGATATGCGCGGACTGGTGGCGTACCCAGTCGCCCTGTTCTACGTTGGATTCGGCATCATCACCATCTTCAACAGCCGAGGAAAGGCGCAATGAGTTGACGGAAGCGACTATGGGTTAGAGGAATTATTGATATTGGAATCGGATATGGGAAAAGCGCACTACGAGGGGCGAGGGCTTGGCTTCCTCTGAGATGTAGGAATCGGGGGATCATGTCGGCTTGTGGCCCTTGCCACTTGGCAGCTTGGTACAGTGGGAAAAGCACCGACTTTACTTGGAGCGAAATCTTCGGCAATGGTGCAAAATCCTCGCCACGGAGCGGAGAGAAGACACATAGAGGTTTATAATGGAGTCCTAAAACGTTGTCAAGCTAGCTTTTCGGTAGCTGAGCCCCCAGCGAATATCGTATAATAAATAATTATTTACGAAGCAGATGTGCCTGGTGCTGCTATTAGGGTATTGTGAAAGCTGCAATTTCCAAAGCTTGTGAGATTCGAACATTATAGCTAGCTACCGTTTGCCCTCCGACGCGGGCACTTGTTTGCCAATATGAGTACTGCACCGATCCGCACCCACATGGAAGGGAATGCCTATAGATCGATATCAATACATTGGAGTAAACAGTGTTGATCAAGATGAACCGACTCCTTATTACAACGATGTACATCGTGATGGGAAATCCCTCCTTTGCTTCTATAATTTTGCTGGACTGAACACTAATGGACATGAAGGCATGCATTGGCCTGATCTGATGATCGTTTATTGCAGTCGAACTTTGGGGATGGTTCTGCGTCGCCTGCTTACACTGAGGGACAGCCCACTGTCCATACAATCGGTGACGACAACGGCAAAGATGTTGCACAGACTCGAACGAATCAGACAATAGGAGCACGACCAGATGCTTGGAAGATAATCGACGCCTTGCCCAGATTGATGGACATTATCGGCGTATTCATGACTATTACCTAAACATCAAGTCGCAGTTCTCTGTCCCTGATGTAGCCTCACACTTTTTTATATAGTCACATTCTTCGAGATGTAATAGATCAAATTCGTCATTACTCATAAACTGAAGCCTAGATAGTTTACAAAGCAAAAGCCCCCTGCTCTTAATTCCCAATTGGTATCTTCCATAAACTCAAACCAAACTCATATCGTTAATCGTACACTGCATTCTGGTAGAACATAAAAAACACCAGCACGCTTTCACATCGTCCCTCTCGTTATCGCTTAGGGGATGACTTTGCGGCCAGTAGCATCAACCGTAGTGGCAGATCGACTATCCACACTCGGGTCCAACTTGTTCAAAATGTCATGTCGATGAGGTCCTGCTGTCGTCGGTGCTGGTCCTCCCACTCCAGGGGGAAAGATGGGTTTGGCATTTCCTCCAGTTCCCATGGCTCCTCCGGCACCAACTCCAGCGCCGCCTCTAGCCGCAGCTCCTGAGCCAGCTCCGGTGCCGAGTCCTACTCTTCGGCGGTGGTCTGCGTCAGAGTCGACTCGCGGATCAGCAGCATTGGCCAGGCGAGAGGTGTGAGGGCCATACGTGCCCTCGGGAGCGTTTCGAGGCACGGTGTTGTTGCCCGGAACGACGTTTGTGCCCATGGTGTAGTAGTTGCCGGCGTTGGGCAGCGTCGGATCGACGGCATTGCCGCCGTAGGGGTTGTTGCCGCCCATGGCGCCTTGGGCTGGAACTCCGCCGGCCATTCCTGTGTTGTGGTGAGCACCGGTGAGGACCTGCATCCCGCCCGTGCCGCTGTCGACGGTGGGATCCAGCTTGTTGAGGACGTCGTGGCGGTGCGGCCCGGCTGTGAAGGGCGCCGGACCGGGCAGGTTGGCGTTTGCGGCGTTTGAGGCGTTTGCGTGCCCGGGGCCGGAGCCGTAGGTGGGGCCGGGGCCTGCAGCGCCGGAAGCTGCGAGGTGTTGCTGCTCAGCTGCGAGCGCCTGGTTCTTTTTGCTGGAAAGAGGCATTGTGGTGTTGTGGATTTTGTTTAAATTTTTTTTTTCGTTTGGTTTAATTGTCGTAAACAATGTTTGATGTTGTTTGAGTATCTAAGTTAAAAGCGCTATCCCTGCCTTGCACAACCGTCTTTATATAACCACTCGGGCGCATCCCGTGGCAAGGCAATGACATGCATCCATGATGTCGACATGACGGCCCATGGTTCACGATAGTCCCCACCAAGCCTGACAATATCCAAGAAATGGGATTCCTATCCTGGCTTTTGTGTGCCGGATCGAGCAAACTGCGTCTTCTCAAAATCTGGGGGTTCCTGATGTGGCGAATTCGCGACGATCATGACGTCTCCACTAGCTGGCCTATGATGGTAGAGCCAACTTGTTTGCGGGCGATGGCACCAGACGCGTATTACTGGTAGTGGCACGCTATATGCAGATCACTTTTAGACCATGGCAAGCATGGCAAGCATGGCTTGATTTTGACTTTACGGGTACCTATCGACATTGAGTGATGTTGAATTATCGTCGTGATTTTGGCTCTTTTGGGATGATGACGGTGCTTTACCTCCCAACGACGTCACCATGACTGGGCTTCTATGTAAAAGACGTTTGGCCATCACCGGTTAGATGGCTTTTAATGATGAATGACTAAGCTTTTTTTTATTGGAACAAGACTAGATACTGTAGAAACTCTCTTTCTCGCTTATTTTTTCCATGATATACAACATGAATTTGCAGGCCCGCTTCTCCCAATGTAGAGTCTTTCAAATGACTAGGGTATATCATAACACAACACATTTCCAGTACTTTCCAAAGTAGCAACCCGCAGAAAAGAAAAACTATGAAACGATGACAATCCAAAGAAGACTGTTTATGACGAAACCGTCCGAGTGACGAGCTTCTACCACACTCAATATACCCGCCCTGACGTCCGTACTCGCATGCTCAAAGAAAGGAACTCGTCGCGCTGAAACTCAAAAGCCAGGCCTGGGAAAGGGCCTATTCCTCACCCGTCTCCCTCTCTGTCGGAGCCTGGCTCTTCTGTTCAGCCGCCTCGACGGTTTGGGCCTCGCCCTTCTCCTCATCCGCCAGCTTCACGCCCGTCTCTCCGTTTGAGTCGCTCCTCTCGACGCCAGCAACAACGCCTTCAAAGCTGCGGCCACGTCGCTCGGGGCCAAGCATGACGGTCACAAAGATGCCCATGGCGATGATGGCCGTGGCAATCCCCATGACGGGCCCGTACGCCTCGGCCTTCTCGCCGCCCTTGACGGTGATGAAGGTGTGCTCAGCGATGGCGTTGACGAGCTGGGCCGAGGGCGACGAAATCATGTTGCCCAGCTGGTACGTGACGCCGGGGAAGGACGACCGGAAGGCCGGAGGAGACAGCTCGTTGAGGTGGATGGGGATCACGCCCCAAGCACCCTGGACGAAGAACTGCATGAAGAAGGCCGTGGCGCACAGCGCGGCCTCGCTCTCGGGCAGGATCCAGGCGGGGATCAGCAGGGCGGACATGAGCGCGGCAACCATCATCAGGCGGCGGCGGCCAAAGAACTGGCTGAGGTAGCTGATGATGGTGCCGCCGACCGAGGCGCCAACCTTCATCACGATGGAGGCGCGCGACGCCCCGGCGTTGTCCAGCTTCTTCTGCGTCAGCATAAACGTCGTGAACGAGTCCTGCGACGTGTGCGAGTAGTAGTTGAACCACGTCATGAGGATGACGCAGTACACGAACATCTTCCACTCCTGGCCGAGCATCGTCCGCGTTTCGCGCCAGAAGGCGCCCGCAGACGAGGCTTTCTTGCCCGCCTTTTTGGCGTCCAGGAACTGCTGCGATTCGGGGAAGCATATGCGGAGCAGGCCGACGCCAATGGATAGTCCCGCTGAAGCCACAAAATGTTAGGCTCGATTCAGAGATGTAAAATATAAAACATAGACAAAGAGAAACTCAAAAAGCTGGGGCAAACCAACCTCCGATCCAAAAGACGGTTTTCCACGATTCGATGCTGCCTCCAACACCGAGATTGGCGGACGCAGCCAAGACGTAGCCTACCGAGTAGCCCTGCTGGAGGATGCCCGACATCAAGCCACGCGCGTTGGATCTGAAAGCCAAGAGATGTTAGTTGCCTGGAAGCGGAAAAGACAAAACGCCACGTACATGTCGACTCGAGCAAGTACGACAAGAAAAGGGCCTGGATGGCAAAATGAGGAACTGCTACTTACGGGCATTGCTCCAGCGCCATGGCGATGGCGTTGCCGTACACGCCTCCCATGAACAGGCCAAACAAACTCCGCACCGCCAGAAACTCGGTGAATGTCCCGCAGTAGATTGTAGCAATCTGGAGACATCCCAGCACCAGCATGTTGAAGACCATGGGCCATTTACGGCCCCATTTGTCTCCAGCAAGGCCAAAGAGGGCAGCACCGGCGGAGCGGAGCAGCAACGTCAGGGTTATGGCCGTTGTGATGTCCGTCTTGGACCGGCCAAAGTATTTAGACAGCTTAACTGTCTGGATGGAGAGCGCGTGGAAGTCAAACGCGTCGGCCGTCCACGCGAGCCAGCCGACGATGAAGAAGACCCAGTCTCTGAGCGTGAGCTGGGCCAGCAGCGAGATGGGGTTCTGGATGGCATCTGGCTCGTGCCACTCACATCTCGTCTCACCGTAGGCATTTGTGAGCACTACGCGCTGCTTCCACACGAAGAGGTCCCGCCATGACTGTTTGGCCGTGGCGAGGACGCCTTTGGCCAGGTCGTCGGCGGGCTCGTGCTGTGTTGAGGGGGTGCTGGCGCTGTCTGACATGGTTACCAGGACTGATTTGGTAGCCAAAAGGGAAGATGGGAAGATGGGGAAGAAGACAAAGATGGGAAAGTATGAATGGTGATGAGTCTGGATGATGATTTTTTTTTTGTCTTGGAGTCTGCGTCCAAGAAGGGGGTATTTATATGTATAGAGACGAATGACAAGTGGATCGACGTCGACCTGAACCAGACACGTTGGCTTGATGAGATCAAAATCGGAATGAAGCCCGGCCGAAAGCGACGAGAGTTTGATGTATAAGCTTTTCGGAGCAACAATACGATATGGAGAATGGAGAAAGAAGAATGTCTAATACGCCGCACTAGCCTGGGGGGCTAGACATTAAAGCGTGTTGCTACAGCAAGATCATCAGGGTGAAGGCTTTAATGCTGCCCCATATCTGAGCGGGCGTATAGTAACATGGCCTCTGAACCAGCTGTTGAAACTCACCGTGGAGGGAAGTAGACATGCAAGTTTTCGGGGCTTCTTTTTCTTTGGCTGAAATGTGGCTGGCCTCGATGAGTCTGGACTTGTATAAACTTTTTCCTGCCCGCCTTATCTACCATCCAGGTTACAGTTTTAGATTTCTTTTCCCCGAAACAACAAAGTCTGGACAGATCGCTTAAGAGGTTAAACAGCCACATCTCAACAAATCTCGGCCGCGTTTCGCTCATGACGGCCTGGAGAGAACGGGGAGGCAAATCTGGAGGCGTCATCCGAGGAATGCGGGGGATGATGTGGAGGGAAATATCTAGGATCGGATGGAGAGAGGGGAACCACAAGCACGGAGGGGGCACTATGCTTTTTTTGAATCTTGGAATCTTGGCACCTAAACCGGGATAAGGCCGCGAGAGTTTGGAGAATAGAAATGGTTCGTCGTTTCTAGAATGGACAGACTAAGAATATGAAGGGATGGAGGGCACATGGACGTGACCTACTGTGGAGAAGGACACGATGCAAGCATCAGACGGTAAGCTGTTGTGTTTTGGAATACCGCAGAATGACGAGCCCAGTAGTTGTAGGCTTCCGAATTGGCCCGAATATGAAAGACTAGGGATTTATTTACCTGGCAGTTATCCCAGTTACTGCTTCCGGGGAAAATATGAAGTAATTGTTGCTGAAGCGAACTTTGAGCTTGTTCCGTACCTATATGAAGAGATGGATGTATACATGTACCTATGATAAGCATTAAGGGCGTTGTGCGGCTGTATCTGCTGCTAATGCCCATCAACTTTTATTTGTAGAGCGTTAGTTTCTACGTCTCCATCTCTAAAGTCTACTCATAGATACCTTCTGACTACTCACCGAGCGCTTGTCCATTAAGGCTGACATTGTACCTTGGTATTAAGCTTAAGCGCTCCTTCTACTATCATGGGTTGCATGCGGGGAATACGACCTCCAAGTCCATCGACCAGCTACACTATACTGTTATCATCCATATGGTCCCATATTGGTGCTTGGAGAAATCCCTTGCTAGTTCTGGAGTCACTGTCTGTGCACTCTCAATGAATAGTGACTGGCGCTCAGAAGCGTTGGCTCTTGAGCTAGATGTGTTGTGTGGGAGGACTAGGTTAGAATAGGCTGGAGAATAAGGCCATTTTGATTCGCACAATGTAGCGGTATTGAATGTGGTGTGTACCAAGAGACTTGGCATGGCTTGGCTGTTGTCTGCGAAACCATTATGACAATCAAGGTGGCAAAACTATGAAAAGATTTGGGCTTGATTTGAAACTTCTAATGGGCCTTTTAAACGCAAAGCCTTTTGCCCGATAGAAAGAGAGGCAGGGGGGAAAGCCACAGGTAGCTCGTTTTCCTCATATCCCTCCTTTTTGGTGGTAAATTATAACTGGAAAAAAAATGCTGTTGCATCGCATCCTTAGCCCCTTGGCATTATAACTAGCATGGCTGATGCAGCACATGGTAAATGCGAGGCGTAATTCACCGTTGGTTTAAACAGCTGTTTCAGCCTTTCAATGAATAAGGAAGCAATTCCACAAACAGAAATATTAGATCCTCTAATCTAAACAGAGACGCCTTCAGCGATTGGAGAAAAGGCGTTGTCTGCCTTTGAATACAAGGATACCGCTATCCCTACTTCGTCGTGGAGCTTCAAAGTGCACTTCTCGTGCGACCTCCCCAGCGATTGCTTTCTCTTATGTAGGTACCTTCATCCATGTCTTTTGCCTTTTCTTCCCATTTTCTCACTTTTTTATATAAAAAAAAATACTTTCTTTTCTTCTCTTTTCTAAATAAAGTTGGAAAATCGTTTACCCCAGAATACGGAGGCTTCCGCTAACGCCAACCTTGAATACAAGCTTAAATTCAACGGTTATGTGGGGGTACTCCAATTTTCCACACATGGCAATAATAATATCAATAAGTGAATGTAACAATCACAATCAACTAGCTTAAACAGTAATCCCCCACTTGGAGTCTTGTTCTCCTCGCTTGGCACGAGAATATTCCGGCCGGCAAATGGTGATCTTCTGAACTAAACATGGTGATTAAGCCTAGCCTAGACAATTTCAGGTATGTCGTGCGGCCTTGATGCAGGCACGGGATGCAACTAGATTGACATTATCCTCCCTGATAGCTTTGCGAAGCTCGCTGATGGATTTTGTTTCCCTGAATTCCAAAGATGTGGTATGTACTCCCCTTTAAAGACAAAAAACTCTTTCATTTGACGCATGCATCTGGTAAATTTTGTTGGTATGCTTGCGCACCCATACATCAACAAGGCATCCTTTCATGTATCCGAAATAATACATCACCCCGTCTACCAAGCACGAAGGTTGTCTTTGTCCATATTCGACGGTGGAGAGGCAGGCGATTTCTAAAACGTGGTATGCATTGAGCACAGCCACAGGTCAACATTGGCCGTGCACAAGAAACACACCTTGGATCTTCTCGATTTTCCCGCAGCACAACTGATAAAGGCAAGGAAGCGCCTGAAACCGCTTCTTTATGATACTACAGAGACCATCATCTCAGCAAAAACGATGCCCAAGTAATACGGCATTGCATATGCTATCACCAAGCTTGTAGATGTTAAACTTGTTGCCCGTCATATTTCTTACACTCATTCTAACGGTTTCAAGGTATCATTTTTTGCAAAGTCTGGTCACATAAATGAGCACAAAGGTCAAGGTCGATTCGCCGGGCCAATTGATGGCCACGAGCGCATTGTTAGTGACTTTTCTTTTCATGCCACTCATGGGTTTCTTTGTCTTCTTTTGTTATTTTATCTATCTGTCATTATTGCCCGTCTGTGTAGCCTACACTTAAAAGTGTTTTCATCTTTCCTGAAAGAACACTGGCTCAGATGTTCTGTGAGTTTCGATGTAACTGCTTTATTGAAGTCTTCCCGCCAATTTCAAGGACTTACTGTCCTGTGACAGTGTGTATCTTGACTGTTTCGATCTGTGACGTGGGTTCAGCGGTCTTGGTTTCGCATAATCTGCGTCGTATTGCTGCACTTCTAGAAATATGCCAGCCTTGTAGATGGCGTTGTCGTTCCGCATGTCAATACCTCCATCTACGTGGGAAGTTCTGAATCAGACTTTGCATATAAACAAATTCAGCAATTTGACGTACCTTTCTTTACAGGAAGTTTAGAATAAGATTCTGAATATATATAAAATAAAAAATTAACATGTTGAAGTCAAAATATCATTAGTCAGCCTCGGAGTGAAAGGCCGTGGGAGATGATCTGAGCCTCCTCTTATTTGACGATCAGCGTATTTTGTTAACACATGGTGTGGTAAAGAAGTTTTACTAGAACAGGAAAGTTCCGTGGGATGATCTTGGCAAAATAATAATAATACAGTCTGGAAATTTACGATTCAACAAAACTTCCTGAATGGGAACTTTGCTCCAGATTGAGCCTATCACAATGTTTATGCGTAGTGCTTACTGGGTAGCTTTCATGTTTAGGGTAGCTATAAACCCAATGTTATGACAAGCTGACCAACCCACTCCCTGTAACCTGACCTGGAGTATGGTCGGATTTCATCTTAGCCAAGGAAGAGATTTGTGTTGTGATCAGGTAAATACTATCAAACCCAATTATTATGGCTGAAAAAATTCGCCATTATGCACATACGAGTTCCGAGAAGATTTGGTAGAGATGGCGGTAGTAGATAAAGAGCAACATGTCTAGAATTCTGAAGACGGATTCAATGTTTTAGCACACGATTTGTATAGGTTGAGTAATCCAGAAGTTAATTGTCTGAGTTTGGTTCGAATGAAGTCGAAGAATATATCAGGATTTTATGTGAGTGGTTGTGTTTGATGTCCGCAACATTGTGCGGCATTGTTTTACTATGGTGTTATCATAAGAGGTTGGGCAGTATACCGATTTTGTCTACTGAAACAACAGTCAAGGAAGCTAAGGAGAGGCCTGAGCTTTGTAGGCACTGGTTTCACGATCCTCTAGCTCTGGCTAGAGGCTCAAATAAGCAGCTAAATTTGGATGGTATGGGGTAAGACACTAAGATCGGCACGAGCAAAGCGAGCGACTTCAATAGCGCGCCCACGAGCCAAGTTTACACCAACTTCACCTGTCGGGGTAGACTCTACTGTAAATGATAATCGTAAAGTGTTTGCGTTTTTAAGGGCTTGTAAACTTTCTAAAGAATTGAGCAGGTCATGAGGCGTTTACATGAGAGGCAAGGGTGTGTTGGCTGGATAAGCATATATTAACTAAACACTCACTACCAACCAGTTTTTAAGGGTACATCCGGGTCCAGTCCATCTCCTTGTCCATTAAAAACAAACTGCCCTCCTAATAATCCATCGCCAATGTCATTGTACGCAAGCTTCCTCGAGTTACAGTCCAGTCACAGGAGCGGCCTGATGAAGGCGGTGGACCAGCGAGAGTAATTTACAGGGGAAGAGCATCCTGGCACAAAACACCGAGACCAGCCTGGTAACGAAGTTAGCATCGCTCTACCGTATCACTTGGGGAAGTCAACTTACAATGCCAAGGGTGCAGCACTTGGCCTGGAGACCGACCGTGGCGCAGATGTTTTTCAATGGGTTGAGGGCAGAGGAAACCGTTCGAGCTATATTGCAGTTAGTATGAAACGACTGTCCATTGAGCAAAACACGTCAAAGACTTACGAGTCTCGCAGTCCAGGTAGAGAAGGTCGAGGACACCAGCACCGCAGCACTGGGGGATGTTGTTGGTGACACCAGCAGAGCAAGGCCCGTTGATGCCATCACGCTCGACGACCTCAGAAGCAGGCGCGGCAACGGCCAGAGAGGCGAAAAGGGCGACGAAGGTGGTGAATTGCATCTTGAAAGATTGTTTGAGAAGTACTGTAATCTTGATTGTTCCTGAAGCTTGCGATGGGGATGGAGGGAGAGAGATTCCAACCTGAAGATGGACACAGGGCCTCTATTTATGCTTCGGAAGGTCGGCTCAGCGTCGCGCGTTTCCCACGAGCGTTTGTTTTGTCTGGTAGAAACATCATTGTCACCGCATCGACTCACACATGTCGGATGTGTTTTTTTTTGTGGCTGCTCGGAAGACCATCTTCCGCTCCTTTAGATATTAATGTGAGACCTCCTTGCCTCCTTTGACAGTTTTCGGCCAGTTACTTGTGGAAACTAGCCAGTAGGAGAAAAACGTTGAGCAAACCACACCGTCAGAGCGGAACGGCCTGAATTTTCCTAGGGCTAGATACCTAACGGCCGGACATTATTCCCATTGCCAAGGAGCTGAAAGACATTAAACGCCCGTGAGGTACCGCGTTGGTCAGTGTCCTTATTACTATTTGAGACAATACACCACTCTAGGTGGCTGAATTGGGACGGGAGAGCCTGCTCCGCGTGCAGAGCATGTGAGACATTGGCATCCCTTACATAGATGTGGATATATTCATTGGCTAATGACTGCCAACGTGTTTCCAGACACAAGCAATATCATGACAGAGTGTCTTGGCAGAGGATGAAAAGGAAGAGAACGGAATGGCGGCGGAAACGGCAATATACCGCTAGATGAGATACTGCGATTCGTGTATAAGGAGGCATATACAATGGAAATGACCAACGAAGTTTGTTAACCGAGTGGTTTACTGCAAATGATGGGCCACGTTGAAAGGAATGGATATGACTTGACACACATATCTACAGGTTCCTAGCTTGCCATCCTACAATGCCGATCGATCTTAACAGATCAGAGAAAAACGCATGAGACCTCGCTGTCTCAGGTTCATCCCGTAAGTCTGGGTCAAGCATTATCTCCGAGAATACTACATGCCTGAACTTTGCAAAACGAGGCAATGCGGAGGCAGCATTCATTAGCTCTTTTATTTGTTTGTCAGCTCGACACACATTGTGACTAAACTCTAAATGTGTTATATGTGATAATAATGAGCTTCTGACAGGTATAGTACATAGTTGCCCAGCGGAGAAGTATGCGATATATCATTTTCAAGGCATAGAATGTCAATTGCGCCATCCACATAATGCCTTTCCGTAAAGAAAAAGAGACTCATAGTTTCAATATTAGGCCTCCTTGCATTTAATATTGTGTGTGATAACGAAAACGGAATTCGATCAGGGCCAACTGTTCATCTGACAGCATACAGAGGTCTCACACATGCGCCCGGTGAGAACTGCAGGGTTCATGTCTGTGGCGAGGGAGAGATACAGATATGGTGTACAAAAAGGGAATACTAGAAAAAAAGAGGTCACGCTCAACTCACAGCTTCGCCAAGATGAAATGCTTCGCTCACACGTGCGGCTGAGCCTTGGCACGACGGATCGATGACGGTAAAGGCATCACGCGCAGCGTATTGCTGCTGATGTTACTGAGCTCCTCCTTTTCATCTTTTCCGGACTTAGTTCAGCTCGCATGTTCGCATTTTGTATCAAGCACTGTCGATCCTTGGTATTGAAGAATGGCTCCAGAGAGCAGTTGAAATGCTGACCCCGTGTTCTCTGAATGAATCACATACCACTATACTGCTCGTCCATCGGTCCTTTTTCCGATCGAGAGACTCATGATGTGAAGGAAGCATTATTAATTCTCTCACCACAGAAAAACAATCACAGCCGTTGGGATGTGACGGGCAATGGTATGCTGACATCTGCGCCTACAAACTATGTGATGAGTCTGAAATAGGTACAACTGGCCGCAGTATGCATTCTGCGCATCCTTGTTAGGCTCATGCCGCGACACCATATCCTTGCAATAATCACACCAAACTTGGAACAAACTCAGCTTACTCGTAATTAAACAATCTCGCTTTGCAAATCAATTACTCAGCCCATGCGAATACGTGTGCCTGTTCGTGATAATCATTCGAAAATCAATCCGCCTCGTGGACGGCCCCATCTTCTGAAAATAGATGTTACTACTCCGGCGAGACAATGAGAATTTGTTTCCAAATAAAATCGAGGTCAATACTATTTCTATGCATCTGCATAAAAACGCATATGAAATCCCGGAATTACCGAAAGAAGGCATCAAGAAGACCACTTATACGGCTGAGATTGAATATTTCTGATTGATAGATACGACTTATATTTCCCCTTTCGTTGAGCTGTGGGAATAGTATGGTGTAATTGATGTCAGTTACATACCCCTGAGAGGCTTCTATCCTGGGCCATCTTTCTAGCCACAGCAGACTTTGGATAGTGTTACGCACTCTGGGAATTGAACAATGGGTCTGACAAGAAAAGCTGTAACTTGAATCTCGGAGAAAATGGAGGTGCAACGTAGCACGGCATATCATGCTAGAGCATTTGCAATTGGTAACACGATCTGTATCGCTTAGATCCAGGGAACCTAATCATAACAATAGCAATTGGCTTTGCCGTATGCATAGCAGAAGAGATAGGAAGAGGGTGTTGTGTTTAACCGAGGTTGCGAGGCCTTGGTACCTACTAGGACTCTAATTCAAGCTGGTCAGAATTGCTATGGACGTATGATATGAGTGCAATACAATATCAGTTTAAACGCACATGACCCATCTCAACACTGACTGAGACAGCTTCGACAGTACATATCTACATCACATGAGTAAGATCGAAGACATTTGGGTAACTCATGCAGTAGAGATCGGGATTTACTCGTGCCATCGCTTTCGTTGATGCTCTAGGACTAGGGAATCGGAATATGCACCCACTGCAGCTGAATCACCGCCAACACCGAAAAATAGTCCTTACGTACGCAGCCACCGGATAGACGATGCCACCATCAACCAGTTTAGTCGACGCAGGATTTCAGGCTACATCTCGTCTGATGTGTCGCCCCTCCGCAACCCTTTCCAATGGTGGCGAAGGATTGGCTCACTGACAGCTAAAAATATGCATGTGTGGTTACTGCGCAGCCTAAGTCCTACTCCAAAATAGACAGGCATCCTCGAGATCCGGATGTTTATGGCCAAGGCTGGTCCGCTACTCCACAAAGAAGCCAACAACAGGGGCTCCGTGTTTCTTGGTTCTCGATTTTGGACCAAAGGATCGGTGACGAGGGGCATGAAGGATGCAGGTTAATTAAAACCACGTGTAGCGGAGGTGCACATGGAAACACCACAATGTACGAAATCGCGCATGCGGTCAGACCCGTTTTGGGAGCCTTGCATCATCGAGACGCCTCTGGAGGGTTGGTGAATTGGCAAGGCTGTGACATTTTTGGCGTTGATACATCAATTACTGGATTTGGACCCTAAAGAAGCTGGGAGGATCCTACAGTACCGGTTAATGCATGGATGGTCCAGCTCAGCTGCAGCTGCGCTAAGAATCATCCTTTTCTGCAGCTGGTCCAATGAGGAAGCTTCGGGAATTTGAACTAGGTAGGTAGAGTGTTCTTCAGCGGACAGGAGAGAGCCTCATATGGTCCAGGGCATATGCATATGCCGGACCCTGCAGCGCGCAAAGGCGATATGGGGGCATGGGTTGGTATTGCTCCAAACCAGTACCATCGTCGGCGATATCGTGAACTGCTAGGTGATTCCGCAGGGATACTGAGAATCTAGCACGCTGTGGAGTAGCGTTTGTCAACTTCAAACGGTGTTGAGGGAATTGCCTGATATAGTCCTTGTACCAACGTATGGAGCAGTGTCCGCCCGCGGTGCGAGCCGCAAGCTTGGCATTTGCTGATCGCCGACAGTCTGAATCCGCATGATGCCACTGATTCCGAGCGTCGAGGCTGCTTCATTTTGCGGCAGCATTATAGCATTGCAAGCGCGGTGCTATCGGACCGCCACCTCCATGCGAGAATCTCGAGGCGGCCAAGCTCCTCGGATGTCTTTCTTTAATGCCGACTCTCAGGCAGCCTCGCGGCCGACGCTACTCGCGAAGCAGAAACAGCCATGCGGGAAATGGGTGTAGAGCTCGGCTGGAAAAGCAGGCGGGCAGCGACGGGGCAGGCGGTGCGCAATAAACCGGCTGATGTTGAGATCAAATTGGAGTGGATGCTGGATGCTGGATGGGATCGTGCTGAATCAACGCTGGTCTGGTACACCGTATCAAGGAGGACGGAGTATCTACTGGCCCGGCCTCTTGGGTTGGTTGGCGCTGGCCTGATTCTACAGCGTTTGTGTTGGCAGGCACAACCGCTGTAGGCCCTGTAACCAGCCATCCCAGCAGAGATCGAGGTTGGAAGCATCTTGTTTCTCCCCATACATCTACAGTACTACTAGTAGGTAACAAACTCTTTGGCCACCCTGCTGCCGACATCATCAGACATCATCAGACATCAGCCCCGCCACTGCAACAGGGTCCTCGGGAATAGAGTATTCCGGCCAGCTGCAGCTCTTCGCCGCTGCATTACCGAGAACCAGGCTGTACCGTACGAGGACTGAGGAATACTGTAAAGGCATTGGTAATGCGGTAACCGTCTCCTCGGCCAACTGGCCATTCCCAAACGACATGAGATGACAGCAGCTAACTTAGACGCCACTCACCAGTGCCTACGACGTGTCTGAGGCCCCCCCTTTGGCCGCCAAGCCGATGAAGAGCCCGACGGCGAGTCCCCAGCGACGTTGCTGGTCCCGGCCTTTCCCTTGCGAGTCCGGCGATGCAGCTCGCGTATGCACAAATGTCCCAGTCCGGAGTAGACATGGAGTGCATGTGGAAGACTGACAGGTCAATTGAGCCATGAGTCGCACTGCTAGTGCTGCCACGTTGATGCTCTGTCGCTGGTGTGTCCGGGGAACGACCAGATCAGCGCCGTCACGACCGCCTGGAGGGCGATGGCGAGCCCTGGTCTGATGGTATCAGATTTCGCTACCGCAAATATCTCGCGTGGCGGACGCAGCAGACATGCTAATTTCTCACCGCCTGTCACTCGAATCGAGTGGAATGCCTGGGCCCCTGGTCGCGGCCCTGGACCAATAACCCTGCCGTCCGGCTCTGGTTCGTTCGTCCAAGCCTGGCTGGGACCCTCGTGCAGGAGTGCGCGCCATGGCACCCCGCCCGCTTTCTTCGCAGCCTCTTCCAGCTCGTCTGTCCAATCAGCCGCCGTTGTCTCAACCGACTTGTCGGGACCCCTCCATCTCAGGTCCCCCCCCATCCCATCCAGGTTGCAACGCCGTCGATAGTCAAACCTGCAGTTGGGAAACGCGAACCTTGGGACGACTAGCCCGGGACGCCGGCAGGACTGGGTGATGCAACAATATCGGCCGTGAAGATACTAGCAGTCGACCCATCGTGCTTTGGATTCATTCTGGCCCGTGCTACGACACTTGATGCTCCTCCTACTCCTGGCAAGAAGACTAGGACTAGCTTGACAAGGGAATTGATTTTGGTCGTCTCGTCTAAAGCCACCTTTCGCCTCTAACCGCCCCTAATCATGGCCCGGGCCGCAAGCCTGATGCCCATAAACACCATCTTGTTGCCATGGGTTAGCATAATGCGTATTACTACTACTGCTAGTAGTAGTAGTAGTATACCAACTAGCCGAGTAAGCGAGCAACAGTCTTGTGTGCAAAAGTAGATTCAAAGCAAAGTTACGCCATGCTAGGTATGTATTGATAAGAGACAACTAAACAACTTCAACCAACACAAACAGTGACGTTATATCCATTCGATACGACTGGTCATAAACCGCCGTCAGTTTACTACTGCGGCAGAGGGGAGTCACTAGTCCTGCCTGCGCATACGGTTTCGAATCCTCTTCCGCGGCCGACGTATCAGTTTGTGTCGACCGCATCTAGCCTCCTCCTCCTCAGCTTCTACTCCAACTGCGTTACCCATTTTGTCCAGTCCGGGTCTTCCGTCAGCCGCCGAGTAGTCTCCGGTGCCGTCCAAAGCATGATCTCGATGCCCCCATGGATCGAGGGTAGAACAATCACAAACCCGTCCATGAAGGCCGGGAAGGCCCATCGAAGGGCCTTGATGTCTCCAAGCTCGGGCCCCCAGTTTGCCGCCTTGAGCATCTCTCCAAGCCGAGAGGGTGCAGTGACTAGCACGTCTGAGTTGAGCGATGGGAGCAGCTTGTTGGAGATGTCGCCGGGATGTGTTTGCAGCGCCCCAGTCAGAGACCAGAGCTCGTCTGCGGTCCACTCCTCAATGGAAGCCGAAACCTTCTTCGCAAGTTCATGGACCAGTTCCACACCAGGAGTCTCTAGCTCTGCAGTAGTTGCATTAGCTCGAGCGAGGGCAATGGCGTTTCCTGGATACTCGGGTGCCAGCGGCGGCTCCACGCGCCTCCTCAGGTTCACCGAGGTTAGAAGCGAGCTCGAGGCGACTTGCTTCTCTGTAAGTCGTCGAGCCTTGCTCACCTGTTTCCAGATAAGCGCGGATAGCGTCGCATGGGACGTCACGGATGATTCCTCCTTTGTCTTTGGCAGCGTTACATCGCAGAGTTCGTCCATCTTCTCCTGGGTCATGGCCCAGTGAGATACGCGGATGAGCTTGGCGATTCCTTCGTGGTCGCCTGAGGTTGCCTTTTGCAGAACCTTGACTTGCAGGTCCGCCTGCAGCTTCTCGTATGATCCCTCTTTGGCGGGATGATATAGTGGGAACTCTGAGAGTGGGCGGTCCATGCCCGGGCTGTAGAGCTGAAACGCATCCAAATGCTCGTTGGTAAGCCACTGGTTGCGGTGGACGACGACTCCCGTAGACACTGCGGCCACATGCTTGGCCCAGACCTCGACAAATGTGCCCATACCCTGGGCGTCCATGACCACATGGTGGCCGCCAAACGTCAGGACCAGGCCGCCCTTGATCAAGGTCGCCTGCAAGGTCATGACGGGGGCTCGCTCAGAGTGCCCCAGCGGCTGCGAGGCATACTGGGACGCCGGCAATGCAGCAAAGGGAAAGTTGCGCCCAGCCAAGTCTTCATAGTCGACATCTGGCAGCTCCTTGACGTGGAACCAGACGCCCGAGTCCTTGCGGTATTCCAGCTGGATTGTGTTGCGGACGGGGTCCTTTGGAACGATTTCGGCGGCCAGAATCTTCAACTCGTCAATGGCCAGCGACAGAGCCTTCTTCAGGTTGCGCAGAATTATGGGTCGAAGTGAAGGCTCGTCGACCTTGAAGAAGATCATCATGGGCAGAATGACCCTAACCATATACTGATCAAGCGGTGTGACATCAACAATGCCCGGCACCAGCGGGATGCTTGGCTGCACCAGAGTGCTCTCGGCCAGAGTAGGAACCGATCCCATGATGGCAAAAATGCGTGTTGGCTGAGCAGAGAAGAACGCAGCGCCGTGTCGTGACGATTGGTCTGGAGTTGGCGTCGTTTTGTCGCAGGGTAAGCTGCAATTTTATATTTATATACCTAGTGGTCTCTGACGAGCGCCGCGGATGGGCCGATCGCCTCAAGCGCGTCTCCAGAATTTGGACCCGGACACTTTACGAGACGGGCTGGTTTTTGACATGCATGGCCTGGGGCTAGGGACTGCATTAATGCAACCCTTCTTTTCCGTTTCCCTTGCTGGCCCTTTTCTTTTCCCTCCTCCATCTTCGCCCCCATCCCATCCCATGCGCTGCAGCCAAAACTGGGGCGGCCGAGAACGAGCTGGTTCCCTATGAAGTCAGCTTATTCCAGCGTCTCCTGCACTGTGGCAACTCCATATAATTCTCGCCGCGATCCCAGCTCGCATGTCCGCCTCTCTTCGTCTCCTCAACCCTCCAACCTCAACCATCCCTTCCCCTTGAGTCAATTCTGCCCAGCATGACTTCATCTAATCCCGTGGACCCCCATTGGCTCGATGCCAACGGGGATGAGCCCATTGCCATCATAGGAGTAGCCTGCCGGTTCTCAGGCACTGCCTCTGATGAGGATGGTCTATGGCAGCTTTTGTCAAAGGGGAGAACCAGCTGGGCGAGCAATGCCCGGAGCCGGTTCAGGATGGAGTCTTTTTGGCACCCCCAAGCTCACCTGCCGGGCTCGGTACGTGGGCGATGAAGACAACGGCGAGGAGAGGCGAGAGGCAAACCCTCTGTCTCTTTTCTCTGTCTCTGTTCCCCCCTTTTTTCTCGCTTCAGCCTCGTCTCTGTCGCTGTCTTGCCTTGGTGCTTTCAACTGACCAACGACTCTATTTATAGACCAGTGCTAGGGGCGTTCACCTTCTTCAACAAGACCCGGCTGTCTTCGACAGTGACTTCTTCGGCATCAGCGGCGTGGAAGCCAAGGCCATAGATCCTCAGCAGAGACTCATGCTCGAGGTGGCCTACGAAACCTTTGAGAACGCCGGTATCCCCTTGGAAAAGCTGGAAAAGTCCAACACTGGAGTTTTCTGTGCCGTCTCCTACACAGACTATGACCAAATCCTGGGTCGCGACCCTGAGACATCGCCAATGTAGGTCTCGCCCAACTCTTCAACTCTCCTCAACTTTCGTCAACTCTCTAAACTCTCGGAACCGACTCTGGGAAACAGAGCCGGCAAAGTTTGGCAACTCGCTGCTTCTTTACAAATGCTTACCAACGACTGCAGGTACCGATTCACTGGAACAGGGCCGTCTCTCGTATCCAGTCGCGTGTCCTACGCCTTTGACTTGCGCGGACCCAGTAAAGCCGTTGACACCGCTTGCTCTAGCGCTTCAGTGGCCCTGCACGATGCCATCCTCGCCCTTCGAGCTGGCGACGCTGACCAGATTCTGGTGGGGGGCTCTAATCTTATTTTGGACCCTGACAAGATGTCCATTATTTCCTCCATGTCGTAAGCTTCAGGTATCCCCCTTGCAGGCTATATAGTCTTCTTTACTGATAACCAAAAGGTTCCTGTCCCCGGACGGCCGATGCTATTCCTTCGACTCTCGCGCCAGCGGATATGCCCGTGGAGAAGGCGTAGTGGCTCTATTGCTCAAGCCACTTAGTGCCGCCCTACGGGATGGCGATACAGTTCGATCCGTTATCCGCGGTAGCGCGGTTGTCTCCGATGGCAAAACCCCGGGCATCACCATGCCGTCGCCGGATGCTCAATTTGCCGCTATTCAGCGTGCATACAAGGTTGCTGGGCTTGACCCCCGAGAGACAGTCTACGTGGAAGCACACGGTAATTTGAAACCAACAGTAACTTGCTGGCTTTTCTCCAACTAACGCTTTTTTTTATATATAGGTACTGGTACCAATGCTGGAGACAATGTTGAAGCCGAGGCTTTTAACCGAGCTTTCTGCTCGGACAATTCCGAGAAGCAGCTTATCATCGGTAGTGTCAAATCAAATTTGGGTCATACCGAGTGTGTGTCAGGGTTGGCCGGTTTGGTAAAAGTGCTCTTGATGCTTGAGAAGAGAAAACTTGTTCCCACACCCACCTTTGTAAACGAAAACCCCAGGTTGGAGCTCGAACGACGAAAACTTAAAGTAAGTGCCCGAAGACCTTTGACTGAAGCATTCAAACTAATTCGGGGGTTTCTTTTCTCTAGGTTTCAACACAGTTCCAAGATTGGCCAGAAGGATTAATACGTCGGGCATCTATCAATGGGTCGGGGTATGGAGGCACAGACACCCATGTTATCCTCGAGGCATGGACAGAGCCAACCAAGGTAATAGAGCCAACATCGACATCAGAGCTCAGAGCAGCGCGTGGCCCAAATATCTCTGAACCCGCCGCTTCTAAATCCAGGGTCTTCGTGTGGAGCCACCAACGGGACGATGGCTGCTCCAAGATGGCCAATGCGTGGAAGAAGTTCATGAGGGTGGCCAAAGCAAACCGCGAAGAGCTATCTCTAGACGACTTGGCCTATACATTGTCAGAGAGGCGAAGTCGGTTTGCGCAGCGAACTGCAGTTGTTGCTTCCACGGTTGAAGAGCTTTTTGGAGGGGCTCAACAAAATTGAGCTAGGATCACTTCGTCCGGTCAAAGCTTGGACGAATGCACGGAGGTGTTTCATCTTCACTGGTAAGGCCCCTTTGTCTTTCTAAGCTGTATACTGTGAAGCTAGCACAGGCTGATATGTTTTCACCTCTATAGGCCAGGGAGCCCAATGGGCAGAAATGGGACTGGGACTGCTATCCTACCCACTCTTTGCCGACTCAATGCAAAAATCTGAGCGGGAGTTTATTCGAATGGGCGCGACTTGGCGCCTGATCGATGAGCTGAAAAAGACAAAGGAAACCTCTCGCATCAATGAAGCTGAGCTGGCCCAACCAGTGTGCACGGCCATCCAGATTGCGTTGGTTGATCTCCTTGCGTCTTGGAACGTGCATCCTGATGCGGTTTGTGGCCACTCAAGTGGAGAGATTGCGGCCGCATATGCTGCTGGAGCCTTGACTGCACCGGAAGCCCTCAGGGCTGCCTATCACCGTGGCCAGTCTGTATATCAAATCATGCGGAAGGAGGGTGCAAGGCAAGGCGGAATGCTTGCAGCAGGTCTCTCAGACACTGATGCGCAAAAGTACCTATCAAAGTATAGCGAGTACGCTGTAAATGTTGCATGCATCAACAGTCCTACCAGTGTGACAATCTCGGGCGACGTCTCGGCCATTGAAGAGATTGGTGCTAGATTGGAGGAAGATGGCATCTTCAACCGAAGGCTAGCCGTCCCAGTAGCCTATCATTCTTCTCATATGAATGTTATCGAGGGGCTCTATGGTGATGCGTTGAAGTCGCTGCAGCCTCGCAAATTCAAGCCAGGCGTGCGAATGATCTCTTCGGTTACGTGTGAAGAGCTAAGTGGCGAAGAGATGGACGGAAGCTACTGGGTGAGCAATCTGCTACGCCCAGTTCGGTTTTCGCCTGCCTTGACCAAGCTCCTTAGCTTGACTGCGTCTGCTACGGATAAAGATGGCAGTGCCACGGTGCTACCGACTGTTATGATTGAGCTTGGCCCTCACGCTGCACTCCAAGGACCGGCCACTCAGATAGCAAAAACTGTCAAGGAGCTGTCTTCAGTGACCTATTTCTCTTGCTTGAAGAGAAAGGAGGGCGCAGTTCAGAGCATGTTGTCGACTGCAGCTGGTCTTTTCAACTATGGCCTTGCAATTGATCTCATAGGCATAAATAACCCTCACGGCACGCGCACAAAGGTGCTGACGAATTTGCCGGCATACAGCTGGCATCACGGAAAGATTCATTGGAATGAGTCCCGTCGAAGCCAAGTGTACCGCATGCGAGAGTTTCCCCGCCATGATCTGCTTGGAACTGCTGCCGCGGACAGCATCAGTGCCGAGCCATCTTGGAGAATGTACATTCGACTTTCGGAGATGCCGTGGATCAAGGGTCATTCTATAGATGGCCAAGTCCTGTATTCTGCAGCCGGCTTTCTGGCTATGATTGTGGAGGCCTTGAAACGTCAGTCCATTACGTCAAATCGCCCATGGCTGAAGAAAGTGATACAGTTCAAGAAGATTGTCATTGATAGACCTCTCCTTATCCAAGAGGACGCATTTGGAGCTGAAGTCTTTACTCTTTTGAGACCTTACTCTGTTACCTCTCGCGATTCTAGTCAAAAGTGGCAAGAATTCAGAATCTACAGCATCTCTCCAAATAACGAATCCACTGAGCACTGCCGAGGCTTAATTGCTCTGTCGGAAGACTTGGGAAAGCTGGGTGTCAAGCCAGATACTGCGACTGACTCTCTTCAGAACGAAGATGGTTCTGCTCTATGGACTCAATTAGAGTCTAAACAGCTGTATAAGCTGCTTAGCGCCTCTGGTAATGATTATTCTGGGTGTTTTGCAAACCTCGACAACATCTCAGCTCGGCCCTGGCAGTCCAATAGCGAGCTCTACGTGCAGGATGTGAAAGCAACAATGCCTGGAGGCCATCAAGAAGTGCATCACATCCACCCTACGACGCTTGAAGGCTGCTTCTTGGCAACGCTCTCGGGCGTAAAACTTGCTGATGGCTTGGATGGCCCTCAAGTTGTTACCTCCATTGATGAGCTTTACATTCCTACAGATATCGACCTCCAGCCAGGACACAAGCTCTCTGTTGCGGCGAAGTCTAATCCTTATGGACTTAGACAGCATTCGTCTCATATCGTTGCTACAGACAATGCAAACAACGTTGTCGTTCGAGTTGAAGGAATCAAGTTCTCGTCTCTGGGGAGCTACCAGGCGGACGCTAACGGCGATGATAACCGTTTGAGTCACCAGGTTGAATGGCTTGTGGATCCCTTTTCGTCTACGAAACAGGCAGTTGCTGAGTACTGCCAAAGAAATCTTGATCAGAAGAGTCAAGAGCAGCGGAAAAACCTTGACCCTATCTCTCTTAGCATTATTAAGGACACCCTTGGTCAGCTCTCGAGCGAAGACGAACCTTTAATTACCGGTCACTTGCGACGCTTCTATGATTGGATGCGAGGGCAAGACACAGCGAATGTGCTGCCATTGAGCTCCGACAACAAAACACAGGGTATTACCAACCAGCTGCTGGTTCAAATTGCCCCTCACTTGGCAGGCATTCTGCGAGGAAACCAAGAGTTCCTAATTGATGAGTCTCAGTTACATCACCTTTATTCTGAGGATGATGGCTTTAACCGGTGCCACACCCAACTAGCAGAGTATCTCAAACTTGTCCAGTACAAAGTGCCAAATCTGCGTGTTTTGGAAGTCGGCGCAGGAGCCGGCAACTTGACTTTTACTCTGCTTGAAGCTCTGCATGGAGAAAAGCGAGATTATGCTACTACTCCGGGCACGTATGTTCTCACAGATGCTTCCGAGTCTTCTATTGCAAGCGCACAAGAGAAGTTGAAGAAGTTTGAAAGTGTTGTAGAGTTCAAGCCCCTTGATATCGAGCAGTCTCCTGCGCAGCAAGGGTTTGAACTTGGCTCTTTCGACATTATCGTTGCTTCAAATGCCCTTCACGCGACACACAATCTTGAGAACACCCTTGGTCATCTAAGAAGCCTGCTGAAGCCAGGTGGCCAGATTGCTTTTGCAGAATTGACAGCACCATCTTTGAGATGGGGAGTCCTTGGCGGGGGCCTGCAGAGCTGGTGGCTGGGAGCCGAAGATGGCCGCACAAGCTCCTCTCTTGTATCAACATCAGAGTGGGATAAGGCTCTGGTCAAGAGCGGCTTTTCCGGTGTCTCACTCGAATTGAAAGATTTTGATTCAGATCAGGAACACGAAGTGAGCTTGCTCATTTCTCATGCCGCTAATATTCAATTGAAAGCGCACGCTGAGAACATCTCCATCTTCACTGGAAAGGAAAGTGATTCTGTAGCGAGTGAGTTGCGCCGCGCGTTGGCGGCACAGCACCTCGAAACCGCTGTGTCTACAGTATCACTCTCTGGAGAAGTAGCATCTCCTGGAACCTACATATTCCTTCCTGAGGTTTCTGAAGACGCCCTGCTGAGAGCATCCGAGAATGATTGGGACAAAGTCCAACATCTTCTTGTTAATGCCAAGGCAGTGCTGTGGGTGACAAAGGGACCCTCCCTGGCTGAGCCTGAGCCACACCGGGCTCTCATTACCGGATTGGCACGCAGCTTGCGATCATCGCGGCCTGATCTCGACTTCTTCACTTTGGACATTGGTACGGGCTCGGATGAAGCATCTGCAATTTTGCAAGTATATGAAAAGTATCTTGGGCCAAATGCTTCGCCGTACTCTGCATCCGAGTGGGAGCTTGCCTTTTACAATGGTAGCATCGTAATTCCCCGTCTATTGGAGAATAAGGCGGTCAACCAGCAAGTTAAAGATGCGGTATCAAGTCACCACCCACGTGAGGAGATTTACAACGATGCCAGCCGCTCATTGGGTCTGCAAATTAGCTCGGTCGGAGTGCTCGACTCCTTATACTGGGCAGACAGCGAATTCCATGCAGCTTCTCCCAAGCCGACACAAATCAGAGTTCAAGTGGAGAATTTCGCACTCAATTTCAATGATATGCTCACCACCACTGGCCAGCTTGAAGGCAACTCTTCTCTTCTCCTCGAGGGAAGTGGCACAGTCGTTCATGTAGGCGATGCTTCTCAGACGAAATTCACTGTGGGCGATCGGGTAAGCTTCTTTGCTCCTGATGGACTTGCCACCGTGAGTAACGTAGATGCTCGTCACGCTGTTAAAATTCCCGAGGCCATCGCCAGCGACGTCGCGGCAGCAATTCCTTTGGCTTACTCAACGGCGCTCTATGCTCTCCGAAACATTGCTAGGCTTCAGCGAGGCGAGTCCATCTTGATTCAGTCTGGAGCGGGAGCAGTCGGCCAGGCATCAATTGCCCTTGCAAAGGCCCTTGGCGCCGAAGACATTTTTGTGACAGTTGGAAGTCCAGACAGGGCAGAGTTCGTCAACAAGACTTTTGGCATTCCCACTGAACGCATCTTCTCAAGCCGAGACCTGGATGTTGGTGACCGCCTTCTTAAGCAGACAAACGGCCAGGGCGTTGATGTTGTTCTCAACTCTCTTTCTGGAGACGCGTTTTCAGAAAGCTGCAGTGCCGTAGCCTCATTTGGCAGAATTGTTCAGCTCTGCGAGAGAGATGTTGCAAACAATGGTCAACTTGGCCTAGAGGCCCTTCAAAGAAATGCCTCCCTTTCTGTTGTGAACATGGCGTTCCTCGCAAGAGAACGGCCCGCGGCGTTTGAAGAGCTGCTGCAGACATCTTTCAAGATGCTACAGGAAGGAACGTTGGCTTTGATGAGCCCCATTACTACCTCTCATGCTTCCAATGTTGCGGAACAGCTTCGAATTATGCAGGCGGGCGACCAATTAGGCAAAGCTGTGTTCAAGCTGGACTCTAGCCTGCCTTTGAAGGTAAGTTGCGTGCTCTTATAAGATGTCACGCGGATCGTTTCACTAACTTGGTTCAAGATTCAACCTCGGAAGCCCAAGTCTGCGGCTCTTCGAGAGAACAGTTCCTACTTTGTTGCCGGAAGCAATGGAGGTCTGGATGTAGCCGTTGCGAAGTACTTGGCAAAGCTAGGAGCCAGTCGCCTCATTGCGCGGCAAGGATCAGACATTGAAGTTCTGACAGATGAGATTAAGAAGCTGGGCACGGACGTTGCCATTATCCCTGGCAATGTCTCTGATAGGCCTATTGCCGATCAACTCAAGGAGGCAAGCGTAGGAGTACCCCTGAAGGGTATAATTCTCGGAGATTCTGAGACTCAAGTAAGTGATGTGACTTTCATGGCCGTTGATTTGAAGAAGGCAAAGCTGACACAAATGGATGATTAGATTGCGGATGTCCAGGCTCTTACTCACTCTCAGTGGTCCACTGCCATTGAATCCTCCACCGCTGGCATTCTCAGCCTCCAGAATGCTTTCGGCTCGGAGCTTGATTTCTTCCTCTTACTCAACAGCACTTCCTCAGTCGTGGGCAGCCCTGAGCAGGGCATCGCTGGTGCCATTGGCGCATTCCGAGATAGCTTTGCCCGAAGCCAAGCTTCGCAGGGCTTCCCTGTCAAAGCAATCGACATTGGTGCAGTGCAGCAAGAAGGCTCGGTTGATGCTCAAAACGCATCACCCTCTTCCGACGTCCAACCGCAGAAAATCGAGGAAGTCCTCGCCGTCATCAACTATGCTATTCAGAACCCCATTGCGGCGAATCCATCTCAGGCACAAATCGTCTGCGGCGCCAGCCTCTTCGCACCAGATCCTTCATCTCCTGCCACAAGACGACCAGATGCTCGCTTCGCACACGTCTGGTCCCGCGCCGCACCCCGCGTCTCTAAGAGCGGCAAAGACGCCTTCGACGTGCAGGCCGTCCTCCGGAGCGCATCCAGCGCAGAAGTCGCCGTTGAAGCCGTATACACCGGCCTGAAGGAGAAGCTCGCCGGCCTGCTCTCCGTGGCTACAAAGGAGATACAGTCTGACCGCTCAGTGTCGAGCTATGGCGTGGATTCGCTCATCTCAGTCGAGCTGCGGAACTGGATCACGGGGCATTTGGGCGGACATGTCCAGATGTTGGAGCTAATGAGCTCCTTGTCGATGATGCAGCTGTCGGATCTTATTGCGAAGAGGTCAAGACTCGTCCCGGCGAACGTGTTTGGAAGCGCAGAGGCTGCGAACGCGGAGAAGAATTGAGGGGAGTATTTGGAGATACTACATGAAGTTATGAGATTATGAGACAAGATTATCGTTTCAACACCCCCCTCCCGTTGTATAATTTTCCTTTTTTTTTTTTTTGCAACGCTGCAGTTATGTTTCTCATTTCGTTCCAAGCGAGTTTTTGCTGAGAATTTGTATTTATTTACCCACCTCTTTCTTTCATTAGTAGTATATCTATCGCGACAATAACGTATAAAGAAGTATTTATTTTGAACACTTTAAACGCCCGCCCCAATCATAAACTCTAGTCTAACAATGTAGTTTTTGTAATCATCCATATCATTCCATATTCCGTGTTACGCCACATTAAGAACTTTTCAAAACACGTGTCTGCATCCCGTCAATCAAGTCTATCTTTACTCCGTTGTCTAGCCTTCTCCAGCTCTGGCGTTTGCGTTGTTCTTCTGGGCGTTCCGCTGGGCAATTCTTCGACACTTGTGTCCAGCCGGACGTGAAACACCTTTCCTCGCCAGTTGACAGTCGTGCCGAGAAGCACTGCCAAGGTCCAGATTGGTAGAGCCATGAATTCTCTTGCAATCCATGCGGGGAGCCATTCCAGGAAACGGCGTCTCGGAAGGCCTCGCAGGCTGGATGAGCCAAACGCGAACTGGGGGGTGTTTTCGTCGGTTTCAATGGTGCGGCCCGTGTGTAAGAGTTTGAAGGTGAACCAGTCCACGGTCATCCAGGCGGCGATGGAGATGAGCCAAACCGAGGCCATGGCTGACCACGTCTGTGGAATAGTGTCTTTGAACCAGGCCAAGGTGGTAACGGCAAAAGCAAAATAAGCGCAGCATAGGAGCGACTCGACGCCGGGCTCGACCAAGGTGGCGGCCAGCACGGTGAATTTTCGAGCCCTCAGCCAGCGGACTCGCCTGGCGGCGTATGCAGACACGGACATGCCGGCCATTGGCTGCACAGCCAGGTCACTCCAGGCGATGCCGTGGTTTGCATAGCCCGGGATGTTGGAGCGCCAGAGAAGGTCGCCGATCAGGTGGTCCTCGCAGATGTTGTGGGAGAAGTAGTCGACGCCGCGTGGGCGCTCGAAATCCTTTGGGAGAATCGGGTTGCGGGCGGGATCGGTGACTTGGTCCAGGTGAGCCTTGCGGAACATGTTGCTCTTGCCGACGATACACGGGGCGACGCCGACGATGTTGATGGCGCCGTAGAACTTGACGTGCGTGGTGGCCATGAACATTTCGTCGAGGCGGCCGCCGCCGTTGTTGGATATTCGCTGCGATAGTGTTTCGTTGGCGGGAGTGGATGTGCCGGCGGCAGCTCCGAGGAAGTTTTGGCTTTCGGCAGAGGCGTCTTGGTGGTAATCGACGACGTCGACGACAATGGGCAGCTGATGGACGAATTTGTAAGGCTGAGCCGATTCACCGGCGTGAGAATAGCCCATGAGCTTGTCCACCATGCGCCCCAAGACGCCCTTTGCGACCCAGACGTTGCAGTCGATGATCCATATGACGTCTCCCGGGGCCTCACGATAGGCCCTGCTGATGTTTCGTATTTTGGGGTTCGGTCCCAGCGTGTTGACCCGGCCATCGGGGCCGTGCAGGGCCGGGTCCTCGTTCTCGACTAGGATTTGCGCATCGTGGGAGGGAAAGTCGCGGATGAGCTGCTGGAGGACCGGGTATGATGGATCGCTGGTGTCCTCGACGCAGAGCCGAATCGAGATTTTATCTCGGGGGTAGTTCTGGCGAAAGGTGGAAGCGATGCATTCGTATAGACAGGGCTCGAGGCCCTTGACCGGCCGGATAATGGTGACGCTCGGCGCATCGGCGCCAAGGCCGGAAGATACGGACGGGCGAGCTCGGCGGGAGAAGCGACTGAATCTGTGGACAGAAACTGGGTATGAGCCAGATGCTGGCTGGGGGCGAGGCTGGAGAGAAGAGGCTTACATGGCGCTGATGCCGACGGTTTGGACAAAGACGATGACCACGGACCAGACGAGGCAGACCGTGGCCACAATTTGGATAAGATCGGACATTTCCACGTCTAGGATGGACGAATAACCATTATTCCTTTCACTGTGGGCGGAAAACAATCACCTGCGCGTAGGGATGGACTGTTGGGACATGATAGAGCATACGAGGGAGGTAGAGATGGTTGTATAAATAGGGAGTAGAGGATGAGGCGGGGTGCCAGAGGACAGGTTAACGAGCAGAAGCAAAGTAGGGAGCAAATACGACGGCGGCGTATTCGGGAGAGTAGGATGAAAAGAGGGTGACGAGTCTGTTCGAACTCGCGGACTTGTTTCCAGCCAGCGCTGAAGTTGAGGCTGTGTTGACAAAGAGGAAGTGCGAAAAGAGGCTTTTGCCAAGGGTATCGACGACAGCCACAGGACAAGCAACGAGGTGCCTGAAAAGAGCATGACCTGGCCATCTCTGAGTTGGGCTTAGCACGAATCGAAGCTCGGGTAGCCCTGCAAGAGTCGCTAGACGGTACATGCAGCCCAGCACGGAAAAATACGCCAATGGACGAAGCAGACGGGGTCACAAGCACAGCAAAACGAAGAGGTTGTTAACATGGCAGACGTCATTTTCCAAGGCTACGCTCTTCTTCTGCTTCTTTTGTATGTTGGGCTCTGCTGTCTTGCCCAGCTGACACGTTTGCTGATGCCGCTCGGACGTTGAAGTTTACATGTTGCGATGCCAAAGACTGCTGCGACCAATGCTTCGTCACCTGTCGGAAGATCCGGGCCTGTAGACACCGCAGCATCCAACAAACATGGTGATTTGACGCGAAACTCGGCGCCGACCCATGCGGTGAGCGTCAAGCCCTTCCGGTGGATCACCCAATGCTGCAGGACGGCCTGTAGGCGTCGCTGTGCCTGCGGTGCCTGCCGATGTGCCCTAGATTCAGGGCGCTGTGCCGCCTGTAGCCTCTCGCTCCGCAGAAATGCATGCATGTGCTGTGCGTGGCTGCTGCCCACACAGGAACCTCGCATTTGATTTTCTTGACGCCTGGCGCCCCAGGCATCCGCTCCGGGTCCCCGTTTAGCGGCTTTCTCCGACTAACCGCCGAGGAAAAAAAACCCTTGTGAGCAGAGAAAAAAAAAAATTTCCCTCTTCTTACTTCTTTTCCTTAAACAACAAGCAAAGGATTTTTTTTTCTTGCGCCCCGACAACCTCTTGCCAGATTCCAGACTGGTAGAGCATCTATTGCCTTTCTGGAACGTCGTGGATGAGATCCAGCTGGACTCGTCTTGCAGAGGAGTGTCGTTTTCACCGGGCCATGTCTTGAGAGAAGTAAGTCGAACTCGTCCGTCTTCATTTTTTCCCCTCGGAGCTTTGGTAGCCATCAAGAAGCTTGGGCAACTCTTTCACAACGTTTCCATCCAAGCTCAAGCTTGCTTTCATTCATTCTGCCCTGAAAACTTCACCCCCGCGTCTTGAGCTATTGCCAGACGGCAGAAGCTTGCTGAAAAGAAGCTCCCTCTTTCACCTGCAACCCTTCCCTCTCACTGTTATGATGATTACCATTTGCGCAAAGAGCGACCATTCATTTGGAGACCTCTGTGATTGCCATTTGATTATAGACTACAACGGTATCTGATACAGCGATGGAAATTTTGGTTGCTTGCCCATGCATTTCTCACCACACTATCCCGATGCAGCAATCTTTGGAGCTAAATACTGACCAGAAGCTCCTCTAGGTCAAGGTCAAAATGATCCCAGTCCGAAATGGCTGAGATGCAAGTCCAAACCGAGCCCCCTTCTATTGGCAAGGCTTCGGCTGAGCTGCAACCAAATCCTGCAGCTCCGGCTCCAGCACCGGCCAAGGCCCAGTCCGAAGCTGCAGTTCCGGCTGCGCAGCAAAAGCGAGGCCCGTCTATCCACCAGATATACGCGCTTCCTGCACCCATCCGAACCTTTCCCCTCCCAGCCTTCTATCCCAACAACCCAATTTCGCTGATTCACGTTGCCTACGCATGGCTGGGCCAGGTTTTCCGACCACCGCCCGCAGAGCCTGCCGTGATCCACCAGGGCGTCTGGTCTGAGACGACAATCTCAGTCCACATCAAAGATGAAAAGTCTATGAGGGCCTTGTGGGAGCAAGGCTTCTATGGCAAGGGCAACCTGAGTCGCAGTGAGCCCAACTGGCTGAAGAGAGAACAAGTCCAGAGAGGACTCCAGGAAGTCCATGTCAGCGAGATTTTCACGCAGCAGCGGCGAGAGGAGCGAGCTCAAGCCAAGTGGGAGCGTGCGCGACTCGAGCAAGAAGTTATTTTGCAGACAAGGCTGGAAGAGGAGCGACTAGCCGCAGAAAAGGCCAGGGTTGTGCCAGACTCCACCCCAACCTTTGTTGCACCAGTTGGTCCGTTGGAGCTCCTCGCACTTCCAAACTCGGCCGTCGTTGTATCGCGCCTCGAGTCGATTCTGAAGCCTCTACTGCTTCTTGCACCTGTCGGACCGCTACAGCTTTTGGCGCTGCCAAACTCTGCTGCCGATCTTGCCAGGCTTGGCAAAGTAAATGCGTCCAAAGCCAACGAGTCGTCGTCGCCTCATGGGTCTTCAACAGAAGACTCTGAAGAGCCTCGGACTCCCATCACCAACGAAACTCCAGAAATCTTTAGAGACGATAGATCTGTAATTTCATCGAGTGATGGCGCGGGAAACAAGACGTTGAAGCGCAGAAAGAGTGTCCGATTCTCTCCCACCGTGGAATCAGCTACGTACAAGGCGTCCGATCCTCCCAGCCCCAACCGCTCGCCTCCTGTGTCGTATTCAAAGCCCTCCCAAGCCAATGGCAATGGCAACGCAACTAGCCAGACCCTGCCTTCACTCCCATTGGCAAGCGTACCAGTGTCCGACCCCATTATCAATAAGGAACATCTCCAGTTGACACCAGAGGAAGCCTTCTTCCTTTCATTTGGCCTTGGCGTGCTGGAAGTCTGCGACCCTGCATCTGGCAGAGTGCTGTCGCGCCAAGAGCTCTTTTCTCTGTTCCGGCAATACTCTTACTTTCCTCCCCGCAACGGCCCCGACGAACCTGATCTGGAGCCGGACGATGGATTCTTGGTTCACTATGCCGTGTACCATCATTTCAGATCGTTGGGATGGGTTCCCCGCGGGGGCATCAAATTTGGAGTCGATTGGCTTCTTTACACCAGGGGACCAGTGTTTGACCACGCCGAGTTTGGCCTGATTGTGATTCCCTCGTATTCAGATGCGTGGTGGAAGAAGCAAGGAAAAAAAGGCCCGCGAAAACCATGGTCGTGGCTACACAGCGTTGTACGCGTCTTGTCCCACGTCACCAAGAGCTTGGTGCTCATTTACGTGGATGTGCCGCCTCCGCACAAGTTTGAAGAGGGGTTGAAGAAGGGCATCACGGAGGCGATGAAATTGTACAAGATCAGAGAGGTTATGGTAAAGAGATGGTCGAGCAATCGAAATCGATGAAGTCGTCTTTGACGTCTATTTTCAGCTTTTTTTTTTTTTTTTTCTTTTTTTATCGGACTTGTGTTGTACGATCAAGGTGATTTCTAGGCGATGATATTGTATATGTATGCACATGGGAGTTGGACAACATGACAGCGACGTGCCGTTTAATGGACATGAGTAATGATGGAATGAATCTGGATCCAGCTATAGGGGCACATTTACCTTTTTATCAAAGATGAAAATGCATTTCAATCAATAACAAGAAACTTTGAAACATGAAGAATAAACTGGACTTGATTTGACAAAGTGAATACTGCAAAGTATTGCGATTGCCTGAATAGGTAGGACCCTGAGATTGAGGGGTTGGTGGTGGCTAATGTGTGAATGTTCCTTTGAGCCGAAGCAATGAGTTCATTTCTCAACATCATCTGATCAGACACTTGGAAAGCTAAAGAGCAAGTCAATGCAGGCTAATTGAGCAACGTAAATTTTACTCTGACTTTTCGGCAAGGCTGTCGACTACTATTTTCTGGCCGCATCACTTGGTGCTTTGTTGCCGGACCTGTGCCTCGGTCCACTTCAGCTCTCTTATTAGCGCAAAAAAGGGACCTGACATGCGACTTTGTCAACTCCGGTTCTCCTCATAGACGACCGACGTGTCATGTATTTTTGCATTTACCAGCAGCTCTTGATTTAGATGCATTGAAAATTTGATCCAGCGCCAGTTCATAAGCAGCAACTTTTTCACAATGTTGTCGCTGGCCCGCACCTCACAAGCCAGAGCCGCCGCCACGGCAAAAGCGCAAGTCAGAGCCGTGGCCTGTCGCGGCGTGGGAACTCAAGCCCCGTGGAAACGCCAACGAGAAAGTCAAAACCAGAGACAGAGACAGCCTCAGAGAGATGCTGCTACTGCTGCTGCAGAGACGGAAGAGCCTCGCTACAGGCCACAGTCGAGGAGGATCCAGGCCAAGGAGGCAGGCCCGCAACACCAGGCTGCGACGTCGGCCTCGCGATACTGGCCCAAGCTGGACATTCCGAAACACGCCAAGCGGTTCACGTACCATGACCTGGACGGTCCGGAGGAGAATGGTCCCGTGAAAGTTGCGTGGACGGACAGGTTTCTGTTTGTGGAGGATCCGGCGACGGAGAATGGGCGGCGGACGCTGAAGCCGGCGACGCTGCGGGATAGTTGCGCCTGTGCGCGGTGCAGGGACGTGTCGTCTGGTCAAAAGACGTTTTCGTCGGTCGAGATTCCGGTGGATGTTGGGCTGGAGCACGTGAAGCCGACGAAGAAGGGCCTGGAGATACAGTTTCTCAACGACATCCCGCGGTTTGTGCAAGATGGAAAGGAGCACGTTATGCTGCTGCCGTGGGAATCGGTCGACCTGTCGCTCAAGCGCAAGGGCATGGAGGATGTGCGGCTGCCTCGCAAGCGATCGGTCCTGCGCCGCACGGGGGTCGTGTACTGGGATCGCGAGACCATCGCCCAGCAGGTGCGCAGGATCGACTACGCCGAGTTCATGAGGGACGACAGCGAGGCCTTTTGGGACGTCATCATCGACATCTGCCGCTTCGGCCTGGTGTACCTCAAGAACGTGCCGCGGGACGAGGAGTCGGTTGTGCGCATCACGACGCGCATCGCCAACATCCGCGAGACCTTTTACGGGCGCACCTTTGACGTCCGCGCAAAGCCCAACGCCGAGAACGTCGCGTACACGAGCGGCTACCTGGGCCTGCACCAGGACCTGCTGTACCTGGACCCGCCGCCGATGATCCAGGTGCTGCACTGCATGGACAATTCGTGCGCGGGCGGCGAGTCGCTCTTCAGCGACGGCGAGCGCGTCGGGCGCCTGCTGTGGCCGTTTGTGACGAGGCACCGCCTGGCGCCGCTGGCCGAGCACCATGTGCCCTACCAGTACGGCAAGCACGGCCACCACTACTTCAGCTCCCGCTACGTGCTGGACGGCAACGCCGCGGGCTTCTCCAGCGTGTACTGGTCGCCGCCGTTCCAGGGGCGGTATCTCAGCCCCGTCAAGGACATCCGGCAGTGGATCGAGCCGGCGCGCATCTTCGCCTCGCTGATTAATGACAAGGACGCCATCCACGAGCACAAGATGGAGCAGGACGACTGCGTGCTGTTTGACAATCTGCGGGTGCTGCATGGGCGGAATGCGTTTGACGTCGAGGGCGGGCAGGGCGCGCGGTGGCTGAGGGGGGCGTATATTGCTGCCGAGGACTTTTTGTCGAGGGCGGCGCATATCCCGCGGGGCATGGCGGAGAAGTATCGTGGCGAGGAGGCGTGGACGCCGGGGCTGGCGCAGAGTGGGTTGAAGAAGAGTGTGTGGTATGGGGATGTTGTGAGGAGGGTCAAGGAGCTGGATCCTGGTGTGGAGGCGTGATGATGGTGTTTTATATGATGAGCATGCAGCGTAGAGATTTATGATTGACATGTTTGAGTGCATCATGGCAGCAACGGGCAAAGTAGAAATGAGAAGAAGAAGAAAATTAGTGTATAGTACAGAGTGTATCTCGAGTCAATGTGATACGATAAAGCAAACTAGCAACAATAAATAAACGCAAAGCCCCTTTTGTCCCGTTCGTGCGCCGCGCACATTATACGCACTTGATATGTCGTCAATCTAGACAGTCCTCCATTGCAACCCTTTCCAGCAAGTAGCAGCACTTAATCCCACTTCTTTGCCTCGACGCCATCGGGTGGCACCGTCTCAACCCGCTTGTCCTTGACGTCGTCCCAGTTCGTGCTGAGGGATGTTCCATTGCTCTCCGTGAAGCTCTTCATCATGGCGCGCTGCTGCTCGGGGGTGGCTCCCTTGTAGAGCTTCTTGAAGAACAGGTTGACGTCCTTATCGTCATCCGAGTTCTCGTCTTCGCCGACCTTGTCCCAGTTTTTGGGGCCGGAGCGGGAGGACGTGGGATAGGATGGCTTTGCGGCTGGAGCCTCTGAAGGCTCGCTTTTGGCTGAATCAACGACAGGTTCTGATTTTTTGGTCTCTGGTCTGAAATCTTGAGTTAGCCAGCAATGTACACGAAAGGAAATGAAGAGACGATGATGAATAAACTTACGCTGCTACAACAGCAGGCTTTACTACAGCGGGCTGTGCTGCTGAGGATCCATCGGATTGGAGAGTTGGCCATTTGCCGGCAGCCTTCTTCGCCAGGCTGAGTTCGACCTTGTTGGGAGTGACGCTAAACTTGGACTTGGAGGGGTCGATTTCTCCCCACAGATGAAGCTGAAACTCCTTCTCGTCGCCGTTGGGATAGATGAGAGGGTCCAGGCGAACCGAGGTTTCAAGAAATTCCACCTTGAGCTTCTCCTTGTTGACGCCCTTTGAGAAGATGGAAACAGACATGGCCGTGTTGCTCTGGAAATCCTGAAGGCGGAGTGGCGCATCGCTGGGAACCACGGGCTTTGTTACTGCGGGTCTGGCTTCATCTTGAGCTTTGGCAGACTTGTGGACAGCGAGCTCCTTTTGCTGGGGAATCAAAGCCGTCGTCAATTTCCTCCCAGCATCATCCTCCGGCAGCTTCTCCATCGCCTTGAGGGCCTGGGTTCGCATAACACCGGCCATTCGCGACTCTCTTTGCTGTGGCTGAGACTGACCCTGTCCGCCCATGGCGGATTTGAGAGCATCGTCCTTTTTGTCGGCTTCCTCGCTGCGGGCATCAGCAGTGGCCTGGTCTGCAGTCACCGTCCAGAATCCCTTGTCGTCCACATGCTTCAGGCCGGGATCCTCCTTGGGCACCGCTGGACCGCCTTTGATGAGTCTCATACAGTGCAGGTAGCAGTAGTCGGCGTTTGCGTATTGCTTCATGTGGTAAAAGGCCACGCCGCGGCGGTACTGGGCGCTGGCCATGAGATCACGCTTGTTGCGCTCATAGGCAGTGTGCCACGCCAGGTCGGCATCGTCCAGGGCTGCTTCGTATCGCTCGAGCCCGATCAGGGCCTTTGAGCGGGCAATGAGCCAGGCGGGATTCATAGAGCTCTGCAGGGCAGTGGACAGCTTGGTGACGGCTTCATCCCAGTTGCGTGACTCGGTAGCACTGAGGCCCTGCTGGGCCAGAGTGACGTACGACATGGTTGAAGGCTGTGATGTGACTGTATTTGTTGCGGGTGTTGGGAAGAGAAGTGAGGGGAGTTGGTATATCCCGAGAAGAAGAAACCGTCCAGATCAAGGGAATCTGAGTGGTGAAACAAAGAAAATGGCAGACAAAAGGATTATAGAGTTACAGCCAAGAAGCTGGTGGTGAACTATGGAAGCTCTAGTGGGGTAACTTTGACAAGGCGACGCTAAAATAGAGTGCCGACCCCACCATCGATTTGCCCGGAACAATGTCACACCGCTTGCTTATTCGAGACTAGCTTATCCCTTTAGCCCGAATGGGAATTTTACTGCACGACCACAAATTCACACATGAAGCATCAGAACCTTGGGAAGGCCAAGATAAAAAAAACAAAAAGAAAAAGACATACAACAGCCGGTGTTCGCCAGTGGTCACCCACCTGACTACTAATCTGCCTCTCATTGGCTTGACTCTGGGAGAGCGGACGGGATCCCGTATATTCCAATGGATATGGTCGTATGTGGCAGAAACCTGCGCTACAGTCCACTATGGAACAACCACGTTTGCATCACGACAAAACAATGAGGAGAGGCAAAAAAGAAAACATACAACAGCCGGTGTTCGCTGATGGTCACCCACTCAACTACTAATCTGCCGGTTAGTGGCTTGTCTATGGGGGAGCAGACGGGACCCCGAATTCTCCACTACCTATGGTCGTATGTGCTTGGATGAGGAACTAGATTTCTCTATCATCTTGTGGTTGTATGAGTGATGTATACATAACTCTGTATCGGCGGCGCCACAGACGTCCTTTAGAGGCAACTAAATAAATTTTCAGGTCTCGTAACAAACTGTTGTGAATGGTAGTATTTTGACTACCCCGATCCTCAGTATAGATTCCCGTCAGCATCGCTTGCTGCTTGAAAGGAAGCCCGCCTTGTGAGAAGGCGGGTCTTCTCTCGATGCCTCAATGATTTGGAAAATTCCATATTATAGGTTGAAGATGGACGCCAATACGTAGCTGAAGCTACAGGACCTTACCAACAATTGACGACGGACGCGGATTTTGACAGTAATTGTCGAATCCTTCTGAAAAAAATATTGATGAGAGACTAAAATAACTAGTTTTGGTAGAGGTTTTATATATTAGCTTGCCTATCAGTGGATGTACATGATACTACTCCATCCTCCGTAGCCTGAACTTAAACTGTCAGTTGCACTCTGATGCTTAATGTGTACGTAAGAGCGGCATATATTATATCTTATCCTACATGCATTGAACTAGATGGGAGGTCTGCGTGTTGGCTTGTGCTACGCATTGGATACTTGCTCTCCAGAAGAGCAAGATTCTGGTAATTTATTCAAGGTGTTCGCATGATACATGTACATTAGACCTCTAAGCTTTCCACTATGTAGTATTATCCGCGCTCCATATTCGGATTGTTTCATCACCTGAACCTGATGCTATAAGCGACGAGTCATGTGAAAAGGCTACTGACTGAACCCATTTACTATGGCCTTCAAGCGTTTGCACACAAGCACCTGTAGTAAAATCCCATATCCGGATTGTTTCATCGTCTGAACCTGATGCTATAAGCGATGAGTTGTGCGAGAAGGTTACTGAGTTAACGCCATGATTATGCCCTTGAAGCATTTGCACACAAGCACCTGTAGTAAAATCCCATATCCGGATTGTTTCATCTTCTGAGCCTGATGCTATAAGCGACGAGTCATGTGAAAAGGCTATTGACCAAACCAATTTACTATGGCCTTCAAGCGTTTGCACATAAGCACCTGTAGTAAAATCCCATATCCGGATTGTTTCATCGTCTGAACCTGATGCTATAAGCGATGAGTCGTGCGAGAAGGTTACTGAGTTAACGCAATCACTATGGCCTTCAAGCGTTTGCACACAAGCACCTGTAGTAAAATCCCATATCCGGATTGTTTTATCATCTGAACCTGATGCTATAAGCGATGAATCGTGTGAGAAGGTTACCGATCGAATTATATGACTATGGCCTTTAAGCGTCCGAATACACTCGCCTGTATTAGTACGCCATAGCCGGATTGTTTTATCATATGAACCTGATGCTATAAGCGATGAGTCGTGCGAGAAGGTTACCGATCGAATCGTGTCACTATGGCCTTTAAACGTCTGAATACACTCGCCTGTATCAGTACGCCATAGCCGTATTGTTTCATCGCGTGAACCTGACGCTATAAGTGATGAGTCGTGCGAGAAAGTTACTGAATAAACAACGCTATTGCACCGAAGCTGCTTAATACACTTGACCGTATTAATACTCCATGGCTGGGCGATCTTCTCGTCAGACACCATCTGGCTTTGGCAAGGTTTCGTATCGGATATATCCATTGCGTTGGCTTCGTAATCAGATCTCGCCTCATTTATGCTTCCAAACGTAAGAGAGTCATCCATTTGCCTCAATTTCTCCAGCTCTCTTTCTATTGAAATGACCGATTTGTCTTCGCTAGAGGCTGAAGTTGCCAAACTATCCGCGAAATACGCATTTTGCTGAAAGTAATCGGAGGCATCGGCTTTCTTCGCCTGGGCTTCTTTGGCTCCCTCAAGGCTTTCATTCAGTAGATTATTGTTTATAAGCCAGCTGTCAACCTTGGACTTGCTTCGGCTCATTATTCTGTCAGTCTCCTCGCCGTTGTCATCTGCCCATGGCAATGATCTCAGCGAAAAAGAGTGGACATCTTTGGCAATATGATCGAGGAGAACATCTTCGTCCACTTTGCCTCCTTGAGCTTCCACCCAATTGCAGAGTGGGCATGCTCCGATGCTCATCGGCATTGTCCGCTTGGAGATGTCAACCAATAGCGGAATATCGTCTTGTGGTATGGATGTTGCGTGCGTTTCGATAATATGTTCCCGAAAGGCATTCTCCTCGTGAAACCTTCTACCATCTCGACAGGAAAAACAGATCCAGTGCTCAGAACTATGGTGCTCGTTGAGGAGATGGGCTCGCCAGTTCTCTTTTGTGGCAAAGAGAGTCTCGGGTTTAATGCAATCGGGTAGTATGCAAGTGTATGGGCTTAGGTCATGAGCAAGGTGTTTTCTGTCTCGAGTCAGAATAATGTACAATCCACACTTCAGGTCAAACGACTTACTTCCACTTTTGACCTTCTAAAAAGACCCTAGGAAGTGCTTGGCAACAACATGGGCACTTGAATATCAGCACGTCCTCCCCAACCTTTGGGGGGTGAGGATATTTGAGTAAGCGGACTGTCGTTGACATGACCGTCGATGCGGCTGGCGCTGATTTATGCATCTGCTGCAGAGCCAGGACATTACTGACTGCTGATGCGCTGGTGCCTGTCCTTACTGTCGGATTTACTGGCGCGTTCTCTCCTCGATCTGGTTGTTTTTCTTGGATAGGCAGTGGTACTGAGGTTACAGCTACCTTGACGGGCTCTTTAGAAGCATTCGGAGGTGATTCGGTCGCTTCTATAGGCTGTATGTGAGATTGGTTCTGTAAAATACCTGACCCTAACTTTTCAGCATGTCGTTGGGCATATAAGAATCGGTTTCGACGCTTCAGATTGCACCGAACCAGGCGTTGCTGAATCTCGCTCAGTCTCGCAGGATCGGTTTGCTCCTTTAAAATGCTGGGATTATTCAGATCAAATAAATGGAATGGCCCACCGGAAGACTCAGGGTGGGCAAGTAGAATTGTAACGAGATGTGTTTGCAAGTCGCTGTGGTCTTCCGGTTTGAACCGTTGATCTGCTTTCTGCAGCCGCGAACGTCTACCTGATCTTCGCACTGCGAGAGCGATTCGGGCAAGCTGATCGAGCATCAGCTCCACAGCTTTCATTTGTTTGCCTAATGGGCTGCGTGAAGCGAGCAGTCTTAATTCTACCTCCAACTCTTCGTCGGTGGATTCGTCTGACCAAACAGGTGACGATCGACCTGTTTGTGCTCCCGCAACGGGTTGCTCGTCTGTATGCCCCACGTCCTGGTTGATAATCTCAGAGAGGGCTAAGGCAAGTTTGTAACCGAAATTAGCAGCCACCTCGTCGACAGGATGATGATTCGTCTCTCACCTAACGCTTTGCACCGATTGACAGCCTCAGCGAGGTGGTTCAAGAGGGTCAATATGACCTCTCGCGCCTGAGGCTCAAGGGCGAGTCTGGAGTCCAGAGAAGCTCGCTTTTGCGCAGATGCTCCTGTACCCGAGACCCAGAGGTTAAAGTCGGCCAAGCGGTTCTCAGCCCATTCATCCTTTCCCAGTGACTCGACGGCCAAGCAGTCCGTGAAGCTCTGCAAACAATCTGCACTTGCTTGAGAAATTGTCTTGTCCATTTTTGCAGAGGCACTTCAGAGACGCTAGGACTAAAAAGATGTAGAAAGAAAATAACTCCGCTGTTACACGTCTTCTTCTGTTCCGCTTGTGAATGGAGGGGAGATGGGACTTCACGTGGTGCCATCGGAAGCCATTGGTCGGAACCCCGCAACTTATGCGTAGAAATTGATTACGCAAAGGCTGAGAGATGCATACCCTCTATTTCAGATATGTTTATCATGAGGAGGGGGACTCTTTTGGTACATTAATAACACATTTCGACCTTTGCTCATCGCGAGGGCAAGCCCGAAATTTTATATAAACAAGTTCGTCGTGTCGTGACGACTTCGATTCACGGCATGGCCCAGCAGCCTACTTATTTCCTTGCACCCAGCTTTCGTTTCAAGCCTGGTACAGGTCCAATAGCCTTGGGCAATATCATTGCAGACCCGCTGCGGCCGCATCGCGCGCTGACTACCGTCGGGGAGGAGACGTTGGAGACAGATTATCCTCGAGTCGAAACCATTGCCGATCAGGATCGTAGTACAGTTCGGGGTGCTAGCTGTGAATTTTCGATGGCTATATGGTCTCAATTCCTACAGACCATCTCCGCGAAAGTATCTGGTGGGCGGAGTGTCAACATGCAAACAACCTATACAATGAGGGCTCTTGAAACGACTTATTTTGTCACCGACCCCAGTCTGGAAGTAATCGAGGCACGCCTCAGAGCGCCGCGCGTTCAAGCAGTTATCAAGGCCAGTAATATACCTGGCTTCCGGCATTCGGTTTACATGGTCACTGGTTTGATGGTCGCCAAGGGCTTTGCCGCTGTTCAGCAAACGGCAAGGACTAAGGCCGGCGAGGTGAGCGCCATTGGAGGTATCCTCACGCCTGCAGGTGACGTAGGGCTCGGGACAGGCACCACCAGCTCCTCTACCACCGAACAGGGCGATACATGGAAGACGGTAGATGATATTGTATTTGCATATCAACTTCTTAAGATCGAGGTCAAGGGTTGGAGGGGGACAAGAGTCGAATATGATGAGTTTCGACACAATGCGGCGTATCTCAGCAAAGACGATTCGGAATCTTGTTCTGAATCCGATGGAGAGGATGCAGACGACGAAATTAAAGGACAAGTTACAGTGTGTGCAGCGGGAGTAAACAATCTATCACCTTCAAGCCTCGGGGGGGGTTGAGATTGAGCAGGTGGAACTTATAGAAGGCGAGCACAGGATAGCATGCATATCAGCGGTTGACGTGTAAGGACAACTGGCGGATGGCCATACAGACCGGCTTGATAGTCATACGCACAGCATGGAATGACTGATGTTATCTTTTTTTTTTTTGGGTCTAGTTTCTTTAGTTACTCATAATGTCCTAAACATCTGCTACTGCCGCCGCAATCTTTATCCATCGTTCATCGTCTGATTTGTCCAGTAGTTGCCATGGTGTCAGATACAAAGAGTGCTGATACAGGGTCTCAGTAGAGAGAGCTTTGAACAAGGCTAGCATTCCCCGATATGTACGTATCTTCCTCTTCACGTTCTGCAATATGAATTTCGAAGAAGCACCGACTTCTATTCTGTTGATGTATCCTATTAAAAGGGCTGCTGTGGCTGCCGCTATTGCGGTCGCAACAGAGGTGCCCGTCTGACACTTTTTGCCGATATGGTCGCTCAACCATGCGCCCGGAACCTTCAAGCCCAGGGTTCCAAATGTAACGGTGTCGTTCTCGCTCCGAGGTGGGTTAAAGCTTTCATATTGACCATCCGCATTGGTGGCGCGGATAGATATCACTGAGTCATGGCGAGCAGGAAACATCTCCACTTGGTTTGATCCAGAGTTTGAAGCAGCTGCGAAGAAGAGTTTGGATCCGTGATCGTCATTTAACGCATCGAGTATAGCATGGCTGATACACTGCTTCTCCTCAGTGTATCCGAATGACATTGTGATTATGTCGGCTTTCCACTCCTTACTCGCCCAGGCGATGGCCTGAAGTCGTGTTAGCACATTTCTACTCACTTGCTGCAAAACGACTTTACCTTTGTAACATTTTCGCTTGCAGTCGAGAGTTCAGTGGCATCTGCTGCGATACGTGCTATATATACATCGGCATCTATCGCAATGTCCATGATAAGAGAGACCAGATGGGTTCCATGCCCGTGTTTATCCACCCACTCCTCAGACCCATCAACATAGTCTTTCCATCCTTTGAGACGAGAAATATTGGATGGAAGATGAAAGAATGGGGAGTCATTGTCGCAACCGGTGTCCAGAATAGCAATCCGAACACGTCTGGTGGAATGTCCTGGGGCAGCTGACAGGATCCCACTCAGCTTTTGCATGCGCGAGAGCCACTTCATGGCCTCTTTCTCATCCTTATCATCTTTTGCGCGGGTTTTCTTGGCTTTATTGTTATCTTTTTGCCCCCAAAGGCCGTCATTAGAAGAATGTTGTTTAACCTGCTGAACAGTCGATTTTTGGAAGGAAGTATTCAGAGGGTCAATTCTATTGTTGATTAGTTGTTCCATCCACTTCGTCCCTTCCAGGAGGTCTTTCAGTCGAGAGACAACCTTTTTATACAACACATCCCTCCGCTGTCTTAGACCTTGCTGAGTTTCTTCTGCTTCTCCATAAAGAGTAAACATTTTGGGATCCAAGCAGTCTTTGACAGCATCATGGTAGTCAGAGAACTCAAAGTTCTCCCAGAGTTTCCCGTCATTCAGGCACCGAATAGCCTGCGTCAAATATTGATTGGTGGTAGCCGCTAATGACTGTACTTGATGCTCGCGATCTTGCTTAGGAAGTGGCGACCCAATGCCAATTTCGACCAGCATAATTCCCAACGTGCGGATCCTTGGGTAATAATGTATCTCATCCTTCACGGTGCTATACTCGTTGAAACTGGAATCCTCGTTGTCGAATTGAACACAGAGATAAGGCTTGGATGGGAATAAGAGACCTTGATGACCAGAAAAGCTATCTTTACTCTCCCAGATGAATTGGATAGTCTCACTCGTCCATGTAGTTGTCATCCAATCGGTGTCGTAGTACTGCCAGACGGAGTGGGCAAGTATATATGCGAGCGCAGTTTTCATCTTGGCTGAAAGATGATAGTTCTCGAGAATATTGGCGAGCGAGATGCCTGGAAGGTGCTGAACCATTTGCTTTAGTAAATATGGTCTATATCTCTGAAGCTTTTCGTCTTGGACTGCCAAACGGACGCGGGAGCTGGTATCCGACTTTATGAGGCTACAAAAGTCCCCTTGGCCAACAACCTCAATAGCATCTTCTGCGCGTGGAAGTCGTCGGGGATCTTCATCGCTCTTGGAGAATCGTGTGCTTTTAGCTGGTCTGCTTGAACTCTTTTGCCTCTTTGGGGGCCTGCATTTATCGTCAGCTTCGGTGATAAATCTTTCAAGAAAAAGAAGACATCTTACTGTGAAACGAGCAGCTCTACATCTTGCCAGCGGTTGAATTGCTCTCCCCATTTAGTACTGCGTGAAAAGAGCATGTCAAACTGAACTTGCCCGTAGTCGTTTGTGTTTTGCAGCACTGGCTGCAACATCAATCTCGCCAAGTGACTAAAGCCCCCCCTGGGTTGAACCATCACATGTGCAACACATATGACTTCGTAGAACATGAAAAGCCTTTGCGTGGATTTCACGAGGATGAGGATCCACCGGTCTATCCTTTCGAGGCTTCGTTAACACCTCTTCATCGACCTCACGCCCCATTTCGTTTGCTCGCAGTACGATTCTTCTTAGGCGGCATATAGACTCGGTACCATTCCTATCATTCGATACGAGGTTTCCAATTGCTTGTTCGATTTTCCTCTTGACTGTTGTATATTCTCGCGAGCCTTCTTGCTTCTCTGCGACGGCCTCCAACATTGGATATCCGTACGCTGGGTCTGTTGAGAGCCGCTTTGGCCACTAATAACGGGTTAGGCGCTGGTCCGACTAGTGGGCTTCTAGACTTACGCTACATATCCTCTCAACATGCTTGACCAGTTTGAAGATGTGCAACTTCAGTTCATCGTAGTCGTTTGGATCAATAGAGCCGAGATGGTCAACCACCAGCCACAGTTCCGTTCCAAGAGAAGCGCACGTCGGGTTCACAAGAGAGATTCCTAAATTGATGGCAATTTTTGCAACCTGGCTTATGGCCGTCTGTGCAAAGTCTAGCAGGTCTTTGTTGGCCATCGCGGATCCTAGACGATGATAGTTGGCGATCTCGAATTGTCAGCTCCTGGCAAAATTTGGGAGATAACAGGCTCGACACCATAATGAATTCCTACTCGGTATAGGCTGGAAATTCTAGACCCGGAGCGGGGTTGGGCTGGCATCTAAGCCGAGCCTCCAAGGCTGTGAAAGCCCAACTCCTCGTTGACAAGAGTGATTGATGCTAGTCCTCTGTAAAATACACGCCTCAGGTAGCTAATATAACCCTTTGCGTTGTGTGTTGAAATAACATCCAAGTCCATAATACCTCTGCATGTTGGTTTCTACACGCTGAACTTGCTAGCACTAGTACATAAGGTAGTGGGTAGTTACAGTCTGGACATGGTGCTACGAGTAAAGGAGGGGTGAACCTAGGTGATGATCTTACTGATATCAGATTGCAAAACGTTAATCGGTACAGTAGAAAACGGTAGTAGTGTTGGTCCGTTTTGATTGGACTTGTACGGTAGCGAGCATCGCGGGGTTAGTTACCCATCAAAAATGGAATTATGCGATTTGGAGTCTTGGGCTGTAAAAAATGGAAGACATCGCACTCAAGAAAAGCGCTTAACGGGACCCCGAATTCTCCACTACCTATGGTCGTATGTGCTAGTTCGTGACATTAATCGACTTATATCGTGACTCTGACTCAAGTGAGCATCATTAATGTATTGCTAAGCTTGTGCTTATATTTCTTACTCCTTATCACGACCGCAAATTTACGCATGAAGCATTAGAATTTTGGGAAGACTAATTAGAAAAGAAAAAGATATACAACAGCCGGCGTTAGACTTGGCCGAGGTCAGGTTCATGTTGGTAGAGAGACACGGTGTAACAGTTTTGAGCAAATTTTTTTTTTTTTTTTTTGCGAGTATTATAGAACTAAACGTGCAATTAGTACTATATTACGGACGTAGCAAGTAGTTATATAAGCTATCTAAATGAGTGTCTTCCTTGTAAATAGCTTTATTAGGAGAGTGTCCCTTGAGTATTTATATAAGGGTTTCATCATTTTAATAAGCGGAGTCTATAGCTTATTACTATAGAATACGCGTTTACCCAGCTCATGATTGCTGATGTATCAAGTACGACGCGAGGGGTTCAAGTTACTCTCTCCAAACCGACATTGCAGGTATGAAAAAACCCCCTTGATCCCTGACTCCTCCAGATGCCTAGACCACTCAGCCCCCACAGAATCATAGATGTGCAAGCAGCCCGTTCTTAATCTACTGAGGGCTCCATAGGCCAATCAAAAAAAAACAATGATGTACTTCGTTTGTTGGCCAAGCACCACTTTCGCACAACTGGTCGCCTCTAGTCGATGGACTAGTCACTGGGTTGGTAATAGTCGTGGGAAAGAAGAGGAATCAATTGTTGATTTAGTGCTCGCCGTGATGATATTTCTGATGCCTTTGGCATTAGGGTAATTGCAGAACGCTGGCATCGCTGCCGTCAAGAAGGTAGAGAGACGCACCAACAGTATGAAGAGAGTACGCCCTCCCTTGAGCCTTGGCAGAGAGGGCAGAGGTGCGGAATTGCACTTTATACTCACAGAAGAACGTGCTATGTTACACGAAATCTGCAAAGACTAATCAATCCTGCAATCCGTTCTTCACTTGGCTGAATTACTCTCAAGGCAATTTGTTAGTAAACAAATACGAAAGATCAACGCTTAACTCTGCATAAAACTTAAGAGATGGGATTGACAGAACGAGGCGAAGACGGGTAGCCGCAGAGGACGCTCAAATGATGCATGCGTTGCCATTCAAGGCTGGAAAATGAATGGTCGGAATAAAAAAAAATCCTTTACGTAGAGACAGACACCTAAATACTTATCGGGCAAAAGTTTCAAGCTACCCCTCCTTTGATCCTTTGTCGTAGCATATCCTTCAAAAACTTAATCAAGTCCTCTCTTCGAATGAACAAGCTTTTACCACTTTCTTCCACTTCACTGTAGTTGTAAACATCATCCGTGATTGCGCCAGCTAGTGTATTGATATCTCGTCCATTCGACCATCCATTTGTCATACTCAACTTTTTGAATAGTCTCATTACTGTTTCGTACTCATTTGTGTTGACATTATTATCTTCCAGAAGCTCGATATCTTGCTTGGAAAGCAGATTCTGAAGATATTGTAGAGCTGCCCGTGGTTTCATGGGAGAGAAGTTGATCTCCGTAGTGAAACGACCTCGAAGTCCAGCATTCACTTTCATGAGAAGATCCATTTCGCGCGTGTAGCCAGCCAGGACAATGACTAGTTTGCGCTGATATCGAGGCTTCGTCATGCAGTCAACTATTTCCGCGACTGCTTCGTCTCCAAAGCTGTTTCGGCCACCAAGCCCTAAGCGATAGGCTTCGTCGATGAACAAAATCTTGCCCAATGATTTTTCAAACAAATCAATCACCTTTGGCCCAGTATGGCCAACGTGCTTTCCAATTAGTTGCGAAGCAGAACACTCAACCACCTCATTAGTGGATAAGATGCCCATGTCGTAAAATATCTGACCAACTATGCGAGCAGTATGTGTCTTCCCAGTGCCTGGAGGGCCCTTGAAAACGAATGTAAATGGAATGGTGTCTCTGGGATTCTTATTTCTACGCCTCAAGTTCTCAGCCGTGCGTTGATAGCCTTGAAATCGTTGAATAGTTTCTTCGAACCCAATCAACCCATCAAACAGGGCTCGGCATCTTTCGGCCGCCGTAGATCCGCGATTGTAATTGGGGTCAAAATCCTCCGGCTCAAGAGTAATATTCACCATCTCCAGATAGTCGAGCTCGAAGGAACTGTTGACCATATTTGGGCGACTCAATCCAGAATCAGCATCAGCTTTCTCATGGATGATTGACTTGTCTTCATTGGGCTTTTCCTTCTTCGTTGTCTCACCTTTGCCCTTTCTCAATGTTCGCTCTTTATATCTGACCTTTGCCTGATTTAACAAGTTGACAACGTCTCCACCATTGCCAAAGTTGGGCCGATCTCTTGCCCGGCGCAACACTTCTGAAGCAACTTGCATCGCGGCCGTGGAAGCTTTTATCTCGCTCTCTTCCATTTTCATTCCAAGGATCTCTGTGAGTCTATCGTCATCATAATCTTGAAATCGAAAGGCCTCCTCAAGTGGAAACCGGCGACGCAGACCTGGATTGCATTTCTGAAACATTTGCTCCATCCTGTCGGGATATCCGATGAGGATAATGCAGCGACCCTCTCCTGTTCTGTTGTGGATTTTGGAGACAATCACATCAATGCAGGCAAGTCGAAATTTGTCTGTTCCGTCTACCCCATCCAGACTCCCATTGAAGAACATATGTGCGTCGTCTATGATCAACACTTTCCCCTTTGTCGCGTCAATGATGGAATTGGTCTTAACCTCCGATTGACCTACGTGCTGGCCAATGAAGTCGCTTGGGACTTTAAATACCACCTCTTGATTTGGTACAAGACCAACTTCGGTAATGATCTGACCATAGAGCTTTGCAACAGTCGTTTTTCCTGTTCCAGGAGGACCCAAGAAAACTCTATTCAAGGATATATTGAGAAGCTCCTTACCAGCGACTTCTCTCCTGTAGTTAAGTTTAGCTCGATCAAAGTTTTTGCTGATGGCTTGTTTGACATCATCTAGCCCAGCCATCTTTTGAAGCTCCTTCCATGCATCACTCTTTGCTCGGCAATCCTCGGGCTCAGGTCCGATGATATCTTCGCCTGTCAGAAGATTCTCGTCCGGAGCCGGCTCAACCCATAGGTCGTCAATATCTACTAGCCTCTGCCGAAGGCGAGAAGCTTGTCGTTCCAAGATTTTTAAATAGGCCAAGTGGAGCTCATGTACGTTTCCAAATCCAGGTTCCTCGCGGCCATAGCCCACACGCTTCGCTAATATACGAGGATATGGGCCGGCTGGTCCCTGCTGGATCTTGAAATTGTCTTGTCGGATCATCCGTAGTAAAATACTTCGGAGTTCTTCGTCATCATAGTCTTTAATATGAAATCGCCGCGGAAATAACCATCTGCCATGAGGAGAGCTTCCTAAGAAGGATGATATGTGGTCAGGTGAGCCTGACACGACCAAAATAACCCCAGTGCAATTGTTTAAAGCGTCTATTAATAATGCGCGTGCATCATGATCAACGAAGCCTGCGTCGTAGAGGAAAAAAACCTTTATAAATTAGCAAAAAAGAAGGTTTAAAGAAATAATACGTTAAGAAAATCAACTAACTCCATCGCTAATTAAGCTAATATCATCTTGGAGTATCGATGTTCTAGTGACCATGCGGCCCGACATAGATTCGTATTCTGGATCCTCTGATTCAAGGTCCCAAACGTTGCAATCTTTAAGGAATGCAAAATACAATTCCGACAAACTTCTTTTGCCTAATAAGATGCGATTAGTAAAATCGCTCTGACTGCGACATGAGAAGTGAAAATGTTGCAGTAACGAAACATCGCGCTTTATGACAGGAAATGAATGAATAAAATTCTCATACCAGTTCCCGGGTTACCAGTCAAGACTAAATTGAAATCATGCTTCTTCAAATGCTCACGGCGACCTCGTGCTGTATCAATCATTCCCTTTATCTCTATAAAGGCGGCTTTTATGTGTTCAAGCCCAACCATGTCCATAATCTTGTCCAGCGTCTCGTTTGTCTGGTCCAATTTGCGTTTTTGAAGTTGCCATATTTTCTTCACGGATGAATCAGTAGAGGCTTCAGTTAGTAATGTATCGTTCAAAGGAGGAATATTATCAATAGAGCCTCGTCGGGAGTGCCCTTCTCCTTCTGTTGGTGAATCGAAAGGATTAAAATAAGGCGATGCTGGTAAAGATACCTCAGCAGGGTCTACAGAGTGTTCAGAACCAGAATCTGACGAGCTCTCTTGTTCGCTCTCCTCTAGTGAGCTTTCTTGTTCGCTCTCATCTAGTGAGTTTTCTTGTTCGCTCTCCTTCAGTGAGCTCTCTTCTTCGTCTTCGGTTTTGGGAGATTTGCTTAACGACTTTTCCAATTCCGAAAAGCGAGTGTCCTTTTCGCAGAAGAGCTCCCTGAGGTCTTCTATATGCGAAGGGATTTCCTGCTCATTTAGAACAGACTGGGAATCTTCGAGCCCAATTACATCGGTTATGTCATTTTGGAATTGAGATTCAGATGTTGGTGGCTCGATGCTGCTAGACGGCATGGCATCGTGCTTTGGTGTATCTTCTTGGCCATCGGGATGCATTACTTCTGGTCGTTGATCAGATTGCCCGTTATTAGAAGGTAGGGCATTTGATGAGTGACCATTTGACAGATCGCTTCCACATGTGCTTTGACTGTCATTCTCTAACGCGGCGATGGGCGGACGGCATTCCGGAACTATTTCAGCTATATTGCCGGATGGATCCGTGACTGAATCTTCTGTTGAGAGTTTGTCGACTACTCCATCTTTGCTTCCAAGCTTGGCATCTTGATTTATCGCCTCATCTGAAATGTCCTTCTCTGTGGGTTCTACATTGTCAGTATTGACAACGTTGGAGTCACCAGCGCTGCAATCTCCCTGCGGTTGTGAGTCAATTAGTTCTTCCCAATTGGTCAAATCTTGACTCATTTTGGAACTTTCAAAGGTCCTTGTTAGGATACAAATAGGCTGCAAATATTGCGGTAGAGTAATAAACAGAGGAGAATGAGAACAAGTTCGATAATGCGCCTTGAAGTAACAAGGCTTGAATGGGGGTTTTAAATCTTCACACCAGCTGACGATGGAATCTGAAGGAAATAGCAACACATCAATCCCCGCTTCTGTGCGTAGGCATTTTAATAATATGCACATCAAATATGAGAGGGTGTAGCTGTAGTAAAATGAGGCTCCGAGCAAAGTCCAGGTAACCGAGCCAGTGCGAATAGTTTTGTAGGCTTTGCGTCGCGGCCATGTAAGAGTTGGTCCAGCTGCCTTCATGCAGGTGAGTGCATATATCTATAGGTGACGTGGCATGCATAAGACGAGCACGGTGGCAAAAAAAGAAATCTAATCATATGCGCAGGGGAAGACACGGGAGCTATGTTTTCTTGAAGGTTGCCAACATAGGATCCCACAGCGCGTCGCCTCCTTGAGATTTGGTATCAGCGATGAAGAGTGTTCCAAAGTAACACATGACACAAATATGCATTCGTGGCAATTACGTGTTAATTTGGGTATGATTCTTTACCACAATCTGTGTCATATCATATAGTCAGGTTCCTATCAGTCTTATACTATACATTCTTAAGAACTCAGAAGAGAAAGTAGTGAATAAATCATCGATAGGACGTCAACAGGCCAATCTTTGGTCCTAGCAGCTACTCGAAAACAACTCCAGCATTTTTGAATTCCCATAGACCTTGAACTCGTTTCCATTTAAAGTTGTCTACTTTCTTCAGACGTAGACCAACCAAATCCTTTACCTTATCATCACCGGAATCTCTCTCCTTTGATATACGGCCCAGGTCCTCGCAAACAAGTCGTGAATTATCAGTGCCCCTTCGGTGTTCCAGTATTGTCAAAAATGTTCCACATCGGTAGTCGAGGCAAACAATCGCATGTCCACGTGGGGTCAAAACCTTGAGGAGTGCAATACCGCTAAGCATCAATGTTTCAGCACTGAGTGGTTGATCGATAGAGAACCCGTCGCCGCCATTAGTTTGGTTGCGGAAAATGGTGTTGTAAGGACCTCTGGTGACGAGAATACTTCCATTACAATCGTCGTGTAGCAGTTTCGCCATGATAAGCTGATAGTCAAGATTTGTCGCCGCTGCTAATTCTGACACTGATCGGCATCGAACTCGTTGACGTAGGAAGTCGCTCCACGTCCAGCTCTCAACCCACATGCTCTTGAATACCACAATAATGAATGCTGCGAGAGCCCAAGTATATGTTGCTAGGTTAAATGGATCCACGCCGTCTATTCGTTGGCCAACTGTGAGGCCCATTGCCAGGCCGCCGCCAACAAGAACCGCGGTGATGGCCATCAGTGACCAAACGTAGGTTTTGCAAGAGACAGTCACCGAGGTTTCATCCACAACCCACTTTTCCATCTTGACTACACAGGAATCAAGTTTCTCTTGTACTTGTTCTTCGCCATTATTCTCACTTGTCGGTTGGTTCTGTGATAATGTTGGGGATCGCTGAAGCTGGTGGTTTGCCCGGCCCCATCTGCCATTTCCTTCCGCTAGCAATTTGCAACGTGAGAAACGCTGATCTGCAAATGCTGTTGGCAAGAGGAGAGTCTCTCGTTGTCTGGCTCCTTGTTCGAATTCGCCTGTATAAAGTCGAACAAAGGCACCAAACTGACCTTCCTCATACGAGGTAACCACGTCTTCAATTCCTCCAGACATAGCTATCATAGATCGAAAGCTAGTGAAGTCGGAGATGAGTATTGGACTCGCTACAAAAAGCGCAATCATAACCTCAGTAATATCGGCCATTGAGAAAATCTGGACGTTCTTCTTTGAGCGCCAAAAGCTATTGATTCCACCCGCGCCATTTGAAGACTTTTTATTTGTCGTTTCGAAGAATGCCCATTCAAAGTAGGTACGGATACCTTGATTACTCGGTGGCGGAGACTGTTCAACTCTGCGCTTTGTGTTCTGTAGAGTTTGGTCCACGATGCTCAGGGCCGATTGTGCAGTATTCAGTACGTTTCGATCAGATGATGCGGAGTACTCCAGGTCTCTGTCTTGGAAAAGCATAGTCTATGATAAGAAAAGGTCAGAAGAAGCCATAAAGCAGGGTCGTCATCTACTTACCTTGAAACCTTCGAATCCAATATCGTATACCACAGCGCACACCTCATAATTTGTAACAGGGAGCCCTGATCTATTCGTGGATAATAGCGAAGAAAGAATGTATTTTATCGCAGAATTAAGTCCTGAACGGAACTTGTTCTGCGTTACGCAATAGGCGCTGATGCTGGCGTCTTCTTCCGATGTAAGGCCTTCTTTGGTATCTGCGTCGATGATTCGCAACGCTTCCTCACATTCTTCTTCATCAGCATCAATGTTGATGGAGATACTGTGAGAGCCCCTAGCTGACGTTTGAGCGTCCTTCAAGTGCTCTGTCCCTACCGCGACCGACTCGTTGGCCCTCAACTTGATATCCATCAGCAATGCCTTGATTTTTGCAACTCGTGCAACTAATACTGCCATGACGTTGGTGAGCCAGTACTCTCCAACTGCTGTCTGGTGTATCAACCTCATCAGAAGAGCAGAAACGTAATCGACCAATTGAAACGCGTCATGAATGAATTCTTCAGAGTCGTATTGGTCTTCTTCCCCTCCCTCCCCATCAGCAAAAGAGGATGGTTGTGCCGCCAACTGCGCTTGCTGTATCAATTTCTGCATTCGACTATGATTCGCAAGGCGAGTGCAATACTGAGCATTTATGCATTCATTGTCTAGCAAGCAGAGGTTTTGAGCCGTCAAGATGCATTGAGACATTTTGGATAGTTTGCGGTATCCTTCCTCGTTGCCATTCATCGCCGAAAGCAGCTTTGTCTGCCCTAAGCACAATTTCTCCTGAGGTTGTTCTAAAATGTGTGAAAGGCGTTTGGCTTCGGCCTTGCGAAACCTTTTGGCGGCACCCTTGGGGACAGAATGTTGAACTAAGCTATCAAACTCGGGATACGTAATGTTCGACTCGCTCTTCGGTTCAATGATTTCCATGATAGAATCGATGGAAGGACATTCCTGTAACGAACCACGCCTAGCAGGCTCTCCTTCATGGGGAGCACTAAGCATGGGAGGTGCACCGGTTGCTTGAGCTCTCAGCCTTCCGTGGGAGAGATACTGCCTCCCGCGCCGCCAGATTTCTGCACCATTAGATCGAATTGATTGGCCTTTTACATTTTGCCCAAATAGTCGTGTGCCAAGATTCTGCACAGAGTTGGATGTGGCCACGGGTTGTCCATTATCATTGATTAGCCCAGTCTCGCTGGAGAGGTCGCCGGGTTTCTCAAATCTCTCGCTGGGAGAACCTCGACTCCCGGATACCATGGCGGCGATACGAAGGAGAAACAGTTGAATGTCATTATCCCAAAGATGTGAACTGAGGGGGGGAAGAAAAAAAATCGTTGAAGATCGCTTTTCGTCGAGAAATTGGACACTGGAGCTCTTGCCCTCTGGCTCACTCTGAGCTCGGGCTCGATCCACAGCCTGATGCAGCCTGCTGTATCTTTGGCCAATGTGCCCTTCTATCACCAGCCTCTCGAGATGTCACATAAGGCTCTCATTGGTAAGAGCACCCTGGCAAGGCAATCGCATCCTTCAGTGGAGATGATGTGGCTGAGAATGCAGTCAACAAACTGCTAGCGTGTTCAATAGCCAGCTGAAAGCTGCATAAATGCGACATGAGATGTGATGCGTAGTAGTCGTAGGCTAGATATGATACCGAAAGTACAAATTGCTTCGGTAACTCGGTGGGGCTAACATGGCTGACTTGCTTACTTGTGTGGTAGATTCGAATCGAACAGGCTGTCAGGCATCAGCAATGGTGCAAATCCCGCATGAAGAGAAAGACATTGATACCCAAGGCTATACAGTGTGCATGGGGTAATGGAGATAAGCTAGATTCACGGTGGTGTGCGGTTGGGGTCCAAATGAATGCGGCTATGCGAAACAACATGAAGCAACGGGGTAGCATGTTCCCGCCTTGTTATGCTTTCTGTCCGTGATTATCTAGATGGTTGCCAGTGGGGGAATTTATACCCATTCTTGTCTATATCCTATGGATTAATCACCTTTAATATCTGATCTTTCAAGTAAGGCCATCACCATGACCCGAGATAATGAGGTTGAAGGCAGCTTGGCGTGGTATCAGCAACAATGGGTCTCAGATGTCTACACCCACACTGAGCAGAACAACTTTCGGCATCCTTCAATACCTGGACATAATAATTGTGAACAAAACAACTGCCAGAATCAAAATCCCAGCAATGACGAACATACAGCAATTAATCCTGATATTGATGATCAAACAGCATTTGATACAGGCTGGGATTCTCTAGATTTGGACCCATTGAGCCTCCCAACGATAAGCCTACGCCGGCCTACGGAAGATTTAACGACGCATAACACGGCTCACTATCCCGAAACACGAAATCATCCTTACGAGCCAAGCATTGACTCTGAACGGAGCGTACCGAGTTCTTTTGAGGACTTTCAGAGGCAATGGGGTGACAAGGAGAAAGGCCCTGCCCTCGAGATTCCAATCGAGGTGGACAAATATTCAGAAGCCGAACAGAGCATTCTGGAGAAAGGATCCGTGGCTCCATCTTGGGCCGCTAAGGGTAGATCAGGGGAATATAATGACGATTCAGATGCAGACGATGTCAAAGATCGCAGCCACAACGCCGATGATGACGTGTATGACAGTGACCTTGATTCTCAGCGGTCTCAGCCCAACCGCATAAAACGAGAGCATCACAAAAAAATGAGGGAATGGCGCTCCAAGGCGGCAACAAAATTCGAAAAAATGCTGCTTGACTGCATAGTGAATATAGGTAAAAAAAAAACCCATAGACTGTCGTGAGTATCAACTTTAAGCGTCAAATAGTATCTAACACAATACTCTAGATGAAATAGCCCCCGATTATAAAGACGTGGTTGTTGATCCAGGGGTCATTAAAAAGCTGGAAGATGTCACCCGCCTGTCACTGCAGCGGCCTCGCGCTTTTTCTCGCGGCGTCCTCAAAGGAAACAGAGTCACTGGAGCCATTCTTTGGGGTCCACCAGGCACCGGAAAGACATTGCTTGTCAGGGCGCTGGCTAGGCAATCCGAGTTCAATATGCTCTCAGTCTCCACTGCTGAGCTGTGGCAGAAGTGTCATGGCGAAGATGAAAAAGTTATCAAGGCTGTCTTCTCCATGGGTCGGAAGTTGTCTCCATGCATCATATTCTTGGATGAGGCCGACGCCATGCTCGGAGCACGGAAAGCGGGCGAGAAAAGACACATACGCGCAATGTTCAACCAATTCCTCATGGAATGGGATGGGCTTATAAGCAGCAAACAGGCCCCGTTCTTGCTGCTGGCTACCAATCGACCTTTTGATCTAGATCCAGCTGTCTTGCGCAGGGCGCCCATGCAAATTCATCTGGATATTCCAACTCCAAGAGAGCGATTGGAGATTATTACAAGGTTGCTTGCTGATGAAACTCTGGAAAGAGGCATGACATGCCATTTTCTTTCACAACAGACACACCTCTACTCAGGATCTGACTTGAAAAATCTATGCGTTACAGCTGCAACGCTTTGCGTCAGCGATCAAGAAGAGGATACCGACAACCGAATTTTGACACGGAAACACTTTATTGAGGCACTGAATATTATTAAACCAACAAACATGACCAAGGTGATGAAGAATGAACTACAAAAATTTGAGAAAAGCGTTGCCCAAGATGAGAATAACCAGGAAGAAGAGTAGTCTGGAACGGTTTCCAAATGATATACTTGACCGAGGTCAGGTTCATGTTGGTAGATAGACATGGTGTAATAGTTTTGAGTAATTTTATCACTTGTGAGCATTATAGAACTAAACGTACAATTGATGCTATATTAGCAGCGAGTTCTAAGCTATCTAAATGAATGTCTCCCTTGTAGATGGTATTATTAGGGGGCTCTCCACATTTGCGCATGTGCCTTGCATCGTGACCAAATCTTTCGTAGAATTCTATCAAGTCTCCGTGCCCTGGTCTCTCCGCCAGCAGTCTACAGAGGATGGGACGTGAAAGGTGGAGAGACGCACGAACGGTATGAAGAGGGAACGACCTCCCTTGACCATCGGAAAAAGAGGGCGGAGGTGTGGAATTGCAACTTATGCTCGCAGGAGAAGAACGTGCTATCTTACACGAAATTTACAAAGACCCACCAACCCTGCAATCCATTCTTTCCCTTGCTGAATCTAAAGTATGACCGACGGCTCACAATATTTGCCAGTCGATAATACCACGATGGCGATTCATCACAGGGGAGCCCCGAGAATATGACGCTGAAGTTCATGAATCTGTTCCTTGTCAGCATCCAGCTCGGCTGTCAGGCTGGCAATCTGAGCGTCCTTGTTGCGCAGAGCCTGCACCAGGGCATCCTGGCGCTCGCCTTGGTCGGCGTAGACCTGCAGATCTGCGTAGCGGCTGTTGTCCTTGTTGGCCAACTTGGCGTTGGCGCTTGCGAGGCTATCGTTGGCCTCGGTCAGGCGAGATACCTCGGCCTTGAGGAACTTGAGTCTATGGTTGAGAGCCTCAATCTGCGTGTCCCGGTCGGAAAGAGAGGTGACAACACGATGGCTTAGGTTCTGTTCGGAGCTGTGGCGGGCGTCGGAGACTAGACGGTTCTCGGCTATGAGCTGCTCGACTCTGGCCTCGAGCTCGAGGACTTGCGTATTCTGATTTCGACGCATGCTGTGAGGCCTTGAGGGAGATCGTGGCGAGCCAAATTGGCCCTCTCCCAAGCCATCCTATAGAAAGCCCAATATGTTAGAACGAAGCGACGCCGAATGAGGTCAGTAAAAGAAAAATGCAATCCAAGAATAAATGAACTTATCAACTATAGTTTAGTAAATAAGAAAAAAAGAAAAAAAAACAGTCGAAAATGCCCGCAAATGACCAAACACGACATGCAAGCACTTCGGCAGCAGGCAATCAGGAAAGCCAGAAGCTGTGAGGGTACATGTATGCCGGTGGTTTGGATCTCATGTGACGAGAGCTTCAAAGAGAGTCTTATTGCACTCACGAATAAACCCGCCATGTCACGTGCGCGCACGCGGCCCTCGTTGGCTACGGGTGTCTCAGTCGCTGACGGCGACTCGTTAGTAGGACTGGATCTCCCTGTTGGAGTCTCCGGTCGTGTTTCTGTTCCCGTCAACACTCGTTCCCTGGTTCCCGGTACTATCATCTTCCTTTCGAGATCCTGAGCCGCCTCCCGTAGTGACGTATCCCGTAGGTTCTGGCCGCCCAGTGTAGATCGTCTTAGGCGTCTCTGGGGTTGGAGCTCTGTCCTATCCACCGGCTCAGGAGTCTTGAGCCGTGCTATGGCTGCTTCTATCCAGTCCGCGTCAATCCCGGTGCCTCTGTAAAAGCCTGCTTCAAATGGTGTCGCTTCGGTTTCCGCCTCCGGCTGCTCTTCAATTGCAGGCACCTCTCGTGGGGGTGACTGGTCAGATGCTTGACTAGATGCTGAGCCCGGCCTCTTCAGATCCTCCCCCTTTGGCGATTGGGTTCCAAAGAATGAGGCTTGCTTCTCATCCCGCAATTCTAATCCTGCAGGCTCATCACTGCCAGTGTTTCCCGTTACTGTGTTATCCGTTTGGCTGTTCCTTTGCTGCGGTGTAGAAATCTCCGAGCGCTCGTCAACCAAAGGCACATCTTGAATTATTTGAGCTTGCCCATCACTTGAGTGCTCTGGAGATTGTTTCTTGTCCAGGGCTAGCTCTATACTCTTCGCAAGGTCAGATTCGGACCTTTTCCCAGAAGACTCGCCCCAGTTGCTTGTGAACATATCCGACGTGTTTTCCGTCTCTTCCTCTTGAGGTACGGAAGTAATCGCTTCTTCAGGAGGACGTGGCACCTCGGCCTCATTTTCAACAAAGTCGGTAGCTTTATTGTCAGGTGAGTCCGTAGATTCCTTCGGCTGTGCAGTTTCATCTTCTCCGCTAGCATCTCTAGGAATAGTTTCTAGCGGTGCAGCGACACTTTCGACAGGCTCACTTTGCTGGAGGTCTAGCAATTCGGGATCATCTGCATATTTTGCCATATTGGGAATCAAGTCTTGCCAATTCATGTCATGCTCGCAGTCCGGAATGGCATCTTCCAACGAAAGGTCATCAACATCCATGCTTTCATCTTGTACCAACAAATCATTAATATCCTCCATCTCCTGAGTCTGAGGGAGAGAGTATTGTTGATTTGAGCCAAGGCGGGATAAATCATCGTCGGTATCGCCAGACAAAGCCGTATCTTCTGTTGACTTGTGTGCGACAGCATCTAGGGCCATCATACGAAGAGAGAAGAGCATTAATCCTTGAAGATGTGCAGCCACATGTCTTGCAACTATTCTAGCGTTTAATAGCCCTTGGCTTTGGAAGGATGGAGTTTGAGGATCTAGTGTTGTTTGCTCTGCTGGCTCAGCGTTGACGTCGTTGTGCTGATCTAGCTGTATAGAGCCGGTCTCTGTCTTGATGCGCTTAAAGCTTTCGGCGAGCTGCACGCCTTTAACTGAAAGCTTTGGGGAAGCCTTTTTTACGACCTGATCATCTTCATCGGGGTCTTGTCCATCTTTCATGGAGAGGCAGCATAGGGGACAGACATCTTGTGGTCGGGGGGCCCGGAGTCGGCTCTGGTGCACAATGACCTGAACCTGTTGCTCGGAAAAAACGTCTCCATGGAGCTTAGATATGTGTTTAGAGAGGTCTTGTGCTTTGGAATATGTTGTCTCTTGGTCGTTGCATAAGGGACAAATCCACCATGCCGGCAAATGCACTTCTCGATGCCAATTGTGACCATGGGTTTCAAGCATGTGGCTGAACCAGGCTTTTGAAGTCGCGAATCTCTGCAATGGTTTACTGCACTTCTCTGAGAGACAGAGAAATGGTTTAAAGTCTTCGTTTAAATGCTTCCTGAGAAACCACTAGGTGTTAGAAATTCAGCATTGTAAAGGTCGGAGAGTAAAGTCCTTACTTCCATTTGTCTCCTTTAAACTCGTCCTCAGCGAGAGGTGAAAAGCACCAATCACAAACCAAACTCTCGTCTGATGGCTGAGGATAGGCGACCAGGTTAGCTGCAATAGATCTGGTCTTAGTCATTACAGAGCCGTCTTTTCGCTGCTGAAACAGCTTCTTGAACTCTTGACTGTCAAGAGACGTGGGCGTAGAATCCTTTGACTGATGAGATCTGGCAACTAAATGTGATAAAACTCTTGGTCGAGCCAACCTTTTATATGTATCATTTATTGGAGGAGGAGGAGCTGGTGATGAATCAACTTTCCATGTGTCCTCCTTTATCTGTGAAATTGGCTCTTCATTTATGGTAGACAATTGCAATTGAGACCGAGGTTGAAGCCTCATGTGACGAGATTGATTATAGTGAAACTTTTGATACATTTCCGTCATTGCGCGGGCGAGGTGCTCCATTAGAGATGGGCTTGCGTCCGGATAAAATGAAATAATGGCCAGGTGTGCAACTTGTTCAAATGAAGTGGAGTCAAACTTTGCTGCGAATTTCCCTAATCTCGTTGCTTGGCTTACCTCTGACGATAGTTGAATGGTACTTCCGAGATGATGGAGACGTTCGATAGCCCCTTTGATCCCTCCTAGACTTTCTATGCTGATGTGAAGCTGAGGTTGAGGCAATGTACCTCCATCCAAGGCCGGGACCTTGATATTCTCCCCATCGGACGTATCTTCACTTTTGAAAACTGCGGGTTATATAAGATTTTATTCACTCTAGCTACCAGATGTTGGACGTACGATAAGTCAAGTTTCTCTTCATTATGTCCAGTAAACGAAGCACCAGATCTTGTATTTCAACATGCCGCTGAAGTCTGCGGTCAAGGCACATCTCTGGAACAGCGAATACGCCTAAAAAGGCCGCCCATGCTGAAAACTGTTGTTGGTATTCCCCAACAACCTTTGATCCATTAAAATCGGCCTCATCTTTTAGTTTTGAGACGTGTTTAGAAAACAATTTTTCACAATCGCTCGCGAGCTCATAGATCGGCTCGCCAGATTCGATGTAGTCTTCATCCATGGCTGTTTACAAGCTTGTGGACATATATGGACCGGAAGTAAGGCTGAGTGTTCATTTAATGGTAAGCGCAATTTATGTAACAACGTTGTAGGATGAGACTGCTCTGTGGAGAAGATGTTTTGTAAGAACTGAAATTTCCGCAACGCCGTATTCACTTATAGATTCAAGGCGATATTTTCAGAAGTTGGGAGGGAGATTGGCAGTTTCTTAGTAGAATATAAAACCATCACACGCGAGTATTTATTTGCAGAAGCCTTCTATCTGTGCTTAACCCCGCCTCGATGCGTTGTCTATATCCTGCGGATAAATATATAGCCGGGCCCTTACATATACTTGGCTATATCTAAGACCAATCATCTTTTCAGCTTTTGTGTCATTGCTGCTATAACCATTGCACAAAGAATCGCCTGGTTCATTGTTATCAATTTTTTAGTTCGCGCATTTGTATCTTGGAGCTGTATATAGTCTTAGAAATCTTTATTAAGAGATATGCATGTTGGATATTTATCTTTATCTTTATCATTCTAAAGTTGCTGTGCAGTAAATGTATGTTGATTTTGCTAGTAGCAATGAAGTAGGGATTGGTATTCATCCGGCCGCGCATATAAATAAGCTGTATTCCATGTTGTTTTAATCGTAATTCGATAATGGATAGACATAAAGCAGAAGGTAACTTTTGTAATTGCGTTCTCATTGCGCCTCTGCTAAATACTTTTGTTTCCTACAAGAAATGATTGCCTTCTTAGAGTATAAATATTTATTGCTGCCTTTTTAGTTACCATCTTACAACTCAAGCCCTGAATCAAGTGAGGATTGTTGATCCATTGCCAAGCTTTGGTTCATATTTCTTGCTCTTTATAGCACATGAGGTACTACCTGGACCCTAGCTTGTGTTATCCCTTATTCTTACTGTTTGAGTTAAAGCAGCTACACCTGTGCCTGATTTACTTCCTCTTCTAAAGTAGGCGGTGGCTGCCGAGGTCCAAGAGTCTCCCAAGCACTCATGATCTGAAACAGTTTTTTCTCTTGATGTTTGCCAGTAGTCATGCTAATACCGAATGGTCGCCCATTTAAGTCCAAAACACCCAGAGGCATCGTGGCGACGGGATAGCCTCAAGACATGTTTAGCGCTGGTTGAAGACAGTCAGACTCGGAAAAACTTACCGGCTGCAGAAGCAACGCTCGATATCGGACTGTCAGCTAACGACGCGATGGCATCAAGCTGATACAGCTTGAGGATCTTATCGATTCCGTCGGGTCCGGCAAGCTTGCGAAGGGAGGCCAGAGTTTTGGCATTTTCGGTGGCAGGGATATTGCACTTTAACGCATTCTCGAGGTATGACTGAGATGGATGTTCTGCTCATGTGTCAGGATAAAGAATCCATGGTAAATGTCGAAATACGCATACCTTTGGGGAGTTCTTTGTCGGCGTGCTGGCGATTCCAGTCGACAAGTTCCTTTAGGTTCCTAACTGGAGATGAATCGAGTGTTTCAAGATAGCGATTGAAGGCTGGCTGAAACTCGTAGGCTTCAAACGTCATTAGCCTTGACCAAAAAGTCATCTCAGGGGCTTGCTAAGCAACCTACACATGATGTTTCCAGTATCAGGCCAAATCTTGGCACCGAGAGGAAGCGCGACCGGATACTCGACGTGGGCGCCTGAATCAGCTAGAATATTCATTACGGAGTGATATTCTTTTCTCTGTAACAATGTTAGGCAATGTGGCATCGAAGAATAGTGGTCTTACCATTTGAGAGAGCGCCTCGTCGTTAGTTGTGCAAAGACTTTCTGGTAACTGCCAAATCGTTTCATCCACAAATCCAATCCTCAGCCCGTCCCATTTTTGCGTCATGAGTTGCGAGAGTCTTTCATCGTGATTTGGTCCTGTCGCTTGCAACATCTCCACGACCACGGCGAGGTCAGCTGGGGACCTGGCCATGGCACCGACAGAATCCAGGCTTTTTGACACTGGAACTACTCCATCCATGGAAACAGTCCCAATAGTCGGCTTCATAGCATAGAGGGCGGCACGAGAGGCTGGGGATACGATAGACCCGTCGGTTTCGACGCCGAGCGACACAATTCCGAACCCAGCGGAGACACCGACGGCAGACCCTGAAGATGACCCGGCAGGTGTCAAAGAAAGAAGTCAGTGAACTGGTGCGCGCACGGAACAAATGGAGAGGAACTTACTGAGTGACCCATTGCTCCCTCGTCCAATTTGAGAGGTCCCCTGACATATGCGGAGCGAGTATAGCCGTTGACAGGAGACCATCCATCAACGAGGCCTTCGCCTTTGAAGTTGTTGAATTCCTGCAGTGCCACCGTCAGTCAAACACTCGAATAGAGAAAGGCAGTACACGTACTGTCAAGCTAGCCTTTCCAATGAGAATGCCCCCGGCATCAAGAAGCTATGTTGAGCATGAGATGAAGTTAGCCTGTTCCCCTTTTGATACAGTACGTGAGTTGGTTCTACACACCTTTTGTACTGTAGGGGCGTTCCCATGCGGCCGAGAGTCGACAAGAGCCCAGCTCCCAGCCGTTGTGCCCATGCCTAGCTCAGGATCGGTCGCGATGGCATCCTAAGGGATTGATCAGCACAAACGGAGATGATACCATGGAGAACCTTGTACCTTGACGATGAATGGAATACCATGGAGCGGGCTTCGGGCCTTTCCGGCGGCGCGTTCTTGATCGAGAAGCTGCGCTTGCTCCAAGAGCTTCTGTCTGGGAGCGACAGAGATCAAGGCTCCCAGACAAAGGCCTTTTCTATTGTGCTTTTCGACCTGATCCAAGACTTGCGCTACCAGCGACTCCGCAGTGAGTTCGGAACGGTCGAACAGCTGTTGAATGTCATGGACGGTCGAGGTAAGGAGGTTGAAGGATTCTGGCGCCATGAGTCCTTCCTGAGATAATGAAATGCGACCGCTAGGGTAAGAATTTGGAGGCCGAGAGCAAATGTTTCGATTGTAAGGTGGCTGCTGTTTTTGATATCTCGCGCTGGTTTGTCGGCCGCGGCTCCAAAGCAATGAGATGCACCGAAATATTTCCATGCAGTCACCGGAAGACTGAGGAGAGACAGCGAGGCGGGGTCCATGTCAGGGTGCCAACGATTGAAGACAATCCAAGTTTGACAAGGCCATGGCGGAATGAGGCCCGTGCAGCCTTGCGTTTGGTCGGCTGTCCTTTGAGAAAAGAAAGAAGTGGACTCCAAACCTGCATGTCCAAGCACCTGTATGCAGCCTAGGCATGGAGTTGCTCTCGACTGGCACCAGAGTCCGCAAGATGTATGCGCAGATTTCGGTTTGGCCAGGAACATGCAGTTTCCATGAAGACTGAGAGCTTCATGGAAGTTTCTCTTAGCTACGTCGTAGGTTCATGTACTTACAATCCCTCATTTTCCAACTGCCTGCTAAGGTACTGTCTACCTACTGCCTACCTACCTGTCGGTCAACAGCTCTGCCAGCTGTACGCCAGTTCTCAACCTTGCTCCTGCCTCGCCCCTTCTCCCTACCACTACCACCGCGCAGCACCTTCTCAAGATGCAGTTGGCAACTTCCAATTTCAGTACGTCCAAGTCGAAACGGAAGCCGCATGCTGAGTACAGAATTTGACCATGTCTGCTCGTTGGATTCCCCCCCTCCTCTTCTTCTTCTTCTTCTCTTCCTCAAACCGTCAGACATCTTTTCTGCAGCCAACATGTCCTTCTGGAACGTTTGGTCTGGCGTCGTCGCCGCTATTGGCTGCGTCGTGGCAATTGGGAGCGCTTGGTTTTTCAGAGCTCCTCTTCTCCGACTTGGCAGCGCCATTCGGAATCTTTCTGGTCGCCGTGACCATAACCGGACTCCGACTTCTGTGTCAACCCGGTCAGATCCATTGGCTGAAGCGATACTGGATCTCCCCATTGTACTCCGGGGTTTGACAGGAGAGCTGAGAGGGATCCTAGCTGAGCAGGAAAAGCAGACCTTGATCCTGGGACAACTCTTAGCAACGATGGATCGCCTGCCCTCGCGGGAGGGAAATGGGTGGATCGCCGAAGTGCGCCTTCGTCGCCCTGGGCATGCAGACCTTGGCGATCAAACGCAATCCCAGAATCGCGCAAGCCGTTCTGATGTAGCCTCTGGCTAGGGGGTTCCCGCAAGGGCCCTCCACGGTCTGACCGAACAGGACCGTGGGACAGTACTTCAACGTGCTGTCTCCCAGCGAGCAACTCGCACCTCATCGTGGTGCTGGGGTCTAGTAGCCTCGAGTAGGTGAAGCCAAGACGAGTTGTAATCTGCCAGGTACGTTTTCTTCTTGTTACCCTGACGGCATCTTGTTGAGAAACCTGATTATGATTTCCTTTTTCTTTCCATTTTGCTGTTCCCATTTCGCCCCACGTCTCCATTTTTGGCTTTACCTTCAATGAGACGCAGACAGTCTCGTAGTCCATGCGCAATGTTCTTGCTATCGGTAAGATGCGTACACGCCATTCTTTCCCAGCTCAACAGCAGACAACGGGTGTCACGCCTCGACGCCATGTTTCACTGTCGTATCTTCGTTCCACGTATGTACCTGCCAGTCATGTAGGAGAATGTTAGCACGACGGGAGCATTTCTGTTCATAGAACTGAGTACATATTCTCCATAGCTCTACCTTCATTCGCTTTGACATGATTCCTCGTCACTTATACCTGTATATGTAGCAAGGAACTGTCGGCTGCAATTTATCCAAAGGTGCGGGTAATGTTAGGTTAATTGCTCTTTCGTATAAATTTCTTTGATCCTCCGCCAGAAGTCTCTCGATGTGCTCTATCGGCGTTTGTCGACAAGCCACCAGCCATCAAGGTACATGTATCAACTGGGAGTCGGCATGGAGATCACGTGCATGAATCTTATAACGTTTGAGCCACCATTTGATCTTCGTTGGCTCAAAGAATGTTCCGACCTGGCACCTCCATTTACCTATCCGAGCAATGGGTCAAATTATTTCTTACATTACGGGGTTTTGGGCGGTCCCACCGCTCCTGAATCTGCCAACCGAGATCATTTTGCTGATTGTATCGCACCTCTCTTCATCCCCGGAATCCCTTGTCGCCCTGTCGCTAACCTGCAAAGCCCTCTCTTCGATTCTTGATAGGGATGCAGTGAAACTTTGTGAGAAATCACGGCGCCAGCTTCTGTTATTGCTTGAGAAAGATCTTGGCAGTAGATTCTTCTACTGCTCAGTCTGTTGCCAACTCCATCATTTCTCGCAGCAGTGGAGTCCCATTACTGCAGACTATCTCTGGATGCCTAAAAGTTGTATTGACTACTACTACAATAAAAACTTTCGACCAACTCCTGCATTGTTCGGAGTTCCTGTAACCCACCCCTATGAGCTGTACGTATTTATCATCGGACGTGCTTGGCCTCAGCCGCCTAATATGAAGAATAGAAATTACCTATATGGGCGCCTTGTTATGAATCGTCACCTCCATGGTTCTCCAAAAGGGTTACCTCTGAAAAGCCTCCAACATCCCACCCTAGTGGCCAGTTGGGGCGATGGGCCATTATGGCTAGAAACTCCGTCCCCAAGGATAATTGGCGATGAATTATTCCTCTGTATTACGCATACACTTGCAGGAGAAGCGGCTACACTGCGAGATGCGATTGATGAGGGGCGGCACGGCATCTGCATGCATGTCGCCACGGATCCAGTTGATTTGTGGAACACACACCGGCGCGATGTCTACAGGATGCCAGAGTTGTTTGAACCCGAGGGGAGCAAGGCACAAAGGCCGCCGCCTTTTGAAGAATGCCGAGACGTGCCGGGATCCTGCACTGTGTGCTTGACTGACTACATCACCACAATTGAGCGTGCCAAGGTGCGCGAAATTACTCAATGTCAAACTTGTAAATCCAGTGTCAGTATTATTGGTTCTGTATATGAGCACATAGCATCAGCTAATCAGGAGACCAGGTTTCTATTGAGCCGCCGCTCGATGGTTGGTCTATCACGATTACTGCCTACCATCAGTTGGGACGTTGTCGCGACCCAGAGGATTGGAAATGGGTATCTTTCTTGGAATCCCCACTAGACCGAATACTCTCCAAGAGCCCAGCCAAGCGAGATATGGCCGTTTACCCTCCTGGTGTAATAAGGAGGAAATGGCAAACTGTGGAGTCACCAATCGAGGGGTTAAAGCACCACAAGAAAGTATGGACGGAAATCCTAGGCGTGTTGCTCTAATGGCACTTTTTGATGGCGGTATGTGAAATCTATCTTTAGCAATAGACATTCCTATCCCTTTGAGCTGATTGTCTTTCCCCGTCTCTGTAACTGAAGCAGAAGCTGTACCAAACGTCTCGCTACATTATTAGATAGTAGACTCCTAATAGTAATATCTGAGCAATCGTCTTGCGATCAAATAGGGTACATGAATGAGTAAATCTTCCCAATACCAAGACTTCTCATCTGAATAGCTACACGAAGGTTATAGACATTAGAATAGTAACAGAGCTGCATTTAAGCCATTCGTGTTCTACATAGCGTCTTTGCTTCAGGTTGACGATGATATAACATCTATGTAATAGTCCGCGGGGCGCCTTTTGCCATGGGTTGAAAATGGAATGGCTCGCTGCGCTATAACAAACTTGACCACATTTACAATAGCTACAACCACTCTATTGTAACGATTAAAAGTATAAATATTTTAAGCCAATGAATCATTATAAAAGCGCTTTGGCCGAGCATTTGCTCTGCAATTTTTTGGCGACTTGACTTTTTGGTTTGCGTACTACAACAGAACCTGCGATCCGATTGAGCATCTTGGTTACCACAGACTCCCCGTTAGTAATACTATTAAAACGTACTGTATATACCTTTTTCTCATCTTTTGCGACTCGAATACGTATGGGATTAGTATTTTATCCAAGACATATGACTATTTACCAACCAGCAACTAGTCAGCCGTTATCAACACGTCACTAAAAGTTTACGCACTTCAATATTTCGTTGGGATTTCCAGGATGCAACTCCTTGCAAGGCTCATGGTTTTTGGCGCTGTTTCAATTATTGTCCGCGGAGCAGGGCACGGCGAGCACTGCAAGAATGATGTCGAGTGCTTATGCACGCCAGCGGAATGTCTATGCGACAACAACAATGGCTGCCCGGGCAAATGCGTCGCTACTTTTGGTGCTCGCAATTGGGGAAACAGACCGGGCGAATGGTGTCGAAATAACGGAGATTGCAGACAATACGAAAGACATTTTGTGGATTGCGTAAAGAGCGGTTGCGACGGGACGTGTGTGATGCTTTATTCCGAGGGCTTGTAAATATTTGTACCTAGGCCTCAATTGAATCCATGAAAGCGCAAGTCGTAAGAAAGAGACTGATTGAGCTGTCGACAATTACGTTTGCGTACACCAGTGTCAGCAAATTGATGGATGATTTGACGCATGTTGGGTCAATTACATCTGCTATTATTGTATTGGGAATATAGCTTCCGCACCGATGTTTTTATAAATCGTCGAGCATTCTTGCCGCCACATGCTTTAACCATGTTCAGCGATTGAGTGCATATTTCCTTAAGCTAATGAATTCATCTGCATCTGGATCTAAATCTTCAAATGATTCAATTTAACTGGCCAGGAGCGATCTCCCCGGCCGCAACGCAATAGAGTCGCAGTCGATGCACTTCGAAGATGTAATCGCCGCATACAAGTCGCCACTTTCACCAGCGTTACCCATATTTACCCGCCATTCGGTATAATGACGTCTTCGGATCGCAAGAGCCTTGCATAACAGCTGGATTGCAATAAAAACCAGCTTCAATAGAGTTAAATACAAGTCTTTTTCTCTCTCTAATTATCATTTTATCCTCTCAATCAGTGACTAGTATAACCTGACAATCAACATGGCAAGCACACATAATCTCAAAAGACAGTCGCTCTTTGACCTCTCCGGCAAAGTGGCCCTTGTCACCGGTATGTCCAGCTTCATTCTTGTTAATGGCATAAAATGAAACAGCACCGTTAATATCAACATTACCAGGCGGTGGCTCCGGAATTGGCCTCATGGCCGCACAAACCCTGGCCGCCAATGGCGCAAAGGTCTACATCTGCGGCCGCACCAAAGAAAAGCTCGACAAGGCCGCATCAACCCACGGCGAAGGCGCTCCCGGTGAAATCATCCCCATCCGAGCAGACGTCAACTCCAAGGACGGCATCAAAGTCCTCTTTGAAGAAATCCAGTCACGAGAAAAGTGTCTCTGCATCCTCGTCAACAACGCCGGCGTCAGTGGCGAGAAGCACACCACCGCAGAAGCGAATTCCGCAGAGGAGCTGAAACAGTCACTCTTTGACAGCGATTCGTCGACGTTTGATGACTGGCTTGAAACGTATAGGACTAATGTCACGGCAATGTACTTTACCACTGCTGCTTTTCTGCCGCTGTTGCAGAAGTCGACTGAGACTCATACTGGGTGGTCATCTACCGTTATCAACATCACTTCCATCTCCGGCTTAATCAAGACCAGTCAACACCACTTCAGCTACAATGCATCAAAAGGAGCGGCTGAACACTTGACGCGCATGATGGCTGCGGAATTTGCTGCCGCTGGGCTCAAGATTCGCGTTAATAGCATTGCGCCGGGGGTTTTCCCTAGTGAGATGACGACTGGAGAGAGCGACGAGAGACAAAAGAGCCAGCTGGATAGTGAGAGGTTTGAAAGCATGATTCCTGCTAGGCGGCCGGGAAAGGATGAGGACATGGCGCAGGCGGTGCTATTTCTGGCTGGGAATCAGTTCGTCAATGGGCAGAGAGTGGTGGTTGACGGAGGGCATACGCTCGCCGATGGAATGTAGCCCAGGTAGTTGCGAAAATGAATATACAATAAAAGCGAGGTGAAGTTCAATGCCTCGAGATACTGTGACTTGTCTCAAACTGCACTCATAAACTACCATTAGCAGCCAAGAGCCAACCATTAATCACTTGCACTCAAAAGGCTCGTTTGCACTCATATATTTATTCAAGTATGTACTCAGCCAGCAAATTATCACACGTAATTAACTAATATCGCCCAAATTCCTGATCATCACTTCATGTCAAGCGGCGACTTTAAACTCTGTACTAGCGCCTGTCGATCGCCCAAGTTTATCTTCGCCGGCTATCCAGAGAGCCATATCCAGGAGATTTTCATCCGTAATGCATAATGGTATAAATGTTTAATTATTATTCAATTTTAATCTCGATGGTTTTTTCAGTCTTCGTTTTCAGTGGGGCCAATGCTGCACACAGCGACCATTGGCAATATCCTTTGAAGAGCGATGCCGTGTCGTATGCGTCATGTCCGGCCAAAATGAGTGACATCACGGAAACGCAACCCTGTCAGCATTCAATGAAGCAGTACTATAAAACAAGCTCAAACAAAACGACATGTAATTATAAAATTGTATAAATACTCAATTGAAAAACCATGCTCAAGACCGCTACCTGCCGCTCTCTAAAGCAATTAATCCCCAGACCACACTTAGCTTGCACGCATCTTACACGCAAATACCCTGCAGTAAACCACAACTCAAAGTTTCCAAACAAATTCCACACAATGTCTCGCACTGAGTCAGGCAGCTTTAAACCGGTAGAGGAAGCCCAAAGACAAGATCTTCCAGGGTAAATTTTGTCATTTCCAAAGAATTGAAGCCCCCCTGCTGATACCAGTACGTTCAGACTGGAAAAGGACATGAAGCCCACAAGCGAGGCAACTGCTCTTGAAGGCAAACATGAGCACCACGAGTATCTCGCAGCAGGAAAGCTCAAAGGCAACAAAGCACTCATCACCGGCGGAGAGTAAGCACACCTATACTTCAATTCATAAGCCCAGATGGCTTATTCAACGAAACAGCTCCGGCATAGGCCGCTCCGTCGCCGTCCTCTTCGCCCGCGAAGGCTCAGACGTCACAATCGTCTACCTCCCCGAAGAGGAAGAAGATGCCCGCGAGACCAAGAAAATGGTCGAAAAGGAAGGCAAGCAGTGTCTCCTCATCCCCGGCAACCTCATGGACAACGAAACGTGCCGCAAGGCCGTCGAGCAGCACATGCAGCAGTTCGGCGCGCTGCACGTGCTGGTCAACAATGCCTCGAAGCAGATCATGTGCGAGGACATTGCCAAGATTGACCTAGATGATGTGGAGAGCACGTTTAGAAGCAATATTTTGCAAATGTTTGCTGTGACCAAGTATGCGGTGCCGCATATGGAAAAGGGCGGCTCGTGAGTTTCTCCCCCTCCACTTACACGCCTATGGACGTTGCTAATGTGAGGTTGATTTGCAGCATCATCAACACAACCTCGACTGTTGGGTTCCGAGGCACTGCGGCCATGGTGGATTACGCGTCTACCAAGGGAGCCATTACTTCATTCACGCAATCGCTGGCAAAACAACTCATGCCAAAGGGCATTCGGGTGAATGCCGTAGCCCCTGGCCCGGTGCATACGCCTCTGCAGCCTGCTTCGCGCCCTGCTGAGCAGATGGAGGGCTTTGGAGCCAAATCCGGGATTGGGAGGCCTGGTCAGCCGAGCGAGATTGCGCCGTCTTTTATATTTCTTGCTTCCAAGGATGCTGAGCTGTATTATGGACAGGTTTTGCATGCTTATCCGCTAGGCGACTAGGTTGAGCAAGGAGAATGGTGTCGTCTGTATTTGATAATGAAAATACGTAAGAAGCCGTGAATGCCAGTAAAAATATACTTTTAAATGCATCAATTTATCGTCTAGTCATAACGTCATACTTATCGCTTTAGCCAGCTATCTTACACACATATTGTCCATGACTCCTAAAGCAATGGCCTTTAAACCGGCTGAAGATGCTCCCTTCTCATAATGCCCAGGCCCATGATCCATCTTATACCCGCAGAGAACATAGAAAAAGAAATTGTCCGCGATTGCTACACCCAAACTTACCACCTTTTTTGCCTCCCACTTTGCTTACATCTGGACGCGGAGGAGGTAGCGCAGCTTGACCTGCGAAACGTCGTAGCAGATAAACTCGTTGTACTGGAGGTATGCGCCGTCGACGTTGGTGGCGCACGGCTTCTCAGTAATGTCGGGCTATTCATGAATCAGCAAATAACTCAGAAAGGGAACAATGGGGGACATCAACTTACCATCTGGATGCCCTTGAGGCTCTCGTGCACCACGCCCGCATCCATCCACTTGGGCGGCGCCGTCATGCCCATGCCCCAGGTACTTTCCATGCCACCCTTCTTGGCCGTGTTGCCGGCATCGTAGCTGGAATTGGTCAACTCCTGCATGGGATCGCCCAGCCTGGCCTCGCAAAGAAGCAAGAGGGCCTGGCCACCAGAGATGTACGAGCAGCAGTAGTTGGCAGACTTGGATGCCATGTCGGCCAAGTAGATGCCCTTGCCAAACATGTAACCAGAGACGGGCGCTTCCGGGGGGGCGATTCGCAGACCTTGACTGAGAATACCACCAAAGTTTGTGGCGCGCGAGCCGTGCCAGAGGAGGCGGCTGTTTGCACCAATCTTGCTCTTCTCTGCGTATTCGTCGAAGCGCATACCTTCGCCTTGTCTTTCGACGCGGAAAATATCTTGGACTTTGTAGCTGTGATTATGGGTGTCGCCCTTGGTGCCGTTGAGGTAGTCCGACAGATACTTGAACTCGGTGCTAGTTTGATCCAGCGGAGTCATTTCATTGAGGCCCAAGCTCTTGAACTGCTTGTCCAGAGGATGAACATTGTCCGTCGATTTGCGGTCAATCTTCATAATCTCCGCAGCATCCTTCATATCCGACAAGCTCTCCAGCAACTCTATTTCCTTTTTGAGCAATACATTGTCTCGGATGATCGGGGGGCGATTGCGACCAAACGCGTGCGGAATAATGGAGTAGTACGAGTTGGATAAATGCTCGGTGGCGTTGGCCACAGTCATGTTCCACTTGCTCTGGGCAAGTGTCGCATCGTCCATCAAGGCTGCGAGGTCTTTCAGCTGTTGAAAGCCGCGTGTGATGGTTGCCTTGCTGAGCTTTCCCAGAGGGAGCTTGTTCGCATCGTAGTTCAGGGCAGTCATAGTGGCCTGGAAATACTGCTGGTTGAAAATAAGCTCCATGAGCGACTTGACCTCGGGTTGCAAGGTGCAGTCCGCAATCTTGATCTCCTCATCCTCTTTCTTGACGCCCTTGCCATCGGCATCATCATCGGCATCATCTTCATCATCCGAATCAGGGTTGTAACTACGCTCGACAAAGGCGTATTTTCCGGGCTTTGGATTATCACCTCTGTTGTCCCAGGTCAAGCCGGACTTGTCTTTAAACTTTTTCTCAAAGTTCCTGAGTGCGTCTGCAACGGTGCCGTTACCAAGAAGGGCACTTTGACCAGTTTCACCAACGCGGCCCCACCGAGTCCATGTCTTGTATGACTTGGACTTTGGCTCGAAAAGGACCTGAGGGATATGCCGTTAGTACGCTCTGCTGCGAATGTGAGACGGGAATCAAACTTGCCTGCACACGGTAAAACTTATTGTTGTTGTGTGATGCATTCGCTTGGTTGAGGGAAGCATCGTAGATCAATCCGCTGTCTGGATCGATATGCACCTGGTAGGTGGAGTTGAGCGGGCAGTGCTCATCCACAGGAATAGCCACATTCTTCTTCTTGATGAACTGGCCTTCAGCCACCTGCTTCTCCTCTTTGCTCTCGGGCTTGTCCTCAGCCTCGGCTTCAGCTTCGGGCTCAGCTTCGGGCTCAGAGTCGGCCTTGGCAGCTTTTGCCTTGCCCTTGGCCTTGGCGCCCTTGGTCTTTGCCTTTTTGGCCTCGGGCTCTGCGTCATCGTCGCTCTTGGAGACCATCAGGGGCCGCTTCTTGCCATTGGCCTGTGAGTCGCCAGGCTTAGCGCTGTTGCTGCCCCAGACATGATCCTGCGGGTCAATGGCCGTGTTCTGCTTCTCGGACTCGAAGATCCACTCGGGGCTGACCAAGGGCAGGTCCTTGGCCTTGCCAGCAGCCACCTTGGCCGTGTTGCTGTTGTAGTCGTCTTCGGTGCAGACCACGTGGGTGGTGGTCTTGGTGACGCTCCGGGTGACGCTGCCGCCCAGAGACCGGACGAGCTGCTCCAGCGAGGCGTGGGTGTGCTTGGAGTTGTCAAACTTGCCGCTGATGGCGAGGACACGTCCGTCCAGCGGAGGCGTTGCGGGTGCAGCAGGTGCAGCGGCAGCGGCAGCTTTTCGACGGGCCATGATGATTGTGACTGTGAAAATATATAGTATTTATGGAAATGGGTGAATGCGAAGAAGAGTATGCAGGGAGAAGGAGAAGGAGGTTGAAAGAAAAGAAAAGGCGGAGAGGAGGAAGAGTACTGATGCCAGTGGTCTAATAGTGCTGGCGGTCTTTCTGGGACTTAGACAAGCAAGGATGCTCGTTTCAACGACGCTGCCTGCGCAATTCGATTCAATGCCACGGCACAAAGCAGAAAACGCGTCAACAAGACTCAATTGACTGCTCAATGGCTCAGGAAACGAAAGGAAAAGCTCAAGCTGGACGCGGCTTGATGCCGCCCTTTTAAATGGTTTGCAGCTTAGCTCGTCTCGCCAGCTGTGCAGCCGCAGTTACTCGATTAGGCCCTGTCGCTGGACCTCAGCGCCCCAGAGCTGCCTACTTTAGTGGAGCGCTCCCCCGCCAGCGATTGCCGCTAGCGGTGGCATCCGGCCAAGCTGAGCTTCTCGAGCGCCACTTCGGAACGGCTCCAGGCACCAGCGCGCCTAGACCTCGCTGGGCGGCGGCGCGAGACGACCGCGACGTCACGTGTGCCGCTGGGCGCTGGGTTCTGAGTGGTCTTGCTGCCTGGAATTTATGGGGGGGTGATACAGAGCTCTGAGCTTGTTTAGCTAACCGGTGGCTGATGCGGGCAATTTTAATGAAGTTTGGCTAGCAGTTTTGTTGGGGCTTGCAGTGGAATTACAGAGATGGATGTTGATGCCGCGATAAAGCGCTCAATGCGGCAATCGCCGACACGTGTTCCCTAACATTATTTCATTCAATTGGCGCATTGCGGCTAATAAAGATGCGCAATCGAAGCGACATACATGTAATCAAGATTCGCGAGAGCACCACCGAGATGGCAAAAATAGAACGATAAAAAACCCCAATCATTGACACCATCCACTGAAACCAACACTCTAACGGCATTCGTGCGGCTTCTTGACCGAGTTGCTGCACCACGGCGTGCTTGGCGAGCCCGAACAGCAGCGCACCGACCGAGCCTCGTGGTTCCATTGGATCCGCTTCTTGCTGGTTCCCGGACAGAGCCACGACGTCCAAAGGTGCTGGCCGGTGAAGGCGGCCGTGTGGTGGTCTTTGCAGTCGGGATAGCTGTAGAGGAGTCATAAGTTAGTCTAGCTGTCTAGTGCAGACGGTAATATATATATATGGATATGGTAGACATGACGCATCCTGTAGATGATGGGAGCAACGCATAAACTCACGTAAAAAACATGCAAGCCCCGCCCTCTACTCCCACGTCCTCCACCAGCTCTGACATTTTGGGATCCAGAACCCCAAGGTTATCTACACAAGATATGTTTTAGCCCCTTTATTCTTTTAAAATCCATGCCAAAAAAAACAAAAACTCACAACACGAGCCGTGCTTCAATTCCCTCGAGAAACATGTATCCGGCCTGGTGTAATCGAGGCACCACGAAAAGGTAACGTCGTCGACCGGACGGGGCTTCTCGGGAGGCGATCTGGGGAGACCCGACGCTATATCTTTGCCCTCGTCATGGCCTGGTGGTGGGCTGCGGATGCGCAGAGGGGAGCCGTGTGAAGCAAGGAGGAGGACGGAAAGGGAGACTGTCGAGACCTTCATGGCGATGTATCAAGGTCCTAGGATCAAGAGAATAGTCGATTTAGTCGGTGATGAGAAAAGACGTAACATGAGAAGAGAAAAATCATTTTGAACAGCTGGCTTTTAAATAAATGCCTCTCCACGCAAATGTGTTGCTCCTCTCAAGTCTCCATTCAAGTGGCTTGTAAAGAAAGTCAGATTCTCGTATACACCAGCCATTGCGATAGAGGCACGTGGTGTCCATCTGTAAAGTTCTATAGAATATAACTTCTGAGTCACAGAGCCAGCTGTATTTTCTTTAAAAGTGGCTACATGTACGCCGTGGAAAGCCTCTTTGCTGGAGCTGTACAGCTAAAATGTGGAACATTTTGCAAATTGGTCTCGGCATTATGAGCCATCTCGACATCATCAGCCATCCCCATCTACCGTATGCTATTCATAGTAACAAATCTCTAGCCGGCGGCTTCACCCGATCTGGATCCCACACTATCGACATGCAGGTACGAATGCATCCTGGTGTTGGTTTTTCGCTAATAGCACTACCTAGTAGCAACACATGTTGCAGCCATTCTTTACGTAGCAATAATTGTCAATTTATTCTTGAGAGCCCAAATCAGCCGGGCCGATATTGATAGACAGCAAACCTAATTTACACCCAAATGTCATAACTCGTAAAGTGCCAAAATCGCCTCATTACCCAGCCAATAGCTAATCTTTCTTCAAATCCATCCAGTCTAGTTACTCATCCATTTCTTCGTCTTCGTCATCTTCGCTAAGGTCTTCTGGTTCTTCGTCAGAGCTAAGTCGATCCACTATATAATTAAACAATAAAGTTAGCAATCAAAATTTCAAAAAAGAATAGTAGAAATAGTAGAAATAGCGAGACACTCACCGCCCTCATCAGGGTTGATTATGTGCAGTCGGGGCATCATTTCATGGCGCACAAAATGTCTCCAGTCTGAGCCCGTATATTCCATCGAGTTATTTGTTGGCCTTCGTCTGGTATGCTGAGCAGCCGGGGCGGCTGCGTCTTTCTCGCCATCCGTGCTGGCCGGCTCGTCTTTGGTGAATTCTATGGCTTGCATCTTATTGTACCTGCCGCTGACATCTAGCATCTGTTGGAGCATGCCCAATTTGATATGTCGGAGATTGAGGTTTGGTATAGCCAAAAGCCTCTTCAGGAGGCTAATGTATAAATTCTGCTTCTTCTCCTCCATGTCGACATCAGTGCCCGGATCGGCCATCAGTTGGAATCTCCATAATTCCAGGCGCTGGAGTGAGCCGGCAAACTTGGTGATGAGCTGAACGGTCTCGTCGAGAGTAAGAGCCATCATTCCCAAGCTGAGGTTGGACAGCTGCGGAAATTCGACTGCAGGGGGGAGCATCTTGGCTATCTACCGAGATGTCGGCCGATTGGAGCTGCGATAGAGGCTTCGCTTCTGATGATGCGAGCCAGCTCATAAAGAGATGGAGGTTCAGACGACTGCCTTTGCTGTAACTGTTGCGTTTCCCATTGATGCGGAGTTCTTCCAGGCCTTGGCAATGGCTAAGAAATTTGATGAGATTTTTCTGGTGATATGGCTGTGCAGCATGGGGGGGCAGTAGCCCAGTAAACGTCAATGCAGAGGTGCAGCTTTTGGAGATTTCCAAGAACAGGAGCATAGGCGGCTTCGAAATCTGGGTGCAAGTGAAAAGCAGAGTCGAACAGCAGGTTGCCGTTCCTCTCCATGACTTCGAGATTCTTGAGTCTCACATTCGCCAGGCCCAGGCCGTGGATGATGGCCTTGAAGAGGACGTTGGCTCTGTCAAGCAGGGCCGCACTGCCCCAGTTGAAAAGCTGGCTGGTGACTGGATGAGCACCAGTCTCTCCGGCAAGCGTTTGGGAGCCGTAGCTGCGCCACTGCGCGCGAGGGCCATCCCGAGACCTCCTCGTCGAGTTGAAGTCGCGGAGCGCAACCGTCTCCAGATTCGGCAGACGAGAGAAGGCATCAGCGAGATATTTGGAAACCAGCCCCAGTGTCCAAAGAGTGCTCTGCTCGGCCAGGCGTTGCTGGTACAGGCTGCGAGTCTTTGGCGACATGGTCACGCGAGAGCTGGCCGTCTCGTCGACTTGATCGAGGCTGATGTGTACATGGCGCAGATGGGCAGCGAGACGGCTTTTGGAGATGTCGATGAGGGCCTTGAGGCTGAACTCGGAAACCATGAACTGCTTGCGCGTGAAGAATTCCGAGGTGAATCTGAAATGGACGGCCCGCTCGGCAGATTTGCACGTAAGGCGAAAGTTGCAGAGCTCTGTCGTGTGGAGATGCCAGGTGATTCGATCGAGGATTTCTGGCGGCACCTGCAGAAGGGGCAGAGCTGCCGGCGATTCAGCATCGCCGACCATGATTGCGAGGGCGGGTGAAGGAGATGAATGGAGGTGCGTCGAAGAAGTGGGTGATGAGAGGAAGAGGGGAAGATGGAAAGCAAGCAAGAGAAGGAAAAGGAAATATATGGATATGGCGTGTTACACCAGAGCCTTGCTGTTTGTACGCGGACTTATATACATGTAGCCCGGTCGGGGCGCCAGATTAGGCTGCCAGTGCTAGCTGGAGCTCTAGAGCTCAGCTCCAGCTGTGGCCCCCACTTGCAGGGCCTTGAGCGGGGCCCGGGCGCCTGAAGAGCAACAAGCTTGACCTAACTTGATTAAATCAGTCTGGCAACAATGCCCCTCGATGTACCAGTGATGTGGTGCTCGGCCGCATAGCCGCAATTCGGATCAATGCTGGCAAGGGGTGCGAAGAAGAAGAGGTTAAACACATTTTTTAATTTTACACACTAAAATACCACTATAGTATTTGATACTTGCTACTGCTGCTACTGCTGCTACTATTCCTACTACTACTACCATCAGTAGGCTATATCTAATATCTAGTGTTGAATAATAAATTCCAGGTACTAGATAAAACAGCGTTTATATTTTAAACTTGTGTGTACATTTTTATTTTACAGTCCTTATTTTTCTTTACCCTTGCCTCGGCGGCACTCTCTGCATGTATAAAAAACACCACATACCTTACCTACCCTACGAGCAGACATAAGCGCTTGACCGGGACCCTCGCAGCACCAGGCTGGGGCACTACCCAAGCCGGCTGCCGGGTGCACGGGCTCGACTTGGCAGTAACTCAGTGCTGGATTAGGCACACCGTGCACACCATCTTGAATGCCGGGACTCATCAACAGTCAGTTGCCTCTGCTGCTTGACCCGTGACCGGGCTGACAGAGGGCGTCGACGGGGGTACGGCATGCCTGTTTGGTAATATGCGTGTGAGAGGGGATTCAATGTCCAGAATAGGTATATGTACAAGTGATGCCCACTGCATACATGTACTCTAGGTACCTACCAAGCGTACATGTATGCAGGTAGGCAAGGCACAGGCAAAGGGGCCAACAAGTGGTATATTGCCTACTACTACGACTACTGCCTACATATAGGTCCTTGATGTTACTATAGCGGTAAAAGAGCAGCTCTTGAGCATCACAGATTGCAAATTACCGATTGCTTCATGGCGAGCCAGCAACTCGGTAAGTTGGCCACCTGTTGATGCTACCAACGCCGTTTCGGTCAAGTTGAGTATTGACCTACCTAGGCAATTCAGAGCTGTCACTTTGCACAGCATGCCTCACTTATCAACTCGCAAGTGAATAGCCTTCCCCCTAAAAGGCTTCCCCTAAATACATTAGCCTACCCCCCCTCCTCCTTATCAAGCAAATGCAGTAAAGCTTGGAGAAGGCTTGGCTCTTTTGGTGAATGGTGTGTGTATATATGCAATAGCAAAACAAATGCCCATAAATATCGACGAAGTGGTGCAGTTATATGCGTATAATTGACCCGCGTGTGCTCAAATCCCTCCTTTTCCCTGTTATCTGGTAAAAGCGGCACGTGCACTCCCAAAGGATTCGGTTGTCAGATGCTTGTACGGATACGTGGGCTTGAGTACCCTTATAGGTATAACCCTAAATCCTTCGGAACATCTGACGCTACGCTCGTGGGGCATCGTACTACCAGAGATTTCGTTGCTCGGCATAATATCTACTTGCGCGCGTCTTTGATGTCAATACTACCTCGATTCGTACAACCATGCCAGTGGACCCTACATATTTCTCCTCGAGTTGTCCGGCTCTGATACCGTACTAGTACCTCGAAACATTGGCCAGTGGATTTGGTCCCAATCTGATCGAATCATTTCCTTAAAAGGGCAGTTAGCTACCTACTCCTCACCTTGTATCATAGGGAGCATACCTATAGAGAGGCCCACTGGCCAAAGTTTCGAGGTAACACGGTACATCTTGCCCCAGTGTATCGGCTTTATATCTGGGGAGTGCGATATCCCGATATCCTTCGACGAATACAACGGAATTTAAATAAGCAGCATGTATTGGTTAAGGCGGCAACAGAGGTAATACAAGAAAAAGGAATACAAAGACAAATTAACCATTACAACTTCCTCATTCCGTGTCATTCTAGTCGCCGTAGACGATGTAGGCGACTCCAGGCGGTTTGCTTCAGAAGACTTGTCGGCTTCTTCCGCCAAAAGTCCGGTTCATTCCGCTTATACACAGGCTTACTCATCGAGGGATATCGGATTCCCTGCCCCTAATTCCGTATGATTACTCACGATATAACCTCCCTGCTCATCACTTCATCGGGAAAAGAATCTGACTTCTTAATGTATGATATTATTCCGAGTGAATATAGTTACGTCCGACTGTAATTGTTATCAATATCCTACTCGAGCACTATCGATGTAGCAGTAGTACAATAGACCGTAATAACATGCGTATCTTATTCAATATGCCAAAGTATAGTACAGTAGTAGCCAAAAATTCTCCGACCACTTTACACGTTGCACCAAAATATCAAATATTCCACTCCGTTTGTCATGGGACGAGTGAGGAACCTCTACGGCACAAAGCGTAGGGACCTCGAGTGAGAAATGATAAGGTTTATAGGGAGCTTGCTACCTATATACCTCTAAAAACCGATCTGGGACATCCTTCCTCTGGGGATGATGGCCTAAAGTCTCCGACCACTATACAATTAACATCAAGATATCACAATCTCCATTCTGTATCCACCACAATTGCTATTCTTCCTCTTCTATAATAAGCGAGAAATGTAACTTGACAGCCTACAATTTTACATTGCGCACCAAGGTTTCTAGGAACCGTTTCTACATGGAATTGTCTTCGGTGACTCCTCTGGTGAATCTCTTTATGCCTTTAAAGGGCTTACGGAGGCCGGAACATCTACTACTTTCACTTCCTAGACGAACTGAATGCATTTTCTCTTTTTACAACTTCATTTCTTTCTTTATTCTTTTTTTTCTAAAACCTCCCCTCAGCCCAACTCAACACACTACACGAAAAATCAAAATATAAAAAATTCCACATCCAACAAGTTATTCAAAACTCATGGTATATCCTCCCTCACAGCTCAAAAGGTAAAACAACAACGAGTGCACGAATAGCAAAAGAATATCCAAAAACAACGAAAGAATCAGAAACGAAAAAAAAAGAACGTGTGTTGTCCGTCTATCTAGAAAAGCTGCAAATGACAGGTCGCAGAAAAACGTATAGCTTTAATAAATGTATAAGTAAAAAAAAAAAAAAAGACAAGACTCCAACACCATTTTCGTCCGTTACAGAATGGTATCATAAAATCAGAGAAGCCAGCCAGCTAGCCCGCGCGGTTCCCTCATATTCTATATCGGTCGAGAATGGAGAGAAAAGTAAGAAAAAAAAAAATCGCTCCTTCTTTTTTTGGGTGATTCATGACACAAGATTGCAAAGGGCGTAAATCTCATCTCTCTCTTGGCGTGGAAAACGTTTTAAAAAAATGCCGTCATATCATTTCGTCAAGTCATATCCGTGTTTGTAGATTCCATGCATATGCGTCATGTAGATGCAAAAACAATCAAAATTGATAAATGACAAATAAAAAGCAAGGATGAATCATGGTGAATCATAATAGCCAAGGGTATATCTGGGAATCCAAGGCTATCGTATCTGGAAAGTTCAGGGGTATATCTGAAAGTATCCGAAATTGGACAGCTGCATGCAAGAAACTGCAAGGTTTAGCTGAGGCCCATAAACTCATTTTGTCGTAGGAAGCTCGAGGCAAGCTCGTCGCCGCCCTGCTCTGCCGCTTCCATCCAGTGGACAGCGACGCACATCAAACCAGGATCAGTCCTGACGTCGCCTTCGGATCCACCCGCGAGCTGCCCGTCTCCAGAGCTGCCATTTCCAGATCCCGGGCCTCTAGAGGAAACACCTACGCCGCCGAGTCCGCCTGCACCAGAGCCGCCAAGGCTGCCTCGGGTGCGGCCATACTTCTCCATGACCGATTGTTTAAACACTTCCCTTGGTTTGGACAAGGGCAGCGTTGTTCTTTCAACGTATTCAGGGTTTGATAAGTAGAATAAGGCTAGCTCACGTTGCGCCGTGGGGTAGCCTTCTTTAGCGGTAATCGTCCACATTTTACCAACGTCGTTTAGTCCATACGTAGTAGATGGGGGTGGCGGAGTGCCGGTGGTTGACTGAGGTGTGTCGAGAGGAGCAGCACCGTCATTTGTTGTCTGGCGAGTATGCGAATGGGCCGCAATCACTTCGTCTGCCATCTCCACCATGGTTCGGCACACCTCAGACTTGAGCTTGAGTGCAGCAAGTCCGGCGTTCCAAAAAGCCTTTCCCTTCTCTGGCTTATCCAGAACGGAAGGGGGCACAAAGGCAGCGATGAACTGCAGGTCGCGGAAGAGAGACTTTGGCCGAATTGACGCATCTCGGAAGAGGGTAAAAAGCTCCTTGGTGATGAGGTCCGAATTGGAAGCACCGCCAGAGACGATGGATCGTGTCTCAGAATTGGATTGCCGAGAGGGGAACGAGGAAAATCCTACCGACGGAAGTCCCGACTGGATGGCTTGCTGTCGCCGCTCCTTGACATTGTCAATCATGCCCTCCAATGGAGTGGGGCGGGTGCTGGATCCGTGATCTTCCACTATGCTAGAGCCTGCGTCAGATCGGTTCCACCGCGATCTTTTAGTGCCGCTCGATAGCATAGATGCGACAATGAGCTGTTCAAGCTCATTGAGGGCATTGAGCTTCGCATATGGGTTAGGATGAACACAAAACATGTTTAGAAGGCGCTTGTAGGCCTTCTTGAATGGAAACTCATTTGACGTCTCCTTGGGAGCCGGCGGCGGGTCAATCGTGGCCATGGGAGACTCCGGAGAGGCTATCGGGCTGCTTTCAGAGGGCTCCGACATCCTATCTGGCGTACCCTCGCCTGCGTTTCTCAAATTGCCAAAGCTTCTCTTCTTTTCCAGCCCTCTAGCTCTTCCTAGTCCCGACTTTTGCGAAGACTTCTTGTCAGACTTGCGGCGAGCTCGCCTCTCCAAGGCATCTTTCCTGTCAATGCATTGCTGTCCTAGCTTTTGGAACCAGCCGTCTGTCTCTGATCCACGGGCTAGGACCTGGTTGCCCAAGTCAGACAGCAGCAAGCTAGTAAGAGTTTGCTTGAGTTCATTTAAAAATCGAGTCTTTTCGTCATCACTGCGATGCTGTTGAATAGTGTCATTGGACGAAGCTGCAGTGCTGGGACGCCCGGTAGAGGCGCTTGTAATTGATGGGATCGTGTGGTGCTGAGGAGCGGAGAAAGTGGTCGACACATTGGTAAGGCTTGTGGTAGGCGAGTATCGCGATGGGGCCGAGCTGGTGGACATGGCTGGCTGGAATGGTGACCAGAATGTACCTGAAGAATCAACAGGAGATGCTTTATCAAAGTACTCTTGACCATCTGGGATATCGGCCAGCATGCCACCAGTCCTCGAGTGGCTGTGCCTCGACGAGTCCAAAGAGTGGTGGCTGGTGTTATTGCTGGTCATGGACCTCAGGTCGCGAGCGAATGAACTGGATCGCCCAGACGACGACGAGGTATGCGAGGCATGGCGTCTATCCTGTTCGCTGATGATGCTTGTCGAATCATCGCCACCCCACGAGTGATCACGGTCTCTGGTTTTGCTGCGGTCATAGACCAGCTTATCGCGCTTATACAGCTCACTGGACCACAGAACCGGTGCCTCTCGGAGGGTCTCGCCGACGAGCTTGGAAATGCATCGGTCCACCTCACAGCAGAACCGGTGGATGCGTTCCTCGCCCTGGCAGAAATTCTCGATGCCGTACTGCTGCAGCCACAGGGAGGTCATCTCTGCCTGATCGTCGCTAAGCTTGTTCGGCCCACCCTGCTCCTCCGAAGCGGCCAGGAGGTCCATAATCTGCGATTCGGTGCGGTAGAGGTAGGAGGAACTAGGACCACGGTTGTTGTGAGCCCTTGAGCGCTGAAACGAGCTCCAACGACGCGGCATACCCATGGTCTTGAGAGCCTGACAAATGTCACGGCTGTGCGCATATTCCTTGGAATTGCGAACATCGGTAACATACCACATCTTGTCGCGGATGGCGTTGACGCGCTTCATCATGCCGTCGATTAGGCCTTCGTGGCGCTCTTGGCTTTGCTTCAGCCAGACGAGCCACGCATCATACTCTTCAATGGCAGATGCGGAGCGGCGAATGGCGTCGCGCGGTCCTCGGGCCAGAATGTTGATGAGGGCTGCGAATCCGTCCTGTCGCAGTGAGCTCGATGCCAGTGCAGTCAGCTGGTTCAGAGTCTTCCAGTACATGTGCGCCGAGACAAAGTCTGCCTGGGCCTTGGATTGGGATGAGGCCGCCTTGAGCATGGTGATCAAGACAGGCTCGGACTCTTCAGGCTTCTTTGGCGTCAAGTCGGTGGTGGAAATGGTGCCATCAACGCCCATTTGTTTTCGGTAAGGATTTCGGCTAGCAACAGACTTTTCTGGTTGGATGATTCTGTTTCTCGACGTGTATTTCCTCAGTCCAGAAGCGCGATTGCTAAGCTGGGCACGTCCGCGCTCTGGCTCCAAGCTGCGGGGAATCTCATAATCCTCCACCAGCTTGAGAACAGAGTTGCGTAGCTGATGGTAATCCTTGTCGAGTTCGGGGCGCTGCGGCGTTTCGTCCTCATCGGTATCGGTGCTGGATGAGTTTTCCTCATCTTCAAGCTCGTCATCCGGATCATAGGTCATCTGCGTAGACAGGCTCTTTCCGTCAGGAGAAATAAAGAGAACTACCCACCTCTCGGCGCATGGGTGGCTGGATCCACGAACGACATCTGCGCCAAGGTTCTGCTGCATTTCGTGAATGGCGAGTCTGAGGCGATAGCCATCGTCCTCGTACTTGCTCAGCCGCCTCTGCTCCTCGGGATCTTCAGCAGGAGGAGAGTATCGAGGTGTGGCAGTGTTGAGATCATAGATGAAATCACGAGACGTAGTTGCGTCGCTCAAAATGGACGAGGCACTGGTGCTGATGATGGAGGCTGTATCAAAGCTATTCTTGTTGTGATGGCTGGACATGGAGATGGGCTGGGAGATGGCCGACAGCCCGGAAATGGAGGCTGGGCCCGAACGTGCAGAATGCGGTCGCTTCTCAGGGAAGAGAGCGTTGGCCAGCGTCGCCAAATCAGCAGGGCTGATGACCAAGTAGGGGCGGACCTCGACAGTCTCCCTGAGGGAGGTGATGGATCTCGCGGGCAGCAGTTTAGCGGCGGGAACCTTGGACCGGGTGCCTTGGAACCGGGCGAGGATGTTTTCCACGTGGCCTTTGATCTTGGGCGGAATGTTCACCGGGACACAGGTGGCCGAGGGCTTGCCACTCCACATGCTTGAAACGTATTCATGGGCTCTCATGGCAACCTTTTTCAGAATCTTTTCTCTGGCATAAGGGGTGATGTGGTACTCGGCCAGCATGCCATAGTATTCGGGGTGAATGATGACGCCAAGCAAAAAGACAAAGAAGAGGCATCTCCAGACAAGCCACTTGGAGGTGTTTTCCACAAACTTGTTTTCGAGCTTGCTCAGGATGGCGTTTCCCAGCTCCAAAAGGCCCTCTGGGATACCGGTAGCGTCCTCGTCGTCAACCAGCTCGAACAAGCCGTTGACGGCGCGGTCGTAAAAGTCCCTGGCAGCGGCTTCGTCCGACTGGTTCCAGTCTGAGAGATTGAATCGCGTGCCGTGCTGATCTTCGGCGCGGTCCAGCAAGAAGGCACCGTCTTCAAGGATTTTCATCAGGTACCACTCCATGTTGGATTTACCCGACCAGTCGCGCATAGCTGTCCAGATGTTTAGTACACAGATGAGGAAATGCTCGCCGGCAGATTTGGGCTCGGCTATCAGCTTGGCCAGGACCGTCGCCCAGATATCGGTGCGCCGCTGGTCTTCGGAGCTGTCGGGGCCAGCCGAATTGGCAAAGCAAGCATGGATCAAGATTGACAATGGGTCATGTCTCTGGAAGGAAAGGAGCCTTTCGATGTCGGTATTGGAGGAGCTACGGCCAGAGGCACTCGCGTGAGGCCGATTGGGATTTCGCGTGGGGAATGGAAGAACCGACTCGACTGGCTCCAAACCTTTGTGGAAGTTCAAAAAGACATTCAGCTCAGAGCTGGTGAGTGCACATATGCGGGTGGCCAAGTAGTCCGGGTTCGTTCGGATCTGTGTCAGAAACTCGATAAAGGTCTCCCTAGCAGAGGCAGAAATGTCATGCAGAAACGGAGTAATGGACTTGAGCGGATCAACGACGCCAACTGTAGAGTTAGTGGGTGTATCTAAGCTGTCAGACGACCCCAGAGCAGCGGCCGAGGAGATGGATTCCAGCTCGGGCTCCAGCAGCGCATATCGCCGGAGCTCATCGCAGCTCTTGCGAACATCGTGAATGGCATTGTACAGAGCCGCAAAGCTGTCCTTGTCATCTTTCCGGAAGCTTTCGACAAGGTAACGATGGGCCATCTCACCGCAGCGCGTCAGCCGAGCGCTCAAGGCAGTGGAAATCAAGCTTCTCTGCAGGCGAATTCGGGTGTTGGCACGCTTGCGTTCTTGGTACTTGGACAGGCGCACAACATGGGCAAGCTCCTCGAGCGTGGTGTTGTCGCTGTCCCGCACCAGGTGCGTGTTGGTATACATGGACACATCGTGCAGCAGGGGCTTCTTTGTAAACTTTGAGCCCGGCAGCGTTTCGTTGGACGAGCTCGTCGGGGTCAGGGGCCGGAAACCGGAGCCGTGCCTTGCGTTGCTCGAGTTTGGCATATTTGGCTGTGCCACAATGGGCTTTCGAGAGGCCATGGGCGAATGGCGACCTCGGCGGGGAACATTAACATCGTCGCTCAGGCGCAGGGCCAAGGTCTGGGGGACGTCCGAGGTGCGAGTCGGGGTCGGGCTGGGACTGCGCGATTCGTAGCGCTTCGGTCGCTGCGCCTCGGCGCCATTGTTGCTGTTGGGGTTGTTGCTATTCGAGTTGGAGCTGCTCTTCTTGTCCGGTGACGGAGTCGAAGATCTCGAGTCGTGCGCAGCAGCCGTGGGTGACACGGCTGGACCAGTGGCATGAACCATCAGTACACGAGTGCAAGGTCACGGGGTTCCGGGACAGAGGCTGGGCCAGAGGACGGCGGCAACGTACGTGGGGAGGATTGGATACAGTCTGGCGATGAGAGCGAGCGTTGCATGGGGAGCATTTCTTGTTCCCGGAGGAACGTGGGCGGTTCTGCTGGTGGGCTCGAGAGCCGTTGACAGTGGCTCGACGGGCGTCTAATCGAGGCGGGCTGGTGCTGCTATGGGGGCGATGGAGGAATCGAACCAATGTGTAAATGCAAACAATCACCCAAGCTCGCGGCAGCAGTGAGATGTTGATGCTGTCGACAAGAGATGGAGATGTATAGCAGAGGTCGAGGGTGGTGGGCTGCTTAAAGGCAGAGAGCAGCAACAGCTCGGCGGCCGGTTTTTTTGGAGGGGCTTGGAGTGCGGAGAGGCTATGTTGTGTTGTTTTGGTAAGACGGCTGAGGACTCCGACGCAGAGCCAGCTCCTATCAGATGCAGCTATTGAACAGTATGCAAAATGGGACAAGATAAGACGGCGGGACGCAGCTAATAACAACGGCAGCCGTTATTATTAAGACGAAGCCGGGCTGCGAGATGCAGAGGAGAGAAGGCTGGACAGGCCGGGACGAGAGGAAAAGGTTGGCCAGCGCAGAGCAGCTGAGCTAAGAGGCAGCAGAAGAGGGCAGTTGAGCTGTAAGGCACGATTCGGTGCAGCGCTGGACCCGGCGTGGGGTAGCAAAACAGGCCTGTCTTAGCGCTGCTCCACCGATAGCAGCGGCACTGGGCTGCTGGGACGAGCTTATAGGGCCTGTCGCCAGCGCTCGGCGGCTCGCGGTGGGGTCGTGTGTTTTTTTTTGGGTTGATGGCCTGGGATTTCTCGTCTCGGTGCGTGGCCGTTGACAAGCAGCGATGTTCTAGCCCCCCCCTGGCGGTACCTGATGGCGGGTGGCGGCGCTCGTATATCCAGAAGTCGCGGTGGCTATTTTAGACGTCGGGCTGGGCCGGACTGGGCGTGGCCATGGTCTTTTTTTTTTTTTCTGCTATGTGTAGGGAACGGTGTACGAGGTGCGATTGGAGCGCAGGGTGCTGACGAGAGGCTGGTCAACGTGTCGCTGGCGCTGATGTGATGGCGCTGTCCTGTTCTGCTGGCGTAGGCAGACGCCGGTGGTGCAGTATATGGTGTACAAGTCGTCAATGCGCGGCCTGGTACGATATGATGCCAGGCGGTACGAAGCAGCGCTACCGCGATGCCGGTGGCAATGGATGGCGCCCTCGCTTTGGGGCCGGTGACGATTCGAGGCTGGCGCTACACAAGGGCACACAGAATGTACAAGTAGCGCGGCGGTGTCAGCAGCGTGAGAGGCTACCTGCTTTCTCGCGGCGCAAGAGGGAGAGAGAAGGGGTGGCGGCTCTCGAGATGCCAATTACACAGACAGCCGCGGCGCCATGATATAGGATATAGGTACTACGCCGGTACAGTGGCTTACACGCCGTCTACAGCTTGGATTTGATATCAATCAGGTAGTACAGCATAGGTGCCCGTCCTGTGCAGGCAGCGGAAGAGTGCAGGCAGAGTGCAGCATGCAGAATACCGAATGCATAGGATAGAAGCAGGCGGAAGATGGAGGACGAGCGAGTCCACCCACGCCGCTCAGTTCTCACGCACTTGACACGCTTGTTGCCTCACGCTTCCCGCCGCTTGCTTGTGCTGCTTGTGCCTCTGCGTCTGCTTCTGCTTCTGCTTCTGCAACATCCATACATGATACATGGCGTGCAGACTGACTGACGGGAGAAGCAGCGCCAGAAGCAGCGCCGTGAAAGTGACTCAAGCCCAGGCCCCAGAAAAGGACCCAGAAAAGCGCAAGAGGGTGGTGCCCGCCGGGTGTCTCCTGCGGCTGCCAGTGGCCCGCGGCCAGATGAGTTGGCAGTGCATTGTGCATTGCATTGGCATGCCATCTGGGACGCAATCGCATCCACCGGCCAATCCCTGCCCACCACGAAACGGCCCCAGGCGCTGCCCAATCTGCGTCGTCCACGCAACCGGCAGCAGAGAAGGGGTGCCAGCTCACGCACAGCGGCCCAATCAGGCGCCGCGCCCGACACCTCCATGCGTCGCCGCCGCTCAGCATCGCAGCAGTAGCCGACGCACCAAGGATGCCATGTCCAACCGCCCTTCTCTCCCTGTCTGTCTGTCTGTCCTCTTTTCTTTCTTCTCTCTTGCTGGCCCTCCGAGCGCCCCGATCAGTCACGTCGAGACGCCTCCCAGCCAATGGCTCTGGCGACGGGGCCGAGCGCGTTCCATCGGAGCAGCAGTTCGTTGCCCTCTCGCCGCTCCGTCATGCGCCGCGTCGTCTGACATGCAACATTGACAAAAACAACCATGCGTGTGTCGCGGATATATGTACTTGTAGCAATTGTACGGGTTTGGGCTCGCAGATCCTGTAAGTCGTACAGTATGAGCCTGCATGTTGCTGCGTGCGTAGACAAGTGTGTCTGGGCCTATGCAGTTGCCAGTCAGCAATTGAGGCCGGGCAGGAATCGAAGCATCCATTCGATCGATGAGTGGACTCTTGTCTGCAGCGGGCCTTTGCCTAGTAGTGCCTCTGTTACGAGTACGAAGTGCATATGAGAGAATGCAGTTTGTCATCAGCCGCCAGCTTTCATCCTTCTCTGCTTCCCTCTCCCTTTTGCTCCGTCGACTCTTTCTCTACTCCGTAACATACCTGGGCATACCACACTGTGATATTTGGTGCATGTCGTAGTGCTATTATGTACCAAACTTGTAGTCATAATAATTCAACTACATCGAAAGAATACTAGGCATCTGATTATCAGCTGCTCTGTCATGATAATTCGATCCATTACAACTCTTGTACAGGCTGCCTGCTCTGCTTTGTAACCTTCAGCAGCTGCAGTCACATGATACATCACCTGCACCTCAACGACCTGCTGCGTCGTCCCGCATCCTCGTTTGGGCTCCATAGACTCCATGATACAGACTTTACATGCACTTGCAGCAATCTCATGTACGCACAATCCACCTCTTCTTGACCTCCTTTCCGCCGCCTCTCCTGCGCCTCTCCTCCAATGACAGCCGCCCAATCGCTCGTCCGGCCAGCGACCCAAGCGGTGTGTCTAGCGGGCTGGCGTAAGGCTTCCAAGGCTCTGGCGATGCGCTGACCATGTCGATTTGACAACTCACCGCAGCCGACCTAACCAGCCTCGGCTGTTGCCATGCCCGTTCCAGGAAGCTTCACGGACCTGGCGCACTGAATCGGGACGTGGCTTGGCCTAATCAAAAAGTTTACTAATGTAGGGAATGCCTTGGCTACTGTACGTATGCACAAGGGGACACGAGGCGAGGCGAGGCGAAGCGATGCCAGAAGAAACTCTCTTTATGGACCATTGCCATGTAGAGCTAGCAGTAGAGCATCACAGCTCGCTACGTCCATCTACCCGTGTCAATCAATACCGGTTTGCCATCCTTCTGCAGCTGACCACATGCACCGCCTGTGTTGACCAAAGAGCTTCTCCAGCCCATTCTTCCCATGCTCAATTCTGCCCGGCCTGCATGAACGGCGCCTTCTCGAGAGCTTCGGCCTGAATCTCCCAAATGCTCCTCCCGAGCCTTACAAGGTCCGGCCCAAACTGCTCCACCAGCTCTTGTTCATCCATGTGGCCATCCGCCGCCCAGCGATCTTCGTCGGCGGCAAAAGTCAGCGTCTTCCACGTGAGCTTCCAGGCTTCGATGGCCTCCCGTGCCTGCGGCAAATTGTTCTGGATATCCCGGGCAACCATGTAGAACGAGGATCGCTTGGCGTGAGCCTTCTTCGGCTTAAAGAGCTGGATGGTAGAGAACCTGCTAAACGTGTGCAGCAGACTCGCCGTGTCCGGGGCATCGAGCTTGTGCAAAAGCACCACCATGGTCCCGCCAAGCGAGACGTGTTCGAGCCCAATGGCGAGCTGCGTCGCTGACAGACGCCGCGCCTCCCACTGCTCCCGATAGGCAGCCCGGACATGGGTTCTCAGAACCTGCCCGTCGCAGAAGACGAGATGGAAGCGCTGCTCAGGGCCAACGCTGCGCTCTAGCACAAAGCTGGCGGCGTCAGGGTTCTCTGCTGGCACGGCGTCCGTGTAGCCCATGTCGCCGGCAAACATGGTGACGTCCGCATACTTGAACGCCACGGTGGAATCCAGCGGCATAATGATCTCATGCCCTCCCTGCGTGGGCGGCAAGCTGAACGCCGTGGCTCTGGCTCCAGGATTCATCTTAATGGCCGATTCGAGGAACCCACCCGGAGCCGTGCAAAAGTCTAGAATCTGCGGTCTATCTGGTCTTCTCGCGTAGACGCGGAGCGCGCCGCCAGTCGTTGAGTGCAGTTCCTTTGCAATGCCCTTCATCATCTTGTAGAAGAACGTGATTGTCTTTTGATCTGGGTGGTCTGCTCGCTGTCTCTGCTGTTGGAAGAATACATCTCCAGCTTTATTCTCCCATCCCTAGTGGAATCAACCCCGTGTAAGACTCGCAAGCTTAAAGATACAACACATTGAATGAATTCGGGCACATCATACCTTTTGCCGTAGCGCGTCTAGCCTCCGATATTCCGGGGCATTCTGGAGCAGATACGCCTTCAATACACTGGGGCCGGGCTGCCTGCTCGCATCAGGGCACAATCTCGTGTCTGACCCCGGCGAGTTGGGCACGCTCGGTGAATCGCTGGTGGGTGGTGATGACATGTCGTCGTTTCCTGGTCAAAGCTCGGGCTTCATCAAAACGTTTGTGCCCAGCTTAACCTCGTAGGCGTAATAAAAAAAAAATGATGCTCTCAGACTCCAGTTTGTGGGCCGAGGGGTGTGTAAGTGTTTTTAAAAAAACGCGAGATACGAATGCCTACGCCATGATATTGGGCGGCCTACAAGCCTTTCACTTTTGCTGTGTTGGATAAGGCCTATTCACTCGTTTGGCTGGTTGCCTCATTCACTTTGCTGTCACGTCAGCCTAAAGGACTCGTCATGTTACTTCTTGGGTACGGCTACCCGACTGTCAAGCGGCCAACAGCAGGAGGCCAGCCGAGTAACAGCGTATAAGCTGCCGGAAGCGCCTGACACTCTATATTCACTGTTTCATGTGTAAGCCCTCTCGCATTTACGTACACAGCAAAGGGAAGTACTACATCATCGTAGAGGGCAGTGAATTGGACCGGCCTCGTGCATATAAGCAGCTGCTGTGTTACGATGAGCTTCCCCCCTCGTAAAAGTAAGGCTGGGCAAAAAAGTAGAAGAAATAGTGAATGTGACAAAAGGGCCCAATTTTAGCCAGCCATGCATTTTGCTCCACGTTTGCCTGTTTAACTTGACCAGGCTGGCTGCGTTGGCTGCGTGAATTAATGGGAAGCGAAAGTGGGAAAAAAAAAGGCACATGCCATGTTTTTGAGAATCGGTGAGTGGATGGGGAGAATTTGTGCAAAATCGAGGGCAGTGGGTATGAAGAATGGGGGTTGGGATGAGATTAGGTATTGTGACGATGTAAAAGAGGAGTTTTCGTTTCATGTGGCTGGGGGTGCTTTGAGTGTGGGTATGAAGTTGATGGGCGCATGAGTGTTCTCTGTGTTGGCTTGTTTGTTTGTTTACTGTTGATGTGTTTGTTGTGAAACATAAAATGGTATAATAAGCATAGCTTTTGGTGTGGTATCGAATAACTATCCCGGGCGCGTTCATATCACTTTAGGAAAAGATAGTTACAAGAATAGATGTGACGGAATTCAGGTTGAAGTTTATTTAGCTGCTATTAAGCGAGTCGTGTTGCATGCGACGGAGAACAGGACCAAAAAGACAATGCTACCGAAAATGAAAACATATATGTGATATAATACATGGCGCTGTGCAACTCCGTCCGTAACAACCGACCTCTGCACTGCGCCCATTTAACATTCTCTCCCAAATCGAATGTCAAACTCCTTCAACACGCTCATGATACTTGCTGCTTCTACTTCTATAGGTATCCTGCCCGCCGGCACGGGTCGAGCATCATTTGGTGATGGGTGAGCCTTTAGCTTCGGCAGCCAAGTGCCAATCTCATCGGCAGCCTGCTCAAAGTTGCGATGACTGGACAGCGTCTGGTACGCCTCTGCACAACTCAGCCCAAGGCTAGGGAGGCTAGGTAGTGTAATCTTCTCTTGGCTGGGCTTGGACTTGCAACATCCTCCGCCAGCGCCCTTTCCGCCGCAGCAGCCATCTGAGCTGGCACCGTTCTCGCGGTTGAAGTTGGCAGCCATCAGTCTGCAGAAGAGACCCGATTTGGGGTCGGCCTGACACTGCGCGCATGTGCCCGGGCCATTAGGTCCGCAGCTGCCACGTGAAGCGGTCGTCTCCGGCTGTGGCTTGGATCGAGCTTCTTTTCGGCGTGGTAACTTGACTGCTCCATCGGCCGTCATTTCCATTGCCATGGGTGGGAGCGGGGTGACGACGTCCGTCTCCATGGGAGGTGGTGTTCGGGTTTGTCTTGTAACTGGAGGGGACGCATCTGCTGGTGCTACGGCTGGGCCATTCATGGCTGTGTCCGCACACACGCAGTATGTCCCATCTTTACAGAACCCACAGCTGTCTCTAAATGAGCTGTCTCTAAATGAAAGAGAGTCCGTGGAGGGAAGTTGCTGGATGATGGAGCTCGGCTGAGGTGGCTGCTGTGACGTCGGCTTTGAGAACAAGGGACCAAAATCTGTTTCCCTGCTGCTAGCAGCCATTGATCGCTGCCGCTTCTCATCGGATGATTTCCCCGAGGGAGATATAGGGCGTTTCAAGTCAGACCCAAGGCCGGATATTTTGGTGGCGTCGTCCAAGCAATGACATTGTGTCCCAAATCCGCATTTGCCGCACCCATTAACTGCTGATGCGAGAACTTCCTCGGCACAAGCGCAGTGTCCGTTTGGTGAGCAGCTGCCGCATGTAAGATGAGGCTCAGACAGATCTTGAGGAGAGTGAGCGTCCAGTGTTTCTGGCGGTGAGACGATTTGAGAGATGGAGAAATGCCGAGTTGCGGCATGCTGCTGGGCCAATCGGTCGTCCGAGAGGCTGTGCCTTTGCTGGGGATGTTGCTGCCGACCATATGGCTGCGAGTACATGGAGCCCATGCTCTCCGATCGGAAAGCGGCCTGGTCATATCTGCGATTGAGCGCCTCTGCTTGCATCTCAGCTCTCATGCGCTCTTGGCGCTCTCTCTCCAGCATGCTCTCCAGCAGTAGGCATCTGGACCGGAATGACTGGACATCCAGCTCCAGAGTGCGAATCTTTTCATTTAGTTCCGCCTCGTGTGCATCTTGAACCTTCTTGTTCTCATCCAGCATCTCCTCGAGCTCGCCAACCCGCGCAGCTCTTCTCTCCCGGAAGGCCCTCTGGGCAGCTCGGTTCTGCGCCTTGCGCTTTGTTGGCGGCGTGTCAGTGGCGGGCTTCCTACCAGGCTTCGGCCGCGGCGGAATAACCCATTCCTTTGAAGTCATTGACATCTTGGGCTGTGGCTGCTCCATGGGCGGGTTGGGACTGATGACGGCCGTCATTGACATTTTGTCGACGGGAGGCAGTGAAATGCGCACAAATGGGGCGGGTTGTGGCGGGGCGGCGGGTTTTCGGTGAGAGGGCAGCGGCGCCCGTTTGGGAGCGACAGGAGCCGAAGATGAACCCTCGGGCGGTGAAGGCTCGTCCTTGATGGCGGGACGCAAGTCCTGGTTGCAGTCCGATGGAGCTTCACTGGATCCTGGCTGGCGATGAGGAGATGTCGTTGGTGAAATGCTCGCCATAGTGGTGCGAGCTGAATTGGGTGGGTTCGGAGAGGGATGATCCGTGATTCGCTGTCGGCGGCAGCTCGGAAGCCCGAGAAGGAAAAACTGGGGCCCGTTATGCAGGGAAACGGCTCTATCTGGCGTTGATCTGTTGACGTGCTCGAGTTTCCTTATCGTCTGGTTGCAGTTGGAGACGATTAAAAAAATGTTTAAATAATTCTCCGTAGTGTCGTAGGAGATTGTATGATGGTAGCGTAAGTCGGGGGGGAGTAGTCGTCGTCTCGTTCGCACGTGGCCAATCTTCAGGAGGCAGATTCGGGCCTTACACCGAGAGTTGCCCGAATAACACGGAATATCGGTCAATTCACAGCGGTATTGTAGAGCTGCCTTGTATGAAGGATGTTAAGAAGAGGCAGCAGTTGAAAGAGATGCGAAATGTATAGATGAAAAATTAAGATGCGGGGACCAGAGAGGGATTTGTGAGTTGTGAGTTTTTCGTGTCCCGAGCGTACCCGGCTGGCCTTTTAACAGCATTATGGTCCGATTCTAGGAGACAGCGGGTGGGCTTGACAGATTGATAAGATGTGATTGATAAAAATTTGACGCGCCATCAGCCACTAGGGTGCACCCACTTTTGATCAAAAGGTCCAATCAGATGCCTTCAGCTTGTTTATGCCCCCACTATGAGTCTCACTACTCCATCTACCTTGACGTCCTTTGACCGAGAACTGCGCAAATCTGCGTTAATTGTCGTTTTTTACCTAAGAAGGATGGATCCCTTAACAGGTTGTTGCCTTGTTTGGCCATTAGAGACACTGACTACTGCTGCTTGCACGTGAGGCTAACCAAGGCTCGACCCAGCTGTCTGGAAGGATACATGAAGAGAAGATAGTCTCGGTTCGGATCGTATTCGGATTACGAAGAGCAAACGGCGAGAATGTCCTAATACTTGCTAATGACAATAGCCTATCATGACTCAAATAGCCCTCTTGAGGGCTCAATTGGCGAGAAACCGTTGACTGCTAGCGTTTGGAGCTGGGTCTTGGCTAGAGACCCTGAGTTCGCTTAAAGTCGCTCCTCTATAAACTGCTAGATAGGCGGATTGTTATGAACTTGTATCTACCATGTTAGTCAATCGAGAATTAAAACGCTATATTCTCTTCAAATGGTGCTGTGGTTGAGAGACGCAGCATTTTATCTTGACAGCTGGATCTGTATGCTTATAGTGGAGTTATGCACCAATGCGATCAACGCTTGTCGAGCTATCCACTTCCTGGTCTAACTAACATGTGTCTTGCTCTATCCAGGGCGATATCACGAGTGCTTCTATTTTGCAGTGCATCTTTGTATTTGCGTAATTAATTAGCGATTCAATTCTCAATTGTCGTCATTTTCTTCATCCATGGCGGATTTCACCCTCCCGCTCACGCTGCCACGGCGCCCTGGGCGACAAAATGCGTCAACCTTCAATCTCGGCTCCTCCAACTCTTCAGACACCGAAGACGATGCGCCCTTGCCATTCCCAGCTGCTCTCCCACGCACCGACTTCTTAGCTACAGAATTCCAGCCGGCCGCGTATCTGTCAGCTCTCCCCCATCGCCACCAGACCCTTGAAGACCTACGATCAGATCTACGCGAGCGGACGGCAACCATCAGCGCTGAGCTCCTGGAGCTTGTCAATTCGAACTATACTGCCTTCCTATCACTCGGTTCAGAACTGCGGGGAGGCGACGAGAAGGTCGAGGATGTCAAGGTTTCGCTTCTTGGCTTTCGCAGAGCTGTTGAAGAAGTAAAGGAAAAGGTCTCTGAGCGCAGGAGGGATGCGGATTCGCTTACCAACGAGTTGCGAGACATACGGTCAGATATTGAACAAGGGCGAGCAATGCTGGAAGTATCGGAGCGGCTGTCTTCCCTAGAAGAAACACTGGCACTGGATAGCCTACCTCAAAGGAAAGAGACCACGGACTGGAATGACGATAGTGAAGACGAAGAAGAATTTGAAGCAGAAGCCGTCGAAGGCCTGATAGGGAGCCCGCCTTCAAAGCTGTTGGCCTCGGCGCGCGAATGTAGCCATATTACGGCCCTGATTGGCAAGCTCGATGACAGCAATTCTTTTGTCGTCAAGCTGAGGGCGCGACTGACGAAATGCCGGAATACGCTCCTATTAGATTTGAATAACGCTCTCAAGGAAGCTAGAGCCGCTGGGACAAAAGGCCAGGGCCGAGTTATGGGCTATCTGGGTGTTTATAGAGCTCTTGACGCGCAAGGAGAGGCTGTCAAAGTGCTTCGCGGCAGATGACCACTCATTTATTTCATAAATACAAAACATAATGATACCCCGTGATAAATTGTTACATCTAGCCTTCTTTTTTTGCATTCAATTGGATATTGTACACTTTGTATATGTCGTTAATGGTTTACATGACGCTTGACAATGCTTCGACTGTAAGCGTGCTCTCTGCCTCGTTCAGCTTGCCGTTCAAGCTCAGCGCCGGGCCATTCGTTGTGCTCAGAATAACCTCATGCACTTCTTTTGAAACTTCCTCCGAAATCTCGGCGCATTCCACCTTGACCTTCTTCAACAGCGCTTGGATATTGGCCTTGAGCTGGTCGGGCGTGTGGCCAAGCTGTCCGATGGCCATTCGAATGACGCCCTGTCTCTCACGGTAGTCCGCAGCGCCGGCTGAGTCGCGAATGGACTTGACCACGTCGTTTACAATCGTCTTCATTCTCTTGCTGGGCATCAGGCCCTTGGGACCAAGGATTCTTCCCAGGCCGGCCTTGTTCAGGGCCTTTTCGCTGTTTTCGTGGCAAATCAGGCGGTCGAAATCAATCTTTTCTTGGCGGATAGCTTCGAAGAGCGTCTCTTCTCCAACGGCGACAGCGCCGGCGGCGGTGGCAGCAGTTGCGATGTCGCTACCCTCGGGGCAAATGACGGCGATTTGCCAATCGCTCTGGACAGGATGCGGCAGTCTGATGCTGCTTTTTATGACAGGGCCGTTTCTTGCTGTCTTAAGGTTGATGTGAATCTCGTATTTGATCGAAGCAGGAGGTTGGCCGACCTCGATGGCTCGGAGAACTCTGCTCAAGGGTTCAGCAAATTTCTCTCTGTAGACTGCATCTTATTCCCCAATACCTACCGCATAGCATCGCATAGTGTGTGTTGTGGGAATTCCCTCTTCTCCAGGTTGTGTCGCTTAAAGTCTTTCGGAACAGCCTTCTTTTTTGTCGTCTTCTTTGTCCGGATCACAGAGGCTTGTCGGGACTGGATCAGCGCAGGCGCGAGGAATCGGGGTATCGTCGGCACAACGGGTCGTATTGATGGCTGTGAGAGCGCCAGCTTGGCCACGGAGGCCAAGCATCGATCAATTGGTGCCATTTCTGCCGCTGGATGAGTCGAAACTGGGATTTCTTCAACTGCGCCAGAACCTCGCCATATTCTGCGACGTCCTGCCTCGGAAATTAGGCTGAAAAATGAACAAACTCTTATCGATAAACAAAGTGTGGCACGACTAACGACGATGGAGGGGCTGCTCTCCACCAAACGCCTAAAATCGTTACTCGAGTCACGAGAAGCTTCTCTGCTTCTTGCACTTCATCTTTTGTTGACTTTGACATTCAAATAAGCCGAAAAGATGAAGCACGACGAGCTCGAGGCCGTTTCCGGCAAGCTGTCCGGCGATTTCCGCACCATTGAGCCTTTCATGCGGGATCTAGACAAGCACCTGACTCTCCGATCCTACCTTGAGGGCTACGCTCTGGGAGAGCTCGAGACCAAGATCTGGCAGACTCTGAGGGCTAACAAGGTTGCCATTGGTGCCATTCGACGAAATGGACTTCCCAACCTGACTCGATGGTTCACTTTCATCGAGCAGTCTCACCCTGAGATCCAGGAGGCCACCAAGGCCGAAGCTGCGGCCAAGGCTAACAAGGGCGGCGCCAACTACAACCTCGCTCTTCAAGACACTGACAAGGGCGTCATTACTCGATTCCTCCCCGAGCCTTCGTATGATATACAAGCCCTTCTTTCTTGTCCTCACAGCTCTTCTAACTCGCTTTTTCTAGTGGCTACCTTCACATCGGACACGCCAAGGCTGCCCTTCTCAGCGACTACTTTGGCCATACTGCCTACAAGGGCCAGATGCGCCTGCGATTGGACGACACGAACCCCGACAAGGAGAAGGAGGAGTTCCAGGATGCCATCGTCCTTGACTTGGCTCTCATGGGCATCAAGCCCGACAGCTTGACCTACACCTCCGACTACTTCGACTATCTCTACGATATGTGCAAGAAGCTGATCACCATGGGCAAGGCGTACGCCGATGACACTGATCAGGAGACAATGCGCGCCCAGAGAATGGACGGTATCCCCTCAAAGCGCCGTGAGAGAACCGTCGAGGAGACTCTCCGAATTTTCGAAGAAATGAAGAATGGCACACCGGAGGGTGTAGCACACTGCATTCGCGCCAAGTTATCTTACGACAACCCCAACAAGGCCATGCGCGATCCTGTCATCTACCGATGCAACGTGGACACACCTCACCACCGTACCGGCACAAAATGGAAGATGTACCCCATGTACGACTTTGCCTGCCCCGTGGTCGACAGCCACGAGGGAGTCACTCACGCTTTGAGATCTACCGAATACACGGACCGAAACCCCCAGTACCAGTGGTTCATCGACACCCTTCAGCTGCGTCAGGTCCACATGTGGGATTTCTCCCGAATTAACTTTGTCAAGACTTTCTTGTCCAAGCGTAAGCTGGCCAAGCTGGTTGATGCTGGAAAGGTTTGGGGCTGGGATGATCCCCGTATGCCCACTATTCGAGGTATCCGAAGACGTGGAATGACCATTGAGGCTCTGCGAGACTTTATCATCAAGCAAGGACCCAGCCGAAACGTTGTCAACATGGACTGGACTACTTTCTGGGCCAACAACAAGAAGGTGATCGACCCTATCGTGCCTCGATTCACAGCTCTCCTGAGCAAGGACTTGGTCAAGGTTACGGTTGCCGGATCTGAGGCGCCTTCTGCCGTTACTGTGGAGGAGCGACCAAAGCACCCCAAGAACGCAAGCGTCGGCCTGAAGAAGGTCATTTTCTCGCCTACTCTCTACATCGACCAGGCCGATGCCAAGAGCTTCAAGGCGGACGAGGAAATCACCCTTATGGGCTGGGGCAACGCCTTTGTCAGAGATCTCTCATCTTCGGCTGAGCCGGTTACAAGCCTGAAGCTTGACCTCAACTTGAAGGGAGATTTCAAGACTACCGATAAGAAGATTACTTGGCTCTCTGCTGAGGGCTTCAAGCTGGTTCCTGCCGAGCTGTGGGAGTTTGACTACCTCCTGACCAAGGATAAGCTTGAGGAAGAGGACAACTTTGAGGATTTCTTGAACCCCAACACTGCGAGCATGGAGGATGCCGTTTGCGATGCTGGCGTTGGTGAATTGAAGGCGGATGACATTATTCAGCTTGAGCGTAGAGGATTCTACAGAGTGGACAAAGGCATGAATGACTGGGCGCCTGGTGAGGCTGGGTTGAAGGGACCGAGAGTTGTTCTGTTTAGCATTCCTACTGGAAAAACTGGTCCTAAATAAGTTCTAGCAGAAAAATAAAAAGCAAGGTCGGATCTATTACTGACTGAAGATTTGAGCTGTGAGACGTTCTAGGATATGTCGGCCAAGGCTGAGTTGCAAATGCACTGCTACCGATAGCTGTAATTATGCGGCTCGTTTGGGAATGCCCAATCACGACTGCAGGTCTCTGAGGAGAAATCATACCTATCTATTGGATGGCCCAATGCACATGGGCGCCTAAATCAATTTTGCACGCATATTAGGCTCCCAGTAATCAAAGCAGCGCGCCCGTACTCCAATTCATTAAACTCTTGTCATGCTAGTCTATCAACTCTAATATTCTTCCTGGTCAAGTTCGCACACGTTACCATTGCAAAATTCGAAGCTGCAGTCGAACTGGACAAGCAAGCAGTAACGGGCCAGCTCACTACGCGCCGTGCACCAGTTACATTTTCCATCACTACAGTGCGTCTAGAGAGCCTAGAGCGATCGAGCATGCCAAATTTGACCTTGTACTGACTCAATTTTCTCTCAGCAACAGTACCACTAACATTGATACCAAGCGTATTGCGGAGACCATGGATGACCTTACTCCAGAACGCCTCGCACACAACAGCTATACTGTGGGATGGATCTGCGCTTTAGACGTGGAGTTGGCAGCATCAGTGGCAATACTGGATTATGAGCTCCCGAAACTTTCTCAGGTCCAAGGAGACACAAACACTTACGTTCTAGGCCGAATCGGCCAGCATAACATTGTTCTTACATGTCTTCCAGCGGGGACAACGGGTACAAACGCTGCAGCTAATACCGCGACCAACATGCTGCGTAGCTTTCCAAACATCCACTTTTGCTTGATGGTAGGCATTGGAGGCGGGGCTCCAAGTGTTCCCAGCGATGATCCGCGCAAGGATATTCGGCTTGGAGATGTAGTTGTCAGCTGGCCATCAGCAAATTTTGGTGAGCAATTTTTTTTTCCCTATATAATTTCTCTGTGCTCATTGTAATAATAGGTGGCGTTTTACAATACGATTTTGGAAAAACCATGAGCGAAGGCAAATTTGTTCACACAGGCGTTTTAAACAAGACGTCTATAGTATTGCGCAGTAGCGTTTCCGCTTTGCGAGCGCGCCATCGAATAGAAGAAAGCCGCGTTCCCCAGTATATTGTTCGTATGCTTGAGTTGAACAGAAAGATGCAAAGAGAATTTTCCCATCCTGGCTTGGAGCATGATCAGCTATTTCGAGCGGACTACGAACACCCAAGTGGAAAACCAACCTGCCTCTCTTGCGATATAGAAGCCTTGGTACTTCGGAAACCTCGCGAAAATACAAATCCAATTATTCATTACGGTCTTATTGGTTCGGCGAACCAAGTCATGCGACATGGAGTAACTCGAGATCAGCTTCGTGACGAGAAGAATATCATCTGTTTCGAGATGGAGGCTGCGGGGCTTATGGATGTCTTCCCTTGTCTCGTTATCCGGGGAATTTGCGACTATGCTGACTCGCACAAAAACAAACGGTGGCAGCCGTATGCTGCAGTAACGGCGGCCGCTTGCGCCAAAGAAGTGTTATTAGCTACGCCAACTTCCGAATTTCCTATAAAGACTTTTCTCAATGAGGAAGCCATTTACGTATGATAATCTTCAATCAGGAAACTCAGAACGCGTAATATGATGTGCTAATATTGGCTTTTGAATAGAGAATGCTTCAGACTACTTTATCCGAATCAAATGGGGAGGAATTGTTGAAATTGCTACCAATATCAGAATATAGGCCGACACTGCCTGAATATCACGAAATACCCAAAAACAACGATAGTCCCGAGTTTCATTGGGTCCTGAGAAATATAGACTTTAAGCAATGGAGTCTAAATGAAGGCCCTCGCCTTCTTTGCCTCACGGGCCATCCGTCCCAAAACAACCTCAATCAGCTCTCGTCATACATTGTGGATCAAGAAAAGGCAGCCAATTATTCTATTTTATCCATTTCTCGTTCAGACATGGAGCACACGCCGACTATCAATGCACTTCCTTACATATTGCTTCGAAAACTAGTGTGTTGCTCGCCAAACTCACAGAAGACTCATGTCATTCGAAGCTTCTTCAAAAAGCTACTAGAAAACCATAAGGTTGAGAGTAGTGTGGACTGGAAGGAGGCGACATTTAACAATGAAATCTTCTTAAAATACATGGAAAAAATCTTAAAAGGCGCAACAACCAAAGATCTCTTGAGTCCGTTGAAGACAGCAGTCGATTTTGCAGAGCAAAGGCGTCTGTTGGTAGTGATTGAAGGACTGGACTTAATTGAACCTATGGACGACATTGTTCAAAGACTGGACTTAGTTGAATCTATGGACGACTTTGTTCATTCGCTTATAAAACATCTTCAACGAAAATCAAAAATCAAAATACTAATCACAAGCTCGGCAAGATTTAAGAATTTAAGTCTATTTCAAGACTTTCTGAATATCGAGTATGATAAAGAAAGGAAAGGTGGTTCAAATGCCTATGATCTATACAGAAATTGCCAATTGAAAACTAACAACTTTGAACCCAGATTGCTTACGAAGTCTTCAATTTGACAACGCCCGATATGATAAGATCTCCAATGAATGCGAGAGATCTTTTGAATGGATTTGGAAACATAATGAGTATAAGACCTGGTCTGCTTCAAATACCTCTAAACTCTTCTACATCCAAGGAAAGCCTGGCAGTGGCAAAAGTACCCTCATGAAATATTTTAACCGGAATCTGCAACATAAAGATTCAGCTGCTCAACAAGGCATTGTGGCAAGGTTCTTCTATAGTTCCAGAGACGGCGAACCTCAAAGAAGTCACTACAATATGCTTTTATCGATTTTGTACGAGATTCTGCACCAAGACGAGGGCTTCTTTTATCATCAATTTCAAACCGAATATCGGACGCAACAGCTTGAAAAACTCCCTTCCACGTGGGACTATGATTCGCTAAAGGAAATGCTCAAATCGTTACAAGATTATCGGACCAACAAACGATATTACTTGATCATTGACGCGATAGATGAATCAGAACCAAATGATAGGCGCGAGATTCTTGGCTTACTCTTCGACCTATGTTCTAAAATGAAACACTCTGTTGTGAAGATATTTATAGCCAGCCGCCCAGTTGCACAGCTTGAATCTCGCAGAGATCAATTTCATAGTTTCATCAAGCTAGATGCTGAGACAAGATCCGATATTTATAACTATGCACAGTCGCAATTACATGGCCTCAATTCAACGGAACTTCTCACCCAAGCAACTACTCATATCCTCGAAAATGCTCAGGGTGTGTTTCTATGGGTAAAGCTAATTAGTGAGCAGTTAATAAAGGCTCATGAAGAGGGTCTTTCGGAAGAAGAAATATTCCGATTACTTAAACAGCTTCCTACTGAACTCGAAGATCTCTACAAACTCATGCTGGAGAAAATGGAACACAACAACGCTTCTCTCTTGTATGGAGCAAGGATGTTTGAATTTATTCTTTTTGCAAGACGCCCGCTCACAGTTGATGAACTCCTTCATGCTCTTGGTATTCTAAACACCGCTGACTCCGATTCTAAACTCATCCCATCCGATGCTCTTTTTGAAAAGCATATTCCGACGTCTGATCGGATCATCCTTTCAGGCGGTGGTAATTTTTTAGAACTTAGGGAGCATAATGGTATGATTGGCAAATTATCAAACAGATCAAACTGAATTCAACTAACCAATTCCAGGCAAAAGATTTGTTCAGATTATGCATCAAACTGTTCGCGAATTCTTCCTCAGTCCTGACGGGCCTGTCGCAAACTCAAAGTTCTCGGTATCCGAGACATATGGACATATTCACATGGCTATCAGTTGCATGCGATATCTCTCGGTTTGCGCTGCAAATACATGTCTAGCGAAAGAATTACCGGAATTTAAATCTTGGGATATACTGCAATACAAGGATTATTGCCAATATCTCAATAGAAGACCGCTAGCATCATATGCCCTTAGCTACACCAAGTCTCATATTGCCATTTGTGAACGAGATGCGAACGTTCAAAAAGCCGTTTCTCAGTTTATTGAGCAGTCGACCAAAGTGGATCATAGTGCTTCTCTGCTGGAGAGATGGGCTAGTTCTGAGTTACGTCAGGGCCCTTTAAGCAATAACAATACACAAGACGCTGCCGCAATGAATTTCAGATGTGAACTCTTGCGAGTTGCATCTATATACGGATTCAGTACTGCAGCTGAGGTCGTATTACTAGCCGAAACGGACATAGATAACCGGGATAAAGATGACCGAACGCCACTCTTTTTGGCCGTCGATAATGGGCATGAGGCTATTGCGAAGTTGCTGCTTGATAAAGGCGCCGACGTCCATATAAAGGATAATCATGACCAGACACCCCTTACCAGAGCTGTTGTTAAAGGACACCAAAACATTGTCACATGGCTGTTTGGTCGTGGTGCTTCTATTGAAGAAGGATATTATGACCGAACGCCGCTTTCATGGGCTGCTGAAAACGGTTACTTGGCTATTGTTGAATTCTTAATCGAGAAAGGTGCCTACATTGGGCACGCCGATCACAGGGGCAGAACGCCGCTGTTTTGGGCTGCTGAGTGTGGCCACTTGGCTATTGTTGAACGCCTACTTGAAAAAGGTGCTGATATCGAAAAATCAGCTAGTCCTAACGGAACGCCGCTGTTACAGGCTGTCAAGCAAGGCCACTTGGCTATTGTTGAATTGCTGGCTGAGAAAGGTGCTGATATCAAATCAGATACTTTTAGCGGAACTACTGTTGAATTCCTGGCTAAGAAAGGTGCCAGTACTGAAAAGGAGGATATTTCTGGCAAAAGCCCACTTTTAGTGGCTGTTGAGCATGGCCACTTGGCTATTGTCAAGTTTCTAGTTGAGAAAGGTTCCAGTATCGAATACTCCGGTCGGTTTTGGTCGACACCTCTTTCACGTGCGGCTCAGTATGGCTACTTAGCTATTGTTGAATTTCTGGTTGAAAAAGGTGCCAATATTCATAGATTGGACCTAAATTTTAAAACGCCACTTTCACTGGCTGCGGAATATGGCCACTTGGCTGTAGTTATATTTTTAGCTGGAAAAGGCGCTAATTTTGAACGTCCTGATATTTCTCATAAGACGCCGTTATCATTGGCTGTTGAAAAGGGTCATTTCGAAGTTGTGAAATTCCTGGCTGGGAAAGGTGCTAATACTGAGAGCAAGGATCGTTATGGTAAAACGCCGGTTTCAAAAGCTGTTGAGAACAGCAGGTTGGATATTGTTAAATTCCTAGTTGAGATGTGTTAACAGTGCAAACGTGGACAATACAGATTGAGCAAGCGTTTCTTCCGCAACTCTGTATTTTTAGATATTTTTAAATATGTACAAATTAAAACAATCACCTAGCTAAGACATCTCCTATAATCGTTGTTTATAATTTTGAAGTATCAGCTGATCTGAGGTCTCTATTAATTTTATTGAGATTGGGAGGCAGGTAAGCATGCTTCGCAACTTTTCAAGCACAACAGCCTGACTATCTGTCGACGCAGTAGTTTTGTCTTTAGCATTAGCGACGCTAACAGAGATGAGGCATCCACCATGAGTGATAACGGATAGCTCGGTAGGCAACCGCTCACCACCACAGAAGCTGACATCTGGGGGAGAAAAGTAACCAGGGTTGATCCGGGTAAGCACCCATTTGAAGTCAGAGAGGTCGGTGCAACTGCCATCAACTTTAGGGAAGTTGACATTGAGAAAGACGTCCGGGGGAAGATACGGAGCTCCAGAAGAGATGATATGGTCAGTGAGTTGTGCAGCAAGCTGGGCATAGAGGCTGCTGCGGAGAGGCACTGGATCAGTGTCAAATGCGAGGCGGCCGGTTGAAGCGGCGGAAAAGGCGATTGAAGGGATGCCGGCGTCATGGGCGGCATATGCAGCAGCAGCTACTGTACCGCTGAATCTGTTTGTTTATCGCAGTGTTAGCTCATATGCCTCGGTGTGCGAGAGAGAAATTGGGAGACATTACGGTAGTTGGACAAAGACGTTTGTGCCGACGTTGGGCCCCGCGACGGCAAAGTCGGGGGCAGAGCCATTCCACAGTTGAGGACCGAAAGTGTTTATGCCATATTTCATGGCAGTTACGGGAAAGGAATTGACCCAGTTGAGATCAGGCCGTGTATCATTGTGGCCAGTGGCGTTGCCGTTGCCGGTACACGAGTCGTATTCGCAGGGTACTGTTCGGGGTATTGGAGGTGAATCACTGGAGCCTGAGTTAAGTGATTAGTTAATTTTCATTGATTGGCTGATATTGAGATAAAATGTATATGATGTATGAAGTATGTACAGATACATATCCACGTAATTACAGATGCTGTGAAGATGCCGCGAAGACAACGCGTAGCAAGAGGAAAAGCACGTACCCGTTCCAGACTGGTTATCTGCAGGCGCGGATAAAACAACATCATGACCAGCCTCATTCAGCGCATCATTAAAGGAGCGAAGATACAGCTCAGCCCAGCCATCGTCGTTGGATTGGACGATGCGAGCGGCTTGGGCGACCAGCGCCGGAATAAAGCCCGCAAGACAGGCAGACGCTTTCATCGTGACAATATGATGATGAACGCGGTATATATGGGGAACTAGCGCGTCTTTACAATAAGATCATGTTTAATAGATGGACAGCCACAAGATGAGAGTGAGAATATTGGGTGAGATATAGGGGTAACGCGTCGGCGATGGATGATCTTGGCATTATTTAAGGTTCAGGGCGCCGACAATATGAGATCCTTGGTGCTCAGACCACAGGAATGTGGTGGCGGTCGTGAGTAAGCAAGTGACCAGGATTACCAGTATAATCCCTCCTATCAAGCATCAAGTTCATCGTTGACCATTTCATTTTATTTTCTCTTAAGCAACGAACGGCTCAGAGATAAGTTTTCTACATGGTCATAATTCTGCATTCATATTGGCATTCAAATGAGTCTTCGTGCCGCTATCTGAGATCGATCGCGATTGGAGCTGTGGGGACACTGGTTCAGACATGACGCGACTAACCGGGAGCGAAGCTTTACTCCAGTATTGAGAGGGAAATTTATGTTAAAATAGAGAGATGAATATATAAGGCTGTGGAATTTCACAAAAGATATAAAGAAAACTGTTTTATTAAATAATAAGAAGCTGGCAATGCAAGGAGTCGTGTGGTAACATGATGTACCATGGTGATAAAAATGAGCACTTTTTAGAAAGTTGCTCATACAATATGAATCTGATGAGGCGTGCGAGTCAGCGGTGTTAGCGATTTGCAGCACTTAATGTCTCTGCTTGATCTATGTATATCTTAGTAGCTGGAAACAAGAATGTAGTTTCTATAAAAGATGGATAGTATTGGAAACTTGAAGATAGATGTCGCGAATGGTGTTAGTATGCCGTACGATTTACTGAATAGCGGAGAGTTGTGGGGACGCTTAGTTCCGACAATCTAAACCGGTAGTTGTTGCTGCCAGATTTGGTAAATGCTCAGGCTTGCACATTTTACCGCACAGTAGTAACGAAATAAACTTCTCACCGAGATATCGATGAATACAAATAGCTGTTTGTGCTAGCGATTCATTTGCTTATCATTTGGAGATGGGGTATCCTAAAATACACTAAGATGAAGCTACATCTGCATTTCGGAGAAACACGCCGACGTGCTGTTTAAATTCATCAGCCATTCCCCCTTGCATGTAACTTAAAGTCAGAGTGTGTCGCTGGTTTGGGCGAACAGCTTGTTTTGTGCAAAGTCGTGATTGTCCCATTGCAACCTCTCTGGCCTCTCAAGATGGTCTGAGATAACGCGTTTTATGCACCTATTTGCTGATGGAAGAAAGCTGACATATAAAGCTAGCATCGTGCCATCACCCAAGTCAATCACGACATCCAACCGCACGTGATAGCTACATGGTCTCATAAGATATCAATGATGCTCATAGCTGCCCATTTCGAATCCCCCCTCATATCAATTCGTTCTCTGAGATATATAAACTATTTTCAAATTGATGAAACTCGGTTACAATGGGAGGAGGCAATCAAATCAAATCCGTTGCCGTCATTGGGGCTGGAGCTGCAGGTAGCTAGAACGGAGCCAATTATCTAAGCTGACGACAATTACTAATGCTCACATTCAGGAGCGATAACGGCGGCAGCTTTGAAAGCTGAAGAAGTGTTTGACGTAATTCGAGTTTTTGAGAGAAGGGAGAGCGCAGGAGGGACATGGTGAGAATCATTTCCCCTGCGTCGCAACATACTGGAAGTCTTACACGGCTTTAGGATCTACGATGCGGCAGTTCAGCCCAGCCTGCTTGGGCGGCCAGGAGCAACGCCATCTGAGCTGGACCCCCCCTTTGGAAATTCCAAAAAGCCTCCCTGCCGTTTTACCACCGAATAAACAGGAGCGATTCTCCCAGACGCCCATCTATGATGTCTTGACGTAAGTGTGCGAGCGTCGAATAACATGGAGTCGCTGTGTGCTAAAAGAGAGATTGCTAGAACGAACGTGCCTGAAATTGCCATGTCGTTTTCAGATTGCCGCTTTGCATACGGACCGTTTGCTCCACATCATATTCCTCGCCAATACATAGAAAACTACTTTGCATTACACAAGACGGATACGTTCTTGGAGCTCAACACTACAGTTGAAGACGTCTCCAAGGTCGAACACGCTTCAAATAATGGATCCAATCAGTGGAAATTGACTCTCAGAAAATACGATGCTCTTCAAAACGCCGATCTCTGGTGGGAAGAAACATTCGATGCTGTGGTTCTGGCAAACGGCCACTACTCTGTGCCGACAGTAAGTGGCTCGCTGACAACTTGTTTGGCTGGATGCTGACCATCTTAGATTCCCAATGTCAAGGGTCTAAACGAATACATTGAAAAGTTTCCTGGCCGTGTAGTTCACTCCAAGACGTATAGATCGGCCAAGTCGTACAAGTCACAGAGGGTGCTTGTGATTGGCAACTCTGCTTCGGGAACGGATGTAAGTCGAGAGTTAGTCTCGACTGCTCAGCTTCCCGTTTACCAGTCGAGGAGATCAAAAGCGTGGTGGGAGGGAGATTCGCCATCCAAGGGGATTGAGTGGAGGCCTGTTGTATCAGAGTATCTACCATCTGGCAGAATTCTCTTCGAAGACGGCACTTACTTGGATGACATTGACACAGTGATATACTGTACCGGATACAAGCCATCATATCCCTTCTGGGATGCCAAGAAGAATGGTCAACCGCTGTGGGACGACAAAAAAGGAAAGCTGGTGAAGAGCTACTGGCACACCTTCTTTCAAGACTTTCCGAATCTGGGCATCGTGGGCCTGCCCCGCGTTTTAACATTTCGAAGCTTCGAATATCAAGCCATTGCCCTCGCTCGCATATTTGCCAATCGCAACCCATTCCCGCTTCCGCCATTAGCCGAACAGCAAGCCTGGGAAGACGAAAGAGAAAAAGAAAGGGCCCGGGAACACCGCAAATTTCACGACATTACATGGGAGAATGGCGAAACTCACGAATGGCTGCAGGGATTCTTCAAATGGTCTGGCTTGGGAACTTTGACTGGACAGGGGAGAACTCCGCCGCCGCTCACAAAGGAGATGGTTTGGGCGATTGATAACCTCAAGAAGTACAAGCCTGAGGGAGAAGAGGATGCCAGTGATATTAGCGACTTTTCGGAGATTTACGAATGGATTGTGTTGGCACATAGGAAGCGCGATGTTCTTGGATTCATTTGAGGCGAGGAGAATATATCTGGGTTACAACCAGCTTTTATTTTATTCCCAACTGTCCTAGTCATGTGGTATAATGACTGCCAATGTCTTCTCACGTTTTAAAACTGTAGAGAACCATCTTGATTGCAATTCTATCCGTCTCACTCATGTATCGTACAATGACTCCAACCAAAATCATGATGTCGTGTCGTGTCTCGAAACTGTAGGCATCGACCCAAAGGTTTCTTGAACAGTACCTTGAATGCTTCCTATAGTCGGAAGAGCAAACATTTCTTTCAAGTCCTTTTCTAATCTTCTCACTTGTTAGTTTATGAGACAACAGAAGGTATAGAAAGGAAGCAACTTACCAGAACACAATCTCTTTCCAGGCATATCCCTCACAGTTCTTCCGCCTTTACTCCTCCCCCTCCTCGCCGCTGCTGTACAGCTCGCGGACTCGACCAGGCTCAATGTACTCGACCTCCTCGACGGGAGGGAATTCGGCAATGTGTACAAATGAGCGCCAGACGGGGTCGAGGGGCGAGCTCTCGGTGCCCAAGTCCATCCAGACCGAGATCCGGACGCTCCTCGCCGTCGTCGTCACGGAAAAGTCCGTGAAGCAGTGCGGGCAGTGGCCGCGCACCTCCTTTCCCGGCGACGCAAACGACTCGCCCACCGCGCGGGGGAACTGGCGCAGGTCCTGGTGGAGGGAGCTGCTGGTCCAGGCGCCGTCCTCCAGGGGGAAGAACTGCTGGTGGCGGCAGACGGACTCGCTGGCGATGAGGTCCCTGGTGACGGGCCGCGAGGGCAGGCGGTACTCGCAGATGGTCCGCAGCAGGAACCGGCCGTCGACGATCCGCGGCGCGACCTTGGCGGTGATGGCAGCCTTTTTCTCCCAGGCGTAGGAGAGCGAGAACTGGCGGGCCGCGGTGAGACGCTGCAGGTACTGGCGATGGCTGGGCCGCAGCGAGTCGCCCAGGCGCGTGTACTTGAGCGCCAGCTGGACGTGGCGCCTGCCCAGCTCGTACTCGTCGGCGGGGGCCAGCTGCAATGGCTGGTTGAATCGCCCGTAGGCGTCTGCCAGGGGGCACGTCGGGCTGCTGTCGGCGGGCGTGTCGGCGGTGTCGATGCGATGGAGGCGCATGCACTCCTCGCAGACCCAGCGGTCGGGCATGTCGCGACACATGCTGGCGAGGACCTCGAACCGCTGCTCTTGGTTCTCCTCGGCGTCGGCGGGGAATTGGCCGCGACCTGCACAGTTCCGGACTGCTCGGCAGGTCGTGGCGAAGACGATGTTGTCCGCGGGGGACAACTGGTCGAAGATCTCACGGAGGAGATCGATGGGCAAGTCCAGCAGGGCTGGACGGCGGTTGGCGGGGGAACTCATGTTTCCCTTCTTCTCAATTCTTCCGTGGAGGACAACACGGGACGGCATCTGGACGGGTGCAAGACGTGGGGAGGAAAGTCTTGGTCGACGATGGTTGTCGATGGCGTCGCTGATGGATGGTTGTCAGAGTCTTTGGATGTGGTGCAAGGTGAAGGCTTGCAGCTGCGATCGAAAGACTTGCGGAAGATGCTGACGTATGGAAGAAAAGAAGAGGCCGGATTCAGGAGAGAAGAGCGCAATATATAAGAAAACAAAGGGTTCTCGCATCACTATATGGAGTCGTGGCGTTGGAAAGTGAGTTTGAACTGAGTTGGTGGGCCACGACCAAACTTCATCCCAAGTCCTGCATCCACTCGATGCTGATTACGTATACTCACCATTCGTGTACAGTATGATGCAGTTTAAATTTTGAAAAACGTGATTTCACTTGGGAAGAAAAAGTATGATGGAGGATACTAAGAATATTTGTTCAAGCAACTTCGCAAAAGGTTGCTGAGACGCCGTTTGCTTGGTATATGGTGCTTTCATATTTGTAACAAATAAAATTTGCTTCACAAAGCCAATTATAAATTCATAAAGCTTCATCAAGACATTCCTTTGGGTATCGCCGAATAGTGTAATGTGTGCATTTATATCGAAGTCAAAGTGTATCCGTTTGTTCTCCCGTCGCCAAGGTGATATTTGTGGCTTTCCAAGTGGCTGAAGGCTATATATACTATTAACATCTACCCAATTCTGCTTCTAGTACTAGGCTTAATACAGCTGGCACATGATGAGTTTACACAAGTGGACCGATGTGCGTATGTCCGAGTTGTACTGGGAGAAATCCTGGTTACAGTAAGGGCGTACGTGATGGGAGAGCATGAATGTTGGGTAGTAAACAGTGAGGAACTCAAGAAACACAATTGCTATGGGAATATCCGGCGCCACAGGGGAAGATTTAAGATATAATTTCCGCTTTTGCTTCGTGGCGCACCAATCATTAGGTACCTACCACCTACCAGACAACGACACTTCGTTTGATGCTGCAGTGAATGCACATCTGCAGACGTTGCATACCTGAAAGGGATGCACACAAAAATTGACTTTATTTGCTTTCGAGGCTGTTTTTCCTTTCCTTTACGTTCCTCTCCATTCCTATCTATTCCTTTTCTTTCCATTTTTCTTTTTAGGATCCCCCCGTGTTTTCCTCTTGCGTGTGAACAGTACTGGTCTACATGTCGATATTAGGGCATCTACCGCGTAATCCATAGAGTCAGATGGATATTGTACCACCTGTATAACATGTGTTTAGATTTTCAGGATGCCCATATACAAAGAGACCCAAACACATCTGCATACCGCTTTGTCGGGGGCTTCTAATACAAGGTGACTCGAACTATTTTCACTTGTCTAATTCATCGCTAATGATGGATAAAATTGCAAAGGTTAACGTTTCTAAGCTCTGCTAATCCAGTCAAAAGAAATACATCTTCTTAACATTGTTGCATCAGTAGTTCAGAGGTGATTGTGCATACCAAGACTACCTATGAAGCCCAGTTCGATGTACTGAAGCATCAATCCACATAGCATACTGCAGTACCATACGCCGATTTTCCCAACACGAACCAACACAATTGATATAGCAAACTAGGTACTCAAACATTCGTTGCTTTGTAGATGGAGAGAGCAAGTTTTCGACTAACAACTAGCACAGATTTTGGCAAAGTTAAACTCTTCGCGAAGAATACGGCCATAATCATCATGGTCACGACAACAGATCAGTGAAGTCTTATTCACGCAGGGTTCAGTATGTATTCACCACCTACACGTCCATATATCGGCCTAGGTTTTACAATTCGACGTCGTGTGATGCTAATGTGCCGGTAAAGATACGCTGCGAGAGCCACAGCATACATCTCGCCATTAACTCAGAGAGCTATCTATTTCACAAAAGTCGGCCATGCAAAGGGAGGAGCATTGAGGAGCAACCACTACAATGATTTCTCATCAGTTGGCTATAAATTCTGGTGACTGCAAAAGACAAGACCGCACCAAGATGATATTAGGCTCCGCACCTCTGATGATTGAGTTCCCAGGGTCGGCACTTCTTTTTCCATACCCTTCCTATCACGGCGGTCGCAAACTTATACTGAAGTGCACAAAAAGTAGTCGTAAAGTTTGTATATCATCTCAGCGGCGCCACCATAGAGGGCCCGTGGGCCAATGCCACAGCGGCCACAGTGCACGGCAAGAGCCACGTATTGCAGTGTCGAGGCGGCGGTGAGAAGGAGCCGAACAGTTGTTGAGTTGGCAGTGCTGCGGTCTCATCCAACTGTACCATTACTGATAAAACCATGCCGTTGATACAAGATTTGCAAATTCAAGGCTCGCCAGGCAGAAAAACGCCTATCCTCTCAGACCGGCAACCAATACAACAGCCCTAATGCATATGGGCTGCTTAGGGTGCATATGTCCAATAGCAATTCGGAACATGGCGAGCATTGCCTCGCTAGGCACTCTTAGGGCTTCGCCTCATCCGTAGGTATAACCAAGAAGAAGCATTGGGCTGAAATCTTGCTACCTAAGATGCATGTATCGAACGCGGGGTAGATTGCAGCGGTGTGGAAATATAGACTGCTATTCGCTATGTCGTGTTATCTGTAGAATGTGACTTGTATGTATTGGCATCTACTACTTTTTTGTGTGCATATATATATATATATATACCAAATCTGACAAATTTTGTGAAAGGTCAGGACATTGCTTTCCATATATCTGCCACCAAGGCTTCTGAGTTCACCTCTTGCATCATGGCCTCTCTTGGAAAGATTGCAAATTCGTTGGTATCGGTGGCAAATGAAAATACAGTCGCGCTTGTCAATCTGAACGTTGATTTTTCCGTTTTTCGTTGTCATCCATCCCCGGAATACCTCGCTGTTGGCTCGGCGTTGACAACCAAAAGAAAACACGAGGCCGAAAACGGTGCTATTCACGCCACAGCCTGTAAATTGGGCTTTTTATTTCACCAGATTCTTCCAGACACACCAAAGCTTCTACAGGCATACGGTACCCGTGTATGTGAGATTCTATCTCGTCCTGGCATCAATCCAGAGGGCACCGAGGATGATGGCCCATTCCGTGCCTTTATAGGTGCTGATTGCACCTCAATATGGGCTGCTGCTACCTCGGGACCGGCATCAATCTGTATTCTCCTGTTGGCATGCATGCTCTCCAATGCTTGGGATGCGAAAACGGCGACTTCTATCTGGGCTGAGCTCATTGAACAAAGAAAGAGAAATATTTGGGCTCAAACAGAAAGCAATAAGATAGTGCATCCCCACTCTTTAGCCGCTGCAAAGCAAGATATTAGCAGAGCCGAATTGGCTAATTGGGACGCAAGCGTTCGCTCATGGCAGAGACGAGCGAATACTGCAATGGGGTTGCAGCATATCCAACTCAAATTAATCATGGACAATATAAGAATACCATATTCGACCACTGGATCAACCTTTGAGAAAGTTACAACGGCATGGATTCGATCTATGGAAGTTGTAGAGAGACTTCTGAACAACCTACCTCAAGAGGTATCTGATCGCGCTATTCTACTAGCAATACATTCCTGGCATATTTATCCAGACCTCCTAGTTTTCCAGCAAGAAGCGAAGAAGATACCATTCCATGACAGGCTCTTTCCCAACGTTGGTATACTCAGCGTAGGTCTTGAATACAAAGGCCCTTCGGACAATGTCACCAAATGGTCTCTCGCCCTGTCGCATTTGCGATACTATGGAGATCCTATTTTGGTTAGGAGCAATGACAACCAAACCCGGGTGAATATCCATCAGCTATGGCTTCTCACACTTGGAGTCATATTCCGGCAATGGGAAGTATCGTATTCCAACTTTGAGAACGCCATCGCTTGGTTTCAGCAACTGCAAAAGATACTAATCCACGGTGACGAAGCTCAACGGACAGAGCTATCGTGGCTGATTCGGCTTTGCGATGCTGCCTCCACTATAAACAATAATAATCGCAAAGAGGCCGGACGATTAATTAAATACGGTTGGAGGCGAGCCATAAAACTTCTCGGGCCTGATGATAGAGCCATGCGTTGTCCGTTCTTTGGGCTATGCAACCCATATGTCATGTCGGCTTTTACTAGCGCCACCGATGTCGATCGCGGCCTCGAATATCTGCGTGGTATCGCGTCTCAACTAAATCTCGAGGCTAATGAAGCAATCATATCATACACGGGGCATCTAAACCGGGGAGACAGGTACAGTGAATGGGCTACAATTGTTCCGATCGAGGCGCACCTTGGGCTCCGGACTACTATTAGTCCTTCACATGCTATGCAAAAGAGACATGTTCGATGGCTTCATCCTCACAATGACGAGGAGAAAAGCATTCCTACTACAATGTTGGAGAAAAGACGCCAAGAAATTGAGCAGATGGGAGATGTTTGCTATGTCATCTATGATAAGAATGAGATGCTATATGCAATCAAAAGACGAGAGCAGCAAGCATATCGTTGGGATAGACCGCCTCGAATTTTCGGCGCACTATCGCCTATTGAGTTTACGTGCATCCCATCTATACGGCATGCACAGCCGTCCAACTTTCAACTGTGGGTGGTATCGAGCAAATATAGCAGTTTCGGGTCTGCCTACTTTGTTCATCTCATGAAACTTGCCGCACTATCCAAAGCCCCACTAGAACAAGGACTTGCATGGCTTAAACAAAAGCCTAAACCACACCACATCATCCAATACCTGAAGGGATCTGTCTTTGTGAGTACCTGGAAAAAAATAAACTTGATTCAAAGACCTGGACTAAATAATAAAGTAGACTGATGACTTGGTTGTTAAAAATGTCAACTCTCATGCTGGGGTTAAACGAAAAGCTCCGATGGATGAGCCAGCACAAGAGAAATTTTATCAAGATTCCGATTCGACTCTTAACCAAGATGTTACTGGCGAGAGCAAGTTTCAAGACGATATTACTGGCTGCTTTCACCTATTGAGCAGCGCTTGCGACGAGTCAACGTCATGGCTCATGTCGTTACGTATACTAGAGGTCGTTAGCCTCTTGTATCGGGATTTCCCAATGGCAACAGTTTCATTGCGGCTCGTGGAACAGAATCTGCTGAAAGCAAAATGGTTACCTCCGCCCATGCAAGCTCTTTTAAACAACCCCTTTGGCATTGGCACCGCAAGAGATGTCGCCAAAACGCCCGTTACGGAATATTTGGCCGCCATGACTCGCGCGGCTTCATTTTCCTGTATTGCAATGTTCGAATCTGGATGCTTTGACATAGATCCTGATCAACTCAACGAAGTTATCGCGCTGTGTTCAGAAGACTCAATTTTTGTAGCAGGCGTTATTCTCTCTGATCCCAGTTCCCACACCAAAGGAACTCAAATTCGCCATTTGGTTGGTAACATCGGCCATTCAGGAATGGTGCTCATGGTCTCCCCCCTTGCACCTTGTATCCGTGCAGTTGGCCAAGATCCCACACTCGTGGAGCACCGACCTTTTGACGGCAAGAGTACAGACAGCTTTGGTGGAACGTCATTGCATTTGTCATTCACCACTTGGAAGATGCCATTGGACTGGCAAAATACTGGAGAAATTGATCAAGAAATTTTCCTTCTCGAGTCAGTTGTGTCGGTGCAAGATAATGGCAATTGGGTAGCGGATATTGATGTTATCGACATGGAAAAGAGCTGCCCCGATGTCATTGAGAAGTTCCGTTGCAGCCAACATGGTTGTTCGGCAGCGGCAGCGGCCGAGAACTATGGGGATAAAGTCTCTATAGACTCCTGGGAAGAGCTGCTTGATCCGCCACCCTGTATTGGGATTTTCCGCGCGAAAAAAAACTGGGCAGCGCGTCTGGCAGCGGCGTCCATCTTGGTTCAGCAAGGAAAAGGGTATAGCGCAGTCATTGTAGGAGATGAGCGAATTTGTTGGCCATGTTTGAGGGATCTATACGCTGAGCCCGAGCCGCATCTTCCTCAGGTCATTATTTATTGATATTAAAAAAGTTGGTAGTTGTGAAATTAGTTGCATTTTTTTCAACGAAATTGAGAAGCTTAGGCTAGTGCACTCTTTCAAGTGCCGCTCTTTCCCCATCTTTAATTCACCATCTTTAAATGATAAGTCTCCGTTGGCTAGAATGTATTGGTTGTAAGAGCGCCGACGGAATGCCCAGGCTCCAGTACATATAGCTAGTACATATACTCACGTAGCATACATATATGCAAGATGGATAATATCTAGGTATGTAAAGGATAGATTGAGATGACTATCGGCGAACCTTTAATGGCTTGTCACAGTTGCTGCTAATTCGTAGCACCGTCCAAACAATTTCGGGGCCTTCGTTCACTCAGTCCACGTGATTTCAGGCGCTGGCTTCTAATACGCAGCCAACTCTTCAAACGTCTCCTCGTTACCATCTCTTTATAAAGTTGTAGAAACCATAAACACCATCTGTAATTTTCCATTATGAGAAATTGATGAGAGTCTCGCGGCAAATATTCCATCGTCATGCCTCGGCTTTATCACACCAAGTCAAAGACTGGTTGTGCTCGCTGCAGAGCTCGCCGCGTCAAGGTAACGTACCTGTAGCCTCCTGCATCTTCAGCTTGCTTCTCAACGGCCGCCTCACAATAACTGACGCCGAGTCCTTGTATGATTCCAGTGCGATGAAGCCAAACCAAAGTGTGTTCGTACATGCCTCCGTTCACGTCCATCCCTTCTGCACATGTGAAGGTCTAACAATGAGACCCAGAATTCCTGCGCCCGCCATCAAGTAAGCTGTCTGTACGACAGAACAGACTGCTGGAAGACCTCGAAGCCAGATGACAATAGCGCCACCGATCCAGCATTGCATCGGGCAGGAATGGCAGCGGGCCAAGCCGCTACCCATGACTCACACTCCGAGGAGTCGGTGCCTCTAATGTCGGCAGAAAGCCGTGATCGCCGCTATTTAGAACTCCGGTTGCTTCACATGTGGACCACCGAGGTCTGTCAGACGCTCCCGGGCAGCTACGATGCACAAAATCTAAGAATCTGGGCTCACGATGTCCCCAAGATTGCTCTTGACTATGAACCTTTACTCACCGCCATTTTCTCCATCACTCTCTTCTACATGGTATGCAACAACTCTCAGGTCGACATTGGAAAGGACGAGCTATTTGCACACAGAGCAAGATATTTTCAGGCTGCTCTACGGGACCACCGACAGGCACTTGGCTCTATGGACCATCGCACTGCCAATGGGGCCAGCTTCACTTCCGTTATTCTCATATTTGATGCTTTCGCCAGTCTCAGAGAGCGATGGATTCAACCCATCGACCCCAATATACCATATAAGTCACCGACAGAATGGCTTCGGATGTGCAGGGGGGCCAGAAATGTCGCTGCGGTCGGACTACGCATGATCGGTAAAGACTCTGACACAACTTTCGGTATCATGGCCAGAGGCGCTGCCGCTTTCATCGATCCAGAGGTCATCTATACAGAAGCTAATCGTGCCCGGTTCGCTCACTTGCTGTCTGTAATTGCTGGCAAGCCTGAGAATGACATCGATAATAAGGCATATGTAACAGCGGTTGCGTACATTGGATCGGTCGCGGCAGCAATGGAAGCAGGAGAAATTCCTCTGAAAGTTGCTCGAAGAGTTACAATTTTCCCCTTCATCTTGCATGATCGTTTCATCACCTTGATTGAGATGCTAAGCCCACGTGCCCTGGTTATCCTCGGCCACTACTTCGCTTTGCTAAGTCACCTGGACGGGATATGGTGGATGAGCAATTATCCAGAAAAGGAAATTGAAGCCATCAACGACAGCCTCAGCAGCGAGTGGCAGGGCATGATGGCGTGGCCGCTACAGGTACTTCGCGAGCGTGGTCAACGATCCGCTGTGCGTGGCAGTGAGAAGTGAAGTTTTGGACAACCTATTCCGTCATGATTATTTCGGCTGGGAATGTAGGAAGACAAGAATCCAATGTTTAATGTCTGTTGTTGTCATCAACTTGGCTAGCTTCTGGCTGCCTTCAGAACCGGACTGTCGAACACGGACCACGTTGCACAAGACAATGGATCAATTAGGAAACCAAGACTGTCTCATTTCTTCACGATCCCCATGAAAACGCCATCTTTGTCGCGCCGCTCTAAATCCTACCGCCATTTCTGACCCTTGCTCGTTTCTCGGTATCGCTCCTCGGTATCGTTTAGGTTCCACTTTTCTGAATCCTGCGCCTCTGGTCGGTTCGTCGCAGGCCCGCCATCTCTTTCCAGGAGTCAAGCTGTTGAGAAGGCCTTTTTCCTACCGAATGAGACTGCGTCAAGGATGGAGATAACATCAATTAAACGGCGGCTGGAGGCCTCAAAACAGATGAGGCGCTTAGGGGCATAGACGCTAGATGGATGGCATATCCGCCTTGCTCTGCTAACACTCTCTCCAAGCCAGAAATAGATCATCGCTTGTACATATAAAGCATCAGAGTCACCTATAATAACTTTCTACTCTTCGCTTTTCTCTCTAATCAAATCTTTCCAGCCAGCTCTCTGCCATTCTCTTCATCAGTTTTTTGAACTCGTTCTCCATTGCGTTCGCCGCGGTTGTCTTTCTGGCAGAAGCAAACTTCGCATCCCTTCACGCGGTGTACGACAGAAGCCGACAGACAATTTTCGAGCCATTGTCCAATATCAATTGAAATCGAAGTCGATATACCTTTACCAAGTGCCTGAGACTCTCGGAAGCACTATGACCGCGATATCGACCGCCGAGCTGATCATCTATGCTACTCTTAGCATCCCAACTCTATACATCCTGTTCAAACATGGTCACGCTGGGTTGCTTGGATGGCTCTATCTTTTCGCCTTCTGCTCGCTGCGTGTCATTGGAAGCGCTATGGATCTGTCTGGCAATACATCAGCAGGCATTATCTCAAGCGTTGGCTTATCTCCTCTTCTCCTTGCTGCATCTGGCATTCTCCATGAAGCGTACTGTTCCATTCCCTCAATGTAGTTATCCAATCATGCGTACTAATAGATATTAATAGGAGGAATTATTACTGCAATCCAATGTCTAGGAAACTAAAATGGATCGTCATCATATTATTCCACATCCTTGTCACCACCGGACTTGTAATTGTAGCTTCTGGTGCGTCGAGCTTGCAGTCTAGTGATGGCAAACCTACAGACGCTCCCAAAGCTTCCAAAAATGCTTCTTCTGTGAGAACTGGCATGTCGCTTTTGACTCTCGCTTGGGCCATTATTGCCGTTGTATCAGTATGGATACTGGCTCGTCCTGCCAAATCTCCAATGCCAAGATCTATTACTGCTGCAGGAACCAGAGTAAGTCTTCTCCAAGAACGTATATTCAGATACTTCATTTTACTCATCGAGCAATAGCTTCTCTGGGCTGTCCTTGTATCAGATATCTTCAGTGGCATTAGAGTCATCTACTCCCTCATCGCGCTGGTCACAAAAGACAAGAATCTGAACCCTCAGACCGGCTCTCTCGCAATCCGTGTCGTCCTAGGTCTGATTCCAGAGTTGATAAGTGTACTGGCTTTTGTAACCGCTGGACTTGTCACACGACATGTTGCTCGGGAGTCAAAGGCAAAAAAGTCTTCAGGTAGGAGTGAGCAAACGAGCGCAGAGTTTTAGGGAGACTGACCCCGGTTTGATCTTAGACTACGTTGAGTTGTTAAATCGTCGGTAGCAGTGTTTTCTATCTCACAAGTTAGAAGTTGTTAGAATACTTAATGGACATAATTTGTAGCTCTTCAGCTGCCTGTTGAGCCCATTTGAGCTGCAGTGGTTGTGAAATATCTTCATAATGGTTTTCGAGGTACATGTACTGATGCAGTGCGCTATTTGACATATACTCCATTATCATTGTATTTTGTACATGATCCCGATTTCGAAGCTTCACCGGTCGCGGGTGGTCGCCTAGCATTTGGTAGATTGTTGCCTCGGTGATTAAATCTTCTATATAACCCTCTCTATTAGAATCGCCCCATAGTGCCTTGATAATATCGCCGTTCAGTAGTCGCTCCACGAGTAAAGTTGCGCCCGCAGCTACGAATTCGCGTTTGCCTTGGATAATACGCGTCTCGGGAGACGTAAGGAGTTCGTCGGGAATGGCTCATCGGCCGCCATGACTATCCTGCGTTAGTTTGCTTCTGACATGGGGTCGACTAGCTTACTTGATGCCGTCGTAATAGGACTTGACCGGAGACAGAAACACCGATAGTAGTTTAATTGGAGAGATTGTTCAATGTGCATTGGAAAATGACAAAGTTGTTGGCACTTAACGAAATGGAATGGGTACGAGCACGGGGAAGCAAGTGAATGCAGTCGCCAAGTGCCAACACCGCCTTCAATAATATAGTACAATTACCGGTACCTACTGTATATAACAAATGAAGATGCTCGCACTTCCCTAATGCGCGTTTTGGACACGTCTTCCATTGAATTGAAGTGTAAGAGGCGACTGAATAGATCGGTACACTTAGGAGGAACAGCATTCAATTCATGTATTAATCATTAGTACCTAACACGCCATATTTGCGATTTTCCAGTAATTTGTTCATCAGTGACCCCAAGACGTGCCAAACTTGGAGTCTCCAGCGACAACTTTGACAAATTCCCGGGCAATAACAGAGTCTAGAAATCTTCAGTTAGCATCTTCTCAATATATAACTTGCTCTAGCACCATCGTCATGATATGCATCTTTACTTACCTGTCTTATTAGAAGGATGGAGCTCGTCATACCTATCATCGATGTCAGCGTCTATCCTTCAATGTGAAGCGCAATACATACCACAGATAAGAATCGAGTGATCCTGGCCCATCTTTACAGTTTGCACCATTCACGTCACAGTGGTGGTAAAATCCCTTGACGTTGTGTGGTGACTCCAAATAAGTCTTGGGGTTGTCATAGATGTCGGTAATGAGGGTGTGGATGTCAAATACCGAAATCTTTGCTCCTGGCCAGCGATTTTTGACGAGGAGGTAGAATGGAACTCCATAGTCGATAATAGTGTTCGATGAAGTAGTATACTCGAGCATCTTTTGAGCGTACTCTGTCTGGTTATACAATGTCTTGTTCTGCCAGAATTGGTTGTCGCCTGCGCCTCCATCAGATTGAGGGCGATATAATCCCACCAGCTGAAGGGCGTTCAGGTTCAGTAGCACGAAGCGCCTACCACCTACAGCGTAGATAGCGTCAAATGTCGCCCACAGGCAGTCAATGTATGTTGAAATAGTTGTTCCGGCCACTTGAGAGTCGCTAAGGATTCCAGAAAAGCTGAGGTCGTTTGTTCCTATCCAAAGAGCGTACACGGTGTTTGCCGCAGTTACGCCGCGATACAAAGCCGTCTTCCGATCCCGCTTGAATGATGGGATCTCATCGGTAATGATTGAAGGAAAGTTTGCATTGAGAAAAGATGCCCATCTTGCTACATTGTTATTGTCGCATGTGGCACCAGAGATGGCGTAGTCGTAAAGAGTTGCGCCGGTGCTGCTTTTAACATATTGAGCCCATGTTAAACCTCCACTGGCAGTGGCGTTGGACTCTGGTTGCATCACTCCTGGGGGCGGTGGTTGATCATTATGGCCTCCATAGTAGCTAAGCCGACCGTTATCGGTGTAGCTGTCCCCAAACGTGACAAGATATTTGAAGTCGGATTTAGGATGTAGCGACGCAGCATTCAGCGCCACAGCAAAGTTCGAGATCAAGACGATCAACCGCATGTTGTAGTCTATCAGCTGCTGTAAGTGCAGTTTACACGAGTAGACTGACAATTCACTTTCACCCCAGATTGGCCACCCAGGCGAAGAAAAAGTGATAGGTATATAGCAGCTATGGAGGTGACATATAAGGGCCTCTCTCTTTTGAATGCTTGGACGACATTAAATAGCCTAATATCATCGTAAGTCCTTATCCCAGTTGTTGGTAAGAACCGCGGCTTTCTTGGAACCTGCATCGGATATGACCAATAGCAACCTTGTGTATAATACTCCGCATCCACGAGTGATCATCCATCTTTATTGCATTGCATACAAGGGTAGCAACCTAACAGGCGGCACAAACGTTCCGAGAGCTGTGTGTAGCATCAATCTCCCCCCGCCTCGGGTATTAAAAGAGCATCTCGGATACGTAGTTATCGTCATCACATGGCATGATCTAGCCTGGTGCCGACAATATGAGTGCCACAACATGAATACGTGGTAGAGGAAACAACAGGGCCGCTAACGCAGACATGGGCGGAGAAAGCTCACTACAGCAGTATTCCTTTAGTGCGTCTGGGGTAATTGGTAATTGAAGCGTTGACAATCCATTTAGCCTGTAGGCTAAAAGCCTACAATGAACGGTAAGCCGGATGTTCTTAGCATAAGCCTATATACTGCGAGTTCAGAATGATGTAAAATGGAATAGGCAATGGCATTGGGAATGCAATTCCAAATATTGATAGTTGCGTAGGCTACTGGAGGTCGGCTGACGTAGCTAATGTCTACAAGCAGGATTTTGGACTATTGTTGTTTCAGATGGGTTGAACATGGCGTAAATATTCGGTCCGCAGCATAATCTAATATCGTGAATATGCAGCCACAGCTCCAACCCTAAGGATAGTGTAGGACACCTATATTGTTCTTGATAAGGGTAACCGATACAAGCTGCTTAGCAGCGTCAATTCCGATGCCAATTTCGAACGTCACCATTATAGAAGTGACAAGGCAGAAAGCCCTGGCAAGGCGAAGTGCAGCGAAATGCGCTCCAGGCAGCCAATAGTGAATGGCTGTGCACGGCAAGGCATTTATACGTGGGGCGCGGCCGTCCGTAAGGCTGCCTCACCATTTGGAGACGGCGATCTATGAGCACGGCTTGTTGAAACCTGTCTGCAACTCTAACTCATCAAATATTGGAACTAGTTGTCGTCTTTAGCTACGTATGACAGAATCATGTCGACAACTTCGTCTTCGGAAGTCGCTGGTGGCGGCCAAAGCCAAGCACATACATGTACTGCTGCAACGCAAAGCCAAGAGGCACCGATGCCAGGGACTACTTCGGACCCTTCTCGCAACATATTATCACTGGGTTTCTTATTTGCTCAACTGAAAGTTGCTGCTTGGGTTGAACCCTTATGTAGAGCTGTGTCGAGTTTGAAGAACATGAAAGCGGGCTTCTGGAGCCATGTCCTGGTAGCAGCTCCTCTTCTCATCGCAATCTTGACGCTCTGGCCGACGTTCACCGGTACTGCAGACGCAAAAAAAGCCACAGAACTAGCTAAATGGACGGCCAAAAAGGATTTTATAGAGTTCTGTCAATCAGTAAGCGCATATAAAGCTGAGAAAGCATGCACAGTGCTAACCATGAGCTTGAAAGCTCGACTGGGAGCCCACTGGGTGTGATCTGCAGCCCGATTCTTTGGGGCCACCACCGGTTCTTCGTCGACAAATGCCGTCCTGGCCTTCTAATACTCGTATAAGTTCGGCATTTAACCTCATTACCCTTGTTGCGTTGAGTTTTGGCATTTTCTGTTTGCTGGTGAAGATCCAACAGCGACGCATGCGGTCCCTATTCCAAGGCTCTTTTCCCACATTGTCATACTATCGATATAGTCAACGTGTAGTCACGCCGTTACTTTCTGTTGTAGAAATCTCAGATGCAGACCAGACACTGCAACCAACGCCAATAGCGCATAGCAGCGGGCTTGAGGCAGCTGAACATGTACCTCGACGTCGAGTGGTCGGCTCTGATAGTCGACGTAGGCCACAAAGCCCTCCTCTAGCTGCCTATGACAGAACAGAAGATGACAGTGGTGTTAAAATGCAACCTGAGCGGCATGTGGACTATTTATCCCATGTGTGGCAAGAAGAAGACCTCCACCAATCTTGGAGACATGTGCAATCGCAAAAGACAAACTACGAAAATGCGGCTCGCCTAGAAAACGCTGCGTGGAGATCCTGGACTAAATTTAGGCACAGTTTACCTACGATTTCACCAACTCACATTAATTGGTTAGTTTACTATGAATGTCTGAGGACTATATGTTACTCATAGTTGTAGGTCAAAAGACGAAGATGTCACATGGCTCTATGGCCCGCTACAGCCTCAGCCTGTTGGGCTGTATGGGCTGACGAACTATACAGCGGGATACGAGCGAGAGAGCATACAGAAGTTGGAGGCCACCAAACGCACCGCTACTTCAAAGACCGAGAAAGGCGATCGATACGTAACAAGTAGTCGGAAGCTCGGATTGGATGAAGCTGCGAACAAATCCTCTCGCCGAAACTTCCACCAGGAAGGAAACCTCAAGCATGGACGGCACTTTGGTAAAAGCTTTTCAAGAAATGTTTCCATCCAACCAGAGCCGAAAGAGGTTCGCTTCAAAGTAGAATTCGAGTAGTTAGTCATGGATAGAGAATGCTTATAGAGGAATTATCATTCAGAACACGCACATCGGATAAAATGAACGTAGTTAAAGAGCAATATTTGTCATTAAAGAGGCTTCTTTGGTAGAGCTAGCTGCTATTGTGATTCTCCAAGCATATTCCAGAGCACAGCACTGTCTGATCACATATAACTTGGGGTGTCAGCTATATCGATAATTCTCTTCAGTCCCAAGGTGCGCCGTTGGCCACTGGTTGATCGTTTTCTTCATCAAAGATGTCAAAGCCCAAATGTCGGCTCGGGTCAAGAAATCGGACAGGGCCGCGCTCAGAAGATAGCTGGTCTACAGTGTAGAAGTCTTCATCCGAGAGCCTTGTAAGCTGAATATTTTGCTGCAGGTGGCTTTCTTGCACAGATTTGGGTATGACAGGAATTCCTTTTTGCACTGCCCAAGATAAACAGACCTAGATAGTTTTTTGCTTGTTAGTTGACCGATATTACAAAGTTGGGGGACTGATATGCACTTACCTGAGCCGGAGATATTTGGTATCTGGCTGCAATATCGATTATCTAGAATTCACGTCAATATTTTCCCGTTGAGACGTTTACTGTCTCTGGTCGCGTACCTTGGAATCTTCTGTAGGAGATGGTGCATTGGACCCACGGACTACTTCAACCGGGCGTCCGCCCAGAGGCTGATGGGCCATAAGAAGAATGCTATGCCGGGAAGAAAACTCAAAAAGCTCTTGTTGGGGCAGATACCTATAGCGGCCCGTAATCAGCTTCAAATACCGGCTTGACTTTCTGTGGGACAATGCCCTACGGATGAAGTTCGACCTGATTGACTGCTGACATGATTCTAGCAATACCAACTATTCTTTTGATCTTGAGAATGTTAAAATTGGAAAGACCTACGTTGATAGCGGTTAGTGAGATCAATAATAAACCAGGAAGATCAATACCTACCAATCGAGCGTGCTAGACCCAAGTCAACTAATTTTTCCATTGCTTGCCAAGTTTCCGGGTATCTCCTGGAGAGGTCGTAGTCAATGACAGGCTGGCTTGTGTAAGCCTATCGTTGCGCGTAGTCCATAAGCATATGTCATGATATCTCACCTTTCCGTTGCCGCTTGGGTGTCTGATCGTTCCGTTATTTTCGCCAGCCTTGTAAGCATGAGGGACTTAGTAACATTAGCACTCCCCGTCCATTGTTATGATATTCGGCAAGGAATTCGATTGCGACGTACAGTGCATCAAGTATAGATCGACTATCTCAACCGTTAGCTAAAGTATGACTTGGCTGTATTACGAAATTGAGAAGAAAACATTACCATATTCCATTTGCAAATCTTTCAGAGACTGCTCCAATGCTTTCTGAACGTCGGCAGGTTCATGCCAGGTTTGCGCGCTATCAGATACGTTAAGCAAAGAACGACCATATCAGCCCGAAGTGATTTGTAACTTACAGCTTAGTAGTCAAAAAGATTTCATGTCTAGGAATACCACTCTCCTTGATCGCTTGTCCGATTTCCTTTTCGTTTCCGTATGCGCGGGCACCGTCGATGTGCCGGTATCCCAGCTGTAACGCTTTCTTAACGGCTTCTTTCACCAATGCGTTTCCTTCGTCGCCCCGGAAGGTGCCTAGTCCTACTACAGGAACATTGCGGCCACTGCTGAGAGGAAAGATGATTGGAAGATCCATGGTGAAAACACTGATGTGCTTGGCGGGTTACCTTGCAGGATCAAGATCAAGATCAAGATCAAGATCAAGAACTTGCATCTCTCCTCATTGATGCTTGGGGTCCGAGCACGCCAAGTTCCATTGCAATAACGGGGTTTAATAGTGTTTATATTGCAGGTCCAACAGAAGTATCCAACCAACCATGCTGTGTTTCGACCTAAATAAATGGGGCCTGTTCGACCTCCTCAACATTGTATGCGGCAATTGAAGACTCTTGCTTCTACTCACAACCTCGGACGTCCAGCATTCGATTTATACGCCTTCTCAACTAACTGACTTATTGGCTGTATCGTTTGAAGGCATTTGAGTATACGTTAAACAGCATTTGAACCATTTGAGTTCACTTTCTTCAACATTCTGCTGCTCAACATCTTCGCCCAAAGATGAATAGCACACTTGGCGACAACGCCGCTGCTGGAGACCACTGGAATGTGGATCCCAATGTTCTTGCTGGTTAGTCCTGAAATTCAACCTGTTGGTGGTAACCAATGTTCTGATTGACCTGTTTGATGCTATATCAGTCCCACAAGATGTTACTGAGGTGCTTGAAGTAGCATTGCGCCATGAATCAGCTTGGGCGAAAGCCTTTCGTCTTACAGTGCTTCAGAATAATCAAGGCGAGGAGTGCTATTTCATGAAGGCCTGTAACTTGATTGAAGAACTTTATAACTGATCAAATTACTAACCGAATTCAGGTCTCTGTTGGTCATCATGGCAAGCTGGCTCTAATGGGCGAGTTCGAGTCTACATCAGCTATCCACGCTGTTGTCCCCGGCTTTTGTCCAAAGCCAATTGGCTGGGGAACATTTAGGAATGACCCAAAATCACATTTCTACATTTGCAAGTTTTACGACTTTGGTGAAGGCGTACCTGAGCCCGTTTCTTTCTGTGAGAGTCTCGCTCGATTGCATTCCAACCATTCTTCACCCGAAGGCAAGTTCGGATTTCATTGCACAACATACAATGGCGACCTCCCCCAGGATAATTCCTGGTGCGATAGCTGGGAAGAGTTTTTCACAAATGGCCTGCGCCACATTTTAAACGTCCGAGAAGAAAGGGCCGGTCCTTGCACTGAACTCGACGCACTTCTGCCTCAGCTTTTTGACAAAGTTATCCCCAGGCTCTTGCGGCCACTTGAAAGCGGGGGACGAAGCATTAAGCCTTCGTTGGTGCACGGAGATTTATGGTGTGGAAACACAGGAATAGTCCACGATCCTACGACGAGGGGCATCGTCTATGACCCTTCCAGTTTCTGGGCGCATAACGAGTGTACGTCCTGCGATTCACGAACAGAAGTGTAAAACATTGTTCTATGTGGCAGTTAACGAGAATCGGGAACAGACGAGTTAGGAAACTGGCTTCCTACACGAAACGAATTCACACTTGAGCATTTTCAAGCATATCGTTCTCATATGCCCGAAGCTGAGCCAAAAGACGACTATGACGACCGCATCGCTCTCTATTCATTGTAAGGCACAATCCAATTAATGCTCGGAGAAATTCTCGTTTATACATTCGATATAGGAGATTTAACTTACACGCAGCGGCACTGTTTCCAGAGAAGGAAGAATTTGTACAGATGTAAGCTTATCACCAGAACATTTGTTTACTCGATACAGAGCTGAGCTAAAGAGAAACTTTGGCTTAGGGTGATGGATGAAATCAAGAGACTCTCCGAGAAGTATCCTAAGGGTTATACAGAGTAGATTACAAGGCTCAACACAGTGGAGTTGTATATTGGAAGACGATAGTACATGGTGTATCACGCAGCAATCAGAGAAATGTAAACTTTCAAATAATTCATGCCGCACATAATACTCCTATTACGGGTATAATTGCCACCCTTACACAAAAACAGCATAAACTGGAAGTCAGTTGATGCTTCTTATTACGAACAAGATTACTTAGTTGACTATGTCTAGTTCGTATCGCTACGGGCCGAGCCGCAATCAATAGTACCGACAGGTACTTAGATAAATGGGCTATGGACTATAGGCTAAAAATGTGTATGTACATTTGGCTTCAATCATCTCATGTTCTCCTGGTTCCCGGGGGACTTGTATGAACTTGCACAATTTCCCTAAGATTTGCTAGACTTCCGCAGCAGTAATTTCTCACAATATACCTAGGTAGGCCATGTCTAAAAGTCATTCCCATTTTGAGGTACCCATATGGTGCATCACCGGCAGAAAACGTAGTGGGTCAGAAAACGTAGCAGGTCTTGACCAATTCGGCTGGATATGACTAGGTTGATGCGATTTTTTGAAAATTACCTGGCCAAACTAGCTGATGTCTAGATAGCCATGCGCAGAAGGATTTCACTTCCAGGCCTTCCGTTAACAATTTCTAGAGACCCCCGCAGCATCCAAGGCCGCGCTGGCCCACATCTTCACTTGGATTAGCATTTGTGCTGCGTGAGTTACCGCATGTAAGCGCCTAGTCGCGTTTCTTATTGGATGTTAATATGTGCGCTGGTGTTTGCGCTGGTGTTACCGCTGGTGAGGCGAAAACCACGGCCGAAGGCCTCCTCTCTCGAACTACCACATCACAAAGCAGCCTTCGACGAAGCAACGGCAAGAGGTTGTATGGCGAAACTGGCCTATTAATCGTGGCCGCCAAAAGAACACAACCATGTCATCCCTTCCAGCGAGCATCAAAAGCCTACAAGCCAAAGTGGCCCGCGACAAGACGGATATGTCCGAAGCAGAAGGCCAGGAGGCCGACTCGCTTGGGTTTAACACGCTCTATGACCCGGCGCCTAATAGAGCTGTGGCTGATATCATATTTATCCACGGCCTTGGAGGACATGGCAGGAAGACATGGTCCAGCTCAAGCATACCAAGGTCCTTCTGGCCACAAGACTGGTTGCCGATTGAACCTGGATTTGAGAATGTGCGCATTCATTCTTTCGGCTACAAAGCTGATTGGGGGAAAAAGTGGCAGCAGCAAAGCATCCTGAACATTCACGATTTTGCCGAATCTCTAATTGGAGGGCTGAAAAACCACCCAGGCATACGTCGAGATAGTACAGAAGTCATCCTCGTTGGACATAGTATGGGTGGATGTGTTGCTAAGGAAGCATATATTGTCGCACGACAACACCCATCATATAAAGACTTGGCTGGTCGGATATATGGAATGTTCTTCCTTGGAACTCCACACCACGGGTCAGATTTGGCAGGCATCCTGGAAACTATGTCGACAGCCATTTGGGGTAAAAAGCCCTTTGTGACAGATTTGAAGTCCGGATCTTCCGCGCTTGCTTTAATCAGGGATCGATTCCGCCATGTTGCGGCAGATCTAGCGCTGTGGACATTTTACGAGACGCTGCCCACAGCTTTGGGGCCCGTAAACAAAATTGTGGTGGAGAAATATTCAGCAATCTTAGGCTTTGACAATGAACGAATCGAAGCAATGAACGCCGACCATCGCCATGTCTGCAAATTTACCAGCCGCGAAGACTCTAACTATAAAATGCTACGAAATGCCCTCCACACTGCCATTGACGAGATCAAAGAGAAGAGTTTGAACACGACTTTTCTGCGCCTTGGCACAAAGAATGAGAGAGACGTTGGGACTGATTTACGCTTGAAATCTTTTCTTAGGATATCAGATGTACTGGAGGAGGATCTTATGATACAGTCAGAGCTCAAAATGCCCGAGTCTTGCGAATGGCTCATAAACAAGCCGCAATTCATATCCTGGAAGGAGGGCGATGCTCCCACCATTTTGTGGTTGACAGGGAAGCCAGCGACCGGAAAATCTATTCTTTCAGGTCACGTTGTCGATCATTTGAGCAACCTGCCTGCCTACTGCAGCTATTTCTTCTTCAAGCATTCAACTTCTGATAAATCGGCGCTAAGCGACTGTTTCAGATCTCTTGCCTTCCAGATGGCTATTCAAGATAGCCTAGTGAAGGAGAAACTGATGGAGCTGGAACACGAGGGACTAGCCTGGGATACGGCTAGCGACTCAGTGATTTGGGCAAAGCTTTTTGTTGACGGGATCTTCAATTTATCATTCACAAGGCGGCATTTTTGGGTTATCGATGCCCTCGATGAATGCGAAAACTTCAATTCACTCTTTACGAAAAAGCTGTTGGCTAAACTACCACTTGAAGGCAAACTTCAAGTCTTCATTACAAGTCGCAATCTAGAAGCAATTGAACGTGGACGAGTCTCTCTGGGGGCCCATGTGAGCACCTATTTTATGTCAGATTCTGACACGCTGGACGATATTCGGTCATTCCTGACCACCAAGCTAGACGAAATCGACCGTTTCGAGACCGAAGATGATTTGAAGGCCATGTGCAACAGAATACTCAAAAAATCATCAGGCTCTTTTCTTTGGGCTCGTCTTGTCTTACAAGAGTTTGAAAGCGCCTGGACACAAGAGGCCATGGAAAATATACTAAGGGATGTTCCAGAGGAGCTATGCGACCTTTACGGTAGAATGATCCAGTCAATACAGAAAGACAAGAGCAAGACAGTTCTCGCCAAGACCATATTGACATGGATTATTTTAGCACGACGCCCATTGTCATTAGAGGAACTGCGCTGCGTTGTAAAGCTCGATCTCAATCAGACACTCCAAAACGTGAAAAGGGCAATTCCTGAGATCTGCGGGCAGCTGGTTTACATTGACTCATATGACAAGGCACATATCATACATGAAACAGCCCGCGAATTTCTCTTCGATCAGAATATATGCCTCGACCTGGCAATATATAAGAATCTTGGCCATACTAGCATTGCATCTACTCTAATAAGGTTTCTGTCTGGAGATTGCCTCAAGCCAAAACCGATGAGACTTCAACGCCCTTCAAAGCAAAGGATCTCTGCCAAGTCACGCACGCCGCCATCTGCTGACACATCTCTGCTCAATTACGCATCAATGTTCTTCTCCGACCACTTATATCGCTGTACATCAAAAGAAGACAGTCTAATGGACATTATATGCAACTTCCTTGATAGCAATATTCTCTCATGGATCGAGTATCTCGCTAAAGGTGGTGACTTGAGGCCTATCAAGCGGGCTGCAGTGAACCTGCGAGAGTATTTAGCCCGCCGAGCCAAGTACGTCCCGCTCACAGATTTGTCAATAAGTATTGTTGCGGGATGGGTGACAGACTTGATTCGTGTAGCTGCCAAATTCCCATCTCAGTTACTCACATATCCCCGATCGATCCACCGCCTGATACCTCCCATATGTCCTACAGATTCTATGATATCGAAAAGATTCTCAAAGGACCTACGAGCCACAGCACTAATTGTTGAAGGTCTTTCAGCAGAAACTTGGGATGACTGCCTCAGTCGTATTGACTTCCAAAAGGGTTATACAACTGCTGTCAGCCATGGCAACAGTATTTTTGCGGTTGGGTTATCTACGGGACAGATTTTTCTTTACGATGCCGAGACTACTCAGCCGCGGCGGACCCTCACTCATCCCGAAAGGGTCAAAATTCTCCGGTTTAGCCAACAGGATAATTATCTCGCCTCCTGTGGTGTAAAACAGATGACTATATGGAAGCAAAAGCTGGCACGCAGCTGTACAGATTTTCTCTGCCTTCGTCACCTGTTAGTATCACTTTTTGGGGGTCTGAGGAAATTCTCTGCGCATTCCAGTATGGCAGTCTAACAAGATGGTAATATTTCAATCATCATGAGAATATATTTTTATTTGTACAATAAATACTAATAGTTCCCAGGACCCTAACGAGAAATCAAGACGATTCAACTCTTCATGAGGTTCCTGAGCCTGTTTCACATACGCACTCCGTGATTAACCGGGGGGGCGGTGCTTAGCGCGGCTTTCTTGGTTACCACTGACACTGTTTTGCTTGCCGTTGGTTTTCGCATGCATCCAGTAACTATATGGGGTAATGAAGAGCAACAGGTATTGGGCGAGTGTGTCGTTGTCGCTAACAATGGCATCGACGGCATGGCGTTCAATCCAAACCCAGATATCAATGCATTGGTTGTATCATACAACGATGGTAGGCTGTGCATTTTTGACTACTTTACCATGAAGTTAATGTTCTTGATGAATGAAGCATACGCACAAACCCTTGCTTGCTCTTCTGATGGACATAGCCTGGTCACTGGTAGTTGCCGTGGCATGATCGAAATTTTTAGCTTTGACCAAGACTACGACGGCAACATCATTTTAGTGTCTATTTATCGTATTGACGGCCTATATGATCCCACTGAAAGTCTGGCATTCAGTTTGGACGGACTGCGGTTCCTTGATATTCACGGCCAACGGTGTCGTGTATGGGAGCCAGCAGCGTTAGTCAGGAAAAATGACGAGCTACAAAGTACCAGCGACGCCGCAAATCTCCCAATACCATTGGCGAGAACAGCAGATAGCTCCGAAGATCCCGAAATAACAAGTCCTTTGGAGATATCGGCTAATGGACGGTACGCTATTGCAGGAACTCAGCGTGGAGAAGTGCGTCTCTTTTCCATTGCCGACGGAACGGAAATCGGCACGCTTTATCGACATCGAAAATGCGTATTTATTACCAAGGTTGCCCTCGGTGAGAGTAGGAATTTAATCATCTCAGCTGATGATTCCTGCACGATATTAGCCTGCGAGCCAGCCATATCATTACGAGATACTACAAGACAGATACGAGGACAAAAGATACCAGAAGGCCGTATCATCCTTAATCGTCGTTTTGACGGCGTCGTTGTGCGATTGCTGCTGAATACTGCAGCTGATCGTCTTCTCGTCACAGGCCACAAGATTACTGAGCTTTGGGCATTACCATCAGGGGAATCTTTGCCTCTAAAGCTGTCAGGTATTAAAGGCGATGTGGCGCATTCTCGTCGTTCTGAAAGCGGCGGACTTACTACCTCATCGGCGTGTGTGGCGTTTCAGCATCCCACAAATGAAGATTGGTTTGTTCTCATCGCTGGTGATACTGCGCGCATTTTCAACTGGGCCGACTACCAAGAATTGACTTCGGTTGACGGCATTCTCCTTCAACGGCCCATGTCGCCCTTGGAGCCTGCATCGCCCAGAGAACTTAAAGTCTCCTCGGAGTATGATTTTATTTCACAACAGTCCGAGAAGGTGTTTGATAGATCATCGTATCATGTTGGCTGTGGAACAATAATTGAAACTTTACCATCTACAGAATTTGCGCCTCCAAAGCTATACGAGTGGCCGGCAGCTCTGTTTAACCCACATTCATCGAAGATTTCAGCTTCGTCCGCTATTGAACCTGTTCTCAATGATGGAAGCCATGTTATACGATCAATTCTTGGATTCATAAGCCCATCAACTCTGGTGTTTCTTGATACCAACCTCTGGGTGTGTAGCATCGAACTCCAGTCGGTGGGTAAGGGAGATGAAAAACTCGGTGGCAGTCGGTTGCCATCGTCTACAATCAGCGCCCGTCGCCATTTTTTTGCATTGAGTGAATGGTGTAACGCAAGCGGAATAATAAATTGCTCCTTAGCAGCGGTTCCGGGAATGGCTTTACAGAGCATGGATCATGGCGTTGCATTTGTCAACGGTCACAGGCTTGTGGTTATGAAGGGCGGGTTCCAATTTTCAGAAATCGCCTCGGAATAAGTGTTCAAAACGTTTCTTATGTTGAAGATAATATTCAATAGATTGCTTGTAAAACTCTCTCGATCAAAGCTAGCAAATCTTTTCTATTAGATTTAATCTCAGTCTCATCATCATAATTACGTTGATTTATATCTCAACCCCAGTATTTGACAAATATTCGCGACACCTATGCAGAGGCTGTATCACCTTACGCAGCATCTCTTGTCTCCACCGTTCTGGTGATGCGATTCGATTTCCCCCAAGGCACCAAGAGACTGCTTCGGCATAGTCCCCGCCGGCTTCTTCATTTACATGGCGCTGCCATCCTCGGGCTGCCAATATATCGAATCCTTTCCTCTCTTGATCATTTACTCCTGCCGGTAGACATTTTCTCCAGGGCTGGTCCTCCATGACTTGACCAAAGCAAAGCTCTAAAAGCATAATCCCGAGATGGTCAAGGGCGTCGTTGAAGCTGAAAATTTCCTCTGGTGAAGAAATAGTGTCATGTGTACTTGAAGGTCTGAAGCTGTGGCTTATATATGGCTGATCTAATCGGAGGATCCTTGCGTTTTCATTATGACTGCTAAGGAAAACGATATCAGATCTTTTTGGGAATACTGACAACCACGGGAAATTTAACAGTTGAAGAAATGTTGATGCTAGAATCAATGATAGATTGTATCGTTGCGAACGAGTTAATGGTGGAGAAACACCGCCGCGAAGCATCTGGTCCAGGGTCACCGATCGAACTGCCTGGCTGTAATGCCGAGATATGTTGTAAACATGATAACGGCACTCTTCTCGTAAGAGATAACCATAGTATGACACTTCAGAAATCTCCAAAGAAGCACATAGATTCACTATCTGGTCGTCTGTTTGGAGACTAAGGCTTGTTTCAACGCGCCCAAGTCTTACAGATAACTGAGCCCTGGAAGAATATTAATATATATTCAAATCAGTTGGTCCATATTTGAAATCGTATCAACTAACCTTGGATTCTTGGTAGATTCTCCTTTGTTGTTTCTTGGTCGGAGTCTGGATATAAGCCGATGGGTCCATCTGTGGCTTGGTTGGTGGAGGGGAATAGGAACACTATCCAAAGTACTGGTGCTCTGTTTCAACGCTATATCCTCTGCTTCTAAAATTCTTATTTTGCGAATTTCGTATTCAGACGTAGTAAATCCCGAAAGCGTGATTTCGAATTCGGCCTTTGGCGTTGTCCGATGTTGAAGAAGCAATTTCGCGCCATGCTGCTGGCATTGACAGGTCCACGCAGAAGCAAGAGCTTGGAAGACGCTTTTGGCCTGCCTCCAAATATTACACACTCCCAAGTCAATGCTGTCTAATTGACCTTTTGACTTTCTATCGCGTTGCATGCGTATATCTTCATCGCTAGCTTTTAAAAGCTTCTCGAGCTTATCATTATACTGCTGTAATTCTCCGAAAAGTCGTTTGCGGGCAGTCTCATTACTGCTAAGCTTGAACTTATGTAATTGACGAGTTAAAAAGTCTGCCATTTTTTCTTCGCTATTTGATGCTTGCTATTGGCGAGGTCAACCAACTGAGTTCACGTGTTCATTGACTCGATTTTTCTTACCGACTGATTGAGCATCATCTTTTGAGCCCAGCTGGAGTCGACAGCGAGCTCTCTGTTTATTTCGTCCATAGTCTGATTCATACCATTTATAAATTTCATGTAAAGGTCATATGAATCTCCGAGACGTTCTTCAAAAAGCCGTGTGACTCGTTCTTCCCTCCAGCGATCTCCTCCTGGCGCCAGCAAAAGCTCCTCAATTGTGTCGTCATCCAGTACGAGAGGCAGTAGAAGTTGTCGCAAATTCTTTGTAAATAAGAGTCTGTGGAACTCCAAATCATCGCGCCATCTTTTGTATGCTAATTTAATTTGGAGAAACAACCCAACCAGTTTTGCAGCATCGCGACATATGTCAAGCGTGTTGATGGCAATCGGAAACGCATTAAGAACAATCCCCGCACTCTCAAGGCCTGATGCTGCCATTGTGAAGCACGGTGTTTTGATGAAATAAAGCTATGAGTAAAGATAAAAAAGATAAAACTGTGCCTCTTCCCATAGATATGATTACACACCTCCATGCATGATTGCGTGGACCAATCGTATCTGCCTCTGCATTTATCTCGCAAGCGGGGTATACATGTACATGCGTGCCCGACAGGTAGGCCAATTATTGCTCTATATTACCACTGCCCGATTTCTCACTTGACATGAATGTTGCCCATTATGAGTAAAAGTTCTTCGCTGCAATAATTCTTGGACCAACATGGACACAATGGAAAGAGTAACTATTTCAGCCCAGAGTCGTAACGTTCGACAGCACATTCTCAATTTGATAGACCTCTCTAAAGAAAATCATTCTTCTTTGACTTTTGATTTGCCATCAGCAGCAGTTGTAGACTGCCTAGAGAGATTCTCTTTATGGGCGGGGAATATGGGTGCCATGCGCAACCCTCTGGCGTCGCTGTCGCTTGATCGGCGACTTCTTCAAGCGACAGATATTCGGCAGCAGATACATCGACAACTCGATGAGATGGAAGAAGCTATTGGTGATTGTTAGTCTCTAGTACCAATTCTGTTCTCATTTGTCTCACCCATCAGGTAGTGACGAAGATGATTCGCAACCCGAGTGTGAATCGCGGCACCGCAATCGACCAAATTAGCAGCTCTTCAATAGTCGGGATAAGCGCCTTGGACAAGCCTAGCGAAGACATTCTTGACGAGACTAAAATAACGTTACAGATAATCCACGAATGCATAAACTCTCTATTTCGCCTGGGTATCCTGATTAGAAAGCTGTCGCCACGCGATCGATTCAAGCAAGCGCTTCAAAGTTCTGATCTAGCATTCCCGGATTCCTTCGATATCGATTATGTGAGGAACAAGTACTCCAAACTAGCCAACAGTCCACTATCTATAAGATTTGGCAGCGGTATCGCCAAAAGGAGAAACTTCATCAGGTACTGCAGAGATCACCGATCTCGACTGGGAATGGATGAGACGAATATCCACGACGTCGCGGATACTGAGCTGCTATCGAGTAAAGCTACGACACTCGCCCCTCCTCCCAATTTTGACTTGACCTCACAGGAAGAAGAAGGCGATAATTTCTCTCTTGCTAGCGCTTCAACAATGGCAACTTCCTTATCAAATCTAACGTTACCAAGTTTGGTCGATTTGGCTCCGACTAGCCAGCCCTTTGAGTGTCCAATCTGCTTCACTATTCAGTCATTTGAAAACGAAAAGTCATGGAAGTATGCTTCTATTTCATCCTATTCTATCTCGTGTACGTCGGTTGACGATTCCCAACACAGGCTCCACGCGTTTCGTGACTTGAAAGCATATGTGTGCACGCTTGGCGGGGCTGAATGTGATGCAGAACTTTTCGAAGATCGTGACTCATGGTTCGAGCATGAGCTACGAAAACACAGATCGCAATATTTTTGCATCTTGTGCAGATCAGCAGGCTTTTCTTATCTAGACTTGCAAGCCCATATCCTGAAAACTCATGGACATTTCTCGGATGCGCAACTCACAATGCTTCAAGAAGAAGGAAGAGAAAATCCTACACAATTTGAAGCTCAAGATTGCCCATTTTGTGATGAATGGGCAGAACAATTGCTACAGAAGTCGAAGTCAGGAATTCGACCACTTGATTCAATGCAACGATTACTTGTTAACCATTACCGGTTCAAAAGACACGTTGCCTCACATCAAGAGCAGCTGGCAATGTTTGCCGTACCACGAGCCAATGAAGATGAAGGTTCACCAGATTCCGTTTCTATTATTACTTCAGATGCAACGCATTCAGCTGTGGCAGTGGATGAGGATGAAAGGCAAGAAAACGACGTCGAAAGAGATAATGTCTTGAAGCAGAATATTAAAGAGACCCCACCTGACGCATCAGGCAGTCCCAACACCACCGACAAAGATTACATATTGAGTAAACAAGAAAGAAATTCTATTACGGAAGTCGAACATAGCAAGGAGACGCAAGCAATTGATCCTTCGAGTAATTCTTCAGAAGCGCAAGTGAGAACCCCAGGCTCGGACGCGTCGATACCAAACAGTCAAGACACTCCACTTGCCAAATATGAAAAAGATAATGCATTGCAGCACAAAGACAGGATACAGACCGTTGATACTTGGACATGTGTATGTATCATCACCAGCCTCTCAAACCATTGAAGACACTAACATCATAGAGTGCCGGTGTGGCATGGGTGGTATGATATACCAAACTTACGTGCAATGTCTCGAGTCAAATTGTGAGCACCAGTGTTGTGCTAACTGTAGATATTTGTCCGATGCAGTAAGGTAGACCCTAGAAAATAAAAATACGCGTTTTCTTATTTCCTGTATTAAATCGCCCTGCTGCCACTATTGAAAGGACCATCTTTAACACTGTAACTGGGGGTTCCCCACGATTATCTTCCTAGACACTCAACTAGAGCGAATTTTGGACACGCTTGGAAAAAAGAAAGAACACACACAAGGACGGAAAAGGTCAGGAGTTTCTTGGTTGTAGTTGATATTAGGGGACATATTGGCCTGTAAGTCTTCAAAATTACACGTTTGTTTTCCCTATCGGGCTCAGTATCATCTATCCGCGGTGTATTTTCTTTCGCGTTATTCACTACTTGCGGCCCCAGCGTCCCAGTTCTGCGTAGGTCCCATATGTATGCCTTCGCCTTTAACTTTCCATATTTACATGTAGTAAATCGCCGAATTTGCAAGCAGCTGCCGTTACACCCATTTCAACACGATGAAGTCATTGAAGCTAGGGTAGAGTTACGTTAGAGAACTAATCAAGTATTGAAAATGCATGACAACTTACTTTTTTGCCAGAGGGATATTTGCGACGAATCCATATGCTCGTATGGACATACACTAGACAAATCAAGGCGAAAACGAAAATCCGCGGACCAAGCGAAAGATGAGCATCGTCTCGGAGAAATTTATATGTAAACGCCGTTGTGAGAGATTTCAGGATGTCCACGATAAATTCTGGGCTTGCGATCATATCGAGTGCTTTGAGGAGGCGAGCTCGGCCCTCCATAGCCAGATCAGTGTACCAAGGCATGATGGTCTGTATGTTGTTCGATGGAGAGCTGTGAATGTAGAACGAAGCTTGATCTTGGTGCGAGAGAGAAGAAAGAGAATTGCCAAATGGTATCGTTAAGAAGAAGAAGAGTTCGAGAGAAGGGAAGAGAGTAGTGTGCTTTTAAAAGATTAATCTGGCCAATGACCCGATACTTTCCATATCTTTAGTGTTTGTAGTAAACTCTATGAAATCTATAAAATCATGAGGCGTCCGCCACAAGATATTCGTCCTCAGATGGTGTTGTGTGGAGCTCTCAACGGCCGTTTGCCGTATCCAGGAGCTGAGCCTATTCATTTTCCATATTGCTTCTTGACAGCAACTGCTGCTTTAGTCATCTTAATGCACAACTTCAAATATGTCATTAGAAACACATCCAAGGGACATTTTAGACCTTTTAAACAAATGAAGCCCATCTTGCCAAAGTTTGTCGAAGCGATCCACAACCAATACTTACCTACGTAAGACCCCATCTAGAGACAAATATTTTGTGGTGGGCGCTGCGTGGCCTATACTTCTCATACTTTTCATACATGTAGGTACATATAGACATATTCAATATCGCCTACACCGAAATAGATAGGTAGTCATGCTACTGCTGCTACTGCTCCGTGGGCGTCATTCGAATTAACTTCAACACTATAGAGTGTGCGTTTGAGCAGGCTGCGAAGAAAGTTTTGCTAATAGCAGCACTTGAGAGGCCCTTTTCCTATGCGACTATGCCCATAGGCCTTTGACGAGAAATTGCCCAACAGCTTCTTATCTAGTAGAAACTCGGCTTGAACATACCAGGTGGCCAATCGGAAGATATACGTTGTGAAAGTACATATGTGTTAGCGGCGTTAAGCTCGCATCATCAGCCAAGTTGAGCTTGTTGTTCTGCGGCTTGTTGCTTTATGTAATCTAGGACGATGAAAGTAAATATTTCATACTGATAGTAGTACCTACTGCGAGAGGCCTAACCGAGGTAGTTCGGCATAGTCTAATGATAAACGAAATAGAAATTTGGTGTGTAGAAATAGAGTGATTTTGCAGTAGATGCCAGTGACGACAATTTGCCAAATTCAGATTCAGAACCACTCCATCCTGCAAAATAGCGGCAAGCCAAGATCGCCATCCAAACCACTCTGGTGCTAGTGTCGTGGGTCTAAAGCCAAAACGCAGGGGCTGAGCGGGAGCCGGGCCTTCCCTGTTTAGCGCAATGCAGCCCACCGCCCTGGACTTTGGCGCCTATAAGCCAGCTGGCAGCGCCTGTTCTCAGCGCCAAACTCCAACTTAAAATTCGTCCCTTCTCTTCTCCCTCCAAAAACTGCCAGCTGGCCTGCACTCTATGCCTTATATACTAAAATGTTCATCACATTTACCGCGGGGTGGTACAGTGGTTAATCCCAATATGCGAATCAGCGCCCGAGTGTTTGTAGTACCTGCAGGCTCAAGCATTCCCGCAGCGGAAAGCTGGGGTTCGAACTCGTGCTGCCCCGCCCTTTTTTTTCTATTTTTTCTATTTCTCTTTTAGTTTATTGCTTTCTCATACTGACTGACAGTCGTCTTTTGTCCTCTCCTTATTTCTCCTATCGATCGAGTCGGTCGCTACTGAGAGCTTCTATCATTCTGATTTCGTGTATCGACCATTTTAGCGGGTGGAATCACCCGAGAGACGGATCTGGCGCTATATCCCAGTGCAGCTTGGCGCTAGAAGCCCCGGTAGCTATTAATAGCGCATCGCCAGATTGAAAGTCGAGTAGCTCTAGCCCCTTGCAATCTTTATCACCACCATCCATCTACCGCGCACGACAGCTTCTTTTCAATCGTGACAGGCGTACTTTGTTGGCTCCTCGTGCTTACGTCCTCCCCGTCTTTCTATTTCGATTCGGTCTTGCGTCTTGCTTACTTTCTAGTATACTCCACTGCTCGATCCCTACAAGAAAAGATCCATACAAGAAAAGATAGGCTTCATTTGACGATAGAAGGCACAAGACTGACAGAGCTTTATGAGGTTCTGATTTTGGTGCAAACTCCCAAAAAGCGATACGACATCTACAGCGTATCATAACCACATACCTATCTTCTCAAACCAAGGCTAGAAGAAAGCTAAATCAGCCCAAGGTAGGTCTTTCTAACCCGTAGCCTTGGTGGCCTTTATTAAGAGCAACGGGCAAGGCCGTTTTCAGCGCAAAAAGACCAGCAGATGGAACAGTAAATAAAATCTTCAGTCGAGTCTGACTGAGTAGATGTAGGTACTCTGCGCTAATTTATGCCTTCAAAGCTCCCAAGGTTATCATGCTGTACGCAAGTTGTCCAAGTCTCACAGTGAGCCTACATAGCACTAGAGCGTGGGTAGAGTACAACGTACATTAGCATGAACTGCACTGCAAATTTTAATGCCAGGTGATTGGGAGGGGAGAGATAGACTCGATTATTTCGGTGATCGGCTACCAATCATGGTAGCTTCGTTCTGAATCTCCATTTGACATCGCTATCGCCTTGCACCATGAGATTTGACCTTACTCTCTTGCAAGCTACTCTGTTACCTACTTTCACCGCCAGTACTGTTAGTGGCGGCCCTCGGCAAGTGGCCACGATAGAGGGCACGTCTCAATCCAATGAGCGCAATCTGTTCAAGAGCAAGGGCGGCGGCGGCGGAAAAGGTGGAAACAATAAAGAAAGCGGGAACGGTGGAAGTCGCAGCAGTAACAGTAGAGGTGGCTTTAGAAGCTCTGGCAGTTCGTGTGCTTCCCGTAGGATGGGCACTGTCGACGCCCTTACTATACAGCTTCTTTTGAATGAAGGGGCCAGAGTCATTGAGGTTACAAAACATGGATGGCTGCCACGAGACGTAGTAGCTTAGCATGCCAGTTCGGATATGTCTTTGGTGAAAACTACGGAGTATCCCATGCTTTCGGTTGACTCATTAGCATTAGATGGATGTGATTTAGAGACATGTATACGCGTGAATAGGGCGGCTCGTCAGGTAACTTGGAGCTCTCTTAGGGTAGATTAAATGTGGCCATCGGCAGGATACGAGAGTTGCGAATGTGTAAGTTGAACAAAAGCCAATGGCGCATAAAATAAATAAGTTACTGACCGCATTCACCGGACATGTACGATATGAGGCATACTTGCCAGACTTACAGGGATATGGATTACAGCTTCAAGTGCTTCCAGCATATTAAGCTTCTCCAACCTCACAAGAACCATATATTTAGCATTTTCGACTCGATGTCCGACAAGGTTGGTGAAAGTAATTAACCCAGGGTGTATGTGTCAGAGTGAGCATGGAGAATTGATGGACCACAGTCCCTCTTAGAGAATCCTTATTGGTAATGAATTGGACGACATATAGCACCAGTGACTCGTTGGCGGAATTTAATCGGAAGGTGAAATGCTACTTTCGGGTATATCGTCTGTTTCTTCGTTGATAGCTGGCTTGATTTTTTCTAATTTTATGTAAATATGTACCTGTGTATCTATGGGCATGGCTCAACACAACAGCAATGAAACGATGGTATACCACGATATTGATTTATATCATGTCAGCAACCTCGGTAACTGAACTATTTGCCGACGTCGCAAGCCCCTTGTGCTCTATCACAATGGCATCTTTCGTCTCAGAATTTGCTACAATAGCAAAACGATCGCCTATCAATTTCGCATACCATATCAAAACATCTCCAATGTCACTTCTTTGCCCAAAAGCAATATTACTCAAATTCTTTCCTCCCTCTGACGCCGCAATGATCAACTGGCGTACATCTGAGACATCAAAATCGGGAAGGCCTTTCCATCCTCTAGTCCTAATAACCTCGATCAAAAGCAGCAAGATGACGGCAATATTGGCCGCGAATACCGCAATGTTGTATTTGATCCCGCCAAATGCTATAGCAGTTACTCGCACAGTAGCGTTTATGCGTTGTGTCAGGTTGCCGACCATGAGCTGCGCCGATGCATACGCGCCCAACATGTCATCCGTCATCGCAGTAATGGAGTTTTCAACGGCGACGAGGACAATATCGGTGTCTGACCAATGGCTGGCTTTACTCGAGAAGTGGACATGGGTTCGGAAATCGGTAATAGAAGCATTAAACGCGCTTCCAACTGTTGAGATGTAGAGATTCGTCTCGTCGTTGGCAATGAGTTCGAATTGGCGCATCACGGTGCTTTTTAGGCGCCTGCTTGGATTGATGTCTTGGATTTTGGTACCAATTGTAGCGTTGACAGTGATGTTCTGGCCCTGGAGATCCACCGTGATGTTGAACAGCGTTGGGATAAAGTCAATCTCACACTGGATTGTGTTCAAGAAATCGTAGTTTGACCCCGTCGCGAACGCCAGATATCTTCGAAGCGGGTATACGTTCGCTGATTCGTTGGCGAAATGAGCGACGCCGATGGAAACTATACGATCCATATTGTGGCCGATGTAGTCCGAGTATTCGGGGCCGTTGTCGCTGTCGGGCAAAGGCCCGCTCGCAGCATAGACCAAGTCATCGACCGTTGATGATAAAGAAAACGCGCTTGAGGCATTATAGATGCAGTTTACATCGGCCTTGTATCCTGCCTCTTGAAATGCGTATCCGAGCGCCCGATTGTTACCCAAAATTTCCTCGTCCACCAGCCCTATCGATGAACCAATGCCGTAAGAGCGACCGATGTATGCGAACTTGGACTTGTCCAGCTTTTCGTGAATTCTGGGCGAGCCATCGATGGTGGTCGCAGAGGATGCGCTGGCGAGGAGACTTCCAAGCAACTGATTGCCGACAGAATATGAAAACCGGCCTTTGAGATTCTGCACCGTGGCTCCCTCTTTGCCAACCTCGGAAGGATACTCTTTTATGAGAGCATCATCGTCCCAATTGGGAACAACGATGGTTTGATCGACGTCTTCCCACAGTTGGACGGGCGTCAGCGCAGCGGCCCAGAGCGCCGACAAAATCATCGTCAATGCAACAAAGGCGGACAAGGGTAGCAGAAAGCGGATGGGCAGGCCAAAATTCACTCTCGGCTGCATAGCGTCAATCCAGGCCCTCAGAGAGTCCAGCCTCATCGCGTTGGACGAAAGATGTCTTCGAATCCCATAGTTGATGAGCCTGCACAGCACCAGGATTTGGCAGAGCGACAGTAGATTGGCTATCAGCTGCACGGCAAACTGTACCGTTGGGCGATTTAAGTCGATGAAGCGAAGCAGAGAGCCTGAGAAGACGGTGTTGTTAATCGACCAGTACAGAAGTAGAGTGCTAATGGGCGTGGTCAAGAGAAGAGCCAGAAAGTCGGCATGTCCGAAGGAGAAGAAGTCGAGAAATGCGTTGTCGCGCCTGGTGATGGCCATTTTGGCGTCGAGCATAAGACTCAGCGGTCATCGTGCTCAAAGTCTGGAAGGAGGAGCTAATCAAGACATGCAGCCTGACGCTTATACTTGCTTCAGGGAGAGAGGCCATTTTGATCCAGAAATAGCCACTTCACGAGGCGACGAGGCTCTCCATCGTGAATTTTTCGTAGGCCAACAGCGTTCGAGGCCGCGTAGCTGTAACGCATCGCGACCAACATGCATTTCAACCCCTGCAAGTGTGTTCAGCCGGGACTCGACAGCGGGCGGCTGCGATTTGGTCTTTTGGAAAGCAATATCCAGTGCGGCACTGAGTTGGGCAGAGAATTTGCAGCTTTGTTCAAGTCTAAAAAACTGACAGGATGAAGTGCAAGGATCGAGATGCAAAAGGCTCGAGTAATCACTGCAGGCTCCTAACGGCAGTTCAGCGCCTATTCTACAGGGGGCTGCCCGCTATAACTTGGGTGAGGGCAGGTAAACCTTTAGCTCTCGCTCCCAGCGATTCCATCTCAATTCTCAGCTTGCCTCATTGATTCAATCCAAATCCACTTGCCCAGCTAAAATCACATTCAGACCAACCATGTGCTAAAACCGCGATGCTAAATTAATACTGTGGATGCTGAGTGGGCACCAGATCTGCCTTGCCTAGCGCCATCATCAAGTCTCACGTCTATAAAGCCAGCGCTCGCTCCCAGCTCGTAATCCCTAATCCGTTTTTTTTTTCTTCAAGTCCAGCCAGTTTACGCCCTTTCCTTTATTAATCGCTATAATCCCTTCTGTTGCCAATAGCTGGGACGCCGGCTGCGAGGTGATGGTCGAACGGTAGAGCACAGAGCACAGAGCAGTCCGCAGATGCGGGCGTAATGCGTTTGCCCCGAGTGCGCAACGGGAGGAGCATTGCCGTGCATTTGAGACGTCTGGGGTTCGAACACCCGCCCCGCATTTTTGTTCTTTTCTTTTTGCTTTTTTCCTTCTCATATATAGATGAACGGATAGCGTGCCGTGATATATTTCTCTCTAGATGGGAATCTTGATGCGTGTCTAATGGCTGAGGTCTGCTGAAAAGCGGACCTGGCGCGGTACTCCACTTAAGCATACCCCAGCTGAAGCCTCCGCATGTTCCTATGATTGAAGTTTGAGTAACTTTTACGAGTCCGGAAAGCGAAATCACCTATATTATGGGGAAGAACATCTTCCGGCACTACGAATCTAAGCCGTTTGAAAAAAAAAAACGTCGATTTTGGGTAATATTCCTGGTCGACACCCAAACTCACAATAAGACTGTCGTTTGCAAGCTCATCAGCTGAGAAACTACCTACTAAAGGAACTTTTTTCACCATGCCTACCTACCTCAAGTGAATTTTCAAAACCTTCTTTTATCTGCCTACTAATAATACCAACAACGCAACGGGCAGAGAATATTGACAGACATGCAAAGGTGCTAAGATTATTTGGTTTAATTGCGGCTTCTACAGTACAAAGGAGATTTCGCCGAGTTCGGACCCAGGCCTCCCGTACAAGGTCTATGATGGCGAGTACAAGTAACCCGTCGCAAAAATATCCGGACACATACCTAGATAAGCACCTTACGCTCAAAGGAAATGTCAAAGAGATACAAAACATGACACTCGTACTAGTGTAATCACGGGCTTGTTTAGCTCTGCGCCTGGTCAGCCCAAAGTCTCGTTACGAATGGCGGCCGAAAGCAGTGACGGCGGATCGCAGTTAAATGTGCCATAAAGATTGCTCAATAGCCAATCTAACCCTTCTGCCAGTATACAGGTTTACCTATACGGAATCAGATTCACGGTGCTTTATAGAGGCGAAAGGTTGGTATAGTCTTTGTCCTAGGCCATACCTACCTATGTAGTATATGATATGGGTAGTTTTCGGAAGTCGGGCGCCTAATTAGCAGTCTTTATCCTACTCCAATTTCTTGGTGGAACTGTATATAACCTAATATCATGCTGTCATGTTTACATAACATTCTAACAATAAAAGTTAGAGTGGTGAGACTACAATCTTCTTGGGTCTCATGATTACGTCACCGCTGGAGATGGCTATAAGAAGCAGATGAACGCCATCATTTTTCTATGTAAACTACAGCTCTTCATCTTAAGATATTGAGAGACATACTATATCCAGCTATCAATACTCCTATAACAATATGGCTTGCGACTGTGGATCGACCTGCAACTGCACTGGGCCCAGCTCATGCAACTGTGGCCAGAGCTGCACATGCAAGAACTGTGGGGTGAGTTCAGCTTCATTGAGACCGCTGAACATAGAAATCTAACTTGAGCGACTGCAGCATTAAAATATTGACAAAATTATGATCTCGGGTTGGCCATGGACTCTTGGACTCGTCGCTTAGTCAAAGCACGAACCAACTTTCTGGATACAATATGCTGGCAAAGGGCGATTCATATGTGCGGGGAGACTTGTACTTGGCCATTTATTTGAGTTCTAATACCATTGCACTCACTCCAAAGATTTTTTAAGTTGTTACACGTAGTCATCATGTTTTAGTGTCACTGCCATGAAAGACGATGTTGCTGCTGGTAATCTACTATCTCATCTCATATCCTTCTTGAGACGCATTTGCTGCAACTCTCAAAACTGAACAAGGTGAGTTAGCCTGATTCCCACGTTGAGGTCAGGCTCTAAGCAGCTCATAAAAACAGCTTTCCAAGTATCTGGTATATCACCTGCATCCTTATTCCAATTTACCACAATACTTTTGAGATCGAGGCCTGCTACATCTTCTTGGGGCACTTCCTGCAACTCACAAGCTCGCGGCCAGCGCCTACTCCATTCTGGAAATATACTCCACTTAGGTCTAACCATAGGGAAATTAACACGCATAGGCCCATTGTGACGCGTGTACACAAGCTTTAATGAAGCCTCCGGTTGGGATATCGTCCCAATCTGCTTCCGGTGCCAGCGTGCATAATGGCGTACCGCTTTCTCAATCAATGAGGATTGTATTCCCATGGTCATTCACAACAACGTTTGCTGGGTTAATGTCCATATGATATGTATGCCCCACTTGATGTGTGTGTGCAAGAGCCGAAGACAGTTGAAAGCACCAGAGCGCCTTGTCTCGCAGTCCAATGCGCGTTCCGTTAATTTTTCATCGCGTGAGTTGATCGTCCAGAGTACCACGTCCCATGAAAGGGTATAGCGTCCCACACAAGAGCGACTGGGCATGATCCGCCGAGGTTTGGCGTACGACACATAATGTTCCTCGTCTTCGCAGACGGTAAACAATGGCAAGATCTTTGTAATTAACGTCGATAACGATCTGGTGTAATTCCATACCTGAGTACAGCGGCGGTAGGCGATAGCGTCTGTAAGTAGTTCTGATAGAAGGCAGACTCATATAGTATATGCCAGTCAGCTTGCCCTTCTTTACCGCCATAGAGATCAACGATCGCGTCTGGTGATTGTGCTGCTTGTACGCAACTCAGCCATGCTTGTTGAACCACATCTTTGAGTGCCGTACGTATCGCAGCGCGCTCTTCGAATGTTTCGTCAGCGGATGCAACCGGCAAGTCGTGAAAGCATGCCACGATTCGGCTCTCGAGACTCAGGGGTACCGCATTAATTCGAGAGATGCGGAAGGTCAGGCAAGACCCTTTTTCGTCATAGACGTGAGCGAATGCCTACATTTCTTCCTCATTACCCTATATTTGATTAACCTGAACAAGGGCTGTCATGGTGGGGACGTGATGTAGTATAGGCTTATCAAGGCGAACCGACTGTCTTTCGTCTTGGCCAACGCCGAGTCTACTGAAGGATGTGCAGGGCAATGGGTACGATATGGCTGGATTCGCGAATAGCTGGATTGATAGGATGTAGATAAGTGAATGATGTTTGCTCGAGTATAGTCAGGCGCGCTGCCAGAGTTGGCCGTTGTTGTCAGTGCCGGAAAGCACAGGTTTCAACGCTATGATCCATTCGCCGAGAGACATTGGCCATGGCCACATGAGCGTTGAAAATATAAACCAGAATACATACCTACCTTTCACGCTTCGGCCGCTATGGAGCCCATGTCTGGGCCGTAACCTGCCATAGGCCTGCAGCTCTTTTGGTACCAATTGCCTATTCTCTTCAACACATAAATTTCTCGTTAGGATCTTCTGTAGATATGAATACGAGAAGCAAATTGTAAAAGTAAATCTCAAATCTATGGTTCATGTATTTGGAAGTACAAGACGATGAAATGCCAAGGCAATCTAACTAACAATACTAGGCCGAAGGCGTTCACCGTCCGCTGAGTCAAAGTCACACACTTTCTCATAAAGGAAAATAGTCTTGTTCATTAGATTAAAGTTCAGAAAGTTCTATCCCCTATTGACAGACATGAGGACTTTTGGTGGTTTCTGGCCATACTTGGTCAAGTAACTTGTCATGACAATAGTCAATCCACATAACCGATTTTAACATTTGGCGGCCTTGTTTCCAATCAGAAATGCCCAGCTGTGAAACTATATCATCAACCCACAGCCTCATGTCATTCCCGGGCGGCAACTGCGAAAAAGCAGAAAATTGGACCACTAAAAGCCACAAGATTAACAAAGGAGGCGGTCGGGTTTGGGATTTTCGCAAGTTGAATAGGGACTTTTGCGAAAGATTATCGAGAAATGCTAGTCGCTGTTTCATGCCCCGCCATTGGAAAAATACACCCGATCCAAAGGCCATCATCGCGACGCGAATGGCTTCTGAAACGGGGTCATCTTTAAATTTGAGACTTAACAGTCGATAATAAATCGATATCATGATTTCGCTGAAAAGGTTTGGCGAAAGCTTATTAGGTGTTTGGGATGCAAGATTGCAGATCTGAGAAAACTCTTTCAAGTCGTTCCAAACGTTTGTCAGTCTCTTATCAAGCGTACTCAGAATGTTTGACAGATCTTCGTTGCCTGCTGGAACCTCTTTGCTTTTTCCAATTAGTCCATGGTCAACAAATGACCTCCACGGTATTGCACTATTGAAGAAAACGGGTTCGATTCCAAATCGAAGAGCCAAAACGAGATCAATGCTTCATCGTGTCAGAGAAGCGACCAGCAAGAGAAAATTAGTCAGATGGTAATGTACTTACCGGCAGACCTTGGCAGGCAGTCGAGAATTGTCAAATCGCAGCATCTCAAGCCCACCTCGCAAATCCACCATTCTCCGCAGTCCTTCCATATGCTTTTTTGCAGCCATAGAATCTCCAGTGACCTCGGCTGTCAAGCCCAGGACAGACACTACCATAATAGTAGGATCTGAAATTGAAAGCGGATCGCCAGGTTTGTCCAACCTATCTTGCAGCAGCCGGAGTGTCTTTTGGAAATAGAAGTGCGTAAGTGGGCCATGGGATTTTCGAAGGCACAATTCAAGATATGCCTCAACTGAAAATAGCGTGCAGTGCAAGTATACTGAATCAGTAAGGAGCGTCGTGGTCCAAGAACTGGACGCGGGATCCACTTGAAGGCAAATTTCCGGAGGATATAAAGCTTCTCTCAACGGAGATAAAGCTAGTATAGTGTGTTAATCCATGACATCGAATCAAAGAACAGGTAGTAATTACCTAATGACAGATCACCTTGCATATAAGGCTGGATCTCTATAGGAAAGTCGAAAAAGGAAAGATCCCAGCCGACGCGCGGAGGTATTGAAGTGTATTGGTCATCCACTAATGATGGGCTACCATCTCGTTGTAGAATCCAAGATTTGAGCTGTGGACGCTGGCGCCTTTTAGTTCTCCCTCGAGAAGCATGACTTCGGATAGTCCGTTGTTGTTTTCTGCTAGGTGATGAAGTAGATGTTGCTACTACGAATTCGATAAATTGATACTTGAAGACGGTCAGTGATGAATATTGAACTTTGCATCCATCACAGCATTAGTGCTTACCTTTCCTGAATGATGCTGCGCCATGATTCCGAAGAAACAAATGGATAAATGTCCAGAGCAATTACCACCAAATTCCAACCAGAAAAGCAAAGAATTGCCAAGATCTCAGAGATGTTGAAATTGGGAGCCCCCCTGTAACGAATGGTCTAACCAGCCCTCGGAATTAGCGGAGCATTAGCAGCGGCATTGAACATGGCCCAGAAAAGCCGGATTCCGGAGTTTCGTCACAAAGGAAATGCCAAGACTTTTTGGATTACCCTTTTCGTCTTGGGCAGGAAAATAGCGCCCTTGGTGGAGTTCAGCTTAATGGAAAGCGTTCTGCGAGGATGGCCAAGCTTTTTCGATTTCCTAATACAGCCAGGTAGGGTTTCGTCCTTCTATTGTATGATAGCCAGTACCAGCGAAAGGAGGTGTTAGGGGGGCCAAAGATGTCGTAGTTGTTTGCATATAAATACATGTCGTGCTGCAAGACTCACACTTTCATCTTTACCATTAACTATACGACTAAGAACACAGCCCGGTTTTCTCAATACCAATTTGCCGATACCTCTCTACCATGGGACATAAGAAAAACGCCAGCACTGAGATTGGGGACTCTCCCGCTGTTCTCTCAAAGAACATGGACCCTTTTCCCGAAAAGTTTCTTCCCATATTCATTCAGAATCAGTTTCGAACGAAAATTGAGCTGCCAACCAAAGAACGATACCCAAATGCACAAGGCAAATGCGCAATTATCACAGGCTCAAATACCGGACTAGGGTTTGAGTCAGCAAGGCAACTTCTCGCTCTTGGTCTCCCGCATCTCATTATGGCGGTACGATCTTTAGAAAAGGGAAACGAGGCGGCCAAGGTGCTTCGTGATGCAAATCCAGCAGCAAAGATTGATGTTTGGAAGCTGGATATGGAATCATACGATTCCATACAAGCCTTTGCCGACAAGTGCCACAAAGAACTCGAGCGTCTTGATATCGCCATCTTGAATGCAGGACTGAGTCCGCTATCGTTTAGCACTTGTTCAACTGGCCATGAGAAGACCATGCAAGTCAATCATTTTGGTACAGCTCTATTGGCAGTGCTTTTGCTTCCTTGCCTGAAAAGTAAAGCCGGGGGGTATAGATTTACCTTGTCTCACAATTGTCAACTCAGTTACGGCACACTTGTGCAAATTCCCCAACAGAAACGAGCGCCCTCTTCTGGCTTCATTTGATGATACAAAAATTATTGCCTTTGATCCACAGGAGAGGTATGGTGTGTCGAAATTGATAAACCAACTGTTCATTGTCAAGCTGGCAGATCTGGTAAACCCTGATAACGTCATCATCAACATGGTCGACCCAGGGCTTACAAAAGGCACAAGCCTCGGCAGAGATGTTAAAGGGCCGCTGAGTTTCGCATTGAAGGGCTTCTTGGGCGTTGCTGGAAGACCAGCCGAGAGGGGCAGCGCTACATATGTGAATGCCGTTCTGGGCCATGGAAAAGATTCTCACGGGAGTTTTCTCATGAACTGCAAGAACGCACCGTAAGTTTTCTTCTCTGTTATCGACAAAATTCGCAGCCAGGTATCCTAACACTCAACTTTTAGCCTCGCCTGTTGGTTCTACACGGATGGGAGTCAACTGACGGATTTGGTGTGGAATGAGACGCTTCAAGAGTTCAAATTCACCAACGTGGAAGAGATAATCCAGTCCATGCAATGAACCTTGATATTTTAATTGTGTTGGATATTACAATCTGAGAGACGAGGCTGAAGATTCCGTGCGCATTTTCTTAAACGGATTATATGTATACAACACCATTCTGGGGTGCAGAGTATTTCTATTATTATTCAATTTTTGAAACCTATAATCACATTATCACTGCCAATGTATCATCCAGTGAATGTAAATATCCATTTGAACTACACCTTTGAAGCGTCAATTATCAACCCTCTGCTAGCAGGATCGCCCCTCCATTCGCAGGAACACTAGCTCCATTCATCCAACGAGCTTCATCGCTAGCTACAAAAGCCACGATTGCTGCAATTTCTTCCGGCTCTGCCAATCGCTTCTCAGCAGTGGCATAATTCTTCAATCCCTCCATATACTCTTTTGGAAGATTAGCCAAAGCGTCCTCCATGGCGGGAGTCTTAGTTGGGCCGACGCTTATCGAATTGATCGTAAGGCTCTTCTCTGCAGCTAGAGCGCTGGCCATGGAGCGAGTGATGCTATTCAATGCCGCTTTGCTAGCCCCGTAAAGTATTCCTGGCTCATCGGCAGCCTGCTTGGCTGTGACGGAGCTCACATTGATAATTCTGCCACCTTTTGCGGGCATATAAGGAAGCACTGCGCGTGTTGTAAACAGTGGTGCCCGTACGTTTGCATGGAAGAGGTTATCAAAATTCTCGATGGTAGTATCTAGAATAGGAAGCAGATGCTCTGAAGTAGCACTGAAGCGTCGTTAGTGCTATACACTCATTGGTCATTAGTTAAACTCACAGAGCAGCATTATTGATAAGAATGTGTATTGTGTTGGTTTTCAGTCCTGCGAGAGCCCCTTTCACTATTGTCTCTCCAATATCGGCGTCCAAAATATTAGCGCGAATTGCAACCGCGTTTGCCCCGTGGGCTTTGATCTTGGCGATAGCATCCTTAGCTGCTGCTTCGTTGCCGGAATAAGTAATAGCTATCTATACAGAGTTAAATTAGTCCTCATACTTTCTGTGTGTAGTCGTATTTGATGTAGTAAACACACTCCTTTGGCGCCTCTTTCGGCTAGTAACAGCGCAATCGAAGCTCCGATGCCTCTGGAACCTCCAGTGACAATCGCGTACTTGTTTTCGAAAACAGTTGACATTTTGCCGTCGGCTGGACTACTAAGCCTCAGTGTTTGTATGCTGATAACGATAAAACGTCATATAATAAATGGGAAAAGGTATGTTTGAGACATATTTATGTACCACAACATTGAATAGTTTGATGCTACTAAGGTTTCCAGCTATATGTGACAAATGCAAGATGGAGATAAGTGTCTCTCATACTAGACATAGGACTCATTAACTCCGGAATTTAAAACAGCTGCCCCTGCCCGCATTACTAGATTGTAATTTTCATAGGAGTGAATAGAGGCGGCGAAGGAACCCCAATCTCTGGGTACTACTAGCTTGTTGTAACGTTCACAGCGGACTTGAACTGTTAGACTGTTTACAGCGGACTTTGATGGTTGCGCCGTTCATAGCGGACTTTGATGGCTAAACCTTTTGGACAAATTAATCGGTTCTACGTGCCGACAAAATGCATATTTCCCGCCTTATATCGGACGAAACAGATTACTCTTATATAACCTTGTGTCCGAACATTCGTTCCATCTGCGCTGGAATTTTCGCTCCAGCTAATCAGTAGAATCTTAGTCATGATTTGCCTAAACGCGTGAACTTGGATCCAGTCTTGTATTTATGCATAATGCGATGTGCCGGCCCTACACGCCAATATGCTGGTCTTGCAAACCTGCACATTATCAGCGACAAGCGGCACAGCGAGTTCGCCTAGTGTAGAAATGGTACCGGAAGGATCTAGACTTGAAAGCAACAATTGAAAAGTAAGAAGGGATACTCTAAGCATCCATAAGAATTTGCGTTACGTAGCTCATGGGCTAAACATGGTATTAATTTATGGCTTATACAACGGCCACTCAATTTTGACCTCGCTACCAGAACAAAATTATGATACAGAAGTAAAGCGAAATCAAGCGTCATTGACTAAACTCCCGAGGTTTCAGTTCTATATCGGAATTAGCGGCATCGTATCCTCCCATTAAGCCGCTGACCAAAGAAGTCCTCTTTTCAACCCCTCGCATCAAGGCAATTGAAGCAAGATAGGACGATATTCGGATGCTGAACTTGACGGTGAACCACCTCTATGGTACATAAGATGTCCATGGCAACGGTGGGGTTTGGTTTGGCTAAGTACAGGTAGATGGGATTAGGAAGGGGTTGGTTCATTCTCTGGGAGGTCCAAGTATGGACAGTCTTTTGGATCTTGATAGAATGTGCCACCGAATTCTTCAATCATCTCACATTGCTCCTCCATAGTAAGAGAGTTGTAGATGACGCCGTAACCTTTCTCCGCCGCGTCCCAGAAATCCATGGAGAGCGCCCAGACACCGCCCGAGGCTGGCCAGCCGATATATAGCGCTGACTTATCTTGGGCAGGTCGCCCGGTATATTGGTCCACAAAGAATTCATAGTCGTATGGAGACTCGCTTTTCCACCATCGAGCACCCAGTTTCCGGACTAAACAGCTATTAGCAATACAATCCATTCACTTATTGAAACACATTGCTTACGCTGATTGCAAAAGGCGTCTTCCGCATCTGCCGAGGCTTCAGGTCGCAGGATTTTGGCAACACGGCGGTCGAAACCAAGGAACTGGCGCTGCACATTGTGAACATTAGAAAGCCTGTATATGCCGCCTTTCGATGGCCAGCACATTAAGATGGAGCCGGGATTCGAGCCTGTCGACAACCGATATTCTGGCAGGGGCTCCTGGCTTGGAAAGTCGCATCTATCATTGTCATCATCATCATCACCATTGTCGTCGCTTGGGTTCATCTCGTAACAGATCGAGTAACAGATAGACAGACGATCTATGAAGCCAATATAGTCTAATTCGTTATTGGTCATACAGTCCCAGTAGCCATCATTGCAGGAGGCTAGTGCGAAAGGGAGAAGGAGAAGGCCGGCGGGAAGAATCATTGCATTCGTGGCACGCAGCGTAACCAAGGGACATGAAGCATGAAGCACCTGCAAGGAGGGCGCGTTTATTTATGTATTCCCAGTCTCCGCATCGCCTGACCAGGGTGGGGCTGGTACCGGCGTTCTTTATTTTGCTGCCTGTGGCCATTATCGCGAACTAGGAAAGCCAGCTATATATTACCATCAGTTGTGCCGGGCACGCTGGAAGAAGTTACAGATTGTCGGCCGTTGCTGGCTAACTCGAGCTGTGCTACAACGTTCCTGATAGGCACTCGAAAATAGCAAACTCACAGCTTGCAGTGCTGTCTTAAGCCGCCTTACATAGGTAGGTAAGGATGCATTGGTCTACAAGTACCTGGAAGCATCCGAGCCGCTGTTCAAAAAAGGAAATCTCCGGCATCTAGGCAGGCGGAAGCTAGCCTGTAAGAAGTGTCAACGCCAGGTTCCAACGTTACAAGTGAATCCGATTGGAGATTATGGCACGGCAGACTGGCCGCTGAAGAAGGGCCCCGCTCTTCCAAACGAGCTGTAAACGTCTAGGGCCGGCCTATAGTTCGGCGTTGTTGGTTGTGCTGCTGTAGAAGCAAAAAGATCCCATCTCCGGAAATTGCAATTTATAGTTGGAATTGTAGTAATTCGATCCATGGTAAGATCCACAATGGAATGCATAACTAGGGTCTGTCAATGCTTCATGCTTAAAGTAAAGCTGTAATGTAACCCCGACGGCCGTGTTAAGTAGCATTATATAGGCGACATAGATCTCATCGTGCATGTCACCATGCGTCGCGTGATAATTATCTAGGAATTACTATTTCCGGGAATAGGACCCTTTGCTTGTGACTACAGTACATCCAGCAACGCTGAATTACAGGCCTATCCAAAAGCACTTACATACCTAGGTTCCAGACGGAGATTGCCTTTTGGAAACTTCACTGCACGAAATACATATCTAGAGTCAGATCCAAGTTGCGACAATGATCTGCGCTCGTAACGTGCGCGAGAAGGAGACCTCGCCGGACTATCTCGCGATACCCTCTCTGCGAGGGTCTGTCATGGCTGGGCTACTTCTCTTTGGAGAAGCCGCAGCTACAGGAAAACAGCAACAGCAGCGCCGCCGCATACGCTTCAACTCTATGCCTCTCCGCAACTATATTCTCTGGTCGACGATGCCTGAGAAAACAAGAATGTCTATATTGACGACCCACGGCATGAATAGCGCGGTCAAAGCATCATTTTAAACTTTTCCAACCTGAATAAAAGCCCAAGGAACAGGGTGTGAGGCTGTATCAAGAGCAGCATTGTCTGACAAGGATTTGTTGACAACCGGCAACATTTCTTCTTCCTCCTGCAGGCCTGTGTCCGGCACAACGGGCGCGACCGGCTTTAAGATTGTTTCTCAAGTCTTCTCAACGTCACCTCATCACCTGCCGCAAGCTACCTTGAATTGGCTTCCAAAGCACTGCAACACCACGTCAGTTTTTTCAGCGACTCTCACGCGCCAACATTCATGTTTGCTCGCTACCTGTCGTCTCGCTACCACAATGTGCTGCTAGGCACTTCAGGGCACCAAGCGATTAAATACACGTGGCGCCATGCGGTTTTCGAAACCACTGCCGATTTCGAAGTCGGCATCTCGCAGTCTAAGGATTAGTCTAGGATGTGTGTCGTGTCAACGATGTAGAAGCGGATCTCGTTCTCATGGAGTTAGGGCTTGTTTTTCCCTCTTCACATATTACTTTCGCTCTCCGTGGTATTATTTAATACGGTGCTTCCTGTGGCTACGTAAGTATTAATGGAGTTATACCAGCTGGCACACTCTTCTTTGTCCATGTGGCTTTGTCAAACTACCACTATTTCCTCGTTCCTCTTACTATCCCTCTAAGTGCTGACCAAATCTTTGATAGTCCTTTTTTCGATTAACAGGTCGCGGCATGTTGACCCTTACACAACAAGGCAACAAGGACTGAAACAAAAAAGAAAAGGTAATACATAATAAAAGAAAAAAGAAAAAGATGTTCAACAACTGCACGCACCAATATACTCGAAACAAATACTCTCATAGAATTCATGCATGCCATAAATGCAGGTACGTTACCAGCGTTCAACGATGACAGGCACATGCGCACATATAAACCTAATCTTAAGCTAAATAAACGGGCTTCGTATCTCACAAAAATCGATAGCTGACGGACTCCAAGTTATCCGCGTCATAAAATAAACAGCGTTAAGCTGGTAACAGCACCCATCTCCGAGAAACAAGGCCGAGAACCCGCAAAATAGCCCGGCAGGTCGCCACTATAGTTATCTGAAACGATCCGTATCAGGAAACTGATCCATCCCAGTCCTCAGCGCAGGCCAATCACAAGCCACCATTGCTTATCACTCAGCGAGTAATGGACGGAAAAGACGGCATCGCAATTTTTATAGCTGGGGATTGACAGTTGATAAGAGGATATACAAGAGATAAGAAGAAAATAGGATCGGCCATAAAGACATGTCGTGTGCGGTTTTCAATATTTCCTCCCTTGGGTTACACGTCGGTTTTGCTGTCGTGTAATGTGAGACCCTCTTTGAGTGGACTGCTTCGTCTTTCCTTAAACCGTCAATTCAGCAATCATGTCCATGGAGAAGCGCGATCTCGAATCGGGATCTCCGACCCCCGACAACGCCATTCAATCCGACGTCGAAGCAGGCCGAACCATTCTTCTCAAGGCAGATCGCGTGCATGAACTACAAGCACGTGTCGCAGTCTTGCGATACCTCAACGGCTTCGAATCATGGCTTGATCGCAGACTGGGCGTTGAGACGCAGGGCGTGGATCGGATTCCAGAGGAGGAGAAGCAGCCACCGTCGGTGTGGAATATCTTTCTCATGTGGTGGTCGCTCAACATCCACGTTGGCGTTTTGCCCTTGGGGTTGCTGGGACCGGAGTTCGGTCTCTCGCTGAAACAGTCGATTGCGGCTTCAATCATCGGTATAATACTGGGCGCGCTGATGACTTCGACTACGGGAACATTGGGACCAAAAGTAAGGACATCTCGGTGTGGCAGATGATCTCTAAACATCATTCTAATAAAGGCAGCTCGGCATGAGACAAATCGCCACATCTCGATACTCTTTCGGCTTCTGGGGCGCCAAACTGTGTAGCGTCCTCAACATAGTCGTCGGCGGCGGCTTTGCAGTCGTCAACTATGTCGTTGTTGGCCAGATCCTCAGCGCCGTATCAGGCTATACCATGAGCATCACTGTCGGCATCGTCATTATAGCTGTCATATCTTATGTAGTGTCCATCTTTGGCTTCCGGCTGATTCACACTTTTGAAAAGTACTCATGGATCTATACGTTTATCCTGCTCTGCGTTCTCATTGGACAGGCGGCGCCTCATGTACAAACCAATCTCCCGGGCGAGGATGGCAGTTCGGGATTGGTATATTCGGGAACGTTTCTCACCATTGTTGCAATCAACTTTTGTAAGTTTTTTAAACTCATCCTCCTATCTAGCATGTCCTGACTCATCATTGCCAGCCAACGCATCGGGATGGTGTTCCATCGCCGCAGACTACTACTGCAACTTTCCCGCCAGCACTCCCGCTTGGAAGACCTTCTTCCTCACTTTTTGGGGCATCGTGATTCCGACCACCTTTTCCGTCACTATCGGTTGCTGCCTCGGAAACGCTGCCACCACGGCCGCTTATCCCCCTTATGCCGATGCATACACTAATCATGGCCTGGGTGGCCTTATTAGCGAAATTTACCACCCAGATGCTTGGTCCAAGTTTTGCCTTGTGCTGCTCACCTTTTCTGTTCTTGGCAACAACATTGCCATCAACTATTCATCCGGCCTAAGCATGCAGCTGATGGGCCATTACTTTCACGCCGTGCCTCGCTTCATCTGGTCCATGGCTTTTGCTATTGTAGTGGCGGTGCTAGCCATTGCAGGACAGCAGAACCTATCCAACGTGGTCAACAACTTCGTGTCGCTACTAGGCTATTGGACTGTGAGCTTCACCATGGTGCTGATGCTTGAAGATCGCATCTTTCGCCGCAAAGATGGCTACAATCTCGAGGCCTGGGATCAACCGCACTTGCTTCCTTGGGGAGTTGCAGCGGTAACTGCCTTATTGGCAGGATACCTCGCTGGGGGTGTACCGGGTATGAGCCAGACGTGGTACGTGGGACCCATTGCGGCCAAGTTTGGTGGCGATGGAGGAGATGTGGGCATATATATGAGCGCGGCTATTACAGTTGTTGTGTATTCTGTGGGCAGGTACATTGAAAAAAGGTATACTGGCCGATGATTATGCTCAAAGGAAAGTATATATGTATATAATTGTAACCTCAATGCACATTGATTTTCCATTATACAGACTACAGAGTAGGGAGATAGATCTTGAACTTCCACGGTACATGTAAATCAATAAGATTAAGTAATCGTTCATATGGCAGTAGATACGTTATCAATTAGTATAAGGTATAGAGTTCTTTTCAATGGACATATCCTCTTCAAACTCCAGGGTTGTCTTAGCCAAGGGCATGTCGATATACCAGATTACCACCAAGGACAAGCTCAATCTCCCTGCTGGAGGCCAGTTGCTCTGTTTGGCCACCAGAAACACATGTCGGGCTTATCAACTAGACGCCTACGACAACTGCCAGGCGTTGGTAACGAGCTAGAATACAACCCTGGTTCAACTCCAGGAATAGAATCCAATAATAAACTCGGTTTCTAAATAAAACCTAGCATCATGGAGAGGCTGGTCACTTTGTTCTGAGCAAGCTGAAAAATTACTATTCTCTATATACGCCGTAATTTTTGACATGACACAGCTCTCCGTCGGGCACAGCCACTGTCGTTTCGGGCAACGCTGTGACTACCCCAGTCCCGATGCCGTCGAATACACAGAGCCAATCAATAGCTCAATACGGGCAGTGGTACTATGTAAGTCGATTCATCGCATCTATCTTGTCAACGACAACCTAACGCTTATATTGTCAAGGTCGAGGCTGGCGACTATTGCGCTGCAATATTGCTGAAATTCAGTCTTGCACTCTCAGACTTTTACTTCCTCAACCCTCAAGTGGATTCAACCTGTAGCAATCTATGGGCCAACACTTCTTACTGCGTTAAGCCCGTTGGAAACATCGAGACTTACTCTGGCTACACGACTGCTACGGAAGCAACCACGTTCACACGTCCAGTAACAACAACCGACTTCGTGCCCAGCTCCATCCAGACAGCTACCTTGCAGCCCACAGCCTCTGGCACTATCAGTGACTGCTACGTGTATGAGAACGCATTTGACGCCAATTCGAAGATAGAATATCTATCCGCAGCAGACTCGTGCTCTAGTTGGGCACACTTTGCCAACGTCACTGTCGAGCAGTTGTTGGAGTGGAATCCCAGCCTCTCGGCAAATAATTGTGTACTCCAAGCAGGGAAAAGCTATTGCGTACAGAAATGGCGGACTCCTCGTAAGGCATTCCGTTATGAAATTTTACCTACCCTTGAGCTCAGCGCGTTGCGTGTTCACTGACGGTGATACTTACTTTCTAGCAAATGTGGTGCTGCCATATGACTATTGCGTGCCTGCGAACCGCACGCGCATACCAGCCTCGACATTTCAGCCATCACACTGTAGCTGTTACACAAACTTTCGGATCCAGGACAAAAGTATAATGACTTCCTTCACAATTGTCAATCCCGCGTTTCCTTGCTGATTTTTGCTATAGATAATTTCAACTGCTCCATGGCTCCCAATCTTTTCGGCATCACGGTTGCGGAACTAACCAGTCTGAATCCCTGGATTGGATCTCACTGCGATACTGGAATCTGGAGCCAGCTGACCTCAGATGGCTACGAACAGGTTTGCGTGTTGAGATATGGGACTCAGCCTACCGGCTCACAACAACCACCTCCAGTGTGATTCCAACAACGAGCATCCAAGAGTGGCAAGAAATAGCACACAATTATTACTTTAGATGAGCTTTGGAGTACTACTGATGCGGTGGCATCAGTTTAGGTGAGTTCTTGCATATGGATGAACCCTGCCGTGGGGTCGGGATGTAGCACACTTTGGCTGGGGAATGCTACAATTGCCGTGCCATGAGGTTTTCTAGTGACATTTTCTGAAAGGAATTTCCACTAGTTACTCCTCTGGTGAGCCTTTTCGTATCTCTAAAAGGCTTACGGAGGTCAAAAAAAGGTTTAGCCCGGTTACGGGGGAATAAATCATCGCCAGAAAACGAGGTGACGCGCGATGTTATATAAATGACATAGTAGGGAATCAATTTGAATGCCATTTCTATCGTTACTAGATTTCCTGCTCAGAATACGCAATGGGAGAACCCAGCTGGCTCATCAGCAAAGGAGACTAAAATGTAATCTTGAAGATGTCTAGCGGCTCGATTGTTCCGTGGAGAGCGGTCTCTCACGGTCTGCCTGATTTGCTTCCTCGCTTGATGACTTCTTCCTCCAATATCCTACGAAATTCGTCTCGTCTTCACTACCATCCATGTATGGGGGTCTCACGTACTGGTCCTCCCAGAAACATTTTCCAAGCACGTGATAATTCCCTACGTAGTCTAACAACGGCATGTACATCCAGCCCACATCTTCCTCCCAGTATTCAGTGACGCCATCATGAAATGGGGCCGGTACTGGGCGGCTCATCTCCTCTGGGGACCATGGGGACTCCCAGTCCTTCCACAGAATCTTAACGACTGGCAAGTCAAGACCGGGTTGATCCACGGACTCGAGACAGATATCATCCGCAAAGAGACAATATTCATATCTGGGCGTAGATGTCGCACGGAGCCAGTCTATGTCCCAGCATTTGTCCTTCTTGAAATCGACCGCGTCCGGCCGGATACGGTCCTCAAGGTTCTTTGGGACCCAGGATTGGAAGTGTTCTCGGACTTGGTGGGATGTGGCTCCGCTAATGATAGCTACCTATTAGCAGTAGCAGACTTGGAGTTGACGCGTCGCAAAACGTACTAGAGTCTCTTATCGTCGATGGCATGAAGATCATGGAATTGCAATACTTCCTCACGGTTGTAGTATTCGGCACTCTGTCGGACATCGTTGCGCAAGCCTTGCAGCAGACGGTCCCAAGCTGACTGGTGACCTTGAGAGCACCGATATATCTAGATTCTGTGCGTCAGTATGACACACTTTTGAGCAATTTTCCGAACAGATATCGAAGAGTATGGTATGACTTACCACCAAACCCCAGACGGAATCGTGAAATTTTGAGCAGGTCATGCGAGATTTGATACGGTCAAAGTCGACATCATGGCCGATACAGATTTCGTTCCCGAAATTCGGAGGAAATGCTGCTGAAGTACTGCTCATCATGGCGCGAGGACGACAAATCCGGTCAGTCTCACCTGTTGCATGGTACACCGAGCGTGTCGTCGCATCGATTCTGGTCAAGGATGTGAATAGCGATCTTGAACAGTTATGGTTGGCATTGCACATCTGCCGCAGGGCTCTGCCTCCAGCTGCAATGCGCTGCATCATGGAAGATTTGAGGGTATCGAGAGGCGTATAGGATGATAGGAGAGAGGGACTGCAATGAAAAGAGGAGGCGATGTTTGTTGGTTGCGCCGCAATCCGGTGAAGTGTTGAGTGGTCACAGACCCACCCTCTTGGCAAGCCCACTGTTGATCCGTTTGCAACAATCCGTTTGCCCTTGGTCAGGGTGTATTTATCTTCCTCTCTTGGATAGTTGCAGTTGTTGCTACACAAGCCTCTTCGCGTTTGTCATGTACTTTGATGTCCTCCAATCATCCGTGATGGCTCATGTATAGAACAAAGGCTTATAGCATCTTGTACGGCTCAGCCGTCCAACAAGCAGCCTGCGCTTAATCGGAATTTCATCGCCGTTGATTGGTCAACGGTCATGTGACTTGCCCGGTTAGCTCAATCGGTAGAGCGTGAGACTCTTAAGAGGGACACACGTTCTGATACAATCTCAAGGTTGCGGGTTCGACCCCCGCATTGGGCTTTTCCTATATTAAAACGATTCGAGTTTGGGCTGTCTTTTCTTTTTTGCTATTTTTGCACACATATGCAGCATCTTTTATTGATCATTCATTCCAATATGTGTAAGTATAGTTTTCTTTTACAAGGCAACGGTATCCAACAAGCGGTTCGCGTTCTGCGTTCGATTCGTGCATCCAACGGCAAGGACCGAAGCGATTTCAAAGTTCGGTTATTTATAGAGCTACCTCTAAATCTCACGCAATTGCCAACTTTCTGACACCATTTATATCTAAACAAAGCTCCCAAAAGCTTTTCGTAGCTTAAAAGAGCTGTGCTTGAGCAAATGTTTGCAACAAACAGAAAGAGTTTTTTCTACACATTACTATAGAAAAGAAAATGCGTCCTAGAACGACGCAATGGTAACCAACACTAGACTTCATTCCCAAATACACAACTCACTAAACCATCTAATTAGGCAAGAGAGGGTTTCCCTAAATGGTCCGTGGGGGTCATCCAAGTGCCTCTACTTCAAGCATCTTGGAAGCTTGCGGTGAGCAACGCTGAATGTCTCAGTATATGATACTCATCGGAATCATCCGACTCTTTGAGTTATAAGCGAGCCCATATATAATCGACAAACGTAATTGGAGAACCAAACTCAACGCCATTGTGTTGACTGATCTCAATTACAATAGTTCCTCCAAGTAACTACAGCATATGGCAATTCGCCCCACAGCCCTAGCGAATTTACACGAATCACAACCAGACTGTTCCTTGATCCTTTCCGAGAACTCTTTACCGGTATTTCAAGCCTCATTGTTGTGACGCGCCATTCGGCCCGGCTCTCAATACCCCAGATTTGAGAAATTCCACCAACCATAACGCCCAAACCTGCAGCTCCCTATTTTCGGGCTTCTTCCGATTCGCTATCCAGAAGCTGGGGAAAAGCCAAGGCCTCGGAAAAGTGTAGAGTGCGAGGGGGGGAATGTAACAATGACGGATATTTTTGCGGGTTGTCGCTGTAACTTTCAATCAAGGTTATCTGGGTTCCTTGTTCTTTATATATTGACGTCTTTTCCCAATGTGCACAGCCGAAGAACGTAGGAGATTCGTCAAAGCTGTTAGCTTGGGCTTTCTTGGCACTTGCATTGCTGTTTCGGGATTCTTCCATTCGGTGTAAGAACAGCGCCATCATGGTTCGAGCAACGCGACTGCTGGCGTGGCTCGCCGGAGTGACGTCCACAGTGAATGCTGCTGCAATTGAAATTGCTCCAGAGGGGTAAGTAACTATCTTTTCTTTTCTTTTTTCTTTTTCTTTTTTTTTTCTTTATGCCACATGCATGTTCTCGCACGGCTAAGCAGTATTGGTATTAACAAAGATTCCAGGCTCACTGCCCGTGATCTCACCGTGTCTCTGGATGCCAGTCTCACTTTCGGCCAATGCCACCCTGTTGTCCGCCACGAGGATTTTTGGATGGAGACAATTAAGCATACGGGCGTCTCTCCATTTCTCAATGATTCTTCATACACAGTCTACCGTAACGTCAAAGATTTTGGCGCAAAGGGCGACGGTAAAACAGACGATACTGCAGCCATTCAGGCGGCAATTGATGGTGCGCATCTACCCAATTCTGACAATAAACTGCTTCTAATTGACCTTTCTAGCTGGCGGACGTTGCTTATGGGGATGCGGCCCGGGCGATCCTCCGGCGAAAACACTCAAGCCAGCGCTCATCTACTTCCCCTCTGGAACTTACAAGATTTCACGAACTCTAAACAGCTACATCTACACGCAACTTGTCGGCAATCCATTGGACAGACCAGTTCTCAAAGCCGATAAGAACTTCTCTGGTCTATACCTCTTGGATACTTTCCCTTCTCCAACGACTTCGCCGTTCCCTACAACCATCAACCTTTACTACCAAGTACGCAACTTTGTATTTGACACAACCAGCGTGGATGTCAAATCGACTGTTGCTTGCGTCAATTGGCCTTCTGCTCAAGCCGTGACTCTGAGCTTCAATCACATGAAGATGGCTGAGAACAGCTTGCACCAGGGCGTCGTTTTTAACGGAACCACTGGCGGAGGTGGTGGTTCTGCCACTTTCATGGGAGACTTGGAGTTCACTGGAGGCAATATCGGTGTAAGTTGGCAGATTATCTTCTCAAACCCCAATAGCTTCGGCGCATATCAACAACGACTAATGTCTTTCATGCGAGCAGATTCGATTAAACAACCAGCAGTATGCCATGCGCGCTCTGACTTTCAACAATGTCAAGACCGGAATCCAAATTGACCACATTTTCACTCTATCCCTGCAGGGCGTCAAGTTCAACAATGTCAACGTTGGAGTCAATTTTACCGCCCCGCCAAATAACTCTGTAGGATCGGTCATCTTGATTGATTCAGAAGCCACCTCCACGGGCAACGTTGTCGTATCGCAACACACCGAAAACGCAGATGGCTCTCTCATTATTGAGAACCTCAAACTCAATGCCGTCGGCCATGCAGTCGCTGATACGCATGGCAATTCTCTGCTTGCAGGATCGACTCGCTCTACGACAATCCGCTCCTTCATCCAAGGCACCGTATACAAGGACCAGACCACTGGCAAATATCTCGAGAGCAGCGGCTCACTTTCGCGCCCCCAAGCTCTTGTAGACTCCAGTGGCGCTTACTGGACCAAGTCACGACCGCAGTACGAACAGTACAGCTCTGGCTGCTTTTCCAGTGTCCGAGATTTCGGTGCCACCGGAGATGGAAAGACAGATGCCACCAAGGCTATCAACGCTGCACTCAAGGCTAATGCCAACCGAAGGATCACATACTTCCCTGCTGGAAACTACCGCGTCAGCGGCACCATCCACGTTCCCGTCGGATCCAGAATCGTCGGCGAGGTCTGGTCTACCATTAGTGGTAAGTTGAAATTCTAGATTAAATTATATGGAGTCACTTACTCATTCAATCGTTCTTCAGCATACGGAAGCGCCTTTGAGGATGAAAAGAACCCTCAGGTTGTCTTCCAGATGGGCACCACCGGATCCCGTGGCATTATAGAAGTGAGCGACATTGCATTCGACGTGGCAGATGTCCTTCCCGGTGCCATTCTCGTCGAAAACAACGCAGCTGGATTCAGACCAGGCGACGTTGGCCTTTGGGACTCGCATTTCCGCGCTGGTGGCACAATTGGCTCTGCCGTTGAAACCAAGTGTCGTTCATATCCTCAGTCCCCGATCGATCAGTGCAAAGCCGCCTTCTTGTTCCTGCATCTCAAGTCTAGCAGCCAAACCTACTTGGAGAGCGTTTGGGGCTGGTCCGTCAACCGTGATCTCGATGGTCTGAGCGGTGCTACCAACGGAACCAGCCAGTCTGTTGCCGTGGGCCGAGGCCTTCTTGTGGAATCCAAGCTCGGAACCTGGCTTGTAGGCACAGCATTTGAGCACAATGTTCTTTACCAGTATCAGTTTGCGGGCGCACAAAACGTTCAAGCTTTGATGGCGCAAACGGAGACTGTCTACTGGCAGCCTGCGCCAGCGGCTCCCTCTCCTTGGACGTAAGTTCTACATCCCTTCTCATCAGATCCACGGCTCTACAGGACTAATTTATGTACTACCTAGACCTGATGCCCGATACTCTGACCCTGATTACTCCAACTGCGACGGAAGCTCAATCCAGTGTTTCATGGGCTGGTCTCTCCGTGTCGTAGGTGGCAGCGATATGACCTTTTACGGTTTGGGCTTTTGGCAAGTAAGTTTACTCTTTTTATGCTACCATTCCCAGCGTTGAGCAAAATATTGACCAAATGCGACAGTTCTTCAACGGCCTTAACGGTGTTTCAGGTCCATACGCCCAAGACAACATTGTCTCTATTGAGGGCCAACCGAAGCGGTTGAAGATTTTCAACCTCGGCACGCACTTGGTGAAGAACATGGTGACTGTGAATGGCAAAGCTGCTGCGCTGAGTGCCGACAATAAGGGTGGATGGGGCGGTCTTATTGCTGCCTATCTACCGTTTGCTTGATGCCCTTGATGGAAATGATGATTTTAGAAATGAAATGCCATTTTCTTAATTTAGATTGCACGTCATGAATTCTATAGAATGAATTGTCAAAAGAAGTAATTTGAACATGAAGTCTTACGATTGCTGGATCATATTCACCCCGTGTGTCAAATGTCGTGACATGTGAGTCTTGCTCTATACATGGTGCTCTCTACCTGAAAAAGTCCAGTCAAGCTTGGTTATAGAGCTCATATAACTGCTTGATAGATCCACAGCATGCACAATAAGAAAGATATATTTCACAACATCCATATCAATATACAACCCAAATTACAATACAACAACGGCTACAGGCAGTAGGCAGGCTAGGATGAGCGATTGACCGAAAACACCCCTTTCAACCACGATTTCAGGACGAAGAAACAACATACATCTCGGTAATTGTTTCCCTTGCTTATATCAACATCTATCTTCAGTGCCCCTATCCCCAACCTCCGCTTACTAACAGCTTCTCCTGTAGCCTATTCCTCACCCTAGCAGTTCCTGCATGATTCCAAGCAGGGAGGCCCCGAAATGCTTATTGCGACTGTAGCCAAGCTTTAAATTCCATCCCCGCAGCCCGTATGGTAGGTAAATCGGGATCTATAGACCCCGTGTTGCCGCCACCCGACGATCCTCAAGCTGTCTTACTGTCTTATTCCAATCCAGGCCTTTCCGAAAGGAGACATGCTATGAGAACCAGGGATCATTGCGGGGCAAGCTTGTCAGCGAGATGCTAGCTCCTTGAAATAAATGCCCATTGGGTTGGGTCGAGATGCTGGGTGCCGTCGATGGAACCCCCCTTTACCTACTGCCTACCTATTTAATACCAAGCTTCAGCCTTCTGTACGTCATTGAGTACATTTGATAGCTGGCCAATTGTCCAGATACGGGTACAAAAGTACACATAGCATGATGCTGGCCTCGTCAAACAAACACAGCAAGCTGCTTGTTGTCCAAGCCGTGATCGCCACTGCATTTGCAACCAATCCAGGTTGGATATTTCACCCTCAGACGAGTGGTTTTACGTCTGGCGGGCTGGTGAGTCTTACAGCCACTCAATCCGGCTCCTGTTCCAAGACAGGACACCTTCTAACCTCTATATGCCGAGCTGGACAGGGTCACTATCCGACGCCATATAACTTGTCGATTTCACAGACAAATCACAAGCTTGCCTCGACTGGCGGTTCCTACTGGAGCTCCTCCCTCATCCATGGCTCAAACGGCCGAGATTACCTCGTCGTTGCCAACGCCGTAGCCGAGTTGCCTGTGGGCGGCGGTAGCCTTGTCGATGTATACCGAGCTTCAATTCTCGATCTGGAAGATACGTCTCAGTATGCGCAATACGCCCGCCTCACAGCCTTAGCAAAGACATATGGCCCCACCGGTATTCTCAACTTCACGGTTCCGGGCTTTGCGTTTCAATCCACCAGCACAACAGATGCCCTCTCTGGTATACGAATCTTTAGTAACATCGCGGACGTTGGTTTCGATCTCACTTTTGATCTGTCTTCTCCTCCGATCCTCAACGCCGGCACTGGCACATTCCAAGTTGGAGGCGGAACTGGTTTCCAATGGTCCATGCCCGCTGGCAAAACAACAGGCTGGATTTCAGTCAACGGCACCAAAGTCAACGTCGACGCAAGCCGCTCTTTAACGTGGTACGATCGACAGTGGGGGGTCATCCCCTCAGACTTTTCATGGTTCCAGGTTCATATTCCGGGACTGGCGCCTGATGGGACTGAAGACGAACTCTACTCCATATGGGCATGGAACGACCCTATCAACGGCAACAAGCAGTTCGCGACGCACCGAACAGGCGGGCGAGCAGAGCAGATTGTTTTGCCTGTTACCGAAAAAGTATCATCCAACAGAACTTTTACGTCGCCCGCAACTGGTGTCACCTACCCTCTCGACTGGACCATTGCCATTCCGGGCGGACCGGAGCTGCGTCTCTCCAGCATCAGGCCTGATCAAGAAATCCAGACCGCAGGTGTTCCTGTAATCTCTTACACCGGGTTCCTCAACGTCGTGGCTACGTACCCCGGGGGCCGTACAGTTCCAGCATTCGCCGTAATTGAGTCGCTTTAGATGCCCAGGATAAAGAAAGCTACTAGTACTAGAAGTGAAGAGGGGATTGTTATCCACAGAAAGGGCATTTTGTACAATCGCCTATCGTAGGGCGGATCTGCGGTTTTCTTGGCAAACTTTAATGTTCATTAGATAGTCCACAATGTCAGTAGCTTTAATGTTTATCCGTATAGTTTAATTTATAACATGACAACTGCAGCAAGACGGCATCTCATTTGCACTTCTCTGCCGGGCTCATAGTGTCCACCGCGCTCTCCGAAGCAAGCAATATAGTTGGCTTCTAAATTTCCTCTTACGGATGCCTCTCGCAGCCTATGGCTCACATCAAAAACCTTTTGCGTTTGGTGTTCCGTGCTTGCCGTTAAATTCGTGTCGTCATTAGGCAAAGAGGCTTGCTTATGAAATAAAGAAGAAGGCCTTCATCCCGTTAGCAGTCGGTCCTTACCTTTGGCAGTGAACCCATTTCTTTCCTCAGGAGCGCCAGCCATTGCTTCCGGCCGTGGCAATTATTAAGTTCGAGTCGAGTTGTTGTATTATAAAAACGCTGATCACGGGCCTTGGGGATTGAGTTCATGGCCACGCGTTTGATGATGTCGGTGGCAACGATAGGCTTTTGTGGCACAGCCTCCCATCTTATGCTTAAGAAGACTGCATCTCCCGACCAAGTCTTTTGATCTCTCTTTTCTGTCTTGCACTTTCACCATCTCAGTCAGTAAGTACTGCTCAGCATTTGAAGCAGTACAACTCGCAATCATGATGACAATATCACTTTGTTGAGCCTGCAGCCCTACCTAGCCTCTTGACCAACTAATGCGGGGGCTTATAGTTCTGTAAGAGGCAGTCGATCCAACATGCCCGCCATCGTCCATCACAGACCTTTGCATCGGTTAAACAAGTCGAATCAAAAACTATTACCCTCATCGAACAGAAAGTTGCTGCAATGGGCCACCTGATGCGTTTATGTGATCGTGGGCTTCGATGATATGTGATGGCTGGGTTGCCATTAACATGCAGCCGGCAGCTCCGGAACGGCGCTCACCCTCCTCCGGACGGGAGAAATTTCTCAAATGCAACCCTTCAGCGGCAAAAGACGTCTATCAATGACTCGTAAGAGCAATTATGATCAGATTCTAGTTTGCTCATGGAAGCTAATGAGACCAAGCACGTTTTGTTAGCCATTGCGGCAGCCGATGCCCGCTCCAGCCGCAACCGCTAACACTTGCGATTTCACGATCCGGCAAAAATGCAGACTCGGTCAACGTTGTCGCGAACTTGTTGACTAATAATTGATAGCGACAGATTTTGAGCCTGTTCAGCGAAATAACAGCAAGATGGCACGATTGTAATACCTACATGGGTGTGCAGATGTTACTGCATCGCGCCTGGGCAACGCTGCTGTGAATGGGCGAGCTTCGCATTTAGTTGCATTGGTCCATGGGCCTTTCAAAAAAGACATCGAGGCTTTTGATTCTTCTCTCACGTTTACCATTGATTGATTGATTGGTATGACGTCGTTAACGTAGCCGCATTGGCTGATTTTTCGGAAAAAGCAAAATTTTGCTCACATCCCGATCCCGACCACCACCGAGCCGCTTTCCGAAGATGGTCTGTCATCAATCTCACCTTGGAAACAAACAAGAAACACACTGTCGAACAAGGCCATTCCCGAACTGCAAACCATCTCCGATATGCGGCATGTATGCGGCGTGAATTACGCGATTGCTTCGGGACTTCCGCACTTACAAGCCGGGCAAGACTGCTATCACTTCTAGTCAACCAGGCGGAACTTCACGCAGCTCTACTCGCTGCCCAGCAGAGCATGATGAAGAATCGGAAAACATTCGGATTCATCGCCTGTTGCGTTGCTAAGTAAGGCGCTTAGCGCTGGGCGAAACTGGCTGACCCTGGTTAGCTGGTTCACAGCGTCACACTCACGACGATGAAATACAGCCTGCCATTGGAGAGAATTCGCGACCCCGAGATTTACCGAGCCGGTTAGAGGTGTATCGTGGATTATGCATGCAGCCAGATGAAGCATTCTTCTCCTCATTGGGGTCCTCGCTGCTCTTCTGTACCTCGTGGATGGCTGGATGGCAGCGAGTTAACGGTTAACCGAGGGAATCGCCCATCCCTGCATGGCTCTCGGTTGACAAGCAGCCAAGACAACGGCAAAAGCCTAGCCTGGTGTGAAGCTCAAGGGCCTTGATACCCAATCCAGCTAGAATTTCAGGTGCACAAAGCACCCAGTTGTGAGGTGCTAATGCACGACGACTGCCGGAGCTCCCGGCGCCGGCAGATGGCCCAATGCCAGAACCATTTTGCATCGTTCGGCATTGGGAGAGTGGCATGCTATGACGTCGTTTTGCTGGACTGCTGTGATTTTTTTTCCTTCTCACTGCAAGGCGAATCATCAGATGACATCGATCCGATGGATGGGATTGCACGGCGCGATGGCCGAGGGTATCAGGACGAGATGGTTGTCGAGATTTGTTATAAAAAAGGTCGTGCGCTCCGCGTATCTAGATGTTGTTTTAGCTACTCAGCATCAGCCTCAACAGCCTCTTCTGCATTCAAAGCATCGAGCTTAATACATATAGAAGCCTCTTGATCAGCATCGCAACTAATTCGATACCCATCTCTTAATTACTTATATATACCCCAAAGCGCATTTCCAGCTCCGGGCAGCAGCATCTGCTTAATACCCAATACCTAATACCCATCAGCATCACTTATACCCAAAACATCAACCATTAACACTATCAAAATGTTCGGCACTCTGGAGCACGCCACCCTGCGATACATCGCCTTTGCCAACCACTTGATGGTTCTCATCTCTTCCATCATTGTCACTGGTCTTGCCTCTTGGTTCCTTGCCAAGTATGACTACCGCGGTGTCGACATTGTCTACCAGGAGGTCATTGTATGTCTTGGCTCTCATCATCAACACCACTGCCTCGAGCTGTAAACTAACAACTTCTCTTTCTAGGCCGTCATCACTCTGGGTTTCTGGCTCATTGGCTCAGTCCTTCCTTTGATTGGCCGATACCGCGGATACCTGGCTCCTCTTAACCTGGTCTTCTCTTACCTCTGGCTCACTTCCTTCATCTTCTCTTCTCAAGACTGGAGCAGTGGCAAGTGTGGCTTCGGCAAGCCTGGCCAGGGACACTGCTCTCGCAAGCACGCCATTGACGCCTTCAACTTCCTTGCATTGTAAGTTCCTCTACAATTTGCATACTACCAAGAACAATCCCGCTAACACCCGCATTCACAGCTTCTTCCTTCTGGCCAACACCATCGTTGAGGGCATCCTCCTCCGCGCCGAGTACGCCAACAAGGCTGCTGCTGCTCCCGTCAACAAGGAGCTTTCTTCTGGCGCCAACGCCGCTTAAGCAGCGACACCAAACTTCTACATGATTTGAGAGTAGCAGCGGCGAGCTTCCGCTCCTCTACACCACCAGTCAACCCGTGAACACCTACAGATGTCTGTGCGAGCACGATCATCTGGGGCAGCCAGAAACGGTTACAGCAATTTACAAATAGAGTGATACCAGGCTAGAAAAATTGGCGAGATTTTGAGTAGTGGAGTGTATGGAGAATAATGGATGGTTCCCCATATTAATGAGGTTGCGAACGGATGGGGATATGGAATAATGATGGATAGATTCGGTCGTTAAATATGCTTTAGTCTTTCGTTAATGATAAATGATACCTTATACCTCAAACAAATTGTCTATTGCAAAAGTTTGGTGTTTGACTCTACAATTCTCTACAATTTCCCTACGATGGATTCGTGGAGTGATTATCATACGACGAGATTTCAAGAGGAGCATTCCTTCTAGTTCCGTTGTCAAGCGACAATTTTTTTTGCGGGGTCCGGGAGATCGTCAAACTTCTGGCCCACAGTGAGCACCTGACAGATCATCGTCTCGCTTCACAGTAAATGCTACTCTATGTGCTGGTTGTCGCGAATCAAGCAGTTTGCTAGTAATTAAGCTGCAACTGGGGTGGATACCAGCACTTCATTGGCTTGGGGTTTCTGAACATCTGACGATGCATAAAAACTCCGGGATCTTCGGAGCAGATATTCTGTGCTCATGGCTTTACTTTGAATGACAGAGTGTTATACTTGGGAACAGACCGAGCGATTTTACTTGTATGGATTCATGAGGTTAAACCTCAGAATCAACGAAGACATGGATATGAATGGAGCAGCAAAAACCCAGCCACTGGATTCCGTGAGGATACTTGGTTCTATATCGCTATAGGCTGCTCAGGACCAGTTGCATGTAGAATCAGGCATCGATGAGCAGCCCAACGCCAATCCTTCTCTACGTATCATGGTGGCGAGGACACCCAACCGCTACCCAAATCACCGAGATTATTAATATGTTATTAGCGTCGACAAGTTACAAAGCTTACGGAGTATATATATGCGATCAATTCATATTTATTTAACATTTTGTGATATCTATTTGTCACTTTCAGTCTGCTGTAGGGTAGTCAAGACCAGGAGAACGCGGAGATTCAAGGAGACGCCCACTTTTCAGTAATGATGGACAGCCTATCAACTATCGGGCTAATTCCTAGCTTATCGAGTGCCCTTCCCACAAGTGGGTTAATGGGGCGAGTACGATTTCTAATTGCAGGTAGCACTCGGCACAAGACACACCGAAGATTAGCTGTTTCCAATCACATATCACACAAATCCAGCGAATCGCAATCCATCTCGGTGTGAAATAATTACAGGTCACACAATGGTGCACAGAAGCGTAGCATTGGGCTAAAAACGTCCCCTGGAATCGCCGTCAAATTCCGGTGGCAGCCGCTTCCCATATAATACCGATGTGGTATCTAATCTGCTTTCTTTATCCGAACAATTTCATCTTCCCATATCACACAAATAGGCGGTGGAGATATGGGTGGAGGTAATTAGCATATCATAAAGACAGTATTTGAAGCTTTGGAAATCTATCGCCGTCTTGGATCAAGGGGCAATTACAGCTTTGGGTTCAATGCCGGCAGTATGCTTGGTTCCCACGAAAAGAACCATCTCGCATATAAGTCGAGGTATCAATGTTCTGTTTCTCTTAGCATACTATCCAACCCAATATTGTAAGTTTTACAACTTTGCACCGTGATGACTTGCAGAAAGTACATGTAGCTTCGGCAATCGACTGGCATTTGCCGTTTTAGACATGTTCACAAACAATGGCATCTAGCTATTTCCATAAAGCGCAATATGGATGAGATTGCTATAAAAGAAAGTAGAATTCTATGTGTGTTGATGCTAAAGAGGCTACTATTATTTTTGTAGCGTAGCTAGTTGGCAGGCAATGACATCAACGACTTTGTTTGCTCGCTTCTAGGTACAATATCTTGGCTGGCGGCACGTGCCTCATCTATACGCGGTTATTACAGCGTAACTCTAAAGTAATATAGCCGATTCAAAAATATTCTCTGGTGCTAATCATCCACTTTGGGGAAATCTACCGCCTCCACTGTTTCCTTATATGGACAGCAGTCTGTGCAAAACAAGACCACAAGCTCATCTTCTCTTTTCACGGCGAATTAGCGCAATTCGACGTTGATTCGAGCGGCCTTTGTCATCAATATGTAATGATTAGGAGATATTATCATTACAATACAGACAGCAAGATAGAAACAGAGTTCAACATCAACTATGGGTTGCCGGATGTATGGTCGATCCCCAAAACTCCGCTTAGTCAGAAACGCGCGCGAGCAGCCAACTTGCTCCATATCCACGGCCTCCCTTTATTCGCATCGCAAAGTGTATACGTTGATATCAATGCGAAAGAGATTAGTCTCAAGCATTGCAACTTGAAGAAACAAATTGCGCAGTCGGGGGGTAGCATGAAAAGCACGCAGCTGGTACTACTTCCACAATGATTGGCGGATATTTACAGATATCTCTCTCTTACACCGTATCCCCCCCGCCAAAAAGGGGAAACGAATAGTCCAGAGTCCGCGGGGCTGAATTTTTTGCTAAGCTTCGTAAAAATTTATATATATAGACGGAATCATTGAATCCCCTTTAAGCCTGATTTTTCCGTTGCGAATAGGGGCAAAGCTCAAAGCATCTAGCCATAGATTCTAGTTTTCCATAATAGTACATCTAGAGTTTTTTGCCCGACAGGGAGAGTGTTAGTGGAGTCAAGTTCAATGCTATGGCTTTCCTTGCATTGCATCCCTCGTCTGGCCAATCAGGGAGCCTTGCCAGGGTTATTGTAGAAAGAGTCCTCGGTAATCTAACCGTTTATAGGAACTGCTACAATTCTGATTTGTTCTGACGCTGGAAAAGGGTATTAAACCTACCTAGGTACCATCACGATGTGTAACGGTATGTCATGCCCTACGCAAAGTGGATTGAGTTCTTATCTACGGTGCATACCTTCAAAAAGAAGTAATCAGACAGTGGATAATGAGATGACAGGATACAGCAAGTCTTTCAGGCTTGTATTCTGTGCCTATATAGCAGACTTACAGCATTTCATAACGCTGGAAAACTATATTGCATTAAGGAGCTCTCAAGTTCCTAATTTGCAAGTGTTGATTGACAGCATGGCAAGCATTTGACGGCTTCCGCCGCAATGTGGACTTAATGCGGGTTTAACAAACGCCGATTTCATGAGCGGTTCCCGATCTGCGACAATCAGGGTGTCCGCATGTCCTATGCCACATCATTATCGCCCGGGGGCGGACCTCCTGTGCCGGAGAGACAAAGGCCGCCGCCTCAGCTAGGCGGATTGGATATCGCGAGAGATTACACCCAGTGCTGCGCCTACCACAGCCAAGAGCTTACACAGAGACTCGTACAATATGGAAATCCGATGCTGGCTTTGTCCTACATCTCTTCCACAGACGAGAACTCCGTTCATCGGATCGGGTCTGTTCCATTCTATCGTGTTCCACTTCGACGATATTGAACCCTGCAGATGGTCACAGATCTATCGCTGTCGGAGTTACACTACTGTCCGACATTGCGCTAGATTTAGAATGCTTGTGTATCCGTACACATGTCATGTCTCACACAGACTTGTGTATATAAATGCATATACTGTTAATCTATATATATGAGAGACAGACTTGCTCCTCACTCAGAAATTTTGAATCTTCAACACTCAAACGAAAAATCGCGTCAAAAACATACAAATTCGAACATCAACGCCCTTTCCCCCCCACCACACATTGCACCATAAATACACAAAATGGCAACCAAACCATTCAAAGTAGTGATAGTCGGTGGCGGTACGTAGTTTTGCACTTTACACACTATTAACTCCACGTCCTATCAACTGACTCTTTCAACAAGGCCCTGTAGGTTTAATAGCCGCGCACGCTTTGTACAAGGCGGGAATGGAGTTTACTATCCTCGAACGAAGCCGCCAAATCGCACTGGACGTGGGTGCCAGTCTAGTACTTGCACCAGCCAGTTTGCGAGTTCTTCATCAGCTTGGCTTACTCGATCAGCTGCGAGATACATATTCCGAGATAAACCATAAGAAATGCTTCGCTCCAGATGGCCACCTGTGGAAAGACAACCCTGATTTTTTTGTTGAGGCGAAGAAGAAGTAAGAACCCTCGACAACTTGCCAATTGCCAAATGATCTAATTCAAGCTTTTAGCCACGGAGGTGTACCTTCTTCCTTTCACCGTGCAGAGCTTGTCCAATCCCTCTACGATCAGCTGCCTGAAGAGCTCAAGCCCAATGTTTTCACCAACAAGAAAGTCAAGGACGTTCAGTCTGACGAAAATGGGGTCAAGGTCTTCTGTGAGGATGGCAGCGTGTATGAAGGCGATTTGGTGCTTGGCGCAGACGGCGTGAACAGCAATACTCGACAAGTGATGAGAAAACTCGCATTGCAGGCAAATCCAAACGCCGAATGGGACCCTGAGCTTCCATATACATCCACCTATCGGTGCATGTGGGCTAGCTTTCCTAGACCTACAGCTCCTGGGCAGGGCTTCGAAACGCAGACCAAGGACATGTCCATCATGTACCTTAGCGGCAAGGACCGCAGCTGGATATTCCTTTACGAGAAACTACCTGAGCCGACCAAGGAACGATCATTCTACACCGATGAGGATGTCCAAGCAATGGCCGGAAGATTTGCCGACTTTCACATCGATGAAACCTTGACAGTAAAAGACGTGTTTGCTGAAAGGCTGACGAGCGGCATGTCAGATCTGCAAGAGGGCATCTGCAACAACTGGGGCTGGGGCCGCATCGTACTCGCAGGAGATTCTATCCATAAAGCATGCCCCAACGCTGGCTTGGGTTACCAAAACGGCATCCAAGACGTGGTGTCGCTGGTCAACCACTTGCGAGAGCTGGTGGCTTCTTCAGGGCCCTCGAAACGTCCCGGCGTCTCTTCTCTAGAGGCCATGTACGAAGACTACAAAACTGAGCGATGGGAACCTCTTGGCAATGATGCGGTTCTATCTGCGAGAGTCACGCGAATCCACGCTTGGGCGAATATCTGGTACTACTTGGTAGCCCGCTTCCTCCTGGTGCCAAAATTCATGGACGACTTCAGAGACAATTGGATGATTGCACCGACTACCCGTGAAGCTAGGGCATTCAATTTTTTGGATGCAGAAGAGCCATTTTCTGGGCGCGTTTCTTGGGTGCATCCTTTGAAAAATGTTTTTTAGGACTTTCGCTGATATTGTTATCGAGATGTGGTGAGGACGTGAAGGTGTCAGTTGTTAAGTTTGGTGGCGTATGGCGCTAAGGTGTACATTTTATTCTCTAGACATATTGTTTTACACAATGTATTTAATCACTTGCGAATTCATTATCAGAATATATTGAATAAGAGTAGACGCAGCTCTTTATTTTTAAAGAAGTGATGGTCTGTCAATCTTTGTGCAAATTTGTACATTGTCACACTTGCAACGGTTTGTTGCTATATGTCCTTGTGACAAGGTACTGGTCTTATACAAGAGTCTCTGCAACCATATCAATCGCTGTTTGCCTCTGCGGAGAGTTTTATTCACAAAATCCAGAACGTAATGCTACTTGACTTATTGTTTCAACGGTTTAATTAGCTAATGTTGCCCAGAATGACATTTGCCGTATTTGGTAGAAGACAAGTAAATTTGCACGTCTAATTAGTCCAAACGCCTTGAACTACTAACAATTAATGGAATAATGTTGATTGGAGGATGTCCAAAATAAAGAAGCATCGCCAAGCATCATTATCAGTATGCTTCCAGAGGGTTTTAGCTTCTTCAAAGCAGCGCGTCACCAACTTTTGCCTATTATGTTATTTGGATCTAACCTTTGCCAGAATATGCTCGTCTGACAATTTATAACCTTTTTATCCACAGTTTGGATGAATTCATAGGATACATAATCATGTATTGCTGAGAACTATTGACACGTTCCAAACTAAAAGCCTCACAATGGATTCATGGCGCAGTTCTTGTAAGAAGACGCCACTCGATATCCCTTTGAAACGATGCGCTAAATGACAAAAGACTGACTTGAAAGTCCACAAACTGTTTGCGGCAAGACTGGAATTTTCGTCTGGGAATTTGGCTCTGGGAGGACGCGATTGTCGCCGCCAAAAATGGTTGGAATAACCCAATTTCATGCCCACACCTCGCCTTAACCAGGATACATGGCTTCACGACCGGCTTGAATCTGGCTTATGCACGCTGCTTATTAATTCCTATAGTCTTCGTTTTAAGGATCCTGTAGTCTCGAGAGTAAGATGATGGAGGGAAGCAGCTTTGATGGTAATCTTGGCGACCGTCCTAATTTATGCTTTTTTTATTTTTTATTTTTTTTTGGAAAAGCTACTCGTATTTCCGACTTGTTGCCGTACTAGTGGATTCATGAGAAAATAAAGCTGTGAAAGACCGGGGAAAGATGGTTAGATCTGTCCCCATTTCCGATGCAGTTGCCAATTCCAGTGCAGGCGGTTTATAAGCGAGGGCCTGGTAGCAGCGATGGAACGCCAATCTGCATGCTGATGGCGTCAATGGAGCAGTCATCAATGGGACCAGATGCGTGGAATCATGATCCAGAATACAATTATTGGAATGACGAATGCCTACTGGAGAGGCGTCATAATCAAGATGAATATGCTTTTACAACAGATAATTTTAAGGCTATTAATGCAAATTGTCCATGACGTTTGCGTAGATAGAAATGCTTATGAAATATTAGCGTTTGGATAGATGACAACCAATCGGGAGCTGCTATATATGTACTAAGAACTGGATTCTGCGGGAATTGCGAGTTGATCAAGTCCGCGTATTCACGTTGCCTTGAGCTGCATTACCAATCATGCTTCTACAGAGAACTGTGTAGTGGCATAATTATTGACGAACCATTGTTAAATTTAGTGCTGAGGCTGAATATAAGCGAGGGAGTGAAATATGACCATACCACGCGGACTTACTTCATGTTTAATTCCGTGCCCACAGAAGCATATAGCAATAAGTTCATGGTTTTAGTGCCTATTATATGTGAAGTAGTGACACAGAATACCGTAGTTTAAAGGCCATTTTTCTTGTATACAGACAGACACATTCGTCAGCTATGGAGGTTACATAGATTGATACACGTATTAGAGGGCATTGTAGTTGTCGCCTTCGAACGGCTAGGCGACTGAAACTTTCCAACATATGAAGCCACATATGTCGCTAATAGTTACGTGGCGAAAACTACATGAGCTAGAGTTAACGCACTCTTTGCTCATGTGTTCGAGAGGGAAAGAGGAAGGGGAAGAAACAATAGCCAGAGTTTGAGGGCGGCGCTTAGTCATGTAATTCGCAAATAGGCAACTGTGGCAGTTTCTGTTCAAGTTAGTATTTGTCATTCAAAAAGAATGAGATATATTCTATCCTATTCTAGCCATTCTAGTTATCTGTGAATGTGTCCAATTTTGCGTGATGTCCGCGGCATCACATCTAGCCGAATCTAACTAACCCGTACTTTAGGTACTGGAATCAAATCAAATCGAATGGAATATACAAATTGCATTAGTAGTCAACAGTCTATACGCGCAACTGACTTGGTCACTCAGCTGCACAGAATCCTATTTGTAAACAAGAATCCTCAAGCGATAGCTGCAGGAACCCTAATTGCGGCTTTAAGCGGCGACACAATCAAGGCCGTCTCGGAATTATTACAGCATTGCCACTACGACATTGCCAGCTGATATACATTGGTACCTTTGTACAGTTATCTAGAAGTCGGCCGAGTCACGCCCATCAAGCGGTGTTATTCTAAACAGTTTACATATTTCCTCACCATTGTGCACTAGGAATGCACCTCGGGATCCAAAACGTTCCAACTCTTGTTCAGCCATTATTAATGATTGCGGGCCAATCATAGAACGTTCGACTAATCAATAATTCCCTGGATAGTAATCAGCTACTGCGTCATGATCGTAATCGGCCGTGGCTGGAGCTCATGGCGCCGGCGTAGAATTTTCCATAAAGTGGATCCTAGCTATTTCTGCGGACTTTCTTTGAGCAACTTGCGAATCAGAGAAAGGCATTTAGGCCCGCTGCGGTGTTACGGTGCATCCGTAAGGCCGCAATTTCTACATGTCCGTACCATGGCTTTTCAACGCCACGAAAAAGCCGCGAATAGCTCATGTTGCCCTGGATATAGGAAAAGTCCGAATCCAGATTAGAAATCTTGGAGAATTTAACAAGTATCACGATGGCAACAGATGGAAGATTTGAGATACAATATTTGAAATATGTAGTAATTCGCGTCGACGGGAGATGGATATAAGGAGCCCGAAAGCAGCAATGTTGTGCTTTCCATCTTCATCTTCAGACTCAATTCAACAAACAATAGCACACACAGCTACAAGCAACTCAACAATAAAACAAAGCAATCAATCACTTGATTTTTAAGACAAAACCTCTACCAAAAATCCACAAAACTACTAAACTATCACCATGGCTGGCGATCTCGTTCTTGTAAGTCCTCATCAACTTCCAAGTCTTATACGTTTCTGAATCCTTCAATCTCTGCACTTAGTCATCATTTTTATTAACAACCCTATTCTGTTTAGCTCACCGGCGGCACTGGCATGATTGGCTTCAAAACTCTTGTTGAAGTCCTCAAAGCCGGTTACAAAGTCCGCGCCGCTGTCCGCAACCAAGCTGGTTTTGACCGCATCGCCTCGCTCAAGCCTCTTGCTCCCTATGTCTCGAACCTAGAGAGCATCATTGTCCCCGACATTACTGTTCCCGGGGCTTACGATGAAGCCGTCAAGGGTGTCAAATATGTCGTGCACGTTGCTTCTCCACTTGTCCGGCCAGTTGATACCGAAGAGGGCTTTCAATCTGAAGTTATCCAGCCCGCCATTCGGGGCACAGTCAGCATCTTGGAGGCTGCACACAAGGTGACCGGCATCGAAAGAATCGTCATTACTGCCTCCATCTTGTCCGTTGCTTCTTTCGAGAGCTTGGCCAGTGGAGTCAAGACCGACGGTATGTCACTTCTTTGATCGTGTTCTATATTTTATATGGTGGAAGCGAATAGATGCTCATATACCTTTTAGAGAAAACTCGCGCCGTCAACACCGTGGGACCCTATGCATCACCCGTCAACGCCTACCAAGTCTCCAAAGCTCTAGCTTTCGAGGCCACCAACAAATTCGTCGCCGAGAAGAAGCCCGCCTTCTCCGTCATCAACATCATGCCTGCCTTCGTCGTCGGTCGCGATGACACCATCACCGACGCTTCAGATATCGTCAAGGGCTCCAACGCCTTCCTCATTGGCCCTCTCCTCGGCCATGCTCGTGATCAGCCCCTGATTGGTGCCGTCGTTCACGTCGACGACGTTGCCAAGATGCACGTTCAGTCTCTGGACTCGTCCATTGTCAAGGGCAACGAGGATTTCCTTGCATATTCGCCTCCCTCAATTGACTGGGCCGATTCCTTCGAAATCGTCAAGAGACGCTTCCCAGAGGCCTATGCTGATGGCGTCTTCAAATTCGAGTCTGTTCCCCGGCCGATCACGGCCCCAGTTAACGTCGATTCATCCAAGGCTGAGAAGACTTTTGGCAAATTCAAGTCGTTCGAAGAGCAGACAGTGTCTGTTGTAGAGCACTATCTCGAACTGATTGGTCGCAAATAGACACCTTAGATGTTGTTGACTTAGTATAGAACTATCGGCTTACGAGAGTTTTAGAGTTTCTATTATGGAGTATATTCAGGCAACCTGATATACTTAGACTAGTTTTTAGCGATAAATTTATATCATATATTTGTTCAATGCTGTGTGTGTGTTCCCAGCGTGGCCCTTCACCACGTTTCTTTCATTAGCCCACCACATGGAGTGATCGTTTGATGTAACACAAAGCCAACCAGAACACGGGAAGAATTATTGTATGAAGGAAAGAAGCATATAATGAAACAATGGATAACCTAATAAATATATACGTAATTTATATTGAATCGCATAACGCTTTCTTATATACATTAATCATCATGGCAATCCTCAAGATGCCCAACACTCAGCTATATACACTGCGTAATTTTCTTACGCCCCATTTTTTCGCCTTGATTTTTTTGTACAGGAATAAAACATGTGATTTCTCAAACAAGAGATGCAACAAAGGCAGCAGCGGTATCTGCGTCCTCGGCATATGTCAAGTGTGGGAGCAGGATGATGTCTCCACCGGCGCAGATGTTGTCTCCATCGTGGCAGACGGTCAGAACCTTGGAAGCAGCAATGTTGGGAAGAGCCTGTCCGTCTCTTGGGTCGCCAAAGAGCACCACGGCGCTGATTTTGGAGGCGGTTGCTGCATCCAAGTGGCCCACCGCGTTGTGGACGACCAAGCTGCCTTGGGAGTAGCCACCAACCACAAGCTTGGTATTCGGGCAGCTCTGTGTGACAGATGTGATTTGAGTGGCCCTATTTGAGTTGAAAGTGCTGGTTAGTCTGGTGGTTTTTTGCAGTGGGAAAGCGAATAATAAGTATGGAGCTTACAAGTCAATGCCTGGCTGGACCGCTCCAGACAGGAAGCCCTGAACACTCGCAGGGTAGTTGAAGCCTTGAACACCAAGAGATGTGCTACCGAGTGCGTTTTGCAGCGACTCGAAAAAGAAAGGTCCGACAAGTACTCCGACATTGCCAGGGTCGCAAGTACCGCGAGCAAACAAGACGGTTACGTCGCCGCACGCCTCATTCTCAGTTTCAGAGATGCCAAAGAGATCAGCAGCAATGTCTTCACCATCTCCAATCAGATCACAAGCAGCCGTGACAGTATCACCAATAGGCATAATCTTCGCAATCTCGGTGAGGAAGGCATTGATTGAAGGCCAATCCCGCTTGCTGGTGGACTGGATGACCGGCTTCGGGTAAGCAAAGGCCTGGCCCGCCAGGAGAGCTGTGAAAATGGCTGCGGATCGCATCCTGTACGATGATAACCTGGTGTATAAAGGGAAAACTAAAACTTCACTTTGCTCTTGGAATATCGAAAGGCATGAATAGAGTGAAACAGCGGATCTGCGGCAGTCTTATACTCGTCGTCTGCCCCATCTAGAAGGCCTCTATAAAGCACATGCTTTTCTCCACGACGAGTAGATCTGCTAGTCCCAAACTCGGCATCTTTCAACTCGATTGACGAGTAGAATGCTTCTTGTCTACACCCTTTCGCGGCCAGGCACTTCGCGTAGCGCAAGGACAAACTTCCACATGGGGCTTGGAGAGTCCTCTTTTTCACGATGCGGCGCTTCTACTGCTCCGCCAGTAAGACGACGCCCGCCTACCCCGGCGCCAATGCGGGCCCAGCGGCCATGTGCGTGACTTTGCGTACGGAGCTTTATAGTATTACTATCTGGGGCCGAGCACGGGGAATGTTGCATTGTCGTAGAGGTGTGAGAAGTTCCCGGCCTCGCTTCTGGCTCCCAAGGATACGAGAGTATAAGCATGATAAGACTTTCTCTGAAACATCTGCACGAGTGCCGAAAGAGGGTTTCAGTTAACATTAAGCTCATGCCATCAACATGTAAACATCTCACCACTTGCAGCAGATAATAATAGTAGTGTTTTGAGTTGCCGGGACAGCTCGGGAACCAGATGATCTGGGCGATCCTGTCGCCACCCCCTTGTAGGATTCCTATTTCCTTCCATTTCACACATGTCCTGCACGCGAGGATCCAAGACTAGGTATTTCCACCTGGCTTTGCAAGGGTTGGCTGGTGTACAGCCACCCACACTTGACATCTCTTGGCAGCCTATCAACACTGCCACTCCCCTCATCACCGTAAAATTAATAATGAGGATTTTCGGCATCACAAGCCAAACGAATTAAAGAAGCTGCAAGAAAGATTCCAATAGCTCCAATAGCTGTGCGCTTAGACGGCACACCCAGAGCCGTCAACACACCCTCACAGCTTTTGGAGTTCCCTTCCCCGGACCAGTCTGGAAGCACCGCATCCGCCTTTGGACACAATACCGACGCCTCAGCGTGGTCCGTAGCGAGCTTCATGCGCTCGTAATAGGCAGTCCCCTGTTTCCGAGTTTTTCATGCGGATTCAACGGAGAATTGCGCGGCATGATTGTGGCTCTTTGCGATCAATCATGCAAAGTGGGAGTTGAGAAACCCCCCCCATGTTTGACATCGTGAGCAGGCAAACTAGACACTCATTTGGAGCTCTGAAAAGAACTTTTTTCACCGCTACCATGAAATCTTTCCTCTCAGAGACTAGATATGCCAAAGGAGCAGCGAATAAGCCCCTCTACGTCCCGTGCTTCCCTCATTCATCCCGCATTTGCTCTTCTGCAGCTCCGCTAATACCCCGCAAACTAGACGAACTAGACGGGGGGGTGCTCCCCAGAGTCGATACTCGGATGGGCAACGCGCCGGCAGATCGGCCTTTGAGACAGTCATGAGACCGTGGGGTTGGTGATTGTTATGCGCCCTGTCAAGCGGCTAAATTAAGTTGCTTTGGCCTCGCCCAACAAGAAGTTATCTCGGTACCTGGAAATTGTCTATGCGCCGGACATGTGAAACATGTTCAAAGTTGTTGCCTAGAGAAGGGACGACGAGGCTCGAGCGTTCTAGACAACTGCGATATCTTGTCTTGTCGTCTCTTTTTGGCCGTGGATCCATAGTGACGGTGCGGTTTTTATACCTCTTCTGGCAAGCTTGCACGGCTTGGCCGCGTCATAAGGCCTAATTGAACTTTGCCAAGAGGGCTCAGACCGCAGTAAGCTTGGGAAAAGTTTTAATACCTCTGTTTAGTATAAAGATGCTACACTGAGCTGAGGATGAGGGATTATGAGTCTTGGTGAGGCTTTTTCTAGAACATTTTGCACGTGTATCGGATTTACACGGTTGAAGGATTTATACGACTTGAGAATATTGCTTATTGTAGCTTGTGCTCCTATTCAAGGAGTTGTGATTGCTTTTGTCTAGGATCTCAGTGACGGTATCTCAAACATCAACTCTTTCTTGTGATACTAGACTTGTATACAACTTTCAATATTTGTAAACTCATCTCAACTCATCCAACAGCTACATCTTTATAGTCATCATCGGCAGACAGCGTGAAACATCCCTGAAACGGCAAGGCGTTCAATGAACAAGTGCCGTATAACAGCTCAGTCATCACCCGCTGCATTATTCAATATTTATCCATCTACTTGTCATGCTTATTGTGGCTTGTGCTCCATTTCAAGAATGTTGTGATTTCTTTTGTCCAGGTTTATTATCATGGTATTCCAAACATGCCTATCACAAGTAGTAAGCAGCTTATAGAGGCTGATTTCTGTTCAACGAAATTCCATTAGATGGTTGACTGCAGCTGCATTCGCATTAAGCTACCGATAGTCTTCCCAACATCAACTCCTTTCTTATGATGATGGATTCGTATGTAATTCCGATGCTTGCAACCCCATGTTAGTTACATCTTCATTTGCCATTAGTGCATCGGTGTATAAATATCCCTGAGCTAACGGGTCGCTTCTTGGGTAAGTGCCGTATAACAGCCAAGTCAGAACAGAAAGCTCAGCCATCGCCTTTGCACTATTAACATATGTCCATCTACCTGTCACTTATCGTTGGACAAGCTGTAATCTGTGACATTATGCAGATGCTGCCTCTGTGATTTTGTGCAACTTGCTTCCAACACCTTGTCTGTTCAAAGCTGGCTTTTGTCGCCCAAAACTGACAGAGAGAAGATGGGCTGAATGAGGAGCAACAAGGGATCTGTACTAGCAAGTTACTCTGACTCTATCCCATCTGGTCTTCTTCAAAAGCCAATACGCTTCCCGCAAGTCAGATCCATATGCCATAGCCTTATAACCATCCAGAACGTCACTTGTAGCTCTACCGCCCTCGATACAACGCCCTTTCGTATACTCCAGCGCGCGACACGGACACATGTACCTCTCATCACAGATCGTTTGCCGTTGGCCATCGTCTTCTCAATGTAAAACGTCCCATGACTGCATCGGATTCCCGACGTCGAGCATCGTAGACCGATTGAAGAGGTATCACTACACAAACACACCTGTAAACGCATTCACCAAGACATCTAGATTCGTCATTAAAAATATTTAAAAAAAAAAAAAAACACAAGCTTCATATCCTAATCATTACATGCTCCAGGTCCAGCCCATGAGCACACGCAAAACGCCCATTCAGCCGGACATCATCTCAAGTCTTTTGCTTCTTCCTCACAAGCCCTGCACTCAAAACATTGACCGGTGGAGTAGTATCAGCAACACCGCCATCACCCTCACCCTCGCCCTGCTTCGGCTTCTTCCTCACAAGCCCACCGCCCAATACATTGACGCCGGCACTGGCCGCCTCGCCCTGTGACCCGTCCCCCACCGTGTCCGACCTCTTTCTCTTAACAAGGCCGGACAAGTTGTTCACCGGCGCCGCTCCGCCCTCCGTCGTTTCCGCCGATGCAGCGGCGAGTTCCCGTGTTCCCGTAACGTCAAAGCCCCACCGGCTGCCGAGCCCGACTTCGCTTAACCAGCGGCGAGTGCTACCCGTGGCTTTGTCCAGCGTCGCAAAGTCCAGGCGCAGAAGCAGCTCGTGCATGCGCTTGTAATCGGTCTCGTCGACGATTCTCTCTCCTCGGCCATGGTGCGGCCAATAGTAGTAGGCCGTCGATACGGGCTTGTCTAGGAGATAGTTGCGCTGCTTGGTCTTGATACGCGGCTGGCGCGACTTGATGGGGCCTCTGAGTTTTCTCTTAATCTTTGCCGCCTTTCGCTTCTTGGACTTTTTGTCTTCAAGCTCAGAGTCACGCTTGGATTTAGTGGGCGTGCCGCCACTTTGATCTGATTTGGATGGAAACAGTCTCCTGGGCGTCGTCGCTGGCGTGACATTTGACAGAGTTCTCTGCTTCCTGGGCGTCTCTGGAGCGCCGCTCAACGCACTGGTTACGACCGAGGCACTAGATACTGATACAATATCACTACCATCTTGCTTTGACTCGTCATCCAAATCATCAAATACGACCCAAATAAACCCCGTCATCCTCCCGCTTGAACACTCCTGTCGGAATGCCATCATCTCCCAAAACATGTCCAGCGTCTTTACAGATTTCCAGCTTCCCGTCGTCTTCATCGCCTTGGTCTTGGTGACTTCGTCGTCCAGCTCATCGCGGAACCGGCATTTGGGGTCGTCTGGGAACTTGGGAATGAGACATCGCGGTGGCACCCAGTCAAATTCTCGAGAGTAGTGAGAAATGCGCTCCAGCGGGTGGCTCAGCACCCAGCTGGATGTCGCGCCGGCACGACGGGGGATAAAAGCACGGGTTTCGTAAGCATCTAAGCCAGGAATAAGCAGGTAGCCCTTGGTATTACGCCATGCTGAGAGACTGCCGCGCGGAGGCGACTCGACGATGGGGTCGAGCACTCGACACCACCATTTAACAAGGCCGCGGTCGTCCAAAACATGCTTGCCAGAATACTCGATGCTTCCGGGGAAGAGATACTGGTCTTGGGCGCGAGCAAACAAGCTGACGACGAGTTGCACGTCTTTTCTCCTCCTCTTGTCGACCAGATAGCGCACAAAGGTCGCGCAAACCTCTCGTATCGGGCTAGGAGCGCCTTTTGGTAGCTGTAGTTTGTTCAAAAATCCAGTAGAGTCAGCCTTGGACACAAACAAGGTGGTGGACCGGGCCGTGGTATATATGAAGATCTCGATGCCAAGAATGAGGACCCGTTTGCGCTGCGCAGCCTGTTCTGGTGTGTTTTCGCTTGTTGAAGCATCTGATGACGAGTTTTCGGCGTCAATTGAAACGCTCAGAAAGTGCTTCTCGCAGTATGTTCGTTCGGGTCGCTCGCCTGGGGGCGCAGAGTAGAGCGCGTCGACTTTCGTGGGAGGAGTGGAAACGTGATGGATGCCGAATTTGTAGCCCTTTGGAAGCACAGCAGCAAGACGACCGCGCAGACCGGCGTCTGGAGGATCTGCAGACGCCATCTGATTGTGATGGCTTCTCAAAAACTGGTGGAAGAAAAATCCGAGGTGTCAGGTTGTAAGAAAGAGGAGGAAGCAGCAAGAAGAGAAGCAAAAGATGTAGGGCTGGTACCTCCCTCGAGTCGAGTCGCGACAAAACGTCAGATTGAATGCAGGAGCTCCGCTGTACCTACAGCTGAGTTAGCGCTATGGGTCCGCTGAAGGCCGGGGCGCCACATGCCCAAAATGGGAATCAGCGGAGGCAAATAGCGAACAGTAGGGCTGATTTCGTACATGGAATCCAAGTAGGCGCTGTATATGTCGTGCAGTGATTGTGATGGCCTAGAGCCTTGACTGAGTAACCGAGGGGTAAATGTTTATTATTGCAAAACATCAAAATGGTCTTACAGCACACCAGTGAGATTCTTGCAACCTTTTTTCATTTTATTAATTTCTTCCGTTTCATTCAAGAAACACCCAAATACATTCACACACTGCCCACTACCCATTAAAGCTTCTTTCATATATACACATTAGCTTACTCTTGATACTAAGTGTCGTTTCAAATTTCATTGATAATCTAGTAGAGAATAATGTGCTTGTTTTACCAAAACTCGGCAATCGAACAAACTTTCCAGATATAGGGTAAGATCAGTCTAAGCAAGCTCCCCAGTGACGCCAGGACCGCAAATCGATAAGCGATAAGATAAGATCGCAACATGCCGCCAAACACGTGACCCCGAAAATGCTCCAGATTTGTTCGATAGGCCTTCAACACCATATAGACAGCGTCGAAATCGCCATAGAAGCCGACTTTCCGTGCACCATTGATCTCACAAAGCCATGGCTCTTCAGTCCTGCCGTCCGAGCCTGGCTCGCTGTCGGCACACCGCCCGCGCCTTGGCCCCATGCGCACGCACATTCGCAACGGAATCCGAATCTGCACCTTCAACACCAGAGTCCTTCAAGATCCCCGCGACATCAGCCAGCACGAAGACGAAGCCGCGATGGAGCCAGACGCCGCAGGGAATGAAGGCGCCTCTGCAGCTGGACTTTGCAAAGAGCGCCCGTAATAAGATCTGGGCGGTGAATAACGATCCCACGCGGCTGGATGAAGTGTACAACCGCTTGCTCGGACCGGGAGGTAGCAAGATGCTGCCGGAGGAACTCAAGTGGCTGGCGGTGACACACAAGAGCTTTGATCAAGGAAGGAGAGGGTTCAATGACAGATTGGCACTGCTAGGTTGGTTATGACGGCTCATGTTGAACGGAGAAGAAGCATATGCTAAACTTTGCAATTCTAGGACGGTTGACAATGGTAATGGAAGCAACAAAAGAGATTGTCAGCAAAGAGCCTCTTGACGGCTCAATATTCCCCGATCAATTCGACAGAACACCATTGGAGGACGACCAATTGCTTTCGGTAGACAACCTCAACGTCATGGGACCCCGAGACATAATCGGCAAGGATAAGCTCTACCAGTTGGCTAACAACGTTGGGCTGATGGATGTAGTTCGGTGGAAGCCCCGATTGGTACGTTGATGGCTCGTCCAACAGACTGGTGGCTTTGATTTTACTAACATGAAAACAACAGCCCCGACGGCTCGAGGCCTCAGGTGTGGAAGTGGTGTTAAACTCGGCGCTCATGGCCATCATCGGCGCCGTCACGCTGCAGCACGGATCTGCCGTGGCGGCGCAGGTGGTGAGGGAGAGGATCTTGGCGCAGGTACCCAAGGACAACTAAAAAAATCTCATAGACAAAAAAGGAGGGGGGGGGAAGAGGGAGCATGTGCTATAAAGGAAAGAAAAGGGATAGCGGCGGCGGCGTTGTGTAACCATACCTTGTACTATTTATGAGGAGACGAAGCTGAGTGTTTTGAATCTAGAAAGCATGAATGCACCTGGCTATGATACTAGCAGGATGTACCATTACAACAATCGCTCTTTGGATCTAGCAGTGAGATGGATGTATATGTATATATAAAAAGAGCCAAGCTGCTAATTGCCATTGTATAATTATTAGATGTTGCGACGTATAATATTAGGGGTATCTCATAGCATCAGTGCGAATACTCGCTTCGCTACATCGCCATCCCGTCTCATCTCAACAGCGGTGCCTCTTCACCTACACGCTCATCATCCCCAGAAGCCTCAGACTCAAACAGCCCCGCAAAGCCATTCCTCAGCACCCTCTCACGATGCAGCCACCCCAAGCAAGTGCCCGCGCCAGGCCCGGCCAGGACCGAAATCGCAATCATGCCCAACGGCACCCGCCACCCGGCCTCAACAAAAACCCAATACAAGACGGTCCAGGCAATGAACTGGAAGTCAATCTCGATGAAGCTCACCGCCAGCTTGGTCAGCTCCTTGCGATCGTCGCGCTGGGCCAGGTTCCAGAGGACAAACAAGTGCGCCGCTACAGACAACACGATGGGCAGCGTGTACACGAGGGCCACGCTCTGCCAGTGCGACTCGTGGTGGATGTCGGTCGGGCCCACGCGGCGTATCCTCTGGATGATGTACCGCACGCCCTGGCGCACGAGCGAGACGTAGGCCGGGAAGAAGAGCCAGGCGGCGATTGCGACGGGCGAGTTGTACGCCAGCATGAGGACCGAGGGCAGGTAGTAGCCGACGGCGACGGCAATGGGGATGGCCACGGCCTCGGAGTCTGGCAGCGTGCGGCCCTGCCCCGTGGCGTTGAGGGCATCGCTTTCAACCTCATTCTCGTTGCTGCCCGCCTGCTGCTTCGCCATCGCCAGCGCCTTGGCCCGGTGCAGAAAGGCCGGCACAATCACCAGCTGCCACACCATGGCGCCGCCCAGCAGGTTGAAGACCAGCCACCACAGCGTGGGCCGCGCAATCAGCGCATTCGGCCGGTTGCAGCGCCGCGCCGACTCGACGGTGCACACCGTGGCCAGCGCGCCGACGTAGGCCAGGATGACGCCCATGACGGCGCGCGACCGCAGCGAGTCGAGCGCGGCCTGGAAGAAGCTGACGAGGAAGCAGGCCGGCGTGCCCAGCAGCGGGATGCGGCTGAGGCCGGGGATGCGCGCGTGGGCGTGGCACTGCGACCACAGCAGCGCGATGTCGACGTCGGACGAGGCGAAGAGCGCGGCAAAGGTGGCGACGGAGAGGACGACGGGCATGACGAGCAGGTATTTCAAGGGCGCCGTCTGGATGGGCGGCGCGAGGAGCCATCTTGGAGCATGAGGAGGCATCTTGACTGGGCTGGCGGTTGTTGTTGTTCTTGATCCAGCTGTCAGCTCTTCATGACTCTAGCCGTGAGCGTGGAAAAGAAGGAAAAGGGTCAAGAGAGACAGAAGATGAGAGGATGGAGGTCAAGAGATTCACCAACACGAACAGGAAGCTCAAAACTGCTGCATCGAGGCTCAGAGTCGCATTCGCTGTGCGGCAGGGCTCGTAGCGGGGCCCGGTGAACCCTGCAAGTGCCTGATGGAGACGAATGGCAGCGGCTGGCGCTACACCAGCATGGGCAGCAGATGATCAGATCACAGGGTCTCGATGATTTTTATTGACTCTTTTTTCTGGTGTCTTGGGCATGAAATGGGATAAGAGGTACTAGATCTATAGCAAAGGCTGAGTAACATGTCTGAGTGCATATATTGCATTGCATGGCATGCGCATCCATCTTGCTTCGCTTGTTATGCCTGCTCCAATAGCGTTGCATCCAGCACCTGGCTTCGGAACTGTCGCCGAGCTCTAACAAGGCGACGCGCCCTGAATCATGCATGCACGCAGTAGCTGTAAATGTTAACAGTAAACATAAAGCTACGAGTAATACGACAATAGAGGCGTATACGTATAGACGGGACAATCCCCCAAACATCATGGTGGGGTGTATGCTACAAGAGCTACCCCTCATTCAACTGAACCGCCAAAAGCCATCATGATGATATAAACCGATATACCTTCATCTCTCTCCAAACATCTCTTAATGTAAAGCTTCAATCATCACTCTACAAACACCACCATGTCCTCCTACGACGCCTCCTCCCCCAACGAAACCGCCCCGCCCCTCCCCCTCCGCCCCGGCCCTCCCCATCGGCCCCTCCTCCGTGCTCCAGCCGCCGCTCTCCCGCCGCGGCTCCGGCCCAGGCCTCATCGTCCTCCTCCCCAGCGCCTCGTCCATCCCGCCCCGGCCCGCCGCCGTCGCAAAGCCACTCGACCCGGAGCCCCTGCAGAAATGGGCCGAGGAGGGCTTCGCCGTCGTGGCCATCACGCTGCCGGCCAACGAAATGGAGGAGCTCACCGGCGACGACGCCACCGTGTCAGACGTCGTGAACCAGATCCGCGAGGCCGTCGAGGCACTAAAGGCCCATGACGCAGTCGACACAAAGGACAAGTTTGGCCTCGCCATCTACGACGGCGTCATCGTGCCGTCGCTGCTGCTCGACGCCGAGCGCCTCCAGCAGCATGGCATCGCCGGCATCATCACCTTTTCCGAAAGCGCCCCCAGCAGCGCTTCTGTGCTCCCGCTGCTCTCTCACACCAGCATCCCTCCACCACCCGAATTCTCAGAAAACGACGCTGGGAAAAGTCTCGACGTCAAAGTGCATTCTTACCCGGGCACGTCTGCCCATTTTGTCCTGCCGTCTGCGGCGGCCTACGACAACGCTTCTGCCAGCATGGCGCACACGCGAAGCTTGGTCTTTCTGCGGAAGCATCTCGGCGGGCCGCATTTTGATCTCGAGGCCATCTGGGAAGAGCACTGCTACTGGGAGTTTGTAGGACGAAGTGTTGCCAAGACCATGGCCACCATGGTTGTGAGGATGATTCCCCTTTTCTTTTAAAAACATGTCTGATGTAGTAACTAACTAACAAGGCAATTAATTATAGGCAGAGCCATATGTCAACCATGTCCCTACTGTGAATAACAATATTCAATGTCATATATATCAAATGGAACGCTGACCATTGCATAGATGACGGGTGGTATTGGCCGCGAGAAACTAACCGCCTTCTACCGCGACCACTTCATCTTCTGGTAATCTCACCCAATCCTCATCTCTCACATTCTCACTCACTCACTCAATTCCAGCAACCCCCCGGACACAACCCTCAAAACCGTCTCCCGCACCATCGGCCCAGATCGCATCGTCGGTAAGTCTCATCAACCTTCAAACATATAACATACATATCCAAAAAAAAAAAAAGTAAACTGACATTAACCCCCCCCCAGACGAATTCATCTTCTGCTGCACCCACACCACCGAAATCCCCGCCCTCCTCCCCAAAATCCCCCCCAACCAACAAGCCCCTCGCCATCCCCACCGTCGGCATCATCAACATCCGCGGCGACCGCCTCTACCACGAGCACATCCTGTGGGACCAGGCCACCGTGCTGCGCCAGCTGGACATTTTGCCCACGCATCTGCCCTACGAGGGGAGTTCCATCAAGCTGCCGGTGGGAGGTGCCGAGACGGCGCGGTTGTTGCTTGATGAGAGGGATGGGAAGAGTAATGAGATGATTGAGGGCTGATGGTCAACATGTGTAAATTGTACTGAAAACCAAAAGGTTATTTCAAGCATTAGCTATCGTGACATTGTTTATTTGTTCTTATGCTGATAGCACCAAACCGACTCACACCAAATTCATGTTACATGTATTTTTAGAATGCTCATCCCCATCCCATCATAACCTTCATTTCTCAAAGCCAAAAAAAAAAAAAAAAAAAAAAAAAAATTGAAACAACAAAAAAACAATCATGGTATATCATACACTCAAGAATGGAAAATCACCCCCTCTCCCTCTTCCTCAACTTCATCCCCCCTCCCTTCACCCTATTCGCCGGCGCCTTATTCACCTCTGGAATCTGATACCCCCTCTCCCTCTCCAGCCGATGCCTCTCCCAGAAATCACTCGTCTCCGTGCTCAAGCTGCCATTCGGAGCTCTGTCTTCCCCTCTCCCGGGCCCTCCCTGCCTGCGCTTCCCTTCCCTCCTCGCCGCCATACTATCCATGTACTTCATTGTCCACTGCGCCACGGGTCTTGCAAAGATTTCGTAAAAGAACCGAATTGCTCCTCCATACCGCCTCCCGATCCACTTGAAGAAGCGTCGCGCATTGGTGCTCCACGCAACGATGAGAGTCACCACGATTAGGAGCACGCTCGCCGGGATGCCAATCACGGCAATCGTCCGCAGCGGCAAATTGTCGCCTCCTCCCCATTCTCGCGTGTTCATGCCAAATATTCCCGTAAAGAACTGAAGCGGCAGGAATATGACGGTAAAGGTCGTAAAGATCAACACACTTCGGCTCTGTGCGCTGGCTAAATCAGCGTGAAGTCTACTGAGTCGTACTTCGTCAACTTGCGCCTGGCGCTGCACCATTTGCAGCAATTTGTCGTATTCGTCTCTCGTATTCTTCACCCGTCGAATCATTTCCTCCGTCACGTGGATATACTCTCCCAGCCGCTTCAGCGCCTCAACGAGGAATCCTCTGCCATGGACCGTGTGGGCTCTCATCTCGGGGCGATTATAGATGGTGTGCATCGATGAAATCACTTTTGTCTGTCTCTCAAAGAGCCCCAGTAGAGTTGCCAATTCGTCCTCAATATCTCGTAGCTCCAACAACGCCGAAGTGTTGTCCCTATTCTCTTGCTCGGCTCGTCGACCCTCCTGTTTGTGACGCTCCCGGATCGAGCGAGCTTTATTCTCGACAGGCTCATAGTCAAAAGCCTTGTCACGGAATCCCTCTGAGCGGAACTCTTTGAGAGATGTTGTAAGTTTCTCAGTCTACCAAGCGTATTAGTAAAAACATACTACCCAGGTAGGGCAGCAGTTGACTTACCAAGATGCTAATGGCTTCTTCAAAGATGCGAAAGACCTCCAAATCGGGATGAGAAGCCCGGTCAAGGAGAACGCTCACCGCATGCAGAGCTGCTAGTGCCGCCAAGTCCAAAGAGCTATCACAAAGGCGAGTGAGATCTACATTGACATCGTTGAAGATGCTATCGCGCAGATCTGCCTGCTGATACAATGGCCCCTCGATAGGATCGCTCTCCCGCTTGGGGAAGAATGAAAGCAGCGTATCTATACCCAAGTTAGCATAGAATCAATCAGTGTATACAGCAAGTCAACTCACGAGTTGAAATAGTCCAGATCCATAGCTGGTCCACCATCAGCACATTCCCATTCAGCACATCCTTCTCAACCTCTTCATCTCCGTTCTCGCCGCCATTCTGTTTATTGAGCCTCTCCCGCCAGCTCCCAGTCCGGCTTCCACCAGCATTGCCGCTCCCAGTCCCGCTCCCGTTTCCGCTTTTATTACTGCTTTCTCCTGACGCGGAACCACTGCCCGAAGTCTGACTATACAATCCCCTGTATTCAGCCACGTCATAGTATCTTTCCTTTGTCAACTTGTACAGCATTTGGTCGTCGTCCCGAGACCGTGTATCCCTGATCGACGGGTAGCCATATTGATCCAGCGTGCGCCGGCAGTTAATTGGCGGGTCATGTCCCAAGAACTCCCAGACAACTTGCAGTTCAACAGAATCCGACTTGGCAACAGATTCAGGCACGGGCCTGGCCCTCCCGTGAGCCAAACGCTTCGCAATGAGTTCGCGTCGGCGGATGAGTCTCTTGTACGAGTCAAAGTGTAGGTACGGGAGAAACACACAAACATACATCTGGTCGTCTCCACCAGGTGGTGAAAGGGAGCGGCTGGTCACAGAATGAGCCCGTGGAGATACTATACATGAGCACATGTCAGTTTTCATGATATTGGGATAGAAGAATAACAGATTTCACTTACACGTCCGAGGTGCTGTAAAGTAACATCCCGGTTTCGCAAAATGTGCATAATGCTGCGAGTGTCTCCCGCGCGTATGCCTCCTCACCCAAAAATCATGATTCGACAAGGCAGAAAAGTCCCTCTGATAGGAAACCTGCAACGTCTGAAGGATAGCCTAGTAACAACATTCCTTTGTTAGTCCTCATACATTCATCAATCTCTGAGAGTAACTCTTGAAATGGAAACTTACAGTCACCCAGGTAGGGTTATTAAACGGCAAATGAATCCAAACAAACTTCCTCGCCTTAGCCTCCGGCTTCATAAACGCAGTATGAGCCGCCACCACCCCGTCATCTACAATCACAGTTTCGCTCGGCCTGTGGCCCCTCTCCTTTGCCATCTTCCGAATCGCAAGAACGCTCTCGGGCAGTTTCGGAGACCCCTCCAGCCCACCGTCGTCCTCACCGTCATCGCTATCATTCTCATCTCCAATAAGAGCCCTGTCAAACGTACTTTTACTTCGCGCAGATAAAGGAGGAAAGCCACGATACCGAGGGGGAGATGATGCGCCCCCAATGTCACTGTCCAGACTCATAGACCGGCTAAATGACCGCCCGACTCGGCCACGTAAAGGAGGCGAAAGACGATCAATAGCGAGCTCCTGGTCTAGGCTCGCCCGCATAAGGGGCGAGGGTTTCCGAAAAGCCGACGTTTGCTGAGGGGGCAGCGAGATGGGCCGAGAAGGAGGCGTCAAAGGTCCAGCTGCAGGCCGTGAACGTATTGCCGACGGTGCAGATTCCGTACTCTTTCTTGGCCTTGACATTGGAGAGTCAACCGGTAGAAGCATGGGCGACGGCGGCACCGGCAATACCAAAGGCAGCGCATCAGTGTGATCAACCGAAGGGATCATGTCTTGATTAATACCCAACGCATTCTTTACCGTCATAGGATCCGGAGGAAACGCAACAACAACCTCGGGTGGTCCCTCCATATCCACCAAGCCCGTCCTCCCCCCTCATGGCAAGAAATCTTCCCTCCTCAGGCGGGCCGTCCGACTCATTCAGCCTCTCACTCAGACATGCTTCCGGGCCTTTGTTCAGAAACTCCCTCAGCGGCAATCTCGTCGACCAGGCCCTCACCGTCCCATCATCAATCCCCGCGTCGTCAAAAAAGCCATGAACCTCCACCGTCACCTTCTGCTCCAAGTTGAGCATCCATTTCCCCGCCCTCGCATCCTCGCGGGCGTTGGAATCTGCCTTTTCGATATGCTCCGCCAGCTGGCGCAAGAACAGCCGCAGCGTGTGCACGTTGTGCCTCCCAAAGGACGCAATGTTGGCATGGTCGCCCTGCAGGGGGAAAATGCGCTCCTGACGCATCCCTAGAATGGCAGACTTGATGGATGTCAGGGGGAGCCGTGAAGTAGATGTCTCCCGAGTTGGCTGATAGTCGAGAGTCGATTGTCTCGTAAAAGGTCCATACGCGGAGATCGTCGGATATGATTTTGAAGTCTTCATCTACATGGAGCAGTAAATGATTTGCCATGCGTAAATCATCCGTGAGAGATGCCGGCAAGGGAGCTGATAGCTGTAAGAGCTGCTGGATGCTCGACGCGAGAGAGGGCATGGCAAAGTAGCTGGATCCTTGATGCGGCGTTCCTAGACATCCCATCATTAGCATCACCGTCATCACCCCAAAGGCTTGCAGCCATCACTGCCACTCACCAAAGAAAGCAACCCCATAACACTCCCTCAGTATCCCCTCATACCTCGCATCCCGACTCGCCCTCACCAACGCCATCTTCACCACCAACCCGCCAATGCTATGCCCAATAAACAACAGCGGCCTCTCCCGCTTCTCCCTCGTCCTCAGCTCCCTCAGCTCGTCCAGCAGCGCAACCGCCAGCTTGTTCAGCGTCATGCCGTCCACAACCTCCGGGTGCTCGTACAGCAAGATCCTCGCCCTGTTGGCCTCTCGCCGAATGCCCTGCCTCACCCACGACGGGCCCTGCCGCTCCACCTCGCGAACCTCGGCATCCCGCATCGACGGCGCGCCATAATATCGTCCCATGAGGCCATCTCGGTTCCAGCTCCGCAGGGGATGCCCGCCCGGACACGGCACCGTGACGACGTCGACGCTCGTCTCATCGTGTGTAAGTTGGCCCTCGGGGTCAATGGTAAACCGAGTCCGCGGCTGCTGGTTCTGACCATGTCCAGTCCCCGGCTTCTCAGAAAATCTCTCGCTCGCTCCAGGCTTCAAATCGGTATCGTCGGTATCCGTGAATATACTTGGTGTTTTTGATCTGCCAGATCTCCTCCGCGTAGGTGCAGGAGGAGCAGGCACGTCCAGCGCGAGGCTTGCAGAGGCCCGCCGTATCGGGCCGCCGCCGCCACGAGCCATACCTGTCCCTCGCTATAATTACAGCGGTCTCAGTTGATGCAGCGGGTTGATGCCAAGCAGCACGGTTTATAAGCCAAGCATCATCAAGCCCCCAGCCAGAGCAGACGTTCTCAGTTATATAACGAAACAAGCTCGATAAAATAGAAGATGTAGAATCAAAAGAAATCACGATCAAAGTCAAAAATTCCATCGCACAGAGCATAAGGTACGCATCACCTCGTATCCCCACAGCCCGCATCACATTCTCAACTTACACGCGAAACCGAGCCATCACCTGCCCGCTCCAGCATACGCAGGCAAGGCACCTTTCGCCGTCAAAAGCAGATTCATGCGCTATTAGACAGACACCCAAGGCACAAACTGTCATCAAATGTCATGAGTAATACGGCACAGAACCTTCAAGTAAAAGACACCACCAGCATCCATCCATCCACCCAAACCGGCCCCGAGGACAAATCTACCACCCTCGGCATCGCAACCCCAGATCACGAATCCCGCATCTCACACACTCACCCGATTCATCTCAGACCAAGGACGACGCCGCTCTAAAATCACTCAAGTCCAGCGATGCGGAGGCACATTCTCCATCATTCACAATAAAAAAAGGCCCGCGACAAACCGAAATCATCTGCCTCGCTCGTGACGGGAAGGCGGGAATGCACCTAGGCGAGGGAGGCATCCATTGATCGTCAATTTTGATGCCTGGCTGCCTTCAGCAGACTTTACAGTGCTTACAGCGCCCCCCTCCACGCTGCGAATGACCCCGGCAGCACCCTGGCATTTCTGGCCATGGGACTGGCGCCACCGTGACTATTTCGCGGCACATGAACCCCAAGGCTGGCATCCAAAGCTGAGGACAATGCAAGATTAATTAGATCCACTAGAGCGGGAAAGAGTCCTCTTTTAAGCTCATCGGATTGTCGTCTGTCGGCTTTTGAAAGCTCCGCAAAAACATTCACATGATATGAAAACTGCCATCCGTAGGCTCGGCACTCGTCATGGCTAACTCGGCGTCGCTTCCGACTTAATTTGGTATGAGAGCAAAGACTAGAGGCCGCCTTGACGTCAAATCATGTGTGAAACAGGTGCTATATAGAAAGACAGTTCAACGTTCTGCCCATAATCCAAATGCGTATTATATGTTTATAACTGCATCTCTACTCACAACGTCTTGTGCCTTTACCAGATGTCAAGAAGAACAAAGAAAAGAAGATGGATAGAAAGCCCCCCCCCCCGTAAAACGAAACCCTAAACGCCAGCTCATGTACATGTACACAGGGTATCATCTCAGTCTAGCAAAACAACCGTCCGTCTCCAAATAAGTAGTAGCCTTGACCTATTGCTTTATCCCCCTCGCCCATCACTTCATCTGAAAGTCGTCCTCAAAAGTCGTGCAGTGAAGCACCGCATCTGTGTAAAGCCGGTTTGAAACCGTGCAATCCTGTCCTGGCCGTATGACAACTACTCCATTCGGCCCTAGCTTGAACGTCTCGTTGTCGCCCATCTTGACACTGATCTTGCCGGCGCTTACAGAACACGTGCGCACCATGCTAATCGCCACCGGCCAGTGATACGGGCGTCCTGGCTTCAGGACAAGAACGTTGAAGCTGAGCCCTGGGGAGATGGTAATTGGTCGTTGGTCAGACATGTAGGTGTTGGAAAAGCCGATATCTAGTATAGTCAGTTAGTCTAACGTGTGCTTGGTACAGCTAGTAAACAGCCATGGCAGAGGGGAAACTCACTCATATTAGTCACTTCGTCTTTGATAGTACCAGGGGCAATTTCCCAGTCTTCCATTTCTTCCGCCTCCATCTGAGCGGCTGCTGGATTTTGTGTGACATTTGATATAGGTGGCGGACTCTTGTTTTGAGATGTTCGAATGGGGACCTGCTCAGGCTCCTTTTTCGATAGTGGTAGGCCGTCTGATATCATATCATAATCATCGTCTGCGTAACCGCTATCCGCTGCGACTACCTTGGGCATCATCTCAGATGCTGGTTCAACCCCAGACTGGGGTATCACCTCTGCCTGTGCCGTTGCATCTGCTTCTTCGCCCATAGTATCGAGCGCCATGCCGTTGTCGTTTTTAGCCCACTCGCACTCGTTTTTGGTACGGTTGTAGCAATATTGGTATTGGCAGGCAATGCACGTCTTTGATCTGCTGAATGCAGCTCGCGCTTCGGCCGAAAGGCTCGCAGGCAACCCTACGCAGGGATCTGACAGCCGCGATACTCCTTTCCATTTGCGGCACGGATTCTTTTCTTCTGCAGTGCCTACTAGATACGCCAAAACACAGGCGTAGTGGAGAGGATCGATCGTCTTATCAATATGATAGTCTATCCACGAGGCTGGCAAATTCCGAACCCGCTCATATTTTGAGAGTGCGAGTATGTCCGGCCGAGAAGGGATTTGCTGATTTGGTGATAGGAACCGGTGCAAAAACTTGAGCGTTTCAGTCATAGGTGGCTGCTCCATGGGCAGACTGGGGGGCGTTGGTGATGGCGGCAGCACAGTTGCTTGAACGGGTAGAGGCACTGGAGTCTTCTTGGGACGTTTTGCCAATCTCTCGTCCATGACATCGTTGACTGCCTCAGTGCGCAAAGTGCGTTTTGGGATGTCAGGGGAATTGCCTCCAAGAGCGCTTCCAACAACGGCTTCCCGAGGGCCTGCGGATACGTATGACATAGGCGAACCGTTTGTCCTCAGCAGCAGCAGTCTTTGTCTCTCTGAATATTCCGGGGTTGCGGCGGGTGGTGCCTCAGCAGAGATCGGAATGCGCGAAACGATGATGCCAGGAGAGCTGTCGTCCTTATTTGTGTAGGCTCTCACTGGGGAAAAGGTACCATCGCCATTATCGTTGAACAAAAGGCGGTTATGCTTCCCATGAAAGTGTGCCGCCATGTGCTTCATGCTAATAGCAAGAGATCTACAGTTGCGCACCGGGCAGATAAACGGCCGTCCCATCTCGGGCTCAGGATGGTCGTATCGTTCTTTCCCCGGAGGAAATGGAGCGTTCTGCGTTCCTCGCACAGTACCGTCATCCTCTGAGAGCAGCCAACATCGAATCAGTTAAATGCTCAAACAATCCAAAACACCAATGACTGGAATGTACATGGTCTAATACTTGCCTGTATAGAGATAGTACGACATATTTTCGGAATTTTCCTGTAGCCCACTCCAATTGCCCTGAGCATTTCGAAGATCCATGGTGTCGATCTCATCGATGGCCAAAGGTTGCTGAGTTGGAGACAGCGACGCGGATTCAGACGTAGAGGCAGACGCAGACGCAGAGGCTGAAGCGGGCGGTTCCACAAGCTGGCTTCTCGACGTTCGACGCGTTCTTGAGCCGGTGCTCGCAGATCTATTGAGATCCGCCATCCTCTGCATCAGGCCCTCTTCCGATAACCGCTGTGCTCCTGGCATTGCTTCGGCAGCTGCCCCTCTAGCCTCGTCCCTTTTTGGTGGCCTTGCCCAGTCCATCATCTGAGCGAAAGGTGCGTGGTTGCTTGGTAACACAGCAGGGCCTGGAAACATGCAATGTCAGCGTATGCAGCGGAAACGAGGTGTGACAAGCTTGAGTGAGGTGGCAGCAGTGGCAGCCGGTTACACAGATATGGTCACTCCGGGGAAGGGCCTCGATTCACTCTGAGCTGACCAATGGCCGGCCCAAGTCTCATTCTGCCCCGTGCACCTAGCAAATGCGTCTAGACAAACAAGAAGGCTCGGCATTCACCTTTGTGCTCCATGACCCTGTTCATGGCTTCCCAGTGTTGTTGTGCCTGTAGAATCTTGTCGTTTGACGCCATTGCCTTTCGCTTCAGCGCCGGTCCGTTCGAAGGCAAGGTCCGCAGAGGAGGCAGCGGCAGCGGGAGAGGCACAGGCGTCTCGACATGAGCAATGGGGTTGCCAGCCGCCGACGAAGACGGCAGAATATCACTGACGACTAGGGGAGGCGGCGCATCAGCTGGGTCGTCGCGTTGCCGCATCGTCTGGCTGTTCTTCCTCCACAGGGATTGTTCTGTACGCTTCATTCTATGGGCGGAAGCCATAGTCCGGCTGCAGAAGGAGGGTAGGCGCGCGAGAAGCAATTTACGAGGCCCCGACAGCCAGGGCGTGTTCTTTCAAGCCAACAGCAGCAGAGGCTCTGTTCTCATAGGGGTACGCTCGATGTTGGCGTCGGTCCGGCCGGTGAAAATCGCACAACGTCGTCTCTCTCAGGCTGCCCAAGCTCCCGGCATGGCGCGCAGACAAGCTGCAGCACCCAATGTTTGTTGTCCGTGTAGGAAGATGTCGAATCAAAGGTTTTGGTGTAACGGTAGTTGTCTCGTAGGGTTCATCGCCTGTGCTCGATCTGCTCGCTGGTGTCGTCCCTATCGCGATTCGAGCGCGGAGTGCATTTAAGCCACGCGGGAGGTGCTGTGGGCGTTCTGCAGTGGAGCTTTAGTGACATGCACCACGGCGAGGGGCAGATACAGCCGATAGCGCGGGCAGCGCGAGCGCGCAGAGCTTCATCCACAAGAAAGCGTTGGTTGTGCGCGGGATTCACAGCAGTAGCAGTGAATGTGAGGAAGACTTGGAAGAGTACCTATTGTTTTATTGTTTAGGTTTCCAAGTTGATTGTTTGCTTTGTGGCCTAGATTTATATGTCTGCAGCCCAGTCTATTTCCATTGAATATTCCTGCCCATTGCATCATCTAATTCTTTCCTCTTCAATCTAGGCCAGTAAATATCAAAGTACAGAGTTAAATGACCAGGCCTTATTCAAGGATTCATGATAAACTCTTCAAGAAAGGATATAAAAACAAGCTTACTCGTCTAAGCATATGCAGTCTAGCATTAATATCCCAGGCAGGTAATCTTGCACATGCCCTTTCTTATACCGATTTAGGCAATCTTGCAGTCAGATACGCCGTGTTCATCTCTGCCAACAGTGCCACATCATATCATGCCATTGGCATCCAAACAGTCAAGATGGCTCCCATCTCTGATTCATATCCATCAATTCATTCCTTTTATTCTACTATACACTTTATTTTATTGAGACAGGTACAATATCCCCAGACAGAAAAAAACATCGTATCAACACCATCCACCCCACTCACCCATCATTTATTTCGCCTTCTTACCAGCCTGCTTCGCCGCCTTCTTCGCCGCCTTCTTGCTAATCGCCTTCACAACCTTCTCCCCCCCGCTCTCAGCCCTCTTCCTCTCCGCCTCCTTCTGCCCCGAAATCTCCCGCTCCCTCCTCCACCGTCTATGCCGGAACCACTGCTTCCTCGTCCGGAACCTCGTCGTCTTCAACCCCGTCGTCTTCACCAGCCGTCCAATGCGCCAGTTGTCCTCGCGGTAGCTGTAATTCGCCCTCAGCCTCAGCAGCCTGTCTGGCTCGCCGGCCTCCACTCGCGTGACCTCAAAGGGGATTCCCGACGGCGACAGCTCCGGCTTCGCAGCCTCGGTCCGGATCGTGTGCGCCGTCTTGTTGAGCTTGCGCTTACGCTCGGCGTGCTGCGGGTACGGCAGCGTGTCCTCCTTGTTGAAGACGACGCCAATGTATTTCCTGTCGGGGTGCTTCGCCGGGTCGCGGTAGTATTTGACGTAGCCCGTCGCCATGGAGTGAATGGTGTGATCGCGGCCCATGATGCAATTCTCGCCTGGCCACCAGTGTGTTCCGCGCTGCTTGTAAAGAATATTGCCCGGAATAACGAATTGATCTTTTAATCACCATCAGGTTAGCAATCGTGTGCCAAAAATCTCTCTCTCAATTTCCCCCCAACGGCTGCAGACGTACCTCCAGTCCGCTTGGCACCAAGTTTGTTAGGAATTCCCCTCTTGCTCTTCTTCCTGTAGGCTCCCTGCGCCTTCACCGAAGCATTTCTTCGACCCTCGGCCAGGACATTGGCCAATTGCGCTCCGAGAGGAGCAACAGCGCTGTTTGCAATTGTTGGCCTTGAAAGCGCAGCCACAGCAGCCAATATCGGCCGCTGTATCGTGAAGAGTCGCATGGCCAGGCGATTTTCCCCCCTTCTGTCGTGGGGAGGTCTGTGGCTCGAGTCTTACGAGGGGTTTGATGTCAAAATGCTCCAATGCATCCTTGTATCAAAACTTTAGTTGCAAGTTTCCATTTTTGGGTGCTATGATGCTTAGTCACGCATTCGATTGTTATCGATAAGACCTTGCAGTGGCCAGCTTAGCTCTTCCGCCAACGAGAGCGTCATCACCTCGAACTTTGTTGACTTTCTGGCCACTCTTCCAATCGCCAATCAGAATTACTCAAGATGCGGCTCTTAATAGCTCTTTTGTCCTTTTTCGCCTTGGCCAATGCCCAGTTTGGATTCTTTGACCAAATGTTTGGCGGCGGCGGCGGCGGCGGCGGCCACCACCAAGAGCAGCGCCCGCAGAACAACCCCAGCGACGCTCGCCATTATCAACACCAGTACACACATTGTGAGTGTGGATTTCCCGCCTTCTTCCTCATTTCACAATCTCTTAAACTTCTATTTGCCTATTTATCATCCGAGAAATAATGAGAATGTCAAATGAACATGGAGAGATACTAACGCAAGACGCCAACAGCCACCTGTGACCACTACCTCTGCCCCGACACACTCGCCTGCGTCCACTTCCCGCACCACTGCCCCTGCGCATGGGACGCCAACGACGACAAATTCGAGCTCGCAGAAGGGAAGCGCACCTGCGTTTCAAAAGGCGGGTTCAAGCAGGGAGAAGCCGCGCGCAAGATTGAACTGGCGCGGAAGGGTTTGCTTTGAGCGAAAGGGACAGTTTATGCAGTCATACGGGAACACAAAAAACATAAGCACAATAACAATTTGATAAACGTGAAAAAAAAGTTGGAAATGTTGTATATAAAGATGGAATATAGAGATGGGATAGCCTATAGACTGATATTCTTAGAAACAATTTCTATTTCTGTTTTTAGAAACAAGTATGTAGGAGCGCATATTCTAGCTTAACATTTACCAGTCATGAAGCAAACACGCAGAACATACACGATGCAACACATAAATATAAACCGGTGTATTTTTTTCAGTCCTGATCAAACTGCCACTATGGTATTCCCATACCTCGTGATGCCGCCGTTATGCGCGTTCCTCGTTTCCATGCCACCTACAAACGCCATCATAGTTCATAAAAAACCTATAAAACTCCTCCTAAAAGCTTCCTCTTGTCAAAAATATACTCCTCTTCTCCCAATATCTCACCGTAATGCAGCGGTGCACCGAAAAATGTAATAAGACAAAAAAAAAAAAAACGAATAGTAGATATGGCTAAAAGAAAGGGGAAAAAGGGCAAAAAACAAAACCGATGCATGGTCTTCCTTCAACTACGCCGAGCCGTTAGCAATATTGGTAGGCAAAGGAGGCATAGGTGGGACCCCATTTCCATTCTCCTCCTCGTCATCGTCGTCATCCTCCTCATCATCAAGATCCTCCGGGTGTCCCAAAATCTGCGCCACATTCTTCATCTCATAGTGCTTCTTCCGCGCCTCCTCAAACTTGCGGTGCTTCTCCCTCTCCTCGGGCGTGAGTCCCAGGACCTCCTCCTCGGCAGAGGGGGTGACGCTCTCCTGCTCCACGTGGACCGTCTTCTCGCTGGAGCTGCGCGATATGTGCGCTGGCCTCTCCGGGATTTCCTCCTCCGGCTCGCCCAGCGAAAGGCCCGGAATGTCGTCTTCAGCACCGGCACGCTGAGTCTTGCGGCCAGCAACAGCAATGCCGTCCTCATCCCCGTCTTCGTCGTCGGTCGGGTCCTCTGCGGGGTCGTAGTGCTTGGCATACGGCGTCTTTGGCTCCGTAATCTTCATCGTCGACGAGCGCTCCTGCTCCGTCAGGTAGAGGTTGGCCTCGTCCCACTTGAGACGCTGGGCCGGCTCGGACGGGTCGCCGATGCTGTGCGAGGAGTGGCGGCGCGAGCCTGCTCCGGAGGACGATCGTCGAGGGCCGGCGTTGATGTGGGTGTTTGCGAGGGTCACCTCTTTGGCGGACAGAGACCGGTCTCGCGGCCGTTCAGGGGACGGCGGAGAGCCAAAGGAAGGGTTTTTGAGGATGCCTAAAAGCGTTGATACAAGTCAGCCCACAGGCCATGTAAATAGAGACATTAAGCCGCCAGCAGCGCCAGCAGAGCACGAGACTTACCTCTGGGCCGTTTGGCATCTGGGCCAGGCGGGCTGTGAGCAGGCGGAGAGTGCTCAACAATAGAAGTCATTTTGGCGGGTTGAATCTAGTCTGGCTAGGCAGAGCAGGGACAGAGTAGAGTAGAGCAGGATGAGGCTGAGATGGCGTAGGCTGAAAGCCGTCGTCAGAAGGGAGGGCAGCTATAGTTCGCAGGTGATGCAGATGGTGCGAAGCGATAAGCAGGATCCGAATCACGTTGCCAGGTCCCAGACAACTTTAAACAGGTCTAGAGGGAAAAGGCCTGAGGCAGCTGAGCTCTTTTTTGGTGTTTATGCGCAAAAAAAAAAAAAAAAGTCAGGGTTGCATGTACAGAGCCAAATGTATATGTACCCTCTCAACCTTGCTTCCAAAGGTGGGGAGCAGAGTAGCCCAAGCTTGCTAAAAAGCTTGGAGAGGAGCTCCTCAGCGGGGAGGGGGATCGAGAACGCTGTGGCTGTTTCGTTAGTGGGCTTTTGCAACGCTGGCGGGATTTTACAGGCGAGGAGCAACGGCCAAAGCAAAGCACCTGCTAGCACCTGCTAGCAGCACCCGGATGACGCACCGGTGGCATGTCGTCACACCCCATTGCCGGGGGTTGACTGATCACAAGCCTGTGGCCCAGATAGCAGCAGTCAGCGGCTTGGGGGAGCAAAACAGAGCTTGATCGTGACAGAACGGGGGTTCTATGATCTCATATCGTGCTGCTTTGTCTTGCGTCTCCATGCACGGTGAGTTGCCAAGGCGTTGTTTTCATGGCTGGCGCGTGCAGGGTGCGTTGCTTTCTTCATGGACGGAGAGTATAAGCATGATGTCTATGGGTTTATTCAGCTCATGCAGCTCGGCTCTGTTTGGCTTGACTCGATGATGCCTCCATTCAGTCAGGACTAAAGCAAAATGTCTCAGCATGGAGAAGCGACGATGGAAAAGCACCGCATCTGCACACAACGCTGTATCGTATGATTGCTTTCAAATGCTCACTTGTGCCGAATATCATCGCCCATCAATCACCATCTACGCCATAGCACATGGGTGACCTACACCGCCGTGTCTGCTTCAGGAAGGCATCGTCTCGCTTCTGTTTCTGCAGACTAATAGTAATATTGTTACTGCTATTGACTCGCGCTTCCTACATAAACGCTGGCCTAATGTATATAATTGTCCTGCTGACCTCTTTCATAGCCCGTCCATCATCATGCCTGATTTCATGCATTTGTCCTCATACAAAACCCAGCCCGCAAATCCAATGATGGCTAATAAAGAAACGAGAGTGGAATGGAAATATGGAAAATAGAAAAAGAAAAGAAACGACGCTTCAGATATTCAATCATGCCAGGCCGCTATATGGAGTATATTTCAGACCGCAATAATGAATAGGTCCTTGTAGAAAGAATAGACGCATTCGAAATTCATAACAGGGCGCCGATGAGCAGGATATATAAAGAGAAATGGGACGTATTTGCATCTGTCGTATTATGGTTGTTGAAAGAGGAATAAAAACCGGAATATCCAGTCAATATTCCGAATACACATTATCGCTTGTTTGCGGCATCTTCTGGCAATGCTTTGGCAGGTGGAGTAATACACTGCCCTACGCCACCACGGCGATTTTATATCTTATTTTTAGGAACCAAGTTGAGCACCGCATCAAGCAGATTGTAACCAGTGCGGTAGCACACACTCTTATCCTTTTCTGAACTCCAAATATCGACACAGCTTCGTAGAGTATCGAGAATAATTTGCCGAGGAGGAAATGCACACCCTATGGCGGCAGCTCCTGTAAGAGGCGCATCTGCGCGAAGCACATGGATGTACGTCGTCAGGGTTGCAGAGAAGAAATCGAGGACAAAGGCTCGTCCGACAAGATCTAATCGCAGGCTCGCGTCACTACACCACATCTCACGATAATGCACCAGCAACGCCAGGCAGCATTCCAGGGATGACCAGTACGATTCAGGAAACATGACAGGGCCCTCTGGGTGCAACGCAAAAGGACGATGCAAAACCATGAGGCACCGTCGCAGGAAGATGTCGACGGTTACCCGCTGTAGCTGTCCGACGCAGACGCGTTGGGCATGGCTCATGAGCTCTCGCAGCTGAGCGTTGTACCGCAGCACATCGGGGTATGAGATTTGATCCTTCTTGGAATTGATCTGCGCCATGACCGATAGCACGGTTGGCAGCGACTGGTACAAGACCATCTGGAGGCTGTCCGGCGGACCCCACTCTGGAATCTTTTGCAGGTTGCCAAGCTCATCCGGCCGTGTTAGAGGAGGCATGCCAGTGCACATGGCCACCTTGATATCGAGGTACAAAATGGTAAGCCACAGCTTTCTCCGGGCGTCCTTTTCCTCTTGGTTAGTCTCCGCATCATCAGTTGGATCTTGCGGAAGACCATAGATGAAGGCTGTGCGGACGAGCAGTCCGAGCAGGGACCAGCACGAATCCACGGACCAGCAGGTGGGGTTGCAGACCTGCTTGGCCACCACCATGAGGGCCAGCGTCTTGAGGGTGAGCAGGGTCGGTCTGAAGGAAAAGGGCGTCTGCATGAGGCATGCTTCGGCAGCCATCATGAATTCTGTGGCGACGGGAGGCTCTCCTTCGGCGGAGGCAAAGCTGCCGAGGCCCATGACCATGAGGAACTGTGCCAGCCAGCAAAGATTGGAGGCATTGGGATCCAGCCAATACCGCTCGATCTCGCGCTTGAAAATGTGGAGGTCGATGATTGGATTCACGACATCAAGCAAGTCGAGATATCGCTGGAGATACCTTTCATGGTTCTGCCTCTCGCCCGCCAACAGCCGAGTGACGGCCTCACGCGCAAAGTACTTTGTGGCACCAGGGGTACCAAAGGGGAAATTGCCCGGCAGCGTAAAGTTTGCCAAACAAGCATTTGTAGCAACATCTTCAAGAGCGGCAGCCAGCGGGGCCGATTCTAAAGATGCCAAAGCGCCAATCTGTGTAGCCCCAGCTATTAGTATCTAATACACTGTAGGAATTGCTGCGGCGTAATCCTGCAAAACATACCTTGGTCATGAGATCTCGCCAATGGCTGGATCCTCGTACTTTATGCTGGACCTGCCACGTGGCTAGGACCGTCTTTGTCTCCTCGTTGTTTGACGGAGCTGTGGGACAGGGGAATTTCCCGCCGTTGGGGCCCTTGTTGTAGCTATAATAACACTCCCTGCCGTTGCCGCTCGACTTGCAACGACCGCAGGGCAGCTCTTTATCGCACTTGACCTTGAGGCGATGACAGCGTAAGCAGCTCAGGCAATTGCGCTTGCGCTTGCGAACAACGCGCAGCGGGTTGGCATTGCCCTGAACCGGCATGCCATTTTCATCGATGGAAACAGCGGGCTCAGGGCTCTCGGTTGAGGCAGTGGGCGAGATGAGCCCGTTTTGGCCCGCGGTCGGATCACCGTTGACGGGAGGAGATGAAGAAGATGCGAGCGCCGTCCTCGCCTGTCGCGAAGAACCAGGAGACGCACTGGCACCAGCGGCGGCTGCTGCGCTGGGCACGGCAACGCCATTGACATCGAAGCTGCAACGCACTCCGGCCTGGATGCATCGCGAGCACGACGGCTTGAGAAGGTCGCAGCGCCGCTTGAAGTGCCGGCAGCGGTCACAGGTCTTCACCTCACGCATATGGGGCATGCTATTCCTTGACGCCGCTGAAGAGGGAGAATGGCACAGGGTGCAACAAGGCCAGGATCAATGTCTCGCCCTCGAATGTCGCTTCGGTATCAATGCCGAGACGAGGAAGCAAAAGAAAAAGAAGGGCTTTGTTTCCCGGAAAGTGAAGACCGGGAGGACGTGCGTTACGCAGTGTCTAAGTTGTTGGGGCGCAGGATTGCTGGCGACGGATTTTATGTTCGTCCAATGCTGTGGTGATGTTGAAACCGCCAGGCTGGGACCAGGCTGCTTCAAAAGAGACGCTCAGCCGCGCAGAGCAGATGCTGGACCCCCAGTGTAAGACACAGCCTCGGCGACGCACACTGAGAGACACAGAAGAGGGACGCCACACGACGGGATTCCGCAAGCTAGGCTCGGGGCGGGACAAGACGAAGGGAGAGAAGGGGGCAAAATGCTGATTGTCGCTTGTTGCGATTGATTGATTGCCGGCTTGTTTGCTCCTTGATCAATTATTTGCGCCAACAGCCAACGGCGCTCGCGATTGATATCAAAATGCAAGTGACCGACTGATGCGCAGGAGAAACGGTGGACAAGGAGAGGAAAGACGAGAAGTCGGCGGTAAGCGGCCAAATCAGCGAGGCGACGTTGTTAAATGCGAGAAGGATGGAGGGCCTGGCAAAGTCGGCCGCAACTAACGCCGGCTCTGGACCGAGCTGGGAGCCGTTTTTCTGCTGCGCTGAGCTGCCGCTGCTAGCACGAGGTACCTGCTGAGCAAGCAGGCTAGGCGCCACCCGGGGCTGGGATTTACTGGATTTGGGGGTGCGGTTGTTGCGCTAAGCCGCTAGCCTTTAGCGCAGCGTGGCCTTCTGTAGGGCGGCTGCTGCGGGGATCACTGCGGATGGATGAATTGATCAGTACGGAGCAGGCCAAAAAAGGCTTCTCCGTCTGGGCGAGGCCTCGTACTTGTATGTACAGTACATGCACGCGCTGTTGCGAGTGCTGTAATTGTTCAAGCTTTCTAGTCGTTGAAGAAGGCTGTATTCTTATCGACTTTTGAGTGATGGCCGCAGAGTAGAGCTAGTACTACTGCTACTGCTCCCGCTTGCTAAAGTAACCAAGCACCAACAGCTTCACGCTCTTCGTCCTGCGGATAGAGTGCTCGAGTGTCTACACAGGCTCGCAGCCGTCTTGAGCTCACCGAAGGGCTGGCGCTAGTCCTGTCTGCTCCCATGTGGAGAGACGTGGTGGAGATGCGACCGGGTCCTTTGGCCAGGGCTGACCAACGCGTACAGAGAGATGGATGAATTAGGAGGGCCGCCATCAGCTCTAAATGGCCAGCCTGCCTCAAGCGCAGCACGCAACTGCCAGACTAGGACCAGCCGACCAGGGGGATGTTGATTGCCTTAGGGCCAAGGCCACTCTAGACGGGGCCAAAACGGCGCTGAAGCTTGCTGTCGCACACTCACGGCATGGAGGAAGAGCGAGAAGCCAGGCTAGACGTGCTGTGATGTGACCTGTCAAGGGTCCAGGCCGCTGCGTGGCTGTCTGGACGCCATGTTTAGTCGGTTTGGCACAGACTAGCATCGGCAAGTGAATCGAGGCGCCGATAAGATGTAACGCTACCGCTGCTAGCAGTACGTAGTGGGCGTGGGCGTGGCAGCATTTGCCCTCTGCCCTGTTCCATTTGACGAAAATCTCTCTCGTGCTCCTGTTTCTGCCAAGCGGAAGCCGAGAAAGGCGTCAGAAGGGCGGAGAAGGGGGGGTTGTCCGTTGTCCGTTGTCCGCGTATGACCTGAGGCTCTCTGTTGGCGCCATCACCATCAAGGGCTGCCCAGCCAAGGTACGTACAGCACGGTATACATGGACTGAGCGTAGTGGACAAGGCACGGGTGAACTATCCCAGTTGAGTCTGTTCGCCCATGGCCTGTTGCTCTCCAGGGACGCGCAGGAGTGCGTTGTAGAAGGGACAGACAGCCGTGTCCAACAAGCTTAGACTAAGGAGATCAAGAGGAGAGATACCTGCGCTCGCAACACAATTGAACATGGCGATGCTGTTGGTCCAGGATGCGGACGGGTGCCAATGCCGCTAGGGACGGCAGCCTTCTGGCTAAACAGCAGCATCCTCCATACTACATGCACGCTTGCCTCTTCCTGAACAGCGGCAGCATACTGTAAGGCTGAAGTGCCCGCAGGTTCCGATAGCCCTAGCCTTCAACTTCGTCCTGGCCTTGGTGCATACTGTGCTGTACAGATTGCGCATTGCGGTGGAATAAGCTGCCGCAAAGGCTCATGGCTGGCTGGCCGGAATGCAGCCTTCTGAGAGGTCCGGCCATGGTCCGAAAACGTGGTGGCTGCAGGCCCTTGTCGCGGGTGAATCGATCTGTCGCTGCTGGTGCTGAGAATCAGTCGCCACCCGGGGGACGCCCAAACGCCGTCGTCTTCGGGAGCAAGAGGGCATGAATCTAGATCTTGCGGCGCGGTTAATTTTCTGGGGAGTGCTGTAGCGCTGCAGGAACTCCAGCTACAAGGCAGATATTGCCCACAAGATCCATTCGCTCGTAATTGTCATGGACGGCGTACTTGTAATAGATACCGAAGCCAAGTTGCGAGGTGGATGGTGGAATGGCTGGGCGATGACAGGGGGGGAGAAAACGTTGAGGTCGAGGTGAGGGGCCAGCTGTTAAGGCCATGTCCCTGGAGCATCCAGTGCCTCTGTACCTTTGTACATGTACCTATTCTGTGCGCCTCGGACCGTGGGAACACGCAGCTTCCACGGAATATCGCAATGTACATCGTCTCGTCTCATCTCGCTCTCGTGGCCGCGTCAAGAAGCGCACTAAAATACAGCGGCATACCTGTACAATGTACTCAGTGATATCTCAACCTGCTGCCTGCTAATGCTACGGCGGAGTACTCGCTGGAATACTCGTCACAGCCTCTCTGACGCTGTGTGCATGCATCTGTCTCACACTAGCCTGCCACACTCTGGATATCGCAGCGAATCAATTCCGTTTCCACGTTGCAATGCTTCATAGAGTAGGTCCGAGTAGCAATAGGCGAACCAGTTGTAGCATTGGGTGCTCACAACCGATGTCAACCGACGTTGCGCAAAAACTTGAATTGGAAGAAGAAAAAAAACCTTCTTTAGATGGCTTCACCTGGGTATTTTTAGCTAAGCGATACGAACCAGCAAATATCGCCGAGATGACGGAGTCCACTCCCCGTGGAAACTTGGCGCAATCCCCTGACACACCTACAGCCTAGCAGTAGCAATGCCGTGCTTAGACTGATCGAAAAGCTGATACAGCGGGACCGAGTTTGAGAGCAATGTGGACGTGTGTTTGGGGAGACGGATCCATAATAAAACAGCGAAATCCACGAGGCGAGAGAGAAAAGATAACACGCCGATAAGCGAATGCGAGAAACTGCGACGTTCCTTCCATCGAAGCCTGCACTATTTATATCATCCCGTTTTGAATAGGCTAATTTTGTTTCATCGATATTAGGGTTTCGTTCATCGTGATCTTGGCGACTCCAAGCCTCGTCACGCAACGTACGTATATCAAAATAGAAAGAGAGCAGGGCCGAAACAATAGCTGAGACCCCCCTTCAAGTCTCGATATGGATGATTTTGGGACCCCACCACAGTTTGATCAGTTGCCAAACGTGGGGATGGAGAGCTGACCAGAATCCCCTTTGCGTGCCTTTTACGCGCATCCAGTCTCTTTTTTCTCCGTACGGCTGATGGGCTAAACGGTCGGAGAATATTACAGCGGCATGGCAAGTCGTACGTTCCATGCTTTGTTAAGCTCAAAAATACCTACATACTAGGTACTACTACCTACTTTGGCATCACGATGGCATCCCCTAGACTACGAGCTGCTTTGCTTCTACTGACGACTGGAAACCGGGCTTGTTCTCGCGGCTAAATGCTTTCCGCCCAACCCCAGCCTTTCAAGCCACTAACCGCCGAGCTGATTGAGTACGAAACGATACATACACAGCTCATACCTATTTGCAGCACTTCTTCGACCAACTAACAGCAAGGGGTATGCGCTTTGCATGTGCAAGTAAGAATTAGGTAGCCACGCGAGAAGAGAGACGACGGCGTGAGCGGAGTTGCTTCTCCGGCGGGTAGCGCATGAATCAAATCACAGACTACCCCTTGCCCATCACAGCGAGCAAGGCATGCAAGCCTTGTTTCTGGCGCACCCAAAATTAACATGACATGAACATGGGGTGGTGCTACGGTTCCCTTTTGGCTTCTGGATCTGCCACGGATGCATTTGGCTGAAGCCGGAGAGCATTCGTCTGGTCATCATACTTACTCTCACGGCTGAGCTTCATTTGACTTCTCGTCTCCCTTACTTGTCTGTCCTCGTAGCCTGCTTACTCATGCAAACATAAAAGCGGTATGCGAGTGCCCTCTTGTCATCAATTACGAGTGCGCTTCTCAGCTCGGCTCAGCTCAGCTCAACTCAGCTTCGACGTCGCCCTACTTCCAATTCAATAGCCCTTCCTGAATGACCGCAGCGAGTACACGTCTGCTAGCTCTGCGCAGGGAGAAGTAGCAAGGCGTCGTATACAGCATCGCGTTTGGCTTGAGCTTGCTCTGAGGGCCCGCTCCACGGCATCGGTCGAGACTGGGGCCAGCCAGTAATACATATTGTGCGATCGAGTTGGGACGAGGATGTTGCTATATCTGCACTACTGCCTCCATCCGTACCTCATACGAATCTGACAAATGCCAAAGCCGCATTACCGCAAGCACACAGTTTTGCGACGGCGGTTGCTGCTCGCTATGTTTGAAGCAGCAAACCGTAGTATGTACCAATACATAGAACAAAGCATCTATTCAGGAGTACAAGACTTGGAGCATCTTTGAGCGTCTTCTCATCGCCAGCTGTATGCAGTAACAACCAGGGGAGGGGTTGGTTTATCGATGGCACGCTCATCATGGGACGAAAAGCCAGGACCAGGATATTGCCAGTTATTGCCTGCTATTGCCCGTCCGATGTACATACGGGGTAGCACTCCGTAATCACACGCATCGACGCAGGGGCTGCCTGCTATCAGCGAAGTCTCCGTGGAAGTTGGTGGCGGAGGATTGAATCGTGGTTCCGCCAGAATCCATCATGGCCTTCTTTATTCCGGTATTTTTGATGTAATGCTAGGAACAAAACGGCCATGTACGTATACGATTTTGCCGTCAACAACGTCTTCGCACCCAACCTAACCAACAGAGCATCTCCGGGCGCATATTGGCATTTCGTTCTCACGGCTCAACGTCGCATCTTGCGCGAGGATAGAAAGAAGCCTAGGTCAGTTATAACTTGATACAACCCCGGAATCCACACCTGAGCTAAAACGGCGGCTAACGGTGAACAATTCTTAGCAGCGCAATTTCAAGATTGCATGCTAGTCAGCCGCACGACACTTCTCTTTGCTGGTGAGTGAAGAGAAGCATTACTAAAGGATATTTCGCCTCCATATACCCGAGGTTTCCAAGGAGCAATTTCATGGCGAGCTCCACCGTCCCCGCCCCCAAATTCGCATCTACGCAGCTTCATGGCCGAGCCAAGCGAGCTTAGCCTTGATTCTTAAAAGTTAAACCCCAATCGAGACAATGATCTGCTGGCGGCATGGGCTGGAGCCTTGGGATAGCGGCAAGACGAAAACACCAAATCAAAAATGAGCTCCCGGTAATGAGAGGCTCCACATATGATTTCATAAACGCTTGTGGCGCCTTTGCCACTAACCGTTGGTCGAATCGAATCTATACGCATAAATGAGTTCGTCCACCGACCCATGCTTTGGACAACTTATTCGCCTTTCAATGAGCAGGTATATGATGATTTCTACCGCCACAGAACTCTAGGAGTTATCAATTGACAAAAGCTTCAGTAAGGACTCGTCTTCGTCGCTCCTCGAGAACCCCCCAAAGGCGTCAGTGTGGAGCAATCTATAGGCTGGCACCAGGAGGCGTATATATCCGTATCTGTGGTAGGCATTGATGAGATCATGATGATTTGGCCATCTCGAGTGCTGCAGAGTGCTGTTTCAGGTCGAGCTGCTGCATCAGCTACACATCGATGACAGCTTCAGCGCGAATTAATACTTGCCCTCGACATTGTGTCACCACGGAGCAGTGCTCCGTGGCACGGTGGCGCCAGGCACAGACAAGGGAGGGTTGCATCAGCATGATGCGGTGGTGCTCCCAGCATCACTTACAAGCAGAGCCTGGCGCTAGAAAGCTCTAGGAAGCTCTGTCTCTCCGTCGCAGCTTGCGGCTCGTGGCTTAGCTTGGTGAGATTGCCTCTCAAGGAGCAAATGAGATGCGCAAAAGGTCATCTGATAACGAGACAGAGCTGTTTAGCCCGTCCAGCTAATATCCCCAAAGAGACGTGCAATGCCGCCTTGAGACGTTAGCTAGGCCGCCATTCGCCAAGCAAAGTTGTGGAGTTGGTACGTATCCACCAACGCACGATCCCGATCGAGATGGTTTGGCGGGCTGATGACTTCATCGAAGTCATGGTTATGAAACGACGAATCTGGGATCTGGGCATAGATCGAAGCCTCTGGCGTTGCTGTGGCACCCTGTTTGCCCGCTCTCGCTCGACCTGGTGTCTTACGTAGATCCCCCCTTCCTTGACCAAGGCTTATTTCGTAGAGACTATAAACAAGGGTAGCCAAGCTTTCTTATACGACGTTCGGCGCAACTACGTGCGAAAGCGTGAACATCCATCTTCGTGACCAGCGCAGCGGTATTGGCTCAACATAAACCATTGATCTGTACTGCCTTGTTTGGAATAGCTGTCTGATATAGACCCCCGAGGAAAGATGATTTTGTGTGCTTGACACGCCTCTAACCCATCCGTCTTCACCTTACAGTGCACTACTGTGGCGTTGCTGAGTAGCTCTCGACAACTCTCCCTCTCATCCATCTCACGACTAGCACCACGCCAGCCACTGATTCGCTCAACTCACGAAATGGCTCCCAAGCGGAAGAAAGGGGAGCCAGTTGTAGCAGAGCCGCCTGCAGCCAAAGTCCGACGTAGTTCGAGAAAGACCAATGGAGTTGGAATTATCAGCCAGCAGCTCGATGACCTTCATCAAGAAGATGGACCGACAAGAACCTTTGGCCTAGCGGGCGGCCCAAGCCTCTCGTCAGAAGCCTTCCAGCGAACAATGAAAGAGCTTGGAGAGATGGGGCTGAAACTGCAGAGTGCAGTAAAAAGACAACGATTAGCTGTGGAAACCTCAGATTTATCCAAATGCGATCCTGAAAGGGTTCGAGAGGAAGCGACGAGGACCAGGCCGGCCTTGAAGAGGAGGGCAAAAGAGAGCCCCGAGGAAGCTGCTGAACAAAAAGTTGTAGAGAAGCCCAAAGTCGTCCAACAGACGGAGACAGCTGATACATCTGAGGCAAATGCAGATGCGGAAACGACCGAAAGGAGTGCAAGACGACCGCCGCCTGTAAATAGCGACGTCCTTCCACTACCGTGGAAAGGACGTCTCGGTTATGTGAGTACTGATGCCGCCATGTCGATAACAATCGCTTGACTATCATCCAACGCTGCAACTTGATAATTAGCATGGAGGCTAATGCGAGTACGCATAGGCTTGTCTGAATACATATCTCAGAGCAGCTAACCCTCCAGTCTTTTCGTCTCGAACTTGCCGCATTTCCTCAATCATCGATCACAGATATCCCCTACAGGATCCAACACAGCCTGAGCATCCTACAAAAAACCGACCAGACAAGACAAAGCCTCCAGATGTCCAGAGAGGGCTCAAATTTGTACAGGATCTGGGCCTTGCAAACGCAAGAGATATAGTCAAGATGTTGAGATGGAACGACAAATACGGCATAAAATTTATGCGGCTCAGTAGCGAAATGTTCCCCTTTGCAAGCCACGAGGAACATGGCTATAAACTCGCCCCGTTCGCCGCTGATGTGCTGGCCGACGCGGGAAAAGTGGCTACTGAGCTAGGTCATCGCCTTACAACACATCCGGGACAGTATACGCAAATTGCCAGTCCTAGAAAAGAGGTTGTGGCTGCTTCTTTCAGAGACCTCGAATACCACGACGAGATGCTATCGTTGTTGAAATTACCTGAGCAGATGGACCGAGATGCAGTCATGATTCTGCACATGGGAGGTGTATATGGCGACAAGGCAGCGACTCTGGATCGTTTTCGCGAAAACTACTCCAGACTGACGGAGGGAGTCAAAAGGAGGCTGGTTCTGGAAAATGACGATGTCTCGTGGAGTGTCCATGACCTTTTGCCGATATGTGAGGAGCTCAATATTCCGCTAGTCCTGGATTATCACCATCACAACATCATTTTTGACCCCAGCATCCGTGAGGGCACTCTGGACATTATGAGCTTCTACGACCGCATAGAAAAGACTTGGTCGAGAAAGAATATCAAGCAGAAAATGCACTATAGCGAACCGACAGCAGACGCTGTCACGCCACGAGATCGGCGGAAACATTCTGCGCGCGTCAAGGTCCTCCCCCCATGCAAACCAGATATGGATTTGATGATCGAGGCCAAAGACAAAGAGCAAGCCGTTTTTGAGCTCATGAGGACCTTCAAGCTCCCTGGATGGGACCTCTTTAACGACGTCGTCCCACACGAGCGGGACGATGAACTTAGCAAAGAGGCTATTCGGGAAGCGAAAAGATTGGTCAAAAAGACCAACAGGAGCGACGGTGATAAGGAAGAGAGAGAATCAGAAGCTCCACGCATAAGCCCTGAGGACTTTGGCATGGGAGGGCCGCAGAACCGGGTATATTGGCCGTTGGGCATGGAAGAATGGCTACGTCCAAAGAAGCGGGAGGTCAGCAAGAAAGAGAAGGTGGCGGTAAATAGCGAAGAGTATGCTTAGGGGTTCAATCTAAAAATTGAAAGAAGAATATGCTGTAGATTGGTGGCTTATCGCTTGCGCACGTCGCATGAGGCCAAGTTGTGAACAATCGTGACGTGTAACCGAAGAGGAGCAATTCCCGGAGAGAGATTGTAGGTCAGAGTGATTGTGAGCTTGGCTACTGAAGCCTTGACAAGATTAATATATATCGTCTCCGTAAAAATAGAGGATGAAAATTGCAAAACCGAGCTCTTCGCTGAGATGTCTCCAGTGCCGAGATCCTAGCGCTCTTGGGCAAGCGGTACAGGGTACTCCGTACTGAAGCTGTACTACTAGTAGTAGTAGGAGCTCCGTGCGGGAAAAAATGCTTTTTGTGTATGGTATGAATACCCGCACTGTATAAAAACGCTTCGCGCCTACCAAGTACCTTCTCAAAGTTTCTACTCTACACCAAATATCAACCCCAACTCTCATTTCTGCTACACTTTGCTTGAAAACTTGTGATTTTGGATTGAATAAGCGGCATCATAGATTCACCATGTCTACCAGCGATTTTCAGAGCCAGACAAAAGTGTTCCTTGATTGGTTCAAGTCTTTGCCTGGGTCTACATTTTCTGAGCATATCGAGATTAGGGATCTACGAGAAAGAAATGCAGGTCGCGGCATAGGTTTGTTGCCATTGACTTTTAACCGTGGCATTACAGTAATTAACAAACAACTGTAGTGGCGCTTCAGGATATTCCTGCTGATACAGTCTTATTTACTGTGCCTCGAAGTGCAATTGTCAATATCGAGACCTCTGAGCTCAGAGCAAAGCTACCCGATGTCTTCCTCAACCAGGATACTGCCATGGAGGTGGATAACAAGCCGCAGCAAGATCCCTGGAGCACGCTGATTATTGTCTTGATATACGAGTACTTCAAAGGAGACCAGTCGAGTTGGAAGCCATACCTTGATGTCCTTCCAGCATCGTTCGAGACGCCCATGTTTTGGTCTGATGCTGAAGTTGACGAGCTTCAAGCGAGCGCCACACGATCGAAAATTGGCAAAACCAATGCGGAAGAAATGTTCCACGCAAAGATTTTGCCCGTGATCCGTGGAAATCCTGACATCTTCCAAACTAGCCAGGCCAAGAGCGATGAAGAGCTTATCCAACTAGCCCATCGCATGGGAAGCACGATAATGTCATATGCTTTTGACTTCCAGAATGAGGACGAAGAAGAAGAGGATGATTCTGAAGAATGGGTCGAAGATCGTGAGGCCAAGTCTACAATGGGCATGGTGCCAATGGCTGATATTCTCAACGCTGATGCCGAGTATAACGTATGGTTCCATCTACCCCAAACACGTTCTCAACACGACGGCTTATGAGTTTACTCACATCATGCAGGCACATGTCAATTATGGAGACGACGCCCTTACTGTGGCAACATTACGAACTATTAAAGCTGGCGAAGAGATCTTGAATTACTACGGCCCTCATCCTAACTCTGAGCTCCTTCGTCGCTACGGATACGTAACTCCGAAACATTCTCGCTATGATGTCGTTGAACTTCCATGGAAGATGATTGAAGATGCTTTGGCAGCAAACCTAGGCCTGTCAAGTGAGCAGCTAGATAGCGCAGTGAGTTTTACCCTAATATTGTGAGTTCTCTTGTTTCAACACGTGCTGATGTTAGATAAGCGAGAGCATTTGGATTTGGACGAGTTCGAAGAGACATTTGTCTTGGAACGAGAATCAGATGAACCTAATCCAGATGGCACTTTTGCCAATCCAGCTAAATTTAGCGAGATACCAGAAGATCTCCGGGAGCAGCTCAAATCAATGCTCAAAGCTATTCGCAAAGTGGATCCATCGTGCATTGTCGACAAGCGAAAACGCGACGAGGTTCAACATACTGTACTCATCACGGCGCTTGATGCCCTCACGTCACAGTATCCGACGACTATTATAGAAGATGAGCTGATCCTCTCGGGTAGCAACCTTAGCGAGCGGCGCAAAGCCGCTGTCACAGTGAGGCTTGGGGAGAAACGATTGCTCCAAGAGGCTAGAGTCCTTTTATCGGAGATCGCTTCCGATGCCATTTTGGACGACGCTCCAGCACCGAACAAGAAAGCTAGGCGGTAAGACTGAAGCGACATATCAGTTTATGCGGCCAACTTTCGCCATGATTGCTTTTTGGCGTTTATTGATGGGATGTCACAATAAGCGGAATAAATTGGGCTAGCATTGACACTTTGGCCGGCTAAAAAGATATCTCAACTGTGTAACAAGGCAACCAGCCTGGTCGAAATCGATTTATCACAGTCTGGTGAGCCTCAGATCCACAATACACATGGATGCGAACCACGACAAAACGCCTTACGAGGCAACCAAATCAGGCAGCCTCAGTCATTTTGTTGAACATTTTTCTCTCTCTTATATCTCTCATTCCCTTTCTCATAAATAGAAATCTTTCACTCAATCACCATACTCTTCAATCCTGCTCTTGGCTACATTGACGCGAAATACTTTCCGGCGCGCAATCTCTCGTTTTCAATTTTTGCCAGTGCCCGCAAGTTTATGCTATATTCTACAATCCCTTTTAAGCTTTTTCTTTCAAAACCAGTGTAACCGTATTGTATCACATCATCTGCCAGCGGTATACGCCGTGTTTCGCACGTCTTACTGATTGGAAAGAGTATGGGGATTCCAGGTAAGCAGACACAGAGTATAGCCAGGCTCTAATCAGTACTAACAGCTCGAAAAAAGTTGTGCTGCATTCAACATTCACCGCTTCATCAACACATCTGCTATACCTTACGATGGGGGCCTAAGGTCGCACGACTCAACCGGCGTATACAAGTGGTTACACATGCCCAGGGTGGCCATTCCAACCAACCATTGGAATATCAGGAATACCAATGCTGTCGCTAAATCTCGTGGATAAGGCAATAATATTCGAGCGGTGACATGGAGCTATGCGTTTTCAACGTCTCATGGTACCTTGGGCTCCGACTAACAAGACACTGTACGGACCCTGGTCTATGAAGCGTTTTGGCACCCTCACATTCAGGCTGACATATGAACCAGAGAGACTCTCGGGAGCGGAGAGTGCCCTACCCGACAAATCCTGGACATCGACCGAGCAAGGTCTGATGTCAATGTCCAGCTTTCGTGTAACCCTCCATTATATGGAGTTGCAGATCTCACAGCCGAACCTTCATTCAACTGTTGGTGCCCAGACAATGACGAGCTTGCTAAACGTTTGCGTTCTCCTGATACGAATTTTTTTTTTCGCCCCTCATACTGAGAGGTAAAAGCCTGCTGCTGGTTTTGGCTAGTGCAAAATGATAATCTGTCCAGGACATGGCGGCTTGTCGCATGTGTTTCATATTAAGACGACCACTTCAGCATAGCAAGTCACAATACCTTCGCACTTTATATGTCCTCCGGACCCCACACCCGTGTGTTCAAACCGGGATTTCTCGTCATCCATGTTGCTTTGCTAGCATCAGTCGACAGCGTTCAATTTGCAGCCGATGGAGGGGCCAACGGGGAGAACACCCTTTCGGCCGCAGCCTTGTTTGCCACGACGAGCAGTGATAGGCCCGTTCCAAGGTTAACCAGTGCCCAAGGTCCATAATCCCTTTTGCCCCCGTCAAGCTGATGTACCTACTATTGGTCCACTGCCCCAAAGGGTGTTCAGCTTTTCTCTGCGACACCTCTAGTAGGTAGGTTCTGGGACCTGCCTCCACTGGACTACTCAAAGATCCCGACAAACCACTGTTGGTGGCGCCAGTGTACAGGAAGCCCGGCATATTCGACCTATGGCAGCATTATAGCAGCGGAAAAGCAGCGCATCTGGCATATTCCGCTAGCTTACCATATCGCTGGCAGTATCGTGAAGGTCTTGTGACCGATGGTTGACGAAGTGGTGTTGTGTACAGCTGGCAGGGCAGGCTCGCTCTCGTGGGACATTTCGAGAGAGCCCAACCGTCTCTTCACATGCCGCGAGAAGCGACAAGTGCCAGCCGGGGTAAAGCAGCCAAAGGGAAGGCTGGAGGCCCAGTGGAATGGCAACTTGCTCTCACCGGTTCATGAAAGGCTGGCCACGAGACACTACCACTTATGTATGTCGACGTCAACTTTGTGCTGGCTCTTACCTTGGGTGGCTTTCAGCCGCAATTCCGCTCGGAATACTCTGTTCCTAGCCCCATCTCATTACTAGCAGTCGGCTATCTTCATCGCATTGTGATATTTGATACCTTGCATCTCAGCGCCCAACCTTGACCGGTTGTTTTATTAACAACACAGCCTTGGGCAGCGATGCCTGTGGAGTTGATTGGACAGCCAGAAGAGAGTTCAGAGCCGCAAAGTCATAATATATAACTCTACACCGCACTTTGAGGCCCCATACATCATCTTTACAAGCTTGCTGTATCATTGACTTGCTACCTCGTTTGAGGACCACTTTTGAGTGCGTTCATTTATACCATACGTTGGCGAAAACAAGCTCACGTTATGTCTGGCAGAGTGAGTTATTCATCTTAATCATTGACTACACGAGCTGTCTGCCATTTCCCATTTTTCTGTTTCCATCTACTCTTTTATGGGAGTGTATAGAGTACTAATATGCATAAGCGTGCGGGGCCCCATGGCAGCCGGAGCAGCATGGCTACTGGGAGCAGCAGCAGCAGCACTCAAGATCTCAGCTATAACTCAACGAGCTTCCTCTTTGTAGTCAATAGGCTACACGTGAGACTAAACGAGAATCTGCTGAATGGAGATCCCTGGTACAACCGCGTGCCACCGACTGAACCCCAAGGATTTGCCGGCGAGATCCCCAGCTTTGTCATGAGATATCAAGATGGCGAAGTAAGGGCAGCTCCCGGGTACGGATGGTGGCGGGGAGAGTTTGATGGAACTGCCTGGCCTCCTGGCATTATTTGCATGATTGGCGCTGATGGAAATGCCGTTTACACCGACGAGGGCCAGCTACAATATTGTCAAAGGTACAAGGAGCTTGCAGTGTATTCGTGCAATCCCCTACTCCCTATCGTTGTTGACAACGGAGATCCGCTGTCTAGCAACGCCGCGCTGGATCGGAGCCCTCTGCTCTTCTTCCATCCTCCTTCCCGGCCAGGAGTATCGCAGGCAGTGCATCCGGACAGCCGTATGGGACAGGGCCCTGCACCTTGCAAGTACGTCGCTGGAGCAAACCCAAGCTGGATAACTAGCCTGGTGCCGTGTACATACCGTAACCCCTATGATGCGGTTCAGTCAGTTGGCCTTGCTGGAGAGCTTCCTATTGTTCTTGGCTTGATGGCGTTTAGCGAACATTCTTCAGCGCCACAACCGTTTCTGGCAGATGGTGCGACCCATGATAAATGGAGAGGCGGGTTCTGGTGTCATAACGAGGACCCAAAAGGCTGTCAGTTTTCCCCTTGTTTTTCCTGTGCATTTATAGCGTTGCTTGAGGCATTTGTTCTTTAGGTTCTAGATACTATTGTATCGTTGATCTCACAGGATGCTAATGATATAATAGATGCCCTCTCTGCCCAGGAAGACCCACGAGGGTTCTTCATCTCCATCTATCTTGATCCTGAAAATCCTGACTACTCCACTGCAGCACACATTGCTGATATGGAATGGAGAGGTATTCTTGTCTGGGACAATGCACAATCTTGAAGCGACGAATCTTTGCACGATTTTTTCATGTTTCCTTTCTTTTGGTCTCTTCTCCCCTCTCTCTGTTTTACCCTGGATTTTTCATTTCACTTTCTTGATTTATTCGTCATGTTTCACTTTTTTTTTTTTGTTACGAAATACGATTTCTCGACTTGGATCACGTTTGACGACACATGATACGTTACAGCCTCGGTTAGGAGCATCTTAGATGAATCTGCTTCTTTATGACGAACGAGGCTCAACCCTTTTCTTTATTCTTCAACTTAACTTTCCATGAATTTTTGACAACAGTTCACCCAACAACAGTACTTTAGCAATTTTGATGTTTCTAGGATAGCTTCAATCTGAAACTGGATTTTAACGAAAAAAAATAACGGGGAGATTGAGTAGTGTGGATTTCACTTTATTTGGTGCATCCTGTCTTAAATGTATATCGACATAATAGCCCTCTACGTCTAGATCAAACCTTCTTCTCTTTTTTTCCACCCTCTTTTTCCATAAAGAAAATCTCATGAGTCCCCATTAAATCGCTATACTGTGAAGACTCTACATGAATATAATCACGACTTTTTGCCGCCTCCCCCCTTTCCCTCATCGCGCTCTTTTCGACGCCACTAGCTTTGATGAAATCGAACGGCCTGTCGCTTTAAATTAAATACGTCTTTCGTTTCCTTACACTGTCGTCCTTCTCATGTGCTTATATATCAAAATTGAGATGCTTTAAATGGTTTAGACCACATCAGGCAGTCGAACAGCGATATCGCCAGATTGCGTAATGTATCGGACCCAGGGGAGGGAAGGATATTGAAGCTAAAGGAAGAGAAAATAAAAGATTAGCTTACGATACGTATAGCAAGAAATTTCTTACAAGGCTTACTTTGGGCTCAGTAATCTTGAGGTATCGGACCTGGATTCCACTTGTTGTAAAGTAAGGAATCTCAAACTTGACTTGGATAGGTCGCTTGGCTCCCTTGCCGCCGATTCCACCCATGCTGCCTCCAAATCCGCCCGTCATTCCACCGCCGTGCTCGTCGTCTCCTCGCACGCTAGGAAGGCCAAGTTCCGCGCGCATGAGGAACTCCTTGTTGCCGCCAAACTGCTTAATCTTCCAGACGATGGCGCTCTGTTCGGGGGGCGTAATGCACAGAGCCAATATTTGTCCTGAAACGAGGGGAGTCGGCATCATCGGGCACGGGGACAATGATCTCGACGTTATTGGCCGTGCTTCGTCGCTTGAACTGAGCCTTGGCCTTGAGCATATATTCGATGCGGGAGCCAGAGTGGGATTCGACGAGACACTCGACCCAGATGAGGGGCTTGACTTGGGTGTTGAGGCGGTACGACATGAGTTCAAATTCGCCATCGGGGGGGGATGAATGAAATCGTTCGGTCGTTTTCGAAGCGGGAAAGTCGAACGCACTGGTGGAACTTGACGTCTTCCATCTCAATGGCCTTGCCGCGCGTTGTTCGGCCAGTCGTTTCAAACATGACCTTGTCGTTGAGTCCTAATCTTAGCTCGGGCATACCACTGAGATAGCACTTCATCTTGATGGCGCCGAGGATCTCGCTCCTTAGCACGTTTCCGTTGGCGCTAACGAGGAGGTTCAAACTTTCAACAACGTCCAGGAAGACCTCGTTCTTGCGATAGCGGATACCCTCTGATCGCCAAGACACGGCATTGGTTACGGCGATTGGCGGACGTGCCTGGATCTCCAGCTTGTGTGATTCTTGAGTAATGTACTCTTGCAAGATCTTGGATTCGGTGGTCTGGGGATAGCCAAAGTCCATCATCTCATCGAGGAGCTCGTAGATGACGACGAAGTTGTCGCGGATGGATTCCTCTTCCAGGGCCTTGAAGTACTCGGTGAAGACTTCGACGACCTTGTGCAGGAAGAGCAGGATTTCGGCGGCATTGGTGTTGCGCTTTGTTAGCGCCAGGAGGTAGAGGTTGTTGTGGCGGATGTATAGATACTGCGTACACACGTGTTAGACGCTTCTTCTCTGAAGTGGCTGCTTTAACATAAAGCCATGATTGAAGGCTTGTCTAGATAGTTACGGACATTGATTCCTTCGTGGGAAAAGCATGGCGGAACGGCTGATGACTCTTCTTCGGCTTCTGACAATAGGACGGGGAACTTTTCGACGGCGGACATGGGGATGTCACCCCTATAGTTTCGAGCAAGGAGGGTCTGCCAGACATCATGTTAGATTGAGGCGGACCAAGCAGCGGACGATGCTCCCATGTTCCCGGATTCACAGTACCTTGCCCTTGAGATCCAGGAAGAACAGCGCAGACGCCATGGTGGAAGATGATGTGAAGATGACAGCGGGTGCTTAAGCGGCCAGGAGAGATGGCGGGGAGGAGGGGCGCTCAGAGGGACCGATTCGGGGATTGGCACGCCGGCCAGGGACTGAGAATGACGCAAAAGGCTCTGATCATACAACAGGCCACAGGCCTTGGGATTCTCTCGGGCTGGCTGGGACGAGTTCAGAGCAAGGCGGGTATCATGGCGGTTTCGCGACTACGTAGCTGGAAATTAGGCCCCTACGAATCGGACAGCTGAGGGCCTATTGCGGGACAGGGATAGTAGCTGCAGCCGGCAAAACAGCGGCACGTCTGGGCAGATAAGGGTCACGTGGCACCAATCTGTGTTCCTGAGCAGCCCCACTAGGCTGGAAAAAAAGTTATGAATAGAGATTTCTCGTCGGTTTGCTTTTCATCTTCTTCTTTTCCTCTTCAACGCACCCTTTTAGACAGTGCAGCTCATCTTTTAAACCTGCGACTGGGTGGCATTCTGTCACGACAGCCGCGGAGCCGTGGATGAGTTAGCGATTTCGAGGTGCGGAGAGGAAGGAAACTTGTTTTTCATATTGGTTCTTTAAGAGCTGCCCGCGTGTGTCTCCTGCTTTTGGGCAGGATTTAATTGCTTGGGCGGCGTCAGAGGGGCCGGACATTCCATCATCGATGAAGCGACTTTTGTAATTTGACATGACGGCTCTTGATGCTGCGCAGCGCTGTTGGAAGCGCACGATGTCGACACCTTGACCATGATTCCTGCTGTGAACGGCTCCAACACGTATGGCCTGTCTAGCGCTCTGTGGCATGTGAGAGCTTGCTTGGCGAGCGAGCTTCCGCCATCGGACCGGCTTCGGTTGCATCGCACCGCGCGAAGACGGAATCGAGCCTGTGGCAAGCACTGCGACCCAACAAGACAGAACGTGAAGACGACACTACAGTACGGAAAGATTCCACGCTACCTCCCACGGTCTTGATCAATAAGGGGCAGCGTAAAAAGGGCATGTGATGGCTGAAAGCTAGCAGTGTGCCGAGTGGCATAGGTGATCGGAGCTTTTCTGCGAATAGCTATCTGGTCGTCTGAGACAGCTCGCAAACATTGTTGGGGAAGACGTCAATGTGCCTGTGCTAGTACCCGATTCCACTGCCTGATGCTGCGGTCCTGGAGCTATCTGGGGATGTGTCTGGCGCAGTGGTGCACCTGCTCTGGGGAAGCGAGCGGTCCCTGCTGCTGCTGCTGCTGCTGCTGATTCTCTTCTTCTGAGACGCAAGGCAAGGCAACGCAGGCGATGCGGTACAGCTGGTGAATGATACACAGTACAGAGTATGCAAGTACGTGTAAGCACAAGATATCCGAGATGTCTCCTCCGGGGTCCCCGCATTTGAAATCAGATTCGGGGTAACTGTGAAGCCTTGATCAGGCCTTTTAGCGATGCCCATCTCCTGCTACACAGCTTAAGCTTTGTTGGGAATTGTGGCTGTTCAAGCATTAGTCTGCGTGTGCCATCGCTGCCACTTCAGAAGGGGTACCACTGTGCTGAAATGGGTGTCCCTCTTTTTGTTAGACAGCTTTACAAGGCCTGGGGGGGGCTACAATGTGGCTCGTGTGGCTAGTGCAGGAGACGCTGGTACTGCCCAGGTACAGCCCTCCAACAGTTGCCCGAACTGCGACATTTTTACCAGTGTTTACTGAAGATGGCTGGAGTAAAAGCACCCCATTGCGCGTTTGTTGATGAATATGGTATTAATAGATAAGGCTTTATTTAAGGACTTTACTAAGTAGTTATTGTAGCACTGTGGAAGATGGCTGGAGCCGGAGTCTGTAGCATTAGCTGTACGTACGTACATGGCATGGGAGTTTTGTTTTCAAATAGAGCCACTACTTGGATTATGTATGCATCTAACGTCTACAAGCTGTTATATTGTGTGTGCTATCCCCGACCTGATTCTCTTCTGGCTGCCCTTATAGATGATCTCGTATATCTATGCCGGTTAGTCGAATTAAACGTTTTCAAACTGGCCCAAGGCTGGTTGGGCGTACACAAATAATAAGCTTGCCATAGCAAATGCTGCCATTGGCGCCATGAATCTCTGTAGACTGTAAGAATATGCGCATTGTTGGATTGGAACTATTTTGACTTACTCGAGGGTCCATGCCTCCGATTTGGGTGTACTGTATGAGCGTTTTGGGTGACAATGGGAAATGATGCTGGGCTGTTTTCGCGGGTTTAAATTGATTAATTGTGTGCACGTATGTCGGCGCCCATGGACACTTTTAACAAGGTAAGTTTAGATCAGCCCATTTCTGGCTGCTCTGGAAGAGACTTTCCAATCACAAAGGCGCAATGTGCTCCATACCTACCCACCGGTCCAATTTAGATAAATCTCTATATCAGGACTTGACTGTATCATGCGGCTACATTTACACGGATTGAAGGGACCAAAAGTGGCCATTGTTAAGTTGTCAGAATATAACAGAATATAACAGTACTGGTACCTGGGGCGGGACTTATCTGGTACACGACCATCTTCGTGCACAGCCACAGGTCTGTCTCAAATTGGCTACCCACTATCATCATGACTTAACAAAAGAGGGACACCCGTTTCGCCTTTGACAGTAGTATTGGGGGATGGGATGGAGATGAAGAGTCTACCGACGGCTTCAACTCTACGAGGGCTTCCCCACACCTGGCGCATATTTTGGTGAGAATTCTCGTGGCCATGTGAACATCAAGCCCTCCTTTGATACGGTTAGTGGCTCCAAGTTGCCCAAGGCCCCCACCAGAACGAGAAGTGCAGGGCATTCCAATCTGGCCCGTGAAGACTGCCACATGCGGTACGCACCAAGTTCCAGGCATGGAGGGCGAGAAGCGGTGGGAGGGGGGGGGAAAAGCACATGAAGACCCAAGCAAGCAGGGATTCCGGTGGGGGCAAAAGTTGGAGCAGAGGAGGAGGAAGCGTCACATTGCATGTGATTGTGTGCTCTTCGCTTTTCCCCTATGAAACAACTCAGGCACGTGCTTGGGAGCTGGCTTGAAGCGGTCCCGAACGCCGGTTTTTTGCTGATTGGGGCTTAAATTAGCAGCAGTGACAGCACGACGATTGGAGGATTGGGGTAAGTCGGCGACGGCAATGGCTCCGGCTGCGTCTTGGGGAGGGCGACTAATGTAGGATTTCGACTTTAGCCGTCATGCCAAGGGCGAGAAAGGTCCAGGTCGTCTCGAAAGCAAGTGATGGGTGCCAGGCAAGCTGTTGGCGAGGATCAATCAATCCGCCTCCCAGGCCGGGCGGGAGATTGCAGAATTGACTCGATTCATCGCGATGGGCTGCAACAGGGATGACACAGGCCGTGCTGTCAGTGGTGAATTAAGCTGCAGCCATTTCAATCAGCTTCCATTTCCAATCCAAGCCGGCGCAATGTCTTGCCTCCATGTGGCATTTTGGCAGCGCCACCCGGGACAGCTGCGAGCGAGTCTTTTTTTTTTTTTTTTTTTTGCGCATCAGTATCAATAGGTACTGCGGCAGCAGGCATCAGCCATTCAAAAGGCCCATGGAATATGGAATATTCGCTCCCTCTTCCACCGTCTGCAGCTCGACCCAGCACATGCAAGCTTCATGACTTGTAGCACGGCATCCACCGGGACTGCCCCATAACTCCCCATCAGGGCCCCGTTGATGGCATAAACAGCTCTGTCCGCATGTTCCAGGACCCGGCGCCCTCTCCAAGGACCCTGCCAGACCCTGCAGAAATGGGGGGAGTCCGGTCTCAGCGCCTGACCTGGGCCCTCGCGAGATACAAGTGCTCCGGTAAGAGGTGCTCCGAACAAGCAGCCTAATTGCTCTAGCATGCCACCGCCTGCCCCAATGCGGTGCTGAGGCATCGACATTTGCGTTAGTGCCAGGTTCTCGTACGTAACAGCCACCACACCACGGCGTCACAGAGATTCCTTGAAGCGGACGATCCAACGAGGCCAGTGTGATTATGTAGTAGAGGCCGAGTCCGGGAAGCAGGTTGAGAAGGCGGCCATCCCGTCCTGTTGAAGGAATGGACTGCAAACCGGCATCAGCATCCAGGGGTGGGTGAAAAGAAGAAGAGGAAAAAAAGAGAGCGCGAGATGAAACAGAACCAAACGTGTAGATCAATAGGTGCTGACCCCAATATCTCTCTGCTTTGCTTGTGATCCAGGTACCGAGTGACACGGCGGGTGCTCGTCTCGACTCGTCCTGACTCGGCGCGGTGAGAGTGGATTTGCGCTGCTCTGGCTATTTTTACGTCCATCTCCATTCTTATGCCCTCTGCATCTTTTCTCTGTTTGTTTGTAAAAAAAAAAACTGCTTCACGGGCTCAGTGCTCTGCAAAGCACTTTAAGAGGACTGCCCTCGCCTGCTGTGTTTGCCCCAGCCCAGGCCTGTAATTGCCGTCCCTCCCCGGCTCTTCTTATCACGACCGTCATCAGCATCATCGCCGTTTGCTATCCACGTGCCCAGGCCCCCCGGGCTGTTCAGATCTGTCGTCTCCTTCATTTCTCTTACGCACACTCTCCCCGTCTCCTGTTTTGGTGTGCAGTGCCAGACTTGTTGTTGGGCAAGGAGCTACTGCAGCGGATCGAAGCCATCATCATTCACTCGTTGCCACTTTCATCATTTTTCTTCTTCTCTTCGCTGTTGCGCTTCTTGGCACAATAGCCCGGCCTTTATTCCCGCCAGACAGAAGCCAGAAACCCCTGCGTGGCTGTGAGCATGCATTCAATTCCATGACCAATTGCTGCTGCTACAAGTACATAGTACCGCTACCCGCAGTCAGCTGGAGCCCGTCTGCTTGCGTGCTTATCAGCCGTTTTTTCTCTCTCTGCCGCAGACATGGACCGCAATCACATGCATCGCCAGACGTCCAGCCACTATCCACATCCGCCAGCTTCGGCCGGTGCGCCCTCCCTCGGATCCTCTCTGGCACTGCCGCCGCCTCTGCCGCCGCGACCTCAACCTCGACTCCCGCACATCGACGCCTTTGCCTTTGACCATCGCGACGCACCATCGGATGCCAGTGCCAGTGCCAGCCCGCCCCTGCGAACGCTGTCGCCGCGGCCATTGACGCAGCTCCCGCCAAACTACTCGCAGATCCAGCATCACCACCAACCTCCCCTTGCGCCGCTGTCGCTGCCATCGTCGTCGCCATCGTCGATGCACAGCCATCGCCAGTTTGCGAGCCCGTCCGAGTCCGACAGGCTTCCGCCGCTGGTGCGCCATGACGGCGACAACCGCATCTTGCCGTCGTTGAGCAGCATCACCGGCGACATTGAGCCGCATCACCATCCCCAGCACCAGCACCAGCATCTTCACAGCCCGCCGCCGCCCCTGCAGCCAAGCCACTGGCCGTCGTCCTTCAATGCTTCGTCGGCCGCATCACTGAATTCGTACCGACAACCGCCGCCGTTTCCCGCGCCCGACAGCCCTGCGACAATCATGGACATGGATGGCGCGGCAAGCATAGCGAGTGCGACTTCGCCCTCGCCGGATCGCCTCTACGAGGGGACACCGACACCGAGCAGTCTCACGCTCGACGACCCGGACGTGCGACTTGCAGCCGAAGCACTGGGCGATTTGAGAGCAGGTGAGCCGTCTCCAGAAAATCAATCTCGCTCCCCCCTCGTGGTTCAATTGGAATACTAATCGAGTGCTTGATTACACAGACTTTGTATCATCACCACCCGACACCTCCTCACTGCCTCCCATGAGCCCACCCATCGCGTCGTTCCAGCCCCAGCAGGCAAAGCCCAAATCACCAAACTCCGAGCCCCTGTTGTCGCTCCTCACGACCGCGCATCCCCTCGTCGCATCTACCATTGGCGGCGCCAGCTCAGCATATGGTGGCGCCAAGAACTTCTCTCCGCGATTCAAATCGGGCGCCGAATATGTCGAGGGCTACTTGACTCCCCTCGCCAACACCGTCAACTCTGTCGGCAGAGTGACAGGCGTAGAGGGAGGCGTACGATGGTTCCTTGGCTCTGGCCGTCGACACCCAGCGCCAACGTCGGACCCCGACCCGAGCAGCTCCAACAAGAGAAGAAGGACAGGAGAGAGCAGTAGGAGTAGCAGCAGTGGCGATCTCCGAGGGTCACCCGACGCCAATGGCCTTGATGACTCGGCGTCTGTCGTGTCGTCAAAGACACCTCGCCGTCTATCGACCGCCAGCACCGTAGACACGCTGCCCGCCTATGACGATGTGCGCTCGCCTGCGTACTCTGAAACAGCGCCCGCTACTCACAAGCCGCCAAGCAGCCAGCCGTGGCAGACTCGTCTGATGATGTCTACGTCGGGATTGAGTGTTGCCATGAGCGCTGAGAGTCTGCGCAGTTTGAAGTACTGCTTGCGCTGGCTTCGATGGACCAACGATCACATGAACCGGGCCATCTTAAACCTGAAGCATACATTGGAGGAATTGGAAAAGGCGGAAAAGAAAGAACAGTTGGAGGGAGGACCATCCACGGGCGACTCGGATGATGCCGGGGCCATGGACGTGGATGGCGCGGAAAACAGCGTACAGAAGCCAAACCCGTCACGAAGTGAACTTGCCGCCAAAATCAACACCCTCAAGGGTGACATCCTCAAGACCCTCCAAGACGTCATCAACAACGTGTCGAAATACGCCGGCGGTGCGCTCCCCGAGAACGCTCGAGTGCTTGTTCGCCGCCACCTTACCAGCCTGCCACAGCGCTTCCGCCTCGCCACCATGTCTGAGAGGCAATCGGACAACGCCGACAGGGACGGCGACTCTGCGTTGCGCGAGGGTGCGCAAAAGGTGCTAGTCTTGGCCAAAGAGGGTCTCGACATGGTTACACAGGTGACGGGCGTTTTGGACGGGACGATTGTGAGCGCCGAGCAGTGGTGCGAGAGAATGGGGAAGAAGCGAAAGGATAATAGAGAGGAGGAAGAGGCTGCGGCTGTGCAACAGGCCGAGTTGAACGCAGATGTAAAGATGGGCTAAGTTTGACGGATGAAACCTTTGAAAAGGTTTGATTGTGATATGATTCCAAAAAGGGGAGCGGCAAGATGAGCAAAGCTATATCAAAACAACAACAGACTGCGGTTGAAAAGCCCACGGGCAGAGATATCCAAGGAGCGGCGCGAGAGACGAGATAGGGCGACAACAGGACTTGATCTTGTCTCTCTCTGGTTTTTGGGCCATGATGGAGCCCGAAGTGCAGAGAACACAACAGTGGGGATGATTCGTTGATATGACGACCAGTCGATTTTCAAGATTTTTTACTTGTTTCTTCGCGACTACCCACACATATTCCTTCGTTTATACCTTTTTTCCCTTGCCTATCTGGAGTTACCAATTCGTCCAGATGATGTCTCAAATGTGTAATCTATGAGTTTTGTTGGACAAGGAGCTAACGGGACGTTCTGTTTTTTTTTTTCTTTTCTTTTCTTTTGAGCGCTGATTCTATACTCTTGCTTTTTCCTTTTTTTCCGCCCCTGTTCCAATTCTGTTTCTGAGACAAGTCGATGAGCGATATTTTCCCTTTTTCTCTTTTCTTATTCTGTTACTCTATGTATTTATCTGTATTTTTCAAGCTCCAAGAAAAAAAAGTAGCAAAGGGGGTATTGTTGGAATATGGGAGATGCGGGATGCATTATTTGCGAGACAGCAATTGATAATTTTCATTATGGTCATTATTCGTATGGACATGATTTATGAGTGTTGTTCGATGCGTGAGGTCTAAAGGCTTAGCAGTACTATAAATAAAGGTTAATATAACATGAATAATGGATATAAGGCGGGCTTTGCCTTTGCGATCTATTCCTGTTACTATACTGTATGTATATCTTGGGTTTCCTAGATCTGGGATCCTGCTTATTAGGCAACTTGTACAAGTCCTGCTGGTCTATAAGCTTTATTTTAAAAGTTTAGGCTTTTATTTTGCGAGAGTTAAGGTACAGACTTGAAAGATTACAGAACCTAACGTATAAGGCAGGGCTCTGAGAAATAACATTAGCGAACAGCGTCTAGCGATTCCGCCCATTTTATAAGACTTGAAGGATCTATGAGATTGGTGTAGCAGCTTAAGAGCTTACAGTAGCCACGTCAGCCTTATAATCCTACACCTACCAGCCTCTTGTGGACTCACGCCCCCAATCAAATGCAGATTGAGCTGAATTCCTACAATAATAGTTGACCAACCCAAAAACTGCAGCCTTGCCTCTTGTGTGCATGAAGGACCTGAGCTGTGGCAAATCACGGGTTGAAGTAAAAAAAAGGGATTTAGAAAACAAGGTTTTGTATTTCAGTAGACATATGGCTGCCATACAATAAAGATTTCTCCACGGTTACTTTAATGGTAGGATTTCCAAAGATGCAATCTCAATTTTGGCTCTCATTGTCTATTCTCCAACCTTGATACATCTTCAAAATAACTTGGGTATATAGATCAGAAGTAAAGATGAGAGAACAAGAAAGCAGGTTCGGTCGGTTTTTATTAAACGTGAAGATTACCCGCGCAAAGAGCACGTGGATGGATTTGTTTTCACCACGCACTCTACTCGTAGCTTCAAAAACTTTTCATTGAATCATTAATCAATCTTTCGTTATCAAAGGCTGACAAAACGTACAAGTCATTAAAAGGCTTAAAGATGGCCTCGTGCAGTTCGGGCAGCAAATTTGCTGTGTCGCTTACCTATGCCATGGCTGATAGAAGCAGATGGATCTCCTCTGTCGGGAATTGGTGGCCCAAGGCAATGCCCGGACCTCGTTGCTTACAGCGTGGATTGGAGCCATGCTGACCTTGCAACTCGCAAGCCCATCGGCGCCTGGGACTGAAATCTTGGATCATATCACTGTCTTAGTGAAATGGAGATGCTATCCAATTATCGCTTCAAGGGCACCAACTGCTATTACATCTGCCCCCGTGTGGTAGCAAAGGATCCTCTCCAATCTGTCAATGATACAGCGACAGGGCTTCAACGAAACCCCGCAGCTGTCCAGGGCCATGGTGAATTCGTTGCCATTGTTTCCTTCTCAGATTTTGATGAGGATTTCACACAAGATTCGCTAAAAGCGCGACTCGAAGCTCTTCTGGAGGAAGATGACGTCTTCTCACTTGACTTTGCTGATCGAGTCTATATTCATGCCACGCAGCAGCAACTTGCTTATCCTCAAGTCGGAAGCGTTTTCGGAAGATTGCAATTTCACGGACAAGATGTGTCTGTGCTGCCACTTCCTGTAGAAGACGTTTCCTCCACATTACTCTCTGGTCCTTATGCCATGACCTCTTTGGGATTCCACAGGGTATGGAAGGCATTTACTGACAATCGGGATGCCTTTATCGCGTCATTTGCACCAAATGATGGACCTGAAAATGGTAGCTTGGCTACTCCTGAAGCATTGCTCCTGCAGAGTAGTGTGCAGGATTCATCGTTGTCTGAATGCTACAAACCACTACTTTTCCCATCGACAAGTGCTAAACTGTCAGTTATTGTCCCTTCCCGCTGCTATTACCCAAAGACGGACTCGAAGCCTTTGAATGGCCTCAGGTTCGCAGTCAAAGATAACATTCATATTCGAGGATGCTCCACAACAGCAGGCAGTAGAGACTTTGGAAAGCTCCACGGCGTCCAGACCGCCACCGCAAAAGCGGTTGAGAAATTGCTCAGTATGGGTGCCGTGCTCGTTGGAAAGACAAAGACAGCCACGCTTGCAGATGGAGATGTCCTTACAGCAGATTGGGTTGAAACGTCGTATCCTTGGAATCCGAGAGGAGATGGATATTTGATACCGTCTGGAAGCAGCACGGGTAGTGCAGTGGCCGTTGCAGCTTATCCTTGGCTTGATTTCACCATTGGCACAGACAGTAAGCAAGTGCTAGTTTGACGTTGCTTGGATATAACAATCAAACTGACGAAATGAAGCACTCGGCAGTATTCGTGGCCCGGCCCTATGGAATGGTGTTTATGGAGTCCGTCCGACTTGGGGCTCTCTAGATGGCGATGGCGTTGTGTCTGTCGTAGAGTGAGAAGAAAATATCACCCAACATTATTTATGAAGGCAATATTGATCATTTATTATCTTAGATCATTCGATACTATTGGCTTTTTCTCGCAAAGTCTTTCCATCTGCTCAGCGCTCTCGCTGCACTGGCTGCGTTGCTCTGGAACGAGCTCTGCCATGGGCTTCAAGGTAAATATCGCCTGTCTCTTCAATTTAGCTACCGAAAAAAAAAACGCCTCACGTCTAAAAGATTTGCTAGCTCATGCATCTCCCTGGGGACTGGAAAACAGATCACGACGATATCCAAATGGCTCAAGAACAATTTATTCTTGCCTTGGAGGAAGTATGTGCGTGTAGGCGAGCAGACGTCAAGATTGAAGAGCTTTGGAAATCACAAAGCTCCCTTCTTCGTGAGGTTGACTTTTATGAGTATTGCCACACGGTAAGTAATTGCAATTGCTTTGACGTTGGAATTGTTCAAGCTGGACAAGTCTTAACTCTAACCTGACTTAAAACTATCTCGCAAGGTTGCCATAAACATAAAACTACCGACTCAGCAGCGATTCATTCAGCAATTCTTGCGTGCCTACGAAAATAAATACAAAAGACAGCCCTACTTGAATCCAGTGATCCGACATGTGCTGTGCGTACGCCTTGCCAGCTTGCAAAAGACTCGGATACTTGAACTGACAACGCCTCCCAGTGCCGCGGCAGAGCATGTCACATCCCAAGATTATGCCACCGCTTTGGAAAAACGGGAGGCAATAGCGCAATGGCTGAATACACAAGTCATGTGCGTTGATGCAGATGGTCACATTCCTATACTCGTGTTCCCGTTTACCGATGGAAATTTGACTTACCGGGACGAATATCACGCGTGAGTGTCTGTATTCTGTTCTTGAGATTGCGGTAACTAAGTTGGTCTCAGAGAGCCCATAGGTATCAGCAGCGCTGGCTGGCATCCCAAATTACTGTCGACACTTGGTGGGATTCCAGAGGTTGTTGTTCCGAGTAAGCGAAAGCTAATACAATTTACTCAATGATGGCTGTAGTCGCGTCTGCTAAGTAGAATCAGTCGGGGAACACGAATTCACTTCCAAGGTCACCGGTAAGAAAGCGTTTTTACCAATTGTCGCCTCAGTGCTCACAGCAAAAGGTAATGCTCAGAAAATTCAATTTATATCCCAAGCCTTACTTACTATATCATAGGATATGAGAGGACAGCATTGAACTTGGTGGAAGTGGCATTGAACAAAATGGGGGTTCCTTCTAGAGTTCGTACTGGAAGCAGGTGTTTTGAGTGAAGCTCGTACAAATACACACAAGGTTGGATGATGAAAAGAGGTGTACTAATTACTGACAGAAAATGGAAAGGAAGTCGAGGAAGAGCATTTCATATAGTGGCACCCATCACTGCTATCTAGCGGTCTACATACGGTACCAAGCTGTCGAGTTTTTCCAGCATATCCTTCTCTTGTGATAAATCGGTGAGCAGAATCTTCAGCAATCCTATTGCTTTGGTTAGTATTTCTCTGGCCTTTGCTTCTTCGCCCATCTCGAGAACCGTCTTTGAGAGCTTGACCAGCGTCCTGGCGAGCGGACCTTCGCATGCAAAGGATGCCTCGTATATAGTGACGGCTTCTTCCAAGAGCTCTCTAAACAGTAGGTAAATTAGTTGTCATTATTCGGTCACAGCTACTTCAAACAAATGAGAACGGAAAAACTTGCCTGGCGGCTTTTAAATCCCCCCCGTTCTAGGAAGAGACAAGCTACTTTGTAGCAGGAACCTGCTGTCTGGTAATGGTTGCCAAGGACATCCTTGCGGAGGACAAGCGCTTGAAGATGCAGTTTTAGAGCGTCTGGATGACCTTGCTTCATCCGAACATCAGCAAGGTTGAACGTGGCTCTGCTCAAGAGGTTAGCGAATGCCATATCAATCCAGAGGCCCTCATTATCTGTGTCATTCGCTTACTGAGCAGTGTTTCTAGATCGAAGCCCAAAAGAGTTCTTTGCCAACGCCATTGCGCGCTCCCCAACCTCGGCCGCCTCATCCAACTTGTCCATGACCCAGAGAATGCGGCAGAGGTTGGAATTGTTGATTGGAAGCGTGTTCTTCTTGTATTCTGCATACTTGTCATCCGGCAGGCTTTCCCGGATGGCAATGACTCTACGGCTAAGAGTCTCGGCAACTTGATAGTTTCCCAGCGCCGTCTCGGCCAGGGACAGGTTATTTGTAATGTTGGCTACAACGGGAGAATCTGCAGGGTTAAGAGCCTCCCGAATAACCTTTACCTTGGTGAAGTACTCTTGGCATTCTTGGTGGTTTCCAATCTCCAGGTAGACATTGCCCACGGTGTTGTACAGCTCGCCCATGAGCATGGAATCAGCTCTCCCAAGAGATTTGAGGATGTTTTCGCCAACCATGGCAATGGGTAGGAGCTGCTTGAACATGCCTTTTTCCTGCATAAACCTGCGCAAAAAAGTTAGATCCTTTATGCGAGTACGTTGGCTTGGTAAGGGTTCAGATTGAGGGGTTTCTCACCAAGTGGCGTTGTGAAGTAGCTCTACAAGTTCAATTGCGAACGTCTCAGTCACTTCAACATCCAGCTCTGAAGGCAGATCCGTTTCAACAACCCAGTCATAGTGCCCAATTACACTAATGACTTGGGGCAAGAAGAGATCACACTTTTCCCAGAAACGGTCCATGGCCATGCCCAGCTTCTGCTGTGGGTATATGGCGCCCAGCAGCTGCACGACAAAGCGGAAGACGGCAGGCCGGCCCGAGTCTGAGAGGCGCTCGCGAACAGATTTCTGCAGGAGGCGATGTATAGAGAGTGTTTTCGTCTTGGCGTCTCGACGGACGAAATCGTAGGTGCAGAGGCTCTTCAGGGCCTCAAAGTACCTAATATCAGGGTTGTGTCTTTTAGTACAAGCTGTTGCGAAGTAAGGAGAGAAGCGAAGGTCCGTCTTACTTCACTTTGGACTTTGGGAAATCTGTGCCTAAATCGACTTTGGAGCTCTCCGGACTGGTGAAGACGGCTTCTGGAATGCAGTCGGGATCCAGGTAGGCCATCATCTGCAACAGGAAGAAAGCCTTGGGATCTAATTTGGCCAGAGTCAAATCCCACACGGTAGCAAGTGTGTAGTCATAATTGAAATCGGTGCTGTCAAGACCTGAGATGATTTCTCCGCTCGAGTGTTGTGTTTCTTCAAATATTTCCAGAAACTCTTCCACCGAGCAGCCGATGGTCGAGATGTATCCTGCAATCTGTGCAAGGGCCAACGGTAGACCTCCGAGTACCATGGACAGTCGAAATGCAGCGTCAGCGTCGATATCAATCGCGCCTTGTCCCATCTCCTTGATGGAGAGGAGAAGAAGATCTCTTCCTTCATCGTGAGTAAGAGGATGCAAATGAATAGAGGTGGAGGCAGGAGTTGCCTTGGGCAACGTGTTTCTTGTGGTTACCAAAATAGATCCTCGGCTACATACTGGCCAGAACGGCTTTAAAATGATGCCTTCGTCAACATTGTCGAAAATGAGTAGCCACGAGTAGTTTTCTGACAAGGGGAGGTCAGCTGAGCTCCTGTATAGTTTACGTTTATAAAAAGAATATGCACGTATACATAGACACACACACATCTACACGCACATAAACTTACACACGCCCCTATACCTATACATATACTTGCACATATATATGCAAATCGCAGAGAAACTACGTAATATCGAAACGTGGTGGGAGAGCTCACCAGTGGATAGCCAGTGCACAACAGCCTCGACGACCTTGCTAGTATCCGCTGAAGGATTTACATCTGAGATGTTTAAATGCTTAGCCAGCTTAAGAAAGCCTTGCTCCAGCTTGGAAGAGGTGTCGGCATGCGCCCATAGAATGATGTCGAACTTGTCTTGATTCTTCCAGGTGAATTCGGCAGCGAGCTGCGTCTTTCCTACGCCTCCAAGCCCCGCAACGGCGACAGAACGCTGTTCGACTCGGTCCAAAGGCAGAACAAGTGCCGATTGCAGGTCATCCAGAATCGACAGACGCCCGGAAAATCGGGCATTGCGAGGGAGATGTAAGATGTGGCAGGGCAGCTTAGGCCGCTTATCTACGACCGGCTGTTCTCTGCGGGATAGGAGCTCTTTCAGTTCTTCATGTCGCGAGATATTGCTCTCGATATTGGCCGCAAAGGCCTCCACATCCAACGAGTCGCAGCATTCTTGAATCTCGGTCAGGCACTTCTGGAACGTTGCTTCAAACGATGCCCAGGCACCCCGTATTAGGTTTCCTGTTACGAGTTAGCTGGCGCAACATTGGTTTATATAAAAAAATGCCTTGCTGGGTGCCTTACTGAGGGGATTCCGCTGGAGGAACAGGATAGAATCCAGTTGGAACCCAGCAATCTTGGTGTACAGGTTCAGTGCGGCATCGCTTATCCGTGTGGAATGGGGAAAGGCCTTGATGTAGGTTTCGAATCGGGGAAGATGCTTGTCGATTTTCTCCAGCATGACGACGATGTTCTCAAAGATTTCGTTGAATTTGGACGCCAACTAGTAGAATTCAAGATTGGCTCAGCTGCGCCTCACATGCACGTTGGTTGCACGTTGGTCACATCTAGAAAGAAAAGAAGAAGAAGAAGAAAAACACCCACCTGTAGGACCAACTTGATGCTCCCCCACAGCAACCCGGCAATCTCATGGGCCTGTGCAAAAGTTTCAAAGACGCCGCTAAAGCTCCGAAGCCTCTCAAAGAAGGGCTCGAGGCGGATCAGCAGCTTCGTCACGGGTTTGTCTCTATAGATCTTGCGCTGAGACAAGACATATTTCTTTAGGGTTTCAAAAGAGTCGGCTTGAAACTGCTTTACATCTTTCTTCTGGAGACGGCTACGCAGCTGGCTGAATGCCTCAGCCCATAGCTTCTCGTTGAGTTGTTTGGCAATGTCGACATCATTGTTGGCAGTAGGGTCGCTGATCTGGAGATTGCCCACCACAGGCAACATCTGTAGTGTGGCCATGCCCCCGGAATAGGGTACGGGTACCGCAAAATTCTCGGTGATATATCCGTAGCAACGCGATGCAACTACGAACAGAGCAAAAGTACTTTGGAGAGAGGTTAGAGTTTGGTGTTGGTCGTGTGGTGTGATGCATAACTTCCGAGGACTTTTGACAATACTTCGTTGAAGGAGGCTCAACTGAGGTACGTACCTAAAGGCAGACAGATACAACTGAGAGTGGTACCTATATTCCGTACAAACTCTGGACAATGGACCAGAAGATAGAATTAGAAATAAGATAAAATAAAATAAAACAAGACCTACCAAAGTGAGGCCATCACACCCCCCCCCTCGTTTCAGGTGCGGCAACCCTTCTTGGGTACGCCGCCTATCAGCTTCAGTGCCTCTAATTACCTCGGGATGCAGCGTCCTTATACCGGCATTTCGCGAGGAGATGCCGAGTGCCTCGACACATGGCGAACTGCTATTGGCGATATGCAGAGAACTAATCGATCCACTGGCGTGAATAGGCCTATTTGCGCGCATATCCCCAAGGATCCTCTTGCCAAAGGGTGTTGCGTTTGGTCGAGATGGCTGGCCAAGCAAGTAAGCGTATTGGATGGGGCTGAAGGGTTGAGGCTCTTCCTACACACCATCAAGAACCGTCAAGAAGAGGGGTATTGCATTCGTCTCGGAGTGATTCGGCATCCTGGAATATGACTGATAAAGCTCCATTGCTAGAATCTGACTGGCCATATGTATAAATACTGGTATTACACCATGTTGTGAATAATAAACGGCAAGATTGTTACTGTCTTGTGAGATATTCCCAAGACATCGCGCAACATTCCATCTGACACTTGTCAATTGACACACATGTACGTATCCGCCGGCCCTCTCGGCAAGATGATAGTTCTCGTCAAAGCATTCTGACAGTTACTAGACCTTTAGGCCGTGTCTTTGTATCGTGTGCTACAGTAATCATGGTGCAGGGTAACCCTGACGCCGGGGAGAACAGAGCGTTTGAGGCGCCCATCCAGGTGGCCAATGAGTCTGGAAAGGAGCAGACCTGGCGCCAGTGGCTGCCTGACAAGGGTGCCGTGGCGAGCGATGACAAGCCCTGGATCGGCTGGAAGCCAGACCCCAAAAACGAGTCTGCCAAGCCGTGGATTGACTGGGTCAAGACGGGCGGCATTGAAGGCGCTGGCCCATCAGGCAACGCAGGTGGCTAACCGCTCCAAGACGGTATATACACATCAGGCAGGGGGGGTTAACCCACCGCTTGAAATACTACAAGTATGTGCCGATGTGTTTACAGGGATGCGAAATCATGATCAAGTTTCGTGGTCCATAGGTAGTCAGCCTGAAGCAGAGAAACTTTGTGAATCGAAGCTTGTGCCCATGATCTAGTTCAAAGTTGACTTTCTCTACGTAGAAGAGGGAAGATGGGAGCAGTAAAAGAATCTTTTTATTCATCGTTGTAAAATACCATGACACGGAATTCGATGCTCTCGCGCGGCCGGGCTGTCTCGGAAGTCATCGGATTCCTGATTCCGCAGTGGGGGGTGACTTTTGGATGTTCGCCAAAGGGCCCCAGATGTTAGAACTTCTTCAGTGGCTGCTTGATGTTATCAAGGGGAGAACCTACATCTAGTTGGTGAATCCAGTTTCGAGTCGTAGTTTTTAAACAGCAACAATTCGTTCGGCATCTGATGGCTAAGATAGAACCAAGAGTGTGAGGCGTTGAGGCGAAGGCTGTAGATCTCGCCAAAGTAGTGCGGGTATATCAAGTCCGTGTGGACAAGGTCCTCTTGGTGGACGCTTTTCGGATCGCATATCCCGAGGGGCCAGTCTTCAAGGGGCCCAAAAAGAGGTTGCCATACGCTGTGTTGTTAGACCTGCTTTGCACTGCGAGGATGAGAAGATTACAAACTTGATAATTTGAAAACGGGTTTGCATTAGCGATTTGGCCTCTTCTTCGGACAGATGAGCTTGTATTCGGGTTGGGCCACTGCCGTGGCTGTGGTCTTGAACATTGGTTAGCATATTGAACTTTGCCTAGAACCCGATAAACGAGAAAATACCTGTATGGGCCGCGAGGACCGGCTGAAGGGCGCCCTCGGTGCCTCTCGACTCTACTGCGAGACCTGGATCGCGACGACGGACCTGGAGTAAGAGGCGGCATCAGACTTGGGCAATTTACATTGAGTTTGAAGATGTGGTGCTAACCGTGTGATCATATATATAGATGCGACGAATCTTGTCGTCACCGATTGCTGCTCGCATCCATTTCTCCAGGCGTGCATAGTAACTGTCCTGAACCCAATAGGGGTCGGCAAAGTTGGGATAGATGTTGTCTATATCGTCTAGGTCTGTGCGAACTACGCAAAACCCGTGCTGCTCCAGATCAAATTCGCCTTCTCGGCCACGAATATCGACGGCGGTGACATTACTGGGCTCCGTCTCCAAGTTTGTCTGTTTTGCATCAGGATGTTCAAAGGGGATATTGCTATAGTAGGGCTTTTCCTTGTCCCACTTGGGGTCATCTTTTAGGTACCACACCTGGGTCTCCATGGGGCCTTGGGCTGAAGGCATCTTGAATGACTGTGATGATCTCGCTCAGGCTGGACAAGGAAGCTTTGCTGATAATCTTGTTCTGAATTGGATCAATTCAGCAGATAGAGAGGATTGATGCAGTAGAAACTGGAATGGAGCTCGCATCAAGGTACGGATAGAATTGCATGGGATACACCTACCTAACCTGTAGCATTGTCCACACCACCTGTAGCATATATGCCATAGCTTCGTGTACTATCGTGTCCTGGACGCTGACAGTATCCTGACAGTATCCAGTACCCAATAGCCAACGTACGGATACGTTCAAGTAAATCTCCCAGCACCTCAAGCCCCAATATTGCTCCACGTGCGACCCGCCACCCCTAGTGCTAGCGCCCTAGTTATTACCTATCCAAGTATAGGAGCCAAGGCTAATTTTATAGTGCACGGGAATCAGCTCATATCCCTTGACCTAGGCCTCATCTGGTCTGGTCGATCGTCCGTCCACACCAACTCGTTGCTCCAGGCAGCTACGCGATAGATTCTATATCGTTAATCACATTTATACTGCAAGCTTCTGAATGGGTGTTACAGGTTTTCTTAGTTAATTTAATAATAAGGTAAGAGCTATTTGTGGACTTGTACCTTTGACGTTTCTAGCTGTACCCGCATAGTTACGAAACAAGCTAATGCTACATTGCTATGTACGCATGCCACTACATTAGGTACTTGTTCTATACACTTTCATGTGCGCTTATACATGTAGTGAATGAGGGGTAGAATGTTATAGCAACTATACATGATTTGAAGCTGCCCAATGATCAGGCTGCAATTTCTGGCTCCGATATTATCAGCCTCTTAATTCCAATGTTACCCGTTCTGGGTATCTTGTGCAACTGCTTCCCTTCTCTTGTCTCGAACACCACCCGTGGTTTGCCCCTCAGTCAATTTCCTCAACTGTCTCGACGCCACCAATCCTTCTTTCAGCTCTGATGTTACATGTAATTTATTTGTGCGCCCTCTGAAAACAATAACGTCTGTCTACTTGTTAGTTCGGACCGAATGGGCTTATATATGCAGTAGGCATACCAGCCAGCGACGAATAGGGTGTGCTTCGTATGTATGTGAATTGTGATTGTCTATCTCGAGACAATTGGATAGAAACAAAACTTAGTACCGAGGTGTATTGGGTCTTCGTAGCCCTAACCTTATGGAAAGTGACCGAAGTAGTCTAATAACTGCCGGCTAAAGCAAAACAGCTAGAGCAAAGAGTTACAACAAGTGTAACCATGCTGAATGCATCGCGTTGAGGGGAATGAGAGTAATGACGTAGGGAAAAGAGGAGAGCATCCAAGCACAATTTTCCGTCTTCCTTGTTAAAGTACGTACTTCATTGTATCTAATTGGGCACTCTTGTTCATGAAGCATGACTACTTACTTCCATTCTATCGATACCTACACAATATAGCGCCCAGGCTTCACGGATAACAGGCCTCGTGTCCTTTGGAGAAACTTTGAAATAAAGTCTAGCAATGCAATATCGCTCCCTTATCAAAATGTATCTAGTCAGTACTACAATACGTTTGGAAGCTAGGAGGTTATGGGACATGGTGCCAAGTAAGCTCACCTGGAGGTCCCACGATTGAGGCAGCGATCGGGAGAAAATCCGGCTCTCCTGTGATGCGAGAATCATACTGGAATTGGCCAACTATGGAGAAATGAGTCATCAGCGAGGTACGCACATGAGCAAAAGTGGCATTTCTCCAACTTACTAGGCACAATGACTTGGGGCAACCCGGCAAGAGGGGCAGTGTAGTCCACATCCCAGCGCCAATTTACATGGGGCGTAAGACTTTGTTTCCACACCCAATACGTCAGATACGCGACTTCAACATCTAGGTGACAAGATGTAAAACTCACGATGGGTAATTGTCGCGATATTGTGGCTCCTGGGGGTTAAAAGGCCAGACCATGATTCCTCCAAGGGAGCCAGTGGCGCCGCTACCGTCACCACCCTGTAGAATCTGCTTGCGGGCGAAGTTGGCAAAGAATGCTTTTTGTTGTACCATTTTTTTCGCGATCCTCTATCGTGACCAACCGGGCAAGTTTCCTGGCGAGTCGTGGTTAGATAGAAGGCACCTCTTGCCGACAACAATTACACAGTTCTTACAGTTTTTCGATATTGACTCTATCCAGGTAAGGGTTCTTCTGGTATGTGCTTCGGTATGCTTCCTGAAAGGGTGCGATGGCGTCGTAAAATCCAGCCAGGTGTAGATGAGCTGTGGTCTTGGCACTCATGTCAGGACTCACATTTCAGGAACAATTTACAGAAAGGAATGAGAGGGGGAGCCACCGTCTTTAATTCGCTATAGATCGATAGCTTATGGCCGTGGGGATCCATCTTTATCCATTTCTCATCTATATCCAATGTCGTTCGCTCTGTGCCGCAGAAGCTCTCGAGAGCCTTGATAAATCGATCAACGGAATCAATGGTTTCGTCATTGTCGTGCGGAAATGACGATTCGGGGTATACTATCCGTGAAGGAATTGTCTGGACCTACTATATTAGCCTTGAAGGCAAGCACTAGCTAATGGCGGAGGGAGGGGGAGGGCAGGTTCGATTACTTCGGATAGAGGAAGGCTTCTTCCAGGTTCAGATGTGCCCTCAAGTAGCTTGGAGGTGACGAGATGCAGAATATCGATGCTTCGAGTGAAGATGCCTGACGTATCTAAATATCTAAGACGTGAAGATTAGTAGTCTGTTTGTATAGATGGTCCGTAAAGTAATATATGCTTATTCATACTTGCTGATGGTGAAGACTCCTTCATGAGGGAGCGCGCCAGTAGATAACCTTAAGCCAAAGATACCCTGTGCAGCCGCCGGGCACGCGATGCTGCCACAAGCTAGGAAGGGTCTCATTAGCACTGATCTCTGGCAGCTCCTGACATCTGAAAGTAGGAAAGACAAGCTTAATCTTACTGTCGGATCCAATGGCAAAGTCTAGCCATGGATATGAGGAAACCGCCGTCGCGCTCCCGCTACTGCTCGTATCGGGGTTTTGATAGCCGTCACCTGCTGAACGTTTAGGAAAAGACGCCAAGATATAGAGCAGAAGAAGGGGATAACTGACCACGCGGGTTCCAAGGGCAGCGGTAGTCGATCCATTCCTGTGGATCTTCACCGTTGGCGAACTGTGTATTTTTGGCCTTGCCAACCAGGACTGCGCCCAAAGCAGTGAGCTTCTGGACGATGAATGCCGATTTGGGTTTGGGATCAGACAGCTCGAAGAAAGACCTGGAGCCCGCGCTAGTCTTGAGTCCGGCAACATCAAATACATCTTTTGACGCAAATCGAAGGCCAGACAAGGGGAGTTTGGGGGTCTGCGGTGGAGAGTATAGGCGAGACGGCACGGCCACATGGTCGGTTGGGCGATGCTCTATAAATTGACCGCTTATAGGGTTCTGCGTGATGGCCGAGAAGAAGGCAGATTGAGAATCGGGAAACACTCGATACACGTGATGGAAGCTGGCTTCTTGATAAAAGTATGGCCCTGAGCGCAGTCCCTGTAAGCCATTGGTGGCCATTCGGATGACGTTTATCGTGCCTAGATCTCTGAGACCGGGAAAGGAATCTTTGGACATGTTTTCGACCGTTCCAGATTCGAGAGACGGATCTAGCAGGAAGACGGTCCTGCAGAAAGACACGGAAGTGACATCGTCAATTGTTAGCCAATGTGAGAAGAGCTCACAGAGGCTGGAGTCGGCAAAGTCAGGGCAATCGTCAGCGCGGAAGACGAGACACGGACTCGCTGAAATTTCGGAGCAGAATTGCTAGAGAGTTATCTTGCCGTCAGCGCGTCTGCGATGGCAATCAGTGGACTACATGTATATTTGGCGGGAGCTCACACGAAAATCAGCGCTTAGACGAGCAACAGGATCCTGAGACCACTGGTACGATCGTTCGTCGAGGCGGATCACCGATTGCCAACCGTCTGAGAGGCCCATCGTGGCCAGATGAGGTGATAAAGAAGGGCTAGTGGCTGTCATGATGGTCAGAGCTGCTGGAAACTTGATGGTTGCGTGCTCAGGATGGAAGAGTTACCTACAAGCTGGATTAATTCTGCCAGTCGATCGATGCACAGCAAGGACTCAGCGTTTCAGCGTGTACAGCAACCTGCTGAGTACCTGAAGGACAACAGCTGAGCACCACCTAGCGCTGCGCTAGAAGGTCCTCTGGCGGTAGAGTTTACAGGGGTCGCGGGGGATGGACTGTACTGCTGGCGGGCGGTGGACAAAATAAGCAGCTGCGAAATGGCAAACAAACAGCCAACCATGGGCTTATAGAAGTGGCAATGTGCTTCATCCTCCTTCTCACATCTCTATTTATTCGCAATTACCTTTACTTGTTATATCAATACCGAACGAGATTTCTGAGAATTTCTGCCTTGATACAGGTAAATCTGCCTTTCGCAATCCCGCTTTTTTGTCCACCGGCTTTGCGCGGGGCACTCCCGTCGCGGTTATGAGTGGGACGCGCGACACCCTAGTAGCATCCATCGATTCTCCAAGTTATTATCTCTATAAACACTTAATCTTCACATAATTCAATTTATAAGATTATTGCCTATAATTCGTTTGCTTATCAAAGACGAGAGTATTTGCTAAATATGTAAATGTATAAATAAAAACCACGTTGTTTTCATAGTTAATTTAGTATAAAAAGGGTTATCTAACACCGGAATGCCCAAGTTTCATGATACAATTAATATGATACGGCTCTCTAGTAAACATAATGTCCTTTTTTATCACCAAGCAGTCTACTTCGGCATATCGTTTCAATAATATTCTTGCGCGTCCTAGCTGCTTATGCAGCAAGTTTTTGATTGGTAAAACCAGCATCCAACACGGGTAGGGTGTGCTCCTAACCTGGACCTTTTGTTTCTGCCCTCTATAATCTGCCTACCAATCTGCCTGCTAAGGTGCCTATCACCCATCAAGTGTCCAACCTCTACTCCATACCTACTCTGCAAACCACCTATTCATCCATCGGGATGCCTGAATCGACTGAATCAGAGACGCTACTCGCGCCAGAACCTAGCGCGCATCTCGGACAAAATGAAGAGCCTGACGAGAATATTGTCAAGACCAACTACGCCACGGCCGTGGTGGTGACAGGTCTTTTCCTAGGGTCGGTGGCCTTGAGATTGTGATGGCTTACGATGGACCCTAACCTGCTATAGAGCAACTCTCGCGAGTATGGATGTGGCATACAACACGGCAACATACGCACTGATTGGTACGTGGAACGGTTCATTCGGACCTCGTTTCTGCTGCGAGTCTGCTTGCTAATTCTCTGCTAGGCTCCGATTTCCACAACCTCGAGAATGCCTCGTGGTTGATCCTCACTCATGAGCTGATACACAGCATTGCGCAGCCGATTGCAAGTTTCACCCACCGCTGCCGTCTGTCTCGCGCTAACTTCATCCTCAGTATGGAGGCTTATCCAATACCTATGGTCGCAAACGATTAACCTTGCTGGCCTATCTCTTCTTCCTCGTTGTGTCGAGTCTGAGGTGTGACGGCACTGCAATCTCCATCATCCCCGACTAGGTGATATTAACAGCTCCATGAAACAGTTCCTTTGCATCGAGCTTTGCACAAGCACTGTTGGGGAGAGTAATCCTGTCCACAGGCGTCTCAGGCATGACTATCCTTGTAACGTTTACGCTATCAGGTATGTCTCATACCCAGGTGAAGGAAGACTAGACTTTGTCTAACAGCATCACAAGATATGGTGCAGCTTCGGACGTTTGCTTTGCTTCAAAGTGTTCATAGTATCTGCGAAACTGCGGGACTGGTGCTCGGAGGCATCCTGGGATCCCGCCTTGCTCACTCGAATGCAGCTGCCTGGCGCTTGTGAGCCCGCCCGATGACGATTTCTTCTTAGTTTTGCAGCTACTGACTCAGGCTGTATAGATGGTACCAAGTGAATTCTGGCATTATATTCGTGCCGCTTCTTTGGGTAGTGGTTACTATGCCTTCTCTGGCTTCAAACCGTTCCCCAGCCTCCGCTCAGTCTGAGAATGTGTGGTCGTTGCGCGGATTCCTTGCCAAGTTTGACATTCTCGGCGCAGCGCTGCTTGGAACATCAGTCTTCTCGCTCATCTTGGCACTCGAGCTTGGAGGTAGCAAACTCGGCTGGGGCAGCGCTGCCCTAATAGTTACCTCCCTTACAGCCATCTTATCTACGGTTGCCTTCATTTACGTGGAAATCAATAGGCCTGGCAAAGCACTCATACCGTTGAATTTTCTGAGCGACAGAACGGTCGGATTTGCTATTGGGTGCAATAGCATTGCCATGTTTGGCTACACAGCTGTATCTATAGTCTTGTCCCCAGGCGACTTTGTCCATCTACTAATAGTTGCCCAGAGTCTCTATCAGATTTCCTTCTTCCTTCAAGCGGAAGCGTATGCCGACCCCAACTCATCTAATAGTGGTCTAAGTCCTCTCTATGTCGGACTGGGACTAGGCTTCCTCGTTGGGGGGCTCTATGTTCGGGCCACCGGCAATGCTATGGCTGCTGTTTTCTTTGCGTCCTCTCTGACCAGTATATGCTATGTGTCGCTCGCCTCAGGCTTTGTTGGTGCGTATTCAATGTTCTGTTCATCTATTGCACTAATGAGACAAAGTTCTATGCTTACTCCAAAATTAGAGATTGGTGGGATGCTGAACTGGGCAGTTCTCATGTTGTTGGGGGCATCTCTCGCGACGACCTTTGAAGGACTTATCGTTTCGCTTCTGTCGTTTTCTCAATCTGCAAAGAATGGTATTTTCTTCATTTCAAGATATGCAATGTCAGTTGTTGTTTTTTTGCTGATTGATGAGCATAGATCGAGCGTTACTCATCGGCATGAACAGCGTCATCGTGTCCATATGGGGAACTCTTGGCACGAAAACTTCTGCTACGATATTTCATTCTGTCATGACCAAAATCCTGAGGTCAGAGATTGGGAATGACGACTTGGCTGACGATGTAAGTTACCGCTCTGTTACTCTTCCATGGCGATAAACACCCCTCTTCATTTAATATGTTTTATGTGTACTTCTGAGATGGTACCTCTCTCTAACTCCCTCAGGTAATTTCTAAAATATCGAGGAGCCTGGAAGCACTGCGATCCTTTGATCCAAGTTTGCAGAAGATGGTAATTGCTTCGATCCGCAAATCATATGAAACCCTTCATGGTATGCTTATCCTGTTCTTCTGATGCGTCCACATCAATGGCTGACTGTAGTACAGTTTGGATCTTTTTCTTGTCTATTGCCGTAATTATCGGTAGCCGACAACTCAGAAATCACATATGAGTCTCGATTCTGGGGGCCAAGGATGTATATTCTCCGTCCAGTGTGAATGAACCCAAGGGCCGATCTCATACGTGGAATTACATCCGGCCATGCGGTCGGCATTGAAGGAGGGTGAGAACCGAGACTGCAGCAGTGGATTTAGCTCAAAAGATGCATCGGAACACACGTTCTTTGCTGGCTCGGGGTATGACAAGTGTAGCTTGAAGGACTTTGCTTGAAGAGATGACATCGTGCCATGTGTGGCAGACTCTTTGAGCTAGAAGAAAAACCTGTTGGGGGAGATGGAGAAAGATGCAATGGAGGATATATGGCGTCATTATTTTGTTTGGATGGACATGCGCCGGGGGAAAGGCATTTTAAGGACATTGCAGGAAATTGATAATGATAAGACCATGCACAAATCAATATCATAGATGCTACCATATTAAGCTCAGTATTACACTTTCTATACGTCACACATTTTCTTCTTCTCCTTCTTTTATGTGACTACATAGAAAATTAGATTGCGTATGCTTCGCTGCTATCCGCGTCTAAACAAAAATATCGAAACGTTGTAAGCTATAGCTAGAAGATTACATGATATTTCCATTTTCAGGTAAATTCAACAATAGGAGATACATATACCCTCAAGACACAATAAGTGCCAAAAAATATCAAGATGAAAGATGGTCTTCTTCGGCAATATTATCATCCTCCAACTGATGCAATTCACATCATCTATCTCGCCAGCTGTCTCTGAAAAATTTTCTTCTAGGCTAATCCAGCTCAATGGAATCATCAGGATAGCTTCTACGCCATCATCTGTTCCAATCAAATTCAATTAACCAATTGATAATCTTGAATGCTCTTACACATTGTTCAAAACCCCAACAGCGGATCCCATCCTCACTGCTCACCAATCCAAATCAGCACCGACGCAATGCCACGGACATTATTACAAACTAAATCACAGACTACAACAATGATTCCATCAGAACCGCCCACGTCAGCCGTAATAGAATGTTTTCCCGTGCTTCAATGCCGGAGACAAGCCCTTAAGTCCTGCCATCCTGCTAAAAATTCCAGGGTAAGTTGTAAACAGCTGCTTACGTTGCGGGACATGCCGCCGAAATCCACGGTATCATCCGCCGCGCCAGATGACTCAGCAGCCTCAATTGCTGCAAACCCACAAAGAGCCTTCAGTTTACGCGTAGTTACGTAACCCGTTTTCTCGGAAACCCATCCGCTCTAAAGCTTCTTTAGCACCAAAAAGAGGCCGTTCTGTGACGTACACCAAAAGCGCAGCCAATCTGTTTCCATTTCCGGAACGAGTCCGGGACGAAACAGGGGTACACGTTCATGCACCAGCGGGGACTAGAGCTGAAGCCCTGCTTGAGGCGGAGAGAATATGTCCCCGAATTGTAGGTAGAAGCTCGGAGAAGGATAGGGAGATGAGAATAGGGCGATCGTGGTGGAGGTTTCAGGAGCTGGTATGGGGCTGAGGACGATGGAGAAGTTACAGGAGGGCTGAGTATATAAAGACCCTTTGATGTCACCAGTTTTGGAAAGAAAAAATCAGAAAGCATCCAGACAGCTCAGCATCAATACAACAGCAACAACTTCTTCAACTCGCTAGCAATCTCAACTTGCAACACTTGCATCTCGCAACACTCATCACAAAACTTCAAGTTCTTAAACAAAAAAACCGATACAATGGCTGCCAAGAAGGTCCTCGTTGTCCTCACCTCCCACGACAAGATCGACGCCCTCAACAAGCAAACCGGCTGGTACCTCGTACGTTACTCAATCACTCTCATTTCCTTCTCTTCACAATGAAAATCTCAACCCCAATCCTGAAAACTCACTCACACTTCAACACAGCCTGAATTCGCCCACCCCCACCACATCCTCACCGAGAAGAACGTCCAAGTCACCGTCGTCTCCCCCAAGGGCGGCGCCGCCCCTCTCGACCAGGGCTCCCTCGAGGGCTCCAAGGACGACCCCGTCGCCATGGCCTTCTTCGAGAACCAAAAGGCCCTGTGGGAGAACACGGCCACCATCAAGGAGTTCCGCGGCCGCTCGGCCGAGTTCGACGCCATCTTCTTCCCTGGCGGCCACGGCCCCATGTACGACCTCGTCAACGACGCCGACTCCATTGCCCTGGTTGAGGAGTTTTACCGCGCCGGCAAGATTGTTTCTGCCGTGTGCCACGGCACTATTGCTCTGGTCAACGTCAAGGTTGATGGCGAGCACATCATCAAGGGCCGGGAGATTACCGGCTTCACCAACGAGGAGGAGGACTTTATTAAGCTGACCAGCGCCATGCCTATGCTTGTTGAGGACAAGGTCATTGCTGCCGGTGGAAAGTTTGTCAAGGCGGGTGTCTTTGGCGACAAGGTTGCTGTTGACGGTCAGTTTGTGACTGGCCAGAACCCGGTTTCGGCCAATTCTTTTGGCAAGGCCCTCGTTGCCGCCATTGGCGCCTAAGCGGTGGATAGAAGTCATGTATCGCTTTCAGTTGTTATCAGATAGCTTATGATAGACTAGAATTCGCTTAAATGTTTTGTTTTATTTCACCCTTTGGCTTGAAACTGATCCTTCTCTTAATCGTCTTCGTTTTTCCTTTTCCTCTTCAATATCTTTTCTCTTCTCTCTTTCTTTTAAAATATATACGTTGCTCGCACTGGTGGCTCGCCAATCTTGCAAAAGGAAAAAGACGTGTAACAAATGGCAGGATATCAAGTCTATACATGGTGTAAAGCAATTGCAACCACAGTTAAATAGTTGGTGTGACTCAACACACTCACTGGGAAATCTGAGACTTCACCCAGCCCTCCAACCCTCCCTTGGCAATAATCTCCTGAACGTTGGGCGGCAGTTCGCCAACCTTTTCACTCCACGTCTCTCCGCCCTCCTCTGTAATGGTCACTTTGCTCCTGCGGACGTCCCACTTGAGTTTCCAGCCGGTGCGTCGTGTAAGTACCTTTTTGCCATCCTCGCTCTTAAACGTTTCTCTCAGCCGTGAGACAAGGCGTGGCAGCTCGATGCCCATAAGAGCATTGTTGATGCTATTTCTGCTAAAGATGTTACCGAAGCTGCCAGCCACAACAAGTGGAATCTTCTTTGCCAGGATCGATGTAGCGGCCTGTTTATTAATTAGTTAAGAGTATGATTGGGTGGATGTGCTAGAGATTATACCTGTTCTCGGGACGAGCCGCAGCCGAAATTGTATGGAACTACTAATATATCGCCTTCACGGGCAATGGTGCGGAATGCAGAGTCATAGTTTTCCATGCACACCTCTGCCATGGTCTCCTTGGATATGTTATCTTGATAGGTATACTTGCCTGTACAATCGTTAGTATACACTGTCAACTAGATCTTAAGAAACAAGAGATAAAACGTCCCTGGATAGATGCTATCAGTGTTGATGTTATCGGAATCGCTAGATTTTTGAGTCAGCAACGACATAATTAACCCTCAGTTTTGACTTACCAGAAAACAATTTCGCCCTCAATGGACTCAGGAAATCCGGGCAGGATATCGGTCAGAGTGTCTTCGGATTCAACCACCGGAGCCTCACTGGAGCCGTTAAGATTTTTCTCGGCACCGGAGATCATGCTCTCGGCTTCGTTCAGGAGCTTATCAAGAGCATCCTCAATGCTCCTGGCCCTGTCTGCTTCAAGATTTCCGCTGCCCTCGCCAATAATAACCTTCTCAACACCTTCCGGCGCCTGATACCAACCCGGACCCCCAATATAACCTTTCAAAGCACTAGCGGCTACAACTTCAGGGCTGGCAAGATATGTTGTCGCATCTTTTGCACCCATTCTACCAGGAAAGTTTCGGTTCGAGGCGCTGATGCCTACCTCACCTGGCTCAAGTAGACCGCTGCCGAGGCCTATACACGGCCCGCATCCAGAGACAAGCGGGTGCGCTCCAGCGTCTAGAAGCACCTGCCAGTCACCAGCCTCTTCAGCGAGTTTTTGTTCGGGAAGAGAAGCTGCCGCGATATAAAGTTCGACTCCTGGTGCGATTTTGGGGATGACGCCGTCTTCTGTGGCCGCTTCTCGGAAGACTTGAGCAGCGCTTTGCAAGTCAGAGGCACGGCTGTTCGTGCAAGAGACGATATAAGCCTTGTTCACAGGAATCTTTTGAGCTTCAATATCCTTGAGGGGCGTTGCGATTTTGGGAGTATTGGGTCCTGATACGACTGGAGATAAAGTGGATAAATCGAGAAATAGCGATTTGGCGTAGGTAGCACCGGGATCAGCTTCAACTGGATTTCTCTCCAGCTCATCTATGCGCTCGTGAGTGAAGCGTCCCTTGCCCCCCCTCAAACATGGCTGCCAGAGTAGCTTTTGCTCGTAGCCATGAGATGAGAACAGAATCCACAGGGAAGACTCCAGACAAAGCACCCCATTCGGTGGTCATGTTGGAGATAGTTAAACGAAAATCCACAGGGAGGCTTCGCAATGTTTGTTCTGATCCGGTAAACTCAATGCAGTGATTTAATACCTCGTCCTGATTCATTAAGCCAGCCAACGCGATGATGACATCTTTGCCCGTGACTCCAGGCTGCAACGCGCCAGTAAATGTTACCTTGGCGACGGGTGGTACCTGAAACCAAGTTCGTCCAGTTGCGAGTACACTGGCGGCATCTGATCTGACGATGGGTGATCCAACCGCTCCCAATGCTCCGTACATGTTCGAATGGCTATCGGACGCGGTGACGACTGTATTCGGCCAGGCATATCCTTCCTCGACCATGATCTGGTGACCGATGCCGCGGCCGGCGCCTATTGTTGTTGTTGTTAGCCTTCAGCCTGCTAGTTGGAAGACGGAAGGAGGCTTACCGTAGAAGTCAATGCCATGAGTACGCGCAAACTCTTCTATAAAGGTATATTTCTTGAGATTGGACTCGCTTTTGTTCTGAACATCGTGATCGAGGGTGAAGACCACCTGGCGATTGTCGTGAATCTTGGATGCTCCAATGTTGAAAAACTTTTGGACAATGGGAAATGAGTTGTCGTGCGACATGCTGTGTTGGGGTCGAAGAGATACATAGTCTCCAGACTTGACAACCTTTCCAGGCGCAAGACCAACTGAATGCTTTTGTATAATTTTCTCTGTCCGTGTTTGAGGCGAGCTAGAGATAGTATTCGGGTTGGCGGAGAGGACATCGGAAGCCTTGCGCGCCTCTTCAAGCATAGAGTGGAAAGCATCGGGTCGTCGAACGGGGTGAGAAGTGCTAAACGCATGCTGTCGATAGGCCGGAAGACGAGAAGATCGCAAATGAGAGACGCGGCGAGATGCGACTCTCGTGGCTGAGAGAGCCAAGGCCAAGGTCCTGGGCTGAAAATTTGTTAGTCAGAGACTCGATGAGGGCATCGCAATCAGTAGGATATCGTCTTACTCCCGGCATTGTGTCGAATAGGCGTTGCGCCGCTGCTTCTTAATGAAAGATAATATCAGAAAAGCAGCTCAGCAATTACCATTGTCACTCAGGCCTTCTTGAAGCAATGATCAAGTGGCTCAATGGCTGGAGAATAATAGGTATAATAGAAGAGAAAAAAAAAAAAAGATGCGCACTCATTCGGCCTCTGAGCATCGGAACTACAAGCGCAGAGTCAAACCCCACGTCCCGAATTCGGCACCCTGGGCCACTGACGTGCGCCGAATTACCAGGCCACGCTAGAGCTGCCCCGCTACAGCCGCTGGAACAAGCGCTGTGAAACTTTGCGCGGTCGTACCCAGGTACCTTGTCCATTGTACTACCAATCTTCCAGCCTTCTCCCTCCCCACAATTCATCCAAGCTCGCCTCGCATCGGTCTCTCAGCCTTATCGAGTTATCATCAACCCACTCGCGAATCGCTTCACGAGGCCGCCAACCATTCCTTGAGCGAAGTTGCAGCTTCACACCGCTGACACTGCCAATCAAAAGGCAAGAATTATGGCCAACGAAAACCCCAAGCTCCTGTGGAACCCCGAAAACGTCAAAGATGTCGCCGAGTCGGTGGGCATTGGCTCCATGAGCGATGAGGCCCTCAAGGCTCTCGCGCAGGACGTCGAGTACCGCATCGGCCAGGTCATCATTGAGGCTCTCCGCTTGATGCGCGCGGCACGACGAACGACCATGACGGTTAACGACATCTCCTTGGCCCTCCGAGTCCTGGACGCGGAGCCTCTGTACGGCTACGATTCGACGCGACCTTTGCGATATGGCGAGGCGAGCTTGGGACCTGGCCAGCCGCTCTTCTACATTGAGGATGAAGAGGTGGATTTTGAGAAACTGATCAACGCGCCGCTCCCTAGAGTGCCGCGAGATATGAATTTCACTGGTAGGTCTCGTCTGGCAGAACGTTGATTCTTTGCATGCGGTTTCACTGACAGTTTTCTGTAGCGCACTGGCTTGCCATTGAAGGTGTTCAGCCCTCTATCCCTCAGAATCCGACTTCCGCCGAATTGCGACCGCAAGATCTGCTTCCAAAAGGCCCAGGAGCGAACCCTGCGCTGTCAGCTTTGGCTGGGAATGATACTTCCGCTGGCCAGCCTTCAGTCAAACATATTGTGAGCAAGGAGCTCATCCTCTATTTCGACAAGATTCAGGCCGCCATCCTCGACGACAATCCGGATGAGGAGGTTATACGACTACGTCAAGCTGCGCTGGGTTCCGTTAGAGATGATCCCGGTCTTCATCAGCTAGTTCCCTACTTCATCAACTTCATCATGGACAGAGTCACACACCAACTCGACGACACATTCACTCTGAAGCAGATGATGGAGCTGACAAATGCATTGATTGAGAACAAGAGCCTGTTCTTAGATCCGTATGCCAGCTCCCTCTCCGCACCTGTGCTGACTTGCTTGATGGCCAGAAAACTGGGCACGGACGAGGGACAGGATTCGCTGAAAGAGCAATATGATCTTCGTCAGTTGGCGGCCTCATTACTCGGCCGCATTGCCCGCAAATACTCGGCATCAAACTCACTACTTCGACCAAAGCTCACAAGAACGTGTCTCAAGTACTTCTTGGACCCCACCAAGCCGCCCGCCGTGTTGTACGGCGCAATTCACGGCCTTCTCGAGGCAGGAGGCACGGAAGCAATTCGAGTTTTGGTCTTGCGAAACCTCAAGAGCTTTGACTCTGGGATCCTCCAACCCTTGAAAGAGAAATCCGAAGGCTCTATCGAGTATGAGATGCTCGTGCAGGGGCTTGTGCAGGCGGTAGCATCTCTTGCGCAGAGAACCGATATAGCAGGTGGTAATGCAGCGGAAGCCAATGGAATTAACGGAAGCACCCCTGCATCTGAGCTCTCTGACCTCAATGACTTCCTGGGCCCCATCGTTGGCGAGAAGATTGCGACTGCTCGCAACCATCAGCTGAACAAGACGATTCTCGATGCTCGGTTTCTAGAGTAAAAGCATACAAGGAGGAGTAACATGTAAACAGCCACAGTTAAAACGGCATATGAAGTAGGCGCACGGCGTTTTAGATTGGTTGATATCCGGGAAAATAGCTTTATACTGCACGATTAGTGCGCATTGTTCAGATTGTTTATAATTCTTTTTTTTAATATCAAGATTTGGACAGTTAATCGAAAAGGCCTTTCATGGCCAGTTAGTTTTACACTACACCTTCAATTCCCCGCCCGGTATATACTCCCTTTCCGTATGTATCCCACTCGCCCCATTTCCCACCTCTTACAAGCCGAAAGCCAAGTAGCCACCGCCAAGGATACTTGAAACCCACAGAGCAATCTCTCCCCTCGTGATCTGCTTCTTGGCAAATCCAATACCCAGGTCGTATACCAGATGCTTGATGCCGTTGATGAAGTGGAAGGTGAAAGGGAAAGCCAAGGCGAACTTGATGGCGCCCTTGACGACAAAAGGCAGAGCAGCAAAGCCGGAAGCCAGGGCAGCGCTCTCAATGTGGAAGCCCAGAAGAGGAGAGGCGAGGTAGGCGGTGAAGTAGACGTAGGCGGCGCCGGAGAGCGCGCAGCCGGTGATACGAGTCCAAGCGGAGGCGCCGAACCAGGTCTGTTCCATTTTGTAGATGCCCAGGTTGGGAGAGACGGGGCGGTCGAGACGCTGCTTGACGAGGATCTGCTGGCCCTGTTCGGGGGGTGAGCTTCTCAGTCGAGATGAGTCTATGAATGAAAGAAGAGCATCGTATTAGCAAAGTTCTTTTTGGTTGATGTTGTTCTTCATGGAGGGGTTGCCTTTCGATGTTGCGAACGACGGAGAGCGTGGGGTCGAGTGACATTGCTTACCGGGCCTGAGAAGTCGACATGGCAGAGGCGAGAACCATGCGAGGAATGTTCTGGCTGAAGAAAGCGTTGGGCTTAGTCGCGCCTATAAGAGAAGCTCCAAAGTTAGCACATCGTCTCCCGCAAGGTTGAGGCTATTCGCAGCTCTGCCTCTCATGTGAAAGAGCCCGGCAAAGAGAGAGAGAAAAACATACTGCGCATGGCAGCGAGGCCGAGCCGTTGAGCGATCATCTTGGGCAAGCTGGAAAAGCAATCTCGAAGGAGCGGAGAGGGCGGTCAATTGGGCGAAGTGGTTTGATTCCCCCAGAATTCGAAAGTATCGAGATTCCCTCGTTTTTGTCGCTTCGGGCTCAAGATCCGTGACGAGCTTCTTCGGAACGGAACTGGCGCTCGGTTCCTCGGTTTAGGTGGGCCAATCACGCAGCTCCAATTCCTCATCGCCGGGTCTCTCTATCACGTGCCCGATTGGAATGCTGACTCATCCGTTTTTTTTTCCCGGTGCCCTGGGTTAATATTTCTGGGCAGGAGCTTGCGGAGCTCTTTCTTCTTTTTCTTTTTTTTTCTCTTCAGATAGTCACGAATATCCGCCACGCGCTGTCTACTATGGACATTGATGATGGCAAGGCCATTTTGGCCCGTGGATATTTGGAGAGTAACTGATCCTTCGTTAATCTCGAAATTTGCTTGTTTTTCAGTGCATTTTTCGTTTCATTCTGAGATCTACATTTTTTGCTGTTGATGTTTATGTATTCGTATCTATGACTGTATCCTGTAAACCCTCATCCTCGGTGTAAGTGGTCCAACCACGCAGCTCCAATTCCTCATCGTTGGGTCTATCACGTGCAACCAAGTGTCGAGAGAGCTTTTTCTCGGAGCCTGTAACGACAGCTTCGGGCGGCATTCGTCCGTGCCGGCTTCCCTCTTGATGCTTCGATGAATCTTGTCGCTCCTGGTCCTTCTTCTGGCCCTGCTACTACTACCAGTAAATTTCTGGCCCTACTACTACTACTAGTAGTAGCAGGGCCAGCTGAGTAGTAGCAGGACCAGAAGAGCAACGGATTGGAAAAAGGGAGACGTTATCCAGCACCCTGATTTTATTATCCAACACCCCAACTGTAGTATAATAGGGCAGCCAGTTTATATATTAAATATACAGCTGCCAAATACTTATTAAAATAGTAGCAGTAGCAGCAGTAGCAGCAGTAGCAGAAGTAGCAGCAGTAGCAGCAGTAGCAGAAGTAGCAGAAGTAGCAGAAGTAGCAGAAGTAGCAGAAGTAGCAGAAGTAGCAGAAGTAGCAGAAGTAGCAGAAGTAGCCACAGCTGGAGTGCTAAATATTAAACATGATTGGGGTGCTAGATAACTTCTCTCTTTTTGGGGTGTTGGATAACAGAACTGGGGTGCTGGATAATGGCTCCCTAAAAAAATCATCGAGGAACGCCGGCGGATCTGGGAGGAAGCACGGCAAGCATGGGTTCTCTTAAAGGGGAAGCTTTGTAGCACCGTTGATCTCGCACCCCCGGATTACTCGTTGCTATTCGAGCTTCACGTTGACGGGAGTAAAGAGCGAGGATTCGGCGTAGTCTTACATTAGACAAAGGAATGAAAGCTACGTCCCATTCTATTCCTCCTAAAAGCTCTCACGCCCGCAGAAGTAAACTATGGATCTACGGAATTGGAGACAGCAGCCCTCGTCTGGGCGCTGCACAAACTGTCCCATATCCTGGACCACTCTCACGTCGACGTTGTCACACATCACACCGCAATACGAGATACATTCCGGAGCGTCTCTTACAGCCTCACCCTCTACAGCGGAAGCTACATGCCCGCCGGGTGACAAAGCATCTCCGACACCTTGGAGCTGGTTGGGCCTAGAGTCGGTTTGAATAGGGTAGTGCTTCTTGCCATGCCAGCAAGTAGGTCTTTGACTGTGTCCGATGTCTTGTCTGATGTCTTCGGGACTTTGTCTGATGTCGTCGGGGCTCTCGTGTACCTCTTCTAGTCCTGTTACTTTTTCTTCCGGCCCTGCTACTACCTCTTCTTCTGGTCCTGCTATTACTTCTTCTAGTCCCGCTACTACTAATGATGTGGTAATGGACAATGGATCTTAGTTAAGCGCTCTACAAGAAGAATCTAATTGGGTGATCCGAAGCAAGGGACAATAAATTGAGAATGAACTGGAAAGCATTGCTGATAACAGTGATAATGAACGAACTACGACTTCTTCCGGTCCCGCTACTACTGACGTAAGAAGGGTTGCGAAGAAAAAGAGGAAATTCTTGAACAATCAGCGTATTCCTGTTTATGACAGCAATCTGTAACCCCCCACTTAGTATGCGTAATTGTTCTCAAAGCCGCTGAGCCTATGAACGTCTATCCTTGCGAGATTGGCTTCATGTTTAAATGCCGTTTGTCATATGACGGCGCGTATTCTGCCAAGAGATGCACTCTGCCTGGGCCTTAGCTGGTCTGCACTGGCTAGGCAAAGGACAAAGAGAAAATGCCTGTTCAATATTTCCGGGTACATTATCTGAACAACGGTGATTCAAATCGTGGGTCTTCGTTCAGTACCGAGGCTTGTGTCTGCTTTGTTTTCGTCGTTTCTGAACACCAAAGCGATCCAGTCTATATGAACGTGTGCGTTCGCTAGTCAAATCTCACAGTAACTTGCCTACGACATAAGACATGAACTGCTTGTCGCTTATCATGTTTTCTGCTTGCCATGCTCTTTTCACCGGCAAGAAGCAACATAGCGAATTCAACGACTCAGAGTAAAGCATGTTCTCAGTCTTCAAAATAGCTCGGCCATCCAAGATCCCAAGTCTCAAGACTACACGTCCTGTGATTACCACTACAAGGGCCCAATGGCTTGCCAAGAAAAATGCAAAGTTGAGAAAACGGACAACAGATGAAAGAATTGGATCCAAAGGTATGAGTTGCGTTGCATATCTGGCGCTATTTCATGGCATATTTACGATCTTTTTTCTGCCTGGTTTCATCCTTTATAAATTGGGGATTAAGTTGAAGAGTTTCGTCTTGAAAGCATTGGGGGAGAGGCAGGCCAGATGTGAAATTCGGAAAATTGAAAGGGAAGACGGACTGGAACTAGAGCGATTATCTGATCAAGGCTTCTAATCCATAGTGGGAGGATTGTTTACATAAAGTGTCAACAGGCTTATTCATCGGCATGACACCAAACCACGAAGTTTAGAGAAAAGACAAACATTGTACAAACTCGCTAATGCGAAGTGAGGTCAGCGATAGTAATTTAAGAAAAATGGTTTCAATGCAAAGAGTATGCTTGTTTGCTTGAACACATGACTAGGTACAAATAAACCACCCTTCGAGATAAAGCTTGTGTCCAAAACCTGTTACCTTTAAATATCTAAATCTCGTTAAACGTATCCTAGCAGCTTCTTAAGGTTTTCCTCAAGGCTTTCAATAGGCTTGCCACATCCAGGCTCTAGCTTGGCCGTATAATCTCCATCGTAGCGATTCTGTTCATCAAATACTCCTGCCGTCCCCAACATCGTGTATGCCTTGGTAAACAGCCGATTCGTGACGCCTTGCTTGGTATCTTCATCCCAAAGCGCAAATCCTTCCTTCTTAAAATCCTCAACGGACAGGTCCACAATCTTCCATTCTCCCGGAGCCGAGAACTTTTGAATCATGTCGATAAGTTCATTCGTACTGACGGCGTAATCTGCAAAATAAGCAACCCGATTTCGGTACTTTTCAGGGGTTTGAAGAACAGTCACAATAGCTTCTCCAACGAGAGCCAGATGACTCATTGAGACTTTCTGGTCACCAGAGCCAAAGCGCGTGATAGTACGATCCTTCTTGTTAACCCAGAAGAATCCCTCCTCAATGCCCCAGTCAAACCACGCCCCGAGGATAATACCTGTCCAAGACAAAGTGCAGTCAGGCGCCGACGTGAGACTTTCAAGCTCTTTTTGAGCTTCATGTTTAGGTCCAAAGATTCGAATTTCCGCGGAATGCGCAGAAAAAGAGTCGGTACTAAACTCGGGCGTGATCAAACGAGACACGCCGGCGGCCAGAGCAGCCTGTACGATGGTGCTCTGGTGCTCGGCAGCGGCGGGGTTGAATGCTTCAATCAGAGCATCCTGGCCTTGTAATACTTCGGTAAGTGTCTTCAGGTCATCATAAGAAGACTTCTTGACAGCGATGCCTTGGGGATAGGTCGAAGTGCTCTCTGGCCTTGCAATGACAGTTACAATGAAGCCGGCAGAGAGCAAAGCTGGTATCGCAACTTTCCCAACATTTCCGGTAGCCTAAAGAAAGCTGACAGTTAGCTGATGGATCATGATTGAAGTGTAGAAACAACACGTACACCGAGAACTGCGACGGTCTTGATCGGCGACATCTTGAGTTCGTGTAAATTCCGAATATTTGAGGTTCAGACAAATGGCTATTAAACTTCCCGTTATTCGGTTTGAGAATGCAGATTTCTCAAATAAACACATGGCGGAAGACTGGGTTTATATAGACATACGATTGACTATTTCATCTAATTCTGTGTATGTCTTCGCTCACGGGCAGCAATACAGCAATGAGACTCTCCTACTATGGCGTTGCCTCTGATTGGGCGACTTACTCCTCGATAAGCTCAAAACGGACTTTCAACTGGCGCTAATGCATCGGCCGATCCCTGCTCGCGGTTTATTAGCTGGATGCCCCACGGTACTGGAAGCTTAAACTCCGTGAAGCGTCCTCTCAACTTGTACGCACCCTTAACAAAACCTCACCTTGACATATGTACAGACAGAGTCCTTTTATTGCCATCAGCTAGAGAAGATTGACTTTTCCACGACATCCAGCTCGATAGTTACATTAGCAGAATGCAAGTAACAGCTTATACATCGACCTACACCGATTCTCCGCCGCAATTCCCAGTCTTTGGCAGAGCCGCTGGAGTCTGCCACAATTGCAGAAGATCCAAAGCCCGCTGTGACAAATCTCTTCCTGCTTGTTCCCGATGCGTGTCGTACGTAACTTTTACTTCCTAGCACAGTTTTATTTAGATCTCTCTTCTCATATTCTAGTCGTCCAGGAAACAGATGCGATGCGTCTATGGGCGCCAATTGTCCACCAACGCCTCCGCCGGCGGAGTTTGCACTGATGGCGGAGAAGGCGTCATACCGCCCACAAATCATCAGACGGCGTGTATTTTTGAAGTATCCCTTGAGACGTGCTACAAGATAGTTGGTATGATATCGGTCGCTCTGTTGAGTAGTATTGATGATGCTGAGCAAGATGCCTCGATTCTTCGCATGGCGCTTAAACCTACAGGCTTGACCGCTGCATCCATTGCTCAGGCATACAAGAAAAGGGTCCATGACTGGTTCCCAATTCTTTCAGAAGACCAACTTATCTCATTTGCCACACCTTCTATTTTAGGAACATGTCATGGCAGAGACGGCATATTGCTCCTCTGCATGGCTCTGGTGTCACAGCAGCCGTGCGGGCACCCGGGTCATGGCATATGCTGCAACTTATACAAGGCAGCAAAGCAGTCCTTTCTCCTCTTGCAAACGTCTTCAAGAAATTGTATACAAACTCTCCAGATTGGTCTTTTGCTGTCGCTGTTTGAATACGGCCATGGTCTCGATCAAGAGTCCAAACTCTCGATTGCAGCTTGTACAACCATGTGCGAATCGCACAAGTTCCTATCAGATGGAAGCGAAGATGGAGAGGAGTTGATTGTAGCAGCTGTATGTCGGAGAGCAGTTGTAATTATGGATTGGTCAGTATTTGGACTACTCGGCCTTGGAAACTTGGGGCCCGCTAGTGTATGGGTAAATCAATATATCTCTAACCATGCCCTCAACAGTCTAACAGAACTTCCAAAATATCCGATAGACATTCAAATATCGACAGATATAAAAACATCGACAAATAATGGATTCAATTTATTGAATGAGCCTGCCTGGCCGGATGAACATATATTAGGTGAGAGCGACCGCTCACTATCAAATTTCGAGATACTGTTCCGAGTTGCGAGCATTGTTCGGGAGGCTATTCAGTATCTCAAGAACGACGCGACGATACAGTCTCCAGCCAGTTCATATACAACAATTGAGTCACGACTTCGAAATGTTTGCTTTGCTTTAATTCAAGCTGCGGGTCCAAATTCTCTTGTATTTTGCGATAGCATTGCATTAGCACTGAGGTATGACTTTGCAATATCACTCCTAGGACAAGTCAAATGGAATTAACCGTATAGTTTTAGCTTTCTATTCGAACTCAATGTACATTATACTGAACAATCCCAGGCGGCTATCAGCACGGCAGATAGACTCGCCATAGGATCCTCGCGACGAATGGCAGTCGACATCTGCAAGTCCATGAGCGAGACAGTGCTGAGAAAGGGAGTTGAAGGGCTTTCCCTGATAGGGCTGTCTTCAACGTGCCGCGCCGCCAACTTGCTGGCTAAAGCCAATATGAATTTACACGAAGAAGGAATGTTTACTCATTCTGATATTGAAGAATTTAATTGGGCACTTGGTGAATTCACGCAGAGATGGCAAATTGGCGGTAAGTAAATTTGCATGTGGCCTGGAACCATTTACGCGGTCGAGCTGATGGTATACTAGCAGTTTGTGGGAATACCAAGTTGCCTCACACACCTCACTGAAGCGACCGGCGGCCTTCATCAGCTCTATGTAATAATGGAGCGACTTGCACGATTAGGGCAATGAAAAATCCTGATTAATACCGGAAACCATCAAATAGACCGAGCATATACTGTAGGTGGCCGAAGCCGAGGTGCAAACAACCTACTCCATTCAACATCCATTATGCCAAGTCTGTTTCCAACCATCTAACTCTGTTTATAAGCTTTACGGCTCGACGGCGATCCACTACAATAGCATGCCCAGCGGCTGCTCGGGGCTCGAATCGTTCCATATCCACTGTAAAGTAAGCTTACTGCGGCATACGAGATGCTTATTCAAGTATCCGTTGACAAACTAGGAAGGCAGCTCTGACTATATCGACCAGGGGTGGGATGCAGAATAGACAGCCAAAGCAAAAGGAAAACGATGGTAGTTGGCCTCTTTTTGAACATACATCGTTTATATAGACTTCTACGTTGACTGAAGGCTTCTAGGCCATGCTGGGCTGCTACGTGCTATGTTTCAAAACTTCCAGATTCTTATTGTATACGGAAACGTTATAAATGCCATCTGTCTGGGGATACATAGAGGCTGATTGGTAATACGTAAATTCCGATATATATCGGGAAAAGGACAACAGGGCTGCTCTCAATAATATGGGGTACATAAGCTATCTCGCCGCGAAATATGAAACCCACAAATAACGGTTGGCTTGCTCAGTCTGTCGGGTCGTCGGACGCTGACCGTTCGTTACCTATTATGGATGGAGAAATATGCTTATGCAGTCCTTATCAAGCAACTGCCACGGTTTGAATAGTAATAGGAATAGCAATATAGAGAAGGTTAACATGGCTTCTACGCTAAAGATGACACGCCCAATCAAGAGATACTAGGTTCCTTTGAGCTTCACCCGACAATTCAAGCTGCAAATAGCCTAATAGCCACTACTTAGCGCCATTGTAGTTGAACCTCGTAGTATTTGTAGATGTTGATTGGGGGGAGCCGGTTTAGCGACGGGCGGAGATCTGAGCCCCTAGGGGCTAGGAAATCGGTAAATTGAATCAATAATGAGCGATTGATTAGTTATACTAATACGAAAACACAGAAAACTATCTGATGTGAGATATTCATGGCTCAAATGGTTCTAGCATCACAGCTCAGGGTATGGCCACGAGTATAAGAGAGCAAATCGCTGGGTGCGAATACCGCAATAATCATCTATAAATACTTGCTTTAACCCCTTCGACAGTTAAATTTTGAAAAAATACGGTCAACTCAAACTCATCACCTACAATCCTTAATCCTTACTAAATCGAGTCATTCATCAACATGAAGCTCTACACTGCCGTCCTCGTCTTCACTGCAGCTTTGGCTAGCGCTTGCAACTCTTGCAATGTAAGCCTCTCACGACTCACAACCTTTATCGTTCCCTTATGATGAGTATGCTAATAAAAGAAAAGGACTGCCCTGGAGACCAAGTTTGCAATCACTTCGGAGGCTTCGGAGTCGACCCAACCAGCTTCTGCGTTGAGCCGAGCGACCCCAGCTGCAATGACCCACGTGGCAACTGCGATACCAACACTTGCGACTAATTTTATCAATGGAAGAGAGAGAACATTCTTGGAGGAAGTAATTAGCTAAAGGGAAAACGAATTGATGACCAATTAGTAATGAACCATAGCGGGTAATCAAATTGTTTGAGTGTGTATCGTTGACAGATCAACCACGTGTAAAGCAGAAATTCGCTTTAATGTGATATAAAATAATACACTTTAGCAAAGCTATCACTTTTTTATGCCCAACTCTTTCTATTGTTGTCTCAACCCTAAATCAAGGAATGCGATGATGATCGATTTGTGAAAAGGTGTTTGCCAACTTAGATTGATATGAGAGGAGAGTAATTTCGAAACAATCGCTACATGACATGCTAACTAATGAACATTGGCTTTGAATAAAAAAGGGGGGAAGAAGGCAGTCTCCTACAAGGAAGAAATAACACAGCTAAGATATTTTCCTTCCTATAACCTTGTTCCACTTTTCGAATTTCCATCTCTCAAGCATACCTTCATCCCTGTGCGGCTTCTCGCCCCATATGTCCTTTGTTTCAACAATGCCCTTTGCAATCCAGCTTCCCTGAGCCATGAACTGATTCCAGATCAAGGCTGACTGTTTGGCGGCTGCCATATCATCCTGCAAATTAAGAATGCGATGGGCTATGTCTTGCGCTTCCGCTTCTAGATGCTGAAATCTTTCAGGAGATAAAGCGTACAAAAGCCGTGACTTGACCATTCGACACACTGCGTAAGTGCCTCGCAAGCCGATGCGTGTAAGACACCAGGGTCCCAGAGTCTTGTAGTCAAAATCTGTAGAAAATATGAGAACACCGTTTTCGTCATCTACCAGCCCTCCATCCTTGATTATGGGTTCTTTCTTATCAAAGTCAGCCATATCATGAGATTTTTACGTTTTGCCAGCAAGCGCTCTATCAGATCATCAACAACCTTCTGTGGAGGCGGACAAGGCGCCATCAGAAGTGCCGTTGTGTCTTTGAAGAGCCTTGGTAGCTCAATAAGGCCGCCCCATAATGCGAGGACAAATTCTTTATCGTTTGAAAGAGTCGCGTCTTCGTTGACGGCCTCTCGAATAACGGCTTGCCACTGTGACTGCTCCAAAAAGCAGGGCGTATTGCTTAAAAATGCCGACATGACCTGGAAGAAAAAATGATGAGCCTAACTTTGTAACTTGGGACTTTGGGGCCTGGATTTTCTTACCGTTGGCCCAATATGTGACAAGAACAGGGCCTTCTCAAACTCTGACTGGAACATGTGAGCTCCTCGAGCTTCCACAAGTCTAGCCGCACCACCGACATGCTGCATCCAGGAATCTTTCTCATTTCCATTCAAGGCCTGTGAAAATACTTGGGTCAGTTATGTCAAACAGCTTCATATCTGCAATGTTGTATTCACCTCGAAAATTCCCAACAGCTGTGTCGCGCATAGAGTCTCTGGCTTCGACCACTCGCGCTCATCTAGCAATGCCTCTTGAAGCGCTTGAAGCGCCTTCTGATAGTGCATCAGCGCTTTCAAGTCCCCCCTTGGGCGATCTATTTTCTTCCGGTTGCGAAAGGTACTGAAGTTTTGCAATGACACAATCCGTTGCGTGGCGAAGTAGCTGTACATGTCCATACCGACTTGGGATGAAGGATAAGAGCCTCTGGCTCGAGGCCTGTGCTGTTACGATGGCATCTTTGGGCTGGTCTGGCTCGTAGAGATAGTGAGAAAGAGTGCCAACCCCAAGACGAAGACCGGTCAGCGGCATGAGATTAAGAAGCAAGGAGAATTCTTTGGGCATTCTCGGATCCTGGAAGGAGAATGGTACATAAAGATCTAGAGATTGGCGAATGCGCTGTAGTTCATTTGGATCTGGGGCATCCTTTGCAGGCTCAGAGCCGTCGGCCTGACTTATAAAGACAGGATACTGCCTCATGTTATGCTTGCCATAATCGCCTCTCTGTTTCCGGGCCACGGCAGTATCTCTCATCGCCTGCTGCCGAATGCGCCGCCGAACCTGTGCATCGGGGACGAGGTTCGGCCCATCAAAGTTGACAAAGGAAAAGGACTGCGGCATGTCGCCCGTTGATAGATGGTATGGAGCAACTGCTGCGAAAAGCGGATACTGGAGTTGAAGCAGAAGTGGGTTGGTCAAGGACTAAGAATCAGCATGCAAATATAAGTCAATTGTGCTTCTTGAGGACTAGTCCACAAGGCAATTCTTTTTTGGAGCAGTGTTGCAAGTCATTCTCTGGTTATATTCTCAGCTGAATTAGAAATGCGTGGAAGCGCGACCCGAGGGATCATGGCCGTGATTACTATTCAGAAATTCAGATTGAGTTTAGGGCATGGACAAAAACTCCGACGCATACAATTCTAGGCTATGTAAGCCACGGCAACATTTATTTGCAATGTGGCTTGAGTGACACACCTGTCCTTTTCTTTTGCTTGGTGTGTTTGAAGTATAGGCGCATTTGTGTTTATCATATTAGAAGCTATCATGACCAACGCGAACGGGAGATCCTTAAAGGACATGTATTTAAGCGACGGTCATTTTCGCATGAGCTAAATAGGTATATGTTTGGAAGCCGGTATTTGAGAATGATGCCGGGTAGCTTATATATCGGTGCTATTATGTGCCTGCTCAGAACTAGGTAATTTGGCGATGTCTCTGGTCCTTGCCCTGTATGGCATTATAGAGGCGAATGTGGCGAACACAGCAAGCGGCATCAGCAGGTGCACTGATTTGTAATTCAAGCACTAGAACATACCTCTCTTCATGTTCTTAATGGGTGATATCAATAACATCTATCAGCGTGTAAAATACAGAGGCAGCTAATAGGCACCATGAAATTATACGCAGGGCTGCTAGTATATGCAATGCCCCACCACGCGCCCGTAAACAACTGAGGCTCTGGCTTCCAAAAGCTGTAGAAGAGATGGAAGCTTCTACAGTACCGACAATCCGGTTCTTGGGCTAGCCCCCGCATCGCATCTCAACTCAACTCTGCGAAACCAACCACCTGCCGGTATCCACCACTTGGCTTGACACTGTAATAAAATAGTGGCAAATAGCTTCTGCTGCTAGCATTAAGCGTCGGCTGAGCTTACTGTGCTGTAGTCTGTCTACCTGATAATATTGATCATTGATCCCGACCTCGGCCAGGCTGCCGTCTAGCTGGCGCTTAGTCATCGCGGCCTAGCAGCAGCCATATCTTCCTCTGGGGATCCGCGACAGTGACCAACACTAATCTTCAATCTCCACTCTTCTGCTTCATATGGGAATGGGGCTTCATCACTGGAAATCCCAACATCTGCGGCTTCTCGGACTGCCCCTGCATTGATGTCATCGCTGTGACTCTCCCCATGGACATCCAGCAGCCGCCGGCAAAGTCCAGCCGCCACCTAGATAGAGAGAGGAAACGAGCGGCTCGAGCGTACGTTGCCCCGAGAGCTGAGCAGGCTGAAACCACAGGAATCTCATCTGACGCGGCAAATGTAGGTGCGATGGCTGTCGCCGCCAGAAGGAGCGGTGCGATGGAGGCGTGCCGTGTCGGAGGTGCTTCCGGCTAGGCCGCCCATGCGACTTCACGGCTAGAGCCTCAGCCGACAGCGAGTCGCAGGCCGGCTCAGGCGTGCGCCCGGGAGCCATAGCAAGGTAGAGCCTACGATCCATGATGCTGTTTTGGTTGCCCATGCTCAATCTCACAAGGCGGAATCGTTCTGACAACCACCAAAGACCCCGCGCCGCCGAGAGCGCCGCTGACCAGGCCAAGCGCCTCGAGTACCTGGAACGCATTGTCCAGGGCTACGTCGGCAGCAAAGATGCGCTGGACCTCGAGGCTCTCAAGGATCTGGCCGAGGCCACGGACAAGCGCCGAGATTCCACTCGACCGGCCGACATCTCGTCCCAGAGCTCTGAATTCGATGGCGTGGACGAGAAGTTTGAGATGCGACCTCTCCACGGCAATGTTACACGTACAAGCTTCATCTTGCCTGTTTTGGCACGCACCGGAAACTAACTCGAGCCAATAGATTATTCCGGAGAATTTTCACATTGGAACTTTTCCATGCGTATAAAGAAGTGGATCGACCAAACAGTTACAAATGATTCTTTGAATGTGAATACGGCATGCCATCTCTGTGTTTTACATCGAGGCTGACCAGCTCATGCAGCAACCATCCAAGTCCGCGACGTCATTCAAGGAGTACTATCGCGCCGAGGAGCTCCAATCAAACTCCGAAATCCTAGGATCACTATCACTCTTACCACCGAGACCCATCGCTGACTTCCTCGTTTACTCCTTTTTCAAGCATGCGCAGACCAACTACTTCTTCGTTGAACAGGAATGGCTCAGGGCCAAGTTAAATCTTGCTTACGAGAACCCTGGATCCTTTTCTCGGAGAGATGTGGGAATCATCGGCATCATTTTCGCTACCTTTGCCATTGGAACCCAATTTGCGTACCTCGAATCGTTGGTTGAAGGCGCTGAGAACCCCACGGAGAAAGGGACGGGCGCGTTTACAGAAGATGCGGTTGGGATACTGTTCTATCAGCAAGCGTGCAGACTGCTTCCAGATGTTATTACGGTATCCTCATTGGAGAGCGTGCAGGCCGTCCTATTGCTCGGTATATACACTCTGCCAGTGGATGCATCTGGATTAGCCTACATCTATCTCAACTTGGCCCTTAAGCTTGCGATACAAAACGGCATGCATAGGAAATATCCCGTCGAAAATCGAGATGTGCGCATTGTCGAGACCAGAAATCGGGTGTGGTGGAGTGTTTACACGATTGAGAAGTATGTGCTGGCAGGAGGATATCATTTCCCCCCGAATCGAGTCTAAAATTTCGACTTGACTAACACTTTCATAGGCGTGTCGGAATCTTCCATGGAAGGCCAACTTCTATTTCAAGTACTGATGTGGATGCCGATTATCCCATACACCTCCCCGAACTTTGGTCATCAACTACGCCGACCGATACTGCACATCTGCTAGCGACTTTTGAGCTAAATCAAAAGCTAAGCAGAATGTCCCAAGAGATGTGAGATACTACAATGTCGAATACTAAGTCAAGCTGCTAATAGTATCTTCTAGAACTATACTACGCTCTTTACCAAAACACGATGTTCCAGAAGGCCTAAAGAGGCTTTTAGGCCTGCATCGTGAGCTAAAAGGCTGGTGGGAATCTCTGCCGAATGACATTTTCTGCAAAGAATTCACATCTCAGTCGACACTGTCTCGTCAACACATGCACCTGCACTTGGAATATTGCCTTGTACGCATGTTTGTCGGCCGCGTTTTCATCTTTCCCGAGGCAGGTTTCAAAGATGGTAGCAGTCCGGCCACATCTGCAAACGGGCCCTCCAGTGCGTCGCTGAGTAGAAAGGGCACTCGTTCGACCTTGGTTGCAGACTGTACTGAGGCCGCGCTGTCAATTATAGACACGTGTCGCTCTCTACGCAATAGTATTGGTCTCGCCCGCGCGTCGTATACGGAGTTCAGCTCTTGTCGGGCGGCTCTTTTGGTCATTACTACGCAATGTCTTTCTCAGAAAACCTACATGTTCCGACAGGCTTTGCGAGATGGGCTATCTATGCTCAAGGAAATGTCAACTGGCAGCCAATCAGCACACTCCGAAATGTCGCTAATAGAGGCATTCGAACAGGCTATAGCTAACATGAACGCACAGGAGCTGACAGCCACCTCAATAGTGAGCGAGTCTGAATATGCCAAATTCAAAAAGTGGGAGCAGCTGTGGAAGAGCGACGCACCTATAGCAGAAATGGCTGAGAGAGGCGTTGAAAACAAACCAGTGCCGATTGTACCGCCTGTGATGGAGCAGCCAAGGCATATGGGAGAAGCTCCGAAGGAAGAACCCGCGATGATGCCACACGGCACTCCGTTCTTCGGTGTAGACGGACATTTCGCGTCATTTCCACAAAGTTTGGATGACTTTTCGGCATTCTTTGGCAACGAGTTTGGAAATAATATTGATCCTGGACATGGATGAAGAACGCACTCACGATAAAGGAGATATTCAACCTAGAAAGATGAAGATGCCTCACGCCAAGTCGCCCAGGCTTGTAATACAACAGGAAACAGAGCTGGATGATCTTGAAAGGGGCGGAGTAGAACAATGAGCAACCCCGCCGAAGGGCCTGCGGCACAAATGCAATGCCAGCTTCTGCACAAGGCTGGGCACCTGAAGGGAGAGTGCTGACGTGGCGGCTGGTTCAAAAAGCCTTATTCCAGCCGTCAATCCTTATTTTAAGACAACGAAGAGGGCAAAGGCTCGCCAACCTCGCGTTGGAAACATTAACGAGAGATCGGTCCCGTCACTGATCTGGTAAAGATGGATAATACTTTGGGGATCACTATATACGGTTTTAATATGATATCATTTCTGACATCATGGTTCCTGAAAACATGCGAGTGCTACATGTGGATTATTGTCAAAGCTTCTAATTATGGGGAAGCCGAGGGTTGAGATGCGTAGATCTGAGGACCCCTGCTGCTTTGCTGGAAGTGGCACGCTGATGCTGCTTTTGCACCACGCGACGGTTTGTGACTGCTCTGTAAGTTTACTTCACAGTTCATTTTTTGAGTTTCCATTTTCCGCTGTCTCAGCTCTAACATCCGCCGTTATTAGCAGTGGTATTCATGATACAAGACGTGAACATGCGCAAGGTCGTTACTAACAGCGCAAGTCCTCCAAGAGAGACGCGATGCGATGCGACAAAACATTTCCGCCCCCTCCAGCATTGCGCAGGCCGTTTGAAGATGGCCATGCCCTGCACCAACGCGGATAACCAGCGTCTCACTGGCGTCACGGCGATCCTGCGCTTGCATCGCCATGCCAGACCGATCAGCCACCAGCGCCAAGCTACACCAAAAGCGTCGGCCAGCGCGGGGGTGAAACCAGGCACGGCGGCGCCTCGATTGGCCGGGCCCCCTTCTGTTTCATTTCCCAGGGTTGTGGGGAATGCACATCTGAAACCTCCGCTGCACAGCCCTCTGTTGGCCGTGCGGAATGGTTGATGCGGTTCAAGAGCCAAAACATGGCTGACAGTAGTGGTGGTATTGGGGGCTGACTAGAGAGACATGAGAGTGATGGGTGAGCGTTATATACGAGGTGTTGGCTGCTGCTGAAGGTGGCTTAAGGGATGGTGTTTTGCTTTGCTGCTCTGCAAGATCACACTCTTACACACACATTCACGTTCTCCATCATCCATCATTATTCTCAATTGCGGCGATGGAAAGCAACAAAGGCGTCGTAATGGCGCGCGACATGTCGAGAAGCATACTAAGCCGCTCAATTGATCAGTTACACAGCGTCGCCAATCGCCTTTTGGCGCGCTGCACAGAAACCCAGGAGACTAACACATGCGAAAAGCCCTTGTCTCAAACGCATGTCCTCATCGCGGTAGTCATCTCTACAGCGTATGATCTCTCCTCTTCTCTTTATCCCATACTGTCCAAAGACGCAAGCGTGCTAACTTTTGTTGCCCATGTTCCAGCTTACTACTCGGCGGATCCGTGCTGTTGGTTCTGTTCTGGCTGCACCTGCGGCGGAGAAAACTCGACAAACTCGAAGATGCATCTGATCCGTTCGAATTGGCGGCGTACGGCATAGAACCGCCTGTTGCGCAGAAGCAAAGGAGACGCGATCGTTTACGGGCAATCATGGCGAGGTGACGACAGCAACGAGGATGCATCGTGTTGCAGTTTCTATAAACGACTGTGGACATGCAAATGTATAGGAACATGATGTAGGAGGAAAACAAGGTGGCTGATGTATAATCTCTGGCTATGGGGAGCCACCTCACCAGCTGAAAGATAACTGGGCGAATTATCGAGAGGCATTTGGCTGAACAAGTCAGCAATGTGCGCTCATTACCGCAGGCCGGCATAGTGTTTTAATTCTTGGGAGCGGGAAAAATTGTTTTTGGTTACACGAATTGGAGTACGGGACGGTTATTATGGGATATCAGTTTGCTATGATTTGGGTCGAATTGATTGTTCTTCTACGGATCATTCTGGGGATTCGAGCAGACTGTCAGCCACCTTGGGCTATTTTTCACTACTTTGGGCGCCAGAGAGCCAGTTTGGGCTATTATATGTAGTCAGCCCTTATACACATATTTGAAGCAAACGCTACGCTGGGTTTCCATGCAAACAAGTGACATGAGAGTACAAGAGAAGGATATTAAAAGAGGTAAGTTGTTTCTTTTTCCCTATACCTTTCTAAAACTAATTCTAAGAATCCTGATTTATTAATGCAATCGCTAAACCAAATATTAACAGGAGCTATTCACTCTTTTCAGAAACATCCTTTTCTTTTTTCCAAATCCCACGCTCAAATACCAGTCATGATCATCTTGGTGGTCAGATACTCGTCAACACCATACTTGCTACCCTCTCGTCCGAACCCACTCTCCTTGACACCTCCAAAGGGAATAGCAACGTCGCTGATGGCTCCAACATTGACACCCACCATGCCCACCTGCAGCGCCTCCGCAACGCGCCAGCAGCGGCTGTTGTCCTTGCTGAAGAAGTATCCCGCCAGACCAACGTCGGCATCATTGGCAAGCGCAACAACCTCCTCCTCGGTATCAAACTTGAAAAACGCCGCGACAGGCCCAAACGTCTCCTCCCTAAAGACCTGCATCTCGGGCGTGACGTCCGCCAGAACAGTCAAGTCGTAAAAGTTGGGGCCGAGGGGCAATCTCTTGCCGCCGTGGAGCAGGCGAGCGCCCTTGGAGATGGCATCCTGCACGTGCTCGTCGACCTTTGCCACTGCTCTGCTGTGGATCAGGGGGGCCGTGTGTGGTCTTGCTGTCGAGGCCGTTGCCGACCTGGAATGTCTTGACGACGTCGACGACGCGCTTGACGAATTCCTCGTAGATGCTGCTGTGGACGAAGATGCGGTTGGCGCAGACGCACGTCTGGCCGGCGACGCGGAACTTGCAGCCAATCAGGTGCTGCACTGCGGTGTCGAGGTCGGCGTCCTCGAAGACGATGAAGGGCGCGTTGCCGCCCAGCTCAAAGGAGAGCTTCTTGAGCGTGGAGGAGCTCTGGTTCATGAGGATCTTGCCAACAGGGGTCGAGCCGGTGAAGGACACCTTCTTGACAATGGGGTTCGTGGTGAGCACCTTGCCCACAAGAGGCGTGTTGTCGAAAGCAGTAATGACATTGACCACGCCCTTGGGAATACCAGCCCGGTGCGCCAACTCCGCCAAAGCAAGCGCCGTCAAGGGCGTCTCCGTCGGAGCTTTCACAACAACCGTGCAGCCCGCCGCCAGCGCAGGCCCGACTTTACGAGTAATCATGGCCGCAGGGAAGTTCCACGGCGCAATCAGGCCGCACACGCCAATGGGCTCGCGAACAGTGACGACGCGGCAGTTGGGCGCGCTGGGCTGGATGACGTCGCCGTAGATCCGGGGCGCCTCCTCGGAGAACCACTTGAAGAAGTTTGCGGCGTAGGTGGTCTCGCCGCGGGCATCTGTGAGGGCCTTGCCGTTCTCGAGCGTGATGATCTTGGCAATGTCCTCGGCGTTTTCGACCATGAGGTCGTACCAGCGGCGGAGGAGGCGGGATCGCTCCTGGGGGGAGACCTTGCGGAATGACTGGAAGGCATCGTTGGCGGCGTTGATGGCGAGCTCAGTGTCTTGCGCGTCAAATTCAGGGCATTTTGCAACTTCTTCTCCAGTAGCAGGATCTATGTCTTGCGTTAGAGAAAATCTTTCATCTTACATGTATATATATAGACATGGCTGTTTTTGTCGTTGAGTTTTTGTCAACTTACTCTCGACGGTGAACTGCTTTCCAGACTTGGCTTCGACCCATTCGCCGTTGACGTAAGATTTCGTCTTGAGCAGCGATGCGTCCTTGAGGAGCGATGCAGCAGCAGCAGCAGACATTTTGTCCTGTTGTATTTCAAACTTGTGGTGATGATCTAATTTCTTAAGTATGACAAAGAAATAGGTTCAAAAATAATTTTATGTATAGATGTATATGATAGATAGGTTCTGTAATGTCCTCCCGCCTCTTCTTATAGAACCGGCTACATGGCAACATCCGGATCGATCCCGAACCCCCATTATCAATCCATCCCAAGAAATTCGCATTACCAAATGCCATGCCCATCCACGATTCATTCCCCTCGCCGCCAATTCCGATATCGTTCATTCCATCTTCCATCTTCCACGACCGGCATCTTTAAGAAAGCACCGGAAGCTGTTCACGTGGGTCCGGCATCACAGCCGGAACCGGGCCGGTCGTCGACGCTAAGCCCCATCCCCACGTCCGCCACCGTTGTTAGCCGGGCGAGGCCATTGCCGGGAAAGGGCACTTACAAGATTCGAAACTATAAAGAAGGTATGCGCTACCTATCTTTTTTTGTATAGTATCTTGTTCTTTGTTTGTTGTATAGCAGAGCAATCATCTTGAACTTCTTTCTTTCCATCATAACAAGTTCATTTTACTGCTGCAAACATGTCTTCTGTTCGCGAAGTCAAGGTGGCCACTGAGATCCCCGGCCCAAAGTCCAGGGCTGAGGCCGAGAAGCTGGGAGCCTTCTTTGATAACCGAGCCTTTTACTTTATTGCCGATTACGACAAGAGCTCTGGCAACTAGTATGTGACATTGATATCCCATTTATATATCTCATCAGCTTGAAATAAGAATAAAAGCTAACCTTGTGTTAAGCATCGTCGATGTCGACGGCAACCAGTACCTTGATGTGTATGTCTCATAGCCTTATAGTTGCACATCACATCATATATATCCCATGCTCAAACGCCTTGTATCTAACACACACAACACAGCTACTCCCAGATTGCCTCCATCCCCGTGGGCTACAACAACCCCACGCTCATCAAGGCCGCCCAGTCCCCCGAGCTCATCTCCGCCCTGGTCAACCGCCCTGCCCTGGGCAACTTCCCCTCCAGCCAGTGGCACGACGTGCTCAAGAACGGCCTCCTCCGCGTCGCCCCCAAGGGCCTGGACCAAATCTTCACCGCCCAGTCCGGCTCCGAGGCCAACGAGCTGGCCTACAAGGCCGCCATGATGCTCTACCGCCGCAAGCAGCGCGGCGAGGGCGTCGAGTGGACCGAGGAGGAAATCGCCTCGTGCCTCGACAACGCCAAGCCCGGCTCCCCGGACCTGGCCATCCTCAGCTTTGCAAACTCCTTCCACGGACGCGGCTTTGGCAGCTTGTCCACCACCCGCTCAAAGGCCGTCCACAAGCTGGATATTCCCTCCTTCAACTGGCCTCAGGCCCCCTTCCCGGCGCTCAAGTACCCTCTCGACGAGTACAAGGCTGAGAACGCCGCCGAGGAGAAGCGATGCCTCGAAAAGGTCGAGGAGCTCATCAAGACGTGGCAGTTCCCCGTGGCCGGCCTGATTGTCGAGCCCATCCAGAGCGAGGGCGGCGACAACCACGCCTCTGCCGCCTTCTTCCAGGGCCTTCGCGACATTACCCAGAAGCACAACGTCACCATGATTGTCGACGAGGTCCAGACTGGTATGTTTAGACTATCTCACGAGTTCAGTGTAAAAAAGTCGCTAATGCACCGTGTGTAGGATTCGGCGCCACCGGCAAGTTCTGGGGCCACGAGCACTGGAACCTGACTTCGCCTCCCGACATTGTCACCTTCTCCAAGAAGGCCAACACTGCGGGCTACTTCTTCGGCAACCCCCAGCTGGTGCCCGACAAGGCTTACCGCCAGTTCAACACGTACGTTGCCCTTTTATGATGGTAAAAAAAAATATTTAATATGTACTAACTTGGGAATAGCTGGATCGGTGACCCAGCCCGTGTTGTCATGGCCAAGGCCGTTGTCGAGGAGATTCTGTCCAAGGACCTCTGCAACCAGACTGTAAGTCCAGCCAGAGAGAAAGAGAATCTTTTCCCCCGTTAGTACCAAAAGCTAACTGTCCCGTCTTTTAGGCTCGCGTTGGTGCGGCACTCTACAAGGAGATGGAGCGCCTCGCCGAAAAGTACCCACAGCTGGTGCAGAACCTTCGTGGCAAGGACCGAGGGTAAGTTGTCATTCTCAGCCAATGAATGAATCGACATCTGAAAATTAACGCCTTTGTATTCAGAACCTACATTGCCTTTGACACCAAGGACTCTGCCGCCCTTGTCAAGAAGATGAAGACGCTTGGCGTCAACATCGGCACTTGCGGTGTCCGGACCGTGCGACTTCGCCCCATGCTCGTCTTTGAGGAGGCTCACAGTGAGTTGAGCCACATTTCAAACTTCTCAGTTGATCCAGCTAAACTAACAATTTTTCTTCACAGTCCCTTACCTGATTGAGTCCCTGGACAAGGCCCTCGGATCTGCATAGAATGGAGGAAAGAAAAGAAAATTGGAAAGCGAAAAGGCATTATTTCATAAGAGAAGCCATTTCTCATTAATTGTTTTATCATCTGTACATACCGTTTGTATTTGGCGCGCATCATATGGCTTTAGAAGATAGGTTTCAGTGGAAAAAAAGAAATACTATACCATCTAAAAATTAATTCTCTTCTTCAATTTTCTCGTCTACACAGTGATGTCAAATATTGAATAAACTACATGCTTATAGCCTCAGCTTTGGAAATACACCTTAACAAACATTCCATTTAACGACTTTGATAACCAGCTAAACGAATTATTATTATTATCCCCCTTCCATCTCTTATCATTCATACATCAGCCGAGTTGCCGAGATAGCACAATCTTGCCTACCTGCTGCAGATTCACTGCTATCGTGTGGGGAAATTTGCCACCACGTAATGACTTTGATCATGCGGGCATCAAAACAAAATTCGCGCACTAGACCCCGGAATCTCCTCCAGGCTAGTTCTAGAACCTCTCTCGCTGGATGAAAAGACCTGTCAACTTCTTATCTCAAGCCTATCAAGTCGAAAAGCGTGGAGAAGGTTTCGTTCCATCTCCGGTGGCCGGGCCGGAGGCTGGACCGCCGAAACCTCGTCACGTCCCGAGTCAGGCCAGGGCAGTTCTTTCTTTTGTTCCTGTGGCCATTCCCCGCATTCTCCATATTCGAGAAGCCCCGGTAGATGCTACGCCGGGAGAGATAACGCCCCGGGGGGGGGCTTGTCCGGCAATTTTTGCTTGCTGCCGGCTCACGTACAGCGATTGAAACCGGTTCCGAGGGGTCTTCCAGATGCTTCTGCAACAATAGCCAGCGTCATATATATAATTCGCCATGGATCGCCGCTGTGATGCTGAATCGGAACAAACATGGCAAAAGTTTCCTCATTCGGCAACATGTGCGGCTGATATTTTACGCAGCGGCCATCTCCACAGCGGCTGCAACGGCAACCCATCTCTTCTTCACCTCAAATCATCTTACAAGAGACATGCTACATGCGTGAAGAAGTAAAAAAGTTGTCATTACTGGCTTCTCTTTCCCCTCGACTCAAAGGGAAGTATCAAACTCAAAATCACAAGCAGCCCAAACAAGGCCGCGCACACAAACAACGGCGCCGTCGTCTCTACATTCGCATAGCTTCCCACCAAAACGCCCAGAATGCCGCCGACTCTGTTGAGGACGACGCAGAGCCCATAGCCCGTCGCACGATGCGCCGAAGGCAAGATCTCGGGCGTATACGCATATATCGTGCCATAGTAAATGTTTCTACAAAACAATATTAGCCCCTTTTCTGAGTGACGAGGTATAAAGTCGCAAACTTACGATGCCGCCGAAATGGCCGCCGAAACACCCAGATTCTGCGCCGGCGTCTTGATCTGCGTATAGCCAAACTGCAACACCATCGTGATCAGCGCGCCCACAGCAAGCGTGCCCCGTCGCCCAAACCACCTGGTCTCAATCAGCACCGCCGCAATCACGGGCCCGACAAGCCCGGCAACCTGGTTGATGGCGTAGTCCCTCCACGTCGCATAGTTGGAGCTGTCGCCAACGACGGCGCCCCGGGACTGCAGATAGAAGGGCAGGAAGACGCTGTACAGCGGCGAGACCATGCCGATGACGAACCAGTTGGCCAGGATGACGGTCGTGGACCAGGCCAGCCTGCGCGTCTGGAAGAGGCCCTTGAAGTGGTTCTTGAGCCGCAGCGGCGACCAGACGGACTCCTCAGTGTGCAGAACCACGCCCTCGGCCTGCAATCGCTCCAGCGTCAGGCTGTGCGACGTCCCTGCCCGTGCCGAAAGGTCGTTGAGCGTCTTGACGACCTCCTCGTCGCGGTTCTGCGCAATGAGCCACCGCGGCGTCTGCACCATGCGCACAAACGCCAGCCGCGCAAACGCCATGACGAGCACGAGCGCGCCGCAAGTGAAGTGAAGGTATCGCCAGCCCATGTTGTCCGCTCGAGTACATACCGCCGCGTCGGGCGCGCAGCTAAAGTTGCTCATGAAAGCCCATGCCAGGAGACCCGTGATGGTGTATCCAACAGCCCACCAGACGGCCATGAAGGTGACGAGCCATGCGTAGCTGGTGGGGAGGAACTCGAGGAAATTCGTAGCGTCGAGGATGTAGTTGCCTCCAGCACCGGCCGAGTAGATGGCCACGCTATGATTGGTTAAACATTTCAACCGAAAGTCTGGTTTCAAAAGAAAAGAACCACTTACATGGCAGAGAAGGAAATGTATGATGGCATGCCGCCTGCAATGAGCACAAACACGGCGCAAGAGAGCAGACTCGTGTTAAAGGCCAATTTCCGGCCAATGATGTCGGCAGAGAAACCCCAGATGCCAGCTCCCACCAAGAGACCAACCTGTGAAGCCAGAGGAATGCCGGATATGTGAGCACTCGGCAGTCCATATTCCTGCTGGACTGCCGGATTGGCAATAGACTGGCAGACAACTAGAAGCTACAATTGCAAAAGATTAAAACTCGCAAATGTCAGTTTACACAAAGACTATTTTTAGTTGACGAGAGTTGCTTGGGAGTCATGCAGTTCATACCGAGTCAACCGCATATCCAAACCCATTCAGCCAAAACAGCTTCCACTGGAAGCTCGTCATGCCAATCTCGTCAATCGCAGTGTTCACCAGCGCCATCTTCCGAGCCAAGACGGGGTCAATCGCCTTGATGTCAAACACCTCGCTGTTGGAACTGGAAGACGACGTCTCGTATTGAGACTCGACCACAACGGCGGACTTTTCGTTACTATCGGGCACATCGCTCTTGTTGGAGCTTGAGCTCGCAGCATCAATGGGCCTTTCTTTTTCAAGCACCGCTTCGGATGGAGTTGCTGTTTCGGTTGATTCAATCGCCATGGCTGCCAATTACATAACAGATCGTCTGGAAACTAAAGGTCAAAGATGATACAATCGGAAATGTGAAATAGTAATCTTTCCGAATGTATTTTTAATTAATCTTGTTCAACATATCCTAAAGTATATATAAATTTGCATCCAGTCACCATCTCGTTTCAGCTGCCGGCATCTCAAAGAAGGATCAAGCTAACGAAATATCACGTTGCGCTCGCCTTTTGACGTGAGGCTGCATGGCCTGAAAATCACGTCTTCGATATGGAAATGGTATCATCCATGATGTGTCTAAACATTCCTCCAAGCGCAACAGGCGCTCAATACCGTGACTTACATGGTATCTATCGATAGTCTACAGGAACATATAAAGCTTCCCGCCTCTGCGAGCTAAGCAATCTGCCATCGCATCTTAGACCTATCAGGTGGATGGCGTTTGCAACCTAATAATGGTATCATGGCCCTTGTCCGGCCCTAAACAACCAGCAATATACCAATCCAGATATTTGATTCCACATCCCAGAGCTTCGAGCTTAGCTTCCCCGCGGGATGCATCACTTGCGCATTGAATGCGAGATCGTCGGCGTGGCTACCAACTGCGTGCTTGGATGCACGAATTCGCGGGGTTATCAGCGCTGGCGTCATCTTGAATGGGCATGGCGATTGCAGATTTGACAACTCCGAGGATGCGTTCGCATCGGGGCAATGAGCCGATTGGTCCGTCATAAACGATTAGTCGTTGCAATCTTTAAATCATTGCTGTGTTGCTTTTAAATCAGAGCTGAGAGCCAGAGCCCTGGTCGTATAAAAGGCAAAGGGGCAAGAAAGGATCAGCGAAAAGGAACTTGAAAAAAGACAAGGGATAAGGATAGAAGAAATCAAACCGTCAAAAATCAAGAAACAAAAAACCTCACCAACAGGTCATATCCAGCATGGCCAACGTCCTCACCCCAAGCGTCCTTGTCGGCACCGCAATCACCCCTGCCGTGCTGGCGTATAAGCCTCCCCACGAGGCGCTCAAGGAATTCGTCCCAGCCCGCGATCGAGCTTTTTTCGCCGACCCAGCCAAGGCTTCACTGCTGAGCTTAGCGACTGCCGTTGAGGAGGTCACTCCATACATCGGCACCGAGCTAAAGGGAGTCCAGCTGAGCAAGCTGACCGACCAGCAAAAGGACGAGCTGGCACTGCTGGTAGCGGAGGTACGCATTTGAGTTTTGAAACAAAGAAGAGAGACGGGGATAAAGAGGAAGAAGACGAAGGAGAATATTCCCCCCGTAAAAGCACCAACTGACGCTTAAAATGTAGAGAGGTGTCGTCTTCTTCCGTGATCAGGACATTACTCTTGACCAGCAGCACGAGCTTGCATCATACTATGGCATTGTACGTAGCTCCATCTTTGACAATGATCCCTGAATGCACCTCTAACATAGAACCAACACAATAGCAAGACAGAGATCCCAACCAGCAGGACCCCAGACATGTAACCATCATCGGCCGAGGCGGGTAAGTCTTTTGACCATGCATAAAACCATATTGAACACTGAGCTACTTACTAACCTATGGCAGAAACATCCGAGGCCATGGCAACTTCTCTGGAGAGTGGCACGGCGATCACACCTACGAGGTGAACCCGCCTGCGTATACCCTGCTTCGCCTGCTCAAGACGCCTCCCAGCGGCGGAGACACCATCTTCACCAGCCAAACCGGCCTCTTTGATAAACTCAGCCCAGCTTTCCAAAAGGCCATCGAGGGTCTCCACGGAGTCCACTCTTCAGACGTACGTATTTCATCGTCGTTGGACCCCTGCCCTTGAATCATCAGCCGGTACTTGTCAAAACTAACCAAAGCATCATACAGAGAGCCTATCTCGGCTCCATCAACGGCGGCGGAACACCACACAGATCCCCCATCTCCACCGCCCATCCCCTGGTCCGAACACACCCCGTAACCCGCCTCAAGTCTCTCTTCTACAACCCAACCTTCCTCGAGCGCATCCAGGAGCTCAACGCCCAGGAGTCTCACCACATCCTCGCCTTTCTCCGCGAGCATCTCTCCAACGCAGACGACGTGACTGCCCGCTGGAAGTGGACGCCCGGCGCGGTTGCTTTCTGGGACAACCGAGTCATCGCCCACAAGGCCATTCCCGGCGGCTACGACACCGAGCTTCGGGAAGGAAAGCGAACTGCCATCTTTGGGGAGCGGCCGTTCTTTGATCCCGAGAACAGCGAGTCTCTGTCGGAGAGGGCCGCGCGACTTGAAAGCGAAAAGAGCGTGAATGGAAACGGCTTGGTGGACAAGGCAAAGAACTTGGTGTTGAACAATTAGCTGACCAAAATTAATAAGAAACTCTATCCATCTTGCCTAGTAAAACTCTCTGCTTGGAAAGTAGCTCGATGTCGATTTTCAAAGACTGATGAGATGCTCTCGCTGCATCGTGAGTTGATCGAATGTTCGTTTGGATTCTGCTTTATTCCAGCGATCGATTGCCTACCAGCCCACGCATCTTCTTCATCTCCACAAGGCGTGACTTGGCAGAAATTCCATAGGCCTTAATCGTCAACCGCAATCATATTCGAACTCGTGTGTCGTAAAACGCGGTGGGCGTGTCGTGTACGTGTTCGGATGTGCTGCTTGCAATTCTAGAAAATCTTTGCGAGCTTTTATCTGCCGAAACAAATCAAATTAGTCTGGCTGTGTATCTTTGATATGAACAAAAGCAAAAAAGCAAGAAGATAGGCAATGAAGGATACGATGCTGCTGAGCTTCCAATATCCTGAAGCATCATGAACGTATCCAGCTGAGAGAAATAAAATTCGCAAAGATTCCATCCACAATCTGACAAAACAGGGCGAATGTTCCTGCAGCAATGACGTATTGGCAGAGGAAAATAACCGAGATAGAACTGGCAAAAGTTCAGCTGACTAGGCCTATCAATAGCTGAATCTGTTATTCCATAAAAGTAAACAATCCGCGTTGCTCATGCCAGCACAAAAGCCCTCTGTTGAAAAGAAAAACAAGTATTCAAGTGTAAAGTAAAACCACAATGACCTTTTTTTTTCCCCTAGCAGCTGATAGGGGGAGCAAGTAGTTTGCGGTGACTCCTCGTTTGCAGCCCTCAGCAGTTACCAGATCAACAGCCCTACCAAGATGATTTCACGTGCAAAGTAATGCACACCTGCTTTCTTCCACCATGTTGACAAACGACCATATCAAGCACATTATCGAATGTGAAATTCTTCATCAGCCCAATATATGATAACTGAGCTATTAGTAAACCCAGCTGCCATACACCTACCTCGACATGCAGACTTCAATACCAGCAGCATCCACAGCAACTATCCACCATCTCAGAGAATAATCTTTCTTTCCTCCTCATTTTTATTCAGAGGCTTCTCGTGCCATCAGAAGTATATCACTTTCAACATCTATTCGTTCACATTGCAGCTCCCCTCTAGCACCCTTCACGAAAAAAAATAGGGGGGAGACCACCCTTTGGGGGCAGACGGACCACAACCAGCTGCCAACACTTGCGGAATACAGCCACCCTCTCCCCCCCAATCACTATTTCGCCCCAAATTGTCAGAAATTCCCCCCCCGGCTCTGAAATTTCTATTTCAAAATCTGCAAAGCTCCCCCCAACCTCTGCAAGCTTCTTCTTTCCATCTCCACTCCCTTCTTCTTCGAGCTTCATTCGTTCCTCTCATCGCTAAGCATCTCGTTCCAACGCATCTGAGCACAAAGCCTCATCATATTCATCATCATTCTCAATCATCAGCTTCTCTTCTTTCTCCGAGAAGAGAGCCAAAGCAAACAAGGTACGTCCATCACATCCATCTCTTCCTTCTCCCCTCCCCTCTTCCATCCGCTCCTCAGCTAAATGTCCCACTCTCTTTCCTCCCAAAAGCAAAACCATCAAGTTCATTTGTATCACCAACTTCTTCCAAGTTTTCATCATGGCAGACGCCATCAAGCACAAGACCTTCTACGCTGCCATCGCCGGATGTATCGTTGGCCTCTTTGCGATGATGGTCATTCCCTGCTTCATCGCCATGTGCGTTTCTCGCTATCGTGAAAAGCGTCAACTTCATCGTGATGCCCTTGCGCGTGAAGCAGCCGAAGACGACAGCACCGATTATCTCGTATATGGCCCCTTCCCCTATGACTCCTCGCTCTACCATGTCGACGAAGTTGGCGAATCTTCCGGATACCGTGCCCCAAACAACTCCGTCGAAAGCCTTGATAGTGCCATTCAGCTTGATGCTACGCTCGAAGACGATGCTGCTATTGCTATGGCTCTCGCGGAGCAGGAAGATGATATCGCTATTACCACCACCGAGCAGAATCTGGACAATCTCCGCGAGCCTCAGTATGAAGGCAAAGGCAAGGCCCTCATGTATTCTCACATCCAAGAAGTCCTCGTCGATCAGCAAGAGCAGCAGCTCTCTGAGAGCGTCCAGGCTCAGCTCCCTGGCCCCATCCAAGAGGGCCTCTCTGAGCGTCTCCCAGCTGCTCTCGCCGAGGCCGCTGCCGAGCTTCCTGCCGAGCTCCCTGCTGAGCAAAAGGCCGCTGAAGAGTCCCAAGATGCTCCAGAAGGTGTCCCAAAGGCCACTCCCGCTGAGAATGAGCAATAACTTCTCGGCAAGAAGCAAGACCAAGCTTAAATGGTCAGCGGCGAACACCCGCACTTTACTTCTCACGAAATCAATCTGATGATGAATTATTTATAAGGATAATTTGGCTTTAACAAACGGTTTACAAGGAAATGGGTTACTGGTTTTCAACAAAGGGTTCTTTCTGTACTTCAATAGGGTGAATATTACACATCATCATCTTTTTCGTGAGAATATTATCACAAATGCACCCTTTTCATTAAATGACTTGCATCGCTATGACATACTGTCTTTGACGTGATTTCTATTTTGATCGTGACATGGGGGAAAAAACAATGAAGTCATTTTTTGTGCTAATTATAGCTACTTTGTTGGACTTGAACTATCTTGGGCTGCGTTGGTTTGCTTTGTTTTGATTTCTAGGCCACTGCTCTTTGTTGCTATTTTATTGACCCCAGTTCCCACAGCACCAGCAGCTCAGTCTTTTTCTTTTCTCTTCTTTTTTTTTTTTTTTTTGGTTCAACTACGGCGTATCTCGAATTTGGAGCACATCTGTTGTCCTGTATTTAACATACTACCTGCTTCCATCACCTTTGTCTTCAAATTCCAGAAAAATTGCTCCACCCCCAAGCAATCCATCGCATCTCCAACCCAAAGTTTACCCAACGCGAAGCCGCCTCAGATCAGACCATGGTCAAACCAAGACTATCTCCAAATGTTTCCTCTAGCAATTGTTTTGCTTAGTCGCCACAAAGACCCCGCCTCTTCTCCCCTTCTTCTTCTCTCTTGCCCTTCCCTCTTGCCCTTCCTTCTTGCTCCTCTCTCTTCCTTCCTCTCCCACATACTCTCCTTGATCGCTGGCACAAGACGAAATTCTCCCACAAAGCCATCTCATTATTGGCACCAACCGGATGCCCTTTAGCTTTACCCCATTATCCAACTTTGCTGGTCTCTTCCAAATAGAATACGCTGACCAAGAGCAGGTATCTAGCGGTCTGACCTACAAATACGACACGATAGCTTTCCTCGCCGAACAGGGTCACCGTTACCTCTCGCCAGCCACGATAGGTATGCCACGCCGGCAGAGAGACAATGCTTCTGTTGCAAAACTGCTGCTGAATTGTCGCATCTAGGTGAGAACCGTCACCATCAAGAATATCACCACCAAGCTGCCACTATACCCCCGACATCACATCGATAATCGATTGAACAACTCTCACATGCTTACTATCCAACTATCGACTGCAGAGAAGGACAAGGAATAGAAAGAAATAAAGGACGCTATATGGAACAGAGAATCAAATTCGGCTTCAGTGACTAAGCTTGGTAGATTAATGTGCACAGAATGCCACGAGTATATACCGACTGAATAGATAATAATATATACACACACATCATGCGAGCGCCTTCCATGTTGTACATAATCACGCATTGTGACCAATTTCCATCCGCTGCATACTCGAAAGCTCATCCAAGTCCACACAATATGTCGCCCAGTGGCAGAAAATGTGCAATACGCAAAATAGCAAATAAGATAAACGCTGGAGTGGCTCCATTTCAATCGTACATGATATCGTGTTGAAAGCCACACATACCCGACACAATGAAGAAGAATGATTATGTTTTGTGGCGATTCGTATGTCCAGGGAGAGAGGAGACCAACTCTATGTCGACCTGAACGCCCCGTGCAAAAAGCAAAATAGAGGAGATGAAGATGTAGTAAACAAATCAAGAGAAATGAACAGAATAGAAAAAAAAAAAAAAAAAAAGTGAAATACAAGAGGAGAAAGGGAAGCTGCTTTCAATGTAGAGACATTTGACAACTCTAGCTCAACTAAAATTGCCCTCCGGTCAACCGTACACTCTGTGCTCCTCACAAGCATATGCGTATGGGTTTTCCACCTTCTCTTCAGCGTAACGCGACACATCGGCAGAGCTTGTCTAAAATCATCAGCTCTAGCCCAGATTGCCCATATTAAGGTTGTCCATGGGGTATCCCTCAAACATAGCAGTAGAGAGCTGTTCTCCGCTACTTGGTAAAAATTCCCCAAACATTTCCCAGTTTACGGTGGAAACATCGAGATAGCCACCTAGGAACTGGTTGAATCCCGCCATGGGCTGCTGCTGAGGTGTGGCTATCGCAGGGGATGTGACGGATCCCTGACCTGACGATTTGGATTCGTTGAAAGGTACCACGTCCCGGAGTCGGCTTATGAAATCGGGAACATCAATCCGCTGGCCGGTTTGGGCATAAGCGGTCTCTCGAGCCCGCCAGGCTTTGAGCACAAATTGGGCTTGCGCGACATGTTGCTTAATCGTCATATCTGTAAAGTCAGGGTGGTCGAGATATATTTTGTCCATGACGGCCCAGGCGCGATCAGAAAGTCTTCCTATAGGGCGATCGTGGAGTAGCCCTGTGAAAACTGCAAACACGTCAAGCTGAAAGTGTTGGCGCATGAACCACTGAAAGCCAGCAGCGACCATTTGCTCATGTGCTTCTGTCTTGTGTTCCATCATCATTAGCAAAACCTTGAAAAAGTTGTCCTTGGGGCCGAATATCTCAGCTCCCCACTCTGCTTGCTCCTCCATGGGAACGAGCATCTCTGATAATCGATTTGTGAGCATTGGCCGGATAGCGATGGCTGCAGCGTGAGCATTTCCAGCCCTGACGTCGACATAATTCTTCTCAATAAACTTCAGCTTCTCTTCCAGTTCCGCAGCCTTGGTCCGAAATTTTTCAAAAATGGCTTTGGTATTGCTTTCTGGATCGCTTTCATCGAGCGTCTGCCCCATGATGGCAGCCTCGAACGCACGAGATTCGTTTGAGCCATCTGCTTCTAGTTTAAAGCGAAACATTTCTGTCACAACCATGACAAATGCCATTTCGGTTGGGCCATCACGTTCTGCAACGGGTTCAGTCGAGCCGGGGTATAGGTCCGCATCATTCACGTTCCGAGGCTTCTTAGTGTCCCAGTTGTTGGTCAGCCATGTCGAACTCAGGCCAGAAATCATGGCACATTTGGCGTCGAGCATCATGATGTGCCACCAAATGCGTCTGCGCATCTCGGTTTCGAAGGGATTCAAGTCAAGCTGTGATCCATCTCGATGGTAACCCATTTTTTGCGCTATTCGCACAATGGCTCCGCTGATAACCCATTGGGCATGTCTGTCATAGCGCCCTTCCAACGAAAGCTAAAGATGCGTTAGTCACACCCTGTCATGGATGAGAAAGAAAAGAAGAGTGTATCCGGTGTAAAACTCACCAAGTAAAGAGCCACAGCTTGCAGCGCAGTCATATTGTGGTTTTTGAGAAAACTATACCTGATCAAAGCCGATTTGGTGCCAGTGTTGAACCTTTGAATGGCGGCCTCGCGAGAGATGCCAATTGTCTGTATGCACTCCGCAGAAGTCATGGACACACTGGCCATGGCAAAGATGGAGAACATAAGGGCCTGGTAGTGTAGCGGTAGGTTACTCATATTGCTAGCCGCTTCCATCACAAAGGGTTGCGTGGTCGGTACGTGGATGACTTTGAAAAGAGGGTTGACGCGGTCGAGATATAGCTGCCAGAGCCGGAAGATGTGGATGGGATCAGGTTGCAGGTCTTCAGTACTCGAGTTAAACATGTCGGCCGAAAGAACCAGATCCGCAACATTGTCAGGGGTGAGCTCATCTGAGCCGAGAAGGCTGGAGTCTTCTGGGTCATCGGTCTCTACGATTTCTCGCATTTTTTGGAGCTACATCATCCGCTTCATGTCAGCGTTTTTTTACTACTAGTAATTTGAAGGAATACCAAAAAGAAGGTGGCATAACTTTGATTAAGCAGCTCGAGGACCTGGGTAAACCCGTTCATAGGTCATGAATTCCACTCACCTCCTCATATACACTGGTCCAGATGTAACTATCCATAAATCGGACATTGCCATCTTCTCTGACTATGAGAGTACTTGGCTTCCGCGACACGGTTGAGTCGATGCTGGCCGGTGTAGCGACAGGTGCCTCTGAGGATGGCGCGATTGAATTGGAGGGGGTTGCTGGAAATGGTGGCAGCGGGCGTTGAGCGGGCGTTGGAGGGGGAGGAAGAGGAGGGCCAGGTATCGGCACGGAGCCGTTGGCATACTGCTTGAGTAGTTCCTCACATCGAGCAAGTCGTTCCTGAAGATCTTGGTTCGGGCGGCGGCGTTTACGAGCTGGCGCTGGCGTACTAGGAGTGCAGGTGACATTGGCCTGGGGCAATGTAAGCTTGTTTTCGAATCAAATGTTGGCCAGAGAGCTGGAAGGGTTCATTTCCTCTGCTGCTTCATTCGCTCCGAGCATGCTCTTAGCGGTTGGGAGCTTAAATCCGGGAGACTGAAGAATAGGGCGGAAGATGGAACAGCATGTGAATGAGACCTTGGAGCTAGCGGGCCGAGTCAGAGAGAAGTGTATCGCGCACCTTGATGCAGTTGGAACATGGTGAGTTCCTGTCGCATTTGATCTTGCGATGCTGGCACAGCACACAAGCCAATATTCTAGGCTGCTTGTGAGTGACGGGTGAAGCTTTTGACGACATGACCAAGTCTGCGTGGGCAATTTCACATGTCACCAGCGGGGAGAACGTGGGGTGTAAATAATAAAGCCGGGTCACTGTCAAACCCCGAAACTGGGGTGACTGAGAGCGGTAAAAGAAGAGAAAACACGCGTGACAGCAAAGCAAATGCACCAGGAAAATGTAGCAAGGAAAGACGAGAAGAAAAAAAAAAAGAAAATCCAAAAGTGGCCAATACGAATCAAAGTGCACCAGGCACAGATAAACTGGAAGAAAAACCAGGGAGATTTTCTGGTAGCGCGTGAACAGATATTCACAAGCAAGGAAGAAGAAGTGATGTTGCCTGACCCAACTGCTTTCTCGTGAGACAGGGGCAAGAGGTTGTGTGTGCGTGCAGCAGCTCGGGCACGGAGTTGCTGTAATTGACGAAGAATAAAAAAAGCTGACGGCGCAGTTCCCTGTGAGAATTGAAAGTAGTGGGCTGTCTGGGGGGGCGAGAAAACACCTAGAACCAGCGAGTCCTACAGGGCCTAGAGCTGTTCCCGGAGACTTCTCTTGTGTCCGGACGAGCCAGGGAGGCAGAGAAACGGACGAATGTGGCCGCTCCAGATACGCGTATTCAAGGAGGGCAGCGGTGGAGATGCTGTTGGGACCGAGAAATGAAGTGATGGCTTGTAGGATCCCGGATGAGCTGCTGCCGGGTGGAAGGCAGGATACCGCGGAGGTCAGTGATAATAGACGGACACAAGCAGACAGTGGTATCAAAGAGATAGAGAGACGTCGGCCGGATCTTGGCGGCGCGGCGGAGGCGGCTGTGACGGAAGAGCTCAGCTTCTTATCCAAGCGTTCCGCAGGTCGTGGGCCCTTTTGACCGCAGCCTCACTGGACAGACGTCTCCTTTAAGCTTCTTTCCGCCGTCTTCTGGACTATTCCGCCGCCCTTGGACGCCGTCAATTGCGGAGAGAAAGTCTCTAGTTCGTTCCGTCCGGAGACTGAGATGAAGCGCTGGGATGCCTGCCGGGTTGCGAGCTCTAAGCAGAGCCCTAAAATGACGTCGGTCAACTATGTCCGTTATTCCGTCGAGATGTGCCCGACAGCGCGACCTAGCGGTTTTCCAGCGCCAGGTACCGGCCGCAAATTTATAATACAGCACAGTGGGCTGGATGATGTATACCGAGCAGGTGGGAAGCGGCAGTGTGCGTGTGATCGCGTGTGTCAGTGGCCCTTGGCGTTATTTAGCTGCGAGCCAGGGGCCTCAGCGCTCGGCGGATGCAGCGTGGTGCGCTTTCTGGGCAGTGGCTTGTTGCTGCCGGATCGTAGCAGCAGGTACCTGTTAGTAGCAGGATCAGGATCAATCAATGCGATCAATCCCTCAGCGAATCCAGGTATAATCAAGGTTCGCGTACTCGGCTATCGCATCCGCTATCGAATGGACGGAGGCCGCGGAGAGAAAATTCCAAAGCTTCTCAGCTTGGAGCTGGTTGGTCAGCGGAACTTGCGCAGCGGGGAACCCAAGAGACGTGGAAACTAACTGAAACCAATTGAGAGGCCTTGAGTTCGTAGAAAGTAGGGATCAAGGAGAGAAGATGAAGAAGAAAAGATGAAGTGAAGAAAGATCAAAGAGAATTGTGTACCTCAGGCAGTAAAGCTTAATAAATTGTCAGCTCGGCAGCTAAAGATTCAGGAATGGAAGGAAGCGCTCCTTGGGCGTTTAGTTCTTTCCTTCCCTAAGCCTTACCTACAAAAAATATTATAGCTCCAATTCAACCTCAACCTTTTTTTTTTTTGTCCAGATCCAATGTTAATAATCAGCGGATAGGTATGGATCAAGCGACTACTATATACATCCTGCCTGCTGGCGGTGGTAGGTATCAGACGACAAGCAACGGATTCGCCCGTACTGCTCCATACAACCTCCCTTGTTCAGGTACATGTTTCTCCTTCGAGATAGCGAGTCCGCACTTTGGTAATCATGCTCCCGTATTATTCGATAGCAGGAGGCTGTGGATCTCTTTTGTGGTGCGTGGGTGACGCGACCAAACCTCTTTGAGTCTGTCTTCTCCAGCGAGCTGAGCCTGGCCCGGAGAGACAAAAAATAACCACCAAAGAGGAAGCAGGGAATACGCAAAAGTCTAAATCCCGGCTTCGTCATGGCTCATTTCTCTTGTGGTCGCCATTTCTGACGTATCGCCCGCAACTGGTCCGAGAAATTATCATGACTACCTCAAAAAGGGCCTCGAGCTCAGCACTACAGGGGAGACGGCAGCATAGAAGGATTGGCAAAACCTGAGGCGTGGCAGTGCGCAACGGCTTTGAAGCTAGGCTACACCACTGATGACTCAGTCGAGGTAATAAAAACGGCCATCCAAACCGGGCAGTCTACGGTCTAAACGACTTAAACGAAGATGTGCTAGTAGCAACAGGCACCGGCGATGGCTGCCGCGAACAATCTTGATGCTACTCCATGTACGGAGTGCCTATGAGTTAGTCGAGGCCGCGTATGGAGCTTCGTCTTGCTGGCACTACCAAGCACTATGACTGGACGGTATACGCGGCCGCTGTCTCGACTATATCAAATCACAGCCTCGAAAGGGATAAGAGGATGCTTCTCATTTCCAGCAAGGCCTCCAATTAACCCCGTTGCGGACTACTTGGCCGCTGCGCTTTGTCTCCCTCTATGCTCATCTCGTTTATGGGGAGAACAACGCTTGCATCGGAATCTTCAGGAGCCGGATCGGATCCGAAAGACCAAGAAAAGCAGGCCTCAGGTCCGGCACTGGGCTACTCGCAGCCTCGCGGTACCGAATCTTGCTGGCGTGTGACCACCGTGACTCTACGCTACAGACAACACTTGTTCCTCGCGACCGAGACAAAGCGCCTACAGAATTTTAGAGATGAGGGCCAAGATCAGCGCGGGATGACTCTTTCCTGCCATCTGCAACTCTAAAGTGAATCGACTATCAAAGGCGATGCCGATTGGCCCTCTCGACAGCCATGGCGTTTGGCAGCATCGCTTTCCTCGCGTTGGGCTGTCCAGCGTCTCGCCCGCGCTGCGTCTCTATTTCCCACCCTCCATCTTCCCATTGACGCCTCTCAGAAAGCGGCGTTGCGCCGGCGCTGTTCCTCTGAATAAAGAGCCACGCCAAGCTTCAGGCTGCCCCATAATGGGACGTCAATTATCAAATCTGGCCTCCCCGGGGTTCGGGGCCTTGCCGTCGCCCGAAAATACCGGATAAACCCACCCGAATCCGCTCGGAAGTCCGCACCCCGGTCCTCAGGGCCAGCGGAGGGTCGTGAGTCAAATCAGAAGACATGGCCGTCGGCACATGTGTGGCTTGTGATGAGTTGGGCCAGATTCAGACAAGACGATTTGCAGCTTACGTCTATTTGCAGCCGGCTGTTATTATACTACGTATCACTGGCACCATACGTGTATCATGTGCAACTCTAAATGTGCTGATATTGATATTGATGATAGACGTGCTACGTCAGTAGACTTGGACACAAATCCCGGAGCCAAGCGCTGAGCACATGCAAAATCCTACAGCCTGGACCCTGGGCCTAGGGCATGCTGATAGAATTCGATGACGTTTATGACAGCTCGAGCATCGCGTATTGCGATAGAGGCCCTGATGGAGATGTGCAGCCGAAATTGCTTGATCTTTTTTTAGCCCGCAACGTTCCCGGCATGACTCCTCAGCTGCCGGATCTAAATGGGAATACCAACCCAAACCCCTGGAAGGCGAGTGTTCCAGAAGATTCATACGGCGTGCCTGCGCATAGTCTATACAAGTGCTACATTAACTACGTAACTACCATTGCCTAGTCTAGTAGTTGCTCGGAGTTCGCGTTGCTCACGATGTTGGGCCAGCTCCCGTTTCTAGCTCCGCGGATGATGCCGCTTGAGACAATGTCGTCTTGCCTTGTTGGGCATTTGTGGCGGAGTTTCAAACAAGCGCGCGCACTTGAAATCAAACTTGCAGCTTTTCACGCACTCGTAACCCAGCCGTGAACGCGGGATACGCGCTCAACATTTCCAGCAATGATTCCAGACTCCCGGACTTTGCAACGCCGTCAATCTTAGTGCCTGGCGGACGAAAACGCGATCCGCAGGTCGCAATAAGGCAGCCTGACAGGCAACACAATTGATGATGCAACCTGCAGCTTGTTTCAGTTGCTTCGGCGTTTTCGGTGACAAAGGCAGCAAAGGCGACAAGGCAGCAATCAATCCTCCAGGCCGATTGATTAAAGACATCCAGGCACGCAGATTAAAACAGCGGGCGACCCACTGAAAGCCGATCGCTTGTGCGGCAACTAGGTAGTTCGCGTACTACACTTGAGATGTTTTGCATTGTGTCCTGCTCGCTCCCTGTCTGGGCAGAGCATTGGTCGCGCTGACCAGGGACATGTACTGACTTGCAGAAGTCGATTGATTCTTCTGTTACGGCGTATCGTCGTTGCGTATCGTCGTTTAAGCTTAACAAGCCACCGCTAGCCATCCCTAGAACCTCCTATTACAATTACCATGATTATAAGGCAGCAGTATTAAATGCTTATAGCAATTACTATAGGCAGCACAATTTCTGAATCAAAATCCTCTTGCTAAAGCCATGTAGGCCATCTCCTTGAGTGGCTTTCTGCGCAACTTCATATTGGTTTGTGGCGTGTTACAGCCCCCTCTTGCGGCAAACCCGCCAAGCCGACTCCCAAGACAGCAAATGGCATTTTGAACCAATGAACTCGACTCACATCTGCTCTAGGCTCATGTGCTGCAGCTGCAGCTGAAACTAGAAGAGGAGGGAAAAGACGCCTCTTGGCCAGATCCAAAACTACTCTTCAATGTACATGTAAGCTTCAACTCAGCTTCAGCTGCCAAGCCAGAGCCAGAGCCCAGCCTAACAGCACGAGCGACCATTACCACCTCGATGGAATCTTCTCCATTACTCACTCATCCCTCACCACCATATTCTACGTGGAAAGCTGTAAACTCTATAACTTGACAATCCTCTCACTCATAAAATCAAACAGCAAGTCTCAACCATGGCAACATCACGAGCCTGGACATTCTCCCACCGCGGCTCCCCCCACAGACGTCCTCTCTCTCACATCCTCCCATCCCATACCAACTTTCCCTCCTTCCCTCAATCCCTCAGAACAACAAGAATGGATCCTCATCAAAGTATCCTTTGCAGCCCTCAACCCCGGCGCCATCTTCCAAATGGCCCTCATCCCAACCTTTTTGCGCAACAAGACGTGCATTCCCGAGATGGACCTCTCCGGCACCGTCCACGACGTCTGGCATCCTCATGCTACTATCGAGTCCAATACTACTAGCACTCGTTTCCGCAAAGGCGACAAAATCATCGCCATGATCCCCGCCAGCCACGCCCTCCCAACCGGCTCCGGCGCGCTCACCGAATACGTTGCCCTGCCCGCCCGCTTCGCCGTCCACAAGCCGCCGCAAGCCTCCTTCGCCGACGCGGCGGGCTGCCTCCTTACGGGAATGACTGCCCACCAGCAAGTCGTCGAGGCTGGCCTCAGGCCGGGCCACCGCGTGCTCGTCAACGCTGCCAGCGGCGGCATCGGCACCATGGCCGTGCAGATGGCTCGCCATGCCGTAGGGCCCGAGGGCTTCGTCGTCGGCATATGCAGCGCCAGAAACGTCCAGCTCGTCGAGAGCCTCGGGGCAGACGTCGCCATCGACTACACCCAGCACACTAACAACAAGAACAACAGCCTCCCAGCACATCTCGCCCAGACCTTCCACACCAACCCCTTCGACGCCATCATCGACACCCTCGGCCACCAATCCCTCTACGCCAACTCGCCCGCCTACCTCGCCCCCTCAGGCACCTACTCCTCCGTCGGCATCAAGCCCCCCCGACTTCTCCATCCCTGCCTTCCTCCGCGCCGTGTGGCAGATGAAGCTCAACGAGTGGTGGCCCGTGAGCCGCTGGCTCGGCGGCGTCGGCCGTCTCTGGCGGGGCGTCTCGATGATGGAGCCGACGCTGGAGCATCGCGAGCGCATTGCCGAGATGCTGCGGCATGGCCAGATACGCGTAGTCCGGGACAGCGTCTGGCGCTTCGAGGACGTCAAGGAGGCATATGCCAAGCTGGGCGGGCTGCATGCACGCGGTAAGATATTAGTGAGAGTGGATGAAACGGTGGGTGATGATGAGTGCTAAGGATGATAACTGTTTCGTGTTCGTGTTCGTGTAAAAGGATTTTTGTGACTCTCGTTTACATCAAACGAGTCATTGCCCTTTTGTTGCTTGGTTGCTCGTTTATCCATCTCTTGGCAGACTCTCTCCATTGTTCGTTAAATATCAAGAATGATACCCGAATCTGTAGTGCATATCTATCATAATTCGTTATTCTACTATAGTACCTGACAATATAATCATACCGTCATATCAATGTACAGTATCGTCCTCCAAACACTCAATTGGACTTTGAAACAAAAGAAGAACTATAAACCACCCCTTACCAATGAGAACCGCTTGTACCAAAGGTTCTAAAAATGCAAATGTACGTATATCACTATCGCCAAATCAAGAACGAGTGGTATCGCTTCCCCCTGTTTCCCCTCGATCCTCTTATCTTCCCAAAAAAAAAAAAAAAAAAAAAAAAAACGCTCTCACGCACCGCCCCTTGTCTCCTCAGCGTCCTCATACGGAATTTCCCTCTCTTCCGCCAGCGGCATAAAGTTCGGCGGCCGATAGTCGTCGTGGCTCATCCTAACCGACCTTCTCGGCCCCAAATCCTGAAAGCTTCTCCTCGAAGCTGAGCTGATAGGCTGGGGGCTCTGGCCTCTCTCTACACTCCTCTCACGTTCCGTCAGCAGCGTGGCCCCCTCCTCTCGCTGAAGATCAGGCTGTAGTCCAATTTCTTCCAACTCGATGCCCTGTGCCTGAGCTTTGCCCTTTTCCAGGTCTCCAGCTCCATCGGCAGCGTATTGTCTCAATATGTGCTTCGAGTTGGTATCCTTCTCTATGCGCTGCATCAGATCCTGGTCGGTTGGCCAGTATACTCGGCGAATAGCCTGTACAGCCAACTCTATAACGATGAGGGTGAATAATGTGAGGAACAGCGTCGTCCACCAGGAAAGTCGATCCCCAAAAGCGTGCAAAAAGGCATCCCTCACCGATATAGGACCAATTGTTCTCGGATATATAGCGGAAAGCAACAGGTTCCAGACAAACCATCCAGTGATTTCTAAACCGAGTCCAATAAGCGGGATCAACGTTTTACTGTGAAACTCAAGAAGCCTATGTGAAAAGAGCCGAAATTAGTACAATACCTCTGCATATGACGCACTTCAAAATCACTTACAGCAGCTTCACATTGATGAAAATCACACCAGCGCTAAAACATATCGTGCCCATAGCATAAAGCGTATTGTCTTCCGTAAACAGAATGCTCTCAAACGCTCCTAGCATAAAGTAAAACGTGACAAAGCTCTCCGCAACAGCCAAAATCATCCAACCCAGATACTGCCTTAGGTTGAACCCTTGCCTCTGCTGGCCAAAAGTATACAGCTCCGGTACAGACAACAGCGTCGACGCCTGTAAATCTCTGTCGAAAATACCGAGCAGGACCACAGGTAGAGACGTGAACACGCTGTTGAAAACCGTGAGACTCCACGATTCATAAAGTGAAGTGCCCGTATAGCCAGTGAAGCGCTGGAATTGCGCCTGTATGAGGTAGAAGAAGGTCTCCTTCCAAAACGTGGCCAAGACATACTTGCCCGTCCGGATGTAGTTCCATCGACCGTGCACAAATAGCAGCTTTTGAAGGAACCGGAACTGGGCAATCGAGAAATCGGCTATTCTCGCCGCCTGAAGGCCTTCGCGCCCCGAAATTCCTATGCCCACATGTGAAGCTTGAATCATGCCAATGTCGTTTGCTCCATCGCCAATTGCCAGAGTCATACTCTTGGGCACACATCGCCGTATAGACTTGACCAGATTGGCTTTCTGAGAAGGCGACGCCCTGCAGCAGATGACAGAGTCAACTCGTACAATCAAGTCGTAGAACAAGGCGGAAAGATCATCATCAGCGTCAATCACGGCCAGTGTCTGTCCATCCACAACAATAACCGAGTGAGGCACCATGCCCCGTCCGACTTCAGTAAGCGTCGTTGTTATGGCATCTCGTATTTTCCCTGTGGAGGCGTCCAAGATGTATATCTCCGAAAACGGCTTGCAAACGCGCGCTGAATGGCCGATATTGATGGCAGTTTCTCTCTTGTCACCCGTGAGCATCCAGACTTTGATATTTGCACGCATCAGCTTGTCAATTGTCTCCGGAACTCCTTCTTGGAGCTTGTCTTCAATAGCTGTAGCTCCAGCAAGCTCGAATTCCTCTTCGATTTTCCCTCCCGCTATTTCGAGGCGTTCCTGGCGGTCAATTAAGCTAGTCTCTGCTTCTTTGTACTGATTTTTCCACTCCGTATAAGCTTCTTCATCGATATATCGATAGGCATATAATAGTGTTCGTAAACCGTCTGCGGCAAAGTCGTCCACGTGTTGGAAACACCTCTCAAAGATCATCGATTCATCAGCGGCCACTAATTCGTCTATTCTATCATCATCATCGCCAGCGTAATCCCTGTAGTCAAACGATGACATGCGTCCAAGGCTCTGTCTCGGACTCCGTAGCACATCAGTCGAAGGCCGAGGGGTTGTCATTTCCTCTGTATTTCGCCTATGCAGCCACGAGGCGACTCCTTCAGCCTGTGAGAGCCGATTAAGATCCGTAGACCGCCTGCTCATACTTCTTCTTAACCCTTCGAGCCCAGCAGTTGACTTACTTCGGGCCAGGCCAAAGCTGTTGCGAACTGAAGACTTTCGAACGATTTGGCTGCTCATGCGTTTGATTGCCTTGTCCTGTTCAAATGTTTTTCTCACGCTTGCTCGGCGATTGACATCTTTGGCCTTTTGTGCAGCAACTTGGTTAAGCCTGAGACGAGACATTATGACATTATCCGCGCCTTTAGAAAAGACACAAATCCGGTTGTCAGGCATTCTAACAATGATTGACATTCGCTTTCTTTTGCTAGTGAACTCAATCACGTCCAGTACCTGGTACGTTTCTGTCTGTAGTGTCCCATCCGTATCTTGCATCTGCAATTTAATGGACTGGGCTGGACGGTCAATGAGCACGTATCCCAGGTCTCGAGCCGCCTCGATAAGAGCCAGCTCATCAGGAGAAGCGGCCTGGTATTCGATATCTCCGCTTTCGTTGGTCTCCGGTAAACAAGTATGGCAAAGGGCTATGCAAAGCAAAAACTGTTTAGCCTTTTGGGAAAAGGGGGTGTTGGGCCGTCGACGGATATAGTCAAGTAGCTCTTCAGTTTTCATGTCCGGAGCCGAGTTGTTCAAATCCGTTACCTGTCCAGAGAAATTTGCCTCTCCCGTCTCGTCACCCTCCCCCCTGGCCCCGGCCCATCCTAGTAGATGTCGCCCAAACCGGCTGTTTTCCCTTTGCGCGAGACTTCATCTTGGCTGTCTCATCGTCCTGAGTATCCATGTCGTGAAGGCAAACAACACCAGCAACGCTCAATTTCCGAAAGCGCATCAAGTTCTCTGTTAAAGTCCCCGTTTTGTCCGAAAACACATAGCTCACCTGACCAAGATTCTCCAAGATGGTCGTGGTGTTAGCGATCATGGGAGTATCTGTGACCGGATCGTACATTTCCACGTCCTGCAACAAGAAGAGCTGTCCAATCTTGATAACTTCCAAACTGATATAAAGCGATAACGGAATCAAACTTCCAAACATGATCAAGAACCCAAAGAAAATTTGCTTAAACGGTACGCTTGCGTCGTATACGGGAATATCGACAATGTAAAAAGATTTCTCTTCTGTGTCGTTGTGCCATCTGAGGTATCCAATACTCAATCCAATGGTGAGAGAGATGACAATGGAGATCTGAGCAAGGACCATTTTATTAATTGTAGACTGCATTGCCGGCTTTTTAGCATGCGCATGCTTGTTCGCGTTCATGCGAATTTTGCATTCCTCGCCCGAGTTAATCACAAGCCCGATGGCCATTGAAGTGTTTCGAAGTATAGAGCCTCGATAGACGACATTGCTCAACGATAAAGGTACGGTTTCGCCGCCGTCGATGCCGACCTTCCCAACATAGTTGTATAGGTCCAGATTGGGATCCTCGGATACCACTGTAGCGTGAGTCGACCGGAGCCCATCCACTGTGTCACATTTATCTGCAAGCAGAGGACAAGCCTGCTTAGCTTTCAGGTTCGTTTCGCCATCCAACGCCATTGTCTCGATATATGCGACGCCGTTCGGCCCCGTAGCATGAAGCACGACCATATCGGCGGGCACTGGTTCGTCTCGACGGAGTCGCACAATGTCTCCTACTTGGACATGCTGCCACTGCACATACATCCAGTCGTTCGTGTCGTCCAATCTAGCAAGGGCTCCTTCCTCGATATCTTGCAGAATGACATCCTCCTCATCTGCTCCGCGTCGTTTCTTGTTGCCTTTTCGCTTTATCTTCAGTTTATTCTTCCATACCGACATTCGCGGCCTCTCTCTCCCTTCTCTTACACCGTGTGCCAAAACCCAGGTCATGCTGCGATTCTCCGCCTTATCGAGTGAATATCGCCGGTAGTCGTCATAGCCCTCTTTGGCCATGCTAAAGGCCACGAAGCCAGCCAGTGGAGCAATTGTTGTGTATTTTCCGACAGTGCTGAGGCCAGGAATTACCTGAAGAATGCCCATAATAAGGAGGTAAAAGTTTCCAAGCTTGCTGAACTGAAAGACGAGCTGCTTCGGGACGAAATCATAGACCGTGTATCGGCTGGAACGAATAAAGTTGCTAATATAAGGCTGGTCGCTGCGTTCATCTATCAGACCACCGGCATCGACCGCCGATGGATTAAGAGGAATATGGCGCCCATCTTTGGAGGGCAGCAGTGGTTTGCGACGAAGAATGGTTTCCAAAACAAGTCTCTGGTAGAGACCTTGAATGAATGCTTCGGCCTGGGCTTTCCACCCAGATCCGGACTTCCGATTTCCCTTCTTCCCCTTTGCTATCTTACTATACCCATACTTCTTGGCGACGAGCGAGAAAGGTGATTTCGTCTTGGCAGCGGCGGTCTTTGGTCTGGCATCCAACAGGCCTTCTCTTAGCAATGTGTCTTGGGCCATTTTCCCTTCGGATGGGCTTTGATCCACGTCAACATGCTCGAAGAACCGCGGTCTCGACGAAGATCCGGTCAATGGCCTGTTTGTAGTCTGCGGGATAGGCGATAATGTTGCTGTTGGATCTGTCTGGGAACGTCTTGGGCCAGCCATTGGCGACGAAGTGCCCTCAGCCAGCAGCGGTGGGCCAGGCTCAGCGCCATCCTGATCTACATGGTTCGTTTCGTCTGCGGTGCCCTCGGTGTCTTGGGCGTGGCTGTGCTGGTCGCCCGGCTGAGACAGCGGCTGGTGCCGGCGATCCATTGTTGATGACGTTAGTGCTGACGTTGGGTACGGCAGCACGGCCTCAGCATAAAGAGGGAGGACATGCCATGGCAAAGAGATGATAGTATCGAATACTGTATTTGCAGTCAATTTGGCAAAGGATGCAACGCTTTGGACTAATCAGATGCACAAAAGTGGACGGGGGCGGGGGGATATGCCCGGAGAGAGCAGAGACGCTGGTGCAACGCTACCAGAAGAAGGCTGGAGCCAGTGGCAGGACGTCACGCCCTGGACGCACGAAGGACCAGCAGCGCCTCATTGCCTGAGCCTGTAGGATGGGCTGTTCGACGCTGCCCTGCGACCTAGGTCGGGCTCTGAAACGAGGCGCGTCTGGTATGACGCATCCGCATTACGTGTAAGCGGCGATGCTCTCCCAAGCCCAGTGGTTGGGCACACCGGCAGTGCTAGAGGGCTTGATCGTGGCTGGGGAGATCTCAGTTGTGCCGCTTTTAGCATCCTGACTAGAGCAAAGGCTCCCCCCCGCAATACGACTGCAATACTACTGTGGCCCAAAGGGCTATACAAATACGACAAAGGTACGTACTTTGGGTCATAACGAAGAAACTCTATTCTATTTTTAAACCAAGTTGAGAACCACACCGACATTGGGCCTCGACCACTTATGGCTTTCATTGACTTGTAGATGATATCGAGTAAAAGACAATGAATAAAGATTCATGTACCTACTATTCAGAAGCAAATCAGAGTTCCAGGAGTCTCTCAATTGGTATGTGCATTGTTAATTGCCTAAAGGCTTGCTAGAAGCCTGCAGCCAGTTGGCAAAATGTAATTCGTTCTCTACACCCAGCACGTCGATTTATACAAAAGAGTATGTTGCTCAAGCTGCCATCATTAGCCGATTCTGCGGGCACAAACTTGGAGAGAGTATTAAATTAAGACCAAGTCAGACAGATCCTACAGCATGATACAAGGTTGACTGTATAAAATGGCCGTAGTCGCGTGGGTTGTTGAAACTACGAGGCAAGCTTGAACGAACACAGGTGAATTCACGTAAAAGGCAAAGGGAAACTTTGAACATCAAAAGTACTATTGCAAAAGGTTCACGGTTGGCCGCCAATAAGACCGCCATATTCCCTCGTAACTCTAAAGTTACCCAATAGTTACAAAAAAAAAAGTGCAATGCCCTTCTTCATCATCGTCGACGTCGAAGAGATGCAGATTCCTCCGCTTCTGTCTCGCTCGCTCACATACACAACATCATCCTCACATACACACATGCACTGCTATACTTTTAACAAAAAAAGTCTTTCCACCTCTTGCACCATATATTCCTTTTCCCTCTCGGTTTTTCCATTAGTTAAAAAAATCCAAGATAAAACAAAACTTCAGTTTAGTTCAGTCACAACCTCCGGGGTTGCAAACCAAATAAAAACGCAAGTGCGAAACACGAAACAAAGCGAAATGATAACTCCCGGAACTAATGATGTGCGCCAAAAGAAAATTAAGTCCCGCGAGATGCGAGACAGCTGTGTGCTCCCCTTGGGCAATTACGCATCGAGTAGCCAAGAGAAGATAGATAAAAAGATGAAGAAATAGAAGAAGAAAAAAGGAGAAGCAGATAATGTGGAGTATGCGGATGTGATACATCCATCAACTAAGATCACCAAGCAAACAAGAGATAAACGCGCAGGCGGTAGATAAAAAAAAAAAAAAAGAGTATGGCTGAGTAAAATCTCCACGCGCAGAAGTAACTCGTACGATCGCTGTACCGGACATGCATGACCGATGTTAAAGAATGATACCGTCATGCAGATTCATCATGGCCGCATTTTGCGATGGCAGGTAAGTCAAGCCAAACATATTATACCACCGGTAGGCAGCTAACAAAAAAAAGAGTATGGGCGAACATAATTTTATGAGGCGAGATGAGCTCCTAGATGTCTTGCAGGGAGACACGATGCAGTTTCCGAATTGGTATAGATTTACCGAAGAACGCCCTTCCGTTGTAATGATGTGTCCAAACAACGCCAAGGGCAAAAAAAGACCAAATGAAGCGCAAAGCCAGCAATACCACCATTATCCATCAAGACTACCGAGGCATGGACTGCATCGCCTCTGGTGATAGACTGGATGGATCGACGGCATCGAAATGGACCAGCTGGTCCATGTCGATATCCGCTTGTGAATGCTGTACATAACTTCCTGGTGAAGGCTCGTGCATTTGTTCATGCATTTGTTCGTGCATTGACTCGTGCATTGGCATGTTGATTGAGTGCTTGGAGTACATCTCGTTCAGGCTAACACCGTCATCCGACACAGCACATGAGCTGTCTTGACCCATGTACATTTCTGAAGAGCCTGGGCGGCCCATCATGGCCATGGGAGGAGAGTGCTCGACAATTGAGGGTTCGGAAGGGCCGTTAAAGGGCAAGGGAGAGATGGCTGTGGGCATGTTGGCTTCAGCGCTGACCATTGGCGATAGGAACGCGTGACCATATGGGGTGCTGTAGTTTGACGGAGCGAGGGGACCACCAGCCTCAGGGCCGGGGGTGAAGTAGCCTGGGCTCGGAGGGAACTCGGATGGCGAAGCAGTTGTTGCTGACATGGGGTATTGCCGCATGTCCAAACCAAAGCCTGCTTGTGTGTCAATCCTCAAGTTGTGGGCAGCGTTGGGTTGTTGTGGCACTGGAGCGTAGATGTTGGGGTTGTGCTGAGCGCCCATATCTCCAGGAGGCTGAATATAGAAGGACGGCATGGGCTGGTTTTGAAACATGGCAAAGTCAACAGGTCCTGGAACAGAGCGGCTACGCTGTCGTTTGTGGCCCGGGGGTCTCATACCAGCGGCAGAGTGCATGTTGGCCATGCCCCATTGCTGCTGAGCCATGGCCATGGGCTGTGCGCCGAAGCTTGGCTGTGACGAGGGTCGAGCTAGCGTGGGAGATACAGGCGCCGAAACAGAGATGGCTTGGGGATCAGCAAATGGATGAACCTGGCGCATGTGAGGGTTGTGGCGGTTCATAAAAGATTCCAAGGACACCAGCTTGGCCAATTGGTTGGCCAAGACCTTGGGGTTGCCTCCAAGGTGGTGAAGCAAGCACTGAGACGCCTGTTGGTCCTCGGTAAAATCACTGACATAATCAAAGCCCGTTGTCGACGAAGTTGCGTCCATCATGAAATAAGGTGGCTGGTTGAGCTCAATGAAGATGCCAGCTAGCTTGTTCATGTCATTGTCCGCGTTCTCGAGCCAAATGTTCTTGATATGGGAGAAGGGGTACTCGATTTTGTATCCAGCTTGCTCGTTGTTGATGTAATAGGTCATGGTGCACTTGTCCGGCGAGTAGAAGATGATGAGATCCATGGTGTTTTGTCCAACTCGCGTCCATTTGCCGATACTCAGAGAGCGACAAGTAAGGTGATGGATCACTAGAAGATAATTAGTACCGCTAAATGGGCGTGACAAAACAGAAATTGGCACTACTAGAGAAACGAAGAAGGATCGCGATTGACTTACAAACTTTGCCTTGCGCGCTCTGGTCGCCGCCAAAGAGCATGTTGTTACCACCAAAAGGAATCAGGCCGGTGCGGCCCATGTAACTCCCAGCAAACCCCTTGCCTGACTCCATTGCCTGCATCGCGAGATATTGCCGCATGGACTCGGGGATAGAGTCAATGTCCTCGCCAGTTTCAAGACTCTTCTTGGCCAGCATCTTAATCTTGGCTCGTCTGTAAGAAACGTTAGCTCCCATTGCCGTCGACCAGTACCTAATCAGTACGCAGTGATGATTACCTGTTCTGGAACCAGATCTGGACAGATCGCTCAGTCATATTAATCTCCTCGGCTATTCTGTCGCGGACGCTAGCCGTGGGAGTTGGGTTTTTGTTGAACTCCATCTCCAGAGTCGTCAATTGATCTTGTGTGGCCCTCTGTCTCTTCTGGTTCTTCTGCTGCTGGGTGAGGGTGCTTTTGCGCGGCGGGCGGCGAGCGGCATTGGCCTGGCCATTGGCGCTGGTGGGAGAACCAAGAGGTCTAGAAGCAGATCCAGGGGTACCGTCTGAAGATGCCGAGTGGTGAATCATGGATCCAGTCGGGCTGATGGGAGCAGTTGGCGTAACCACGGTGGCCGTCAAAGCCAGCGGCTGCTCTATCTCGGTAGCCATGGCGATGAGACGCGTCAAGGTCGTACTACCGTTCGTGGTCGAGAGTCGATGGAGGGGGGGTTATGTTGGTAGAGATGCAGAAGGTTCTTGAGCGTTAGGATATCGCTCCCAATCAGACGGGTCGCAATAGCACAGCCGTCAGAACCTCCCGGAGAAGTAAGGGTTTGTATGTAGATTCAAAAGAATCAGGTGAGAAAGGCAGCGGCAACGGGCGCTCGAAAGGGTTCGAATATGATGTTGATACTGTGAGTAGTAGGCAAAGACAGGGAGTAATAGGCCAAAAAGAAAGCAGAGGCGAGTTCTAGAAAAAAAAGAATGTGGTCTGGGATCCTTGCAAGGAACAAAGCTGATGCTCAATACAAATAGCGGAGTCTACCCAGCAGAAAGATTGACAGGCCTTGGATATGAAAGCCGAAAGAATGGAATGGTCCCGGAAAGAGTGACGGTAACCGAAATGGCCGAAGATTAAGAGAGTGACGTGAAAAGAAAGACGCACGAGAGAAAGGGAAAAGGAAAAAAAAGGAGGAGACAATGGCCGCGAGGATGGTGATGGGGAAGACGGAGGAGGGAACGGGGACAGGAGACTTGGGAGAAGAAAAAGGCGAGCCGGCGGTGGGTTTGGGGGAGGGGGGGTCCCCTGGCGCCTGGGGGCAGAACAGAGCGCTGCCACTGGCTGCAGCCGCTGCCAGCGAGGGGGGGGGATGGCAGCCACTTGCGCTGCAGGCTCTGCAGGCTGTACAGGCACGCTGCGGGCTATTCCCACTAGCAAACACTGGAGGCCACGCGCACGTACCGCCCAGGTACCGGTTTGCGCCGCACGCTGCAGCACAGGCGCTGGGCGAGCACATGGCGGGTACCTGCCGGCCTCGGGCGCCACGCTGCCAGTTGCGTGTTTTCCGCGAGTGAGTGCCTCGCAGGCGGCAGCCATGGCCAGGCACAGGCACGAGCAGCAGCCAGCAGCCAGCAGCGCCACCCACAGTCCCGTCCACACTGTCCCGGCCGGACCCTGGCAGCACAGGCCAACGGGCCCTGCATCCGCCGGTCGCAGCGCCAATGGCCGGGCTGGTCAGAGCTTTTCCTGCTCTAGACATCCGATGGCGACAGGGCCCTGGGGGTACCGGCGGGGGACCAGGAGCTCTGGAGCTGAGCAGCAGTGGATGGCGCCGCAGAGGCGAGCTCGCAGGTACCCGCGCAGGTACCCAGATAGCGCTGGCTGTCTGTTCCGCTCCCAAGTGCCCTTCTGGCCAGTTGACCAGCCACTGGCGCACATCGCAACCCTGTCGGCCTGTCAACCCTGTCGTCCTTTAGCGCATCGGCTCCTCTCAGAGCAGTTGAGAATCTGGGCCAGAGCTGCTAGTGGCTACCGACAGTGCCGGTACAGTGCAGTGCAAGCTCAGTTCGTGTTGTCGGTGTTTGGAAGTGGTGGCGCGCTCTCTCAAAAGGTCCCGTCCCCAGAGGCGAGTGCCGTTGATGCAAGTACTTGTACCTTGCATGCAGCAGCAGCAGCTCCTCCTGTTGATTCTGCGGACGGTACCTGCATTGCCTTGCCTTGCATGCATTGCATCGCATCGCATCGCATCGCATGCTTCCCAGAGATCGCATTTGAAGCGAAGCCTGCGAGCTGCATGTGCTCAGTTTGTACGAGTGTGTTGCGGTCCAAGAGACTGAACCGATGCATGTATACTACAGTCTAGACTAACATATGAAGGTATACGAGCAGCAGCGAACCGGTTTGGTACTTGCAGGTAGTGGCAGCAAACACACAGCACAGCCCGACGTTGTACCTGAGGTGGCGAGCGTCTACAGAATGATATTATCCGTCAGCATGGCTAAAACACCAGACTATCACGTCGCGCTGTCTTATCGGCTAGGTATTTGATGGACAAAATCCCATCTTCTTGTGGCCTTTTAACGCAATGGTGTGCCTGTAGATCCCGCGAGCCCGCGAGGGCGCAACAATTGACAAGACTCTTGTCGTCGTCTCCTTTCTACTCCATCACAGCCCGCATCCGCCGTGCTTCGTCTCTTCGAGTTAGTACCTACCTATATCTACAAGTACCGGCTACTATTCAAACTAACCAAGGCATTGGGCGTGGAGCGGGCGTCGGCTGCAACGACTCCTGTTGCTTGGTTCTCATGCATCTTCACCAAAGCAGCCATAATCGCGGCTAGCGATACCAGTAGGTCTTATCCCGAACGGATCCATCTGGCTAGCCCGCGATGAGCGCATACTTGGAGCAGTAGATACTGCAAGTACGGGGTATGCACCGCCCTAAGACTGTAGCTCGGGGCACAAGTTCCAGACGGAGCGACTCGGGACAGGTTTTGCCCACCAGAGGACGGAGCAAAAGGGACAAAAAGGAGACGTGAGCCTTGAAGCTTCACCAGGGTCTGGTACCTGCAGCTCCGTATGCGTGCGGAGCAACACGAAGTACATCGTCTCAGACTCCGTCTCTACCTCACCATAGCCAGTGCTTCTCTTTTGCGCGTCTATTCATGCTGGTGGAGGTATTGATGCTCTTATGCAAGTTGAGACCCTTTCAGACAGCTGGACGAGATCCGCAGCAGCAGAATGCAAAGCTCGCTGTCGCCGGCTGGCTTGCTGTTCGAGACCGGCCAGACGTGCACAGTGCCGTACAGTGCAGAAGATACGGCACGTGCACGTTGCTGTGCGCCGGCGATCTGATGTTCCACCGGCTGGCCTCCATGTCTGTCCCCTTTCCTCTCTTCCCCTTTCGAGCTCTCACGCGTTTATCGTAAGGGCGACATGCGTGCCTTCGGCGAGACAATAGGCCGCCATTGTCGTCCCAACTATGGACACTGCAAGTATCTCTACTCGGTTCAATGTTGCTATTCGTTTATGCCTGCATAGGTACCTACCAAGCAGCAGAATCCGTCCTCTTAACCAGCACGACAACTCACCTGTGCTTTTCTCCGTCCTTTTCCAAACTAGGCAAAAGAGAGCTTGAGCATCCAGATCAGCCTGCGCTACAGCGTTTGTTCGTACGACTAGGTGGCAGCTCTAGTCAGTCTAGCCCCCGGAGATCGTCACCTTGAGCCTCGCTTGACCCAACGCCCCCACAGCTTGACCAGGCGACCGAGTCGGAGGTCAACAGCAGAGTATCAGCCGGGGTAATCCAAGACCACGATGCTACACCAGTACTTGGCTGTACCTGCGTCAAAGCCATCGTCTGGTACGGCCCCGTGTCCTGCCGCGGTACAGCAAGTCGCACCTGTAGGGAGTACGCGCGAGCATCGAAGCCAACAGAGTACACAAACACAGGCACACAACGCGGTCCTCGACCGAGCAGCTGGCAGGAATTTGCTCTCGTTGCTTACTATACACACTTGGCACAGGATGTTCTCATCTACACGTATCGTACGGCCTGGCAGCCTCTGCCGCAGCACCTAGTCAGGCTGACGCCTGCTTTCTCAGTCCTTCTCTGGCGCATCCATCTGCGGCATCCTACAGTATCAGTCGTTTCCGAGGTGCGAAACAGGCAGGGTTTTTCGTGGGCTCACGCCGTGCATGTTTAGCGCCTATCAAGCCTGCCATCCATGCTGCTTCTCGATCTAGCATTCTTCTGCCATCACCCATCTGCCATTCACCTCGGCAGCTCGAGCTAACCACGACTTGCAACGTGTGAGACAGGCGCACGGATGACCATCTTTTTCGGCTCGTTTTCTGTCATGCTAGCGGTTGGCTACCCATTGCTGCAAGTGCAGTACAACTGCCTACCGGCGCTACCGGTAGTGACGATACCAATAGCTCTTCACCATATCAAGCAACGCCATGTACTGTCTACGGGTAGTATACGAAGTCGCACAGCGTTCACAGGCGTTCGGCACATGAACAGGAGCAGGAGCAGGAGCAGGAACAGGAACAGGAACTGGTGTGATGGCGGCACAAATCCCAGCTTCAACCCCATGCCGCTCTTGGTCACCCTAACGCATGCATGGCGCTACTCGTGCGTCTGTGCGAGAGTTTGTGGCTCTCGTCCGCCATGGCTCGATTTGAAGCATCCAACCCTAAGCCACAATCCAGTAATGACTTTCGAGCTGCTGCAGTGGGGTGACATCATGGCGAGCTGTTGGTGACTGGCGAAAGGCGCTTATGCCACCAGCTTTGTTTACTACGGAGCATCGTCTAGTGCCATACTAGCAGTTCAAATGCGGAGAACAGCTGAATTGTTACCTGATAAGACGGTGATACTACTGCTCTTTACTCGCCCATGGCCTGCGAATTGACCCAGCCCGCTGCAGAATCACAGATCCGGCGATTCATCCCTCAAGGGTGTTAGTGTAGATGCGAGTCCGGGTGCTCTTTGTGGTTAAAGGCAACTGGGGATAAGTGCCATTGAGAGAAAGGCCGATGCAACCTCAGAACGAACAGCCCAAAAAAAAGTGTGTTCCTGCAGAAGCGTCCGATGCGGTCACAGAGCGGGTCTGCGTCTGCATACAGTGCGCCCCTTAACTGCTCCATCACGGCGGGCACTATCGACCAAGCTCTCTCTAGTCACGCCAGGCGAGGGCCTGCTGCTGAGCGTGCCTCAAACAAAAGCCCTCCCCCTTTTGACACATGTCCGCCGCCTCGCTTGTTCGTTCGCCGCCGATGATCGCGGCAGGACGGTATCAAGTGTGCAAGCCGGAGTGCCTGCCAAGCGTCAGGGACGGAGTGCCGGGCTCCAGTATCTGCTGGTTGGCATCGTATATACTAGGCACAAGGTCGTCCGGCTGCCGATACATACGAAAAGCGCATGTAACGACGGAGCACAGCTAATCATCAGTGGCACCATGTCTCTGTGAGAGATGACGAAACTCAACGGCGAGACCGCAGAAGGCCAGGATAACCCTATCCCTATTCCTGGAGCCCTCACCAAAGCCAAGTGACTTATAGCCGATACGTGATCGATACGACGCACGTGGGAGCATGCTCTGCGAAGTGCTGCCCAGCAAAGGAAGCATATCTGTCCGGCCAGCCTTCTGAAGAAAAGTTGGACCTCGCCATCTCAAATACGATAGTCCAAAGGCTTTGCTCGGACGGCACACAGTACGAACCAGAACACAGTGCCGCATGCTCAACGGTCTCGGAGAAGCTCAGGCTGCTCCACAGCCTCCTTACCCCTGACTAGGACAAACCAGGATTTTGGGACCCTGTCGCTTGGCGGCGTTCAGCGTCAGCCACGGCCAACCAGTAGTCGGGAGGCGCTCCGCCCAACCGCCCGTCTTGACTTTGTCCTAAACCTAAACCATCATAGGAGAGATCGTTGCAAGTGCGAGTAGCATCGAGCAAAGGCGACGAGCTCATCCTCACGCACATGCAAGTTCGAGGTGCAGAGTGCTTGCAACCACAGAGAGCTCTAGCGCGGCTAAAGCTCCATGTGCCCTGGCTTCCATTCTATCCTAATTCGAGTCTTTGCACCTCCGATCGATCCATCACAGGCACGGCTTTCTATCCTTCTCCACATGATCCCAGCTCACTGCTACTAGTGGTAGAAGTCCCTACTGTACTTAGCAGTGACAGTACTGTGCATGTACTTTGTTCGTTGCTTGTGAGACCTTGCCTCCGGCTTTGACTGACCACATGTTTTCAGCTCTGCCATGAGGCGGAGACTTGGTCAATACTACTACAATAAACATCACCATTTTCGCTTTCCATGTTTGTCACTCTACTCCAGACTCAACAACATCGAGATAAACAGGCTGGCAAGATCATTCTACCTCCCTTGGCATTTAGTGGCAGGCAGCAGCTTGACGATTGCTTCGAAAGTCTAGGCGATAAGAGTGGCAAACGTACGCCTGCCCAGATTTCAAAGACTTCTAGTCATTCGTACCAGAAGAGACTGAAATGCCCCCTGCGCAAACTTCACTGCGGGCTGGCCATTTTAGCCGTCGGTCAAGATTTGACATGTCTGGAAAAATGGCAAAGCTACTAAGGCGATCAGACTGGTAGTGTCGCAGGATGCTTGGACTTTTTCGCCACATTCGGATCTTCGCGGAGTAGGGGCAAGAAAAAAATTCACGATATGCGCCTGATTTTTACGATTGTCGAAATGGCTGTCAAGGCTCACGAACCCAAACCGTCTTTTTTTTTTTTTTTTTGGGCAAGAAAAAAAAGAATAACCCAGGTCCTTTTGCAATCGACTATGGAGTATATACTATTGGGTTTTGATTTCTATTAATACCTTTCGACTTGACTCGAGCATTTAGCAAACTGGATCCCTCCAATTGGAGTTACATAATGGAGCCACGAACAATTCAGCTAGGATATCAGCACTTACAGTGGTGGAGTCCGGTCGTATCTCTCTTTTGAAAGGAAAAGCCACATGTATCAGCAATGGCTACGTCGTCGTTGACTCAAGTATACGAAATTGATACAGAGTGCAGACTGATCTGCTCTCTAACAGAGATTGAGTGTCTGTGTTACTGAACCGAATCTATTACGATGAAAACACAGAGATTGTGAGCGATTCACTTTGCAATCAGCATCGTCTGATGTTTCACGCTGCTTCAGTCCTCACCTGGCTATCTGGGCTTGTTTTTTTCTTGTCTCCCTTTTTGCCACTCCCGCCAATGGAGCATTTTTTAGTGCAGCATCACCCGCCAGCGTGTTGCCTGTCTCACCTTGGCCAAGACTAGCCTCGACCGTTAGAGAAACGAGTCTAACCAGTGAGGACGGCTAGTTCTCTCTATTCGTGAAGAATCTCTAAACCAAGATGACTCTGGCACTCCAGATACGTGATTTACCTTCCAACTCCAGCTTTGGCTCTCTTTCTAAGATAGAGGAGCCTAACTCGCAAGTCTCGAGACGCTATCAATGCAGCAAAAACATCAAGATTCTTTACTGATTTTCGCAGCTGCATCTTTTAGGTCTCAGGTCCCTTGCATCTCTCGCCGTTCTCGGCCAGCGGCCAAGACACACTTACAAGATGCGGACGAAAGTCACCGAGAGCCTTCCTTGCTGTGGCTTATGCACGGCGTGCGCATGTCTCACCTTTGACGCTTTGGCATGATGCTTGATGGCAGTCCCTTGCAGCTAGCCACAGATATCGTACAGTAGTACATAAAATGTATCACTCCAACATGCATGCATGATATACTTCTAGTAAGTCGTATTACTGAAGTCGGTAAAGAGTGTAGAGGTGTCTTGGGCTTGGCGAGATATGTCGGTAGTATATAACAATTACACAGCACGGTGATCCTTGGAAAGGCCCAACACACGTCAAGTGAACAGAGTAAATACCTATTACAGCATTTCACACGTGCTGGTGCATGATACGCTTGAAACTTGACCGCCAATCCAGCATGAAAAACCAACATGAGACTATGCATCTCCGGTACCTGAGTCACTCATGAGTCTCCAAGTCGATAAGAGAAGAAACATTGTATCAACTCTCCAGCTTTCACAGCTCTCGCATCACCTCCTCCACTGCCCTAGCTGCCAAACGCTTTCTTTGCGCCTCACTCATGCCCTCGCCCATCTCTTTCGCGGCCTGAAGCTTTCTCATCATCTTTTCTACCTTTGCAATGTCCTCGTCACCAAGCTCGCCGTCTTCGTCCTTGGTGTCAGCAGCGGCAGAGCCTCCCGCTACATCTAAAGCCTTTGGCTGATCCGGCGTAGCTTTGGCCGTGTCGGCATTTTCGGACTCGCCTGTTTCGCGATGACTCGTCTCCCATATCGCCATACGCAGGCCGTCGAAATCAGAACGGTCGACGCCAAACTCTAAGCTCTCTGGGTTGAAGTCCTCCGCGCCGTCGGAATTGTCGGAATGCGCCTCGTCAAAGTCTGATAGTGGATCTCCGCCATCTAGTTGCTCCCAGTCGTTTGATTCCAGTGCTTCTCTGACACGAGGGATACCCGTCTGTTCTATTGGTGCGTTTTACGTTTCAGTGAGACTCTTTGAAAGAAGAATGGTGGAAAAAAAAAAACAATCATACCTCCAAATTCATTCTTTCCCATCTGTTCACTTTTAAGCTGAACAAACTCCAACCCAGCTTCCGCACACAGCTCATCCCACTCATCGGCGTCTCCCTCGCCAATACCAATAGCCAGCCGAACTCCATCCCATTCCCACCCACCAAGACCTTTCTGAACAACACTGCCCACATGCCGAATCAGACTGGGCGGTTGGCCATCTTGAGTCAGAACAGCAGGCTTCTCATTCGGTATCGCAAAGACGAGCACAAGTCCGCCCAAAACGGCAAGGACCTCGCGGGCCTCTTCGGAGAGAAACGACGAGGCCCATTCTGAAGGCGAGGCAATGACGTCTAGCCAGATTGGGACGGAGGCTGTGTAGTATGATGTTTTGAGCTCAAGGTCGTGTGTGATGCCTGCTAGTGAGGCTGATGAGGAGTCTGGGGATGAGCCCGTGAGATCTTTCAGGCCAAGTTAGCCTTGGCTCTTGCAGAAGAAGAAAAGGAATAACAATTCGTCCAATCCAATTTTTTTGGCGAGATATGAGTTCAAAGGGTAATGTGTGAAGCTTTTTTCCCCCAAAAAAAAGGGGGGGGCGATAACGATGAATGCATCTTGAAAATTCGCATACGCTCTTCAACGCCAAAAGAACTGCAACAAAAACCTCGTCTATAAAAAGACGCACTCTCCCGAAGAATACAGTATGAATACCATCAATGGAATAAAAACGTACCTTTGAGAACACGGCTCAGATGCGATTCTGAGCCTTCCAGACTGACAGCCAAAATCCTCCGCGGGTTGGAGATTTCCATTCTCTTCTTGACAACTCTTCTCTGCGATGCGGAGATGGAAAAAAACAAAAAAAGTAGTTTGAAACGAGGTGAGCTCGGGGGTTTCTGGGGCAGTTTGTTATAATGACCAAATAATATATCGGAGGAAAGGAATTGAGAATGTGTATTCATGCGAGGTTTAATCTAGATATAGAGAGCAGAAGGCGAGATGTAAATGTGATGATAGAAGCCAGTTTGCTTAGTGATGGCCTGTCAGCCGCGTTTAAGCAGATTAGTACGGCGGCGGGGCAAAATCATTGGCCAAAAGGACCGAGTGGGACCCGCATCTTGATAGCTTTGGTTTTCTACAAGAATAGAGATGAGAGAGAGAAAGCAATCAGAATCAAACAGTAGATAGATCATAGATGGATAAATTTGGAACATGCTTAGACAGTAGTGTATATATAGTAACCAGCAGGGGAAAAAAAAAAAAAAAAAGCTAAAGATTGTACAATAGTTGACCATTTGCTTTGCCTCTTTGAAAGCATCGTGCTACCCTATAACTCCAGAATGACCCAATGAAAAGTTGTTGTGTAGAGAACTGAGGGAGGAGAGGAGTCCAGTATCCGGTGAAAATGCGCATCTCCAGTCTGTCGCCACGTCTTACTTCTTTACCACAGCTATAGAAGCCATAGCTTGATCAACGCCTTCCAAATTTGAAGCGTGAACCTCCAGCACTGCCGCTGTCGCCTCCCCATCCAAACGATCGGTTAACAACTCCCATGGCCTCTACACCAGCTTGCACCATGCCAGCAAAACCGCCAGCTTGATCGGCCGGCTGGTCAGCCCTCTCGACGTCTCCCTGGTCAAGGTGTCCTTGCCTGCGTTCCAACACGGCTTTCTGGATGGCTCTCGCCCACATATGATACCACTGTGCCTCGCTCATGGAAGTATATCGACGTTCCATGCAGCCTGTGCCATCTGGCTCCTGGCGGCTCATGGACCATTCAGTGTAGACTGTTTCCCAGCGCTTAGTGCGGAAGAACAGATAGGGCCATGCAAAGAGGAACATGAGCGTCAGCATAAACATGACCTCGATCCACTTGGTCAAGCGCATCTGGTTCACGCGGCAGGCATTGTAAATCTCCACGCGCGAGTTCCTCACTGGGAAAGTGATGCTGGTGTGGCCGCGGTAGTTGGTATCTTTGACCAGGCGCTCCAGTTGCTTCTTCAAGTAGTCCCAGTCCCAGCCGGAAACACGGCGCTCAAAGGCCATGTTCTTGAGGCCAGCTCGGCTGGCGCAGAAGCGGTGACACCATTCCTCGACGGTGGGCTCGCCATTCTCAATAATGCCACCGCTGCCACCGAAACCGGGAGCACGAGTTGCGAAGATGGTACCACGGCGAACCTTTTCGAGGTTGCCAACGGAACGCATTTCCCGCCAAGCCCCATTTGTAGGATCTTGAATGTTGGTGTAAAGCAGATGTGTGAGCTCGATCTCAATGTCAAAATCAACTACTGTGACCTGCTCGGTCTTGTCGTCCGACTTTCGGCGAGTCTCGGTGTGAGTGCCGCGGATTTGGGCAAAAGGCCGAGGAGGCAATTGTGAGAGGTGGACGAGGGTTTCGTTGAGGAATTTGGGATCGGAGTCGAGGCGCGGGTCCATGTAATAGACGGTGTCTGAGCGAGCATCACGCTTGAATGGCTCAATAGTCAGGCCGGTAGCTGCAGGGCCGACAGTGGGGGCCAGAGGGTCGATGAAAGCAACGGCATCGTTTTCGTGCTCGTCATAGAGGGGAGGGAGGTCATCGGCAGCGATTTCGGCGGGATCATCGTCGAAATACGTCTGGCGATGGTTGCCGAGATTGGAGGCAGAGTATGTGGAAGAGGTTGGATTGAGAGAGATGGAGCCTGCAGACTCGGTCAATGGAGTAACAGGCCCACCAGCGGGAGACGCAGGCGGCAGGAAGTCCGGCTTGCCCATGGTGTTGGAGGAGTTGGCTATGAGGCAGGAGAGTAAATCAAAAAGGAGGAGGAGTAAGAAAAGAAGGCGTAAGAAAAGTAGGAGTAAGAAAAGGTCTGGTGTTGAAGAAATAAGTCTGGTGAAATCGATAAGCAAAAAGAAGCTTAAAGTCGGAAGGTACGACGTACACGCGTGGGTACGCTTGCCGCTGTCTTCAAGCTTCGGTCTTTTCCTCTTTTCCTCTTTTCTCCTCTTTTTCACACTCGCGCTTATCAATCAACTCTCTTCAACTCCAGAGTCGCCAGATCGTGATTCTCGACAAGACGGTGGAAAAGAAGAAAAGAAACACAATCTGGCCCTGGCGGGTGGCTTTGTTGCTTATTACTCTCCGCCCCTTAGGCAGTCACCAGGCCCGAGATGGGACCAGGCGTAGGTACCTTATGGGCGGTGGATGCGTGAAGATGCACAAGAGTCGACATCAAGGCCTGCTAACAGTCGGCTAGTGCTAATAGCGCCTACCCATGCGGCTGAATTGCGCTATGAAAGAACAAGCGCGAGGGCATTGTAGGTGCAAGCCCAGCAGCTTACGTCGCCTCCGCCTCCACTCGTTCGTGGCATGATTCCCTTTCTGGAAATGGCCGAATCTGCTGTTGACACGAAGAATGATGAGACGAAGCGAGACGAAAGAGGCCGCTTGAAACAGAGATCACGTTCCAAGTGCGCTGAAGCCGAGTTTGGAGCAGCTGGCAATAAGCAGCATGGCCTACCGAGATTAGTCGAAACATACTCATACAAACAATGATTCACGCAATACGACCCTTGATGGACGGGGTATGGAAAGGCCAAAGAATCTTTGTGGATTAATGTTTGACCGTCGCTGCTGAACGCTTATTAGTCGAAGCTTTGAAGCAGAGCTCATCGCTGGCTATTAGGCACCCAAGGCATCCTCCACCTCAACTTACCCCACCGCCATCACCACCTCGCCATGCCATTCTCGGAGCAGATTCAAGTCTGCGATTACTAGCAGCACAGCTGTTCTTACACTAACACAACCAACAACTGCTGTACGCGAGGATGGGAGGCCGCTACCAGCCGCTGGAAATGGATCAATGACAACGATTGGTCCAATAAAGCCACAGCTGCGTATGGGTGGCTCTCTTATACACTTCGGTGTATGATTTCGCGCGCGCCAGACTGCTTACCCCACAGCTAGATAATAAGGCTGGTGGGTGAGTTTGAGCAAGGCGTCAATTTCACAATCTAGCAGGTGTATATATCCATGCGTCTCGTTGATCCATCTCTCGAGTTATCAAAGTCGCCTTTTGAAGCCTACAGTGGCCAGACAGCATGGATTCCATCGACATATCATGCGGCGTCCTGACGCTCCTAACGAGCGCAATCCAGGCTGGCAAATCTCTACATGAGACGATTCAGTCCTTTCGAAATTACGAGCGGACGATACGGGATCTACGCTCCGAGCTCGAGTCGCTCATACAGGTTCTTGAATCTCTCAAAAATGTCATTACTGATGAAGGGCCCATTGTCTCTATGCTGAAGCTTCCGGTACTGTGTTGCCACCAGACTTGCCAGGAGTTTAATGCCGTCATCATAAAGTGCACTAAACATGCGTCTGCTGGCTCGCGAACGAGCTTCAGAGACTGGGCTCAGATCAGATACATGGGTGGCGATATCAGAGATTTTAAAGACATGCTATCCGGCTATAAATCTACCATTGCTATTGCTCTTGGTAGCCTTAATATGTTCGTTGCCCCTTGTAGCTGCAGTCTATGGCTTTCGACAAAGGCAGCCATACGTGTATTATTTTTCCTTCCTTCTTTCTATATAATCCTGACGGTACATGAATAGGACAAACGTCAAAATGACTCGCGAAGCGTTGGATCAGTACAATGAGATGATTCGAGAGACAACAGCCGATCTTGAGGTTCATCTCCAGAGCATCGACGACAAATTAGCTGCCCTGGCCGACCATCCGCGCTCTGAGCCTGACCCTAATGCTGCATTGACTGTCAAGCGAATGGAGGAAGAAAGGCAAAGTGCTCAGCAGTGCATCCTCATCTGCGAGAGTGCAAAGTCTCATATCCAGTCCTTGCAAGACAACATGCAGCGTTTGGATGCTGAACCAAACCAGGATCGTCGCCAGACAGCCGTTGCGCTAAGCGAGGCCAGAGACAGAATGGTACTCATGATTACCGACTTGCAAAAACGGCTAGTCGACCTATCGGCGAAGTCACTAAGTACAGAGGTATCATTGCGGTCCGATGAGTTTGAGCAGGATCGGGCTCGACTCCTAAAGGAGATTGATACAGCCAAGCAATGCCTCGAGGTTTGTAACATGGCGGCCGACCAAGCCTCCAGGCAGAGAGTACACGTCTTTGGTGACGTTTCCGCCGAGGACAACAGCCAGCAGATTATCGTATCGACTGTAGGAGACCTCCTAAACGCGAAGAACATAAAGGTTGGAAGTTTTTCCTCGCAGTGGTTGGGATCTATGACAGATACCTCTCTACAACAATTGTCTATGGACCGAACGGCGCAATACATCAATATCAATGCAAGAGAAAGCAATCCGTCTTTTGGTGGTAGATATGGCTCAGGGTATAGATTGAATGAAAGGGGCAAGCAGTCAGCCGTTGGTGTTGGACGTACGAAATAGTAGTGGTAGACTACGGAATTGGCAGATTAGGATGCCCAAGCATTAGTACTTACTTTCACTTTGGATATCAATAAGGCCGGGAATGGGCAAAGACCTGACACCACTCAAGAATAGGCGTATGCCAAGGGGGAGAAGAAGAGGGAATTATTAAACAATCAGTACACATTTCTCAGCTTTGCATACATGTACCCTAACAACACTAAAGTCATCTAGCACTTACTACTGCTATTACTGCTACTACTTCTACTACTTCTACTACTTCTACTACTTCTACTACTTCTACTACTTCTACTACTTCTACTACTTCTACTACTTCTACTACTTCTACTACTTCTACTACTTCTACTACTTCTACTACTTCTACTACTTCTACTACTTCTACTACTTCTACTACTTCTACTACTTCTACTACTTCTACTACTTCTACTACTTCTACTACTTCTACTACTTCTACTACTTCTACTACTTCTACTACTTCTACTACTTCTACTACTTCTACTACTTCTACTACTTCTACTACTTCTACTACTTCTACTACTTCTACTATTACTGTTACTACTACTGCTGCTGCTGCTACTGCTGCTACTACTACTACTATTAAGAGGCTATAACTAAGACCTGTTATTAAATAATAAACTAGAGTGCCGGATGGCTATTCTCTCTTTAATAAAATAATGCTTATGGTTTAAAACTCGTGTGTGTATTTCCATCTTGCGGTCCTTAAATGTTCTACGCACCCCTTGATGCTTAGCAGGCCAGTTGTCCAATGTATGAATCAAATATCACATTCAGCTTCAAGAATAGTGTGTCGAATAATACATTCATGTACTATCAATAACTTGAAATATATAATTACTATTCATGCTCATACATAATGTTTTGTATCTCTGTCCTCGTCTCTCGCATGTATTCCAACGGAGAGAATAACAATAAAATTAGGAGCATGCATCCAAGGTAATCCGACTCCTTGGTGCCTGTATATGCTTCTCAAGGGGGTCCCGTTTTTCTCCTCCTATTTCTAGAGCATCTCTTTTTATTTTCTCTTCACCCTCTGATGCACTCAACACTGCATATACAGAGCCAATATACGTCTAATTGAGACGCTCTTCTTCTTTTAAACAATGCAAATGTTTTATTTCGCCCCCCTCAGTCGCTTTTTTTCTTATAAGCTCGTCTGTTCACTCTCCAACGCTTAATAGCTGGCCTTCCTCCCACTTCTTCTTGGCTGCTGTGACGAGAATGTCCATGTCGCCGCTTGTCTCGCACATGCTTCTGAAAGTTCCATCCTTTCGGTTGATCAGCTCCCACGGGTGGTCAAATTCGACGACCTCGCCCTTGTCGAGAACCAGGACCTTGTCATAGTCGACAATGGTCTGGAGACGGTGAGCGATTGTGATGACGGTTCCTGTGAGTTCACGGATGGTTTCCTGGATCTTGGAGTCTGTGTTGTAATCGATAGATGCCGTGGCCTCGTCCATGACCATGACGGTTGGCTTCTTCAGCATTGCTCGTGCCAGACACAAGAGTTGTCGTTGACCTTGAGAAAGATTGGAGCCGGATTCGGTTACAGGAGATGACAAATCGAGGAAGACATTCTTGTTCGTGGCAACTGACGGCGTTCTTGAACCGGATGAACCCTCTGTGCTCTCACCTTCGGCGGTGACTTGGATGACGGGACTGGTAGGAGCTGTAGGAGTAGTGACTTCATCAGGCCCGATTAGCTGCACACGTCGCAGAGCTTCAAAGACTTCTTCGTCGGTGTACTGATCAAAGGGGTCAAGGTTGGTTCGGATCGTGCCCATGAAAAGGGTAGGATCCTGAGGCACAATGGTGATGTTTTCTCGAAGATCCTGAAGACCAATCTTGCTGATGTCAATGCCATCAATAACGATGCTTCCTGAATCAGCTTCCAGCGCACGGAAGATAGCCAACGTCAATGAACTCTTGCCTGCACCGGTTCGGCCCACGATACCAACCTTCTCTCTGGGAGTGATTTTGAGAGAGATGCCTCTGAGAACTGGATCCAGCTCGGCACGATAACGAGTAGAGTACTGGACAAATTCGACTCCACCCTCAGCGGGCCAATTCTTCGGCGGCCGGCTATCCTCGATGATGGCATCTGCTTCTTGCTCAACATCCAGGTATTCCTTAACACGTTCCATCGAGTTCATGTTTTGCTCATTCATGCCATACTGGCGGACCAGCCACAGGACGTTCTCCGTGAAATTCATCGCATAGCTCAGCGAGATACCAGCCGCGCCGGCATCGATCTTGCCCAGGTTAATGATGATGAAGACACCTGCGAAGAAAGATACAAAGTTGCCCAGCAAATCAGCTCGGAATGCAAGCCATCTGTTACAGGCCCACAGGTAGATGAAAGGTCGGCTCTGGTTATTGATCTTGGCCAAATTATCACGGATAAAGCGTCGCTCGTCGCCGTAAGCTCTAATCGTAGTCATACCACTGAGAGTTTCGCCAAACTGCTGGAAGAGCGGGCTGCGTTGAACCGATTCCAGACGCTTCAGATCGCGAGATGCACGGAGATAGAAGGCGGCGACAACATAGAAAAGAAGCGCAATGAGGAAAGCAGCGATAAGGAAGCCAGGAGTGATGTACGCAATGAGGGCAACGGTCACGACAAGGGAGAGAGCGCAGGTCATCACGCCAATAGCGGTGGGTGCGATGTCTTGATCGACGGCCTCGAGATCCTTGCTAAACCGGTTCATCAATTGGCCGAGAGGAGTGACATCGAAAAACTTGAATTTGGCTCGGGTCACGGAGGTGATGAGACGGTCGTGGATACGCCTGGAAGCAGTCAAAGAACCAAAGAAGATCCAAACGTCTCGAATCAGGGCAGCCGCCGCGCCGAGTGCACCAATAACGGCGAGTCCACCGAGATAGTAAGCGACATTAACGTCTGGCATGGCAGTGGCCCCGAGCGCAATCTGGCCATCTGGTACACGCAGACTCGGCTCGCTCTGAGGAGGATATACTTTGCCAAGGTTGGCGATAGATGCCCAGGAGCCCTTGGGAAAGGACTCGGTACCGTAAGTAGCTGACATGGAGCCGAAAACAACCTTGACGTTCTGCTCTTGAATGTATTGGTTCGCCCACTGTCTGACCCAAACATTCGTTGCAACGGTCGAGAGTTGCTGCATGCCGAAAACCATGAAAGCGACGAGCCAGAACCACCAGGGTCCCATGGACGCAAGGTAGATCCTGAGGACAGACCATTTGACGGATCCACTTGCTTTGGTTTCCTCCTGTGGAGGAGGCTGTTCCTTCTTCTTGTCCTTCTTAGAGGTGCTTGCGGCATCGGATGCATCGCCGTTGCTATTAACCATGGTCTCCTCGTCACCAACGCTCGAAGGGACGCGAGACGGAATACGAGATGCAGTATGAGAAGCAGGTCGAGAGCGCTGAATTTCCTCGCCGAGCTTGCCGGAAGCGATGACTTCTTGTGAAGGTCCCTGGGCGGTGACTCTTCCATTGTCAAGCAGGACCACATAGTCGGATGAGGGCACACAGAGTTGAATGTTGTGAGTGACAAGAATGCAGGTACGGCCCTTCATGAGGGGTCCGTTGATGCAGTTGGTGAAGATCCATTGAGCCGTGTGCGAATCAACAGCGCTGAGACAGTCATCCAAGAGAATGTGAGCCGAGTTCGAGTAGAGAGCACGAGCCAAGGAAATTCGTTGTTTCTGGCCACCAGAGAGCGTGATGCCCTTCTCACCAACCAGGGTCTGATCACCGTGATCCAGAATTTCGAGATCTCGCTCAAGAGCACAAGCCACGATGACATCTCTGTATCTCTGTTCATCAAAAGGTGCGGCAAAGATGATGTTGTCTTTAATGTTAGCGTTGACCAACCAAGCAGCTTGGGCGACATATGCAACTGTATCGGCAAGGCCAGTCTCAGGATCAGGGCGAACATCCTCTCGGCTGCGGCCACCGGGGCAGAATACCCTGCCCTCTACAAGCGTCATCTCGCCGAGAAGGCCCATAAGCATGGATGTTTTACCAGAACCAGTGGGACCGGCAATGATGTTCAGCTTGCCAATCTGGAAGTCGACATCGAGATCAAGCAGTCGGAAAGCCCTGGAGCCATCTTCAGCAACACTGTCTTTGCCACCCCAGATAAGAGTTGCGTCTCTAAAGCCAATGTGCTTCTTGCCATCTTCATCCACGTTATCCAGACCGAGCTGCTTGTACTTCTCCGTTTCTTCCTCCATAAGGTACTCTTCAACTCGATCAATGGAGACCTTAGCTTCCTGGACGTGGGCGAACATGTCACCGAGGAGATCGAGAGGAACACGAAGAAGCATAAAGAGGGAGATGGCCGTGAACGCAACAGAGGGATATAGCGGCTTCTTTTCGATGAGTGTGTACACCAGGAAAGAGAAAAACGTGATGAGTACGGGAACCGAGTTCCAGATGGCAACCGCGAGAGCCCAGAGCATGAATCGGGAGCGAAGTGCCTTTAGTTCGGCCTGACGCTTCTCATCCACAATCTTGCCGAATCGTCGTTCCCAGGCGAAGTATTTGATAATGCGAATGTTTTGTAGGATCTCGTTTGTCACATTGATGCGCTTGTCAGTAGCAGCCATGATGTTCTTTGAAGTGATGTTGAAGCCACGAGCCAGCATGTAGTTCACGGGCAAAAGGAAGACCATGACAACAATGCCGGGAATGGCGCTGAGGCCCATGACCTGCCACAGCAAGAAGACGGAGATGACCAGCTGAGTAGGGGCCGAAGCGCACAGGAAATGCAAGTACGCAGTGATTTCGGCGATTTTGAAGCTGTCGACTGACATGAGGTTGATAATGGTTCCCAGGTTGGCCTGCTCATCTTCGCCCTCAGCAGCCTTGATTGGACCAGCAGCTTCGGCGTCATCGGTGCTGGCAGCCTTTTTCTGCTTCTTGCCGCCAAAACCAAGAGCGCGCTTGACTTTACTAATGGCACCTTGGCTGTCAGACTCTTCATCTTGATCCTTGGTAGATTTGGCCTTGTCGCCGAGCAGTATTTTGTCTTTGCCAGCGGCAGCCTTCCGACGCAGCGCCTTGGCGTAAATGTCACCGACAATGATGGCACGGACACGGATACAGATCCTGCGGCCAATCCACAGGGCCATACCATCGCAGTACGAACGAAGAGTATCAAGAATCGGGAGGCCAATGACAAGGAGCCAGAGAACGCTGACAGGCGCGTCGTCGGGGCGTTCTACATACTGCAGGATGGCCTTGAGGAGCAGGGTGGGAGCAAAAGTAAAGATACCAGCGACAGCCGCCAGTGCACATTGCATGAAGAGCAGACTGCGGAAATATTTGAGTAGGTGCCATGAAAGGGCGGTCGTCTTCTTCACAAGCCTATAGTCGGCAATGATGGCAGTAGATTTATCCTTGGGCAGGAGATTCCAGACATCTTCCATGTCCAGGGGCTTCTTCCAACCTTGCCAGACAATGGCATCGACCCACGAGAAGGTGGCGATTGAGAAGAGACTTGCGAGAGGCTCTCGCGAGGGCTCGATCCCATCTTCCCATTCCAACACGACAGTCTTGTTGCCCTTTCTAGTGGAGGCAGCAATACCGAAGAGTAAAGAGTTGAGAGCGAATTCAACAATGATGAGAGTCTGAGAAAGCTTCGTGTAAGGATGAACAATGGCAGAGCGGAAGATGAGGAGCGCCAGGGTCCATTTGCAGCCGTAGATGGTAGCGGTATGGTTCCAGATGTAAGGGATTCGCCATTTAGAGGTGCCCAGCACAACACGTAGCGTGGCCAAAATCAAGGTGTAGATCCAGGTTGTAAGCCCAGCAATGGCGGCAAGACGGCCACCCGGTCCAAAAGCACCAGTGATAAGAGCAATTGCATTGACAGCGACGAGGCCAACGAGAGCAAGCTCTTCGACGAACTGCGAGAAGCGCTGAGCAGTAGGAGTATCGGCTTGGACAATTGAGCCCCTGGAAGTCACTTTCGCCAGGGCCAAGCGGCCACCGTTGATCTCGAGGTCGTCGTCATCGCTGTCTTCGGATTCGTCGTCGAGAGGAGGGATATCCGTGTGGTTTGGCGTGACGTCGGAGGCAGAAACAGAGCTATAACCCTTATTCTTGCCACTGCGCACGACACGGCCAATGCTGGACCATGAGAGGCGCAAGAACGAAATGCCAATTATTATTAACGGGAAGAGGACGCTGAGGTAGCTGTTGATTATCCCGTTAGCTGAACTGTCCAGAAATCGCCATGCATAGAACAGGGCGGAAGCGCGCGCATCGAGAACCTACTCTCTTTGAAAGCACTGGGTGAGGTCATCGACCTGCCACGGCGGCCACGAGCACTGAGCAAAGCCCATGTTGGTGCTGATTTGGAGGTGGAGAGCTGCCCAGGGATATGTTATGATGGAGAGCCGTAACGATACTGGTAGATATGTTTGTTTCGAACCAGCTGGCGGCTCCCCGATTCGAGGTAGGAAGCTTTGGCGATCCCGGCAGCGTCAGAGCGGCGCCGAAGCTGGCGAGTCCGGGAATGTCGCGGGGCAGACGTCGGCGGTGTAAGAAGAGAGCAAAAGAAGTCAGAAAATATTGACGGGGCCAGTGCGACTTGTCTCCGGTTCCCAGCGCGTTCCTCCTGCCGCTCTATACACTCATGGTGTCAGCGAATGCGCGAACAGAACAAAGGAGAGCAAGAGGGCCAGTAACGTGGAAGGGGAAGAAGAGAAAGAAAGGCCGTGATGGGACGTCGAAAAGACGACAGCAATGTGGAGCTTGCTAGCACTGCTAGCGCCAGCGACAATACCGCCTGTGGATAAGGGACACGGCGCGGACGCACGCACAGGCATGCCGCAGCCTGTAGTGCAGCGCAGGCACCGAGGCCACTGGGTCGCAGCGGGCTGCACACCGTAAAGCCGCCAGACTAACAGGGCATGGAGCACTTATCAGTGGGGAGGCGGCGGAACAGGGAACTGGAAGCGTTGCGCGCGATTTGGTGGAGAAGATACAAAGATCCATGACACATGAAGCCTTAGGGAGGCACTTTTTTTTCTTATTTTTTTTTTTTGTCCTTTCAGCGGCGGTAGTGGTTCCACCGGGGAATTTTGCAGGCGGTCCTTACCCAAAGCAACGGGCTGATACACCCTGTAATTCGATTGAACGTACAACGTGCGGAGCATGCACCTCGTACAGCCGCCGGCGAGCCAAAGTATAGTGGCCTAGTGTTGCAGCAAGCTTCTGCTAAGAGCACCTACAATGAACATGAAGCAGCAAGACGAACGAGGAAACAGCATGCTGAGTCTTGGATATTCGAGCGAGGCATCAATCGAGGCCTTCATTTGTCAACAGCATAGCGGCTGTTGATAGGTATCTATATCTCTCCTTGCTGCCAGCTCACAGGTCTCTTGTCGAGTCGATATGACGATCAGCCTCGGGAGGCAATTCGATGAGAACTGCGCAGGAAGAGTCACACGGCAGCAGGTGCATTAGTGCAGATGCATTCGCCCACACCTTCACATGATGGTTTGTCGGGCAATAAGTGGTTACAGCTGGCGGTTGGTTTAGTGCCACATGGACGAACATGCCCTCAACTCTCATATGGCAGCGCCGTTACGAGAAGACATTGATGCTAGGTAGGTTGGCTCGGGGGGCACTGGTACCAGCGTGGACTGTTCTCCCGCCAAAGCTCACGCAGGGTTGTCCCCCCGTATGCTGTGCGCTCAGACGATAACGCCGTTACATACCAGTAGCAGTACAGCGAAAGGGCTCACCGCCGGGACAGGTGAAGCTCTCGTGGGAACTGGGTCACAAAGGCCGAGTGCTGTCTCTGGGCTCTGGTCTCGCGTGTAATACGCATGATTGATAATGCAGAGATTCAAAGTATTGCTCGGTAACTCGCATCCGCCGTCCGTGCTTGGACCGCCGCCACTAGCCCCAGAAGCTTAAAAAGGGCTGCAAAAGTACTTCACAGGTACCTGATATCATACATCACCTATCAGATGTTCGCGGCGCTCCATCTCCAACTGTGACCAATCTCGCAGGCCGATCATCACCTGCATCTGCGCTGCTGCATCTCCCGCATTCCCAGTCATCGATCGTCTTCTCATAGCGTCGACTCACTCACTCAGCCATTGAGTCACCAGATTCTACGCGATGCGCTTGGCTCGACAAACGTTCCAATTCCTTCTCTACCCCGGTTCCTGTTATTCCAGAGCGCTAATACCCTCCCTGTTCTCTACATCCAATGTCAATGCATGCTGTCTTGGTCAGTCCGTCAGATGGATGCGAGCACTGGTATTCCGCTATACAGTTATTGGCCGTGCTGCATACCTACCGCTTAATAGCCGCCCTTGCCTTTTCAATTCGAACATCATTGTTAGCATTTCAGCATCTCTTCATCTTTCTTCCTCCTTCAATTCATACTCTCTTTTCACTAGCGCTAACAAAGAGCCAGTCCACTTCTTCCAACTCCACCTTCCCCTTAAGTCTGCTTGTCTGTCTGCCAGCACGCGCCTCCATCTCCTCTCGCTGCTTACCGTCGTGACTCACCGCTATGGCAGCGCCTCATCCAGCCTTCTTATTCCGCCATGCCTAGGTACTACTAGTGACTTGTAGCAAGGATAGATTCTTCTGTGAGTGTGTGGCTGCGGAAAAGAAGATGGTGTCTTGATCCTACAGGATGCAGCAAGCAATCCCGAAAGCGCCAATTTTTACCTTGTAACTGCTAGTAGGTACTGCAGCTCTGTGATTTCTACCATCAAGAACACCACGGCTCGTCTCGACCAATTCGCCATGCAAAAGGGCAGCCACAAGCTCCATGCAGCCATGCGCATTGATCCCTGCATAGCACCCCGGCACGCACGCCACTCTCCACATGGCCTCGGTTTGCTCGAGGTCCAAGCTCCGCGAAGGGTTCATCCGAACTTGGAGCTTTGTTTCATCATCCTCTTTCTATCATTCATCAGCTTGGATTCTGCTTAGCATCATTTGATTTAGAAACAATAGCCTTTTCGGCTATCTCGACAGCGGGAAGATTGCGTCGGCACAAATGATCAGCTGTCACACGCACAGCTCAGATAGGAAAGCAGCACGCATCGCGATGCAGGGATTACATGCAGCCGCTTCCCGTATGGCAAGCAGTAAGTATTGGTATCACTACGTCTGATGGGTCAAGTAATGTCTCAGAACAATTTCGGTTTCGCCGCCATCTTTTTCCAACGTGCCTTGCATGCAGCGTCGAGATGATTATTACCTATGAATCGCCATCATGCAAAAGTAGGTGTTCTGACGGGCAATAGCTGCGGTAATCATCTCGAAATATTGACCCCGGGCAAGTTCCCCGCAAATGCCTCTAATCCTACGATATGTGTGTCATGAGACTTTGTGATAACGGCGCCTAATCGCATTGAGTAAACGCCTGCGATGGTTGTTCCATTGAGACACCGATGCAGATACTGCCTGTCAGATCTCAGCAGCCTCAGATGATGCGCACGTAGGTTACCGGGTAGATTGACGAGAAATAACGGTAACATGAGACCAAGTGTTGCCCGCGCTCACTTGCTGGCTGTCTTTGTATATAGTACCTAGTATCATATCAGAGTACAGAGTACAGGTGAGTAACAGGCATGTAAGGACATGAAAAAAATCTCTTGACTACGCCGAGAGCTCACCGTCTTCCTAACTACAATTCTGACGCTGACAAATACGACCCATCAATTGATATGCTCACCCTAGATTGAAGTTACTCATACCGACTATTCGTCGTATACGCGACAGCTATTCTCATATGCAGGGTAGGACGACTGGATCAATTTACAAAGGGGAAAGTTATCTAGCACCCTAATTTTGTTGTCTAGCATTCTGGATAGCATCTATACGGGCATGTAAGGCTATTGGGTGCTACTGCTACTGCTACTGCTGTTGTTTTTAAAGGTGTTTGGCAGTTGTGTATTTTGATATGTGAATTGGCTACCTTGTTAAGCTACAGCCGAGGTGTTGGATAACTTTTACAGCTGATAAACAATCTCTCAAACCGGTGGTGACTTGTACCATGAAATATTCTGAACTTCATTTATAAATGCTGCCTGCTTTCAAAGCCGAATAGCTGTCACAAACACTAGGTATCTCCAACACGCAAAGCTCTACCCATCCGCAGTGGTAAAATCCTTCATCGACGACGCTTCTTCCACAGGATGCTTGTTCAAACTTTCATAAAGCTGCAAGTAGCTACCAATCAAGAAAGCCCAGGAACCCCTTTTAAAAACAAGCAACAGCCAGTGAATCAGCAAATGAATTCCAAAGACGAAGGGGGGTTCGATTTTAAAGGACAAGTCTTACCAGAACGTAGCCAACCCGGCCTCATACTGTGCCCCCGAGTTATTATACGCCATCCCCAGCGCGCCACTGAGCGTAAATCCAAACGCTCCCACGAGATTCCAAAAGGCAATATGCCACCCCAAAAGTTGCGGCGCGGGCTTCCACCATTTCTGCTGCGTTTCCAACATGTACAGTGAGCTGCTGACAATGAAGCCGCTGCCGCCAACGACCTGGGGGATCCAGTACGCAGCATTGAGCCGCCACTGCGGCGTGAGGTGGTTCTGTATGCCCGGCAGCGCGGTAAAGCCAGAGACGCCAAAGACAGTGGCGCCAAAGAGCTGTGCACACCCAGCAAGGAAGCCCAGTTCATGAAGACAATGCGTGCGCAGTTCATGCCAGGACGGGAACCACTGCCATTGCTTCTTGTCATCTGCACTGCTGGAATCCGGACGAGCTTCGGCCAAGGTGGCTGACGAGGCTTTCCCAACAAGGTTGCGCCTATTCTGGTGATGATGGTGGCAATGTCTGTGGGCCGCAACCACTTGCAGCTTCGGCCTACCATTCTTCTCACCATCGACCAATTGCTCAACGGCCCAGCCAAAGCAGCCTGCACTATTCGCGTTTATGGCCTCGAAGATGAGCAAGATGGAACCGAGCTCGAAAAAGACTATCGCGCCGATAAAGGCCGTTATACCGCCGCCATCGGTGATTTCGCCGTCAAACTCGGTAGAGGGGGCTGCCACGGGAAGCCACACGAAGAAGGCCTGTTTAACTGCATCATTAGATCATCATTTTGGCCCGCGCTCAATGCTTTTTTTTTTTTTTTAATATTACAGCAAGTGGAACATACGTTTATGACCCAGACCACGCTTCCCCACGTAAAGATAAAGGCCACCAGCCACGAAATATCCCAGAATGGATAATATATAAACGTCTTGATGATGGTTTTCATAACCTCCTTGGGATGCGACGATCGCCTCGGCGTCACGAATGGCGCATCCTCTCCAGCACGCGCTTGCTGGACAAGGAGAGGATGTCTGCCCTTTCGATTGTCTCGCGACCGCCACAAGAACCTGATATTCCTAGCGGGGACGTTGGATTCCGCGACTTGTTTCGGCGGTTCGTGTCTGGCTTCCGCGTCGTCGCCGCTCTCTTGCGGCGTCGCTGCTTTGTTAGACGTCGAGCCAGCGCATAATTTCGAGTGATCAAAGTGGGCGCGTGTCGGATTGAGACATCGAAATGGCCCTTCGGCGTGCTGCAGCGTCAATCGATCGTCATTGCGGAATGGCTCTCGCGTGAAGAAGTGCCTGTTCCTGGCTGGCATTTTCTGTTGTGTCTCCGGCGGCGGGCTGCTTGTCACCGACTCTATTGGAGCGTCTGCTGTAGCACTTGGTTCTGGTCGCCGGGTTTCAGAGGCGGTCTGCAGGGTATTATAAACAGTCCATTGGAGAGCACGGATACGCCGCAAATGTCAATTGAGACTATGAGAGCAACAAAAGCCGTAGGCCCTGGCCGATGACGACAGGCTCTTTTCAACATGGCGAGCCTGTTTGTAGCATGATGGCGGATTAAACAAGTTTAGCGGGTTTTAGCCCCAGCTGCCGAGTGCCGTTTCCATGTTAGCGCTCTATCAACACGGGTATTTCTCCGTATAAAGCTATAAAGCAACAAACGCCCCGAGCTTTCCCCGCCAATACCCCAAAGCTGTAGAAAACCGGGCACAGGCTCCCGTCTCCATCAAGTCTGTGTTGCTCTCATAATTAAAGGTAATTTGCAAAAGTCTTAAGGATAGAGAAAGATAGTATTACTAGCTATCCATCCTACTTGAACTGCCGATCGCTAATTGTGGCGCCGTACTCGTACACTCTTGTCAACATCCGATCTGAATCTCAGCTTAGGCTATCAACCTCCAGTCGCTATTAAGAAAAAATCGTACATTCCGTTTTATATTTTGTGTCATACTCCTTAGCCCCTATAAATGATATTCCCTTATTGGTACATAACTAATATTCCCATGCAATCAAGTATAACCCTCGATAACGGAGATAAAGTGTTTTTATTAGAGAATCAAACCTTCCTCTTGCTCTCTCACACAGGTTCTATCAACCCATGATCATGCCCTTCATACCGGCAAGATCACCCTCCTTGGCCGCAATCTCAAAGTAGCCGTAGATGATACTACAATAATGTTAGCTAACCATTTTTTTAATTAACTTCCTGGAAAGAAAGAAACTTACGTAACAGCGAGAAGGGTACCAGTTCCAGAGCCAAGAGCGCCCATGAGGTCGCTCAAAACGGAGAGAGCACCAATGCAGGCACCGCCAAAGGCAGCAGCAGTAGGAATGATGCGCTTGAGCTCCTTGTACATGCTCTGGTCACGGTGTCCAGCCATCACAAGGCCCTGGTCCTTGAGCTGCTTGGCAACATCACGGGGGCTGGAGCCGGAGACCTCAATCCAAGTCTTGGAGAAAAGGGCACAAGCTCCGAGCATGTAGACAATGTAGACGGCGGTGTGGATAGGGTCGAGAAGAGCCTCCTTGAAGTTGAGAGGAGGAGACATGTAGTAGACGAGACCGGAGACGGCGTGGAGTTGAGAAGTACCGTCCTTGGCTTCCCAGACACCGAAGAGGCGGACCAGCAGGTTCTCAGAGAAGCGAGAGAAGAGCATCTGGCTGATCAGGAAGACGTTGGAAGAGAGAGCGGACTGCAGCATGATGGGCATGTTGGAGGTGTAGAACAGACGGACGGGGTATGAGCCGCGGGCACCACGTTGGCGGTTGGACTTGACGGGGATCTCAACTCGGAAGCCCTGGAGGTAGATGATGGCAACAAAGACCAGAATGGTGGCCAACAGGTTCATGATGTTGGGGAGGTTCTGTCTGTAGAAAGCCTCCTGGAGAGCACGCTGCTTGTTGGGCCAGGTCATCAAGAGGTGGAAGAGAGCGATAACAGCACCCTCAAACTCGGGGCCACGGCCAGTGTTGATGGTGGTAGGAGAGAAAGCCTTCCACATGATGGACTCGCAAATGTTGGTGGCAATGAACAGAGAGATACCGCTGCCAAGACCGTAGCCCTTTTGCAGGAGCTCGTCGAGCAGGATAACAATCATGCCGGCGACAACCAACTGGAGGATCAGCAGGAAAACAATGCCGGCACCGAGGTCGGAGGGGGTTCCGTAGAGGCCGGTGAAGACGTAGACAGTAGCGGTACCGGCAGACAGGATGAAGGCAAAGAGCTTCTGGGCAGTCTGGTAGAGCTCGCGATCCGACTTGAGGTCGAGGTTGACGTCAATGAGGTGGGTGCCCGCAAGGAGCTGGAAAACCATGCCAGAGGAGATGATGGGGGTGATGCCCAGCTCCATCAGAGTACCTCGATTACTCGCCATGACCATTCGCAGCCAGTATAGGGGATCCGAGTTGTCGGAGGAGACAATGCCGTACAGCGGCATCTGGCTCATGACCAAGAAGATGAGGAGCGTCAAGGCCGTCCACATCAACTTCTGGTTGAAGGGAATCTTGGTTTCCGGCTGCTGAACCTCGGGGAGGAACGGCACGAACGGCTTGACCAGGTCGAGAAAACGTACTGCAGAGGCATTGCCCGTGTTAGCGGCGTGCCATTGACAATCAATTGCGCGTTTCTGGCGGATCGTGTGTGCGCGCGCGACGCAAGCTGGCCGGAAGCTTGGCGGGGGGAGAGATGAAGATGCAACTCACGAGAACTCATGGCGGCGACTGGAGGGGGGAGCCCGAGAAGGAAAAAACTAATTCATCCAATGAAAGAAACAAGGAAGAAAAAGTTCGAGCTGGGATGAGCTCGGGGGGGAGAAGGAAGGTTAATCAATGGGAGAGAGAGTGATGAAGGGAGCTGGAGAGAAGGTTGCGATCTGGCTTCAAGCCGAAATGTTGATGTGGCCCGAAACGATGGGGTTGCACGTGACCGGCCGATGGCGAGAAGAAAGCTGGCCTCGACCGCCGCCAGGGGTCTGCGGAGCCAACCAGTTCGAGCCACTCCAGCGCGCGAGATTCGCTGGATCAACGAGCCTGAAGTGGGGTGGATGACTGTTGCGTTTCGAATTTGTTCTACTGTTTTATTTTTCTGGTGCTGCCTGTGTCAATTTAACGGCTGCCGTGCTGCTGGAAGAGGAAGCTTCTCTGGAGTTGCGCCTGAAAAGACACATTGCAGGATCCTCTCGGCCACTGCTTACGACCGGCCGGCGCCTTTTTTGGTGGGCGTGGGACCCTGATTCGGTCTGTTGTCGAATGCTTGGTCGCCAGGGTTTCACGCTGCGGCGCCATGTATCTATGATGGCCACCCATACAGCCCCAGCTGAACCGTTGCTGGTTGTCTTGGGCTCTACAGGCACGGGCAAATCAGAGGTAGGCGTCTCCGGTCTCACTACGGCGTGCGCATGATTCACTTTTCTGATGACTTTACACAGCTAGCCGTAGAATTAGCAACTCGATTCAAAGGCGAAATCATCAATTCTGATGCTATGCAGCTCTATGATGGCCTGCCCATTATAACAAACAAAATCAGCGTCGAGGAGCGGTGCGGTATCCCGCATCATCTTTTGGGCCATATTCCGCTTGACCATGCTCCGTGGGATGTAGAAGACTACAAGTCAGAAGCCGCCAAAATCATTCGTGAAATCCGCAGCCGGGGAAATCTGCCCATCCTTGTTGGAGGGACTCAATATTACGTTGACCCGCTTCTCTTTAAAGACGTTATCCTTGACGATGTTGAAATCGACCCTTCCTCATCATACCCGATCCTGGAGGAGCCTACGGATGTATTGCTCGAAGAGCTAAAGAAGGTCGATCCGATAATGGCGGAGAGATGGCATCCGAATGATAGGCGCAAGATCCAGCGATCACTGGAAATTTATCTGCATACGGGCAGACCTGCATCCGAGTTGTATGCGGAACAAGAGAAGCGCAAAGCTGCGGCAGCTCAAGAACCAGAGACCAATCAACCTTGGGAGAAGTTGCTGTTCTGGGTCTACTCGGAACGTGAAACTCTTGTTGAACGATTGGACAGTCGAGTAGACAAGATGCTCGACGCTGGGCTACTGGACGAGGTTCAAGAGCTTTTCGACATGAAAAAGAAGAAGACGGCCGAAGGTCAGATTCTAAACATGACAAAGGGTATATGGCAATCCATTGGCTACAAGCAGTTTGAGCCATACATGTCTGCAAAGGAAGAGGGAAAGGATCTAGCCGATCTTGCAAAACTCAAGTCCAACGCAATGGAAGATATGAAGGCGGCGACACGCCGATATGCTAACTCTCAGACTCGGTGGATCAGGCTGAAGCAGATCCCACGCCTCAAGGAGCAAGTCCCCAAGGCCTTTGAAAGCTTGTACTTGGTTGACAGTACCGATGTCTCTCAGTTCAAGACCAAAGTCGTAGAACCTGCTGCTGAGATCACTGCAAAGTTCCTCTCTGGGGAGCCTCAACCACGTCACACCGAGCTATCAGAGTTGGCTCGCGAGGTGCTCACGCGAGTGAGTGAGCCCCCGCCAAAAGCAATTCCTTGTAAAAGGACGTGCGAGATATGCCAAACAGTCTGCTTGACAGAGCAGGCTTGGAATAGGCACATTAAGAGCGCTGGTCACAAGCGAGTTATGAAAAAGAAGAAGAGGCTTGCGCTTGTACCAGTAGACGACACCTTGGATACCCCCTCGGATGCTGAAGCATCCTCAGATCCCGACGTGACCTCGATATTTGCCGCTTGATACGTCGCAGTTTTGATACACCAATGGGACAAGCCAGTGGTATCACGCATATTTTGGGGTTGCATTCGGATAATCCGTACCCAACTCTCGCCCCTCCATGAAAGATGATTACTTCTTCGTCTACCCACATTCAAGCCCTGGTGGCGTGGGTAAGGTGAATTTTAAACCTATTGCTTCACGATGGTATTGAGAGATATCAGCCATCTAAAAAGAAAATGACAAACACATACTATATTTCAATCTGACTGATACCATTGCCCATCTGGACATTGTATAATAATATATTCAAATGATATACTCAATGCTGTTGCTCCTTCCAAACTCATGATTTCTTTGTTCATTCAAACATATTCCAAGGCCGTCAAAACGACAGAACAAAAACGCAACCGTGATTCAACCAGAGGCATGATAATGCAAACCAATTGTCCTCCAACTTCCAAAACATGCGCCATGAAACTCCCAGCCAATATAAAGGAAACAAAAGGCAAAAAAGAGTGTAAGAAAAGAATGAGTGATTCCATAGAGGCGACTCTGATTGTTATCGCCATGTCAGTGTACTACATAGGTACTAGACCAAGGACCTCAGCCTTGGTCGTTCAGTGCAAAACGGCCAACCAGTTGATCGTCGACGAATATCAAATAAAAAGATGGACGTTAAGAATCATGCGAAAAGCGCCTCACGCAAGGCGAGGCGTAATTCTTCTCAAGACATGTGCTTCTCAATCGTAGGCGCCTTGACGCCAGGTCCGCCGCGCGAGACCCAAGTCCGAGCCTCACGCACGACGCCCCGGAAGAATGTGTAGATGGTGCTGGGCTCGCCATCGACGCCGCGAGGGGCGTTGTCGCCATAAGGGTCGAGGTAGATGCTTCGTCGAGCCATTATTTCTCTTTTTTGCTTTTGTCTTGTTCTTGTATAGCGCCGTCTGTGAGAAAGGGTGGATGGTGTAAGTTGCAAAAAAAAACGTCGACTCTTTTTATCTTGCTTGGCGCAACAGGGTATGTGTTGTGTCTACGTGGTTTATGTGTACAACTGCTGATTGCATGTGGAAACAGGAACAATGAAAGAACAATCAATTCCACAGAGCGGCCACGCTCATTCTTTATACTCCTCACCCAAGCCCCGGTGCAGCCGCCACTCGCTAAACAGACCTGCTCACGCGGGGGACACCATGCGCAAGCCACAACGCCTTCGCTGCCTTGGAGAAACCCATGTTGGAGGATGCATCCTTTGAGAGTCTTTGCTATCTCGTAACAACCCACCACACGGCCCAATGGCAGGCCCCTGCAGCGCATAGACTAGTTCCTCCTCCCATGCGGTTTACCATCTATACGCTTTTCGGGTAATGTCAAGACGACCTATCATTGAAACGGCCGACATGCAAGCAAGTATAAGCCCCAAAGACGACAAGGCTCTGCCTCTCTCTCTCTTGTTTCTTTCGGTGTCTTCCCCTCACTTCGGTATCACCTGGGCACTTATAGTGCTCAACACCCGGTAAATGATCAGCCGTCGTCTTACCCATGCCCTTACTAGTCTATCTAATTGTCACGAAAAAAAAAAAAAAAAAAGGCTGAGTGAGCTGCCTGCCTGGAAAAAAAAAAATGCCTGCCTTCTCACAATCGCTGAAATAGGAAGTCCGCAATAACCGGGGAATCGTTCCCGCTGCCCGTGCGTTAAATATTGTTGTAGATACCGAGCGGCGGCAGTACCGTAAGACATTTCTCTGCCGCGTCTTATATATGCAATACGACCACCTTGCAGATTTTACCGGAGGAAATAATCCTGAAATAAGAAACTCAATTTAATTTATTAGAGTAGCATTTAAGGATTCTACGCGGCTTGTGAAGAGCCGTTTAATGATCTGCGTGTAAGATAACCCAGTTTCAGAAAGAAGAGGGAAAAAAGCATGTGGTGGTAGTAGCAACAGTCGCATTCGCGGCATTAGATCCAACTGGCTAAAGTCTCTCTCTCTCTCTCCGCATCTCGCTTACAAGTAGGACTATCATCATGTATGTATGTTAAAGTGGTTGGTACCCTGTTTAAAAATTGAGAATCTAATCCATGTCTCCTTGTAAAGGAAACCTTGTTCATAGAGAATACTGGCTTGCTATTTGTCGATATATGACTGCTCGCTCATAAAGTACGAGGAGCGAGGGAAGGCTATTTTAGCCTGCCGAGCAATCCGCCCGTCCCTAGTAGAGATAAGCTGAACCCTTGCCGTCTTGAGTAATACGCATCTATTTTGGTTGACGATACCTACCAACATCGATTCCATAGTATTCTGTACAATGTCAAAACAAGCTTGAGACACCGCTCATGCATATGGGAGAACAAGTAGGAGAAAGTGCATGTCAAGTTTGGATGGTGCATTCTGATGGCGCTTTGACCGTCGCAATCATATGGGGTAATATGTCACAGACGAGCCCGGGAACAGGGGATACCGAGGCCCTGGATCTGGTCATGACATCCCTACGAGACCTTTCTCTTTCTCTTGGGGAGAGTGCAGGGCGTGACGTATCATCCCTGGTTACACTTCGGCGGGGACACGAGTTTGCCTGTCTCTATAAAGCAGAATGCTATGGTTACATTGTATTGCTGTCTTTGCGTTCATATCGATTCATTATAGCCTTTACTATTTACTGCTGGATACTGCGCTCCCTTGGCTTAAAGAGTTCTCGTGTGAAGCTGGCTGCTTTCCTCACGAAGACCTTTAAGCTGCTTGTCAAACTCCTTGTTGGCCCATTCCCAGTAGCCTGTCCAGACACCTGCCGCCGCCGTGTTGCTAGTGGCTGCGCCAGCGTTTCCAGTCATTGCCTTCATCTTGTCACCCAGAAGAAGCGTTACTCTCAATATGCTCTTATTGGTTTCTTCTTGCTTCTCAACGTCCTGTTTGACGGCGTTGTCCTTGAGCTTAATTGATAGGACTCCACGGTAGGCCTCGGCGATCGAGTCCAGCCGTCGTGCTGTCTCATCGGGGTCGATCACGATGAGCTTGGTGACCATGAGGTTACAAAGTTGACGAATGTCGTTGTCATCCTTAAGACCAGCGATCACTCGGTCATAAAAGTCAATGTTGTTAATTCGCGTAAAAGCCGTCTCCATGAGAGCGTAGAGGGTTTCGTATGCGCTCTGAATGAAAAATAATATTAGTGTCATAAGAATTTATACCAAGGATAGAGTAGTTTACTCACCTTGCGCACTTCCAGGCCGTCGTCGACCTTGTGTTTAAATGGGCCGAGCATTACCTCCCGAATAAGCTCCTTCTTGATCACCGACTCGCTAAGAACAAAGGGCAAGAGTTCACCCAGATGGGGCAGAATGAGATCGGGCTTGTTGTGAGCGGCTGAATTCAACGTCGTCATGGCAAGCCGGCGGATTTCCATATCTGAATCTTGCAGCATGACTAGAAGCATTTCTATAAGGACGTTACGAAGCATGGCATCAAACGTCTCGTCACTCTCGGGAAGTGTGTATCTGACTGCTTGGACTGCCATGCCTCGGATTCCTGATGAATGGTCCTTCAACAGTGTCTGGGTAAAACAAGCATCAGCATATTGTGTACTTGCAGTATTTTTTACAATCTACTTCGTTCTTCTGGAAGTCACTTACCTGTAATTTGGGCATAAAAGTTGCAGGGTCCAGGGTGGCGAGGCGGCCGACGCACTCAGCGCAAATAATCTTGTTGTCAGCATTCGATGAGGCTGCTAGGAGCTGGTCCCAGATGGGAGTGGCATAACCCCGAAGATCGGCAGACTGTGATGAGATTGACTGCAAAATCTCTTTGATCGACTGGATAAGCAGATACTGCGTATTGCCCCCACTCTCCATTGTTTTGAGAATAATTGGGAGATACTCGGGAATATTTCCAGAGCCGGCCCTACCAAGGGCGATGGCAGCGGCCAGCGACACCTTGTCTGGCTCTGAATGGAATTGGTCCAAGAATAGCTGAGGCTTCAAAGGCGACTTATCCCCAAGTCTCATTCCCGACTCTCCTAGAACAGCGAGGGCAAGGCTCACACCAGCTTCATCACCACGTTCTGTACTGCCATGGAGCTCTGTGACGAAGCTGTCAAGAGAGACACCAGCTGAGGTACCACCAGTCACCAGAAGGGTTCCAATAACCTTGCCGACGACACCCGGGTCGCCCTGAACGCTTACATCCTTCAAAAGACCTTGCATAAGCGGTTCGCCGGCGCCACTCTGGCCGACGCGGCTGATCAAGTCAAGCAACTGGTCGAGGACGATGCTTGCAAAGTGAGACTTAAGCAGCTGGCAAAGCGCGCCAATCATTTCTTCATTGATAATCAGGTCTGAATGATCCTTCACCATGTTGCCAAGAATGATCAAAGTAGGGCCGAGGAGGTGTGTGTCGCTGTTCTTGACGGTGGGCAGCAGAGCAGAAACAAGTCCCTGGATAGTAGCTGGTTCTAGCTTGCCTTGAGTGGCCGGTGAGAGCACGAGGTGTTTGAGAGCCTGGACACTGGAGCCTCGCAGAGAGCGGTTGGCCTTTCGTAGCTGAGCTGAGAGCTCCAGGGCAACTTCTTGAATCCAAGTCTGCTCCAACTGGTCCGGAGAGACAGCAAATGCTGCAACATTATCCACGGCACGAACTGCGGCTAGACGTGTCGTCTCATTCTTCATCCTCTCCTGAAGAATATTCAGAGCAACCGTTCGTTTCTCGGCCGACAGGAGGCCAGATCCTTCCGCGCTAGAGGTCCTGGAAATGAGAATTCCCAGAGCATGGATAGCACGCTGTCGGACTTCTGCGTCAGCGTCATTGGCGGAGCCACGATCCACAATGACTTCGTAGAGCTTGTCCAGGTCGTCTTTGAACTTTGATCCGGCAGTGCGAGCTCGTGGAGGAGTGATTGCCTTGACAAGCTCCTCTGATGTGCGAATTGCCTCGCTCGAGATTTTGTAAAAGCGGTCATGAACGGCCGACGCGACTCCAGCAACAACCTTGCTCAGGTATGGCTGAAGCACTGAAGATGAATGTGTCTTGGCAATATCGCTTATAAGCTTCAACGAGGCGACGCGCAGGGTACTTGGAGTTGCAGATGCAGAGCCTCCTGCGGCGGCAAGGGAAGACGAGATGGAGCTGGTGCCGGTAGTCTTGACGGCATCAATGATGGGTCCGATGACTTCAGGGAAAAAGTCGACAAGGCCACCATGCTGAACAGAAACCAGGTCATCTAGCATACTAACGATAGCCTGCTTCGTTGGCACAGTTTTTCCTTTGAGCTGCTTGGTTGCGGCCTTGACGATGCTTGGCGTTAATTTGGAGAGATCTGCTCGTGGGCCTTGAGCAGGAATCTTCTCCGCGCCAGGTGACGTGATGCCAGAGCCCGCCATAAACTTTGCAGCGCTCGACCCCCCGGCACTGCTTTGCCTTCTCCTCTTACGGTTGACGGGGATCTGAGATACCATTTCAGGCTCGTACTCGTCTCGAGTGAGATCTACCGTGTGGAGACCTTCGCCTGTCTTGCGGATGAGCAGCGACAGAGCCGAGATGACCTCGAGACGGACGTTTTCCTCTCTCTCCTCAATACGCTTCACAAGATGCGGGGCAGCTTGGTTATACAGGACACCATTGTCCAAAAGATCGCCGCTGCCACGGGTGGAAATGAGTGTGTATATGGCTTTCGCGGCACATCGACGGACTTTCCAGCTTGCGTCATCATCATCATCCTCAAAGCCATCGTCGTCCTCGAACTCGTCATCTTGATCCTCCTCTTCCTCCTCATCGACATCCATGTCTTCGTCGTCATCCAGAGCATAATTGGGATCATACTTTAGATATCGTAAGCAGGAGGTAAGGGCATCGTCTGTGAAAGGCCGCATCTCCTGAGGGCAAGAAGCCAAGAATGCCTCTAGCGCGACTAAAGCAGTCTCTCGAATTTCGTTGAATTCTGGTCCTAGATCGTCACCATCGCTAATCTTTTCCGTGTGCGCTTCGAGTTCCGCTTCAGACAGGGCGGCAAGAATAAAAGGCGTTGTCTTTTGGAGGTGCACGCCGAACCGAGGAGGAATTGACCGGGCCATGCTACCCATTATTGAAATATAGAGACGGCGGGTGACTGGAGAGACACTGGCATTGGATAGATCAGTGGTGATCCGATTGATAACATCTGCCAGATGAGCATCGGATAGGTAGACGGCAAGCATAGATATAGCAACCACCGCCCTCTTCTTCACCACAGAAGAAGCCTTGTCCCCTTGCAGTAGTTGCAAGACGACCTCTTGCATCGCCTCCACCTCGACTTGCTGTAGTAAGGGACCAAAACATCGCACAACTTCCACTAGCACATCAACGGCTTCAGCGTTGACTCCATTTTCGTCCTGCAGTAGTCCGGTCGGGACAGCAGGCAAATTGACTCTTGGTGCTTGTGGAACTCGCGTCAGAGGACCAGGTCCAATGAGTCTGGGAATTAACACACGGCTGATGGCATTGTATGCCTCTTGGATACTAGAAGTGCTCGGAATGCCTGGGATAGGCCGAGGGAGTGCGGTGATAACGGCTCGCAGGGCCAACGCTGGCACAGCGGTATCAACAGAGTTCTTGAGCTTCAACGACGAGAGCTTGTCGATCATGGGAGCAATAATGGGAGTCGGGACTTTGCCCACAAGCGGCCCGAGACTACATTTGACGAGGCGTTAGTAAATCTAGCATGACAAGACGCAGGCTAGAATGCCAAACAGACCACTTAATCGCCAGGTTTTGCACCTCTCCATTCTGATCATCCAACGTCTTGATGATGCCATCGACCGTTCTAGCGGCAATGTTGTAGTCGTGCTGAAGGAAGTCTTCTCTCGCAGTCGTGAGCAGCTGGAGCAAGTCGTTGAGGGACATGAAACGAAAGTCGGGATCGGCATCGCCTAGCTTCTGGACATGGCCTATGACGGCCTGGGGCGTGGCGGCAGAGGCGGCGATGGTGGCCATGGTGAGCTGGTGGAGGCTGCTCCTCGCTGTCTGTAGAAGATGGAGCGGTGCCAATTAGTGCATCTACCAGCAGCTTGGAGGCGTTTGATGCTGAAGCCGAGGCGAGAGCTTCTCACGAGATGGAAGCCGTTCTGGTGGAGTGAGGCAGCAGTGCGAGTGGCATCGAGGTTCGAGGTCCGAGTTGGAGGCTCGAGTTAGGCTGCCTTAGTAGTGGGGTCGAGCTCCAGGCAGGCGGGGTGGCAGCTCGTGGAGGAAAAAGGCCCTCCATGGCAAACGTCACAGGCGTTGCCCCACCAGAGCTGCACGTTTGTAATGTGACAGCGCAATCTCTACCTATAGAAGGCTGTCGCGCACAAAGAATGAATAGTATCGCTCTATACTATCATGTTCAAACATAGATCATGATTTATTAAGGGAGCCATTCTCCAGCACCCCAGTTTTGTTATCCAACACCCCAAAAATAAAGAGTGAAATTATCTAGCACCCCGATTATGTTGTTTAGCACTCTAGCTGTAGCTTAGGCTGCTACTACTGCTGCTACTGCTACTACTGCTGCTACTGCTGCTATTGCTGCTACTGCTGCTACTGCTGCTACTGCTGCTACTGCTACTACTGCTACTACTCCTGCCATTTTAACAAGTATTTGGCAGCTGTATATTTAATATATAGAGTGGGTGCCCTATTATGCTACAGTTGGGGTGTTGGATAATAAAATCAGGGTGCTGGATACTTCTCCCTTTATTAACCAACTAGACTTGCTTAAAGCTATAGTGCAGCAGTCAAGGCATGTAGTACGTTCGGAATGTTGTGGAAGAAATGTAACAGGATGAAAATGAAGGCAGGAAGAAAACAAGAGAATATGCGGCATAGGATGTTCTCAATCACACAATGCTGAGATGCGTTGGGGGATTTTACCATGTAAATTATGGCACTTTAATGACCTGGTACCGGAGTCAGAACATCCAACCATAGTTCAGCTCGAGCTTTTTTAAGTATTAACCATCATCCCAATTTAGAACAACTCACGGAGACGTTCAGATACGTGACACAATCAATGATGCTTGACTTCCCAATAGAGGCAGTACAGAAAAGCTTAATGAGGGCGTCAAATCTCATGAACTGCTTAAAAATGGCTTAAGTCCGATGTTGGTCAGCTTAAACAACCCAGCCCACTGAATAGTCGGGGCGAGTCTGGGGTAATTATCAATCCCGGCATCGTGCCGAGGTTTATGTAGAGAAAGTAGATGGAGATAATCAGCTGCATGGCATCCTCCGCGGTGGGCCCGGCAAGTGCCGCCTTTGGTCTCGGGGGCTCGTCTACCTCGCTTACATCGTAAAGTATCATGTTTGTTTTTCAGACTTTCAGCATCTTAGTCCCAGATTCTGCAAGTTACCATCTAGCATGATTAATATTCTGCTATACGATTAGATATTCTGCTATACATTGTCAAGGCCCATTGAGATCACATGTGACGTGGGGGATTACTCTGGGGATGAGATGACAAAATGGAAGGCATTCTTGGCGTAAAAGATTGTCTATATAATACAGACGGTCCAGAAAGATATTCGATCCCCTTTTCACCATCAATATCGAAACCGACAAGACAATAGATTTAAGTGTGCAAAAATTCAAGAACTTCTAGGTTCAAGCATTACAAAATCTACACATCTCCTTCCTCGAGCATCTAGTTTTCAAACTAAGTTATAGAACCCTTTACGAGATTCATAACACCATAAATATAAAGCTTGGGCAAAATGTCAGCTACTGAAGAATTCAAGTCAATCGACCCAAGCAATGGCCAGTTCGTCAAGGCATACTCCACGGCAACAGACGCAGAGGTCTCTGCTGCTCTCGACAAAGCGCACAATGCCTACACCAAAGCCTGGCGATCTACCCCTGTGACCGAGCGCGCAAGAATTCTTACCAAACTTGCAAATTTGATCCGCCAGAACAAAAAGGAAATGGCAGAGATTGGTGTCACAGAAATGGGCAAGCTCATTGCGCAAATGGAGGGCGAGATCGACTTCATCATCTCAATCATAGAGTATTACGCCGACAACTCTGAAGAGTTTAGCAAGCCTATTCCCGACAAACACGTTCCTGGTATGGAGGTAGTCACCGAGTCTCTCGGAGTAATCTTGGCTATCGAGCCTTGGAACCTCCCTTACTATCAAGTCATTCGCGTGGCCGCCTGTCAACTTGCCGCCGGCAACGCAGTGCTGGTTAAGCCGGCGAACAGTGTCGCGGGGTCAGCCTTGTTCTTGGAGAAACTCTTTCTTCAAGCAGGAGCCCCAGCTGGCGTGTTCCAAGTTATTCTCGCCACTATCCCCCAAATCGGCACTCTCATTGACGATTTCCGTGTCAGAGGAGTATGCATGACAGGCAGCGAGAGGGCTGGCAGAGCCGTTGCAGAACGAGCTGGAAGGAATCTGAAAAAGGCCGTTCTTGAGCTCGGTGGCTCGGATCCCTTTATTGTCCTTGAAGACGCAGATCTCGATGAGGCCATTCGCATTGGATTCGACAGCAGGATGGAGGGCATGGGCCAAGTATGCGTGGCTCTTAAGCGCCACATCATTGTTGGTCGTGAGCGAGGCGAAAAGTACAAGCAAGGCTTTGCCAAGCTCATCAAGGGCATGAAGGTCGGCGATCCTAAAGATAGGTCTACCACTGTCGGACCTCTCTTTGCTGAGATTGGTGTACAAAGACTTCAAAAGCAAGTTGAGGATGCCAAGGCTGCTGGCGCTACGATTGTAATTGGCGGAAACAAAATTGTTCGCCCCGGTGCCTATTTCGAGCCCACGCTCATCACAAACATCTCAAGAGAGAACCCGCTGTTTTTGGAAGAGACTTTTGGCCCTGTGGCCTCTCTGTACGTTGTTGATACGGAGGAAGAGGCCATTGAGCTGGCCAACGCAACTCCCTTTGGCCTGGGCGGTGCGGTTGCCTCTGCCAATATCGAGCGCGCCCAGCAGGTTGCTGCACAGATTGAAGCTGGCATGGTGTTTATCAACTCTGGACTCAATGGCCACCCCGGCCTTGCATTTGGAGGCGTCAAGAACTCTGGTTTCGGTAGAGAGCTGGGCGAGCTTGGATTCCACGAGTTTGTCAACAAGAAGACGATTCGTGTGCATGAGAAGTATCTGTAAGGTTGAGGAGAGTCAGATATTGTACGATAGGGGTAAGGTAGCTTTGTGATTTCAGAACATAGAGCTAGCAGCTTAAATGAAACAAGTTTGTACGGATAACTTGAGCTCAGGCGACATTCGATGACTTGTAGTGATAAAGAAAAGATTATCTGGGGCGAGTTTCCTTTATGTATGTGCAGCTGCTACGAAGATTGCGGCATCAGATCTGAAGCCCAGAAATGTAGCGGCAGTGAGCACAGGTTAATTTCAAGAATTTAGTTATATACATCTTTTGCATATTATTCTTACAATTTTTTTTCTCTTTTCTTTCTTTTCTTTTCTTTTCTTTTCTTTTTTTTTTTTTTTTCTTTTTTCTTCTTTTTCTTTTTTCTTCTTCTTTTTTATTTTGGATAACTGGATTGTTTTCTTATAATATGCTTGATTCGGAATTGATGGCTGAGCTCTGACGGCAATTCGTTTAGCGCTTCTCGCCCTGTAAGTGCCCTGTGCTTCAAGATATCACCCCACTACAGTCCCTGGTGCAGTGAGCTTTGAGCTCATACTTGGACTCCTCCATATCGATCACAACCAAGATAACAACAACAATACCAAAGCTTTAATCATATTTCACATATTTTCACCATGGTATTTTCAATTAAGCCCAACATCTCTGTCTCACTCCATAATTAACACGTACAATCTAGAACAAAGACTCGTGCTTCAACTACGTGCACATGCATCGCTCCGGCGACGCGGATCTCTTCGAGGACTTCTGCAAGGACAAGCTCCCCGACGACGAGATTTACGTCCCGCCTCAGCACCGGCCTATCAACCCAGAAGACGAGGATGACGTGGTACCCGATCAGCACGCAGCATTTGGGATCCAGCGCGCGACGCAGCGCGTCAAGGAGTCCGCGTGGAAAGACCTGGGCTTGTCGGATTTGATGAGAAAAGGGCCCAGCTCAGAGAGCAAGGCTGCTGGGCCGAGCAAGGCGTCAAAGGCGTTACCGCGGTGAATGTGGTTTCTTTCTTTCTTTTCTTTGCGAGTCAGGATGATGGGACATTTGTACATTTTGAATCAAGTGGGTGTAGAAGCTCTACCAATTTGGAGACTGGCATGGCGTTAGGACGGCTGGGAAGCTATGATTATCAATCGGATCTCTAAATGTCATCAGTTTTACATTGTGCAAACAAGCTACATTAAAATGTCGAATCTGTCTACTAATCAATCAAAGCAGACGATTGCTGACCAAACTACCAACTCCAAAACTCCATTCCATTGTGCCCTTTCTTTCAAACTCCGTCTTCCTTGATGCTCTTGACTCAGCCATATCAAAGCGCTCAAAATCAGCTCTTCGCCAAGAAAGCCTCCCTCTCTACCACTTCGCTCCTAAACTTGACCAGGAAAACAGTCTTTCCGGGCCACATCTCGCCCTCTCCGACAGTATGTGCCGTCACCCTTGCGGGGAAGTCTGCGCCGTCACATACCCCTTCCACGACTCCAGCCACAAAGGCGGCGCAATTTAACTGGCTCATTTCGCGGGGTACGCTAATGTATTGGTTGACGAGCGGCTCGTTGTCGATAATCATGTACTCGTCCGGCTTCTCTGCATCCGTCGACTTCTCCAGTCTGTCCGCTTGTCGGCCGAAGAGATGCTGCCATACGTTTTGTTTGACGAAGTGGAGGAGGGCAACTATGTTTTGGGGCCGCAGCTGCGTGCGAACAGGCTCGCGGTAGAGGAGAAGATCGAGTAGCTTGATGCCTATAGAGTGGCCCTGAACGTTGAGTCTAGAGTGTGTCAGGCAACATTAGTTGTCTGATTCTAGAGAGGATACGAGGAAGTGCGGATGCTCAGATGGACATACCTGTGCTCCAGCTCTTGGATTCCCTTGACGCGCTTCTGCGCATATGCGACCATCTCGGAGAACAAAAAGGCAAAGCTGGCCTGGCTGAGCTCGGACGCCTTGGTGCGATTGAGCGGGCGGTGGTAGATGGTTTTGCCATTGCTGGGCACGCGGAGGCCGGAATCTTTGCCCGTGGAGGCGTTTGAGGGGAGGGACGACATCCTGAAGCTAGCGATTACCGGGCGGAATAGCGGCGCATTGCTGTCTCTGCGATGTGCGATATGGGGACTCTCAGGTGGAAGCGGACGAGATGCGGCAGCGATGATTTGATGTGAGGGATGGTGGCACTTGCATGTAGCTTGTACCTTTGTGAGAGATTCAGGACGTGGGGTTGGCTGACTGTACTTGGCTGTACGTACCTGCTGCCCACCCAAGAGCGACTGCCTGGAAGGACGACGATACAAGTCACTTTCTTCATCTTCATCACATCTGCACAAATTGGAACGAATTCGACAATGTTGCGTTATTAAATCAATCATGGCCAAGCAATAGGATATATCGAAAAACGGACTATGCAAAAAGACAAGAAAAGACAATTACAGATCCCCAACACCAATACCGGACTCTCCGTGGCATCTACACCATGCGTGACACTGCAAATTACTTCGCCCCTTTATTAATCAATGATGGAATCCAGGTTCTAGCACCAGATCCATCATCTCAAAGACTTCATTGAACGGTCAAGACTTTGGAATTCGCCTCTTTCTGTCGCAGTGAAGCCTCCACCCATTCTGATACCTCGTCCAGCGCTCGGCGCGGGAACTTTTTGCGCTTGAGGAGGAACCCTTGGATCTCTGCCGGGGAGAAGATGCCTTCTGGGATTCTTCGACCAAACTCCTCCGCTATCTCTTTCATATCTTCAGCTGTGACAGAGTCTAATTCATCAAGACAGTGCCTGGCTGTTGGCTGGTCGTTCGTCTTTTCTACCACCTCTTCCACTCTTGCCGTGCCGTTTACCGTCTTTGTCGTCTCCTTCATGCGAGACGCCTCATACATTCGATGGAAGAGCTCACCGGCCTGGACGCTGGTGGCATTGCTGAAATTGACTTGAACGTCTACTCTTCCAGGGCGAATCAATGCCTCATCAAGAGCCTCGGGTTTATTGGTCGTCATAATGAGAATTCGGCCTTCGTGAGATGCGACGCCGTCAATAGCATTCAGAAGTCCGGATAAAGATATGCCTTCCAAAGCTGCAGGATTACTCTTGCCGAAGCCCTTCTTTCTAGAGCTTCGCTTCTTCGGCTTCCTTTCTGGTTCGCTCTCCGACTCGCTATCACTGGTCTCCGCCTTGCGCTTTTGCTTCTTTTTTTATCCTTTTTGTTCTTGTCTTCGCTTTTATCATCTTCTGCTTTATCCTCGTTCTCTGCACTGGGGTCTCGTCGCAGGCCTGCGGTATCAATATCTTCCAGAAGGACTATGCATCTTCGTGGCAGTTTAGTGAATAATGTCGCCAAGTCTTCTTCGTTCACGCCGGGGTCCTGCAGACTAATGACATAGATATCAATGCCAAATACGCCCGCTAATGCAAAGGAAAAGCTGGTCTTGCCGGTGCCTGGTGGTCCATGGAAGAGATAACCTCGCCTCAACGGAATTCCACGAGATGCGTACCATCGTGGCGTCGAAGGATGCAGATACTCGTTGATGTCGGACAGAATATCATGTTTTTCGCAAGAATCTAGCACAACTGTTGACATGGGTCTTACAGGGCGTCGTGCCACTTGCTGCCACATGTTATGGTCTCGCCGCTGCTCCTTGACCCTCGGGCGGTAGATGGTTGTTTTTTGACGAGTGTCATTGTAATACAGGGCTTTGGCATCCGATAGTAATTGTTTGATGGGGTCTTTGCACAACGGTCAGTGACTAGTTTAAGAGGAAGGGCCCAGCATACTGACCTATTGAGCGTCCAAAGCACGAGATCCTAACCTCTTCGAGATCCTTCATCGGGCCTCCCCATGAGTGAGTATTGACGAACGACTCCTTCTTCCGATAGACTCTGAAATATGTTCCCTTGTGCCAAAATGCCGTTGAACCCATAGCAGGAACAAATCTAGGACTCTATAGGCATATACGTCAGCTTACATCGTTTCTCAAGTCACCTTTTCACCAACAAATACGTACCGATTTAGCTGCTTGATTAGAAAAGTTCAGGTACATGTTATCGCCACCGTCAACTTCGCCACCATTCGTCCAGAATAGTGCGCCTTCTAGTTCGTCCTCTTCCTCCCAAGCGCTCTTCCAAACGGTTTGAGCCATAAGATATTGGTTGTTTTTTATACTCGGATGGTGAGATAACCATTTCATCAGATGCATATATATGTGGTCGTCTTCAGAGACATACATGGCGCACATGAGATAGTCGTCAACAAATCGCTGAATAGAGTCATAGATCTGGGAACCAATCTTCAAGGCACCCCATACGAAACCTAAAATGGCCAGTACCATTGACGGATCCAGACCGAACTGTGTGCCCAGAAGTCGATAAACGAAAAGGACGAGTTGTGCGAGAGGCGAAGCGTGACCGGTCGTTGTGAGTATGGTATCTACCATGCCGCCAGCAACAAAAGGAATGTTTGAGCTGCTGTCTCCTCCCGCAGCATCATCCCCTCTGAGATTGGTAGCGAAAGACGAAGCATTGAAAGATGATGTATTTGCTACAGGAGTGCTAAAGATGGGAGCAAGGCTCATCCTGCTAAAGGAGCTGACGATGGATACCAGGGTCATGATGAGTGCAGAGAGGCGTGAACCAGGATCGAGGTTCAACGAAAGGCAGCAGGCTAACTATTTGAATGAAAGAAAAAAGTAAGCTGGATATCAGCTTCCAGCTCAACACGTCATCCTGTGGCTTTTATACCTAGGCCTACTAATTTCAGAACAACCGATGGCGAAAACTAGAGACAAGCGGCGGCGGTAACTCCCACGCCCCTCGGACACCCGATACTTACTTAAGAAATCTGGAAGATTGCTAGGCCCAACACTACTGTTGTCAGTTTCATGTGCATGGTATCCTACAACATCAAACTGCCTATGGGAACTACAGCTGCGACCTCTCTTGGGACCCAGCGGATGCGGTTCTGCCCAGCCGTACCCAAGCAATTGCCTGATCCTATCTCCTCTTCTCTACTTTCTGTTTTCTGCTTTCGGGCTCGTTTTGAAATTCGGACTTGAATCCAAGAACAAGACCAGGGCATATATTTACAACTATCCACAGTATTTAAAGGGCAGTCCCGTGCTGCTCTTAGTGGCGAAAGCAACCAGAGGGCGAGCTTATCCTTGGACTAGGCCGCGAGACTATGGGCGCGCAAGCGGTCGGACAAGGCAAGTTACTCGAGCAATTAGATGCATAGCTTCAGACGAATGAGCCCTGCGACGGAGATCCGAACTATAGACCACCTTTTCGATCGCCGGCGGATACTAATAGCGCCACTGGCTACGAAATAGCGCGTCGTCATCACTCCTCTTGCCTCTCTCTAGTCTGGCTGGAGCATCTTCAGCGCTGGATAATAAGCATGTGGCTCGCGGCCAACCAGCGAGCAGAGTGGCCTAAGTTGGTTAGAAAAGTTTCGGGGAATCGTGCTATACCGCCTCTACACCTCTGTTGGCTTGCAACGCCTGCTGCCACGCCACTGGGCAGTTTCTTCTTTCATTTTAGCGTTTCCTACTCTCCATTGCAAGTTCATTTTCGCCTTACGGTTTGATTCACGCTTAGCCGTAGAACGATATTGCATCACCTGCCGCTTGGTTGGGCTTCTCTGCTTTTGCTTTAGCAGTTTGCAAGTTTGCAGCAGATAGTCAGAACTTGTCAGGGTCACACGGGACGGATTTTCTCTCATGCAGTGTAATACGGACTCAAGACTGCGTCATGCGGTGGCCTTTTAACGCGCCGTTGATTGATGGATTCGATCGCTTCGGTGTCCGCCCAACGCATCGAGGCCAGACCTCAGTGCAACGCTGCCTCATGTAAGTACGAAAAAAAGGGAACCTTTGTTGCGTGTAGACCTTTTTTTGTACAAAGGAAACGACATCGGGTCTCAAGGCCGCGGCCGAAACTTCTTTCTTTGGCATCTCATTGTGAGCTGGCTAACTGCAGGCCCTCGGAAACGGTCCAGCCAACGTGCATATCCCACGCTGGGGCGGTGCGGCTCTTACAGTCAGTCACCACCGCTAAGCGAGGTTGGAAGATCCATAAGAGCGTTTTCAGGTTGGGCGTTGAGATATTTATATACTTCTCATACGCTGAACAATGCCTACCTAGGCTCTCGCTTTTGATCGACTCCAGAAGAGAGAGCGATTCCGATAGGCTGGGTCGACAAATCAGAGCGCGCGATGGATACGCACCCAACGTTAGCTTTATAAATCGACATGTCAGAAGGAATGGGATTACTATCCGTAATGTCATGGAGCATCTTATATGCATCCTCTGGGCCCCATTTACGCTCCAACAGAGGAGTCGGTATTCCTGCTGCCAAGTGGTCTTTAGCATGCATGTAAGTCGATGGCATGTTTTCACCGTCTCCAGTTCATCTTCACGCCCGAGGCATACTTCTGGCTTTGTTGGCCCTAATCCAACCCCCCCCTCGCAGACTGCCTTGGCTATCAGACAAATCATGCCTGATTCTATGTATGTGTGCCCTTGTAACACGGCATATAGTGCGCTCTCTCTTTGTCCGATGTATCCATCTATTATGCAGTCATATGTATTACCGCTCTTACTAACGTATAACAAATCCCAAATCTTGGCTGCCAACGGCGGGCAGACTTTCTGATCCTGCAATTGATTGGGTAAAACAAAAAAACAAAAGGACAACCGTTCTATACCATGTCTAACCCACAGTCCTCCTGTCTAACACGACTGATTATGACTCCTCTATCCGACCAATATTTGCTGCCAGTCTCACCGAAAACTGCTCCCGTTGGCCTTTTCTTCAAGCTTGTGCCTCAACTGTCTCCTCGAGCTTTGCCGCTTCCAGCTTCTCTGCCAGCACACTCGTTTCTGCCTCTGCCTCTGCCTTTACTTCTGCCTTTGGCTCCTCGGCCTTCTTCTCGGCTGTGTACTTGAAGCCCGTGACGCTCAGGTCCGTACCGCCAGAGAGATACTCCTCGGACTCACCAACGGCCTTTCCAGCGGCCGCCCACCGCTCTAGCTTCTGCTCGCGCTTCTGCTTGCACATCTCGTTGAGGGTAGGCCAGTACGTCTCGTGATCGTACTCAAAGTCCAGGTCGCCGTTCCAGTCAGAGCTCCACAGCTGCTCCGCGGGCACATACTGCTTCATGTCCTCGTTGAACTTGAGCTTCTCCCGGGTCACGGGGTCAATGAAGGGGGTGATGATTTTGAAGAATCCATTGACAATCCAGGGCACTGTGTTTTTTATCAGCTAGTCGTCTTTTCCTTTTGCAGTGTAGAAAACTCACCGTTGATGATGAGCGCCTTGCCCAGCCTCTCGGGATAGTGGTTCTGCAGAATATGCAGCACCTCCCTGGCCGTCGACACCGGCACGCTCGTGTTCTGGCGCTGCTTGCTGGGCTTGAAGTTGATCATCAGGCTCAGCGTCTCCACGCCGGGCGGCATCGTGTCGACGACGCGCTCCACCATGTAGAACAGGTGCTGGATCTGCCGCGGGCTGCTGTCCGTGTTCTGGCGGCCCGGGTTCAGGTACTGGCACGGCCGGCCCTGGCGGTCGAAGCCGAGGATGATCTGCTTGCCCGTCTCCTGCTCCGGCGAGATGTGCTCCGGCGAGAAGTCGTCGATGCCATATTCACGCCGCCACGCCAGCGTCGCCAGCAGCCGCTTGGCCGCATCGTCGACGGACCACTTGGTCGCCCGCAGGTAGCGCAGCAGGCAGTCGCGCGTCAGCCACGCGAGATCGCGGTCCGTCAGGGGGCCCGACTTGTCCTTTTCCTTGTCGCACTTGATCTCGCTGAACGACTTTGCCTTTTCCAGCAGCGCCTCGTACTTGGTCTGCTGCTCTGCCGTGAGGTCTGGCCGCGGCGTGGGCGTCGAGTCTGCGGTGGGGGCCGCGATGGGCGTTTTCCTGGGCCCTAGTGATGTTGCTGCGGAAGCCATTGTGCTCTGTTTTGTTTTATTTTGTGTGCCACGTGTGTGTTTCTATCCCTCCGACTGACAGTCTATGCCGTTAGATTTTGTTGTAAATGAGAGCCTCAATGCGGTCCGTGAAAGGGAGGTGAAGACACTGTGTATATGCGATGGGCGATAAGCCTTTTTGGTGGCTTGTTATAAATCCCCCCTAATTTCGGTATCCTCGTTTTGCCGCCCAAGACAGATTTCTCACTTCTTTTCAATCAGAAAGAAAAATAAGAAAAGAAAAAAAAAAAATTCTTTTTCTTCACGCTCGTTGTCAAATTGATTTATGAGGAGAAAGAAAGGCAACTTAGACAGTAGAGGCTAATTTAAACACTGCAGCTGGGCCAATTCGTTCCATTTTAGAGTGCCCGGAACTCTCTCCCCCCTGGACCGACCGCCGGACTTGCCAATCTTTAATTTCCATTAACCCCTGCATCTTCGATCTGTTTTTCTCTCGGCCTCGTCGTCTCCGAGACCGCGCCATCTTTTCGTATTCGTTTTTTTTTTTTCCCTTTTCTTCTTTTTTCTTTGAGACTTTGCCTATCGTATAGCTGAATGTTGCTGCCTGTGATTTTTTAGGTCATTGCATTCTTGTTGCTACCATCTTGTACTACAGTATTGCTCTGCCCTCTGTAGTTCTCATATCCTTGTACCTAGCTTTTCACATCATCGTTCACTTGAATCCTTTTTGCATCTCGTCTTTCATTCAACATGATTAAATGGGAATTGTCGTCCTTGTGAAAATGAACAATCATCACAGCCCCGTTCAATCCGTCGCTCACTTATAAAATCAAGAAATATAGCCATTTGTCTAGTCTGCTCCGTATCCTCAAAACTTTGAAAACCCCTCCAACTTAGATTCAACCAACCCATCCCTAATTTGCTCTCTCCCGAAACGCTCCAGTCGCTAAGAAAATTATATATGCACGACTTTCTATAACAACAATTCATTAAAACCCTTTCATCAAATTTCTCGCTCTTTTGTCTTTTGGTTTTCTTGCGCCTCTTGAGACCAGCAAACTCGGGGGCCAGTCTCCCATTTCCCTTTGTATCATCATTGCAAAATGCTCCGTCTTCCATATATATTAAATACCGGCCTATTGTTTCGCCAACCCGCCAGCGCCCGTCGTACGTGCTTCTCTCAGAAGATTAAGTAAATGAACAAAAATCCAAATTAGTACGCTGCCCTGCTTCTGCTGGGCTCTCTATGCGGTTTGCGTGTTGCTCTCTCGTTTAGTAACCGATGGCTTGTTGCTGCATCGAAGCCACAAATATTCATTAGATAGTAAAGTCTATTCATCCCCGGTTAGTAAACAGTGCGCAATTTGAATTCCATCTTCTCAAACCATCATGCAAGACAAACTTACTTATCTTCTGCCAGCTCCTTCTGCCTAACGTCTTCAAACCCTTGCTGGCACTGCATCCAGGCGGCTGCTCTATCCTTTGGTCTAATCTTCTTGACCCAAAGTCGAAAGTCTCCTGTAACCGGCCGGTGATCGCTCACTCTTACTTCGTGCCGTCTATAGTCTAATTGCTGCACACGGCCGCGTCCTCGGAATAACAGTCGATCGCACCATGCGGGGCTTCTTCGTTTCTCGCTAGTATCGTATGTATCTGTTCCTACATCGTATTTGTAGGTTGGTGCAAACGTAATCGGCAGCTCTTCGAATGCTCGCAAGCGAAGGGCTGGGTTGCGGCGGCGCGCAACAAGCAGCTGGTCACGCTCAAGGAGCTTTGCCAGGTTGTTTTGCTCCACGGCCTTCACCACTGTATCTCGTGACATGGTGTCGATACGGTAGTTGAGATCGCCATTCCAAATGCAAAGCTCATGGTCAAGAATCATGGAGCCGTCTCCACCGCCACTGAAGGTGTCAATCCGACTTTCGCCATCGCGTTCGACGGGGAATAGGCTGGCTTCGAGAATGGCTGCTGCATCGTTATGGCGTGAGCTGGCCTGGGTCTGGCCCGCTGCCAAGTGACAATTCACAAAACAGAGAGACGAGTCGTCGATTTGGAATCTAACGGCAACGGCTCCCTTATTTCCATGAAGACCTCCCATACCTCGCTTCACCTCAGCACCGCTTAGATGCGTTATCCTTTCCCTCAACGAGGACTTGACAAAAATGCAGGTAAAGAGTCCGACCATGGGCGCGGTGTGCAGGAGATGATATAGATGATCTGCTGGCATGTAGTCGTCCAAGGTTTTGAGCAAAAAGTCGCGCCAGTCTCGATATTGGTGACTCATTCGTTCCTGATCTGTTCCCTCCTTCTTTTTCGATTTAAGTAGCCGCTTTGCCGTCGCCTTTTTATCTTCCAAGTCGACAAGTTCCTGAAACCCAAAGACTAAGATGTCCGGGGAGCCGCTTTTTTGCAAAAGATCTTGAAAGAATGTGGCATCGCCGTTAGAGTATCGAAGACTATGTGGGGTAGAAGCGCCGGCATTCCACGTGAATATCAGCGTTTTAATCTCGTCAAAGTCGCAATATGTCGTATCCTTGGATTTCATCTCGTCTTCAAGCCAGTCGTCTTGCAACATGCCGTCCCACACTTTAATCCGGCTATCCGCGCCTAGAGAAACGACTTGCAATTGGTCAAGTTGATAGGAACTGGCAAAGTCCACTTTCATCCCCAAGATGGTACTGTCATGTGCCTGCCACTCCTTCAAAACAACCCATGGTGTTTGAGCAATGTCGTAGACACAAACTTTTCCCGTGTTATATCCCGCCCAGATATACTGACCAACACCTGATAGTGTATTGATTTTCCATGTGGTGACATTCACAATCGTCTTGCAAGAATAGTCGGATGTAGACCAAATGCTGACTTTTCCATCAACGTGTCCCAAAAAGACTTTTCCGGGGTGGCCTTTCATCACTGTACCGGAGGTTACATCTCCTGCTCCTTCTATGGTGATTGGCCTTGCCAAAACCTGAAAAGGCCTGTGATTATCTTGAGTAGGAGCAAATATCCGTAATTGTTTGCCAGTCGCTTGCCAAAGCTCATCCCCAACCACTATTGAGAAAGTCTCTGCCTTGGGAATCTTGAAACTTTGATGAGGATAATTATTTAAATTCGGCTCCCCGCTAGCATCGGGGCCCCAAACGTGCAAGTTTCCGCCTTCGTCAACAGTCCACATCTCGTTTAGGTGTCGGTATATCTTGGTAACTTCCGATTTTCCATGGATGCCCGGTTTGCTCATTGATATACGCTCCGTCGCAATCTCAACCTCCATAATCTCTCCGAGATTAGTGCCAATCCAAACTTTAGAGCCTTCGTGATCAGGGTCCGCGCTGGGTTTAAACGATACAGCCGTGGCCTTGACGCCTTCTGTATGTGCCAAGCTGACAATTTGCTCTCCATCCAGCATGCTCCACACCCGAGTTAGAGGGCCAGTAGTGCAGACATATTGCCCACAAACATCAAAGATACGAGGATCGTACTTTGGTGAAATCTCATAGCATCCTTTCTTGATGAATGGAGGCCGGCGGTTAGTGCTCGAGCTGTCGGGATATGCTGTAATCTGGGCAGGGGGGTCGGATTTCGGAATGATGGCTTCGGTGGCAGCAGGTGCAGGCGCGTGCCTTACTACGGCAGCGGCCACAGGCGCCTGGGGCGTACGGACATCCACGATAGCATGATCTGCTGTTGATACGTCCACCGTTGTAGACCGCCCAAGTGGCTTTGTGGGTAGCTGTTGGGTAAGAGGACCGGAAACGACTCGGTTTGTGGCAGGTGGCGGAAGAGGAGTGGAAGCAGTAGCAGCCTGCGCCTGGTTCGGAGCAGACGGTCGCGGAGGCTTTGGAGGCGGCTTTGCGACGTTATTTGGCATTGGATGCTGTGGGGGAATATCAGTAGTCTGAGGTCGTGCGGGCAAGGCAGGGCGAACATCCCCAGTGAGCTGAGGAGTAATTGGGGCCCTGACTAAACCCAGAGCATTTGGCTCTCCATCGCGTGTTGGTCTTCGCACAGACAAGGATGGGCGGAGGGTAGGCTGGGTAGGCTGCTCAAATACTCCGGCCATCTGCTTCGTCCTACTCGGTCCATCATTCGGTTGCTGTGGCCTCGGTCGCAAGGGCAAGTCTGGCGGATTGCTTTCCGCCCTGGTTTCGGAGCCTCGCGAGACGCCGCCAACTGGAGACGACTCCTGCGAGCGGTTGGACCTTTGAACAGCTGACCTGCCTCTCACCTCGATTCCGGTAGCCGATCTCATCAACGTCGTCCCTGATCGTGGCGCGGGCGGCGGCGGCGGCGCAGGTTTCCATTCTTTCTCTCGTTTTAGCTCGGCGGATCGTCTGGGGGGCGGCGGTGACGGAGCTTTCGAAATCCCTTGCCTTGGGGATCGCGGCGTTGCGGTACCACTACCACCCCCGCTGCTAGTAGGGCTATGCGGTCGGCTCGGTATCCTGAGCGGCGTGGGAGATCGGCTCGGCGTGGCGGAGGTAGAAATCGCAGCCGGACCTAGGAACGGAGACTGTTCACCGGGAACAATGTTCAATGTGCTTCCCTTGGGGGGCGACTGAGGAGGTTGAACCGTAACTGCCGGTGGGTGAGGCAGCACCTGAGGCTTCAACGCAAGTGGCGGCGCTGGCCGTGTGGACAGGGGAGGCGGTGGGATTGGTGCCCCTCTATCGCGGCTTACAGGAGACGCCGTAGCAAAAGCGCGGTCCTTGAGATTTGACGGCTTGACGGGAGCGATCGGGGAGGCAGGGCCATGAACAGAGTCTTGCCCCGTCTTGAGGGTCTTTAATCGATCTGGCTTTGGCCCCGGCGAGAGTCTTCGCGGCTGGGGAGGAGCCGGAGCAGAGGTAGGCTGTGATTGCGACGGAGGGTTGACGTTCATGTTTTCAAATCGGGCGAGGAGCGACGAGACGGGTCTCTAGCAGAGCGAAAATGGTTATTAGAATCATGGCATCTAGCCATAGAAAGAGGAAAACTCACGATGGAGGAGCCATCAGGCCCGTTGCCCTCTTTCTGGTCTATACTGGGGGGAAGACATGGTTTCTGGACGGTGGGGTTCTGGGCAAAACTACCCATTACACCCACAGCTTGGTCTCTTAATAGATCATACGCGCACTGGGATTTTAGACGAGTATTCCGCAGGGCGCAAAAGTAAAGCGTCGATGGCAAAAGGACGTGTTCGGATTCCCTCGTCTAGATGGGCGTGGGAAGTGCTGCAGTCTAAAGGGGTGTGAGGTGAGGATTTTCGAGGGGCCGATTGGATCGCGGTGACGAGTCTGAGTTTGGCTACGCAGCCTTGTTGGTTGTGCAGAAAGAACTTTGTCGGATCAACAACGAGAGCATCAAAGACGCTACAAATGCACGACGAGAGAAGCGCACGAGAAAAGGGGGGGAGAAAATGCTCCTGTCGCGGTCCTGGCAGTGAAATGGAAGAGCTTCCAAGCTTTTGTTGAGGTGCTTGCGTGGTCTTTAGGAAAACGCCCCAAATGACGATCTATGTCATATCCAGAAACCGGGCTTTTAATTTGGCACTGTAAATTGGATCTCGGTAAGGCGACCCCTGTACAGTGTGAGTTGTAGCGTCCACGGGCCGCCAGAGCGCTAAATTTGGCCCTCAGGGCTGCCCTGTAGCAATGACAGCCGGCACCGCCATCAGTTGAAGCTGCCGATGCGCCAGGCCCCGTTTGCGCCCATTGGGTGCATCACCGCCTTTGCTAAGCTTTCTGATCGAACGATGGCTTTCTTCTAGCATCGCATCAGCCCGGCTACTCGCAACTTGCCGTCTCCACTGCCCACGACATTCGACAGACTCGTAGGAATCACCGCAAATCTTTCAACCGCCGCAATGAACAACGTATGCGTCTCTCTGCCCCGGCACTAGCATGGGCATTTACTGACTGCTCTCTAGGTTCGATCTTTCTGGTACTACGAATAGCCCGCCAATCCCGGCTTGTCACTGCGTACAGAAGTTCTTCCATTGCTAACATTTCTTTCAGGCTCGGATGGGGCTCCCTCTTTCTCGGTAGGCAGATGAATCACCTTCTCTTTGTCCAACACTCGCAGCTGATGTAAATTGTCCTTGACAGCCGGAGGCGGTGCCTACTACTTCGCTAAGCAGAACGTCAAAGAACAGCGCGTGGCCAAGCTCAAAGCACAGCGTGAGAAGCAGGCAGCCAACTGGGCCATTGAACACGGGGAGCCAGTCTCTTCCGGCAACGGTGTGAACGGTGGCCCAGCAAGAACCGACAATACCGGCTTGCCAAGTCAGGAAGCAAGTAGCGATCCCGCGGCAACAAGACATGCGCCAGCAACAGAGTCCGAGCAGGTAGCCGAGAAGAGCAAATACGAGAGTGCTATACCGATGCGCACACGCAAAGGGGACCGTTTCAGTTAGAAATGGCAGAGAACGGGAAATCGTAGGAGAGTTGGGCAGCTGGTCTTGGAAGTGTTTTTGAAGAGACATTGAGCTCGCCGCTGTATTCTATCATGGTGTAAAATAGTGCCCTTCGCTGGGCTGCATGTCTATAGTATTCGCGCCACACATTGGGGACCTGGATAAGTCTGTTTCTGAACCCCGAATCATTACTAGAATGGAATATTGTTATTGCTCGAAATCAGAGCTGAATGTGTAGCTTTGAGAATAAGGGAGTGAGACGCATGTAATAGGAGGTGACATTCAGAAGCCTGGCGCAGTGAAGCTTTTTTTTTTTTTTTTTTTTTTTTTTTTTGCGCCGAATATCCGGGGCCGTCCCAGATTGAGTATTAGAGACAATCTACCCAGGCTTTGCAGAAATAGCTTGCTTCTGCAGCTTCCAGGAGTAATATCATCTAGAAAAAGCTCCCATCACATGCATTTTTACCTCTTGCACTCAAACGAGCTTGCATCAATTAGCCCGTCGCTGATCGTGAGCTTCCGAGCTCCCTCAAAGCCACGGTGGGGAGCACTTCCGTAGTTTTCCCGCTACTTGCGACACAGACGTCGAGGCTCCAAGAATAATTTCCATCGCCCGTCTCGCTTTCACCCAGATCAACCAACAAGCCTTCCTCTCTTTAAACCTGGGCCTTGCGAGAGCAGACTCTCTCTCCGCATCCCGTTCCTGGGTCGCGCCTCTGTTCTCTCTCTATCTCCCACGATGGCTTCTCCCGAGCTGGCCATCACCAAGGCGACGCTGTCGGCCACGCTCTTTCGCGCCGACCCAACCTCGCTGAACCGCGCCGCGGTCGACGCCTTCTTCACGCTGCTAGACGACGCCATCATCCAGTGCTCCCGCCAGAACGTTCAGGTTTGACTGACTCATTGCTCGCCAAGCATTTTGTCGCAATGCCGTCGCTCATGTTTGCTAAACTCCTTCCTCGGGCTTAGAAATGCAAGGCTTGGATAGTCGACAACGTGGTCCCATCCGCCGCGCGCTGCACAGCCTTGGGCAAGTTCTGGGCCGTCCTGTCAAAGAATCTGGCCGTGGAGAATGACGGGAAGAAGCGCCGCAGCGCCAAGAGACGGAGGCTGCACCTCCTCTACATTGTCAATGATGTCCTTTACCACGAGCTTGTGCGCCAGAGCAACCGCAAGCTGGGAGAGACGTGGGCTGGCGTCTTGCCCGCCATGATTGGGAATGCGGCGGCTTTCGACAACTGCCCCAAGCATAAGAGCAAGCTCAAGGGCCTGATTGATTTGTGGGAGGAAAAGGGGTACTTTACGCCAGAGGTGGTTGCGCAGCTTCGCACGGCTCTCGCCAACGGCTCTGCTGAGATTACGGCTGTCAATCTTGAGCTTTCGGAGAGCTCCCTTAAACTCGCCAAGGACGCGCCGTATATTCTACCCTCCTTCCATGGCGATGCTTCCATCCCATGGTACGATCTTCCTGCGGGCACCTGGCTACCTCACATCACACCAAACTCTTCCAGACCCATGATCCCCGATCAAATCCGCCCCATCCAACTCGCGGCAGGTCCTGCGGAAAAGCGAGTCGTGGATGCTGTCAAGATGTTGCTGAAAGACGCAGACTACGTCTACGCTAAAGAGAGCGAGCCGAGCGACGACTTACAGACGGGCTTCAGCGAACTAGGCGAACGTATCATTGTGGACGAGATTACGGGTGAGGTGCTTCGAGGAGAGAGTTACTACGGCTGGTCTCGCCAATTCTGCGAGCGCATGAGAGAGAGACAGAAGAAATCTGCAAAGGCGTCCGGAGAACGCTCACAGTCCGCATCGAGATCACGGCCGAGATCAAGATCAAGCAGTTACTCCAGAGATCGATCCCGAAGCTTATCTCCACCTTCGTTTAAGCGACCTCGGCTTTCAGCGCGCGACAGGAGTCGCAGTCAAAGTCGCAGTCGTGGTCGCAGCTACAGCCGCAGCCGGAGCCGGAGTCGAAGCCGTCGTCGAGATGGCAGCCGTAGCCGGGGCCGCCACAGTCGCAGCCGCAGTCGAAGCCGAAGTCGTGGGAGATATGACAGCAACGACGCATCTGGTTCCAGGTACCGGTCAATATCACGCCAGTACAATGATCGCTCTCCTCAGCCTCAGCTTCAGCCTCAGGCACCGCCTAATATGCCGCCTATGCCATTCCCTCCACCACCCAACGCCATGGCATTTCCATTTCCGCCTCCCCCTCTGCCGGGATTCCCACCGCCCCCGATCCCTCCTGAAATGATTGCTCACTTCATGAGCATGAACCAATTCCCCGGCGGCCCTGTTCCGCCGCCGCCACCGCCACCGCAGCAGCAGCAGCAATCTCAGTCGTCTATGTACAACAACCAGTTCGGACGCGGAAATGGCGGTTATAGGGGTCGTGGAAGAGGCGGATATGGCCGTGGTGGCTACAGAGGACAATACTAGTGCCCAATAGCCATGTCTGTTGGAGATGTTACTTTATGATACAGGGCGTTCCGGGACCTGGCAATGGAGTTGCTTTTAAAATTTTGTAATGACTTGTGGTAGTATCAGCTGGTTGAAACCGTGGGATAATCTTGGCTATTAGGCCACTGAGCACTAGAATCAGCTTTTATACCGATTGAAACTAATAAAATTAACATAGCCAAATCTAATGAAATTAACATAACTGGTAGTGTTTCTCCATACCGTAAAGGTGCCGCATCCACGGCTGCACAGAAGAACAATACATCACTTATTACAAAAGAAAAGCCTTACAGAAATAAGAATTCAACTATAAAAGAGATAAAAGGGCAAGTAGTCTATCCGAGTCAAGTACAATCAAGTACAATCAAGTACACACGCGCACAAGAAATAAAAAAGAAAAAACACGTATGTTTCCTTCTTCCCTCTCCCACAACAGCCACCCGGCCAACCAAATCCATCACGTCGAGAAGGAAAGCAACAAAGAAAAAATAGCGCAAAGTCCCAAAGCCGTCTCTCTCTCACACACACAATCTCTCCCGCTGCTCTTTTTCTTTCCTCCCAAAAAATGGAAAGAAACAAATGCAACCGCTGTTTCGCTAGCGTATGCTTTCTCCTCCCTTTTTCCCCTCCTCCACATCGTTTCTCCCCTTTTGTCAACAACACACCTAGCATTTTCTATAGCCCAAACGCAACCTTTTTTTTTTGTATCTCACCTCTGGTCTGTTTCCATTTTGAAAGAAAAAAAAAGAAGTAGTAATGTTGTAGAAGTTCTTCTCTTTTCCGGGTCTTTTGAGATGTCTCTCTCTCTTTTAAAAGAGAGAGAGAAAGAGTAATAAAACAAATATTATTGTATCGATCCCCTGCCGTACACGAATGTTGCTCCATATCGGTGTTTTTTTTGCAAAAGCCTGCAAGTGAATGCAAGTGACCATGAGAAAATGAAGAAGAAAAAAGAGAAGAAAAGAGAAGAATCGTCAACATTACTGTGAGTAACAGCTCCTTTTTGTGTAACATTAGGCAGTCCCCTTTAGTAACCAGCTTTGACGTTGATCCGCCATCCAAAAGTGCCTCCCTGTATGTGAAGCACAAGTTGATAGTCCCAGAACCGCAATATTAGTACTTTCTAAGGGCCCTTGTAATAAAGGGGCTTCTTTGTCGAGGCAAATTTTCACTAAGAATAGAGAAAGAGGCGAGAATGGAAGATCCTGGACTGACTGAATCGAGAAAGGCGAAACAAAGGCTAAACCGCAATGATAAAAGGACCTGTGTATCACACAACGAGGCTATCTGCTTCGGTTGGACCCTACGGAACCTTGTCGCTCATGTTGCTGTCGTCCCGTAGCATCTTGAAGCTTTAGCGAATCGAGGCGCTTCTGGTTATCCTCAGCAGTGTCAACTTCGTCAACCCGTGGGAGGCTTCCTCCGCGAGCCCTGCCGGGGTCCTCAACCGTGGCCAGTCCCAGTGAAGCTCTTCGCTCGTCAGCTTGCTGGGATAGAGCAGCCCATTTTCGCTCTCGCAGTGCTTCTCGGGCTGCGGCGCTGTTCTGCTGCTCTGTGTATTCATGAGAGCAATCATCAAAGAGCTGAGGATTGATCTCCATGAACAATTTCATAGCGTTGTAAACCATGCCGTGGATTGTCCTTTTTGTATGTTAGTCCATGTAATACGGTCTCAAAGCTCAGCAGTGCAGTGGTAAACGTACCTGTTCCAATGGCCCTTTGAGTTTTCGTAGAGAGGGGCGAACATGATGGGGAGAATAATTTCCACGTTATCGCTTACGAGATTGCAGAAGTATTCGTTGTTCCAGAAGTACAACGCACGCTCGGCGACCTGGAAATGGGGGCTCGCCACAGACTTGGCAAGCTGGTGGAACAAAGGCTCCTGGACTTTGGCGAATTCCGCGGGATCCATGACCTCAAAAATGTCTTCAACCTCATTCAAGAACATGACCTCCTTTGTACTGTTGACCTTTGGCCAGTATCGCAACAACCCAAGGACAACCTATCAAGTCTATCGTCAGTGTTCCGTTCTAGAAATTTACAAGTTGAGGGAGTAGTTGCGTGCCAGTGTCTACTTACATCTTCTGTGAGGGATGCATCTTTTTCCAGGAACTGGACAATACAATAAGCGAGTTGAGGGTGGTACATGCTCAGGCTCTTGGGCTTGTGGAGGGGAAGCAAGACTCGGGTCAAGAAGATCTTATGTTCTTCCTTCAAAGGCAAGGCAAAACCGTTGATAATGGAGCCTAGTATTTCTAGAAGCTCGGCAATGCCATTGAACCTCTCCGTTTCATATGTGAATTGGAAGAAGACGTTGTTGATGGATCGCCGGATAAATGATCGTAGATTGAGGAACTTGCCGTAAATGCGGTGGAGAGTCGTCTTGAGGAAATCTCGCTCGCGGGGATCCTCAGAGTCAAAGAGATCTAGCAACTGAAGCACGAAGCTGTGATCAATGTATGCCTTGGCAATGTTGGTGTTAAAGTCCTGGCTTTCGATGAAGCGCAGGAAAAACTCGTAGACAACCTGGATGTGCGGCCAAGCGACCTCCAAGACGGGCTCATCCTCCTCCGGATCGAATGCCTCGCCTTGGGGGTTCAATGGCGGCGGGATTGGTCGAAACAGATTCTTGCTGAACATCTCGACAACTCTGGGATACATAGGCTCAGTGATGACCTGTCTGTTGTTGGCAACGTAGTCCAGCAGCTCGTGGAGAGCCAGCCGCTTGATCTCCTTGGCCTTCATGTCACCGCTAGCGTCGTTAAAGTCAAAGATGACATTGCACTGATCAATCTTTTGCATGAAGAGCTCCTGGCGCCTGTTAGGCGGTACCTCGTGGAAGCCCGGGAGCTTCTCCAGCTCGCGATGGGCAGAAATATCGAATCGAGATGAGTGCTGTCGCTTTGGCGTCCGCAGGCCCTCTGGGATAGCATCTCGGTTATCCATACGATTGATCATCAGCGACTTTTGGCCGGCCTTTGGGGGCGCCAGTTCGTGAGGCATTGTTTCGGTGGCCCCAGGGGGAGGAATGTGCTGTGATGAAGTAGATGAGTTAGCATCACAATCTTGATCTTTCCATCATTAGTCGGCGTTTGGCAACACTTACGCCTGGAGTCGGACTGATGACGACAGTTGGGGGACCTCTACCACCCGCGTTGGCGCCGTTGGGGCTGCCCGCGCTGCCCATCGGTCCAAATCGATCGAGGCCCTGCTGGCCAGCACCAAGGCCTGAGGACTGGTTGGCACCATGATCACCTCCAAGAGCAGAGTTTGGGGGCAGCGGCTTGTTGCGAGGGTCGTTGAGGGTCGATGTCGAAGACGACGGGGTCAGGACCGGAGACTGGTTGGCATCTCGAGACGAGGGAGACGAAGTCCCATCCTTGGAATCCTTACTCTTCTTGGAGGACTTTGCGGCATCTTTGCCTCGCGAGAGCTAATCACACACAATCATGGCCTGCGTCAGCCGATGTGCGCGCGACGGGCGTCAGGAGGGAAGGAAGCTGGGACTCACTCTCTGGCTGAATCGCTTCATCATGGCGTGTGAAGCTATCTCTCAGTCTCACTCAGGGAATCACGATGTCGAAGAACCGGAAGCCGTCCAGCCAGCTCCGTAGCCGCAGTGGGGTAGGCGAGGCAACACAGTCGGGATGCGGAGCGGAGGTGAGGCGAGGCTGGGCGGGCGAAGGGGGGGGACCAACGCCAGCTATGCCGGAGAGATAGAGAACGGCGTCGTCAAGCCACAAAGGCGCGTGTCGATGGAGGCGACGGGCTGCTGGATCTCAACGTCGGGGTAGGGAGAGGCGAGTTGGACCTGGACGAGGCCGAGTTGGACGCTGGAAGCTGGAGGCTGGACGCAGGAACGCGGGTCGCAGGGAGCTGGTCGAGGAGAAAGAGGCAGGGGGGGCTCAAGGTGGTGGCCACGCTTCAACCGCCGGGAATCAGGATTGGGGGCGGTCCAGCTGCGCTCAGCGAGAGGAGCCAATTGTCGACTGGGCGCGCAGAGCCGGTGTCGAGAGACGATGTTGGTGCTGTGGAGGCCGTGGGTGCTCGATGTCGGCCAAAAGAGTGGAAGGAAGAGACCGCCGGCGTGTTGTAGCGATGCTGATAGAGAGCGAGACTGTACGGCGTCAGTGGCGGGCTCAGATTGGATCAGAGCTAAGAGACAGACGGCGCAGCAGCTTGGGAGGTTTAGCCGTCGAGGCGACGCGGGGGGAGTTGCTGGTCGTGCTTGCGCAGTCGAGGAGGCTCCAAGGCTCTAGACGCTCGCTCTGGCCGCGCTCTTAGGGCCCTGCGGGTATCTGTTCAGCGATCCGGCAGCCGTAGGGGCACTGCCATCTACCTGTAACCTGCCCGCTAAACCGGCCGACCTGTAGCAGTGGAGCCGCTTTCCCTGTCCCTAGGTCTGATGGAGAGCAGCTGAAATCAACGCCAAAACAGAACCAGCAGAACTCGCAAACCCGATAATGGCCAGCTCCAGGCCTGCAAATCAAACTCAATGGGCAGGACACCTTTCTGGATTTGATGCAGCCCGCGCTTCTCTCTCTGGGGTCCTCTGTATTGCCCAAGCTCCCAGGCCTTTCGTTTCCTACCGCTACAGTGCTCTTGCTACTGTGGCCACTGGCCAATCGGAAGTGTTTCAGCCCTCGCCAGCAAGCGCGTGATGCGTAAATTACGTACCTCCTAACTGGGGCCTCAATTTAAAGGTTGCAAGCACACAGTGCGTCATGGCCCGGTCGCGTACTGTCCCCACCATTCCTCCCGTTGCTGGTTGAAACTGTTCAATTCGTGCAGCTTCAGCTTGAGCTCTTCCAGCGGCAGGGGTCCTGTTCAGCGCCAGGACAAAATCTGCGGCCATGCTCCATCTGCCTGATAAGCTAAGCTTCGACTCTTACAGGGATATATCATCTTACCAAAAAAAAAAAAAAAATAAGAAGAAATATCAATAAAGTTTAAAGAAGAAATAAACAGAGAAGAAGGAGATATTCTTTGCCATGGCTTCATCTCGCCAAGTGGCCGGAGATGGCGTCGGCTCACAAGGCGCAAGAGAAACAGAGAATGGCGCCCCTCGATACGCCATACCGCGACGAGACCTCACAGCCGTTGAGATCCCGGCGGTAGTTGAAAACATCGACCGAGCTGTCAGGGCATTTGGGAGAGTGCCTTCACTTAGACATGTAAGCGTTGAACCCGTGGCTCATCTAGTTCTTTCTATTCACTCATAAACAATCTTATATCACAGGTTCTAGATCCTCTGAGAAACTCAGTACCGCTGTATATAAATCCAGAGGAGCCCTTTTGCCCGCCAATCATGTCACATAATGCCAGGTCTCACAACGTCGTTCTCAAAGTCACGGTCCCCAAACGCACTGGAAGGAAGCGCAAGCGCGGAACAAATGAGCCCTGGCAAGGAGACGTGGACTTCCAAGGCATCGACCCATCGGCCCCAGCATCAGAAAATGTTCGTTCCATAGGGCGTCATGATGATCCAAGACTTCTAAGGCGCAAACTAGAGGACAATGTCGGCAAATATCACGTCGAGGCTGCGGGCTTGATCAAGCACACGCATCGCTTCAGGGGTTTGGCTGACTTTTACTGGGACATGGACAAATCATCATTTGCACAGAGATTTGTCGACCAAGTCCTGCCCGGAGATGGTATTTTCAACCTGTTTCCCTTGTATTTCACAATTTGGTATTGACTATTATTGCAGTTGAGAAGATTAAAGACTTCAAATTCACACCTGGCATCGACCAAGGCTCGAATGTGGACATTATTCCACCACCCATCTTTACCCACATGAGTTTGCCATTCAACTATTTTTACTCACAAAATCCCTATGTTCGCTTGACAGAGGATGGCGGTACCGTTAACACAACGGCGGTCAAACAAGTTGGTCATTTTATCGGAACAGAAGATGCTGCTCCTGCCGGCCCTCAAATTCCTCCAGACATGACAGATCCGCGCATGGTGGAAGTTATTGCCCAGCTTGAAGAGGCATTTGCATATCGCCCCGTATGGACTCGACGATCTCTTTTGAATCATCTTGCTGGCAAGCTCCGAAACTGGAACGAGCTTAAAAAGTATCTGAATTACGCGGCTTACCAGTTCAAGGGTGGGCCATGGAGAGATGGAGTTGTTCCCTATGGAATCGACCCCAGAACTGATCCCAAATATCGCATTTATCAAACCCTCATGTTCAAGCTTCCCAAGCAGAAGCGTGCTCGCAAAGACCAGACCTGGCAGTCGCTTCGCAGAGCCCAGATGGGCCGAACAAAGGAGTTTGTAGAAGAGTTATCGGCCAGCCACACGTTTGACGGAGAAACATATCACACCGATGGCAAGGTGTGGCAGGTGTGCGATATCACGGATCCCTTGCTCCGCGAGCTTTTGGATAACGCAGAAGTGCGTCCTACGTGGGATGTCAGCAGCGGGTGGTATCACGGCGGCTTGTGGGCAAAAGTCAAGGCCATCATGAAGACGAAACTAGTGGCGATCCAGTTTGGCCGACAACTCACCAAAGAGGACTTTGCACCAACGCTGCAGTGTGGAGATCAGACTCCTGTGCGAACTACGTCGGCGACCTTCCACCTTCCGTTGCCCAATTTACATCTTACAAACGAAGAGCTCACGCAGCTTCGAGGTCGAGAACCTTCGAAGAAGAAGAGTCAGGTCTATAACGTTAGGGTTCGTCCTCGTACCAGAAGGCCAGATGCCGATACCGAGGAGCAGTCGGTTGTTACCTCTCACGATGCCAATGCAGACGCAGACATAAACGCAGAGGCAGAAGCTGCTAGTATCCTTGGCAGAATGGATTCCCATAGCGAGGGTTCTGAGGCTGGTAGTGATGCTGATGATGACGATGATGACGAGAACGAGAACGGCTCAGAAGAAGAAGATGGGATGGATCGCACTGCCTTTGAAAGGGATGAAGATGATGAAGATGGTTTCGGTGAGCTGGAAGACGAGGAGTAGGTGGCAGAGATGGCAGCTAGTAGAGGTGATAAAGATGGCCACACATATCAGCTAATATCAGGCTCCTTACGAAATACATGACTTACGAGTCAAAGCTTTTCCCTTACCTACCTAGACAGCAGACATAGAGACAAAACATAACACATCTCAGCTGAGATTGATCAAAGGCCTACTCTGCCATACTCGCATGCTTCCACACTCAAGCTTACAAACAGGCAGACACTCTGCATGTGCTGAAACACATGTCAAGCCAGGGGCTTTTCGTCTGTTCTCAAGCTGCTATTCACGCGCGTGGCATCCTATTGTGCACTCGCTGTCAATAGAAGTACCGACCGCGCCTTCCTTATAGCACCGAGGCCTGGATTTGTACCTCTCGACGCGCCCAGCGCTTACCCTCCTTGCCGCTGCCCTGAGCGACAGATGCCTAAGGCCGCCTTGTTCCAGTTCCCGGGCAGCATCTTTCCTCTATAAAGCACTTTCCGTAGAGAGAATCCTGATCCTTCCTTCTTCTTCCAGTTCAACACCTCGCTCTCATTGTTTCGCATCCTTCCAATCACATCTTTGGAGCCGTCCAAGACCAACAATCTGGCCAATAGATCTTCATTCAACTTGATTGAGCCAATTTTATCCTCTCCCAGAACAGCCCTGCCATCCCAAGTCACTAACAATATGAATTCGGACATTGATCCTTTCCCCGACAGCGAATTCTTCTGCGGCCATTGCCATAAGTCATTCGACGCATGGGAAGATCTGTTGAGGCACAAAGGACAGCAACGAAATGACGACAAGGAGGATCATATCCACTGCAAGATTTGTGGGCGTGATTACAAGACACTGGCTGGAGAAATGCTACACATGCAAGCGGTGAGTCAATCTAAGAACAGGCAACAGCTCTCTAAGAGAAGGGCACTCCTCTAACACCGCCGTAGGAACATCCTCTTGAGCAAAATCTCGACTGTCCCGGTTGCGGCCGTGGCCCATTTAAGCGTCTGAGTAATTTGATTCACCACATCGAACGCGGCTTTTGTCCCCGCCTCGACACCACCACTCTTGATCAACTCCGAGAGGAGAAACTCGAGTTCCCCAGACGCTTGGAGCAATTGACCCAAGAGAAAGTCAAGGGAAACTACATGAACTATATGCCATCGGCTGCCGCAAACAGCACAGTCTCGGCATGGTACGTTGACAAGGAGCCAGAAGCTTTCGAGATGGTCGAAGAAGACTTCCCAGCTCTAGCAACTGCAAAGGATACTCGCATTGAACCCACGAAAGCGGATACATCCAACAAATTGGATCTTTGCAGCGGTGAGATTAACGATAAAAAAGGCAAACAGCCATTTTCGTTTGACCTTCCTCTTCGGCCGGCCGTGAAACGAGATGAGACAGTGGACGCTGATACCACGCCTGAAGCCCGACCTCAATTCGAGCTTCCTTTACGACTGCTCAGCGACAGCAAGCGCAATGTCAAAGATGGGCAGCAAAATCAGCAAACCCCGACTCAAGTGTCTACTCTACCAGCTTTCAAGTCTGGCATAACCACTGTCGTCGCAGGTATGGATCCTGATGATCCTTATAACCCATCTTTCAATGCGGCTAGCTGCTATTGCTCCATTACAGAGAGATTCAATTGCCCAAAGCGACTTTGCGGGTAAGAATAATATCGCCTCATGTTACGATCCTGCTCGTAAATAACTAATGACATTACATAGCAAAACATTCAAGAAGGCAGGTGGTCTTATTGCCCACCTCAAATCACCCGTGCATGGAAATAGGAAGTATAGATGCCCAAGCTGCCTCAAGATTTTCAAGACCTTGACAGGCATTACTTCGCACGCTGAGGCCAAGAGCTCCAAGTGTCAGATTCAGGATACCGCACAATATGAGATGTTTATGGACCAATTGACGGCGGGGATGGTCGACATCGAGAGAACTCGGTTTCAGGGGGGGCAGCATCATCTACAAGACTTCCGAGCAGATGAAGCAGAAGCTCCGTGGTAAACCCATCGAGGAAAAGGATAAGTACCCAACGGATACTAAAGATGGAAGAGATTCCTACTGGTAGTGGATGTGTGCGTTTTTCTGCTTTGCCGTAGAGGCCTTTGTTGTTTTGAGGATTGATGAATACGGGGATATCTTTCAGTTTGACATTTGAGGTTTGTGTCAGCGCCAGACATTGGCACGCAACGAGGACCATCACAGTTAATAGTATCGCGCAGGAGTATTTTAAAGAATCTGATTAATAAAAGTTTTGATTTCATTGAGACTATTGGAAACATGCGCTTTCAGGATATGCTCTTTGTTCTCATTGGAAAACGTAGGTACCTATCAAATGCTGCAGGGTATTCCGGCGTCTGCGTGAATGCAGTACAGCCAACAGCTACAGCACCCAACAGGCACTGGCAGCCCTACAGGGTTAAGCGTCCGGGCCGGCGACTCGGGACATTTCCCGAAATTCAAGCTGCGCCCCTGGATGACCTAAGCACCCATCTCAAGGTGTACGGATTGAGCATCTCCCTAGGATTAGCAGTCAGATTGATTACGAGTCGCAATCAACCGCGCAGCCCCGGCGTCAAATGTGCGAGTTGACACATTGCAGCTAATCTCCACCGCCGAGCCGAATGGTTGAGAAATCACTTCGAGGCCGACCTTTGGACGAACGAGAGACGGCACCAGCGACCATCGCTACGGACGACTCCAATATCACGATATCCTGAGCGCACAGGTACAGCTCGCAGGCGAAATAGGAGCAACAGAGCAGCGCCACGGACGCGAGCGAGCGCAAGCGGAGACGTCGGGCTGCCGGCTATTTTAATGGAAGACGAGTCGTTAAGCGACAACCCTAGCATGGCGTTCCGTTGGGCGCGCAGAATCGAGCGGGCGTGCTGCACCACGGCCAGATACTTGCCGCTGGCGTTTGTCTACAGCTTGACGTCGTGGGCATGTTGGGTGATAGTCAGCATCGGCAAGGAGACTGAGAGGAGCCGCTGGATAGGTACGTGGGACATTTGGGATCATGGTATCCATCGGTTTGCGAGAAGGGAGGAAAAACAAGAAAAACTTGCTGACACAAAATATACAGGCTCAGCGTCTTCTTTCTTCGGAGTTGCGCTCTATCTCCTGCTCAACTGGTCCTACACGACAGCCGTCTTTACAGATCCCGGAGCAACAACCAACGTGGACGGCTATGGCCTTCTCCCCACAAGCGGTGGCCAGAATCGCGCAGCAACGTCCTTTACAGTTAAGAGCAATGGCGAAATTCGATTCTGCAAAAAGTGCCAGGCGCGGAAGCCGGATCGCACGCACCACTGCTCGACGTGCCGCCGATGCGTTCTCAAGATGGACCACCACTGCCCCTGGCTGGCGACGTGTATCGGGCTGCGCAACTACAAGCCCTTTCTGCTCTTCTTGATCTACACCACCGTCTTTTCCTTTTACTGTTTCGCGGTCAGCGGTACGTGGTTTTGGTTGGAGGTGATGGACGACTCCAAGTATCTGGATACGCTGCTGCCAGTCAACTTTATCATGCTGGCAGTCATGAGTGGAATTATCGGGCTTGTCGTGGGCGCATTCACCACGTGGCACATTATCCTGGCGCGCAGGAACCAGACGACGATTGAGTGCCTGGAGAAGACGAGATATCTGTCAACGGTCAAGAGGACGCTCCACCAGGCACAGGGCCTTGCCAATGGAATTCCGCAAGCGAGACAGTTTGTAGACTTTCATGCGAGCGCACTGCCTGGCATCACACACCGGGAAGAGGGCGAAGAGCGACGTTCGACACAGGAGCCCCCCCGTGTCCAGATGTCATATGAGGAACTAGAACGATACCAGAGCCGCAAGCGTTATGAGGAGTATCTTGACGAACAGGATTCAGAGAAGCTACCTAATGCTTTCGACCTGGGCTGGAAGCGAAACCTGCTGCACCTTTTCGGACCCAGCCCGCTGCTGTGGTTCTTCCCAATCTGCAACACGACGGGCGATGGCTGGAGCTGGGAGGCAAACCCCCAATGGGTCTCGGAGCGCGAAAGGCTGAGAAGTGAACGAGAACAGCAGCGACAGCGAGAGATCAACGCAGGCTGGGGACAGGGCGAGGACATTCCCTCAGCGACCGCGGACGTTACCGGCAACTACCACAGCCGCGCACCTCTCGCGGGAGCCAATGGCCGGGTACCCAACGGCCGGGTAGCCAACGGCGGCCCGAGAAGGACGCAGAGCAAGGCGGACCGCATTCTGGGTAGGGACCCGAACATGTACGCCGACTCGTCGCAAGATGTGCCCTTGCGAAGACTTAGCCCGCGGGGCCATGCGGCGCCACACGACGATGATTTGCTGGACACGGACGACGAGGAGCTGAGCACTGTTGCTAATGGCAATGGCAATAAGCAGCACCACACGGCGGCCAGCCGACTCGAGGCTGAGCGGGTGGCCATGAGCGTAGTGACCAACACAAGGCCGTGGGGACGCGGCGGCGCGAGCGGAATGCTACGCCAGGGCAGCCAGCAGAGCGGCGGTGGCAGCGGCCACAGCAGCCGTGTGGTGAGCCCGAGTACCGAGCAGAATGACGATGGAGTGGATTGAGGTCTCATTGACTTGAAATCTTTTTCTGATCTTGCTCGACATAAACTATGCCTATCATTTTTCTACATGGCGAGTAATTTATTCGAATTTTTTTATTATTATTTTATTATTCATCAAACTGTTTTATTCTCTTGCTCTGTCTTCTGCTCTCTTGTCTTATTACAGCCTTTACACTTACAGCGGCAAGTTGGGGGAAAGGGGAGGAGGAAGTTAGAAGAAAGATATTTTGATGCGAGGATCCTAATCATTTTTCGTCCCAGAGACATAAAAGAAAGATTGAGACTTATTTTAGATGGAATACAGAATACACTGCTGAGAATGGGAGAAGAAATGGGAAGAATGATGAGAACTAGGGAAATAAGGGGGAGGGCTAATCAACCTGTCCTTTATTTGATGAGAGCGGATGTGTGCATCATTGCTAGAGCGCCAGAGATATAGCGCTGATATACGAGTTAACTGATAATGTATGGGTAATATACGAAGCTACTAGTTTGCTGTTCTACGTTGTTCTATATTAAGAAGGATGGTGAGATGAGCTGAGATGAGCCCTCCCCTTTGTTGTAGCTGTATAGAAGCAACACTTGTCACTATCCTGCGCGATGCTGTTAGTTGTAATTCGAGGCTCTAGTGCCACATACCATTTCCAAACAGCTGCTTCAGTTATAAAAGCTCACGCTTGTGCGGCACCGTTGGCTGGTTTTTGCGTTTCCTTCTCCAGTCTCACAATAACATACACACACGCCCCCCTCTTCTCCCACCGTTTTCTCTACTAGGCAATTCTCCAGATTCGCGTGTTGCTTCCTCATGCGCGTCGCGGACACTAACTCGGCGCCGACGCCGACAAAACTATACAATGGAGATTTAGCTCTTGACTCTGACTCTCTTTCACACAATGGGAAAAGAGCTCAATTTGCGGGGGAGAGGGTTAATAGGCAGCATTACTCGTAAAAAGGGGGGGCGTGTTTGATCCCCATTGGTTTTTTTCCATTAGAGGGAATTCGTAGGAAGGCTGATTCGAACACGCGGCGAAACTGCTAGCACAGCTGCCTACTAGGTACCTAGGTACGTTGGAAAAAAAAAGAAACCTGCTTCCAAACATGGATGAACCATGTTTTCTCTTGTTAGATGCTTGTGCTGGTCTTTTTTTCTTGCTTGAACAGGCAACAAGGGGGGGGGGGGGGCGAAGCCCAGAAGCCGGAGCCACGGAAACTGTTATCCGTTAGCTTTTTTCCAGGGCCAGGGCCAAAAGAAAGGTACAAAGTGCACGCCATTCACGAGCGAAACTTACAAGTACGGCTAAACTGGGGGAAGCTGTTTTACTGAAATTTTCCCCACACCCCTTTGTTTCACCAAAAAAACATTATTCTGTAATGATGCTCGAATAACGTCGTCATTTGCGCTCACGCAATTTATTTTGATTCCTTTTTTTTCTTTTTTTTAATTTTCTTTTTCAGCCGTTGTTTCCGCGCTCGCATACAGAGACAAAACTTGGCTTGAGCTCAGCTCAGCTCAGCTCAGCCCAGCTCATATACGCCCCCCCTCCCCTGGTCATTCCTCGTCTTAGCTGACAAGTATTATATGCGATTTTTTTTTTTTTTTTTTTACCTTGTCTCATGTACATACATTGTATGGAAAATCAATTTTGGGAATGGGTCATTTCGCCTTGGAGCAAGCTGTGCCCGGCGGATTCAGCACTGCGAATTGCGCGCATGACGGCGTGCAAGGATGAAAGGAATGATGCAGTCTGCTTTTGTTTTCTGTGTTGCCTACCTAGGTATGTATTTTTTTCTGAATTGTTGTGATATTCTCTTGAAAGAAAGCGTTCATTGTAGCAATTCCGTCCATATACATATCACTATAGTAATACTAATATGTTGTATATGGAAAAATGAATCGACTCCCGCTTTCACCTTCACCCTTCACCATTCACAGGGGACCCATCTGAGCTGAGAAAAGTGAGGCTTTCCCAGCGGGCTTGGCGTGTTTTATCGCCATGGGGCCCCCCCGTCCCAGAAGGATCGCATGTGCACCCATTTCCAAGCCCAGCGCACAGGAAAGGGACAGCAGAGCAATCTACACACACACCATCCTTTTTTGCTAAGAAAAGGCAGCGAACCCCGGCTCGACACGTTTATTCGCAGTTGGCTCCAAAGGGGCACAAATGCTGGTACATGCTCCAAGCCCTGGAGCTAAATCGAAGCTCTAGGAAGCTAAACAGCTGCTGTACTAGAGGCCAAAGTACTGCTGAGGAAAAGGTACATGGCAGGCTTTGAGCCATCTTGTACCGTTTCTCTCTCTTCTTCTCCCTCTCTCCCGTCCGTTTGTGGTTTAACTCCTTTTTTCCTACACGCCCTTTTAATTCTTGCTCATGCTTTGATGATGCTCCGTATCTCTCTTCTCAGTTTGAAGAGGCGGCTCGGAATTAGAAACGCAAAGTCAACCCATCTCGACGTTATTTGTTTATGCGAGTATTTTACTTTCCTACTATTAACTTGATAATTTTGCCTTTTATGTTTCTGTCATGTATCATTACTCTGCATTGATTCCTGATTGACACAAAAGGCGTTCTGCACTGTAGATCTTTCCCCTCAAAAAAAATCCCGGATGACAGAAACGTCCCTTCTGCCTAGAACATTTGGCAGCCTAAACTGCGTGCAGTAATGCCTTTCGAGCAGCTTCTTCTCGTCTCCGTATTTGTTCTTCTCTCTTCCCCATTCTCCGTTTTTTTTTTTTTTTTTTTTGGTTCTCCACGGTATGGGAAAAACAGAAAAAAGAGCTCAGGCGAGAAAACGGCACATTATTAAGCGTGTCTTTCCCCCTCTTTTGTCGACATTTTTGGCCGGCGCCGTGGGCTTAGACCCAAGCCACGGAGACACCAGCGGTTGGAAAAGGAAAAAAACGGCGGACCGCCATCCTCCGCACGGGTGTCCTTTTTGAACAGCTAGCATTAAAGAAAAAAGCTCAAAGCTGCCAAACCTTGAATAAAAAAAAAAAAAAAAGACATGGAAACAAAGTACTGGGGAAAGCGGCACACCGGAGAATTTAGTCCTGTTTAGCCCTTTTGGCAGTTTTGACATCACTAACAAAGCCTGCCATCTAATAGCATTTTCATGCATTACAGTATACGCACAATGCCATTAAGTGCTTACATGCGTTTATTTTGCTTTCGGAGCACAGTCCGAATACAGCTCTCACAAGCACAAGGCCACGCAAAAAAAAAAAAAAAAAAAAAAAAAACCAAGGCATAAGAAACCGGGCTGCTAAAGAGGTAACAAACTTTGGCTCCCCCTTGGCGGGAATCTCGCTTCGTATCGAACCTCGTATGCAACGTTAAATGGACGAAACCGTCTCTAATTCAAGGTCATCTCCAGTTGCTCCAAACAGGCCCGAATACTCGTAACAAAATTGCGCAAAATGAGCCCCGTAAAGTCACTGATCGACCACATCTATACGATGCCCTCTGAGAGGAAGAGACACAAAGTACAGTAAGAACACAACGCAACTGCTGCATGTTTTGGTGTAGCTTCAAGTCCAGACACACACACCAATCAACCTTCTTCCCTCTCTCCCCACCTTGTTCCTCGCAAACTTTCCGCTAGAGCCGCGAAGCTCCGTTTCAAACGGCTTCTCGTGTCCTCTTAACCAAACATGGTAATAACCGAAGCGACTTCAAACTCGGTGTAGCAGTACTTTGGCTTTTTCTCTTCTGGTTTTTTCTCCCCTCTGTTCGATACACACCCTGCACCCACTCTCCTTTTTTTCCCTTTCTCTTCTTTCCCGTCACACACACACACACACACACTTTTTTACATGTAGGTAATTACCGTATGTAGATTCCTAAAGATTGGTTTGCATTAGCTAAGCTGTCTCCAACTAGACCAAACGTTGTGAAACATCTGGTTTCACAACCGCTGATGAACCGCCAATCCCTCCGCCAATCCATTTCTCCTTTGCCCATCAAAATGCCGATAAAATTGCCCATCCACAGAGGAAGGGACAATTGCCAGCAAAATAACCCCTCGTCTCCTTTTTATGATGATCAAGTGAAGAAAAATCGGACATGCGTCATTTCTGCCAATCTTTTCCCCCGATGGTACATATCTGCAGAAACACATGCACAAAGGGGGGGACAAGGAAGAAGCAAGCAAAATAACTCCCATAGTTAAAAAACAGTTTAACGTCCAAGTGCCAAGCCACGCACTACACACCACATACAGGAAGCGTACCCACGGCAAATATTACGCTCTAGCTCTGTTCCCCCTCTTCCGATGAGCAGTGCGTGTTTTTCAGAAGTGCAAATCCTCGAATTCCGCACTCCGCAGAAGTCAAACTTCATCCCTCGGTCGAATCTCCAGAGCGGAGTTCCACCTACAGTATTCCCCTTCTCGCTGACCCGGTTTTATATGCCACTTTCTAGAAGATATACACGGCCGCCTAAATACGCACAACTTATCGCGACTTGAACACGCCACGGCCGCCTCCCGTTATCAGTAAAAGACGAAAACACTCATAATTGGAGCACACAGATACTGTAGATTATGAGCCACTGTGCTTTGGTAGATAACATGCTGGTATCTACTCGTAGTTTCCAATCTCGGTAGTTCTTAACCTCAGAACCACACTACTGCTACTCAACCAGAAACTCAAAATCACCCGACACCAGCCTCGCCAAATCACATCATCTCTCTTCCCATCACCCAATCTGCTTGTTGCCCAGCACCCCAAGTTGTGAGGTTTATTTGTATCCAACGGACTTGGCATGCCATGTGATGCTTCTCTCTTCTTTCTATTTCATCCTTGTTCTCGAAATTGCCTTGAGCTGATTTACCCATCTCTCTTCCATTAGCGGCCCGAATTAAACACTGCTGTATCAGAATTGGGCCATCATGATCATCTCCTGCCCCGTGTGTAAGGCATTCCCCAAAAGTGCATACGCTGCAAGTCACACTATGGGCTCAACGTCTGCTGCATAAAAGCTGTCCTGCCTCAAAAGTTACATCTCACGTCATTTACAAAAGCAAGCACCAGTCCAAGGGAAATAAAGGTCTCTTTCAAACACGAGCTAGATCCACATTTCGCTATATATATCCCAAAATATGCCAAGTAATTCCGTTCTCATCGCAGTAAATGCGCCTCAATCCGCTGTTTCATGCCATCGCAGCAACAATGCACGTGCTGCTGCGTTCGTTTCAATAATATTCATAACAATACATACCCCCCTTTCGTAAAGGTGTCCCTGTCGCCAAAGTGGCCCTGAAAAAAATGCCCTCGTAATCATCGCTCCCTCCATAGACGGGTACTCATACAGACCCTCTCTTTGTCCTCATTCCCAAAATGCCCCCTTTCCACCTTTGACCATGATGTGCTCTGTGCCTCTCCTCCCACCCCTCCCGTTTTGCCCGTGTATCACCAGACCGGACTTCCCCGATATTCCAAAAGAAAAAGAAAAGGAAACAAAAGTACAACATAATTCGCCCAACACTATATGGAACACAACACAAGACAGTAAGTAGTATGCATCAATCGTTGATGAACAGATCCATTTTTCGGTCTTTAATCCCTGAACGTTCTCTTCACATGTATCGTCTGTTTGTACAAAGCCAAAATTGTTTCTCTCTTAACCAGTAATATGACCCTTGCCATATCTGATGACACAAAAAACATATAAAAATAAATCAGAGATAAAGAAGAAAAAAAGAAAAAGAAAAAGCTAGTGACTCCCTTTGCCTGTCCCGTCTATATTATGCCTTTCATGTGTGTCCTTTCCTTATGCAAATGCTTCATCTGTAAATAGCCAGATAATAAGAGGAGGTGTATGCATTCCCTGGGACACTGTGGTAGTCCATTGCATTCCATCATCAAAACAAACCAAGAAAAGTAGTAAAAAGAGGAGAAAGCGAAAAGAAGAAGGTGTACAAATGTTATTCATATCCCACAAAGTCGATAACGGGTGGGTATTCAGTTTCGCTTTTTAGTTCCGCGCCATGCTGTCCATGAGAAAAAGAAAAGCAGGAAAAAAAGAGTTCCAAAAAAGTGATAAAAAGAAGACAGATGGCGTGTGAGCTTTGCATCAGCATAAAGTCACTGAAGGATTTTTCCATCGCCATTTGAAGTAAAGGTGTAAAGAAGAAGTAGGCGTCAGCGGGTAGTAACCAGCCTAGGCCTGACTAGAAAAATAGAAAGAAAAAAAGAATCTTGAATGCCCCCCCCCCTTTTTGAAAATCTCAACGCTGAAATGCGCCAGCATTGAATAAACGTTGATTTTGGGAAAGGGGTCAAGTAAGAGTGGGGATATTCTCGCGACAAAGCCTCGTATCAAGTTGTCAAAAAAAAAAAGGCCGTTTTCATTGTTCTCCAAAGAGGCAATAGGAGAGGCCTCCATAATAGCATCGCGAGAGTGGGGCAGCAAGACAGCTCACGCCTGAGGACTGTGCATCTCAAAGCTGTTCTTCTCCATGCTGCTTCTCTCAATGGTGCTTCGAGGGCTGGTATTGTTACTTCGCCCAAAGATGCCGCCTAGGCGGTTTAGTTTGCTACCTCCTTCTTGAGCGGGGCGAGGGACATCAATAAACTTCTTTTCAAATGGATCAATGTCAATCTTGCAAAATAGGCTGGAGAATAGGTACTGCTCGCCAGCATGGTTCAGGAGAGGCAGTGTGCGATATCCATTCTTGAGATTGGTGAGCTTCGCCGTGTAGCTAGCCATTGCAGGTTTATCCTTTGCGCTGTTGTTGTAGTCGCCATCGTTAGCTAGCCTGACTGACCAACGAACAAAGATCAGCTCCGGGTGCTTAGTCGTGACCTTGAAGTGGAACTGGCCATTGCTGAACATGGGATTGAAGCCATTCTCGCGAATCACTTCAGTATGGCGCCGCAGAGGCGAGTCGGGCTCATGGCCCAGATCAAAGTCCTTGTCCTTCTTGTTTCGCTTGTCGTTTGCGTGAAAGACGTCAACGTCAACGTAAAAGTCCATGGATTTATTGGCAGGGAGATTGGCAGGCCGCATCAGCTGTTGAGCGGAGACAACGTCAATGCTGAATGAAACGACGGTTCGCTCCTTTTTGCCCTCTGCAATAGCTGCACTGACAGTGTCGTCTTTTGGGTAAACTTGAATGTCGCGAAGCTCTTGGGGCTTGAGGACGTATCCAGATGAATCGGTGCCACCCTCAAACATGGCTTGGTTGACTTGCATACCCATGTCAAATGTCTGCCAATTCAGAGCAGCCATCTGGACACCACGACGCCAGTATGCGAGCGGATCAAAGTTACTTGAAGTCAAGCGAGTGCCGTCAGGGTAAACGCGCATGAGGTACCGCATATTGTGAATGTTCAATTGCATCTTTTCTTCCTTTGTCTTGGAATTCTTTGCAAAACTGCTTTCCATGAAAGAAAAGATGTGGTTGAATTTCTTGGCCGCTGGCGCTTCAAATCCAGAAAACTTGAGGCCCGTGCAGTACACTCCGAGCTTACCTAGATCAGGAATGATGTTGCTGAGTGCCTTGATCGAGCCATTTTCACCCCCGCTATCTGAGTCGCTGTTGAGTTCTTGCACGCGGCCTTCATTGATGGTGTTTATTTTTTGACTGTTACCCGTAAACTTGCGGCTGGCGTTGATAGGGGCCATCGTTGGGCTCTGAGGAAGGGATTGGGTGGTGGCAGCGGTTGTGTTGGACTCAGTGGTAGACGATCTCGCCAATACAGAGCCGACGCTATTTCCGCGCTTTCGACCCATTCCCATGAGGCTATCACTGCCCATAGTCTCGCTCCTGGCCGCAGTTCGTGGCTGTTTGACTTTGATAAGAATGCGCTCCATGAGCTTAGAGGGAGAGGGCAGCTTGGAAGAGTCTGGCTCTACAGGTTCTGTAACAAGTTTCTCGCCAAATGTGTCCCTGATGACTCCGGCCATGATAGCCTGTTGGGTGGGGTTGCAGTGGACCTCGAGAGAAATCCAGAGCGGAAACTTTGATTTCGCAAATGCATATTTGTTGATGGTGTTCATGACTTCGAGGAAGCCGATTGCGCTAGTGAGCGTACGTCCGTGGACGACTATGGGAGAGCCGCCAGGGCCGTCCCAACAGTCAACCTCAACACAGCGGCAGCCTCGTAAAAGCGCGGTAATGTACCCTTCGATGCTGGATTGACCCGCAACCTGGCGTCCAAGGAGATAGGTATTGTGCGAGCTGGAGATGAAATATTCGTTCATGGGTCGGTCGAGCGTAAACTCGCGCTGCTCGTCAATAGTGGGCAAGTTGAACTGTTTGGAGCTCAAGAATCCAGTAAACGCTGTCTCTGATAGGGTGTTTAGCTCATCGAGAGTGACTGTAGCGCTTGTGTCGTCATTTCTATGATTACGAACAAGCCCGTCAAAGATTTTCTGCCATTTGTCTCGATCGCTAACGTCTTCTTTTTGAACGTCACGAAGAAAGCTAAAGAATTCCTCAAAGGTAAGACCAACGTAGGGCCTTGTAGCAAGGCCTTGTATAAGGCGGTGGACTTCTTGCCTCTGCCTCATGAGACGAACAAATTCCAGAAATTCGTCGTAGTTTAGCTTTTCGTTTTGCCGCGCATCGGCAAGTCGAAAGTTAGACTGCAGAGTTGACTGAGAGCTGTGAATATGTAAGTTTTGGCATACTCGCATGACGCCGGTGATGTCAAGCTCTTCCTGATCTTCGGAATTGTGCTTCATCATCTCTGTCCCCCAGTACTGCTTGATAGCCTTCTCATCGAAGGTCATCAAGGATGCCATGACCTCTTGGCGATGCTTTAGCATGGCCTCGAGAAACGTGACCCACACCGAGTAGATCTCCTTGCTATTAGCCACAAGATGGAGGAATTTTGATTTGGACTTCTCTGGTACGGCGTAGATGATGGTGAACCAATTCGAACGCTCTTCCGATTGAACGCCAAAATCACGAGCGTACTGCTCGATATCGGAACCAGTCCGAATCTCTATTATTTCATCGACGTGGAGAAACTTTTGAGGACGGCTTGCATCCCACATCATTTTGTTGGTCGCTGTGTCATAAATAAGGTTTATGCGCTTGGAGCGGTTCTTCTTGGATATCTTTTTGAGCGGCGTTCCCTGTCGTAGCTGTAATGGAATGACAGGTCCAACCGTGGTGTTGGAGCCACTGCTGATGGAGGCCGACGTGCTCATTGGTGGTGAATCTTGGTAGAGGGTGTTTTTAATGAAGGGCTGGCGAAAGGAGTTGTTATCCTCGCCAGCATTTTCGGATCCAGAATCAGAGTCGGCAACACCATACTCAGGGGCAGTTGAATTGCTGTCACTGCGTTTCCGCCACAAGCTGGGACCAGCACTAGTTTCGCGGCTTGAGGAAGCGGCCGAGGATTGTCGCCTCCCTTTGTTGGATAGCCGCCTTGATGCTCTGGATGATGCTCTAGATATGCTTCGAATCAGGTTCTTAGGGGCACCGCCGGTGCTATTGCTGCTATTGTTTGTAGTAATCGACGCAGTGGTAATCGGCGCTGTAGTATTCGACGCTGCAGTATTCGACGTTGAAGCATTCGACGTTGAAGCATTCGATGGTCTACAGTTACTATAGACGGTCTCGGAAGGAGCACTCGGGCTTCCTGTTACGCTGGATCCTAGTGAGTTTCTGCTTGTTTTTGGTGAGATGATGGGCCCAGGTAGCTGCTCGAGGTCCTCGGGAGACTCCTGGTCTGCTGCATCTGGCATGAGATCGGGCGAGGCATGAATGGAGGTATCGACGGTGAGCATGGTAGATCTCGGAGACTGAGTTGGCGACGCATGAATGGAGGTAGCGACGGTGAGAATGGTAGATCTCGGAGACTGGGTTGGAGATCCATGCTGTGAATTGGAAGCTCCAGAGGACGCGCTGATGGCAGATGCGGGAGCTGCGTCAGGACTCTGCGCGTGGAAGTCTGTCTGGACGTTTGGACGCTGTGACTTGTTGGATTGTGAAGGCATGGTGCTACTAGAGCCCAATGCTTGAGGTGTGGAGGAGCGAGTTGAATCTGTGTTGCTGCTAATCATGATTGAGATGGTATGTAGGTGAATAGCAAGCTCATGGCAGAGGCAGGCCTCGAGGTTTCAGTCGGTGGATTGACCCTTATAAGCCTTGAGCTGTACCGGTATGCATATTGTAGCGATCTGGGGACGGGGATTGCGGGGGGGGGGGGGGATGGGAAAAAATGGTCTAAACAGAGATCCGCGGCCAGCCCTTGCGGATTGCCGTCCTGGTCCAGGGGGGAATGGAGGGCGTACAGGTACGAAGAGTATGTACAATTAGACTTGTAGGGTCGAGGGCAGAGGCGGCCGTTGAGAGTAGGCGAATTGACCCTCTACACACACGTCCAGTGTTGCAGCTGCTGCAGACGCTGGCGTCAGTCCGGTGGGCCGTGGTCAAGGGTTGGCTCTCGGAGCGTCAAAAGCGTAGACTAGGGGGGGCGATCTGACCTTGTCAGGCAATGCCAGGTCGCGGCAGGCTGTGAGGTGGCAGAATTCTATCGTATGCAGGTCGCTGCTTTGGGTATTGGCCCCAGGCCTATGTCTTGGAGGCACTGCAGGAAGGACGGGCAAAGCGCGCGAAGCTGTGAGGCGACTCGGTATACGATGCGACACAGCCTGGCGAGTCTTTTGGGGGCGAGTCGGCTATTCTTGCTAGACGTAGGCTGGAGGCTTGCGGCCAAGGGCGACGCTTGATGACGATGTTGCTGCTCGGTGTCTTGCCTTGCCTTTTTCTTGGGACGCAGCGAGCTGGAGAGAGGCTGGAGCAGGACCGCCGACAGAAAAGGCGACGAGGATGCCGAGTTAAATAGAGATCGAGTCCTGGGGTGACAAGCTGCAAGACGAGCCCGACTATCTCTTGATAAGAGCTGCAAAGAGGCAAATCGAGGACCGAATGTAACTCTCGATGGCGAGGGACGTCTTGGAGTATTTTTTTTTTCGTGCGATGTCCGGATGAACAACGAGCCAATGCGAAGCACTTTGGTGCTGCCTTTGCGTAGGCAGTGGTTTGACGAAGGGAGTTGGGTTGAGGATTGGCAATATCTAGGCGTGGGACGAAGAGGAAATGTTTCTGAGTCTGGAGGTTGAATCACAGAAGTAGTCGAGAATCGTTGAGTCAAATGGCTGCGGGACAGGTTAGATTTTGTGGGTGTGTAAGTAAAAAAAAAGAGCAAAGTACCACTACTAAATAACGCCTGTCCTAATGGCGTGGCATGCGTAAGGGGTGTGTGGCTTTTACGCCTAGAAGCTAATTTTTTTTTTTTCTTATTTTTCTTTTTCTTTCCTTTTTTTTTTATTCCTCTTTTGTGTATACCCCCCCCCCCCCCCCCCCCTTCCTCAGGCACTGATGGGGTACCTCCTACTAACAGCAGTCGGGAAATTTCAACGGGTGGACAGGAGAGCGAGCTGTGATTTTCGAGGGATCCTTGGCCAAGCCCAAGCCGAGCGCCGGTGAGGCCCTTTTGGCAGCGGGGAAATGGAACGTGAGAGACAGGAGAAACAAGGGGGGCCAGCGACAATGCGGCGTCAATGCGATAGAAGAGTCCGTCCATCACGTCAGGTCAGGTCAACACGTCAGAGGGAAAAAGTGAGGCGACGGACATCCATGCAGTGCAATTTCAGCGTCCAGGCGGAAACAGCCCGTGAGAAGCTGGATGTATGAGGTGTGGTTTTGTAAGCTACTGCTGCTCTCTTCACATAGGTCGCTTTGTAGGCGGATACTCGGTCTGCAAGCTACTGCCCGAAGCACTACTGATTCTAGCTCTCTATGTCCTACGGAGTACTGTATCACGAAATTAAAAAGAAAGGGCAGAGAGAGATTCAAAGAAGAAAGAAGATACTAGTACTTTTCCCCTTCCCTCTCAGTCCGCTAGCACGCGAACAACTGGCTCAAGGGCGGGCGATGCTCCTCTAAAAAAGCACAAGAGGGTATGATTAGCATTGGATGCTGAGACAAGGGATGCGCGCTGCAGCAGTTCCTCTGCTCTGCTAAACCACGAAATTAACGCCTGAGGAGCAGCGTAGGAATGACGACGACAGAAGCCTTGGGGGTGTGTCTAGCAATTGGGGTACCTTGAGAGCGCTGTGCCAGAGGTACCGGCCGTCGCTGGGTACCTACACCTAGGCCGCCATGTGTCCAGCCTTTTCTCGAGATTCGCATTAGCTTTTCTTATCCACCCCGCGCTTTTTGCATGGGGGCTTCCGCTAACACCCACTGGGTAAGCAGCACCTCGTAGCAGCAGCAGTACCAAGGCACGTCCTGTCGCCTGTTAGTAATCGCATCAGGGCCCGGAAAAAAAGGGTTAAAAAAAGAAAAGAGCAGCGCAAAAGAAGGCTGTTCGTCTGGGCTAGAAGCTGCCGGGGGGCCGGTGGCAATAGGCGGCCAGTGAACTTGCAATCTATCTGGAATAGGCCGGCCTCAATGTTGGGCACGCCGGCATACCGAAAGTGCCATGGGAATCAGGACAAATTGTGCCTCTCCTGACCATCATGGTTGAAAAAGTATGGCTCAATGGGCGATCGCCGGCCTCTTAGCTTGACCCCTAGCAATTATCATCTTATCCAAGGGCGGCGGCAGCGAATCATGGGCGGACTCGGAGGGCTCTCCACGGACCCGGCTGTTTGGCATGAGTACATGAAGACGTCAGACGTCGAGCGAGGGCAACGATTCATGACACCTGCTAGTGCACTGTTACACGCATCATTGCGTGCGCTATGAAGAATGCATCGACATTTTTTGTCCGCCTACTGTATGCAGAGCAATTCACCTCATGGCGAGGCATGGGCGGCACGTCAGCCAGAGGGCAGCTAAAGCTTAGGTCTGTTCAACCCTATGAGAGGGACTACGTCCGTGCAACATGTCAACTCTTGAGCCTCTTACTCGTCACATCCACCACTCCCAGGGCCCCCAACTTGCTCCCCATGATGATGATCCTTGGCTGTGCTTCAACGATGCTTCAGCGAGGTGACGCTTTATTGGTTCCGTGCTGCTCTTTTGTTGGCGCAGCTGATCACTCTTCGCGCTGCCACGTCAGGACAACACCAGCGATCTCGGACTATCAAAGCGTGGGTTTACAACGCCCCCCCCAGACACCTTCACACCGGTGAAGCTGCATGCTGGATCACGACTGAGACCGTCTGCTCCGTTGCATCTGCTGCCCAAGCATAAGGTATGGACTCTTACACCTGACTGGCAGTTCACGATAGAGCGGCGCTTCTCGGACAATTCCGGGGGGCTGGCTCTATCTGCTCTGCCAGCGGTCCGTACAAAGCCTGCAACCGCATGGCAGCACAAACGGCTGTGGCTTTAAGGTGCTGATCCCTCTCATTGCCCGGTGATCACGTTGTGCATGCAAAGGGCGAATGACAGCAGCTCAACGGCTTTTCTGTAAGCGCCATTGTGTGCCCCGGCGAAGAAGATGAAACAGCAACCTCGACCAACGAGATGGCAGAGATCGGCGAAGATGAGCTGCTTGACCTCGGCGTTTTATTGCTGGCTCACGAGCATCTTTCTGCACGAAGCCCAGAGAGAAAAAGAGGGTAAAAAAAAAAAAAAAAAAAAATTAGAGTGACAGAAGAGGGGCCTGGTTCGTCCTACTGCTGCTGCTACTGCGACCTTGGACGAGCATCAGTTTAGCAGCCGCAGTAGTGCTGCAGGATACGAAGTGCCCCCCCTTGGCTGCGGGCTGGCTACTGTAGCTGCTAAGGCATCGTAATCCATACATCAGTGCCAGTGCATGCACCACGACACGGGAAGCCACCTATCTTGCTGCTTTGGGGAATTGAAACAAGACGAACGGGGCCCTGCCCTCCGTTCTTGTCTGATCAAGTGATCTCTCGACTGCCAAGAACGCTCTATGAGCCGATGGCCGTCTTGGAGTTCCCCGCCATCCAAGCGCAGAGGGAAGAAACCCTAGCCTCGAACGGATGGAATACCAGTATGTGCGTGATGCGTTTGCCTGGGAGTTGGCCGCCGTCGTACCGTACTGGGGGACCAATGCACGTCTAGCGCTGTACACCCAGCCTGGTCGCGCAATCTGCTCTGCTGGCAGGCTGCGCCGCCGCGACGGATGACGATGTCGTCGGGGGCCTCTGCATCTGACGGATTCAACGATTTCGTCGTCTCACCTTGCTAGCCGCCGCTGCTCGATACCACCTACCCGGACTTGACAATTGACACGCCGTTACACAAGGCCGCGCGCTGCAGATATCCACGCCGTCTCGCCAGCCGCGTCTGTGTAGTCCATGTAGGCAAAAGACAAAGGCAGAGGCTAGCGCGATGCCTTCGTATTGCGCTGGCGGGCAAGCAGAAGGCGGCTCTGTCCTCCTCCTCCTCCTCCTCTTCTTCCTCCTCCTCCTCCCTCCTCCTCTCCCCTGAGCAGCGGGACAACAGGTCTGCCGCTGACTCTGACTATCCGACTTGGCGGGTAAATTGGGGTCTGAATCCCACCATGGCCACGCGCCCCTTTGTACATGAAATAGCACCAGGCCCTTGGAAGCTGAGATGCAATCTCCAACATCTGCAATGGCGTTGCTACTAGTAATAATGTAAGGTGTATGTCGGCGTGCAGTCGCAAGTACCGGTACGCGCAGTGCCCTGGCTGAAGAGGAGCGAGGCTTGGGGCGTGGGATCGCTTGCACCTGCCACAAGCTCTCTTTCGGAGACTCGCATGCAGCCGAAGATGTGCGTCGTTGCGACTACACTCGTCGACATACGTACCTATCTTGCGCAAAGATAAAAGAGACGTGTCACGCTGCGCCCACAATCTTCAATTACGCACACCGTCATATAGATTAGATAGGTACCTACCTACATACCTTACCTTGTGATCGATTGCTTCTACATGTACTTTACTGCTTTTGCCGCTTATCTATCCCGAACACTGGTGGCTTGATACAGAGGAGAGGCGTAAAGCCTAGACGAATTCATCGCGTAAGCCATAGTTGTGGGCGTATGAAGATCATTATACCTAGTCGACAACTCGTGTAATTCTGATTCCCAGCTGTGTGTGTATTCTTGTGCTGTGGTGCCTCCTCTTTTGGCCCTCCCTCCCACGGCACACTCGCATTTGGTGCCAAATTAAGGGAAGCTACACAAGCATTGGTCTTCTCATTAGGAAGCTGTATTCAGTTCTCCGACGGGCGAGTGCATTGACAGGTTGGCTGAGATGCATTGCGTCTGATCAAATTGGATCATGAGTGCAGCCTTAGCTACATATCACTGGCTGTGCCAGCACGGTCGGCTATGCGATCCCACTCCAAGGGCGGCTTCAAATTGTCTTGGGTGTGTCAGCTCAAGCGTCCGATGAGATCATTGCTTATTTCACTTCATTTAATTTTTTTTTTCCCTCCTTCCCTTCGACATCCTCAACCCCATTCCAGTCGACACGGCACAGAGAGAAAAAAATCAGAGGAGCCCAAAACCTAATGGGTCTCTGACCAAGCAAGGACCTCGGCGCTTTCGCTGAGTTTCCAGCGGTCTGGCTCTGGGGCGTGTGATTAAGAATCCCATCCCCCCACCGCCACGAAGATTAAGGTAAGGACGCGGGTGCTACCTGCTCGTACCTGTGCGTGCTTGTACATTAGTATCTCGCAGAGCCCCTTCTGTATGGCTTCTTGGGCTATCTGCTTGAAGGTACCTACGACGTTGTGCAACCACCATATCGGTTGACGCATGCGGCGTGAGGACGGTACATGGTACTCGGTACCATCTGTCGTAGATGCGCGTGTAGATACATCGCTAGCAGGTACATTAGCCCTTGGCTGGCGCAAAGGTGCAGAGAGCTATGCCAGGAATGCCTTAGATGCTGCCCTTGCTGTGCAGCTGCTCCGCGCAACTCGTACGAGAGGGCCTTGTACTGCTCTATTAATACCTCCATAACCCCATATCTCCTACAGCCTATCTTCGTAGTAGCACTTGCCCACGTTCTCGTACCTACATACCTGGCAGGAACCTATCTGGTAGGTACTGCCTGTGCTGTGCTACCAAGTTGGTAAGCTCGCACGTAACATACTAGTACAGTAGGTAGGTACTACTTTAGGTAGTCCTACTTGTATGCCCAGATGCAGCTGCCCTGCAGACGACTTTAGCGAACCTGCATCCGTGCCGCCGAGCGGTCAAAGGCGTCACCTGAGCTGTCCAGAGAGACCAGGCCCTGCGGATTGCAGTTGGTTCACATAGTCACCGAAAAAAAAGAAGGAAAGAAAAGAGTAACCCGAATTGGGGACGGGACACGATTTCATTTGCCGTACTCTGCAGTTGTTAGTCTGTGCGACCTGGCCTAGTAGTACAAGCCGTCAACCCTTGAGTACTGAGGGCATTAGTGGCATGCATGCTGTTCGGGAGGTACTGCCTGCCGTGCGACCAAGTACCGCCCGCGCAGGCCAGGGCTCGATGCCTTGCCAGACCAGCCGCCTCGGCCATGACCTGCCTTTCTGCCACCCGCAGCAGGCATCGTGGGCATCGTGGGATTTCTTGGAGCGCTTCGGGCGGACGAGGCCTCAGACACCCATGCAACCCAACTGCGGGGTCTGGCTGGTCTGATCTGGAGCATCTGCCTGCCTGTCCTCACAACGGCACGAGTAAGAGTCATCGACGAGGACGGCCTCGAGATTTCACCGACTTTTAACGGCCGGAGCTTGTCACGTCATGAGGCCATTGAAGATCAGGGTCCAATCCGCAGCCCAAGGCAGAAGTGCCCGGCCGGAAGAGACACAAGGCTCCGAGCGTCACGTAATTTGTCTTCAAGACAGCGCCTATCAGATGCGGTGTGCTTGTCCTCGCACGACGGATACGGCGAGCACAGCTAGATGCACGGTTTCGCTTGAAGAGATTCTCGAGCCTGGCAGCACACCGGCGCCACCCGGCCGGGCCAATCAGAGGCCACGGCCGGCAGCTTGGGCGACCACATTAGCGCAAGGGCCTCCAGACAGAAACAAACGTTGCCGGGGTTCTCGTTTCACGCTGCAGCTCACAGACGCCATGACGTCCTAACCCTGGAGTCGCCCAATCGGCTGAAGCGCGCAGCCTTGCTAGCCCGACTGGGGATCTGCTTGGGAGGCGCCTCTCAGATGGCCGTCTCAACGGGAACCTGACCTGACGTCTGCTCCCGACAGACGCTCTTCTCGAATCATTCTCCGTCGCGGGGGCTGTGAGGGATTGGCTTCCCCCTGGCCCTGGCTGCCGAGCCGTGATCATCAGCAGCCGATATGGCCTCGTCGGGCACTGCTGCTCCCGGGCCAACGCTGGCTTAATTGCAGCCCATTGGAGCCAGGAAGAAATCGCCAGGACCGCCAGGGTCTTTCCGGCTGCTTATGGAGATGCCATTGGTGCTTGGCCTTGGTGCTTGGCCTTGGTGCTTGGCCTTGGTTGTGACGTAAAGCGAGTTGCACCTTGGCCTCCGGGCCCGGAGCCCCAAAGGCATCACCCACAACACAAATTTGCAATCCATCCCGTACTCCGTGCTTATTAGCACATAATTCCACGACAATTCATAGCGGCTGGAGAGTGTTGGTTCCATCAGAGTTGCCGCTAATGGCCGTCAACTGCTAGCACGTTAGCTCCGCTCCTCTGCAGTCGAATATTCCAATAAAATTTCTGCTTTGCTCCTAGAAGCCGGCTAGGCATGGAGCATTTAGCCCAAGTGGGCGTGCCCAATGTTGGCATCCATATAATGAGGGAGTTGGAGCATCGCTATTTCCCGGTGTTACACATGTCACATTGGCCACCAATTTGATTGACGCTTTGCAACCTCAGCATTCCTTTCATTTCGGCTTGAGTTGCCCTTTTTTTCTTCCTCCTCGGAGCTCAATCGGAAAGGCGTTTGTGAGCAGGTGAGCTGGACGGCAGAAGATCTAGACCTCAAGCACTGCTAACCAATCAATAGGTAGCTTTCAGCCTCTATATCGGCATAAAGAGTACCTACCTATACCTACAAGTATATCACGTCTACAGCCAAACATGGCAAGGGGGCACGCTTCGCATGTGAATACCCTTTTCCCTTCATGAATACATACCCGTTCAATCGTTGCTATTCTGAGACAACTCCTCTTGCCTAGGCACAGAGCCGGCATTAACGTGGCGTTTCTAATCCCCCCCTCTGGTTCCCTACGCCCACATTGCCGCCCCCTTTTTGCCATCTCGCACTCACAAATGTCGTATTGGCGACAAGCGTCTAGCAGTTTTCGTTCAAGAACAGCTGCCAAGAGGTAACAACGAGAGCCAAGATGTCCTCTCAGCTTGGTCTTGGCTCGGGTGCGTCGGATATGTCTTGATTTAGACTAGGTCAGCATGACCAAACATTCAGACATAATCAGCGAATAAATTGCCTTTTACGGCTTACGGAGCTTCTTGGCCAGTTAATATTGGCGACTCACGACGCAGGAAAAAGAATGCCGTTTTGCAAGTTGCACGGCCAATCCCAGCTCCCAGCTAACGCTTCCCCATTGCGGATATCTAATCAGCTTCTTATACTGAATTGCAAACTTCAAATGCAAGCTGTGTGCGATTTTCAATCTGGCCTTCACTTATCTGATCTTTCTTCTCGCCAATTACGCGACCAATGGAAATAAGAAAGAATGAAAGCAGGAAGAAAACGGACAAGTCTAATTATGCGACTCTCTGCAGCTTCCCTACCCATCAAATGAATAGCACTTTACGAGGCTGCCATTCGAAACATAACACCAAACTGTGACACATATGATCAGTGCTTATAAATCGATATGCAAAAAAAATCCATCAGCTGCGCCATGCAATGCGTTTGGATGATATGATGCTGCTCATAACTCACACCCGTGAAGCTCGATTTCTTACACGCTCGGCTAGGTACTCAAAGGCTGAGTAAAAAGGGCCATTCAGCCTCACGTTAGCAACGCATCGTGTCGCGGGCGCAATCTCATCCCCTGCCATGTCCAATGCAGAGCATCCGCACCGTTGCTACACACTCCTGCATTCTCCGTCTTGAATCCTACCCGCCTTCGGACTGCACAAATCTGCATGCGACCAACCTCTTCAGCATATGGTAAATTATGCTCTGTCCCCTCTCTCTACCAGACATCAAAGAGCGGAGCCCTGGGCTCCGTTTGCCTGCTGTCACTCTCCATGCACTCCAAATCCTCTGGGTGCATATACGGGACAGTGGCTGGTCAAGCCTGGGCAACAGACGAAATATCTACATTCCACTTTTTCGCAGCTGGCACCGCAATTTCCCTAGGAGGGGTCGATCTATACTACCATCTACAGTTTGCAGCCGGGTTGTTAACTTCCAAGTCACATCATGCTTTTATCCAAGGCATATGAATATATGATGAATATTTGTTGCAGCTTGAGCGTCAACTCTCACAGCACCGGATCAACACATATGCGCCTGCAAGATCGCAGGCAGGCCAGTACATGCTGAGTAAAAGCAAAGGATCAGCTAGCCGACGGGATGGGCTGCGGCGCGAGCTGGCGGCGCGACGCGGTTGGATCGCTTACAGGTACGGGATGAAGAAGCCTCATCCATATGGACGGGACTGATGCGGGGGGAGGCCTTATGTCCTGGTCTTGCCGACGGCCATCACCCGCGTCCGATCGTCTACAATCACACCTTATCTGCCGATAAGAGTCTTGTTTGTGCTGCCACGACCCTGGCCGTCTGGGTTGCAAGGGTCGCTACGCGATTTGGAGGCGTGCAGTTGCCGCTGCTGGTTACTGGCGGCACTCGCGGGAACGGAATGGTGGGCTCATGTACAGCTATCCTCTTCTCTGGAGACCTGCTGTCGTGGCTCACAGGTGGTCTCCTTTGCTGTCAATCACTTGCCAGTTCTACGGAGGTTTTCGGAAGTGACTGAAGCTCCAATTGCATGCGCTGAGACAAGTTACGTGGCAAGGAGCATGACGATGGCCGCTTCGGTCGGCGTCTCTTCACACATTCCAAGAATCACGGCTTTGCCATAATTCTAGACCTACTGCTCTTCAAGCATTTCAAATATTCACGAACATCAGGGGATTTGCAACTTTTATGGGTAGCTATTCTTCCGCCAACTCACAATGCGATTGGCCGGCGACGATCAAATTTACACACCTGCGCATTTGTGCCCGCTGTCCTCTGGGCTATCGTTACACAAGCAATAGATTGTCTGACTTGATGAGATGCTGCCTCATGTTGGCCTTGCAGATGGCAGGTCATGGGCTTGGCTTGCAGAGAAGGACAATGCATTGGACGTGAGACTAATCGTGCTTCCCTTGCAGTATTATACCTCCATCTGTCTGGCGATTTCTGTACAGAACTCACAGGCACAAAAAACTCAATACCATCCCAAGCTTCGTCGACAATTCTACTACAATTCTACTATCTATCCCATTCCCATATGACTACTATGAGAGCCGTGTCTGTGCCCTTTGGCCATTCCATGGAGAAACTATATTTTTCTTGTACACGGACAAGGGGGGAACAAAAAAATTCAACCAAGTACCTACACTCAGCATCTACTTATTATTGAAGGATGCCGAAATGGGTACATTATTGACCCCATCTCTTTCCTGAAAGGACGGGGAGCTCTCGGGCTCTTATCCGCTGCCATTTCCCGCCCCATCTTTTGGAAGATCGACTATTGATTTGGCAAGGGGTGCCCCAAGCCATGTTGCTTTTATTCTATTTCCTTCTTACAAGCATGCTGCAGTTGTGGCGACTATTGGGTATAAATTCAGAGCAGACAAAGCGACTTTGATAATACAGTACAAACACGCTCACCTTGGTGCCAGAGCGAAGCAAGGCCATGCGACGGTTGGACATCCCAGGAGGGGGGCCTCGAGCGCGCGCGCGCATTCTGCGTAATACTACAGGGTGCCCGGGACTCGTGGAAGCAATAGTTTTTCTCCCTGTTACATCGCCAGCAGCAGAAGTTCCATACGCTTGGGGTTTTCTAAATGGTTGGTATGACTTGTATGCCATAACTTATGCCTTTTCCCGCCAGATTTACCGGACAAATCACACCAGGTGCGCGCGTGGGATGCAATCTGGTAGCATAGAATACCAGCTTTGTTAACCACGATGTATAACACGTTCCACCTGTACTTGGAGGTTGCAGATGTGCCAATGGGGATACCAGACAGAGCAAGTACGGCCGAATCGATGTCTCGAGGGGTGTGGTGTGCATTGCAATGGTACGCAACACACCACCATGAGGACATAGTGACGCTTTTGATGTCGGCTAACGCCTGGACTGACCGACCGGCTTGACTGATATGCAGCAAATGGGCTGCTGAATGACGAATTGGCTGGGGATGAGAGTTGCTAGAGACGCACCAGCGGCTGCCACGACAGCAGCAAAAGCATCAAATCTTTGTGCTACGGGGTGTTCGTGAAGTGCACTGTGGGGAAGACGCGCGCCTTCAGTCAGGTCAAGTCAGTTGATGAAAGATGAACCCCCTTCAATCCTACTCATAACAAATGCTGCCTGCATTGGAGGCCGGGTCTAGCCCACCGTTTGGCTGGCAACGATATCTTCTCCACACGGCCAGCATCTAGGACGGGCATCATGCAGCCCAGCCATGCATATCGCTTTACACTTGCACGCGGATGCCAGCAGTCCCCACATGCCAACATCGCGTCGTGTCACCATAGACGGCCGGTCACAGCCATCCACCAACGAGAGCCATTGAGGAGAAGGAAGCAATGGATTGGCGTTTCCCTCACCCTCTTGGCCGCTACTGGTGTCCAAAGCCTGTCGCGGGGAAGAAGGAGGAGCTGATCTAGCTGGAGGTTGGGTTTCTAGAACCTTTCTGTTTTACAATTGGCGGCTGAGGCGGCGGGCTTTCCCGAGTTGCGCCTTGGCTGATGTCTTTTCTTCCACGTCAGTCGCCACCATCAATAGCACCAGCACCAGGGCTACTGCTGCTTTCTTCTTTTATCCCGGCGCTGGGGCCGAAGAGGAACTGCCCGGCTGGTGCGCTATCCGTCTCCGCGTGAGGGCAAGTCTTGGGTGCCTGGCAAAGAGAATCCTTCTTGCTGGTACAGCATAGGCATGGACGTGGGCACGGGCATGGGTATGGGCATGAGGCATGTGTATGACTGTGCGCGTAGGTCATTGTGGACTGAGCCATTTTTCCCTTTGGGCAGGCCGAAGGGAAGAATGTGACGATGCTATAATGGCTCCATTTCTTGCCTATATGAGCATTGGGGACTTCAGAAGTGCGCGCTATTGCCGAGCTACCACCACCATCGCTCTCCACCGCGATCCTGGCGCCTTAACCGCTTTCCTGGGGCGCTGCGTATCTCGATCTTCTGACCAGATATTATGCAGTGAGAATAAGCGGGCGAGTGCACCAAGAACCTCTGGGCCTCCTGCGGCTTCCCATCATCCTGTTTGTCCGGCTGCCGGATCGGGTAACTTGGTGGGAAGCGGTTTGTGCCGCGCAGGGCTGAGGGTGGCTTGAGCTGCTTCAGCTCACCAGCTCGCACCAACGATGCTTGATTCCTTCACCATCTCATATATCATCTTTTTTTCGTATGTGTGTGTGTGTGTGTGTGTCTCAGCCAAACTTACTCTGCTTCATTGTCGAAAATAGCTGCCGTCAGCCCAGCAGTCGGCGAGCCAACCAACCGCCCATAACCCTTGCTTTGAACTGGACGCGCGACGACACAGCAGCAGCAGCAGCAGCAGCAGCACTAAACATGATGCCATTCGTGCAGCCTACCCCCTTTCGCTGGCAGAATTTGTCCGAGTGAGGCTGGCCTGCAGGCGGTTGCTTTTTTTCTACTCCTGCAAGGACGCTTCGTGGCGGGCTGGCCTGCTGCAGCATGCATGAGCGCTATCCGTTTGGCTGCTGGTATTTATGCAAAGTCCCGTCTCCGACCATGTATCTTTATGCAGAATACTCAGATCTACTAGGTACAAGCACGGCTTGCGGCATTGTACTCTGTAATTGGCGAAGCGGAAAGGAGAGGCATCGCCAGAATGGATGCAGCACCAGTGGGAACACCGGAGGGCCGGAAATTTCAAATAATGAGCCCCTGTTTATGGCAGCATCAACATACATACATCACACGATCTGTCTCTCGCGGAGGTCGCACCACGAGTGAAAACAAGTCAGCTAATATACTACGAAAACGTTGGTGCTGGAAACCGAGGCAATAATCGATTAACCTAAGCAACTCTAGGCTTTGGGATCAACGGGCTACTAAAGATAGCCTTGACGTCTTTCTTTGTACACTTACCCATATCCTTAGGTGCTGGCAGGATCATGTCAACTTACCCCCCCCCCCCAGCTCCAGCTCTCTTGCCAACAGGGGAGACACCCTGGTGATGTGAGCTGGGAATAGGGGGGCCCTACCCCTTCGCTTTCGGCAATCGCTAGACACCTTGCCCCATACTGTTGGGGCTATTTATACATGCGTGAAATGAGAAACGCTGCTTCACGTTGTTATTTGGTACCGAAATTCCCTGAGCATTTACTTGCTATCCTTGGTGTCTGCGGATAGTAATGATCGGGATTAGGGGGGGATGAGCGCCTGGCAAGACATACTAGCAGGAATCAGCGAATACTACTGGTATCGGGACCAAACAGAGCAGTTTGACGGGTCTCTGGTGTGGATACGACCAATTGTGTACTTCTCAAGTACGAAATACTTGTCCCAGACCATACACATGGGCGATAAGTAGTATCGCCTCTCAGCCTTGTGCTTAGCTGGCCATGTTCCTGGGACGGATAGCGCAGCTGGAAAACAGGGACCTCGGTGAACTCGGCATGTCCTTTGGACGCCGAACTACTATTACCACTGGAAAGACTCGCGTTATCGACATGAACGTGCTTCTTACGGACCTAAAACTCCGTTTATAGCCATGGGTATATACAGCATGGATGAGCAGATAATGCGGCGAGCACGATATCGAGTGGGCTACATGCACTTGTACGTGGCGCAACGGTACAGTGTAGCAGCCTGTTGGCTCTTCACGGCCATGTCCCACCGAATAATGACCACGGCGCAGAAACCACCAGGGATTGAAACATCACTCGCGGACACTATGGCCCGGGGTGCGCATGAGGCATCGTCGGCGACAAACTGCGCCAGTCTATCTAACGCTACTACTAGTACTCCTAGTACTCAGCTGATGGTTCGAGGGCGGGTTTCAACTACGGCACGGTCCTCGCCAGCTTCATGCTCTTGCCTGCTCTGGAATCCTGCTCACTGCCATCACATTTTGCCTCACACGCAACGACTGGTCATGTCTCACTTGCTTTTAGCACTGGTATGTAAGGCTATGCCTGAGCTAATTCTGCAGCTACAGCCCGCCTGTCTTATGTACGGGCAGCAGTAGCTCTGACTACTGAGGTCTGCAGTGCTGGGTGAGCTGCGGCCGGATTTTGACGACCCCCGTGGATGATCTTCTTCTGTTGGAACAATCACGATGGCTTTAATTCGGCGAACGCAAAAGCTAGCAGACTTGAGAACTACTGCTCTCCTTGCAGATCAGGCGGCAGAAGAAGGGGGCTAATTCATGCCCATCTACCAATTATCGGCCCAAGGACCAGATCCATATACGCATGGAGGAGCGGCAAGGCATGTAAGCTCGAATCCATCAAAAGATTAAACCACAGCAAGCTTTGCGGGACCGGCATGGGCGGCGAGCGACATGAACACGTCGAGGATGGACTGGGAGCCGCAAGGCGCCTTACTCAACGGCATGTGCTTAACGGGAGCGGGTTGCAGAGCCTCTGATCCCCGAGACAGGATGAAGCTGTCAGTCACAGCATCGCTAAGCTCTCATGCAGCGACCCGCAATACGTGCTGGCAGCAGCCAGCCAGCCAGCTCTATGGCCACGAGGCGGTGCGGAGGGACCTGTGAAGAAGCTCGCCTTGCCGAAACATGCCAGTCCTTGGCAGCTCGCGATGCGATGCGACGCTGATTCGTATCTCCACAAGGCCATGCCATTCCACTAATATCTCCTGTTGGGCGATGAAAGTGGTCGAACTCCCTATCGACCCTGCGAAAGTGAACAGACGCTGACTGCATGTGCATGCGTCCGGTTGTCTGATGCAATCAAGAGCTGACGCGCCGATGCTTACTTGTACCTGTACGCGTCCGCCCATGGCCCAGCCGCCGTTTACGATATACTACTACAAGCACTACGTGTTACTGCTACTTTGAAACAAACGAAAGCTGATGGAAACGAGCACCCGAGCAATGCGCGTTGCAATAGCCTTTACAAGGTTCCTGGAGGGAGGGAGATTGACAGCTTAGGTGAGCCGATGCAGTGAGCAGCAGCAAACACAGACGGGCGTGACGGTCTGGGATTGCATATGACGGGTTGTATGGCAGGCCGGGCATTTTTCCAAGGAAATGATAAAGTGGAACCGGCACCGGTGGCAATTCTACAAGTACTTGGATAACGGAACAGAGCAGAGCACCCTGCGTATGAGCAATCGCACGCAGGACAAGCCGGTTGGACGGCGTGCCGTTTCTAAAGCACACTCCAGGAGATGGTCCGATTTCAGTGCTGCGCACGCATGCATGCACGTCTTTGCAGCTGTACGCGACAAATCCTACGCACCTTGTCGTGCCATTGCAGACAGAGCACTCAGTCTTCGCAAGCCATACTTGCAATGGCATCCAATCTGTTTCCCCGTCTCTCCGCCGGAACTGGCTCCGGCAGGACTGGCACTCACGGCTCATCGTCGCCCAGTGGATTCCACGAGCTTCTTGGGCGTCTAGCGGCCTACCTTGTACGAGCGCTACCCATATGTTCATGCAAAGTATGGAGTGCGAGTGCTCGTTTCGTCCCGTCCCGTGTGTCACAGAGGGGAAAGTCGACGACGACCCACCCGGTGGCTCGATCTGGTCAAACTTGTGCTGCTGCCGCTACAGAGTGTGCATATGGTTCGTATATACAACGTCATTCCGAAGGAGCCATAGCCCACATAAAGGATGAAGGGATGTCGGTAAAGCTCTGGAGAAGAGCATCCAGATTGCTGGTTGGATCACGATCGGGTGGCCCAAGGCTGGCAGGCTGCCTTGGCGCATGATTGACCGAAAAGAAAGACATTTCTCCGCCCAGGACCCTCATTCGGCAGTAGTGGTGAAAGCTACTGGTACAAGTGTCTTCAGTATGCAGGGAAAGGTTCGCCACGGCAGCTTCGGCGACCAGCCTCACTCTGCAGTCCCAAGCAGGCATGGATGAACAGTTACTATTATGGATGGTAAGTCAATTCCCCCCCTGGTCGCTGACTACTATCAGGTACTATGATGACGATTACTACTACACAGCACTACCTTTTCCAATAGCTCGGTACCCGAGTCCCTGCTGATCCTACAGGCTCCCACTCAGTGATCCCTTGCCTCGGGTTTCTACTCTTTTTTTAGCCCAGTTGTCCAGCTAGCAAGGGTGGTGCTGGTGCTGTGGGTGGTTTTTTCTTCTTCTTCCTTTCTGCCTTTTTTGGTGGTGGGCTATGCCATATACAGAGCGCATGAGTTACGACAGGTCGTGTCCATGCCTGGTACTCTACATGGTACTAGTACTGCCACTTGCTGAGCTCCAAATGGGGAGGCGTGTGCATTGGAAAGACGGGATATGCCCTAATGCGCGCGCACATACGGTCTCGTGTACCGTCAAACGACTCCAACGCAGAGACGGGCGCAGAGGAGAAAGGCAATCAGCCCCGTGTCCACCCCAGCCCGTTTTGTGGACAATCTCAGGGGGGGGGCCGAGAAGTGAAAATCTGGGGAAATGGCATGCTCTTTGATGCGTAGCTCCCTCGCTGCTGGGTCCCCAGTAAGCAGGACTTGTTGCTGTGCCTGGCTAGGCCTCCCACTAGTACCACGGCTCTCGTGATATTGTACATACTGCTAACCAGCGTGCCGGAGACGACGATGCCCGCAAGGTATGTTGGCTTTAGCATACGGGTATTCCGCGGCCTATCGCGAGATGACACCAGGAACCGCCATCTAGACCGTAGATTAGAAACAAAACTACTGCGTAGTAGAGAGAAAAAGGCAAAAGACTGCATTAGTTTTGGACAGCGCCAGTGCAATCTAGACTCAAGCGAGCCTAGTTTTGCCCTTTTGTCTCTCTTCAGGAGCCTGGCTTGGAAGAGCGGTGGACGATGCTCGTGAATCGTGAATCGTGATAGGTCACCGTGAGTGTGAGGCTGGTGATTCTCACATACCAACGTTACAGCTAGGACTGGTATCAGTTACGCTGGTCATAGAGTCAGTCGTTGCTTTAGGCAGAGAAGGCACTACAGTAAGAATAGCAATTCTCCGGGGTCTGGGAAATAATCGTCCTGAGACAAGCTGCTTATGGTGCCCAGCTGCTATGGATTTATCCCCTGCGTGTACCTCTTACACGGCAGCTGGGTACGGAGGGTTTCCCGTTGCTGCCTTGTTGTGTATATACAAGTATGTGTCGGTATTACCTAGCACTACTAATACAAAATACAGTTCTATCGCTTTTTTTACCAACAGAATGGAACAAAAAAGGCTGACGTGTCTTTGCAAGGCTGATGAACATTCTGCACTACTGCAAAGACCGGGCAGGGGATGCTTATTTGTTGTTGTTTCTTCTACAAGCAGGCTACCACGCCCTGGAAGAAAATCCTGGTAGGTTGTGCTGCCAGGAGCAGTAGCACCGTCCTTCCTGGCTAGTGTCTCCGCGTGCCGTCGAATCCGTCCGCGGAAAGAAAGATCACGATGATCAACTTGCGATTGGGGGCAGGGGGGGAGGGTGGCCTCTTGTTGAGTTGATATGCATGCACCACTCGGTACACTACAGCTACCAGGTACTGCTACCGGTACCGAGTACTTTCTATTGCCTCTACCTTGGCACGACCTACCTCTCTGCTCTCGTATTGGGTATATGTTGCCAGCGGGTAGCAGTCCTCTTGGCGAATGCAAATTGTCGGCAAGGGGAGGGGCCGGGCAAAGGAAGAAGCCCGAGAGAGCTGAATTGAGCTGAGCTGAATTTCAAAATGAACGAATCAATGACTCGGAGTAGGGATGCTTGGAGAGGCCGATGTGAGTCAGGGGCCAGGCTCTGTCTGGGATGTAGGCAAGGGAGGGAGGGAGGCAGCGAGCGATATGAAGTAAATACAGGTTAGGTCTAGGGAGGGAGGGAGGAAGAACCAGAAGAGTATTGGACGAGAACGGCGAAAGTGCTATCATGAATGGTGCTGTACCTCTTGTTAACTTTTATTATATGTGTATAAGAGAGGGCGGCAGTATAAAGTCGTAGATGGCGGTGAGTGCAGGTTTTTATGGGGGGGGGGGCCGTCGAATACCGAAGACCAACGGAGTTTTTTTAGTTTTTTTTTATTGGTTGATTTGTGCCGGGATTGGGCTGTACATGGAAGTTTTTTGATGAAGAGTTCTTTGGTCAGTGAGAATTCAAAACTCATTGGAAGGATGTATGATGAGACAAGGAACAGAGTAGTGCAATTTCTTGGTACACTAATACTCGACTGCGGCCTCAATGGGCATAAAAGGCAAAAGAGGAAGAAGAGAAGAGAGAAATTTGCCACCCACCCCCCTTCTGAATAAAGTAAAGCCAACAAGATAAGAAAACATTAGAAGAAGAAAAAAAGAAGAGAAAAGAGAAACATGCCCGGTTTCCACACAGCCATCTCAGCATGCAAGAAACGAGTCATGGCAGAAAATTTGAAGGAAAATTGCACATCTCTTTTTTTTTTTGTTTGGCTTCGGCAAAAGTTTTTTTTTTTTTTTTTTTTTTTTTTTATTAGATTAAATTAGATTAAATAAATGTCATTTACATATATCGGGATGTGCCATCGGCAGATTTTTGGAAAAAAAAAAAAATATTCTAGAAAGAAACGTTGCATGGAGTACCTACTTGGATGAGAAGCGAGTTTACAGGGATACTTGGTTCTTTTGCTTCGCAAATTTAGTTAAAACAAGAGAGAGAGAGAAAAACATTGGAAATCCCAAAGTAGACAAAATTACGACATAGGATACTTTGATGCCTACTTTTCTCTTCACTGCGTAAAAAAAGGGGGGGAGGAGATGAAGTGGCGAAAACTCCCCCCAAAAAGACAAAAAGGTTGGACGAACGGGGAATCGAACCCCGGACCTTTCCCATGCGATGAAGCCGAACCAGAAGGTCGCTTGATGCTAAGGGAAAATTATACCACTAAACCATCCGCCCAATGTTGTTGGAGGCATCGTGAAGGTAGGAGCTTCATGAAACTATCGCGCGAAAACCCCGAAACTTGGCCCATAGTTTGTATCCATCATCTGCGAGAAATGGGAAAGCTCGACATGAAATGCAGAGAGAAAAACACTGTAATAGCCAAAGGCACGTATAAAAGTAGAAAGTAATTCATCCTCTTCATTTCATTCATTTCGCTCAAGTTCCGTCATCTAGCCAACGGCTCTTTGGCACTAATCTCCTTGATTGTTCCCCTTGTTCTCGCATTGTCCTCAAAGCTGGCGTGGATCAGATCAATTACCTCGTCCACCGTGAAATACAAGCTCAGCTCGCTGTCACACCATAAGAACTTGACTTCGTTGAGGTTGCTCTGCAGCACTTCGCCAAGATACTTGAGACGCAGCCAGTTTGGCGCATATTGAGCCGTTGTTGGCATTTCATCTGGCACTGGTGCGGTACCAGCCAGCTTGCTGGGTATAAATAAGTCGTCAAGCTCTGTTGCTGAGGCAATGAGCTGGGCGATGCCAAAGGCCTCCTCTTGTCCAATAGAAGACATCTCTAGCACGTCTGATATAATTCGTGACGCGAGTGAGTCTGCGAGTGACCCGACAGCTTGAGACCACACAGATCTCTTCAAAATCGGCTCCCAGGTCGCAGCAACGCTTCGAATTCGTGCTGTTCCAGCCTCGATCGAGGAATCTTTGTCGTCTTGTTGCGCTAGACTCTGCGAACCTCCGAGAAGATCGTGCAATATCGTCTTCTGGAGGCTCATCTCATTTGCGTAGCTGCGGTTCGCAAAGCTTTTGAGTGTCCTGACATCATTGTCGATACGAAGCATGCTCCGCGCACGAGGCGTCAGCTCCTCGCGTTGTTTCCAGGCCAGAGAAAAGTCAGATAGTTTCTCCGCTAGATACATGGCATCGTTGTACAGAAACCTGCATCATTTGTCAATTATATGATGAGATTTGAGGTTTGCGGCGTTACCAGACTTACATGTTGCCTCCAGCGTCTGACGAGTAGTAGTGAGGTGAAATGGCTCGGAATAGCGCCAAAACGAATGTAGGCAAGCTGAACAGGCCAGGTGCCGTTGCGGTTAGCAGGCTGTATTCGTCGCTGTCCTTTGTCAGAGCCGCTCCGTCTTCCAAGATGGAGAATATCAGTTCAAGAACAGGTTCGGGCATTGATGAAATGCTGTACGTCTCTTTGAAGACCAATTCTCGTGTTTGCTCTCTTGCTTTTAGGCTTGGTCTCGTCTTGCGAGTTGTTGACGTAGGTGCCGGAGCGGGAGCTGCAGGGACAGCAGTGTCGCCATCATCACCCCAGCCCCAGGCATCGGCGCCATCATCCTCGTCTGGTGTTTCAGCAGGATTCTTGGCTTCTGCTGCCTGGTTCGCATCGTCGTTTGCATTGCCGTTCGCATCGTCGTTGTCCCCCCAACCCCATGCATCAGCACCGTCGTCTCCATCCTCTGCTTCGGTAGCTGCCGTTTGCGCCGGTCCTTTTTCTTTTTCCTCGCTCGCATCTTTGTTCGCGTCCTCGTTATCATCCCACCCCCAAGCATCTGCCATGTCTTCATCGCCTCCGCCAGGTCCCTCATTCTGGTCGCTCGCCTCAGTTGCTGGCTCCTTCGCCTTGTCATTATCCCAAGCTTCTCCCCAATCCTCGCCCCAGTCGTTTGTATCAGCAACAGCTCCGGCTCCTGTCCTAGAGAGCTCCTTGCCCTCAGCTATGGAAACCATCTGTCTCTCAATCTTTTCAACCCGCTTTGACTGCCCAATACCGCCTGTGAGATTAACTCGGACACTGTTGAGGGAAGTCTCTCTGCATTTTTCAAGCCATATTGTAGGTGCTTTACTGGCCCAGTCTTGTATCTGTTCAAGGCCAGTGTACCCACTACGTTGCAACTCCTCACAAAAGTCTTTCAATTTTGAGACCAAGGCCTGGAACCGATCCAAGTCTCGGAGTCCCGAAGGAACAGCAGGGTTCAGCCATTCTCGGGTCAGTTTGGATATGATGTCGTTCATCATAACACTTACCAAGGGTTGCAGTAAATCTGCAGGTAATTTCTGGGAAATAAATGTCAGAATCCGCTCGAGATCCGACAAAAGAGACTCTGCTGAGCCATCGGCAGACCCTGCAAGTTCCAGCACGTCTCCTTCTACTTTGATACCCGGGATGTTTGATCTCATAGTATCCATGCGTGGTGATACCACTGCCGTATCCAAGTTGTGCCACAGCTGCTCCATTCTCTCATCGACCTCTTTATAAGCTTGCAAGCCAATCGCAGCATCTTCCAGGCTCATTTTTTCATCTGTCGATTGTCAACAAAATTTTCCCAAAGGGAGTCAGGTACATATGTAAGTTGCAGAACGGACCTTGACGCGTCTTGTAAATGGCAACTTTCCCAGAGTCTGTATCAATCTGAACCAGGGTCTTCCAGACATGCTCAAAAACTTGATGAATATCAGATTTCAGCTCAAACGCTCTCAGATCCAACAGCTTCATCACTCGGGCGGTCTTGCTGACCCCCACGTCGTCAAGAGCTGTCCATGATTCTTCATCAAGTTAGCCACAGTTGATGAAGGAATTGGAAGAATACACACTCTCAAGCAGCCGCAGCGAATCCAGAACGCGCCTTTCCCGACTTGCCTGCTCGACTTCCGCGAGGAGTTGATTTACATGTTGGATCCGTCTCAAGACGCTGTGCATCTGTTGGCTGTATTGGACCTCTCGGTTCAGAAATTCGGCCTTTTCTTCTGCATCTTGGATTGCTTCTCCAGTTACTTCAGGGGCCTCTGATTGGAGGATGATCTCATTGGCAATGGTTTTCGATCGGATGATGTCCTCCTGTAAGACTTTTGAGTTTCTAACCCACGAGCTAATGTCATCTTTTGTCTCTTCGTTGATGGTGTGTATTTCGGCCTAGATTACAATGGCGTTAAAACAGGATCCGTTGCTAAAGCGGCAACACTTGAATGGTAGTTTTGGTACCTCAATATCCACTTTGGCTTTGTCCAGAGCTGCAATCGTAGGGCCAAGGTCAGTCCCTGAGACACCTAGAAGTGCGACTGCATCTTCAGGGAAGTTTCCGTCCAAGGTAAACGATATAACAGCGCTGCTAAGCTGCTGCGGTTCTGTCGCTGTCGCCATGGTAGCGTCCACAATAACCCTTGGTAGCCGCAGCTACGCGGATGGATAGGCGACTGTCTGCCTGGTGACTGGATGTAAATGGCAAGGATTAGCCCTATTAGATAGCATCAATGCTGAGTAGGGTATTATCTGGCATCGCAGGACATGGTATCAAGTCGTTGTGGCTGAGGGCGCGTCGATTTGCGCAAGTCGGCTCAGGTTCGCCTTTTTTGATGATGCCAGCATTTGAGCTCTCAGGTACCAGGTAGCAGCTGGCAACTTCAACGTCACTCGGCGTCTGCTGCGCCACATACAGCTGAGACTGCCTCTACTGACAGGTGGCTGCTGGCGGCGTGTGCGCGCCTAGGCGGTTAAACCCCCTCCTTCTGTGGCGCATGCGGCACATGCGGCACATGTCACTCCCAACTGCTTCTCCGGGATACCCCACCAGCCACCAACCAGCGGCCAGGCAATGGGCTCCATCTGGACGGAACAAAGCATTTGGCGGTACGTACTTTGATATTGTTCTGCTGTTGGCAATCCTTCGACTAGACAGGGATCAAGTGTGTTGAAAAGCCATTGCCGTCAGACGCGAGAGTTTTGACCGGCGGGCTCGTCTTCTTAGGCCGGAGGACATTCCATAAGCAGTCTCTACAGCCCCTCACCTTGGATCGCGGGCAGAGATCTTCATCTTCTCTCTTGCACGAATCAGTCGCTCAGGACGTTTCGTCTTCTACGGACAGAACGTGGTTTGCCCTCTCTTCACTTGCTAGGGCGTCGCTGTGTTTGGTGAGTTGCTGAAACGAAACATATCACATGCCCTGCTTCTTGTGTATTTTGCGAACCGCCTCACCGATCTGTTCATCTTGAACTGCCCGCATTCTCCCATCAAACAGTCTGGGTTGGAAGTCATCGTCTGGCTTCTACGCAGCACTGCTGAAAGGCTCCCCTAGATGCTTCCAGCTAGGCTTACGAATGTGATCTTACCGCTTGTTGTCGCCCTCATCAGCGTCGGCGGGTACTTTCTGTTCATCGGCGACTATGGCCAATCTGTCTGCGCGTTCCTGCAAGGCCACCTGCTGAGGTTGGTTCCTTCTATGCTCCTCTGTCTAGGTGGCCCATGCAGGCATCATCAGCCGCTCCTGTCTCTGCACCAATTTTTCCGAACTCAAACCATTCTTCGAAATCATGCCTCTTCTCCCTCGCCTCGTTTTCTCCCTTCTAGACATCCAAGTGTAGTGACAAGGGGCCGGATATTGACTGTCATTGCAATTGTGCTAACATACTACTGCTTAGGTCCGGCTGGAAAGGGCGCTTCTACTCGCAAGTCTTCAAAATGCCCTCTCAAAAGCTGAAGCCTGGCTTCCGCAAGGTGCAGAGTTTTCAGACCGACTATGCTCCCTGCACAATGACCCAATATGTCTCTGAGCGAAGTGGCATGCAGGTCGTAGTGGCCGATCGCAAGGGCCCCAAGATCAACGGCTACTTCACACTTGCTACCGAAATTTTCGACGACTCTGGTGCTCCTCACACGCTTGAGCATCTGATCTTCATGGGATCAAAGAACTATCAGTGGAAAGGACTTCTGGATAAGCTGTCCTCTCGAGCATACTCTGGTACCAATGCTTGGACTGCTACCGATCACACAGCCTACACCCTTGAAACTGCAGGCTGGGAGGGCTTTGCCCAGATCCTCCCTGTCTATTTGGAGCATGTAATTTTGCCTACCATCACCGATGAGAGCGTTGTCACTGAAGTTTGGCACATCGATGGAGAAGGCAACGATGCTGGTGTTGTATACTCTGAAATGCAGGCTGTGGAACATCGCAGTACCGAAATTTTGGACCTTAAAGCTCGTCGACTTTTGTACCCAGAAAACGTCGGCTTCCGCTACGAGACTGGTGGTATGACGGAAGCTCTACGAGTACTAACCCCTGAGCGTATTCGCCAATTCCATCGCGATATGTACCAGCCGCGCAACTTGTGCATAGTCATTGTCGGTGAAGCAGACCATGAGAATCTCCTGGAAATACTGGATACATTCGAAGAAAGCATCAAAGATGATATCCCTGCTCTTGATTCCAATTTCAAGCGACCATGGGTAGAGTCAGCTCAGCCGCCAGCTCTCAAAGAAAGCATCGTCACGACAGCAGAGTTTCCCGAAGAGGATGAGTCCGTAGGCGAAATACTTATTGGATTCTTTGGCCCTCACTGCGCTGATGTGATCGCCACATCCGCTTTGAACATTCTCCTTACTTACCTTTGCGGCTCATCTGTCTCTGTGTTGGAAAATGTTCTTGTGGAGCGGGAGGAACTTGCAAGCTCTATCTCTTGCTGGTGGGATTCACGGCCGAACTCGCTCATTTGGCTTCAGCCTACTGGCGTAGAAACGGAAAAGCTGGAGTTTGTGGAGAAGCGCCTCTTCCAAGTCCTCAAAGATGTCGTGTCGAAACCATTGGACATGAAGTACATGACAGAATGCATCCGGCGAGAGAAGCGACAAGTCAAATTTCACGCTGAAACGTCAGAGTCTTTCTACTCTACCAACATCATAGCTGACTACCTCTTTGGAAAGCGTGACGGCTCCACACTCAAGGATTTGGCATCAATCGCGGAATATGATGTTCTTGAAAAGTGGTCAGACGAAGAATGGCGAGCTTTCTTGAGCAAATGGATGGCTGATGCTCACCACATCTCTGTCCTGGGCAAGCCATCTCTGCAGTTGGCCATCAAAATGAAGGGCGATCACGAAGCTCGAATTGCCAAGCGTAAAGAAGAGCTTGGAGAAGAGGGATTGCAAAAACTCGCACAAAAGCTTGAAGATGCAAAGACGAAGAACGATGCACCAATCCCCCCTGAAGTCATTGATCGCTGGGCTGTGCCCGGTACAGAATCAATTCATTTCATCGAATCCGATACAGCTCGTTCTGGTCACGCCAAGGCCCTTGGACTTGGTCCTGGCCGTGCCCAGGAACTCATCAATGCGGCCCCTGGTGGCAAACTGCCGCTTTTCCTTCAGTTCGAAGATGTGCCTACAAATTTTGTGCACATTACCCTTCACCTTGGCACAGCCCAAGTCCCTGTTCACTTGAAGCCACTAATGTCAATCTTTAGTGATAACTTCTTCAACACTCACATCACGCGAGATGGGCAGCAAATTAACTTTGAGCAGGTCGTGATGGAGCTAGAGAGGGACAGTGTTGGCTATGACATTGGAAACTCTCGCCAGCTTAGCGATGGAGAAGGATACATGATCCAGTTTCAGGTTGAGCCAGAAAAGTATGCTGCGGCCGTAAACTGGCTCCGTACTATGATGTTTGATTCTGTTTTTGACCCGATACGCATCAAAGCTGCCATCATGAAAGCTTTGGCAGACGTCCCAGAATCGAAACGCGACGGGCGCAGCATGTCCTCTGAGGTGAACACAGCTATTCACCAGGACAGGTCAACCCTTACAGTCGCAAGGCGCGTTCTTGTCAAGGCAGTTTACCTCAAACGTCTCAAAAAGATTCTTCAGAAGAATCCAGATCAGGTTGTGGAGTGGTTCAAGACAATCCGCAACTCGCTTTTCACTTTCGAAAACGTCAGAGTTCTCGTCACCGCAAACTTGGAGAAGCTTCCTAACCCCATCACGACCTGGGATCCGCTCTCCACCGCGTTGAAGTCGCAAAATGGAGCGATGGTTGCTATTCCGAAGACTTCAAGTACTTTGAACGATGAAGGAAAGGCCCCTGGCTCTGTCGGCGCCATTATCGTTCCCATGACGACTCTCGACAGCTCCTTCTCCGTAAGCACTGCTCCTGGTCTCTTCTCGTTTTCAGATCCTAGGCTGCCGTCCATCATGGTGGCAATCGGTTATCTTGAGTCGATAGAGGGACCCCTGTGGAATGCTGTTCGAGGTGCCGGGTATGCCTACGGATCTTTCTTCTCACGCAATGTTGAGAGCGGAGTTATACACTACAAGGTTTACCGATCTCCAGATGCCTCCAAGGCAATTATTGCTTCGCGTGATGCAATTCAAAAGATTGCCAATGAAGAGGTGCCAATTGATAAACACCTGTTGGAAGGTACCATCAGCCAGATTGTGGTTAGCTTTGCAGACGAACAATCTACCATGTCCGGCGCTGCCCAGCAGAACTTTGTCCAGAGCGTGTTCAGGCAGCTGCCCAAAGACTGGAACAAGGGTATGTTGAAGCGCGTTAGAGAAGTAAAGGAGGATGAGATTCGACAGGTGCTAAAGGACATCATTATGCCTTGCTTTGAGCCGGGCAAGAGCAATGTGGTTATTACATGCGCTAAGCTGATGCAGGAGGTACGTTTTGTTGTTCTCCTTTTTAACATGAGAGAGAGCTATGCTGACATTTTTCGTATAGGGTATGGAAACCGCATTTAAGGGAATGGGCTACAAGGTTCAGACCCAAGAATTAAGCCATTTCCACGATGATTATGGCTTGGATGCTGGTGATGACGAGGACGAGGACGAGGACGATGACGATGATGATGACGATGACGATGATGATGACGAAGATGACGATGAGGAAGCATATTCGGATGAGGGGAGCGAGGAGGACGAGGACTAAATAGACTCGATGATACGAGGTCAATTGTTCGAACTCAAGACATGGGCCTGGAAAACCTGTACTGTAAGCTTCACATAGACTCACAGATGATGACATGGGCCGGTAGAATCTACATAAATAGATAGTACGACGATAGCCGTGAAAACCATTTCTCAATCAGAATCATGATTTCTTCTCGAATATTCCCCCCCCTCTTCTTCCCTACTTAAGATATCTATCTATTACACGCATAGTTCTTTTATCTATGTCTTACAACTCGTCGCGGCCACTGGCTTTGATGACGCCCTCCTCATCCTTCTCACTAGTGACGGCTTGCTCTCCCTTCCAGTTCAGGGCCTTGAGACGTTCTGAGAGGTGGGGGTGCGAGAAGTGGTAGCTCGCGTACATCCAGTCGGCATCCATGGAGCTGAGGTTTTGGATCTGCAGCTTGAGAAGCGACCTGGCCAGCTCAGTTTGCATACCGAGACCCTTGGCGAAGGCATCGGCCTGGAACTCAAAAGCGCGGGTGACCATGTGGAGGAGGAACTGGATGACGGTGTCCATGGGAGACAGAGCGTCGGAGAAGAGAAGGAAGCCGATGATGATGGGGTGCTCGTTGTGGAAGCCGAATGATGAGTACAAAGAGCGGTTGTTGATGAAGACGGAGAAGAGGCTGAAGACGTAGAGGAGGTGGGCCTGTCATTGTGTTAGTTGGATGGATGCTTGGATACTGCGCAGAGCAAGATGAGAGAAAGGTTATACCTGAGAGATGCCAAAGAGGCTCGTGGTGTGACCCAATTTCCAGTGGCCGAGCTCGTGGGCCAGGATTGAGAGAACCTCGTCAGTTTCGGACTTTTCCAGCAGAGTATCGTAGATGACAATGTGCTTCTTCCAAGGCAGACCGTAGAAGAAGGCATTAGAGTGAGCGCTGCGCTTGCTGCCGTCAATGACGTACAGCTCGTGCAGGGGGAAGTTGAACCGAGCAGCCAATTCGTTGACCTTTGTCTTGAGCTCGCCGTCTTCGAGGGGAGACAGCTTGTTGAACAGCGGTTGGATAAAGGTAGGATACAGAGTAGTCATGAGAACCTGGACGGTGGCGGTGAAAACCCAAGTGTAAAAGACAAACTGGGAGCCAGTCTTTTGGATGATCTTGAGGAAACCAGCGAGGACGGGGGGGCATCAGGACGGCAGTCAGAAGGTTGGTCTTGACAATATCGGAGACGAACAGGCCGGGCGTCTGCTTGTTGAAGCCAAACTTTTCTTCCAGGACAAAGGTGCTGTAGATCTTGGTCGGCAGGCCCAGCGCCTGCTGGATGAGCATAAAGGTGAAGACGAAGACGATGGAGTGGGAGATTTCGCCGGTGAAGCGCGCGGGCGCCCACTTCAGCAGCAGGTCGCCGGTCCAGGACCACAGTTTGGGCATGACATCGAGTTGGATAAAGGCAAAGTTGACGATTTGGCCCCAGAGGCCGCTGGCGACGGAGAATTCAGCTTTGGCGCGGCCATAGGCTTGCGACTTGTCGAAATCTTCGCGGGAGACTTCCTTGGCGAGGACGGCGGGGGGGCTTGGGCGACTGGAGGACACGGTACTGGCGGAAGGTGAGGAAGGATTCAAAGACGAACTGGCCCAGGGAGAAGCCCAGGACGAGCCTCTTCCATGGGAACAGCGGGCGGTCGAGGAACTGCGACAGGCGCTGTGAAGAGAGCGTTTGGTTAGCGGACTTGGCCAAGAGGGAAGGCTTCAATCTGATTGATTGAGTGCAATTGGCTTTAGACGCACCTGTAGAAAGTCCATGATGGGCTGTTGTTTTTTCTCCTGATGGATTCAGGATATCAACAGCTTGGACAGGATCTTTTCTTGCTATGCAGAGGACAGAAGATGGAACGACTAGAAGCTTGGCGGGGGGGGGAGGCCAGGGTGGCTATAAGTGCTGCTGAGCTAATGCACGTCGCGGATAGCTACCCGATTTTTAGTTGGCCCTTGTTTACCGTGTATGACGTGCCTCAAAAGTGCTCAGGAATGGGCCAATTGAGATGTGATGGAATTATGCTGCTGTTGCTTGATTGATTTTTTTGATCTTCAAGTAAGATTGGTAAATGTTACTTGTTGAAATTTGCTGATAGCCATCCAATCTCATACTGATGTAACTGCATGCACATTTGATGCTACTGGTGACCTATAACCTACTAGTACTTCACCTACCATTCACTGTAGAGGCCAATTGCAGTAAAGTCTGCCTGATATGCCCAGCATGGTATTACCGCGTCAAGGAAGTGCCTGCAGTAACATACAAAACACACGTTACGGACAGACCTCTCTGAATTCTACTGAGCCCGCGAACAAGTATTGCTTACCTTGTCATGTCCTGGATCACGCGACCAGCTGCTTTGCTTTAGTTAGACAACTGTACAACAAAGGACCTGGCCCAGATACGTGAATAATCGATGCCATCTTCTTGGCAGCTGTGAGGGGAAGCTTTCCTTACACGCATGATGCGAGGCCACAGTGTTCATTCACACACATGGCATAGTACTTAGTCAAGATTCAAGATTTGAAGCTCACTGGAGAAAGGAGAAAGAAAACCGCAGTAATGATTTCCGCTGAGAAAGAGGCAATATAATTGACAGCATAGACGATAATAACTACAGGGCTAAACCCAACACATGAGTCCCGCTTTGCCAGTCAGACAATTGATACCAACCAAGTATACTTTGTTTTTCTTCCGGCCCCTATTTCTTCCCTTCTTCTTTTTTTTCTCGTCCTTGGCAGCCTTTGTAAATTGCATGTAGGTCTACGTTGTATCTCGCAGCCAGTATCAGCTTCCAAAAGACGTCGATCATCAATGCGCGAGGCACATCATCAAAGTGTGGCCGTAGCATAGATGGCGGCAATAGTATGTTTAGTAACAAATTCAGCAACCTAGGTAGAAATTCCTCATCTTCCATTCGCTGTAGCAAGTGAGAGAACATAATTGGGTCATCTTTCATTCGCTGTAGCAAGTGAGAGCACCTCTGTTCTTTTGGCACCTTCAAAAACTTGTTGATTTCCTTTTGGACTGTCGCTGGATTGACTTCTGGAGCGACTTCTGGTACGTTTGGGACCAAACACTGAATAATCGCATACTAATGTCCATTCGTAGTTGGCTGCGGCGGGCGTTCCGGGCCATAAGGCACTGGGGGCCCCTGTTCGCTCGGCTGAGGCTCCTCTTCAGTATCATCATCGAACTCACTAAGCTCTTCCTCCTCGCCCTCCTCCTCGGAATATTCGCTCTCCTCGCCCTCGCCCTCTGCGGCTCCGTGCCCCTGATTATCCGGGGGGCACACTTCTACTGTGCTGGCCTCCACCGTGGTGGCAGTCTCCCGTGGGACTTTCCGCCCTTGTTGCTGCATCTGCTGGATGATGCTCATGAGCTTCTCGGTCTTTTTGTCGGATGCATCAATCTTCCGCTTCCAGTCTTGCCGCTCTTCCGCCAATTGGATGATATTCGCCGTCGTCGCCTCTTTCTGACGCTTCAGCGTCTCATTTTCCTTCTCCAAGCGTTTGCCCTTTTTCGACATATCCTCCATTTCTTTCCGGAACGAGAGAAACAGGTCGTTGCTATTATTAAGAGTATCCTCCACCTACAAGACGCAACAGGTCAGGCCTGGCTGCCAATTGCTAAACCAATGCATGCTGTATGACATACCTGTTTGAATTTGTCCACGTATACATTCAGCTGGTTCCGAAGCTCCGTCTCCGTCTTAGTGAAGGCTCCGACCTGGTTCTGCAAATGGCGCGCTTTGTTCGCTTCGGCTTCGGCGTTCTTCTTCTCCCTGTCATGGCGAGATAGGTGGTATTGAACTTCGAGTTCTTTGGTCCGCATGAGAGAGTGAAAATGCAGCTCGCGCAGCTCGTACTGCTCAATGAAGGATTTGAATCGAACTCGGAATCTAGTTTTGTGTCTCGCCAATTAATCCATGCGCCCCAGAGAATTCGTGAGTGGGTTAAGCTTACAATTCGTCCATTTCCATGTCCACTACTTGTTTCTTTGGGGTGTCCTTTTCCTCTTGGTACCCCTCCAATTTTGATAACAAGCTTGCGAATTTCTCGTCCCAGGCGGCGTTATTTCGCTTCTGCGTACTCTGGAGCTCTTTATTCTCATTCTATGTCCCAGTGTCAGTGCGCCGTGTTGCGCCAAAGGCTCGGTAATTGTTTGCTCGAAGCGGTCGGTGCGAACCTTCATTTTGTTGTTGTCTCTTTGCAGTTCCCGACACAGCTTTTCAAGTTTCTCCTTCAATCCCACGGTCTTGCTGAGTTCTGTACGGCTAGCATCTCGTTCTTTCTGGAGAGCGTCTCCGCGTTTCTTATTCTTCTGATTCTCTCTTTCTAGGCGTCGCATGTCGGCTAACAGTTCACTTGAGCGCCTCATAAGATGTTCAATTTTCTGCATGTCGTCCATCTTAGAAACCTGCTGCAGAAGATCTCGATTGGCGCGCTTGACTTCCCTTTCTATTCGCGAAAATATAGACGTTAGTTGACCTCTGGCCCAAATACTCTTGTCTCATGCGGCAACTTTTGGACGCACCTATCTCCATCTCTTGGTCCTTCTCTCCAGCGGCGTCCTGCTCCAGCTGCGAGATACGGGCCTGGAGGAGGCGCGAAGCTTCGGACGAGTCCATCCCCCTCTTTCCCTTGGCCTTCTTCGCAGCGGGTGACGAGTGGACATGCGCATCGTGGCCATTTGTGAGGGCCGCCTCTACATGAGTTGCCGGCATGGCTCGAATAATGCGTCAAGGAAGGGTGTTTTGGCTGGGCTCGAGTCTCATCAAGGGCCGAGCCACATTGATGGAGAGCTGTAGGCGGACCAAAAAAAGGGAAATATATATTTTTATATATCCTTCTTCGTTCAATATAGCTGATTGTTAATCGATATATGGTTATAAAAGGTGGCGTCGGCTCGAGGCTCCAGCGGACAACGGCTCCAGCGGGAAACGAGGCGGAATTGCTGTCAAAATCGTTCGCCGTCTGGGCTGTCGGCCGGGCTACGGGACAATGGGCGAGCGCCGGTGCTTACGAAATACTAGCTGGCCGCGAATTGAGGTCCGGACTGGGTGTGGTGGGCCGTCGTTGCGATCCTGACGTGTGTCGAATTTGTCAACAGCCGGCGATGGCAGACATGTGTAGGTGGGAGCGTGACCAGGCGGGAGGTTAATTCGTTAGAATTCTAATAGTGCGATGATGCGGCGTGCAGTGAATTTGTTAGTGCCTCAGGGATTAGGTCAGCGTCCAATATGGTGGGGTTGTTAGTGCACTAGCAACCGAGTGGCCGGAAAGACTTGGGGGTCTTGCCGAGGACGTGACTAAGCGCTCTGGTGGCGGGCGTTGCTAAATTTCGACAGAGTCCGAGCCAGACCCGACAGATGCTGGGAACATCATCATCAGCATCTGGTTTTCTGGCTGCGGTCGTTTTATTTGCGTGGCTAAGCTGTAGGGACATTGTGCAGCTACTCGGGCCGTTCACATCGCATTTCCTGTTCCGATGCATCGTTAGAACGTTTGCCATTCCTTCTTACTTCTTCCCACTTATAGACCTCGCGATAGTGCGTGCTCTCTCGCCATGTTGCGAAACGCAGCAAATGCGGCTCGAAAGACCGTGACGGATCTCGCGCTGTATCCGAAGCCTGGCGCCAAACTCCACGGCTTCACCGTCGTCCGAGCAAAGCACGTCCCGGAGCTGGAACTAACCGCACTGCAGCTGCAGCACGACAAAACCGGCGCCGATTATCTGCACATTGCCCGCGATGACTCCAACAATGTCTTCTCCATCGGCTTCAAGACGAATCCTCCGGACGATACCGGTGTTCCTCACATTCTAGAGCACACCACTCTTTGCGGCAGTGAAAAGTAGGAGATATCTTTTGGCAGCCAACGAGAGTCGACACGGCTGACAATATCCCAGATATCCTATTCGTGATCCCTTCTTCAAGATGCTGCCCCGGACGCTTTCCAATTTCATGAATGCAATGACAGCTTCGGACCACACTTTTTATCCCTTTGCGACGACAAACGAGCAGGATTTCAAGAACCTTATGTCCGTGTATCTCGACGCAACGCTCCATCCTCTGCTGAAGCAATCCGACTTTCAGCAGGAAGGTTGGCGAATTGGGCCGGAGAACCCCACGGCCGAGGACGCGGAGGGCAAGAAGCTTGTCTTCAAGGGCGTTGTGTATAATGAGATGAAGGGACAAATGTCGGATGCGGGATATCTCTACTACATTCGATTCCATGACCACATCTTCCCCGACATCAACAACTCCGGTGGTGACCCGCAAAAGATCACGGATTTGACCTACGAGCAGCTCAAGGGCTTCCATGCCGAAAACTACCACCCCAGTAATGCCAAGCTGTTTACCTATGGAGACATGCCCCTGGCAGATCACCTGCAGGAGGTTGACGCTAGGTTGCAGGCTTTTGAGAAGATTGCCAAGGATAAGGTTATTCATTTACCTGTTGAGCTGGATGGTCCTCGAGAAGTTATTCTCCACGGCCCATTGGACCCATTGGTTGCTCCGGATCGACAGTACAAGACATCGGTATCTTGGATTACTGGAGATACCACTGATATAGTCGAGTCATTCTCCGTGTCGCTGCTATCAACTCTCCTTATGGACGGCTATGGTTCGCCGTTATACCGGGGCTTGATAGAAGCCGGCATGGGCGCTGATTGGAGTCCCAATGCAGGTTACGATAGCTATGCGAAGCGCGGAATCTTCTCAATTGGCCTTACTGGTGTCCAGGAATCTGATGTTCCCAAGGTGAAGGGCAAGATCCAAGAGATCCTGCGCGATGCCCGGGACAAGGGCTTTGACCAGGGCAAGATTGATGGAACGCTTCACCAACTCGAGCTTGCGCTCAAGCACAAAACGTCTACCTTTGGCTATTCGATGCTCAACAGGCTGAAGCCGAAGTGGTTCAATGGAAGCGATCCCTTTGACTCCTTGGCTTGGAATGATACAATTGCTGCTTTCCAGGCCAAGATGGCCGAGGGTGGCTACTTGGAAGGATTGATGGATAAATATCTGCTAAACGACAACACTTTGACCTTTACGATGGCGCCATCGGCGACCTTTGGAGATGACCTGATTGCCGAGGAACAGGCGCGTCTCTCTTCCAAAATCCAAGACGCCGTGAACAAGGCCGGAAGCGAGGAGAGCGCACGGCAGCAATTTGAGAAGCAGGAACAGGAGCTGTTGGTGGAACAGAACAAGACCAACACCGAGGATTTGAGCTGTCTGCCCACTGTCCATGTCAAGGATATTCCAAGGTCAAAAGAGCCAACGGTAGTCCGAGATGAGGTTGCAAATGGTATTCCCATCCAGTGGCACGAGGCTCCGACCAATGGCCTTACTTATTTCCGTGCCATCAACACATTGGAAAACTTGCCTGACGACCTTCGAGAGCTTATCCCTCTGTTTACGGACAGCATCATGCGCTTGGGGACAAAGGACATGACGATGGAGCAACTCGAGGATCTCATCAAACTCAAGACTGGCGGTGTTTCTGTTGGCTACCATTCCACGCCTTCGCCAACCGATTACACTCAGTCAAGCGAAGGTATCATCTTTACTGGAATGGCGCTTGACAGGAACGTGCCCGTCATGTACGATATCCTGCGCAAGCTGGTGCAAGAGACCGATTTTGACAGCCCGGAGGCCTCACTGCGAATTCGACAGTTGCTGCATGCCTCAGCCGATGGAGTTGTCAACGACATTGCTTCTTCCGGACACCGATTCGCAATGGGCCACGCCGAATCCAGCTTGACCCGCAGCGCCTGGCTGAGGCAGCAAATTGGCGGTTTGTCACAGGTCAAGCTGGTTACTTCGCTGACCAGCCGACCCGAGTCAGACCAGCTAGAGGATGTCATTGGCAAGCTCAAGAAGATCCAGACTTTTGCTCTGACTAGCGGTCAGATGCGCACGGCCCTTACGTGCGGCACTGAGAATGTGCAAGAAAACTTGAACTCTCTGAAGAGCTTTACAGGCGGACTGCCACAAAAAGTATCAGGGGTTGCAAGCAAGGGCCCGTCGCCTCTCCCGAAAGACAGCAAAGCATTCTTCCCTCTGCCATATCAAGTCTATTATGGAGGCCTCTCCGTTGCCACGACATCATATACCTCACCCGACGGTGCGCCGCTCCAGATCCTTGCACAGTTGCTGACACACAAACATCTCCACCACGAGATCCGAGAAAAGGGCGGTGCCTACGGCGGCGGGGCTTACTCCAAGGCATTGGATGGCCTGTTTGGGTTCTACTCATACCGTGATCCTAACCCGCAGAACACATTGAGCATTATGCGCAATGCAGGGCGCTGGGCAACGGAGAAGGAATGGAGCGATCGAGACCTGGAAGAGGCCAAGATTTCTGTGTTCCAAGGAGTTGACGCTCCCAAGTCTGTGAACCAGGAGGGCATGGCAAGATTCCTGTCTGGCATTACGGATGAGATGAAGCAGAAGAAGAGAGAGCAGCTGCTAGACGTGACAAAGGATCAAGTCAGAGCTGTGGCACAAAAGTTCCTTGTCGAGCCTATTGAAAAGGGAGAGGAGCGCACAACCTTTTTGGGAGAAAAGCAAGGCTGGGTGGATGGAACATGGACCGTTCATGAGATGAATGTAAACGGCTCCCAGGAGTAAGGAACAATTATCATCATTAACACAGCTAAGAATCTCCGGGTACATATGAAAATGGCGTCAGCGGAAGGGTTATGGTTGGGTAATTTTGTGATGATATGGATGTATTTACGATACAAGATGTACATTATTTGTAGAATAATTCCCCTCTTGAGGGCTTTTTGCCTCTTTTTTTCTTTTCTTTTGCTTCTTCGTTTTTTTTTTTTTTTTTTCTTTTTTTTTCGAGACTTGGGGTTTTTCGTTAGGCACAGTACGCGTTCAGATACGATACATCTTCTTGCCGAGCCGGCTTGACCGACTCACTTCCCCCATGGCATGGAGATCACAGAGCAACGCAAGAGCAAAACAATTATACCTCACTGGCGGCCTCCCTGGGCCCAATTCTCTCAACGATCCCTTTCAGACCGGTGCTGAGGTGCGCAAGCAACAAGCATTGGAGCTTAAAGAGGGGAGGGAGAGGAAAGGCGAGGAGTGACGTCGGTGAGGAGGTCGTTCTATCAGAGCCAGAGCCCCTGAGCTTTGGGTTACTGGACTAAAGAGCCGAGCACATTTGATTGACTTTTACCGTTAGGATGCGAGATAGAGAGAGGGATTTAAAGGATAATTGCCTCGACGGTTTTGATATGGGCAGGCCTAGTTGCTAAGAGGTAAGATTGAAGGTAAGCGAGAGGAGGCTGTGTCTTTGTAGTTTGGGTACTTTCTATATGATATAAACTTGTCGGAGCTGAGATGTTTTTTTTCCCTTTGTGCATTTTGGTCTTTCTCACCTTTTTGCCGTATTCTTGTGATTTCGTCATAGTACTTGGATACGGAACGCAATAGATTGGGTCTTGCAAGGATAGGGGGGGCTAATGATGGCCTTGGAATCAACTGGGGAAGACAAATGGAGAAGCTAGCCATGCGAATTAGAATTGGCATTCTATCATTTGTGCTGGCGCCTGCTTTTCGCATGAGATTCGTGGCAATGTCTCGGCTACGGAGGCATAAGATCCAGACCATTTTGCTCATAGCTTTACTCGGAAAGGCGGATACACATGTTGCATGACAGCGGCCCTAGTAATATACTGCTCCTTGCGGCTATGCACAGTACAGCAAGTTAGTATCCTATCCAGCCCGCTGTAAAGACGTGTCACAGGCCGTTCAGGCAGCGCAGCGTTCTCCCTTGCATGCGGCAATTTACCCCAGACGAGCCAATCAAGCTTGACAGCACGTTGTTGTTTATTTGCCTCGTGCGGTGTGGCGGCGGGCGGGTATTTGCCCAAAGGAGAGTTTGCGCCTCGTGGGAATGGACAAGGCGAGGCTTTCGTGGCTTCATTATCAAGTAGGTACGTGGTGTCGCGTGTTTTGCAGGTGGAAGCTGGAGCCAGTGCTGGAAAATACCCACGAGGCCACACATGTGGGCTACTACGAGAGGTGAATTTTTGGGGGCTGCAAATGAATCGAGATGAGAGTGCTCACTTGCCTGTGATGTGCCTGTATATGAAAGCACGTATGAGTAAGTATGTAGTATAGGGTGAGTGAGACGGACGCAAGGCACGATGCACGACGGGAAAACCGTGCCGGAGTAGCTACTACTACAAAGGCAGGGCATCAGGTATTACATACAATTGCAGAGATGCAGCACTGGTACCTGTCGATTACCTTTGGCCGGTTGGTAGCTGTGTCGAGAGCTTGTAGACAGGATATGGCGAATCTTTTGCAGCCGGTATGCTTGCAAAGTCTAATAACAGGCACCATGATGGACAGCTGTGGCGTGCACCGCATATCCTATAGTCACAGCTCAGTATAGGCCCATGGGATTCTTGAATAGACTACAGTAAACACCCAACTGTAATTGCCATGCGTGTAAGCTGCACATGATGCGTATCACCGCTGCGGTACCAGATACCGCTCCCTCTACAAGCTCTCGCCCCTTGCCTTGTACACAGCGTCAACCGCAGTAAAGCGCTGCATCACAAAAGCTGCACGTCCCATTGGCTCTCTCTCCACGCCCGCTTCATCCAGGATCCAATTTTAAGTATCGCTGATGCAATCCAATTTGGTTTGCTGGCGCTCAATACTAAAAAAGGATTTGTGGGCGGCTCTCCCAACCTAAAACGCCGTTCCCGGCCTACTCAAATTCAAACGCAGGTACGTACCGCGCCGCATTACCGCACTACAGCTCTTTAGAAATTTTTTTCGCGGCGATCGATTCGCAAGGGGGGGAGAGAGAAAAAAACCAGGATAAAACCTTAGCTTGACCCCTCGTCACCACCACAATTTTTCGCACGCAGTCCTCCTTTTTACTCTTTTCCTACCTCTTTTTTTAATTCACTTTTGTGAAAAAAATAGCTCTCTCCGCTACTGCTGCTACTGCATCCGTCGCTCTAGATTTTACTTTCTAGGTATGTGAGGCTTTTTCTTCTTCTAGCTCTTTCGCGAGATGTTTTCTTTCTTGTGCGGTTTGCGTGTCTTCATCAGCTGTGGCTGGTCGATTTTACTCGTTGGGTGAGGCGGATGTCACCGCCACCACAAACAGAATGACTCCTCCGCCGCGAAGTGCGCCTTGAGGGCCGCAAACTGTGCGGAAAGCTGCATCTCGTCGATGCCACCTCGCGATCAATTCGAGCTGCCTGATTGCTACAACACCCGCCTCGACGAGCTGCTTGAGCTAACTGGCCTCTCCACCATTCTAGAGCTTCTCGCCTTCTCGCCTCGATCCCAGCTTCGGTGCCTTGTCTCCACAAAGGCACTCCGTCGTCCACCCATCACGGCTCCCCAGGCCGTGACTGACAAAGATTTCTGCGCTCGCAAGATCCCTCACATCATCAACGTCATCCCTCCTCCCGCCGCTTGGTCCGTCTAAGCAGCTCGTCGCCTTCTTGCTCTTCGACGTGCCTCGTCACCAGCCGCCCACGCCGTCGTTAAACGACCCCCGCCAGCTGCCGCATAGGAGGAGTTCTGCGGTTCTTCCTCTCGCCGAGGAAGAGTCGTCGAGGAGGCCTCGCCCGATCACTGAGGGAACAGTCTGCTATCGCTTTCGACCACCCTAAGATCCATTTCGCTATTTAGCTGCAGAATTTCCCTAGTCTTTCTTACAAGACTATCTTCAGATTTTCTTCTTCGGAATACGAATACTCTGATTTTCAACATCCCTCACCCCCCAACTTTTCAGGGATATGGTTATGGCAACAGCCGTCCTCGACAATTACGTCCAGAATGTCATCCATAATCATGTTGTAAAGAAGAAACCCCAGTATCTGGGTGCTCTTCAGAACAATGTTGCTCTCGATCCGAAGCAATTGATCGGCGAGGCCTTCCGCCAACGCGTGGGCGCCGTCAACCATGAGCTCTGCGACCCCGGCGAGGAAGACACCTTCTTTGTCGCAGACCTTGGTGAGGTTTACCGCCAGCACCTCCGCTGGAAGAGGAACCTCCCCCGCATCAAGCCATTCTATGCCGTCAAGTGTAACCCTGACCCCAAGGTGCTCCAGCTCCTTGCGGCCCTCGGCACTGGCTTTGATTGCGCCTCCAAGGGAGAGATTGAACAGGTCCTTGGCCTTGGTGCCAGCCCCGACCACATCATCTATGCCCAACCCTGCAAGACCAACTCCTACGTCCGCTATGTCAAGTCTGTTGGTGTCAAGCAGATGACCTTTGACAATGCTGATGAGCTCCACAAGATCGCCAAGCTGTTCCCCGGCGCCGAGCTCTTCCTCCGCATCATGACGGACGACACGTCGAGCTTGTGTCGCCTCAGCATGAAGTTTGGTGCTCCCATGGACACCACCGAGGGCCTCCTCGCCCTGGCCAAGGAGCTTGGCCTCAACGTCGTCGGCGTGAGCTTCCATGTGGGATCTGGCGCCTCTGACCCTTCTGCCTTCCGCAAGGCCGTCGTCGACGCCCACACCGTCTTCCAGCAGGCTCGTGCCTACGATTTCCACTTGAAGGTCCTCGACGTCGGCGGAGGCTTCTCTGGAGACACCTTTGAGACCATGGCTGCGGTCCTCGACAATGCCCTGACCGAGTACTTCCCCGCTGGATGCGGCGTTGACATCATTGCCGAGCCTGGCCGCTTCTACGTTGCTACAGCCTTCACTATTGCTTGCAACATCATCGCTCGTCGCACCGTCGATGACCCCGCGGCCCAAGCCACCAGCTACATGGCTTACATCAACGACGGTGTCTACGGCAACTTCTCGAGCATCATGTTCGATCACCAGCACCCCGTTGCCAAGATCCTCCACTCCAGTGGCCAGACCCTCTACAACTCCTACGCCGCCGAACAGTGCTCGGTCGGAAATGGTATCGAGTATTCGATCTGGGGTCCCACTTGTGATGGCATCGATCTCATCAGCCAGAGCGCCTTCTTCCCGTGCACCCTCAATGTTGGAGACTGGCTCTACTTTGAGGACATGGGTGCCTACACCAAGTGCTCTGCCACTCAGTTCAACGGATTCCCCAACTCGCACGACACCATCTACGTTTGCAGCGAGCCTGGTGCAAAGGCCCTCATGGACCTCTAAGCATGTGACTGTAGCATATATTTGCCATATCATGGAAAACAAAAGGAGCGAAGCAATTTTTGGGAGGGAGTGGTTTTTAAACATTCTAGCCAATTGGTCATGATGGCCTTTGTCAGGGTTTCCGTCAAAAGAAGGAGGCTTGTAAAAAGGCTGCCTAATAGTACCAGGCACTTTTGCCACTTTTATGTGGATTTACTACAAATTTTTTATGATGGAAAAAATTAGGGGAGATAAGAGTCCCGAGTTAGATAGACAGATACAACACAACACGAGATGCAATAATACAACATTAGCATCTTTACATCATACATATCTGATTCTGTGCCACACTGATTTTCGTTCTTCGTGATGAAAGCTAGCATTACATTGAACCAGATTCTTAGATATTGATTAGCTAGATTGAGTGTAACAAATCTTGAATAATGAACCATGAGAAGAATGTAGTTCCAAGTGCGCGATGTTATAGCACAATCTTAGAACCACAGATATCAAGAATAAGGTTCAGTGTATACTGTATTATATAGGTCGCTGTATACGCTGTATCGCTGTATACGCTGTATCGCTGTATACGCTGTATACGCAGTAAACTAATCCATTAATGCGAGCGAATCATCTCTAAGTCCCTAGCGCCTCTTGCGGAAAACCTCCAGTCATTATATCCGCGATGCGTTCATCTAGGTAATACCATCATACCTAACTCGTTGCTCAAAAAGAAAACATGTACCGTCTACTGAGAAATGAAGAGATTTAAAAAGGAGTTTAGGAGCCTCGGAAAAGAAACTGCATATCCTCAGGGCTCAAAGTATCCATCGCTTTGTCATCTGAATTGACAGTGGAGTGGATCATGCTCGTCTTCTTCTCTTGGATCAGTACCATTCGGCTCTCGACGGAATCCTCAATACAAAGACGCGTGATGCTGCAGGGTCGAGTTTGTCCAATGCGATGGCAACGATCGGCAGACTGCCACTCAGCGGCCGGGTTCCACCAACTAAGAATGCAATGTTAGCCTAGCTGAAGAAGAGCATAAAGGGGAAAGGGAGAATGCTTACGGGTCTATGATGAACACTCGCGATGCCTCGGTGAGATTGAGTGCAACGCCACCAGCCTTGAGTGATACGAGGAAGCATTCAACGTCAATATTGTTCATAAAGTGCTCAATCGATGCTTGGCGCTGAGCAGGGGTCATACTGCCGTCTAGCATGACAGTGGTGATTCCAGCTCTTCGAAGTCGCCACTCGATAAGCTGCAGCATTGTGGTGAACTGAGAAAAGATGATGGACTTGTGCGTGGCATTGTCAGAGCGCAGCTTGTGAAGTTCATGAACGAGCAGCTCAATTTTAGAAGAAGAAGTCCAGTTTTCCATCTTGATACGATTGATAATTGATGACTTCTTCACCATGGCTTCGTCTTGCTCAATTTCAGGCTGCTCGAGATCAATCACCAACCCAATGTGACACCGAGGGCAGTCAGGCTCGTCGGTCGATTTGATATATGCAGATACGCATGTTCTGCAAAAGTCATGCTTGCAGCGACTTCGAATAGTGTCTTCCGCTGGCTCGTCACAGATGCAGCAAACCAAAACGTTTTGACCTCCATCAGCGTTCTTCTTCAAAATCAAGTCAGGGTGGTCGGCCACCTGTCTCATTTGCATGATGAGACCAAAGATGTTGGCATAATTATTCAGGAGGACACCTTGCGCAACATAGGTATCAAACTTGCGCTGTCCGTTGGTCATGATACTATTGGCAAAGTCGTTTTCCTCTTCTCCGAAAAATTGGCGGTCGACATACACTTCCTTCACAGGAAGTTCCATGGAATCGGTGTGGTCCTTCTTGAGACGTCGCAGCATGATACGGCCTGTCATCAATCGTAGTTTCCGGAACGCCTCTCTGCCAGGGCCCAAATTGCCAAACTTCTGAATAGGATTGAGAAGTTCTTGGTTGAAGACAGAGACGTGTTGCATACCAGCATGGTTGCAGTCGGAACAACGACTGTTGTCATCCATAGACCACTCAAGCCTCGAACAGGTGCATTGTTTGCAGAGATATAAAGCAAACGGTTTAACGTTGAGAAATCGCACCAATGAGAAGAGCTCTCCGATTCGGTTTTGCAAAGGTGTGCCAGTCAAGCACCAACGATACTCGGTCTTCAACGCGAAGCATGCTTTAGCAGTCATTGTGGTTCGTGTTTTGATACAATGTGCTTCATCAAGGATGGCTCGGTGAAACGTAATGCTGTGAATGACGCTCTTTTCTTTGTAGATGCCATCTTTTCGCTTGAACCCCTTTTCTTGCTTCCGATACATGGATTCAAGACTGTTGTAGGACATCATAATGACATCAAACTTTTTGAGCTCCCTGGCTGTAATATTCTTAGCCTTTGTGTTGGTTCCGTGGAACACAAAGGTCTTGAGAGTTCCGTCTGTGTAAGATTTGATCTCTGACTGCCACTGCATGAGTGCGACAGGAGGGACAAGGACTAGAGTGGGTAGCTTTGCTGGATAGTCGGACATGATGAGAGAGACGGCTTGGATCGTCTTGCCCAGACCCATTTCGTCGCCCAGAAGGCCACCTTTCCATTCTGTTTTTTCCATTTCCTTCATCCAAGCCACACCCTCCAGCTGGAAGGGCTTCAACTGCCTTGATATACTCCTCGGTTGGTCTATCTTGCCAGCATTGATTGCCGGCATGTTTTCCAAATCCGTCCACATAGTGACCAATTCAGGATGGTGTTTTTCAAGGCGATCTCGCTCCTTGGCAGTACGGCTTTTGTGTCTAGACCGTCTATATCCACGTCTCTGATTAGCAATTCTCCGAAGTGCTCCAGGCTCTGGCGCAGCTATCTCGGAATCAACGCTTTCACTATCGCTAACAGTGGCAGAGCTAATACCAGATGATAAGCCGGAAAGGTCAGATGGAAGTCCAGATGATATATCTGAAGGAAGTGTCAACCATAGTGTCTCCATATCGGCTACAGTTTTGGGATCGGTAAAAACCACGTTGTTGCCCCGGGTTGTCGGCAGGCTCCTCATTTGTTCAGCAGGTTCAGCCCGTCCTTCATCCACTGAATCATGTTCATCAGATGAGGAAACCTCATTAGCTAGCTGGTCTTCTAAGGCGGCAGCAGCAGCCAATTCGGCGTCTATATCTAAACCAGACTCTGGTGCGTCGTCTGAATCAGGTATGATCTTGCTCTTTTTGGCTGGTCGCTTTTGCGCTGAAGAAGGGCCTGACTGAGATCTGGTTCGTTTCACTGATGCTTCAGCTGAGGCAGGAGATTGAATATCGCTAGCCATAGAGCGGCGAGATCTTAGACTTGCTTGGCGGTATTCTTCGTTCTGCAATCGGCGAGCTACTTGGGCATCGTGACTGTTGCTAGGGTAGACATCATCGTCATCTTCATCCGAATCTTCAATTTCGGTGACTCGTTTCCCCTTTGCTTTTGAGCTTAATGAATAGACGCTTTGCCGTAAGGCTCGCTCATCCCCGTCGGGTTCTTGCAGCCTGCTCTTGGCAGGAATGCGCACTTCAAAAGATGTCTTTGACGAACTGGCTGCTTCGGCAGGGCTTGGGAGTTTGCTAGTTCCAGGCGTGGAGTAGCCGCTTTCTGAAGTTTGGCCAAAAGGCGTAAGAGCCGACGATACAGACTCAGTAGTGTCCAAGGAAAGTTCATCGACTACAGAGGAAGCTGCAAGACTCCTTGCGGACCGTGCACGGGTAAGACGGCCATTTGTAGTGACAGAGCCGGTTTCAGCTTCTACAGATGATTTGTTAGTGACATCTTGCGGTTGAAGCGATGAATATGTTATCATACCCGATGGTTGCTGGACAGGGGTGCTTGGCCCTGTCAATAACGAGCGACGCTTTCCAAGCGATGTACGAGGCATTGCCGTAGTTCACCAGCACAGGCAACGGTCGAAGATTAGGGAAAGAAAGAAAAAAAAACCGATGCGCAATAAAAGCTCTCAGATATTTCCCGTTCGGACCGAGTCGTCTGAGAGATGAAGATGTGGCTGGGCCAGAGAGAGGGAAATTGGGCTGAAACTGAGAAAAGGTTCATCCACCAGCCCAAGTAAGCACAGGGTCACCGGTGATCGTTGATGGTGGAGAAGAGGCTCTGAGAATGACTGCCGGAGAAAATGAGTCTTCTCTTCGCCTTTTCGTCAGACAATGGCTGATGAACGAGCCTCGATCACTTCAATCTGACAAAGGGACGAGGAGAAAAAGAACGAAAAAAACGGGCGCCTGTTACTGGACGAAAACTTGTTAGGAAGTTGCCTCATCGGCCGTGATTACCTACCTAGCGGCCATGCCAGTTCACAGTGCCTACTTTGGAAAGCAGGCGCGAATTGCCACTTTACACGAAGGCGCGTGCAGGGATAAGGGGCTTGCCACAACTGTAGATACGCACTGTACTGGGACTGTACCGACGACCGGTGAGTGACTGCTTTCGCCTGCTGGGAGATGAAAATTCACAGTGCCAATTGAGTAAGAGCTATATCACGTGACACCGTGTTATCTCGCGACACCGTCGACACGCTGTATGTCATCGGCACTGGGTGAAAGAACAAGCGAATATTGTGGCGTGCCTTTTGTCTGCACCACTCGTTCGCACCGGGAAATTTGATACAGAGACACAAAACACCTACAAGACCATAGCAGTGACAGTCACTTTCTGCTATTCAGGCTCTCATCATGTTGGTCTTCCATATTTCGGCCTAACTTTCTTTCTGCTGCAATCACGGCTGACCAATACGAATGTCTAGGGCCCGTCGACGCCAGTATGATCAAGGGCAGAATGGGCGGCCAAGTCGTAACATTACTGGGCCGTAAGCAAAACAATGTTGACGATGATAGTTTTTTTAGACAGATTGTGCTGACCGTGTCTATTTAGCCAATCTGCCTTGACTGATTTTCTTGCAGTATGCTTTGAACCATCCCTCAACGGGTCTGTGGTCATGGTTTGCTAACACATCTGCTAGTCACACAATATTTCGGCTGCTCAAATTAGAGCCGACGCAGATCGCCGAAGGCAACAAGCAGGAGAGGACGGAGAGACGGCAGAGACAACAGAGGCAGGAGAAGCAGGAGAAGCAGGAGAGGCCGAACCGACCGAAGAAAATGAAGTTTCAGAAACGGTACAAGTCTCCATCACTGCTGTTGAAGCAAGCTCGGCTGGACGGGGAGCAAGAAGTCGCAATGCCGCAGCAGAAAAGAAAGTCAAGGCTTTGGATAAGATCAAAGCTAGCAAAGCATTCAAAAAGCGCAAGAAGAACGCCGACGACGACGAATACGATGACGAAATCGCCCAGGCAATCTTTGAAGAGAGGAGTGCACCGCTTCCTGGGCAGATGGAGAACTGTGAAATCTGCGGAAAGCGCTTCACTGTGACTCCTTACTCCTTGGCAGGGCCTGATGGAGGCCTCTTATGTGCTCCCTGTGGGCGTGAGATTGCCAAAGAACGAGAGGGACAACCCAAAAAGAAGCCTCGAAAACAGACCGGTGGTGTGGGCTCACGACGCACTCTCCAGAGCCGAATGCTCGATGGAGACGTGGGTACAAAAAGCTTGGCTACGCTGTGTGTGCAGACACTGGCGAAGAATGTGGACTTGGCAGAAAGTTTGGGCGATTTACCTGAGCATCTCATCGACAAGATTGCCAGGATTTTCTCCAAGCGGCGTTTATTGAAGCCAGATACTTTGCCACTGTTCACGCAACCTACCACCGAAGTTCTGCACATCTACGATGGTGCAAAACTTGGTCATCAAGAATTCATCAGCATTTTTCAAGTTGCCCCGAACCTGAAGAAATTCAAGGTGCGGTGTGCGGTCCAATTCAAGGACGAGGTCATGGACTATCTGCTCTCGAGAGATATCCTCCTGGAAAGCTTTTATCTTCATGGTGCCAATCTACTGAGTGAGGATAAGTGGCACGAATTTCTCGCTGCCAAAGGCAAATCCTTGAGAGAACTACAAGTCTACTTTACCGATAGACACTTTGGAGACGAAACCTTGAGACTTTTGAAGGAATATTGCCCCGAATTGACTCGCCTCAAGGTCTGCCACAACCAAAAGGTCACGGATGTAGGAGTCACTGCAATTGGAAATCTTGCAAGCCTTCGGCATCTCAGTTTAGAGCTCCAGCAGGACAGTTCGGCAGAAGCTCTCAGGACTTGCATCACACAAATCGGGAAAGACCTCAGGACATTCTCCTTTAAGATTGTACCCGATGCCGATGACAGTGTCTTGGAGGCTATTCATAATACTTGTCGATCATTATCCAAGCTTCGTATCACAGAAAGCGAAACCATGACAGACAAGGGCTTCGCCAAGCTCTTTACAGACTGGCAAAACCCGCCTCTGGAATTCTTGGATTTGCAAAAGTGCCGGCAGCTCGACGCCGCTCATCCACGAGAAAACCCCGACGGTATTGGGCTCTGCAGCGAGGGTTTCAAGGCGCTCATGGACCACTCTGGCCACGCCTTGAGAAATCTCAATGTGCATGCTTGCCGACACATCTCTCGCGAGGCGTTTGAAGAAGCCTTTAGCGAAAAGAAGCTGTATCCGGAACTACGAAAATTAGAGATTAGCTTCTGCGAAGAAGTCACCGACTTTATCCTTGGGAGCATATTCCGGGCTTGCCCAAACATCAAAGAAGTGAATGTGTTTGGCTGCATGAAGGTGAAGGAAGTCAGAGTGCCACGGGGCGTTATCTTGGTTGGCGTACCCAACGCCCAGGGGATGATAACTGAAGGCACGCACTGAGCATAATTTGCCGGAGAGCTTCGCACTTGTCACGCTTTTTTTCTCTTAACGAACTTCACGCTAGGGAGAGCAAATTACATATGGTATGGGATATTACAGATCAACCCAAACGTTTTTTTCCTCTGTAATGTATATAGTTAGAGTTCAAGTGCAGAGGGAACACAGAGTCGATTAGAGCCATAGAGTTTGGTCTACATTTCAATGTTCTTACCTGAAGCTATCATGTCACTTGATGTATTTCATATGTCTTGTCGAAAGTCATAGTAACAAATATGTATATACCTATATCCAACTCATATATACGAGTATGAAGATTTATCTACATCAACCCCTCAGCACAGCTCGAAGTAACTATGTCGAAAATTCACATTCCCAGCATCATTTCATGCTACATTTTTATACCCGAAGAAACAACCCATAACGCCCCTTTTCGTACGCAAAATACACCCCATATATACAGCAACGTTATGCCTGGCCAGAAGCAACCAAAGCCCGGTCTTGCTCGGCCCACTTGTTGATTCTGTCAATGGTGGTCTGGTTATAGCTCGAGTCGCCATCATCACGCTTGAACTGGAGAGGAGACGGGGCGCATCCCGAGATGTGCTCAAAGTAGTTTGAGTGGGCAGAGACATCGAGTCCCGACGTGCCGGCGTTGCAGTCGGTGTTGGCAATGCCGGTGCAGACCTCGATCTGCGAGATTGTGTAGTCAATGGTGGAGGAGTTGCCAGTGGACAGCCAGAACTCGGGCGATACGTGGCGGTACTCGAACAGGATCGGGGGCAGACGAGGAACGGGATCGTCGACGTGCGTGACGCGGAACTCGCCGCCGGGCTGGGCCGTGACGAAGTTGGCAAAGACGTCGTTGCCCACGCGGGGAGAGCCGTAGGTGTAGATGTCGATGTTGTAGCCCTGCGTGCGGAGAGTTGCGGCCGCGAGCGTCGCGACGGCGCCGCCGAGGGAGTGACCCGTGGTGACGATGCTGAAGCCCGGGTTGGCGGCGACGGCCTGGCTGATGGCGGCGGTGGCGGCGTCGGCGATTTCGTTCCAGGCGTCGTTGAAGCCGTCGTGGACCTCGCAGCCGTCGGCCAAGGCGCTGTCGGAGAAGGCAAAGGTGACGTCGGTGATGAAGTTGCGGAGGTTGTTGCTGCCGCGGACGGAGAGGACGATGAGCTGGTGGGCCGAGTCGACGGCGACGAAGCCGCCAATGCCAGTTACGGAGCCGCTGTTGGGAGCATGTAGCTGTTAGCTAGCTACTCTTTATATATATATATATATGAGACGATATCAATAGAGACTCACGTAAAGGAGTTGACGACGATTCCGCTAACGTCATCGCAGACGTCGTCGGCGCAAGTCACGGCCTGTCCAGCAGGCGTGGCCGAGTTGCAGTACGAAGCTCCGGCATATTGGCTGTAGAATTGGAAGTTGTTGAGCTCTGCCTGTGAGGTGGTGAAGCTGGTGTCGCTTTCTTTTGGGAGTTGTTAGCTCTTTGTAAGCGGTGTGTTTCCAAGGAGCGAGTTTAGACTTACGGCGGGCCTTGAGGAGGCGAGTGTAGTCCTGGATAGAGCCAATGGGGCTGCCGGCTGCAAGAGCAGCGAGAGAGAGAAGTTGGACAGACTTCATTGTGATATGTGTATAATGATAATAGAAAGTGTGGATGGAGATGGGATGGAGATGGGTATAAGTTAAAGTGTCTTGCTTGTTAGAGCTCAGACAGAAACTCGATCAGAAACGCTGAAACACTCTTTTCTCTTTCACACAAGATGGTCTAGAATGTCAAATGCTTAATTCTCTAATAATTGGGGTGAGTTGCCACATGTTTATATACTTTTATACCGTGCATGATGTTCATCTTCTCCGGATGGCAACATGTGAGACGCGGGAGCAAAACTCGGGGCGTCCGAGCGCCCCTGATCCCTCCAGGCAGCTGGACGGGCTGCTTCAATGCCGGGCAAAGCCATGAAGCATGCGCGCGTCTCACAATGAGCTACGCCTCTTTCTTCTTCTTCTTCTTCTTCTCATTTCATCCTGTATCATGGGATGGGTCCAAAGTGCGTGCGTGAACCGCCAGCCACCTCCGCACTTCTCCACGATGTGAGGGGCCATTTACTCTTGCCGGTGTCTACATGTAGTTTAGTTGGACTTGAAAGGCCTCTTTGCAAGATGGAAAAGGAACGAGCGGCACCGGAGATGCTCCGAATTGAGAAATAGGATGAATAAGAAGAAGAGACTTTTTGTCAAACGTGCAGGATGAGAACTGATTTGGAGGCTCGGAGATTCGGTACAACTTCCAAAGGAGGCAAGGATGGTGGCGCCGAATGGGGATCTGGGAACGGAATCGTAAAAGACGATTGGTGGTCTAATATCTAGCAGAGTCAAAGAAGACAAAGACAAAGGGCAGGGCGGCTACGAATGCGTGTGATTGATCGGCGCTTTTACCTTTTGATGCTCACCAAGGTGGGCGGGAGATGCGTCCAAGGATCTGGGATCGACACTAGAGCGCTACTGACACGGTAGGTGGCATTTTGCAGTGTACGAGTAAGAGGTTGCGTTATCAGCATTCACTGGATGCGGCTATGCTGCCAGGCTTACCATGTGCTTTCTTATTCGGGGATCTGGAAAAGGGCGATGGAAAGGTGTAGGATCGCGGCCCTGCCAAGCATTTGTCCCCTGGAACCAATGCGGCATGACGACAGGGAGCATCGATGGCAGTTTCTTATCTTGTATCAGCCTCTTATAGCAGCTGTGCCCATGTTTACACAATACGGCACGAAGAAACACGATTCGTGCAAGACAAATTGGCGCTTTGAGGCTGGAGCAATCAGCTGTATCATGGCACGTTCGCCAGTCGTTTCGCTGATCACGGCCACGGCCACGCCTCGCCCACGTTGTCGGCGGCAATCTCGTCAAATGACATTGCTTGGTGTTCTTTTCCGGGCTTCTTAGTGGAAGAGACTAACACTGGCTAGGGCTCTGCCGGCATTAGAGCGGGATCTTTTGCTGTGGCGCTGCGGGGTGATGGAAGTTTTGTTCTAGGGTTCCCGAATTTGCAGCTCGACGAGACGAAATCGGGTATTTGTTGCCGGGGGGGCATGCATGCTGAGAATGACGCTTTTCATGGTGACAATGGTGACCGAGATGAGACATGAAGAGTGAAAAAGTATATTTGGTGTAGAGAAGAAACTGACTGACATTTGTCTCTTTTATTCTCAAGTGTGTGTTGGGGCTTACAGCTTACTGCCATTAATCTCGGTGTAAGTGTAGAGCTCATGTGTCTTGACTCATAAACCATAACAATCACTATACACACATTTTCTCTAGCTGATAGACTAATTACCGTACTAACATATTGAGTGGCTCTAACCACGAGCTCCGAGAGCCATTCGGCCGACACCTGACTTCGGAGATCATCTCCAAACGGCAGCTCGAAAAGAAGCTCTAGTACCCGCAGTGGACTCTTGACTAGGCATTTTAATAGACAAGATACCATCAAGATGTACAGATAGGTAAGGCAGGTAAAGTTGAATGGAAGTCTTTTACTGTACAACTTTCCTTCTACATCAGTGGAATACTCAATGCTTTGTATAGAGATTGATTACCAACCATACGTAGGTAGGAAAAGGCTACATGTAAATCAACAGCAAAACTCGGAGACAAGTGACAATCCACTCCCAGAATAGACTGGGATTGAGCCTTGACAAGTCTCAAATACGCTCAACATATCGGCAATCGGACTGCATTTCCTCGTCGGGGGGAATTAATTAGGCTCCAACGAAGCATTTCTCGTATGAACTGGTCTTTTGCCCAGGGGCCCTTGCGGGCGTGGAACTGCCACCCGAAACTGTTCTCTTTTCCTACCGTTTACAGGGTCGCGGCCAAAAGACTGCAACCTTGCAACAACAGATTGAGTCTTTTTGCGGATAAGAATCCTTCTGCTGTCTAGCGGGACCACCCCCTGTCCGGCATCAAATACCGTTGCTGTTGGTTTCGACATGCCGCAATTGTCGATTTTGGGACGTGCAAGTGTTTCATACATGCTGACTGGCTACGCTTTGACATGCTTCATCGAGGAGCAATACGACATTCTCTACACAGACTCAAAACAATGAGCAGTTGTAAGCATCGACGCCGAAACGGAGAAACAACCACGAGGTGCATACTGTAAGGCGTAAAGCGTAAGGCGCAGAGCGCAAGGGCTGCACACCCTCAAGTTCTTGTCAACTCCCAAGAAGATCATCGTGCAGGGCGCTAAAGTGTAGATTCGATGGAATGGCCCTTGGCAGCTATTATTTGAACCGAGGGCCATCCGCGTCTGTCTGCTGTCTCTTGTCTTCTTTTTTTCCTTGTGATTTCCCCGCCAGCTCTGGCTATTGTACCGCCAAAGAAGGCCGCCCTTGGGTTGGGCATCTCGACGATGCATGGATTTTGCAGAGCTGCCACCACTAAGTGCTAAGTATTAACAGCATCAATGATCCAATGCTTGTCATTGCTGCCTTACCTGCTTGCGGCAACATCAATTATTAATACGATTACTGCTGGATATTCCACGTAATCGCTTTCCCCCGCCATCGGCCTGCTTTCCCCAGACTCTGTCCGGTCTCTTAGCTTTCTCTTTGATCCCTGCAAATACGAACAAGTTCACAGCCGTCGTCGTAACCAGAGCGGGATTCCCCCCCCCGCCTGTCCCTCGTTACGGAATGCAGAAAGAAGAAAGCCGCCGCTCCACCACGGATTTTCGATGAGACATTTCACCGAGCCCAATGATCGATGCCTGAAAAGTGGCCATTGTGACCGTCCCTTTGGGCTGGAGGCGGTGACCTGGCGTTTGTCGCATGACGGCACTACTGAGACACGAGGGAGCTAGTGGTTTTCCCACTGTATTTCAATATCACGATGTGTTACCACCGCTCAGCTCTTGGCAAAGTATAATGGACAGAGAAATAGCCTGAGTTGATTGTTCCGGAATGCGCTGTTCCGTCCCTTTCAGCTCGTCTCTTTTCATCCTCATTCGACCGCCTGCATGTCTCTGGCGCTACTAATACTGCTTTGGGCATCAGAATACATGGACTTGTACGTGACCTCCAGGAAAGAAGGGGAAGAAGCATGTAAAAAATGAGGAGAAAAAAGACCACCTTGGATATGAGTGACAGGCATGTCTGTGTCTTGGCTCGTCTAAGCTCGTCTAAAGCAGGAGGGTCACGATCGTCTTATCGTGGCACAGAGAGGATGATGGAGTGCAAGTGCTCAGCCATCCTTTCCTGTCCTGGGGGGGGTCCAGGGCCCTCTTTATAGGGATATGATTGACCGTCTTCCGGCCATCGAGATGACTTTTCCGTAACTTGTCCCTGTCAATTGGAATTAGACAGCCTTTGAATTGATCCTTGTGTGTTTTGTGTCAAGGCCTCGTGAGCACGCGAGAGCAAAGCGCCCGTTGCAATAGGATCTCGTATCTTCTGATATCTTGTTGTTCAGCTGCCTCCCTTAGCCATTGGCACCATGGCCCCGTTTCTCGATAGAGTCGGGGTGCCCACCGCCGCCATCTGTGTTTTATCCAGCCTCGCTTCACTAGGACACGCCGGAGCCATCGCCGACGCAGACAGTGAGCAGTTGTCGGCCCGAGACTCAGCTGCGCTTGACTATTATGTGCCGCCGTATTATCCTGCGCCGTATGGCGGATGGGTGGCCGATTGGCAGGACAGCTATGCCAAAGCCAAAGCTCTTGTCGACTCGATGACTCTGGCAGAAAAGACAAATATCACTGCAGGAACTGGAATATACATGGGTAAGCATGGGCTCTTTACGCCTAGTGAACTAGACTGAGCGTCTTTTTCTGTATTGACGTGATTGTAATATGATGTATGGGATTTATATGCTGACCGACTTCTTGATAGGGTAAGCTAAACGATCCAAGCACACCACTAAGCAGCTATTCTATTCACGGAAAGAAACTGTCATGGTTCTGGTAGAGCAAGCTGATTGAGTGTAACTTGAAACAAACATGAAGCTAATTCTGCTGTGGCATATTCAAGACGATGTGCCGGAAACACAGGCTCAGCACTTCGAGTCGGATTTCCCCAGTTGTGCCTCAATGACAGTCCCGCGGGTGTGCGACATGCCGACAATGTCACAGCTTTCCCGGACGGCATCACGGTCGGTGCAACCTTTGACAAGTCTCTAATGTACCAACGCGGCGTGGCCATTGGAAAGGAGAACCGTGGCAAGGGAGTCAACGTCTGGCTGGGACCAGTGGTTGGGCCAATTGGCCGCAAGCCAAAGGGCGGCCGCAACTGGGAGGGCTTTGGAGCCGATCCTGTGCTTCAAGCTGTTGGCGCAAGAGAGACGATCAAGGGCGTTCAGGAGCAGGGAGTGATTGCAACGATCAAGCACTTTATCGGCAATGAGCAGGAGATGTACCGCATGTACAATCCTTTTCAATATGCCTACAGCTCGAATATTGGTGAGCACATGTATAACCCAAATTGTGAGGAGCTAATGATTGCTGATGATGATTTCTATGAAAAGATGACAGAACAATGCATGAACTCTATGCCTGGCCATTCGCCGAAAGCATTCGAGCAGGCGTTGGCTCCGTCATGATGGCATACAATGCTGTAAGTGAAATCGAGTTGACTTGAACACTTCAAAAGAGCTGATTCTCCATGTCACCACTGCAGGTAAACAATACCGCATGCACCCAGCACCCGTATCTCATCAATAATCTCCTCAAAGACGAGATGGGCTTCCAGGGCTTCACACAGACTGATTGGCTCGCGCACATGTCCGGCGTCGCCTCCGCCATTGCTGGTCTTGATATGGACATGCCTGGTGACACTCAGATCCCGCTATTTGGAAACTCTTACTGGATGTACGAGCTTACTCGGTCTGCTCTCAACGGCTCGGTGCCCATGGATCGACTCAATGACGCGGCCACACGCATTGTTGCGGCGTGGTACCAAATGGGCCAGGATCAGGGCTACCCGGCGACCAACTTTGACACAAATTCCGGCGCTGCAGTCAATCCTCTGTATCCTGCCGCGTGGCCAAACTCGCCGTCCGGAGTTACAAATGAATTTGTCCAAGTCCAAGCTGATCACGACGTGATTGCTCGGCAAATCTCTCAGGATGCCATCACCATGTTGAAGAATGATGGCAACATTCTTCCTTTGTCGCCATCACAGCATCTCAAAGTCTTTGGCACCGACGCTCAGAAGAACTCTGCTGGTCCTAACGCTTGTACAGATCGCAATTGCAATACAGGCACTCTTGGCCAGGGCTGGGGTTCCGGCACTGTCGATTACCCCTATCTGGACGATCCGATCACAGCCATCACGGCGGAGGCGAGCAACGTCACATTCTACAACACCGATAGCTTTCCCTCGGTTGGCCAAGTCGCAGCTAGCGACGTTGCTATTGTATTCATCACATCAGATGCCGGCGAGAACACTTATACCGTTGAAGGCAATCATGGTGACCGTGATGCGTCTGGCTTATACGCCTGGCACAATGGTGATACGCTCGTCCAAAGCGCTGCCAGCAAGTTTAGCAACGTCGTTGTTGTCATTCACACCGTTGGACCTCTGGTTCTTGAGAACTGGATTGATCTCCCATCCGTCAAAGCCGTCCTCGTTGCTCATCTTCCCGGCCAGGAAGCTGGAACGTCGCTGACGAACGTCCTCTTTGGCCATGCCTCACCTTGTGGACATTTGCCGTATACCATCACCAAGGCCGAGAGCGACATGCCAAGTAGCGTCACCACGCTAATCAATTCGGAGTTTCTTAATCAGCCTCAAGATCCTTACACTGAGGGCTTGTATATTGACTACCGCTGGGTCAACAAGAACAACACCAAGCCTCGATACGCTTTTGGCCATGGTTTGAGCTATACAAACTTCACTTACACAGCTGCATCAATTAACAAAGTCACTCAGCTAAGCTCATATCCTCCTACTCGCCCTGCCAAGAGCGGCATTCTCAACTTTTCACAAGCCATCCCCTCCGCAACGCAAGCCGTTGCGCCGTCTGGCTTCAATTCCATTCCCCGCTACATCTATTCTTGGCTCTCCCAGAGTGATGCAAACAACGCTGTTTCCGATGGAAAGAATGGCAAGTATGCCTACCCACCTGGCTATTCCACCGTCCAGAAACCCGGTCCTCGCTCCGGCGGTGATCAGGGAGGCAATCCTGCGCTCTGGGACGTTGCGTACACTCTCACGGTGACTGTCCAAAACACGGGCGATCTCTTTGCCGGCAAGGCATCCGCACAAGCATACCTGGAGTTTCCGGATAACGTCGCCTATGACACGCCGATTATCCAGCTTCGGGATTTTGAAAAAACGGAGGAATTGGCTCCGGGGGCGTCTACGACGGTGACATTGACGCTCACGAGGAAGGATCTGAGTGTATGGGATGTGGTGGCCCAAGATTGGACAGTTCCTGCGGTAGATGGAGGGTACAAGGTGTGGATTGGGGAGGCCAGCGATAATCTGAGTATTGTGTGCCATACCGATACACTGAAGTGCGAGACTGGTGTCACTGGGCCGGTGTAGATGTATAAGAGTCGAAATGATGGGCATATTTGAGCAATTGACAGGCTTTTGATCTCGTTGATTTTACTGTTATTTTTGAGTTTTGGCGTGAAAGTAGTAGTACAATACAATAACACATCTATACCTCTAGATGCTCCCTTTTATACACTCCCCCGTTCCCCATCCTACATAGTAGTAGTACTCGTGTTTATTCACACATATCCCATCTTCGTTTCTTTTTCGTCATCCGTCATCATGGAAATTCTCTCCTCGAAAGTACAAGCCTCTTCACCACGCAACGTGTCTCCGGCCCTTTAGCTTCCTCCTCTGCAAGATCCTTCGGCCAGTCTTACTCCTCGTCCTCTTCAACCAGCCATGTCTCCGCTTCTGCACCAATCTAGTGTGTCCATTCATGGTATTTCGGGGTCCGAAGCGGAGCTGCATGGCGCCCTGCAGAGAGGGATGCATGGAGAGCGCTGTTTTGGGGACGACATCTGCGGTTGTCGTTTCGGCTGACGACGCTGTAGCAGCAGCTGTGGGTGAGGGGGTGAAGGAGTTGTTGGGTCGGAAGGTGGAGGTTAGGGTTGGTCGGAGAGGAGAGAGGCATGAGAATGTCCTGCGAGTATGATTCGTTAGTTGCATTGAAGTTTTTGGATGATATTGGAGAGATTTTTTAGATGTACCTTTGCGAGAGGGGGAGAGATGCGCGGGGCCAGGAGAGGCCGCGCGAGGCGGATGATGGAATGCATTGTGAGGGAAAGGAAGGCGACTCGTTGGGTGTGGCGAGCGCTGGTTGAAGAGAGAATGTGGAGGTGAATTGGCGGGTTTGTTGGAAGTTGCGACTGCGATTCCGAGGCTTGGTGGTGAGAGTAGCTTGGCGTTGAATTTTTGGAGGTTCGGGCCTTGACAGTTGGCGGCGGATGGCTGCAGCTGGAGGCAATTGTGCGCTAATCCATGGTTGGGGGGGGGGGCATCGAGTGGATCTGGAGCCTGTGTGAGGACGGCATCGGGGAGAGTTAAAAACGCTGTGAACGACAAGAACGACAGGTCACATCGGGGGTGGTTCAGTGGTTGTAGAGCTAGTAAATTATATTTCAGTCATTCCAGGGCCTTATTGAGAGGAAAAAATGTTGTGAAAAGCGATCTCAGGTACCAAACTGCTTGGGTCTAAAGCTTCTTAAGAGTGTAATGACTACAAAACACTCAGCAGATCATGATCTTGGCTATACCAAGGCCTTAAGGGACAATGAAAACTCGTGGAAAAGGCAACACAGTGCGAATGTGTCATGGCATTGGGGAGTCGATGTTGGTGTAAACGTATCTACTAACCTACCTGCCTACCTAGGTACTTTGCACACAGAGCTTTGGAGAGAATAAAAAATGCTGTGAAAGACATGTATGCACGCGAGTCAGGACACAGCCCCGATGAACAGAGCCCGCAGACCCGAGGGTGTGCGGATACCCAGCTTAAGTCAGGCTCCCTCACCAGGCCCAACGATACCTCTACCCGCGAGCATAGGCACAGAAATGGCAGAAAAATGTTGTACTTCAGTCTTTGGAATCTGAAAGTTGATGTGATTCTCCCCAAATTTTGAATGAAGCTACATAAATCAATGAACTACATCTCGTTTCTAAGCAGTGCTAATTGGAAGTTGTTGCTCATGTTGTTGTAAGGGGGGCTCAAATAGCTTTCCGGATCTTGAAAAAGAAGGTCTTGAGGTGAGCTAAATGCTGTGAAGAAAATGGAGGGGGCGTGCATCGCCTCTCATAGCCAATAATACCCATCCGCCTAGTTCAATTTCTGAGGATAAGCACAGGCTTGGGGTACGTTAAAATTGCTGTGAAAGGCTTGAGGCTCTGTAGATCGCAAGTTATCTTTTTTGAAGTCGGACTGAGTAGCTTTGATCTAATATAATTAAGGGAGCTCTATAAACGACAGTCAATGATCTCTAGTTCTGAGAACAGAAAAATACGTATGAAATGATCTATTTTCGTGTTTAATCGTACTGAGATAGCAAGTGAGATACCCGATTGCACGTGGCCGTTTCTCATCCAAGGCTTTACATCTCATATGCCACCTCGCGATACTCCAACCCATCTGCCATTCCCACACCTTCAACTTCCTCCCAACTCATCACCATCTTCACCTCTCCAAAGTAATTCGCCTCTCCCTCTTGCCTGAATCCAAGCTTCTTGAACAGTCCTCTACTTCCTGTATTGTCCTCTTTGATCTTTGCCATCAGACCGACAAGCTGTATCTTGTCCTTGTCTAAATTCTCGCCTTGTGCATACTCCTGTAGTATGCCTGTCAAATTCTTCCGTATATACGCCAGGATTGTGCGCACTGCTGCTTCTCCTGTGCCTTTGCCGCGATGTTGTTGTCCGGCTATCATGACGTCTATTTCGCCTCTCAGTCGTATATGGCCCTCTCGCTGTCCAGCGCCATCTTCCTCGTCATCATCGTCCAGGTATAAGAAGAAATTGACGTCTCCCTTCATTTTGTCTGGCGAATCGTCGGTTTCGGCTTTAATTAACCGTGCATCAAGACTTCGTTGCTCTGCACTGAGCGGCTCGCAGACAATAAAGGTCAATTTATCATGAGACGTCCGCCACGATTGCTGGTTTTCGTACTCTTCCTCCAAGGTCATGGGTTCCGATGCAGTCGCCTCTTGGATAGCCTACTTATTTGTTAATAAGTTGCAAAATAAACATTAAGCTAAAAGGGATTGTCTAGTACAGGATCTTGCATCCAGCCATGATATGTGAGCACCTGGTGGGCTTCATATGGAACCAGTAAAACTTTACTCGTTGAGATAGCTACACTCAATTAGTATTCAATGAGCAGATCAGGGTGAATAAAAATCACTCATACCTATTTTTTCGTTGATTTTCATGCTGAATCGTTGCTGCTCGTAGGTCGTGCTTATATAGGTGGCTCAATGTGAGAGAGTGAAAAGTTTGTAGCAGAGCGGTATTAAGCTGCGCATCGGCCCAAAATGAAGAGGTGAATTTGGGCACGCCACTAACAAATGAAAAACAACAGTCGCAATATTCCGCACAAACAAACCAGAAATAGCAAGTCTATTTTGATAGCATATTTTTTCATTCAATATATATATATTTACTAATTGGAGACGTATCATCTAGTCTACAATTCCTGGTCATATTATACATATCTTACAGTGCCGCGCACACAAGCGGCGCCAAGTTATACAAAACTCCTACTCCACGTTCATGACTGTTGTGCGCCAACTTTGGCAGCATGTGTCTCGGCCAATAGCTTAGCGACGGCCTCCTCTCCCATACGCGCTTCCATGGCCAGTAACTCAGCCATCTGATTCATCTTGTTTCTAGTCTTATCCAGCAACGCAACCCTCAGGTGCTCCAGCAGCTCATCATCTGAAAGATCTGCACTGGCAGTTGGAGGGAATATCGTATCCCATTTGCTCATACGAGGCGCTGGCTCTGCGGGCTTAGACTCAGTGCCATAGTCGGCATCCTTGCCTTTGGCAGCAAACTCAACGGTACGTCTATCAGGTCGGACTCCAAGAGCATCCAGCAACTCTGATGCCTTTGTCGGCATGATTGGCTGGAGTAAGATGCCAGCAATGCGCAGTGCTTCTGCGCTGTTGAAGATTACCCAGTTTAGCAGGACGCGAGATTCTGGATCCTGATTCTTGACCAGATCCCAAGGCTTGGTATCTGAGACGTAGCGGTTGGTCTAATTTGCCATATCGTTAGTGTTTATGCATCTTTCCAAATATGTATGTGTATGCAGTCAACCATACCTCTCTCAGAAGCTCGAAAACTACTCGGATCGCGGCACTCGTGTCATAGTCGTCCATTTCCTTACAGAAAGCTTCAGGGCTTTCGGACAAGTGGCTTTCCAAGCTAAAGTAGACTGCCTCGAAACCATCTTTGTCATGTTTTTTAACCCAATTGTTCAATTCTCCATTGCGAAAGGCTGTCACAGCTTCCAGAGTCGACCATCTCACAGATGATTTTGGCTTTGCGATTCTATAGAAGAGATTGCCGATATTTGCCTGCAGCTCTTTCATATAGACGGTACCAATTATCTGGTTAGAGTAGCTCATATCTTTGTGGAAGGTTGCGTTGCGCATAAGGAAATATCGCAGGGGATCGATGCCCCATCGCTGAATGGCAAAAAACGGATTCACAACGTTGCCCAGTGACTTGGACATCTTACGGTTGGACATGGTCCAGTGGTTGTGGCAAAGGTAGCCCTTTGAGACAGGCAACTCAAGAGCCATGAGCAAAGCTGGCCAGTAAATTGTGTGGAAGCGCAGAATGTCTTTTCCAATAACCTGCAGGTTGGCAGGCCATATTCCCATGTCGTCTTTTGCTGTGTGCCATTTGCTTCCGTATCCAGCTTTAGTTATGTAGTTGATGAGAGCGTCCACCCACACATATATAGTCTGGTTCTTATCCTCGGGGTCAGAGACGCCCCAATTGAGCCTAGAAGCCGGCCTTGTAACCGATAGATCTTCAAGATGATTCTCAATCCATTCTCTTGCTTCGGCCATGCGATGCGCAGGCTTGATCCAACCGGGATTCTCATCGTAAAGCTTCAGCAAAGCATCTTTGTATTTTGTCAATGGGAAGAACCAGGTTTCTTCCTTGATCCATTCCACCTCGTTATCCGTCTCAGTGCTAACCATAATCTTCTTTCCAGTCTGAGGCGCAATACTGGGTCGTACCAAGTCTTCAGGATAGAAGCACTCATCACTGACACAGTACCAGCCTTCGTGGGAGCCTTTATATAGCCCCAAGCTCTCGGGAGTGGAATGCTTCAGGCGCAGCCAGAACTCTGCTACTGCGTCCTTGTGTTCTTGGTCAGTTGTCCGAATGAAGAAGTCATTCGAGATGTTGGCAGCCGCCACCAATTCTCGAAATTTATTTGAGTTTCCATCGCAAAACTCTTTTGGCTCCATTCCATGCTTCAGCGCAGCTCTCTGGATCTTCATTCCATGCTCATCTGTTCCCGTACACAAAAACGCTTCTTTACCTTTGATCTGCTGCCAGCGCTTGATGACATCTGCCAGAACCATAGTATATAAATGACCAATGTGGGGGGCTTTTGTATCACATATTAGCCAGACCGTTGGGAGTAGTTGCTCATTTTCGATTATATTTACCAGCATTGACATAAAAGATTGGCGTAGTTATATAATACGGCTTCTCGCTTGAGGGACCCGCAGAGCTCTGAGAGCTGCTCCAGCGTTGCACGGCAGCCCGAGATGTTCGACAGCTGGAGCAGGTCCAGCCAGATCGCAAAGCAAGCCTTGATTGAGCTTGCCGCAGCCCTGGGAGGGCCCGCGACCTGAATGGGAGCAGCATTGTTGCGACACCCACGGCGAGCTATAATTTAGAGCAAGATGTAGAGATGGGTGGTGAAATTGCATGATACAGTGTGAATGGTGTTAATTGGCATGGCGATAACTGTAGTCTGTAGATAACTGCGGGGCAGCACTTCACGTCATGACGAGCTAGGCTGGAACTTTCTGTCTTCGACTTGGGCTTGAACTACACCTCAAAGTTGCTATCAGAAGCAATACGAACGCTACTAGCAGCTCTTTTAAAACCATCATGCCGTTGCCAGACGCAGATACGGAAGTTAAAGCTTCCAGCGATGGTGCGTTTTAAAGTTCACGGAGCTTTGGATTCTATTACTGACGACGCCTCGTTTTAGCTGCTGAGATCTTTGTCATCAACTACTATGAAGCCATAAACACCCGTGCCAAACTTGAAACCTTTTACATCAACTCGTCCTCTCGATATTCGATCCCAGCCGACATCTCCATCAACGGCTCTGTCGTTCCTACCCCGGAGGAGTACTCCAAGCTACTCGAAACCCAAGGCGAGAATGTGCATTACGAGATAGAGTCGTTCGACACGCACATTATCAACCCTTCATTCCAATATGGGGCTCCGGAAACTGTGTACGAGAGTGAAAAGAACGAAAAGAGTGGACGGAAGATGAGCATCGTCGTCACGACCATGGGCAAAGTCCGATTCGGCAAGGGGAGGGAGGCACCACAGAAGATGTTCAACGAGACTTTTGTGCTGACCCCCAACTGGGACTCGATGGCGCGAAATCCGGCACGAGGACTGAAAAGATGGCTCATCATGTCGCAAAACTTCCGCGCTCTTTGAGAGTGGACACGCTCAACCGATGTAACATCTCAATGTTTAACAGCTTTGACAACTGGCTGTTAAACATTGCAGCCGATTGTCAAAGCCGTTGAACATTGAGACGGTACATCGGTCGAGACACAACTGAGACATCCATACATACGCGCACACACGCACAGGATTATTTATTCACTATACAACTGAGGTTGGTCTCAAGACGGTGTTCGACCTGTGTGCTCTTTCACCTGAAAGACGCGCTACGAGAGACCAATCTCAAGGTAAGACTCTCGTACGCGCAGGGATTGAGCACACTTCGAACATCGTCTTGGGACCATTTGAACGGATGATATATTCTGAATGACAGTTTCGTGGCTCTGGGCTATCCACACAATTACTATAGCCTGGGATGGCGCATGGTCGCCGTGGCCAAGTTGTTATCAGAGGGACAGAGACCGCAAAATAAGTACATGCATACAATAGGGCAGTGCAGAGCGCTGCAAGCAGGGGTGCCGCCCCAATTGTGTTTGTCACATACAGATTTGTGTGTGATCCTTTGTGGTCTCGGTCTTTGGGGTAGCCGCTTGGTGGCCTAACTTTTGCTTGAGCTTTTATCTAAAAATCATAAGCACAGCAGCTTGGCCGATATATTTGCTGCCTGTAGCTTCTTCAAGAACGGATACACGCAAAAGAATGAAATTCATTATGATAGGATATAGAACCTCAAAATAAAGACATAAAATTCACAATAGGCATGATAAATGCCTAATATGTGTTCAAATGTGATGGCGTTGGAGATTTATGAAATGATGTAGATACAAGAAGGATCAATCGATGTATGGTCATATAATTCAACTGAGTGATAATCATGCTTGAGAAACTTTGTCTTATTAGACCCCGCTTGATGTCTCAGACAGGCCAATATCCAAGAACCGGGAGAGCTGTGCCGCATGGTAGGCAAAGATACTCCCTCGGCTGGATCTGGGCAAAAGAGATAATTTGCAATACATTAGGCTGGCTGCAAGGGAGGCATAGCTGAATGGTCCTTTCCGGAAGAGTCATGGCTTTCACAGACTATACGAATAGCGGCGATGTTATTGCCTCTCCCTTCTTCCTACTCATTTGAGATGGACAGGCCCGTACGAGAATCTCTGGTGCGTTGCCATATGAAAAGTTGATCTACTATCAGTGCATCATAGGGGAATTTGGGACTGACCGAGACATTTAATACAGCGGAACTATCACACGAGATTGCGACGATCCCAGGCCAGATATCCCTTGACTTGGATACATGTATATAAGTCAGCTCTTCCATCTCGAAATGCAAAGACTTCTTCTCCTGTACACTCAAGACCACAATTACAAGAAACGTTCAACCATTCGACTCTTCTTTATTTAAATCCACCAAAATGAAGCTGTTTATTGCTGCCGCTCTCTTTACATTGGGCCTCGCCGCCCCCGTGACGGAGACCAAATCTCACAACATCGTTGCCCGCAGCACCTATTCCTGCCCCAGCGGCTTGACCAATAGTAGTCCCATGTGTTGCAGTGTTAATGTCCTTGGCCTGCTAGCCCTTGATTGCGCGAACGGTATAGCTTCTTTTCCATATATTTATTCCTTCCATATGACTACCTATATAAGAAACCCGTGACTAATAATTCCTCCTTTCTATAGTTGGCGAAGACGGTTGCCATGGCGCCGCCAAGCTCAATTGCTGCACTCTTGGATTGGTACGTTGATTCATACACAGATGCGGTGATTACCCATCATTTTCGAGCATTTACTAATACTGTCTCTTCATTCAGGCTGGACAGGGGGTCATTTGCAATGAACAATAGTTGGTCAAGTGCAAAAGACGGAGAGCTTGTGTGTTAGAAGTCATGTCATACATACCCCAAGCATGTCAAAAGCAACTACGAGGGTTTATTTCACTCTTGGCTACCTATAATTATAACAAAATCTCTATACCCAACTTTTTATATTCCTGCCTGATCAAGTCGTGATGTTTGCTCCAATGTGGTCCTATATTTACTCTTACCTATATGAAACATTAATTCTTCAGCAGCGTTCAATTTAGGACGTTCCTGTATCAGCATACCTGCTTAAGCCAATCCCAAGAGAGATGAGCAATATTCCTAACAGACTGAAGTAGGTTGTGTCTTTGTACAGTAGAAGGCGAAATAGGTGTCACTGTTTTACCCTTAACTTTAATACGCGACTATAGAATACAACTAGCTTGACGCTTTGAGCTTTGTACAAAGCAAATACCCCAAGAACCTGGAGCATAATAAATAAAGCTAAAACTGGATATGCCAGCCCACTGTCTGTATTATGTTTGCCACTTCCCGCCCTTTTACTTTTCTCTCGAAATCCTTTTCCAGTCTGGAAAATGGATCCAGCCTATACTAGCTATGGCTACCTAACTCTCCATTTCAACGCGCAACCTCATCAAATCTGAGCCAATGGAAATTGTGAGACAAAGGTAATTATCTCAGGTACTAGTTCATGCAGCATGCATCGTTTAGAGCCAGAGTCGCTTGAAGTGCTTAATATAACACCATCTTTAGGATGTACATATAAGACTCATCGCTTACTACTGAAGCTTACATATATGCCTGACACAATATGGCAGCAACCAGCAGAAATAGGGTTATATATGTAGGCATCCGTCCTAGCTACCTACCATATAGAATCCTGACAGAGCAAGTGCGGGGGTCGTAACCCCGCTCTCCTACCTTGATCATCTCACCAAAGGTGGTTCCTACACAATTATATAAACCTTTCGGGGTCATTTTCTCGAAATTAGAATGATTGACCAGGCGATTGTTTCCCCAAAAGCTACTGTGACCAAATCCACACTGGATATTTCGATCTTGAGGGCAGAACGGGGCCTAAGGAGAAAGATTATTTAACATTCACTGAGTCTTTCCTACTTCACCTTTAAATCAATCTTATAAGCTTCTTTTCTTTTCGCCATCATCCCGTCACCATGGATTCAGATGTTTCCGCTTTGATGATAGGAACATTTGGCGGCAATGCAAGAGATGATTTTGGCAAAGATGCGGGCACAAGGCGATGTCTTCTACTGGATATCGTCATGCAAGGTCGAAAGCGTGAATCCCGTTGCAGACTCTTCCAGATGCCCGCCGAGATTCTGGCCGATATAGTTGACTTCCTTGCCGACGACAAATCAGCTTTAGCTTGCCTTGCGCTAGTAAACAGCGACTGTCGTTATCTCGCCCGTTCCTGTCAGTTTGCTGAGATCCATTTCGACTACAGCCATCAATCACGACAGCTTCTCCTGCATTTGGCAGAGGAAGCTCTACGTGAAACAGATCTGACGACACGTACATTCCCTATTGGCAGGTGTGTACGTAGCGTTATCTTTGCATCGCGTCCTGAGTGCGTCATGGCATGCTACGAAGAACTACACAACTCAATTTTTAGCGAGAGGGCCAGTTCATATTCTGAGGAGCAGCGAGCTAAGCTGCAGGAAGCAGCCAAGGCACATTACATTACGCTACGGAATATTGCGACATTGGTTGTTACCTGTGCAATGCCCAATCTTGAGGTCTTTACTTGGAAAGACCCATTCTCGGTAGATGACAACTTTCTCAAACACGTCTCTCGGTGTTCCGCCCAGCATATCAGGTTACAAAGGGTTAAACTCGATAAACCTTGGCGTATGGAACCGCCTCTGGCTCCTGCCCTGTGGCCTCTTCGTTCTCTTGACTTCGATGTCGAGCTGGCTTACGGCTGGGATGCAGGTCAGCTTGAGTCGGAAGTTGTTCAGGAACACACATCGACTGAAGAGCTGGAAAATCCTATATCTGGTTTCTTCGAAACTCTTTTCCAGCGTTGCGCTGCCACACTAGAGTCGTTGAGTTGGCAGCATATGGGGTTCTGGTCAAAGAGTACAATCTCGTTGGGCCATTCTCCTCTATCCTTTCCTCTTCTGCGATATTTGCGGCTTGGTTCTGTTTCTTTAAGCCCTCGCGCGTTCTCGTTGTTGCTTTCGTCCCCGCTGAAGCACCTTGAATTACCTACATCTTTGGGAAGGCTTGCGGAAAGTCTTGTTGCGTGCGAGCCATTACGAGATCTCCAGAGCTTAATAATTCCGACATTACCTCCCCAAAGCCAGGCATGTATGCATATCGCAGGATTTATTAAACAGCACAAACATGTTCACAAACTCTTTGTACATGAACATAACACTACACACATGGACCGCCTTGTCGTCCCTATCCTAGCAGAAGGTGGGTTCAACAATCTTCGTTGTCTCTCGTTAGCATGGGGTGGAGAAGGCGTGAGTGATTTGACCACACCACATGTTTTTCACATTCCTGAAGCAGCAATCATGACACTCGGTACGATTGTGTCCCTTGAGCGACTAAGTCTTCGTGCTGGCAATAATTTTGGGTGGAGAAACCAGTGGCTTATAGACCACGATAAGCTACGCCAGCATCTTAGAACTCTAAGCCGACTCAAGATGCTAGCCCTAGTTCGCGATACATATCCCATCTCATTATCAAGCCATATAGATGTGGAGAATTACTATAGTCTGCGACTAGCGGGAGAAAGTGAGCGCGTTGACGCGAGAGCCCGAGAGGATCTTGATATTGATGAAACCTCGTCAGTTGTTGATACGCATGATATGATCGAGAATCAACAGGACGAGGAAGAAGAGAGTGAAGCTGAGGCTGAGATTTGGGAGAGAGCGCATCGAAACCGCATGCTCGCACAGGCTGAGGCGTACGCTGCAGTTTTTCCAGCGCTTGATTGGGTCCTTTGTGGGCAGCGGCCGATGGGATTTCACGTTGACCTTGCGAACCATGTCTCTCATAAAAAGGCGATACCACTTACCCAACACAGAGATGAGTGCTATACGTTCTTGAAAAGAACTTTTGGAATCTCTGAGTAATACATATAGCATATATATTGGCGTATCCCCATTGCTTATATCGTAATCTGCCATTGAATATTCTGGGAGATTATATCCTTGTTATCTGATTGGGATTTCATTTGTAGCATCCTGATTAATGTGGATAGCAACACGCTCATTAAGCTGAGCATTGTAGTTTTTCATCTACGTTGGCCCTCTAAATACGAGTTTGCCGTCTCCTTCATAATACATGTTACACAACTAATAGAACCCGGCTCTTCTATCTTTATGGTTATTTTTCACAGTGTATGGCATCACCAAGTCTTTGTATTGATATGACTGAAAAGTATGCAACTCCTTGGCACTTTCCCAATTGTTAAAAGGGTTCGCAGTAGCATTGCTCAATTGATTTTGGAATCGGCGAGGAAAAGATCCCATTGCTCCCAGTTGATAGCTTGATACGCCCTGTGATCTGCGCTGCCGTCCCCAGCCAGCAGAGCATCCAGGTCCATGTTTTGTATAGCATAGGTATATTCAGCTTCGCTGCCGTGCTCATTGACATGCTCCAATCGTTGATTTTGACCACCAGCATCCACGTGTTCCGCAGCGTCTTCCTGGTTGGGTATCGTGCCGTGCTCAAGACCTGTCGATGCGGTAGTGGCCTCTGAGCCGATGGAGTCCCACTGGAACGCATCCTCGGCTTTCCTACGGCAGGCTTGTCTTTTGATCTTGACCACCTCTTGCTGCTGCCGTAGCTTCGAAATAAACGCCGGCGTCTGGAGAGCATAAACACCATTGCGCTGCAGCCTGCGAGCATCGTATGCTTTCAGACAGAGACTGCGCACGGCTCTGTGGATGGGCTTTCTCGAGTCGGAGAACATGCTCATGTTATTCTCAAACGTGTTCGCAATCAGCCTCCACGCTTTCTCGGCATCCGGCGTGGACGGATTGGCTCGCAGGCTATCGAGCACGTGGATGAAAGCAGGCCATTGCATGGTAAACGCCGCGTGCCACGCAAACCTCTTCAGCGAGGGGTTTGACTGCAGCATGTCGCGCTGCTCCAGAAGCCTGATGCTGACTTCCCACATCCACTGACGCTCAAATGGCGGCGCCTGGTTGATGCTGGTCCATCTGCGTGGGTGGTGTGTCATGAAGCGAATGGTGTCGATCGCAGCCCGTGCCATCAGCATCGACATGAGCTGCAGCGGCTGCGAAGGATCGCAACGCCGAAGATATTTTTTCTCCAGATGCTCTTCTATTTCCTTGACACTTTGGTCCGTCTCCGCCTTATCACCTTCGGATGCGAAATCCTGATCCCACTGGCTCAGACTCTTGCCTAGATGACGAAACTTGGCAACGCGGGCGGCGGCAAACCAGAGCAGGTCGTATCTTATAGCGAGAAACGTCATGTCCGTCAAGATTCCCGACTCCACCGGCGAGACAGGCATTCCCGGATAGAGCTCAATGTCGTTGATGTTGGTGGGACGCTTCGTGGAGTCGCTGCTCAGGCCAACATCTCGAAACTTGGGAAGGCCGCACAGCTCAGCATTATGTAGATCTTGCGCTTTCAGAAACCACCAGATGCGTCGCCGCAGCTCTGTTTCAAATGGGGGCAACCCAAGAAGGGTTCCATCGCGATCAAGGCCCATGCCGTTGGCAACGCGAACCGCCACACCTGTCAAGGTCCAAAGGGCGCGCGGCTCGTACATGTCTCGCGCTGAGATGATGTGAATGACTAATGCCTGAAGAACTACAAGGCTGGCTGTGCTCATGAAGTTGGCTCGCGATAATGCTGCCTTTGTGGCAGTCATTAATCTAGATCGCAGAGGCTTTCGAGGCTCGTCAAGTCGGTCCTCACACTCAACGTCGCTCAGTGACATGACGGCGGCGCTGTAGATGGCAAACATGAGTGCCTCAAAGCTCCGCGAGACCGTGTCTACTTCATTTGCAGCTTCATGGAATGCCTTTTCTAATGTGGGGATATGCACAACTTTGGAGAGAGGATCAACATTTTCCACAAAGGTGCGCCATAGCTCATGTATCTGTTGTGGCGGTGGATGACGGAGTTTGGTGCGAGATATCGGTGGGCCGCCAAGCACAAAACTGAAGTCATCATTGAGCGTTTCTGCATCACTCGAGTCGTCTGAGATCCTCCGCAGAGCATCCTCGGGGTCGTGAAACTTGTGATACCGTCAGCGCCCAGCAAGCAACCCAAGCAAGATACGCGGCAGGACACTCACCTCTTCCACAACTCTTGACCACAAGCTACTACGCGGGGACTTAGCAAATACATCTTAATTACTGGGGGTCTGAACTCACTTATCAATCAACATTGACTGCCCTCGTCCTTGGATAACTTGAGTTTTGCTGACACTCCCGCTCGGCTCTGATGAGCTCGATTGTGAGCCGCGAATTTCCTGACTCGACAGATGGCTCCGTGAATCAGTATCAGGAGGATTGGATGATTCTTTCGGGCTGTGGCCTTGCGCTTGAAGGCGTGTTTGCGGGTATTCGCGCCCATCAATCAAAGGTCCAGCTGCCCCAGGTCGACGTCTTCTCCGAGGCGGCGGAGGTTGAAACACGCACTCGGCTCCATGTTTGACACACGCGGTGCATGGTATATGCCTGTCACATTTCACTTTGCGCCCAGCGCAGCGAACGCAAGCAAAAGTTGGCCTGCTGGGAACGCTCGAGGGTGGATTGCGTGCAGTTCCCATGGCATCCGATTAGGCGGAGAGAAAGTATGATCCGTCGTTGTAAAGCTAACCCCCTATTTCCCTGCCGATCCACAGTCAGTAGTGATGTCGGCGCTGAGTACTGTCGTGAAGAATGCTAATGAAACAGAGATGAAGAGATGGAGATGAGATGACTCAACACATGTGCCATCAAGTCGGGCTGCACGCTATCTGGTAGGAGTGGCCATCCACGCCGGCATCAAGATTTCATTTGCACGGTGGCTCGGACCGTAGTGGGTTCGGGTCTTGGTGACTCGGTCCCGAGTGGTTCGGCCCCGAGTGCCGCATCACCCAAGGTGGGGCCGGAAGCCTGCTGGACATCAGATAGGTAGTCACTTGAATAAGACATATAGAGCCGCTTGAATAAGAAAAGTATATCAAGCATGCTTCACTCAGGCTTTAGAATAATCTTCACTCGTACAGTAACCCTTCTTCGCCCAAACTTGACGTGTTTGTCACTGCACAATGAAGAGTGCCATTGCCATCATCGGGGCCGGCCCTTGCGGTCTCACTCTAGCCCGCCTCCTCCACCGCAAGAATATCCCCTTCACCGTCTACGAAAAGGAAGAGTCAGCGGCGACACTAGTCTCTAGTGGCTCACTTGATATACGCAAAGAAACAGGTCAGCTTGCTCTTCGGGAGGCTGGCTTGTACAATGCCTTTGCTCAGAAAGCAAGATGGGAGGACGATCGGGTTACCTTTTTTGACTCCTATGGAGAGCTGTTGCATCGAGCTACTGGCGAGGCGGAAGATGGAAAAGACGGCTTGAAGACCGGCGGAAAGCCCGAGATTGACCGCAAGAGCTTACGAGACATCCTTCTGGAGTCAATCCCGCAAAACCAAATAGTGTGGTCTCATCGTCTGGCAAAGTTGAGTTTCGACGGTGACAACTCGTCTCCCGTCCTACATTTTTCCAATGGCAACACAGTTGGTGGATTCTCGCTCGTTGTCGGGACGGATGGGGCCTGGAGCAAAGTACGAGCTGCGGTACGGCTGTCATCACTTCCTCGACATTAAAAGCTGGACGTTTAACAAAATAGTTATAGATCAGCTCTACGAAGCCACAATATGCAGGAAGTACCTTTATCGAAACTCGCATACAGGAAAGCAGCTTATTGCACAAGACGCTGACGGACAAAATCGGTCACGGCATAGCTCTATTTCTGGCAGGGCCAAGCCGTATGATCATTCAACGACAAGGCGATAACTCATACAGGATCTATTTTGGCATCACTGCCCCCGAGCACTTTGTTGGCACATCGATGGACTTGAACAACCCCCAAGCGACTCGCGATATGCTTTTGTCCTCTTTCTTCCAAGGCTGGGCTGAGGATTTACGAGATTATATCCGAAACGCGGAGAATTTCCGCAGTTGGCCGCTGTATCAACTTCCTGCAGAAAGCTTTGGTTGGAACTCGGTACCAGGTGTGACTTTGGCGGGAGACGCTGCGCATTTATCGTTGCCCAATGGGGAGGGTGTCAATCTCGCCATGCAGGATGCCTTGGAACTCGTTACTAAGATTGGAGAAAACGGACTGGAGCATATAAATAAGGCGGTAGAGGAATATGAGAGGGATATGTTGAAACGCGGCAAACATCACATCAAGGCCGGTGAGGAGATGGATCGACTCATGACGCATCCTGAGGGAGCAAAAGCTGTTGTGAAGGCTTTCGCTGAGAGCTAATCCTATTTACAAATAGAAATAGGCCCCACCTACCATTTTACTGTTACTACAATATACGATCTACTTCTGGCTCTAGATTGACATGTAATTATAGAATTAGTTATGCAATATAATGCTCGCCCTAAGAAAAAGATAACGATCCAACTTCCGGCCAACAGAACCCCGAATCCATATCTAGACAATGCTAGACCCAGTTTAATAATGTACGTAGAGTCTCGACGTCTACACTGTACAAGCCACACTACGCTACAGAAAGACTTTCGGTATAATGAAAACCGGACACTGATTTCGGTTTCTACTGTACTACAAGCCGGAATGAACCTTTATTTGTAATGTTGATTTGCTGCTATCTAGGCAGCAATAGAGTCAGCTAGTGTATGCCACCAAGAAGCGTCTATAATAGGCTTTTCTTATTACCTATAAGTGCTAAATTCTTGCGTGCGCATTATACATTCAGGCAAGGCCACATTGAGGACACGAGACTTCATCATTGAAAAAAAAAAAAAAAAAAAAAAAAAAAAACAAGTACAAGTAATGGCTAGCTATATTCTACTATAACTACAGGCGTAATAAAGTAAAAAGCTTTTGCCCCGAATGCATTTGTCCGCACTCAGGAGCCAGCAGAGGACTGATTTGCTTTTTGAGACGAAGCTGACTTGGGCAAGACTTGGGAGAAAGTGAACGACTATATCATGCGATTCCCCAGAAAACCACTTTTTTGCCAAAAGCCACACACGTTTAGGCGGTCAAACATAAGTTAACTATGGCAATATAATAGCCATGCTTGGGAAATATAACATAGAGGCTCTTGGCATAACTTTGCACTCTACTGGCTGTTTCTAGTACACATTCTAGGCTAGGAACACATTCTGGATAATGATGGTCTTCAAGTAGAAGTTATCTTCCAGTTGCTAGAGGCATGTCACGCAACCCACTGCAGCACGCCTTATGGTTCCCTCTGCCTGTCACTAGCTTAATTCTTCTCTTCATCATCATTAGTAGTTTCCAGTCATAGTCACATAGTGCACCTTTGAGTGTCAGTGCCTTTAGTTGTTGTGTTTGTTCTCATTCGCTTTGCTTTGCTCGTTGATCCTTTGTTCCATCGTGATCCCTCACAAGGCAAGTGTTCGCGAGGAATATTCGGTCCGAGTAGTTAATTGCAGGAACAACACGCAATATTTTCGGAGAAAATGTATTCTTCTTATGAAGTAGCCAGTTAAAAAGCCCTCGGAGCTTCCTAAAAGAATTGAAAGGAGCATCCTTTAGCGGGGATTATTGCTAGGCAAGCGGTCGACAGAAAAACAGGGAATAAGAAGATTTTGAACACCCAAGCTAAAATTATACACATACAATCTCCAACTTCTTTCTGTGAAAAAGATGTGCATATTATAGCGGGTTACGCGCATATTCATTTTGCGGTCTCTGTTTTTTTGTCTATTGTTTGCTTGGCTATACTAGGAATAGAAGCTGTAGGATGATATCATAGAGGCATCCCTTGAATTAACTCTATTACTTTGAATATATACAATATTTTCATGAATTATAAATAACAGCTCCCTTTCTTTCATTATCTATAGTTAAATCACTAACCACTAATACTTAGCAATCATGTTTCTCTATAAACTATTTTCTGCTCTGCTTATTCCTGTTACGGTTCTTAGTAATCCTATTACTACTAGCATTGAGCAAAGGTCACCTGGAAATGTGGTTCAGGCTGGCTCACCAGTTGTTATTGATGCGAATGGCATATACATCCGGGCAAGCCCTCTTAAAACTGGAGGTTTAATAGCTGGTTATACTGCGCATGAAAACGGTCAGAGTATTCTTCGTCTTGCTCAGTCTGACAATAGTGGTTCTTCGTGGAATTTTATTGGTGAAGTCTGGCGTGTTGATACATCTACGCATGATGTTGATAACGCTATGCCTTTGCAGCTTCCCAGTGGACGCATTGTATATGCCTTCCGCAACCATGACCGCACAGGAAACACTTTTACATACTACCGACTAACTCTGTGTTATTCCGATGACGGTGGTAAGAACTTTGTCTATGCATCGACCATAGAGCAGCAAGCAGCCACTCCAAATAACCCTAACGGCCTCTGGGAACCTTTTCTACGTGTTGCCACGGATGGGTCACTACAATGTTATTACTCCGCCGAGAATAGTGCGGTAGATCAGGACGGCTATATGAAGCGTTCAACAGACGGAGGAATAACTTGGTCAGGCTGGACCAAGATCTCTGGAGGTGACCGCACATCACGCGATGGAATGATTGGTGTTGCAAATATCGATAACTCGGGTAACTTAATGTAAGCTGTTTAGCCCTGTTTAGGAATGTGTGAACATAGCCTAATGATATTACTTTTCTAGTGCTGTTTTTGAGAATACGGAATCCGGCCCCTTTACCGTTGACTATGTTCTATCTCATGACGACGGTAACTCTTGGGGACAGCGAGGGCGCTTATACACAGCAAGAAACGGGGCCGGTGCCGGAGCTCCTCAAGTTATGAATGTTGGTGGTACTCTTGTTACAAGCTTTATGACAGATGAGGATGTGGCCGGAATCCCTGGCAGCGGTTATGACGGAGCCCAAATGAAAGTTGTTACTAGTGTAGACGGAGGTCAAACATGGGGCCTAGCTACTGTCACGGGCGATGCCCGCTCACATTGGCCTGGGCTCTATACCCTTAACCAAACCCATTTCCTTGCCCTCTACTCTAAAGATGGCTTAGGTGCAGTTAGTCAACATTACCAACTTGTCAATTAGGTACTACTAGCTTAGCGGTGCTTTTTTACCCAAGTTACATTACTATTGGAGTACATAGTAGAGTATATGCTTTATAGAAGTTGTACAATTTGCTGTGTTCTATTTTACGCTTTTGACTTATACTTGTTGAGCAAAGCTGCGAAGCAGATTTGCGTAGGTTCCAACCGGAGAAAATCGCACTTGCAGCTTTGCTCCTATTAATGGGCTGAGAAAAACAACGCTGAATGGAGTTTAAAACTAATTCGAGTGGCAATTGGTCAGGGCAGGATCTTTTACCGCCCTCGCGATGTTAATATACCTGTTCTTTTGGTGTTTTCATAGCTCTTTTTCCAGTGTACTGCAATGGTCGTTTTCGCCACGTTATGACGCCCCATAAGATGGCTTCGATCAAAATAGGCGGCTTCGTTCGAACAAGATGGCTTCGATCAGTGCAGCAGCTTTGCTCACCATTATGAACGCTTTGAGCGGGCATCACGATTTTCTTTGTCTCTGTATGCTCCGTCTTCAAAGTCATGTCAATTCTTAGCTGCTAAAATACCTAGTAGACTTTCAGCAATGATGTATAGAGCTGCAGTTACATCACTTCTGCTATACTGCAAGTCCGTTGATAAGATAATGGCGACGGTAGCAGCAACTAGGCGCCAGAAATAGCATTTTATCTAGAAACCAAAAACGGACGGCACTCTTAGGACGGTACGCACTGTACCAGCCACAGATTTGCATAATGGTTTGTGCGGAGAGAGACTTTACATTGACAAAGCGGACACTCATGTCGGTCGCCAGGTACTGTATCAATTGGTGAATTTTTGATGGTTTTATTATGCAGTTTCTATGGATATTATTGTGTTACAGTACATAGCCCAAATTTGTACACAATGCAAACGATAAATGCAAAGTTGAACGCTTCCCGCATCTGATTGTTCTTATTGTTCTTACGGCGCCGCGCCGCTATTTGGTCCGGACCCATCGCGGGCGACAGCATTATCTGGAGCTCCAGCTCAGAAAAAAAAGCCCCGCCATTGGCATTTACACCTCGCAGCATCCAACATGCCGCCTAAGCCAAAGGCCACTGCAAAGGCCGCCAACCCAGAGCCCAAAGGCAAGCATGAACCGATTGTTCTCCCGCTCCCAGCGTGATTGGATGCTATAGTCTACACGCCACAGCAATCCGCCAGCTAACACCAGCTCTCTTGTCCTCTACAGCTACGACTGATGCCCCCCCCAGTGACTGTTGGCGAGCGGTCCAAGCAGCGCTACTACCAGACCAACCCCGTCGAGCGCCGCTTCGAAGAAGTCGGCTTCCCTGGCCTGACGCCGGCAGAAAAGAAGACGTACACCCACTCGAGGCTGATCCTCCCCGTCGCAAACCGCCAAGTGTCCCTCTCGAACAAGACCGACCGCGAGTACTGGAAGCAGGTCACCAAAGAAGGCCTCCCCTGCCGCCGCCTCAAGAACAACTACAGTTGGGGAACAGACAAGCACGGCCGCGACGTTGGCACCTACAGATTCGAAGAGCTCAAGAAGCGATCGCTGAGCCAGGCTAAGCTGACTGCGCTCAACGTCCTCCATCGACAGTTTCTGCTCAAGAGGGAAGCCGCTCGCAGCAAAGGCGCCGAGCTCCCACAGGAGGACATCGATCAGGAAAAGAAGAGGCGGCAAGAGATGGCGGCATTGAAGAGAGAGCTCTACGGGGAGATTCCCGGACCGCTTGGCAACGACCCAGAGTGGGACGATGTGATTCCCATTCCGCAGGAGGAGCCTCAGGATGCCTTGGCGAGGATTGCCTATACCGACGACTATGCTGAGGGTATGACCATACAAACCTCTAGAATGCATGATACGAGAGGAGAGTGAAGGCATATTCAGCTAACATCATCATCTCCAGCCGTCTCTTACCTCCGCGCCGTCATGGCCTCCGAAGAATACTCCCCTCGCTGCCTCCGCCTCACAGAGCATGTCATCGCCATGAACCCAGGCCACTACACCGTCTGGCTCTACCGCTTCAAAATCGTCTCCGCCCTCAAGCTCTCCATCACGGATGAAATCCAGTGGCTCAACGACGTTGCCCTGAACCACCTCAAGAACTACCAAATCTGGCACCACCGCCAGCTGCTCCTCGACCACCACTTCGCCAACACGCTCAGCTCCGACGCCGAGGCCACCAAGCAGTTTGCCAAATCCGAGACCGACTTCATCTCCAAGATCCTCGCCAAGGACACCAAGAACTACCATGTGTGGTCGTACCGCCAGTACCTCATCACGAAGCTCGACTACTGGAGCCCCTTTGAGCTCGCCACCACGCAGAGCATGATTGAGGATGACCTGCGCAACAACTCGGCGTGGTCGCACCGCTTCTTCATTGTCTTCTCGGATCCGTCCCATTCCACAAAGGGCAGCGCTGCTACGGAGTATGATCCCAAGGTGCCAGACGCCATTCTTGATAGGGAGATTGCGTACGCAGAGGAGAAGATCAAGCTTGCGCCGCAGAATCAGTCTTCTTGGCTGTACTTGCGCGGAGTCTTGGCGAAAGGTGGCCGCGGACTGGATACAGTGGGAGAATTTGCCTCGCAGTTCTTTTCTAATCTGGGCGCCGAGGACGAGGTCACGAGCTCGCATGCGTTGGACCTCATGTCAGAAGTTTACCACAAGCAGGGCGATATTGAAAAAGCCAAGCTATGTCTGGAAGAACTATCAGAGAAGTGGGACCCTGTGCGGGAAGGATATTGGAAGTACCGGCTGTCAGAGCTGAAATAAATAGAGTGGCCTATATATAACCTGGATTTAATCTTATATATGAGTAGTGGCTGGTGGTCTTTATAAAATGTGTTCTACTGTCAGAGACAAAACATCAAGTCATCAAATGCGTTAAATCTATTGTATCTAGAACTATGATTAGAATTGATTTTTGTTATATCATACAGCGAAAAAGAAAAAGAATGGAAAAGAAAAGAAAAGAAAAAAGAGTTCCTCAAACGCCACTGCAGCGTCCCAATGCTCATGCGTTGAAAAGCAGTGCTACTGAACCTCTTCGCGCACATGTTCTGTCTGCTACCATGATATTAATCCAATGCCAGACCACACCATAGCCTCCGAGCTTCGATATTATACGGGGCTTGGCTTGGCTTGGCTTGGCTTGGCTTGGCTTGGCTTGGCTTGGCTTGGCTACTCGCTCTCCACTCGCCAGAATTTCCATCCTTCTCGCTCGCCACCATCGCCGTGGACACCGACGAGCTGCTCGACGCCCTCAGTGCCCTGCGCGTTGAGGAACTTGTCCACGTCAATTTCCATGCCGCCTTCTTCGTCTTCCTCGGTGCCGTTCTTCAGTACGGCCGGCCACAGGACTCCCACGCCGTCACCACCCAGAGTAGTGCCGTACTTTTCGTAGCCTTCGGCCTCAAACTGGCTGTCTAGCTTGGCAATTTTCTCTCCCGGCACATTGGGCTTGAGCAGAGTGATGGAGCAGCCGCCACCACCAGCGCCAGTGAGCTTTGTCCAGCCGATGCCCTCGTGGTCTATCAGCTCACGCACTCTCTCCAGGCGGGGGTGTGATACGCTCAGAGCATTCAACAGGCCGTGGTTGACAGCCATGAGCTCACCCAGTCTCCGTAGGCTTTCCTCGTCTTTTGGATTGAAATCCTTGTCCTCGATCAATTGAGAGGCAGTATCTGTGATGTGGCGCATGGCCTCGAGGATTGGGCCAATAATCTTGGGGTGTGTCTTGTTTAGCTTTCCAATCTTGCCCACCTCAACTGCCGTTGATTTGGCCTGTTTCGTGTCTACAAGTAGCAGTGGTAGTTCGGGGAAGTCCCATAGTGGGCGTACAGATGGCGGCTTGTTGTAATCTGTTCGCTGGAAGACTACCGCCTTGCCTTGGGTCGCCACGGTGTTATCAACCCCTGAAGGGTTCCCATGAATACACATCTCAGACACAAAGGCCCAACGGTTGATTCGCTCAACCTGAACGCGCGCTTCTTCTGACGGCTGGTCGGGATGAGGGCCAGAAAGGGTCCGCAGCTGAAGCAGCAGAGCCGCAGCTAGACAGACAGATATGGAAGCGCTGCTGCCCAATCCAGCTGAAATAGGAATTGTAGAGCGCAGAGTGTAAAGGCATCCTGGGAATCGTGGCGACCCAAGAGAAAGGAAGAGATAGAGGAATGCTGTGACAGAGTTCCGGTGAACTTTTCGAATCTCTTCTGGCCGGTCTGGAGAGACTTCGTCGATGTGCGGCTGCAGGGCAGCCAGTAACTCGGGGTCAAGCTGCGTGACCAAAGAAAAGTATGACTTTTTCTTGTCTGGGTGCTGGAACTGGGCCCAGGGGAGATTATCGATATCCCAGGAGTGAGTGAGATCAATGTCGGGGAAGCGAAGCGAGACGGTATGCTTTGACTTGGACAGCGTTGTGACGTGGAGGTAGGATCGTAGCGAAATGGCGGCGGCGATGGCAGGCTACACGGCAAGAACATGACCAGTTAGCGATTGATGAATTGCTTGAAAGATTGCATGTGTCTTAACATCCAACGCACCTTGCCATATACAACGGAGTGCTCTCCAAAGACAATCACCTTGCCCGGCGCAGAGACCATAAAGGGCGGCGCCATGGGGGCAGATGCCCTGCGCTGCGACAGAGTGCGGTGGTGGCCATTGCCATTGACTGGGGACACGCTCCCGTTGGTCTCTGCAGCGTCGGCCATTTGGACTGCTTTGGCAACTTTGAACGGCTCGTCTGCTGGCGTCGGACGCTGCAATGTCATGACAGTTTGGAGCTGCTACCTGATTGTCAGGGCAGGGGTTCTCGAGGCGCGAGGGGCAGAGGTCGCCTCTAGAAGATCGTCGTCGTAGATGCGCGGCGGTCAGAATATGCCAATGCTGAGCTGTTATATACGTATATTCATGTGAAAAGAGGCGTGAAGAGGAGAAGCTCGAGACTGTCTGGCCGCAGGATGGGTGATGCAGAGACTTTGTACAGCACAGCTTCTCGACGTGGAAGTACAAGGCTGCTTGCTGGTCGTGTCGGCTGCCCCCCTACGCCAAAAGGATCTGGGGCCAAGCTTTTTGGGATGGCCAAAGTCAAAGCGACCCAAGCCTTTCCTGAAAGGAAGTCCCCGCACGATGGAATTTAGCGGCTATTGATCTCCAACTGCCCCAAAAACGGGAACATTCAACAGTAACATGATAAAGGCCAACTGATGCACCTTATTCCTTGCTGCACCGCTATTTGATTCGAACAGAGGTCCGATCAGTTGCTCCAGTATCTAGATTGTAATCTGGCATTCGCACATTCTGTCATGCGTCACATCCTGTGAAAATCCCACAGTCAATCAACCAGATACCACGACCTCCTCCAACAGATCCGCCAGATACGAATGCGCGGATTGTACACATTGGTGTCGGATACGGTTGCACCCACGATCACGCCTGCATTAGCCAGCCGCCACCAAGTCCCAGCTGTCTCAGCGCCGCACAGTAATGATGAAGCCCCAATTGGAAGAAATTTCGCTGGTGGTGGGCGCTCTACTAGGTAGTAGAGACCATTGGCTGGCCTTTTAGCCCTGGACATTGCTGGAACAGGGCAAGTGGGGTGAATCCTGGCAAGTGGTAGCCAAAACAAGCGAGACCGCAAAATAAATATACACGTGTAAAACATCAACAAGAGCACTATTAGCGCAGAGATTGATCTTAGCCCAATGTGCACATAGTTGCCCGGTTGTGTGTTCAAAATTTTCTCGGTTTCACTTTTTTTTACCACTGTTTCCCGGATGCCGCTGCGTATTCGCACTCTGACAATCCTAAGCCGAAGCTAATCATTTGTGAGACCAGACAGCTGGTGCGTGGCTGAATTGGATTCGTCGATATATTCCGATTAATCTTCCAGCTGCTCACTACTGTTAGTATTATGCCCGGAATAGACTTTATATTAGATAGATGCACAAGAGATATGCCACCTTCGGGCTAATTGATCAATGGAACTAGCCAGCAGTCGAGCACGCAGTCTCTTGAGAGATTCGGCAACCAAGTGCCGTATGCTGGCATTGACTTGATATGTAACCTGCCCATCTTATCCATTACACGTAAAGAGATCAAATAAAATGAAGAAATATATAGGCATTTTAAGTAGTTGCAATATTCAAATATTTAGCACACATTTCATCCATTTAGAGGAGAGAAGTCTATCAATTTTATGTTAATAAAGCAATGTAAATCGACAGCCACCATCTATGCTCTCAGCAAGGGTCTCGAGACGCTGAGAACTAAGATTCGCTAGTCGTTCAGAGAGAAATAATTTTCAACACCCGCGACAATCTGTGTTTGAGCCATCAATTTAGATCTTAAATTCATTGTGCGATATGCTGAAGTTGGTAAGCAGAATGAGCAACGGCCTGCATGGCGCACTCGGTAAATATGCCGTGTCAAGCAGGCAGTACAAGAGAAGCGGAAGTTTTGTCGACAGGAGATGCTCAAAATTACTACTGTACGCATAGACAGGCATGACACAAAATTCTTTACTTTCACTATTCACATGATTATATATCCTTTTTGTCTTGGCAGCTCCCCATGGAAATTTGTACCACTGAGTGCTTTATAGAACTTACACTCATACCAGGCGACATCGTCTTCAATCGTCACCGCACTTACAATTGAATCTCATTCACCGATTCTAAACTACTATTTAAACGCCCGTTTCTTTCCTCATGTAGCGTCGTCAATGTGACCTTTCAGCCGGCGTCAATCACCCGTCCCCTCATTAGCTGCGGACAAAATAATCATCCCACTCCCTCCCACGCCACCTTTGACAAAAAAAAGTCAAAAAAAATCCCCCCTGCCAAAAAAGGAAGATTGCGAGGAACCTGACCCAACCCAAGTTTGCGCCCATCGCCCTTTGATTTCAGTGCCACCGCCATCCTGTCACTGCGATACGTCCAGCGGCCTCTTAAAAGGGCGGGGGTGATGACGACACAAAACGCCTCAAGCCACCTCTTAATATTTATTTTTGCCCAGACAACTCGGGCTGATCGACGGAGCCTTAGTTTATTGAGGGGGGGGGGATGAGCTAAAATGAGATTGACTCACCTATAAGGGAAAGTGCAGCTGCTTGCGCGGCCGCGATGCCTTCATGCTCCCTCTTTTTGTTTAAATTACCAAGGTACCCTGTAAGCTGCTGTCTCCCACGGATATTCTAGGTTACCGTCTTACGCAAACACCAATAATTCGAGATTCGAAACAACTGTTGTCCGCGGAGCCACGGATTGCCAGCGTCACCGTCTCATTGCCTAGATTTAAAAAAAAAAAAACATCTCATATGAGATAAAAGGCCTTCGGTTGCTCGCAGTAGCTTTCCTAAATCCATAGTTCACACTTCAATAACATCATCCAATCATATCTGTTTCCCTTTGTAACACCACACACACGCACTTAGCCGTCATGCCTGTCACCGAGTTTGCCCTCATCAAGTTACGGGGCCAATACGATACCCTCGAGTTCCTCGAGACTCTCATGGAGTGTCAGGAGATTCAGGACAATTGGGTTCGCAACAACCAGGCGCACAACTTGAATCCCGGCGCCAATGTTAGCAGCATGTACACTGACGCAACGAACCAATCGACCCTTCTCATCACAGCGCCTTGGGATTCCCCCGAGGCTCACGGAGAATGGATCCAGAGCGCCGAGAACAGGATGGCAAACGGCAGCCTGAGCGAGTTCACCGCGCCAGGAGCCGACTCTGTCCTGCTGTTCCACATGGAGCCGGCGGGGAAAAGGCCGCAGATGCGCGAGGCCTTCAAACACAAGGACAGCAACGATACATTCGACGTCTGCCGCATAACGGTCAAAGGCAATCATCGAGAAGCACTACAACTTAAATATCAAGCACTGGAAGACGAATTGCGAAAAGAGGGTCAGGAGAAGAGCATATGGGCAGGCTGGAGGATTGAAACGTTTGAAGAGGAAGAGGATCTGGTCATCTTCTGGGCGGGCGATGTTCTAAAGGAGCGATTACAAGGCTTGGCGAGCCTTGCCCTCAAGAAGGATCATCGCCGCTTCAAGCACATTGTGTAATTGGGCACATCACCGAGCACCTGAGTCCCCGTTTCCGTTCCTTCTTCCCCTTGTTCTTCTTCGTCGTGGCTCTTCATCAGGCGGCTTTCAGCTGGGACACATAATCATTCGGACTCATCAATCGGTGTGTGTGCGAATTGTTGCTTTGTTTTGTTTTTTTGCGTCTCAAATCGTTATATTGAGCTCTATTGCGAGCGCGCGTTCTGAGCACATGAAATGCAAGGTATCCCGAGACGCCCAGTTTGTGCATGTAAACCCTTCTCACGCCGAATGCCACCACCTCCGTTTTACCGCCAATTCATTTTCTTAGTTCTTCTTAGAAACCTCTGCGATCTGCAGGTCTGTAGTTGAAAATACAATGTTAGCTTTTCATCATCTTCTCTCGTGTTTCGATACCAATGCCGTCGAAATCGAATATGGGAGGGAGTAACAAGAGATCGGGGGGGCGCATACTAGGAGGAAGGGACTGCTTAAGCTTCTCGGCCTTGTCGTTGTCCTTCAGCACCAGGGTGTAGAGGTGCTTCTGGCATCGGACCTTGAACTTGATGTTGTGGGCCTTCTTGTTCTTCTTGATCCGCGCGGCTGCAAGAAAAGCAAGTTAGTTATTGAATTCCTCTCCTTTCCATCTTGTCGCTTCATTCTCGAATATCGTTTTTATTCTTCCTCGTCCGGGGCGGCCTTTCAGCTAGCTGCATCGAAAATACGTACACGAAGCGTCCTTGCGACGGCAGATCTCGATGAACTGGAGAAAAAAGGATGTCAGTACATTGATAAATAGAAAGGTAATCAACTCTTTCTCAATCAAAATCCTCACCTTCTTGATATCAGCGACCTCCTTAGGCATTTTGGCGGTATTTGATCGGCTCTGTGAGACGGGGTTCGTGGGCAACAGAGAGTAACGAAATTTACGATTGGAGATAGTATGGCTGGATTTTTGGCAACAAATTATTTTTGTGCGTCCGCTTCGCGGGGGTGAGACGCACAGACCAACAGATACACTAGCCACAATTTAGGCTGTGGCGGTGGCTGGTGGTTGTGACTGGTGGTTGTGGCTGGTGGTTGTGGCGACGAGCGTGCGTGTTGCCGACAGTCTAAGTGGCTTTCGCATCGAAGGACGAGAATCAAGGACACATTCCATCAATGCAAAGTGGCTAAGTAAGGCAGATTTGCATTTTAATTCCTCTCACAGCAATATATAACTACCAGGGATATTTTCGACGAATTTCAATTTTGCACGGTCAAGACAGGCTCTGTGTGTGAACCAGACTACATCATTCCACCATGTCTACTCCACTCGACAATGCGATGAGATCCAAGGTGAGCCAAGCTCTGCAATAACTGATAGGCGCTCATCAAACTTCAATTTCTAACAGCATATAGAATTTACTGCTCGGTATGTCCATGATGAAATAACATTTGGCCTAACCCAGCTTTAGTCTAACAACCAATAAAGGCTTCGGAGCTGTCGTGACCGCAGCGGCAGCTTGGACCATCTTTGGCGGCGACATTTTCCCAGCTCAAGATGACCCCAAAGGCGATCCAGAAACCTGGACCAGAGAAGAGATGCGAAGATGGCTAAAGGCAGTAAGATTTCCTAATTCTTCTATTAAAGAAATAAAATGTGAAATGGTAGGCTAATCTGGTCCTCTGTTTCTAGAGAAACCTCTTCCCGCATAAGAGGGATACCCGGGAGGAGCTGCTCGCAAGGGTGTTGGCAAATATGAGGCATCCCAGGACATGATGTTTTCTTTGATACCCCTTGTTCATGTTTCAATTTTTTAAAACTCCCTCTTTTACCTGTTTGACGGCGTTTGTAACCAAGGTTGCCTTCAAAAACCGCATGTATTTTATATGCAAGAAAGGCAACATTCGCTGAGAAGATAATCTGATCGTCAATACCACTCGACTACCAACTACCTAGGTATGCTCAATATATGATATAGTCCTCATGATTAATACCCGGCTTGAATCTAGTTCTCCAAAATCTTGATATAGAAAGCACCACCGTTTAACATCGACAAGCGCATAACTATGATCAACCATATAAAAATACCCCCAGCGCTCACATCTACCATACTCATCCTCATAACATCTACAAATAACTCATTACGCCACTTCTAATGCTATTAATCCCACTTAAACTCACTCAACCTCGCAAACTTATCATCCAGCTGCCTCCTGGCAGCTGACGTGATGCCCCTCTCCGGATTCGCCATCTGCTCGCTGTAGCAGAGCTCAATCAAAGCCTTGAGCTCGTCATACGAGAAGCTGTTGGGGTCAATGGAAAGCGTTCCCATCCCATGCCTGTCCTTGTACTCTCTTGCCTTCTCAATAATGGCGTCTGCACCCCGTTCGAAGAGTGAAAAGTAGCTTGCGGCCTTTGCCAGGTCAGTTCCGTCTTCGACGTTTTTGAGGTTTTGCTGAAGAACGAGAATGTTGAGCTGCATGCGCTGACATCCCTTGTCGTTCATGGGAGACGCTAGAGTGGCATTCTTAACCAAGAAGGTGTTGATCAGGATGCCAAGCCCAGTGCGTATGAATAAGACTTCCTTCTCTCTCAAGAATTGCACAATTGTCTCATCCAAAACAATCAGCTCTTGGTTGAGACTGATGATTTGGGGATCCGGCTCTCTCACGTCCTGCTCAAGGATATATGGCGCCAAGTCTGGCGACAGAGTGTTTCGCAGCCCATAAATCACCCGACAACGCACTTCCATGTGCAAGGTCAACAGAGCTGTTGCAGCCAGCTCTTCAAAAGACGACACAATGTTGTCAAAGTTTCTATCGAGATTTATTAGCGGACGGCGTTGAATATTAGATTATGGTATCATCATGGATAACTTACTGAGCTGACTCTTCCGTAAGAGGAAGCTGCACTTGATTCTGGTTTGTAGCCTTACTAGGATCACTCAACGCCCACCGCTGGCCTGATTGGCGTGGGAGATGCTGCCGTGACGAGTCCGTCTCATGCGCTGTTATATGCCTCAAGCTCTGAATCTTCGCAGCCAGCCACCTCATGCTGTTGTATAAAAGGCACAAGGATGATATTGTGTCTCGGTCCTGGATAACGTCATTTGCCTGCAGCCGTTGGACGTTTGTCTTTTGAATTAGAAGCTGAACCTCTTCCTTCATCAGGCTGCCATCCAGCTCGTCGGAAAGTTGCTTTGCGATTTCGTTGACTTTTCCAGATTGCACAGAAAAGCGGGCCGATGCTCGCAAATTGTTTGAATCAGAAGGCTGATCGTGTCTCTTAGTCACGAGTGATTGGAACCAGCTGAAGCAGCGGTCATAATATCTCATCATCTGAGTGACGATGAGAGAGCTCAAAGCTTGATCTGGAGGAATAGTGCCAAGCATTCGGCAGAATGCTGTGACCACTTGGAAGAAGGCAGTGGTTCCCTTGAAAATCGGCCGCTGAGAGCATTGACTCCACGCGGGATCTTGGGAAAAGGAGTCGGCCTCACCAAAGACGGTGTCAGTCAGCTTTCCAAGAGTCTCATCCAGCTGCGGCTGGAATACATTGACCAGGAAGTTATCGAGGAAGCTGGTTAGCGTGCTTGTGGCCAAATCAGAACCAGGAGGAACAATGTTTTTGAGCCGCTGCAGGAAGATGAGAGTCGGCGGTAAGAGCAGACTCATATTGAAGACGCTTGGCTCAACCAAGGACTTGGAAGGACCCGATGCCTGCCGACTTGCACCATACGCAGCGCTTCGTCTTGAACCGGCGTCATCAGCAGTTGACTTGTTCCTCTTGCTGTCGGAGCCCTGTTTGCGAGAACCGCCCGTCAGGCCGGGAACGGTGGCTTGAATGATAGTCTCCAGCGCCTCGTACTCTGTAGTGACTTCAGTGGATTTGGAATCCGTCTCTGAGAACTTGAATAGGTGTTCTCGCATGCCGTCTTTGCCACCAGCACCAACTCCCGGTGTAGGAGAATCGAATTGGTAAACATCAGCATCCGTTGTTACATAGTTGTGCAGAAGGGACCGTATCTCGTTTTGGTAGAGATTCCAAAGCTCCTTGAAACTGCCGAGCAGAGCAATGTTATTGCCAGAGCCTTCGCGGCGGATAAGAGCCTTGATGGACTCATGGAACACACGCTGCCCTTCTCCGATGGCCTCGAACTTGCCGTAGAGTGTCCAAAGAAGATCGTAAATGACGTCTGCTCGCATCTGGATTTCTCTGGGGCTGTATATCTGCACTCCATCCAGCTTCCCAATAGCCGCCCGGAACGAAGTTGGGTGCCGCTGCTCAACCTCGTTGTTGGTCTCATTAACGACACTGAACAGCTCAACAGGCAGTCTGTTCTTCAACGTTTCTACAGCATTCTGCAGTCTTCCGAGTTTGTTCAATGCCTCTACCAAGAGAGTCACGTAATAAAACGTGTCCGCCTCTGGATTTTTCATAGGATCTTCTATCACTGGCCTCTCAAAATCAATTGAGTCCAGGATCAGGTAGAAAGGGGTGACGGGGTTCTCTTCGTTGTGATTCCCCTCGTTGGCTCCGCCTCGGTTCTTAGCCAAGCTCGACCATCTCTGTTGACAGTACGGAGACTTGAGATAAAGGTGCTCATGTAGTTCCTCCACCAGAATATCCATGAGGACAGTTTCTTGATTGGCGAGGTAGCTTCTGAGATCACTCAAGGCTCCAATGTTATCCAGCTCGGGCTTTCTCAGTCTTCGCAGCGCATTTTGCAACACCTCGACCGCCGTCAAGAATCGTTTCTCGGAGATACGGGCCTCTAGCTGATCAGGAACAGCTCGAAGGTCGTCCAGCTCATTGAGCGTTTGTAAAAGGTCATCGTAAGCTTTCGACTCCTCGGAGAGAATCTTCAGTCCTGGATCTGTAGCGCACAGGCTCGTTTTTGACAATGACAACGACTCCTTGAGCGCTCGGACTCGCTTCTGGGAGACCTGAATGCTGCTCTGGATCTTGTGGAATGTACCGATCGAACTGTTGAAGCCCTGATGATGCTCGTGCACAATGTTTTTCAGCGAGTCCTGCAGGTACGTATGCGTCGTCTGGAACCTGCGGTAGTCGTGGGCGCGACCAACCGAGCTGTTATCCAGCAGCTGGAGCGCCAGCTGGACAGGCACGCAGTCCTCCCGGCACAGAGACGGCCATTCGCCCCTGATGTGTTCCAAGACCTGGGTAATCTGTCTCTCGGCGCTCGTCTCCTGGGCGCGCGGCCGCGACGGCATGCTGCGGAGGCTCTGTGATGACGGAGGCTGGATATTGTACCGGTCTATTCTGTTTCTACTGTCGCCAAACGGGTCGTAGTCGTCATTCGACCGCCCAAAGTTGCCGTAGCCGTCGCCATTGCGCATGGAGTTGCCGTAGCCGTTGGACATGATGGGCCGTAGAGTATTGTCACCAGAGGGGCCGGCCACGAGAGATCATTGTCGTCGGTACTGGGGAAAGAAGGTCGATGCGCTCGGGGTCTGGATTCGGGAGACTCCTCGCTGTGATTTTGTTGCAGCAGGGAGGGGATTCGAGGTGAGGTTGGTGCTTTAACCCAGGATCGGTGCTTGTTCAAGCCGTTGAGTCTGTCTGGTCTCTGTAATGCAGGCCGGCACTGGCTGGGTTGACATGGACGCACAGACCATTGTGGCAGCTACAGCTACAGCTACAAGCCCCGCTAGCTCTAGGCCAATGTTCGCTATAGGAGCAAGTTGTCACTCCTGCTACCTTAGTACCTGTAGCCAATAGGGCTACCTATACTTTGCAATAGTCCAAAATGTTTCTGAACGTATTATTATAATCTCCTCAAATAGGTAGTTTCCAATCGTTTGAGCATCATATTTTGGACGCCACTTTACAGAGAAAGCAACACCAACTTTCGAGTGGCCCCCCCAATATGGACATATCATATCTAGCCGTTAAGTGGTAGCACCCCTCGACTTCTTATTCAAGCTTCGAAAATCGTATCGATCCGTCAAATCCTTATTATTAAATGCCAATTAACTTACAATTACAAACTAGCCTGTGCCTTTCAATATGGCCAGCCCATATCAAGTTTCATCCCCTGAAAAGATTGATGAGCCCCCCTCAGCTTCAGCGGTTACTTCAAATTAAGCCGTCCTTCCTCTGCGGCGCTCAACCTCATAAAGTCTCTTGTCCACCGCGAGTAATGCCTTGGCGAGATTCCTTGCACCGTCTGCAATAATCTGCGGCCGCTCCCAAGCCAACAGGCCCTGATTCCCCTGTATTCGACCAGTCCAGACTACATCGTAATGCTGCTTGCCCCAGTTGGGACATACGTAAGAGAATGACGAGAGCGAATCGGTCTTCTGCGCCGAGTCGGGACCATCCTGACTGGCTCCATCGTCGGTCAAGAATACCGTGATGGCGGCCTTGACTCTATGTGATGGCTTCAGCTCCGCCTCTTCCCTCGCCAAGATATCGTTCTCCGCCCATAATCGCAATGCTCCCTCTGGACCCGGGAGCCACGTTAACTTGGTAATCGTGACGAGCTCCGTAGCAGTAAACTCCTTCTCTGACCCCAGCATCCTAATGAGAGTCAGGAAGAAGACCAGCAGTCCCGTTGGAGAATCACAAAGCGCATAAGCGAGCGTGTTAGGGTCATATGCGCCAAAAGCCCCAATGGTAGTCATGTCGCTGTCCTTCTTCTTTGCCCTTTGTCGATCACTTGTCCGAAGCGATGCTATGTCCTCCTTTGTATAGCCCAGAATCCCAGCCTTTAGAGACTTTGCCACTGTCAGTTTTAGCCACTCGACGGGATTCTTCCGCGCCTCGGGCGCTTTCCATGGCGGCGATACCAAATGAACGCCCAGGCACGACCCTGGGTAACTAGCGGCCAAGTGGTTGATGATTTTCCAGTCAATACTGCCTTTGGGAGTAATAGACGATCCGGAATTACTCGCAATGTAGTACCTGTATCCCAGTTGCTTCATGAGGGTGTCAAGCATCTCAGCCGTTTTGGAAACTGTATGCACGCTACTGGGCAGAGGATCGCTGAAGCCCAGCCCAGGAAGGGACGGCATAACAAAGTGAAAGGGCTGGTCGACGTCTGGGTCATTGGGATTGGCGAAGATGTCGGTGATGTGCCGAAAGGACAGGTTGGTAAAAGGGAACGGAGGTATCAGCAGCAGAGGCACAGGATTGGGATGGCGCGACCGCCCATGGATGAAGTGCATCCGCGTCGGGCCTTCAGTGGCAGATGTCTGGATGCTGATTCTGAACTGGGGAACCGACTCATTGATTTCACTTTCATGTTCCTTCCAGGCAAAGTGCTCAAGCCTAGCGACTTTCCATTAACTGCTACATTCCCAAACTTCAAAAGCTGGAGGCTACTGCGCGCGTCGCGCATACTTACCAAAAGTCAATGAGCGGCTCCAGCGCGGGCTTCGGATTCCACCACGCCTTGGAGTTCGCGTCGGGAACCTCGCGAGGCAGCCGGGCTAGCTCGAGCTTCTGCCGCGTCAATTCCAGGTATTTGCTCGAGGCCTGCGCAAGGAGACAAGCAGATGGTTAGTCAGGACCCGAGCTCAGATCTGAGCAGCCCAAATGAGGTTTCTCAAGTCTCACGTGAATCTTGTATTCTTTGATCTCTCCATCAGCAGCAGGAGTTGTCGGCTCGGCGGATTGAGTGGGTTGCGACATGATGGCGAGGTAAAAGGACGACGATGTCCTCAGCGCGCCGGGAGCTCGTTGATGGTGTTAGTTGAGAGTCGCATTCATCGCATCGGCCGCCTGTGAGAAGAGACAAGACGCTATTTGTATGCTGGAGACTAGAGGCTCGCGAGCAGAACAGTAGCTACCAAGGTAGACGAGGTTGCAAAGGGAAGCTCGTAAACGCAAAACGCAAAACGACGTATTGTTTGTCTCAGCCGCATACAGCAGCAACAGGACACGGCAAAACAGGTTAGCTGTAGCTCGGCTGGGCCATCGTTCAGGTCACGGTAAAAACGGCGGCTAGAGGTAGGTAGCGCTAACGGGCTGGCAGCTTCTTGTGGCCTGGCCCCTCACTAAACCGGCTTCATCCCACGCTGTTTGGCGGCCTCGTCTCGATTCTGGGGCTGGGCTGGGAGCTCGAGCTGCCAACTGCTAATCCGATGGGGAGCCCTCTTAGTGGCAATCGCCGATCCTTGCGCGGGATCATCTCCCGACGTGAAGACTAAGGGACTGCGCAGTTTGTGCCTCTAGCGTGGCCTCTCATCCAGGGACCAAATCGCTCGTTTCAGCTCCTGTCTTCCGTCATCACGTCGCATTCACAAAGTTCCAATTGTAGGCCATTAATCAGTGCACAGGTTCAATTCCCTCCATGCCAGCACCTTCAAGGGCTAAAGTAATGAGACTCATGTCGAGGCGCCGATGACGTCGCAGCCCCAGTCTCCTATATGTAGGTAGATACTACTAGTAGGTACTTTGCATATTGCCTTCAATATTAATTTCTCTCAAATACGTACATCGTACACCCATCTGGGGTAGAGTCATGGGGGACGCACGGCCCAACCATCACACCCAGCCGCAGAATATTGATGCCCATCGTTATCAGTCGTACAAATACGTTGTATGTACAAGTATGCCTTCGTTTCCTAGCATCCCCTCCCATGCCCGTCAGGTGTCGACGATTGCGGATATTAACACGAGGCCCTCCCAGCCACGTCAAGTTGTCTGATTGGCCCAGTAGCGCTGTAACGGAGGGAATACTAGCCAAAAGCTGATGTGCTGCTTGCCTCTTTTCTCGCCGAGTACACGCAGGGATATGCTCATCCAGGGGGCGTGATTGGGCCAAGCGGCGCCTCGCACGGAGCAGGATGAGATTTGCTGGGGATGCCAAGCAAGAGCAGCTCGTCATGGTATACCGTTTGGACCTCGCGCTTGACAACTCGTGGCTCATTTCACACGCTGTATCTCCCGTAGTAGAAATAATGTAATAAAACGATGGAAGCATATCATCATGGCCCACCCCTGTTCGGTGCAGGATTTGAAGGTGCCGCGCCGCCGCGAAGGTTGATTTGGCCAATTCGCGAGACGATATTGCTTCCGACAGCATCCACAGCCCCTCTGGGTGAGGTCAGAGTGGGACCTGCCGCCGCCGTCTCCTGGACTCGGAAGAGCTTGATGGAAGTACCATTCCATATCCCCATAGTACCCTTTGCAATCTGCATCTCGCTGGCAAAGATGACCCCCCAGAGCAGCGATTCGTACCATCCAAGTGCCAATTGAGACCACTCAAACGACTGAACCCGGACGGGAGATGGCTCTAGACCAACAAATTCCATCTTTTGAATCCGACGTAGAGTCTCTGGTGTCGCATCTCGAGCGGATACTTGCCGTGGAAGAAGGCTCGCTGCCTGTTGAATAATGGACAGAACGGTATGGAGAGGTAACTCAGGCAACCAACTGTCGATCCACGGCGTTGTCGGCTCAAAGTTACCCCCATACGCCTGATTTGCAGTGGAGTATGCCCCTAGGCTTGTTGAGCTATTCTGCCGAGAGAAAGATTGGATGTTAGCTGGCATTTTCCCTCGTGCCTTCTCTGACATTCCTCGCATCTGTACAGGTACCGCGTCTTCGACATTGGTTGTAGAGGACGCCTGAGATGGATTTTCGCTAGCGGTTGACGCCGCTGGGGTTGGCTGAGGCTCTTCTTCGCTGTCATCATTGTCGACGTCTTCGTCATTGTCGTCGTCGTCGTCATCTCCAATGGCAAATGCGCTATCTTCGGGGGTCTCTTCCAACGACTGGGTTCTGGATAAAGCATTGGTCGGACTTCGTAGACTATCCACAGAGCTTCGTCGAGACCCATCATCAAAAGGTCCGACGTGACCTCCAGAGTCTTTCCTTCTCCTGTTGATCTTCTCAATCTCCTCTTGCCCGCTTTCCAAAGTGAATGTTCTGAGTGCCTCAATGCGCTTCTTATTTTTCAGAATGGCCAATATCAGCTCGGGATTCTCGCGGTATTTGTTTTCAATTATTGAGTTGATGGAATCCAGCAGAGAGTGTAAAAGGCCATGGTTGGTCTCGTTGGCAAGCAAAAATGATGGCGACGACATTGATGAAAAGAGATGCATGAGCTGAGAACTGCTGGAGGTACTCAGGCCCTCGATGTGTGGAGCTATGTTGTTAATTATTGCCAGGAGGGCGGGATAGACGGGAGCAAAGTTGCTTTGGCTTGTAGTAATCAATGTGTAAATGGAGTGCAAAAGGAAGTCGGCATAGGTGCCACTGAACCCATTAATCCTTATGCTTGCGGGAAGGCTTTCCTGGCCTTCGAATGACTTGTTGAGGTGAGAACCAAAGCTTTGTTCCACACTCAACGTCTGCAAGAGAAAAACGCACATGCGCACCACGCCCTGCTTGGAGGGCTCATTTTTGTACTCCAAAGCATAGAACAGGGCTAACACAACAAAGTCGTGTGCCCTATCAGTGTCAATGATGAAGGACCGGAATCGTTTGTTGCATTGAGTCAGCTCCCAGAAAAGCATTAGAACTTCTGGAGCTAGGTTTGAAGAAGGTTGAGAGGTAGGCAGATATGAACTTTTCTCCTGAAGTGGTTGGTTGAGTATCCGCGTCATCCCATCAACGATGAACTGGAAGTCTTGGGGGCGATGTATTCTGCCGAGGAAATGACGATAGTAGTTCTTGTGGGAGGTTGAAGAAGCGTCTTCAGGTATGGGGTATATGAGCATGGCCAATAGGGTGTGAATGGAGTAAGTCACAAGCACCTGCTTGGTGTCCTTGAAGACTAAAGTATTATATGGTACGCGCCAGCTTGCTGGATTGTACTTCAAGGTCTGCAGGTGGAGCTGTTAGCTCTGGGATCTCTCTGAAGATAAAAACAAGGTACTCACGGTGTTTAGAAGAGAACAGAGCACTGAAAGCACCATTTGCTTGTCGGAAGATGTGCAGAGGTAAGTCAGAGTCCGAACTCCCCTCTGCGGAAGCACCGCTGGGGTCATGTACATGCTTTGACCAGCAAAAGTCATAATTAGCCTTAGAATTTCGCATCGGTTGCTTTCAAATTCCTTTGTCGTTGCAAGAGCTGTGTTGCATCCAACCCCGCTCTGCCATATGGCATATGAGACCTTGGGCTGCCCATCTGGCTGGCGAGGCAATGTGAAATCCGAGAAGAATAGGAGGTCAATCAGCGTATCCAACAACTCCTCAGCCAGAGGCCTTAGCTCTTCATGCTTTTCTGCTGCAGGCCGCGGCGCCTCTTTTCCGCCCTGGGCTTCATCAAACAGCACTTCAGCTGCATTTGAACTTCGACGCTTTATCTTTCGTGGGGTCCAGAAGAACCGCTCTTCCCATGACCCCAAACTGTCTTTTTCGTACAAGTATGGAAGTATTCGGGTCAAGACTCTAATGCAGTTTAGAATGTCTCGTTCGGGAGCGCTGTCGACGTCTGGAAAGGATGGATGGTGACGTAAATTGAAGATCCGCGTTGTCAAGGCTATAATCAGGGTTTCGATGTTCTCTAGGGCATTGTCACGGGTTCGACGGATATCGTTGGGCGAGAAGAGGCTAAACACATCCTCAGACGACTCGGGAAGTTCCCAGAACTATAACCCCATCAGCTTCTGGGTGGCATGTGAGATCAAGGGCATCACGCACTGAGGTCCAATACGGGTCATGCGCCGCAATATTCCGCTCCTCTGAAAGTCTGAATATCCCCTGCTTGAATCCTATTTTGGAGTCGCTGGCACCCATCTTTGCAGCTGAAGGCCTCGAGCCCTGCTGACTGTTTTCGTATGACGTACCAACCGACTGGCGCTGCTTAAGATCCGCGATGAAGCTGTCGCAGGGGAGTTCGTCATCAGTGCCAGCACCACAAAGCGGATTGCGTGTGGCGCACGCAAACGGCAAGCTGCCGCCCGCTAAGCAGTGACATGAGGGCCTGGCTCTTCCGTTGTATTGCCGAGAGCGCCGGCATCTTTTATCGATAAGCAAAACTCTATGTATGATGTACCCTTGTACTTCAATCATGAACTTGATGGTTTGGTTTGCCAGGGATATCCTCCTTCAATCTAAGAAAACCTACTCTATGCTGTTTTCATAACAGCATGTCGTCGTCTCACAATTTGAGATGATTCAGCCATTTCTTCGTGCCAGACCACTGGCCCAACGTGCTACCCTCTGGGCGCTCCGCCAGCCACAGCCTCTGATCAAGATCAGTTTAAAATCTTTCACAACCACCCAAGTGGTAGATGGCAAAGCAGGACGAAGTAGAGCCAGAGCAAAGCGCCGACAGAGCTCTTTGAGCACCAAATCTCGCAAAGACCCTTCAGAGAAACCAAAAAGTAAAAAGCCAACCAAGAATAAGCAGCCCAGCTCTGCTGAACCTGGAAAGTTCGCTTTGAGCCCTGAGAATGGAGTCCCGAAAGGCAAGGGAGAATCGCATAATGCAGTGATACCGCCATCTGCAGGCTTATGGACTTCATTAAAATCCCGCCTTCAAGCCTCGAGCTCATCTTCAAATCCAAGGAAAAGGCGAGAAAATGACGTTGAAGGAACAGAGCATGAAGAGGAAATTGAGGATGATTTGATCGCTCGTTATGCTGAGACACCAGCGGCTCCCGAAGAATTACCTCCTGGGAAGTCCTCTTTAGCCAAAAAATTAACAAAGGGCAAAAAAACAAAGGGCAAATCGAACTTGGATGTCAAGACCATAAGGCCCCAACATCTGAAGCTGTGCCCAGTTGAAGAGGACGCCTTGCTACCAGTGCCGCAACTCTCCCATAACCTTGATCGAGTATTGTTCAACCCAGGAGTCTACCACATGCAGGATGACCGATCCCGCGTCTTCAATTTCGATCCTTATCTGGCTTCCATCATGCCGGTGAAGGAGTTCGATTTCGATGCACTAAGGAGCTATGTCACCTCATCCAAAGACGTAAAGTTGAGACAGCTCAGTGCTGCTCACGGCATGAAATACTGCGGCTCAACATCAAGCATGACTTCAATTTTATCTCATTTTCACTTTCTCCTCTCAGCTTGGAGAAAACCTAATTTTGCGTACTTGTCACGATCACTAGAGCCGGAATCTTACAACTTTACCGCTTTAAGCCGTGGCCCTGCTGCCGCTTTTGCGCACTTCAATGATGGAGTCTATGCATTTGACTCTGACAAAGAATATGACACGGAAAATATCCTCAGCTCGCTTGGAAAATCCATGGAAAAACTTCTTACGCTGCCAAAAGAGGAATTCGAAAAATATAGGAGATCAAGGTCTCATCAGCTGACAGAGGAAGAGAGAAACGCAGAGGACTCGTTCCACTATACTACTTTGGGAGACTTCATGATGCGGTCACAGCTTGATGCCTATGATCCTAGGCTTCCTGGCTCCGGCATGTTCGACCTGAAAACACGAGCAGTTGTTGCCGTCAGAATGGATGTCCGGGGATACGAGAAAGGGGCAGGCTACGAAATTCAGAATCGGTTTGGTCAGTGGGAGTCTTTTGAGCGCGAGTATTACGATATGGTCAGAACGGTGTTTTTGAAATACTCTCTGCAAGTGCGAATGGGCCGCATGGATGGCATCTTCGTCGCATATCACAACACACAGCGAATATTTGGGTTCCAGTACATCAGCTTGGATGAAATGGATGTGGCTCTTCACGGGACTAATGATCGCCGAGTCGGCGACCAAGAATTCAAAATTAGCGTTACACTTTTGAATGAGCTCATGGACAGAGCTACCAAACGTTTCCCAGGACGAACGCTCCGACTGCATGTGGAGACTCGCCCAACAAAGGTGCCTCTTACATACTTTTTTGTTGAGCCGGTAACGGAGGAAGAAATGACCAAAACTCAAGAAGCTGCCAAATCAACTGTTGAAGAATTAGAGCGTGCCATTAACAAAGCCGAAGCCGAAGAGGGAGCTGAAGAAACGGGAGAAACTGCCCAGGCCGAATCATCGCTGCCATTCAACGAGGAGACGGAGCAGCTTTCTGACAATCTTTCTTACCAAGATGCTCAGAACGAGGCTGCCTGGAATGATATGATGATCAAGGTTGAAGAAACCGTGGAAGATGATTCTCTGGGAATAGGATCAGTCAGGGAAGCGGTTCAGGAAGCTCTCGAGCAAAGCGGAATACTCAAAGACAAGACTGAGCTTGAAATCGAGCAATATTTAGATGCCATGGTGGCATCCCTGACGGCACACTCTTCTAAAATTAAGGAGCTACGAGACAGATCTGACGACCCAGGAGATCTCGTAAGGCCACTTCGCAAACACGACACGGAGGATGGTCTTGGTGCTGATGAGGCATCGGACGAGAAGCAGCACGAAAACTCAGGGTCCAACTTTGATACAGCAGACTCAGAGATGCAAAAGGCTTCCTTGACAGATTTGATCCTGAAAGCCACGGAGGGCATTGACAACAAGGCGCAAAATCTCAAGACATTCCAACGAATGTTTGCCGATCTGACTACAAGGGCCAAGGATGATGATAAAGAAGCCATTGAGGATGAACAAGTGACATCTGCCAAGGACGAAACTTCAAACGATGATGAGCTTATCGAAGAAGAAGAAGAGGGAGACGAGAGTGATGCCGCAGAGAATACGGAAAGCCCTGGACGGCCACAACGTGAACTCTTTGGCATGTTCGTCACTATTCGCAACCAAGTGAATGGCGAGCACGTTGAGCGCCCAACAAACGTCAGAAAAGAAGACGATTTCGACTGGTCGGTTCAATACAACATTACTGAGCTGCCCGATACAAGGGCACGCAAGATCTATGATAAACTCAAGCAGCGGAGAAAGAAGGTACTTGCGCCTACGCCTTCAGACAACTGGGACTGGTACAAGATGTTTCAAGGAAAACTACCGGCACTGTCTAAGAAGGGCGAAATCTTTAGAGAGATGCGTACCCAGCAAGAAGCGGAGAGTCCGATGCATGTTGCATGGGAACGAGGAGCAGTGTCTCGCGAGAATTTTCAACCACCAGAGAAATGATGATACGATGGTGTTGGCTGTGAATCGGCGAAGAGCCTACTGTATAAATATAATTACAGAAGGGATACTTGTATTATTACTCGGAATATATCAAAATCTGGGGGCAGGCAATGGTTGTAAGTATTATGTACCTATGGGTGGATATCTGTACGATTTGGCGACGAATTTGTGTACAATAAACTCACGCACTTTTGGATACTTATTTGGCTGTTGATGGTGATGTTAGTTGCTCATAGTATTGATCCTATAGCAGAGCTAAGGAGATTGAAGTCTTGGATATCCAGCTGCTTGATTTGCTGAGGACGGCTTTAAGCGGCCGGCCGCTAATCAATACATGACCATTTCAAAACGAAAACGGCAGCCAAGACAACAATCACAACAGCCACCAAAATAACTACCAAATCAATAAAAACGCCAAACAAAAGATCATTACACGAAGCAAATGCAGCGCTTATGCAACATGCCCAAATCCTCCGGGAGAAAGGTCGATCGCTGCAGGGTGAACAAGCCATTCAATTGAACCTTGGCAGTTCTTGTTTTCACATGCAGAAAAGTCTCGGCCGATATCACAGCAAGCCCCTCACCCGTCGTTTTAACCCACAGTAGGCTAGCAGCATGGATAACTTCCTGAGTTGGTGACCGAGAGCATATAAGGAAACTTGGGCCTTTTTCTTCTCTTGTTTGGTTTTAAAAGGAGAGAGGCCGAGAACATTGCATAATTTCGCGCAGGTGGTTGTAATGGGCTTTGGCATTAGCCAGAAAAAGCATTATGCTGTGGTATTGGTGATCTATTGACTCGTGATTTATGCGGGAAACCTTGAAGTCATTTGACATGCCCATTTTAGAACACAGCATGCTGTAAGTTGATCTCGACAGCGCTATTAGTCTAGAAGATGGCTCAGGTATTCGGGGACTTTTCTCATTCTACTATACGTAACTAGAATCGCCTTCATTGTAATTTAGATACCTTCTCCAAGCTGTTTTTAACCTGCGCATCCTCTCGCTACCGTCTTGGCACCGCAACTACATACAGCCACCATCATAAGTTCCAGAAACAAAAAGAGATGGCCATCGGATCTTATTGTCATCGCATAAGCTTTCCCCAACCAGCATCAGCCGCCAGGCGTCCTTCCCCGCCCCATGATCTGCCGAACCGCACCAGAAAGCCCCCCCGAAGCCGCACATCTTTTCCTCTAATTAGCTGGTCCATCCTGATGCATGTGTAGGGCCTCGCCTCTGATTGGATCTCGATCCCGGACCGTCGCTTTCGAACGGCTTCAGGGGAGGGTTTTGGGGGCTTGTTACTGGACGGTGCTTCGGCCTTGGTGTTTGTTCAGCGTGGTATCGCGGATGGGACCAGACGAAGTTCGGAAGGTCATCCGCCTCGACGAGCATTGCTGATCAAGCTGGGGGGAAGTTCCGTGTGAACTAAACGTTGTTTGTGAAGACTCAAGACTCGTATAGTCGAGTGGAGAGAGTTGTGCCGCACCGGCTGAATTGATGTAGGTGGTGTAAGTGGGCGGGCGTTTGGTAGGTGTAATGTGATGTAGGCACCTCTACGTAAGTTTATATATACACGATGAAGCGCCCTGCCAAGCGCCTGGTTCCTGGTCCCTGTAGATCATGTTTTTTCATGGCCAGGCCTGGATTTCGTGATTGACGATGCGTCCCAGTTTGACGCTTACACTATTGGCCCTGGGCTCTGTTGCCCAGGGCGCAGTTTCTCTTGAGGACAGCAGCCTTTCTCCTCGAGATATCGAGGACTTCAAGAGGGCCATCGAGGCAAGAAGTTTGGTAGACGATATTTGGAACGACATTAAGAATGCCGCCACCTGCACGGCTTGCCAGGTTAGGATATACTTTTCACAACTACATATATATAGTAGCTGAGTTCTAACATGACTCTAGGGCATTCTTGTTCTCCTCATGGGCGTTGCTGAGCTTGGCAACAACGCATTTGTCAATATAGCCACGGGGCTTTGCGAACTTGCCAAGGTTGATAACCGTCACACTTTATTGTCTTAGGTCTCTTTATTCATGGCTAACATGAGGCTGTAGGTCGAAGACACCGACGTTTGTGTTGGGACCATTGCACTTGAGGGACCCATCATCGCAAACTCTCTTCGGAACATGGACCTCGGCTCAGAGACAGCACAGCTCTTTTGCGAATCATTCCTTGGACTCTGTGCTGAACCAACCGTTCCCCAGTGGAACGTTCCTTTTCCCTCTCCAAAACCGTCTACCGGCCGTCCTGCGCCGAGCGGCAAGACGCTTCTCAAAGTGGTTCAGTACTCGGATATCCATGTTGATCCTCTTTACGTGTCGGGCTCAAGCACGAATTGCACAAAGCCCATTTGCTGCCGGTGAGATGCTCTTCCGCAATAACAACTTACAAAATCCTGACGAGGTGACAATGAATAAGACCTTATACAGCCGCCGACGAGCCTGGCTCATCGACATCGCCTGCAGGCCCAAATGGTGACCACAATTGCGATGCTCCCGTGAGCTTGGAGACGAGTCTGTATCAAGCCATCCAAGAACTTGTGCCAGACGCGGCTTTTACGCTCTTCACTGGCGATATTGTTGATCATGCAGTCTGGAACACTTCACAGGCTTACAACCAACAGTCAAGTCGGTCTCCTACTCACTCCAAGTCCGCTCATGCCCCTTTCAATAGACTAACATGACCCCGTTCGCAGTTACCAACGCCTACACTTCTATGAGCCAGTATCTTGGCCTCGTTTATGGTACCGCCGGCAATCATGAGGCCAGCCCCGTCAATGCCTTCCCCGTTGCGTCCATCAGCAACTCGTCTCAATGGGTATACGATCTTCTGTCTGACGATTGGACTCCCTGGGTTGGAGTTTCGGAAAAGGCCGATATTGAAAACTTTGGCGCATATTCCACCAAATACCCCAACGGCAACCTGAGAATCATCTCTCTAAACACCAACTTTTACTATCGCATGAACTTTTGGCTGTACCAGGAGACGATGGAACAGGACCCCGATGGACAGATTGCGTGGCTTGTCACGGAGCTCGACGCTGCAGAGAAGGCGGGCGAGAGGGTCTACATCATCGGACACATGCCCCTGGGCGTGGGCGATGCATTCCACGCAGGGTCAAACTACGTCGACCAGGTTGTGAATCGCTACTCGTCGACCATCGCCGCCATGTTCTTCGGCCACACTCATGTCGACCACTTTGAGATCAGCTACTCCAACTACAGCAGCCAGGACGCTGCACACGCGGTCATGACGTCCTACATCTGTCCCTCGCTGACGCCCACCTCGGGCATGCCCTCATTCCGCGTCTACGACGTCGACCCCGAGACCTTTGCCGTCCTCGACACAACAACCTACATTGCCGACATGACCAACGCCGCCTTCCAGACGACAGGCCCCGTGTGGACAAAATACTACTCCGCCAAGGAGGCATACGGCTCCAAGCTCAGCCCTCCAGTGACCGACCCGGCCGCCGAGCTGACGCCCGCCTTCTGGCACAACGTGACGGCCCTGTTCCAGTCGGACCCAGCCTCGTTCAACCAGTACATTGCGTACAAGAGCCGTGGCTGGAACGTGGCCTCGTGCACCGGCGACTGCGCGACGGCGGAGCTTTGCCAGCTGCGGGCTGCTCGAAGCGAGAACAATTGCCAGACGATTGCGCCGGGGCTGCATTTCAACAAGAGATCCGAGCTGGTAGATGAGCAGGAACATGCTGTGAACAGCGACGAGTGCGGCCTGTCGGCGGGAATGAAGACGCTGAATTCATTGGCGATGAGGAAGGATTTGCTTGAGGAGTTGGCGAGCAGATATAATGCGTTGAAGGGAAGCGCTGCGTATTAATTGGAGAGGCGTATACGTATGTACATATCTGTAGTATGATTAATCCAATGCATGTGGAAGATGAGATGGCTGTCTCTTGGCATATTGGTCCACCTGGTAAAGACAAAATCGTTGAGGCTGTGTGCGTGTAGTTGTATCAAAGCGAGATTGCTGAAATCGGAGTCTAATAATGGAGGCCGCCCGTAGTAGAGTAACCAATTGAAAACGCCATTGCAGATTAGAATAGTAAACAGCAGCGCAGAAGGCTTGAACTATACTCTGCACAAAGTAGAGATATGTACCGGGATAAAGCGCTGCGGATCCATCTCAATTTCATTCCTCTATCATGCAACGGCAAGAGTAAAAGAGTAGTATTGATACAGTAGTGATGGACGCAGATTCGCGTCCGCTGTGGCTAAGTTTGTTTACACAGTTTTATTAGCAGCAGTAGCTTCAATGGCCCCTTGGCGTCGCTGCCAGCTGTCTTTCAGGTGCAACAACGTCTCGTACTCTGTATCTGACACCCGAGTCAACAGAACCTAATTCCCGAATCTCAACTTTTTCACCCGTGTTTTGCCAGTCTTTTGTCGCCCAGCCCTTGATTTCCACATGAGTCTTTGTCTATATCACGCTCGCAGATGCTGGGACTGCGGCCAAAGCTCAAGGCGCGGCCTTCTCTGCTAGACCTGATTCGCGAAGGAGGCAGCACCAAAGGCGACAGTGACATCGATAACGACGACAGCGATTCGGAAAGCGATTACGGCAGCGCATCTGCCCCTGGCTTGCAGTCCCTCGTGGACGGTACAGGTATAGGTACAGGCACAGGTGCTGCTGCTGCTGCTGCTGCTGCTGCTAGGCCCGGTACTTCTGAGAGCACTGCTGCCATCGCTTCGGGGGCCAGTTTTGTTGTTAGCGGCCCCAAAGCTCGAGCTGGTGGGACTCCTGGCGCTGCTCCAGGCGCTGCCAGCGCTACATCATCGCCTCCACCGGCGCCGAGCCCTGGCGCTCCTGCACCCATCAAGCTGCCGCTGCTGTTGCGAAACTCTCCACCTCCATCTCCTTCTCCATCGCCATCTCGCCCGTCTCAGTCGTCCTCTGTCCCCCCCCGATCGAGAGCTCGACGACGCTCCCCTCCAATCGCCCAAGATGCCTTCTGTATGCGCCCTCCCGCTCCCCATTTGCTCGTCGTTTGCCGGCACAGTCTGTCTGCCAGGCACAGGCTATAGCTGCAGCAGCTGTGGCGAGGTTGAAGCAAAACGACGAGGCTGATGCGAATGCCCCGCTACGTCAACCACTGCGAAGCTGACTTGTATGGCGTCACAGAAAACCACAGACTCAGATGGCGATGCCATTCACTATGGTGAGAGCAAGCGTGATGAAATGGGCATGTGTCCAGGAGAGGGAGCAGACTTTACTGACAAGCTTGCGCAGGCAAGATTTACTCCATCTCAGGGTCAGTCAATCCCGACATAGCCAGCAGCGGCCGGTATCATGAAGATAGCTCCGTAGCTAACGCAGCCGCAGTCCCGTCATTGTCGCCGAAGACATGATTGGTGTTGCCATGTACGAATTGGTAAGACATCTTTCATCCGAGTCGTGATTACAAAACATGTATTGACTGATCAATCAAGGTCAAAGTCGGCCATGACAACCTCGTTGGTGAGGTTATCCGAATCAGCGGCGACCAGGCCACCATCCAGGTCTACGAAGAAACCGGTATGGCGACACCTGAACTCCTCTGCCCTTCCATATTCGAAAGCCGAGACGATTGATACACACAAGGAAAGACACAATGATACTGACCAAGCTCTCTTAGCCGGTGTCAAGGTCGGTGACCCCGTTGCTCGGACAGGTAAGCCCTTGTCCGTCGAGCTGGGCCCCGGCCTGCTCAACAGCATCTACGACGGTATCCAGCGACCTCTAGAGGCCATCGCCAAGATATCAAAGTCCATCTATATCCCTCGCGGCGTTGCTGTTCCTGCCCTTGACCGAGATAAGAAGTGGGAGTTCACTCCTCAGCTCAAGGTTGGCGATCACGTTTCCGGTGGCGATGTTTGGGGTACGGTCTTTGAGAACTCTTTCCTGGCAGTTCACAAGATTTTGGTTTCTCCTCGCGCTCGAGGTGTCATCACCAGGATTGCCCCCAAGGGCGAATACACTGTTGTCGAAAAGATCCTCGAGGTAGAGTTCGACGGCAAGAAGACGGAGTATCCCATGATGCAGAGCTGGCCCGTTCGAGTTCCCCGTCCCACGTCGGAGCGATTGACGGCCGACCAGCCCTTCGTTGTTGGACAACGAGTTCTTGATGCCCTCTTCCCCAGCGTCCAGGGCGGAACCGTTGCCATCCCAGGTGCTTTCGGCTGCGGCAAGACTGTCATCAGTCAGTCCGTGTCCAAATTCTCCAACAGTGATATCATTGTCTATGTCGGATGCGGAGAGCGTGGAAACGAAATGGCTGAAGTCTTGAAAGATTTCCCCGAGCTTACCATTGAGGTTGATGGCCGCAAAGAGCCCATCATGAAGCGAACCTGTCTCATTGCAAACACCTCCAACATGCCCGTCGCCGCTCGTGAAGCTTCCATCTACACTGGTATCACTGTCGCCGAATACTTCCGTGACCAAGGTCTCAACGTCGCCATGATGGCTGATTCATCGTCTCGATGGGCCGAGGCCCTGCGTGAAATTTCTGGTCGTTTGGGTGAAATGCCTGCTGATCAGGGTTTCCCTGCCTATCTTGGTGCCAAGCTCGCTTCATTCTACGAGCGAGCTGGCCGATCCAAGACTTTGGGATCACCTGAACGCAGCGGCAGTGTCAGCATTGTCGGTGCCGTCAGCCCTCCGGGTGGTGACTTTTCAGACCCTGTCACCACCTCAACTCTCAACATTGTCCAGGTCTTCTGGGGTTTGGACAAGAAGCTTGCTCAGCGAAAGCACTTCCCCTCCATCAACACGAGCGTCTCATACAGCAAGTATAACACGGCTTTGGACAAGTGGTACGAGCAGAACAACCCCGACTTCCCCAGGCTGCGAGACCGCGTCAAGCAGCTCATTTCCGATTCGGACGAGTTGGATCAGGTTGTGCAGCTGGTCGGAAAGAGTGCTCTGTCCGACCCCGACAAAATCACTCTTGATCTCGCTGTTCTGATCAAGGAAGATTTCCTGCAGCAGAACGGTTACTCCGATTATGACCAGTTCTGCCCTCTCTGGAAGACGGAATGGATGATGAAGCTCATGGTTGGTTACTACGACGAGGCACAAAAGGCCGTTGCTCAGGGCCAGAGCTGGGCAAAGGTGCGCGAGTCAACCAGTGATCTGCAAGGCAAGCTGCGACAACTCAAGTTCGAGGTCCCCACCGACGGTGAAGATGTGATTGTCAAGAAGGTTTGTTTTCTGCCATTTCCTGCCTAGAAAAAAGAATGCTCCCATCGCTAACATTGTTACTATAGTACGAGGCTATCCAGCAGGAGATGCTGGACAAGTTTGCATCCGTTTCTGACGAGTAAATGAGGCGGGCTTTAATCCATTCAATCAAGTATCTGTAGAAGCGGTCGCGCGTGTATATGTACGGTGCAGCTGGAGGGCACTTAGAACAATGCTGCATCTCAAGGACGGGTAGAAGACGGCCAGACTTTGAAAGCGCCGCCTTATATTGTATCAGCTCAATGTCAAATGTCAATATTATTTTTCGCTAAACTCAAGAGCTGTTGCTCTACAAGCCTTAATCGAATGCTTTTTATCTCAACAAGATCTTTAGTATCGCATTCTCAGATACAGTGTGACGGACGTTGAATTTGCCAATATTGACACTGTGTGAAAATCATACCTCGAACTTCCAGCTTATCAGATGAAAAGACATGTATATGATGTCTCTTATGATTACGACAGTCTACGTAAAGCATCCAAACGACATTCCATTTGCCTTTAATCTTTCTCTATTTATCGTCTCAAAGAAATGTCCGAGGACCTCCACGATGAGGTAGAGGCATTAAATTCCATCTACGGCGAAGGCTGTCTAATCCCCTCTGAGGATCAAGACGAGACCCCAGTATCCTCATCAGCGACATACATCTTACAACTACCGGGCGATGAGTCTTCGTCACTGAGACTACAGTTCCCGGCGGCATATCCGGCTGAGCCCCCAAGTGTTTTAGGGACGCAGCATAGTTCCGGGGGCAGAAAGGGCGCCGGCGCGAGGGACCTGGGCGTATTCAGGGAAGCTCTAGGGACGGTCTTCCAGCCAGGCAGCGTATGTCTCTTTGACGCAGTAGAAGAGTTCTCAAGAAGGATAGAGGAGGACAAGGAGCAGGAAGAAGATGACGACGTTGAAGGCGAAGGCCAGAATGCAGCTCGGGGCGAAAGGACAGTCGACAACAACGCCGGCCAAGTGGATTTCGCAACCATGCCGCCCCCGCCATGGACGCTCTCCGAAGTCGTCGTGGAGAACAAATCGACCTTTGTAGCGCACGTTGCGCGGGTGTCGTCCCCCGCCGAGGCGAAGCTCTTTCTGCAGCACCTCCTCTGGTCAGACAAGCGCATACGCTCCGCGACACACAACATCACGGCGTGGCGGATCCGCGGCGCGGGCGGCGTGAGCTATAATGATTGCGACGACGATGGGGAGGATGCGGCGGGGGGGAAGGTTGCTGCACTTGCTGCAGCTGATGGAGGTTTGGGATGCCATGGTTGTGGTGACGAGGTGGTATGGCGGCGTCAAGTTGGGGCCGAGGCGGTTTGCGTTGATTAATAGTGTTGCGAGGGATGGGCTTGTGAGGGCGGGGATGGGGGATGGAGGGAAGAAGAAGGGGAAATAAGAAAGGGTGTTTTTTATATCGATTGATGATGGTGAAGAGGAAAGCATGTCTTGTAGATATCTGGATAGTAGCATTCATTGGAAAGAGTGTAGACAGTTGTGTTCAAAATTTGTTTTATTTATATTCAGTCAGAGCATTTAACAAGACGTTTTTGTAATATATCAACCATGTATATAAACCAACCAGTAAAACAAATCAAGTAGGTATCTTTGAAATGACATGCGCAGCCTATATTCAACGCCCCCCCCCCCCCAAGAGGAGTCAGAAGTCGTTTCCACTCCTTTTCACCGTTTTTGTCTCATTCCCTCCCTCTTTCATGAACAGATTTCTAATAAAAACTCTTTAAACCCAGAACTAAAGACAATAAGAGGCAGCCTCAACCAATATATACCGTCAATATCCCCTCCCTGAGTAGGGGTGTCAAAAACACAAACCTAAATGTTAATAAATATTAAGTATACCTAGCAATATGTATCCATGAAGCATATCATGTAATTTTCTTCCTTTGTGCTCGATATTTGATCTGCATTTCGCGATTACTTGGAAAGTAATGGAGTCAAAATGCACATTGCTCGGATCGATTGCACCTGCGACAAGATAACGGTGCCGGCGCGAGCAGTGGAGAGATAGGAAAGTTCTGAGCTCTCACTGGCATCAGCACCTTTGGCAATTCGCCCGGCAACACCACATACTATACCCGTAGACTTGGCAGGCAACTTTCTGAGATCAAGGAAGATTGGTATTAAACAGCCTCTGATGTCGCCCATGAGCGAGTCGTCGAAGATAGGCAGCAAGGCTTTATCAAGCAACAGCGACGGCGGGTCATCTTGCGCAAGAGTGAGAGAGAGAAACCTCGGCTGCGAAACAAGCGCAGATACGATGCACGTATAAAGCTTCGGATCAACATGGGTTATCCAAGAGCGACGGTAGTCGGTCGAGTTTTTCCGGCTCATGGACGGCCGGGTAGTGTAAGCATTCATGAGCGGCGAGGTTTCACGGCCGGAGCACTGGACAAGCTCGAGGCCTACCTCGACAATGGGCTTAACATTGTTCTTGAGGAGGAGGTCAAAGGTCCGTGCTTGAAGTTCGTCATAGTTGGAAGGCGGAGGGGTTCCGGGGGGCTGCTGAGGCAAATGGCCGTCAGATGTTCTGGGAGCGTATGACGAGTTGACAAAGGTGGAGTGGTGGTCCCCTGAGAGCTCAAAGCCTCTGGCATCCAGCGCCAGCACGACTTCAAGCTTTTCTTGCGTAGGAACAAGGATGAAGTCGGAATAATATGTGGTGATGAAGAAGATGGGAATCCCCGCAAAGGCCAGGGGTGAACTAAGCTCCATAACACGACCACCGGGATCCAAGCCGGCAGTTGTCACTGCCAGGATCATAAAGGTATCTTCAGAGATGGACACACTTTTGCCAACATGTTTCGGGAGAGCATTGAGCGCAGGCTCGAAGACGTTTTTGGCCCATGAGCTGTGGCAGACGACGGAGCACTCGATGGGAGTGACGCTAATGTTGAGGAAGGCGTGTTGGAAATCTGTCGTGAGACCCTCAAGCTCATATTCTGTTGAATCTCGAGAGAAATTGAGGCTCTGCGTCTGAGGGAGGAGAATGCGAAGAATGGGTTGCAACAGAGTCGGATATATTTCGAGAGGTATGTGGATCAGCGTGTAAGTCCCGTCCTATCAGTGGAGATTTAATTAGCACCGATCAAAAGAGTCAAAAGTTGGATGAGGAAATTGTTTTTTGTTAACCACGGAGGAAAAATATTGTGATTGGGAAATTTATTAGAGACGGTCCAGTGTCATTGGGAAATGCAGACAGGCGAGAATGGCTGGACCAACTTACAAGGAACGAGACTTGAGTGTGAGTGTTCATTCTAGCTTCGATGCTGTCCCCTCGCAGAGGACAAAAGACTGACAAAAGTAAATCCCAATCAAGACTAGGTGAAGCTGAAGGACACGAGGAATTATATAGAAGATGATTGTTGCCGTCGATTTCGCAATTGTCAAGATGGCGCAATAGCTGTCGTTATCGACGTCGGCTTCCCAGACCCGATATGTCGGCAAGCCCACGGCCTAACGATGCGACCAAAGCAGGGATTCCTAGCCTTTGCGAAACGTCGCGTGAGCAAACAATGTAGGAGAATAATGCAAAAGAATCCCGCAATATTGAAACACAGAAGAAAAGACGACACAAGGAAAGATTTTTTTTAAAAACAACAAAATTTTTGAGAAGAATAAAGGAAGGATAAAGTTTGTCACGATAACGAAGACCGAGGCCGGCGAGTCAGTCGGAGCGCCGCAAACCGGGAGGTGGAAAGGCGCTGATAAGTGATAAGGCAAGGTTACGTGTGCTATAAACGGTACATGGAGCTGGTATGGAGGCGTCACTGATAAGGCTGGGTCAGTATCTCTCAGTGGGTAGCTCTAACCGGATCCCCAGCCAAGAACACGACGCAGGCGTCAATTAGAACTGTCTGCGAGCAAGGAGAGAAGGGGCCCGGGCCGTCTATAAATACTGCCACCATCGAGCCCAATCGACGGTGTACGAAGAGGAGGTGCAGCATCGGCAAATCCCTCCCCCCTACCTACAACGGCGTTTGTGCTAGCGGGAGCGAATGAGCCATGATGTGCGAACCCCGGCGGAAACTCTGCGCACGCAGCAAGCATCTAGACCTGGCGTCTGGACAACAGGTCAAGGAGCAGATGCATCAACACTAACTGCTACCGTACCTGCTAGTACTGCTCACGGCTAACAGGTTCGCTCGTAGCGCCAGCAGAGCCCAAGCCCAAGACAAGAAAGACATCATCCAGCCGGGCTTAAACGCCACTCGAGCAGGGAACAGGCCAGATCCCCCCACACCAGGCGAGGACCCTGGAACAGGCCTTGATCGCGGCAGCCCATTCGAGCATTTCCCAGCGCAGCGGAGCGGGGAGCCGCTGGAAGCCCGGCAAGATACTGCGGAAATCTGGGGCGCAGGGGCAGGGTCCCTGAAGCTCGGGATTGCTGTGCCAGTATGGAGTATGAGCGTGTACGTATCTACTAACAGCCGTTGCCTCTGCCAGATTACAATACCGGGAACAAAAGGGCGCATCCATGTACGTGCAAGATGGGGGTGTGCGCTACAAGGACACAGCATGCAGTGCTACATCTGGGGGATATCTGTTCAATGCGCTGGCACGCGGCCTTGATTGATGCCCTTTATTCCCTCTAAGCCTGCAGCGGAACAGCGGCTCGACCCAAGCCGGGGCGGAGGTTTGTGCCAGACCGGACAAGGACGGCCGCAAAAACGCACTGGCTCGAAAATCGAGAACGTCTGCACAAAGAGGAGGGGAGACACAGAGGGCGAGGAGAAGCGCTGCAATCCACGTCTGGTGGAGAAGGAGGCTGGCTTGGGGCGTCTAGGTGCGTGACAGCGTTCCTGTGGGCGCTGGCATAGACATGACATAGGTGGATGGCTGCTGTTGGCTCTGGGCTCTTGGCTGCTGGAACCCGTTTGCTCGTCATGGGCTGCTCTGCAGAGGCGATCCGGGGTATGGTGATGTGATGTCAATGCGGATGATGGTGGCACGGCCCAGGCGAGTGGTGAGCTGTTGCATGGCTGGAGGGCATGGCGCCGCTAGCAAACATCCATGAGGACGCAGGTTCAAGCGAGTGATGGGCAGCTAATCTGATGCGACGCCCAAGAACCAGGGCAGAAGCTGCCCAGCAGTCGACAGCCAAGACTCGGCCAACTGTCCTGTCATGATGCGAAAAACACCAGCTAGCCGCAACGGTCGAGCATCGTGACCGTGGTCGTTGGGTGGGTGGGCGGAAAAGACGACCGACACGCCATGTCTCGGCGCTGCAGCCTCTCTTCTCAAAGCCCATCCCTCCATTATTGCTGCAGCGCCCAATCGCTTTTGATAGCGTGCTGACCACTGCCCACAGTCTGATCCTTCTCTCCATGTTAAGGCTGACAAGTTGGTGTGATGGTATATGGCATTGATTGCTGTGATTGCTAATGCCTACCTATTAAGCACCACCATCCAGACCGTCGGATTTCATTCGACTTCTGCCATCTCCAACCGTCCACGAGGCGCGCCACCAGCGTCACATTGGGGCTTGTAGCAGGCAAGCAAGCTTTGCATTAAGCAGGCTGCTCGCTATTTTCTCCGTAGCAGAGGCTGATGTCAGCCCTGCGTGGCAGGTTGACTTGTCACCTTTTTTCTTGGTCCTTTGTCCACCACGGCCATGGCAAATCATGGCATTGTATCGCGAATGCGCCACAGCGCGTGTCTCGCCACATTCATATGATCCAGGCGACTCTGTTCATCTCCTGTTGTGGCTCCCTATTGGGCAAAAAACAAGAACCACATGGACAGAAAATAATTGCGTATTAACTTTGCACTATGTGTAAAAGCCGAGGCAGATTATACTCAGCAAAGGCCTTTCTAGACTCCCATCATTCGGTCTTGTTCCGCCAGGCAGTTGGCCCACGCCAAGTGCTCCACAGATCAGACCCTGGACTTGTTCAAGATCTGATTTACCAACCTGACAATACCTTTTCGAATTAACAAAAAGTTCTCGTAGGAAAACATCGAATAACACAACTTTAATCCTTCAACTTGGCATTTCATCCATAGCTGACAACGTTCAAATTGCCTTGACATCATAGCATAAACCAGATGCTTTGCAAAAACTAGGCATCTGTTGACGGCGGGGAAGAGAGATATCTAGACTTTGTAATCTACTTGAAAATGCCTCGGAAGCGATAAGTGACAATTCGAAAATCCAATTCCCGCACTGGGGGCTTTAATAACAAAGACTGTCTAAATGCTACGCTTTCAGACTCTTCAAAAAAAGGCTCATCGACCACGTCTTCTTCCTGCTGATAGTGAAATGCCGCTCAGCCGTACCACACCGCATGAATCGGCATTTGACACTCTGTACATGTCTCGTATATGGCAAATACCCCTCAATTCCATCCCCGTGCTTCAAACAGCTTATACTTGCATCTCTATGTGACGCCTCCATCTGACAACGAGGATAACATGCCACTCAATGTATATCCCATCAGTTCATTCGTCATTGCTTCAAGCATGAAATTGCACGATATTTCTGACCCCTTCTCTCTTTCTCTCCTTGTCATTGGATCGTAATTGCAAGCAACCTTTCCAATTCTCTCTTCTTGACAGCAAAACTCTCTCCATGATTTTGAACACCCATCACTTCTTGATCCCAACAACAACCAGATTCCGTGGACTCTCACCATAGTCAAACACCGTCTCCACCCAGGCATCCTTGACAACGTCCTTGTGCTCCTTTAGGAACGTCCACCGGTCCGCCACAATGAGCGATTCCACCACCGCCGCGCTCAGCGCCATCAGCGACCAGATGACGCAGACCTCCTTCTTACGCGGCAGATACAGGGCTTCGTAGCCTTGAATCTCCTCGTCCGTGATGCCCGCCATCTTTTCGTTCATCACGGCGGCGTACTGCTTGTACTCGGTGCTCGTGGTCAGCTTCTCCACCGCTCCCCGCACGTAGGCCTTGAATGACGCGTAGCAGCTCTTGCGGAGCGACCCGATGACCACGGGGTTGGTGCTCATGTTGAAAGGGGTCGCCTGTTTTTCCTTGTTGTCGTCCTGGCCGTCGCCGTTGCCGTCGTGCCACACGCGGCTCACGACGCCGCGGTCGAGGAATATGCGCTGCAAGACTGCGCGGAAAAAGTGTCGTGTGAAGAAGCCGTCGCTCTCGATCCGGGTCCAGTTCTGCGGTGCTTGGCAGGCCATCATGCGAGCTGTAATGTTGAGGCGGATGCCGTTGTCTTTGTAGGATGAGAACTGCTGGCTCATGGGGAAGCCCTGCGGATCTCGCTTTTCGGATTCGCGGACGATTCTTCCGTTGAGGGCCTGGAGGCTTGGGCGTAGATAGGCCTGCTTGTAGGTTGGAGGTCCTAGTTTCTCCGTCATGAGGTTGTAGCAGCAGCCGACGATTGCAACGGCGCGAATGTCCGGGTTCATGACGAGGGATCGAATTCCAAAGTGAGATAGGTTGCCGCATGAGTGGATAGAAACGGCCATCAGGCTGAGGTCTTTCCCGGACTCGCCATTAGTGTTTTTATGTTCGATGCTCTCTATAACCTCTGCGAGATCTCCGCTGTCAAGTCTTCCTGAGATGTATTGAACGCCTCCTTTGCCTTCCTCAGCCACGTATTCGACCTCTTGGACATTCATTGGCTGGAATTCAAAATTATTCGCCCCCTCAACCTCTTGCACCGCGGCTCGTATCGCATCCTGATCCCTTTGCTGCTCCGGAGTGAGAGTCTCCTGGGCTTTAACCCACATCTTCTTATTTCTCATCATCTTTGGCCGAACCGCCAGCTTAGACGTCAAGTCGTACACTTTGGCCGCCGTAACGTTGTGATCTCTGCCTTCGACGGCGACGACATGCCTGTTGTAAGGCTCGCTGGCCAGTGCCCTGCCAAGATAATTCTGACCGCTGCCAAAGTCCACAAAATGCGATATCTCGCTGCCGGTCTGCTTTGAAATATCCTCTGAGAGAGTATCGACGTAGTCTGCAAAGTTGACAACTTCGTGAATTTTTTTAGGCTTCATCCCCACGGACACAGATCTCGGCAAGACGGGCAGCTTCTGCTGCCGCGGCGCGAATTCCCTCCTCAGCGAGAATCTTCTCAGCGCTCTGGCATAATCAAGCAGACTCTCTGGCGGTTCCTGGCCCTCTTCAAAACTAAGACTGTCCAAATCATCTCTCAGAAAAAGATCAAGCAGCTTCATCGTATCATACGATAACAGAAACTCTTTCCATTCTTCAGGTAGGGCCGAGTGAAAAATACCCGGGTCTGAGGTGAAGAAGTCGAGGATATGAACGCCGCCGCAGAAGATTTGGAATATCTCCGTGTTTTGTACGAATTCCAAAAGAGCTTCGATGTACTCTTGCGGAGTGGAAAACTCCTCGCTGCATGGTAGCGGCCGAGAGGGTATCATGGCTGTGTTGGTGTTTTTTTTTTTTTTTTTTTTCTTCCGCAGTGAGCAAAGGCTCCTTTTACCCTGTATGGAATAGAGCCGGATGCGGATGGAAGAATTTCCTTGTTATGAATTGATAGAAGAGAAAGAGTCGCCCTGTAATTTCTATTGCGAGTTATATCGCTGCACTTCTATATGAAGCAGGGTGTCGGGCGCTGAAGAGTCTCGGCCTAAAAGAGGAATTGGCTTGAGAAAAAATTGAAGTCGAAAACCGCCAGAGTTTTCCTTATTAGGACAATGAGTCCAGGCAAGTATTCAAAAGATGAAAATCTTTCCTAATTGTTTCACTTCTCTGCTTAAAATAAAATGATCAACAATCGTATAAATATAATACATCGCTTGTATTTCGAATACAATTAGGCCTTAAAACATGCGAATGATACCGTTCCCTCATCTCATCTCATTCCTAGCCCAATTTGTGGACGCCCCCATTCGGTGTCCTCACCGCAACCGTCGCGGTACGTACCACCTCACCTTGGGGCCACACCTTGTTTCGCCGTCGCAAGATTCCCTGCAACGTCATCCTCCATACCTTCGAGCTTTTGGTTACATCCACGTCCGACTTTGGGCTTGGGTTTCATTGCGACTTTCACTCCTTTCTCTCTTCTTCTTTTTGCCATTTCTTCCTGCGCTTCGTACATATTTAATCGCTTTACGCTCTTCATTACAGCCCAGCGCACACGCGAATCTCGAGCTCATGCATCTTGATCCACCACCCACTACAGCAGGATGATGTCCTCAACAAACGAGGAGGACCCCTTCCTCCAAGTCCAACAGTACTCCGATCCCCTCAAACAATCAAATGAATCTACACTTTTCTAACAGCACCATCGCAGAGATGTCCTCAGCCAAATTTCGTCCATCCGGCCGCTCTTCGCCTCCTACCTTCGCATCCGCTCCCTCGCTTCCTCGCACACCTCCCCAGAACTGACATCCGCGCGCACCGAGCTCGAAACAGCGCTGTCCTCCCTCGCAGAAGACCTCGCCGACCTCGTGGCCTCTGTCCAAGCCATCGAGTCCAACCCCTCCCAGTTCGGCATCTCCGACCATGAGGCCTCTCGCCGGAAGCGTCTCGTCCAGGAAGTCGGCGCCGAGATCCAGGACATGCGCGAGGAGCTCAACAAGAACATTGCAAACACAGGTGGGGGTGGAGGCGGCGACTTGCCGGACCCGAGCTCCTTTGCGATTGGCGACGGCGACGGCGGCGGCGATGCGTACACTGAGTTTGAGCAGCAGCAGCAGGTGGAGATTATGCAGGAGCAAGACAGACATCTTGACGGCGTGTTTCATACCGTTGGTAACCTGCGCCGTCAGGCGGACGATATGGGCCGAGAGCTAGAAGAGCAAAATGAGATGTTGGAAGTGGTAGATGACTTGGCGGACCGGGTAGGCAACCGACTGCAGACTGGTATGGCCAAACTGCAGTATGTGATGCGCAAGAATGAAGATCGGCTGAGCAGCTGTTGCATCGGAGTTTTGATCTTCGTTTTGATACTACTACTGGTTCTGTTATTGATCTTGTAATAGAGAGAGGGAGGGGAGAACTGGTTGGCTTCTGTGTTTTTACTATTTTCATGCCTGGGATCTCATCTTTATGAGAGACGTTAAAAAAGGGAACAGACGTCTTATAATGGGCAAATGTATACTGGGGTTAGGAGTTTTTTTTTTTTGGCGGAATGGCTTCGCGCCGACTTATCATGGTTGATACACTCTTGTACTTCCACAGCAATTTTTTTTCCTATACAGTTGTAACGATAGGATGATGCAAGATAGAGCAAGAATAGTGGGCATTTGTTCTTTCATTATGCCCATAGCTTAGAAGGAACATTTTCCAACGTGCAGAGAACATCTCCTATGTAACTGGAACAGGTGACCCCCAGGATCAGTCGTAGACAGTTTATATAAACGTATATATGAATAGCATAACACATGCTCCGGCATGCCAATTTCCCTCCCAAACGCCGGTGCCTCCCATGTATTTAAAAACATACATTAGATCTTCCTTCTCTTAGTCTCTGGTAAAAAGAAAAAACGGCTGCAGTTATATGAAAAGAGAAAACAATGTGATTCATTCAGCTTAGAACAAGTCCCTCAGTGCGAAGTAGCTCCACCATAGCTCGTAATGACTGTGCTGCGGATGCGTTCGCAGGCGCCCTCTGTGGAAAGTCGATTAACGCGAGGCGCAGCGCGGCAATGGCCGCGTTTCCGTAGAAATTCAAAAACCGCTGCTCGTGCCCTTCAATCATTGCTCTCAAAACAACATACTGCGTATTCGAAGTCTCATTCGGGGGGTGAGTTGACAATGCCAGCCAGAGCCTTCCAGTAGTTGACCGGAGGATATGGATTCGCCTTGGACGTCTTGCTAAAGTCGCGAAGAGAAATCGAAGCGAACCCAGCGCCCAGACCAGTCATTCTGTCGTTGTGAGTCTGCTCGGTGACGTAGCCAGGGCCATCTTTTTTCCATCCTATGGCTAATCTGCCCCTTTCGGTCCTGTCACTTCCCCTGAGGCCAAATAAGACTGGGCATACGACTCGGAACTTGGCCATGAGGATGTCAATTAGTGATTCGCCGCGCCATAGAAAGTCTTTCTGAGAAAATATATGTGCGGTAAAAACGCCAATTGGATCTGCAGCTTTGGGATTGGCGCTGCACTCGTTGATGAATTGGCTGATGATGCCCTTGGCGCAGATATTTAAGAGGTAGATGAAGAGAGAAGGCAGCGTGTTGTCGTTGTTCAAGGCGCCTTCGACTGGCTGTCGCTGTCCTACGATGAATCTGCTTACTTCGATGGGAGCGCTGGGGACTCTTCCCTCAAGAGACTCCTTCAAGGCCGTTGTGATTTTTTGAATCTGTCATGCATGTCAGGATTTGATAACGCGTGCGGAGTAAGGTTATATGTGCAAAGACTCACTGGTTGCGCGTTGGCGCCTTTTCCACCGGTAAGCTGTCCAATAGATACTCGGATCTCTCTTCGAAAGGTTCCCATCTTGCCTTTAAGAGGTGACCCAGGCACCTTTGCTTCAGCCTGCAGCACCTGCCGCAGCCTCTTTAGTTCCTTGTGAATTTCGACATATCGTCCTGCCAGGGCATTCTTTTGTGCTGATATAGAATTGGCCGCTGGAGACTGTGCTGCTGGAGCCTGGACCGCGCCTGATGCCAATGGAGGTGGTGCTAAGCGTTGCTCGGGTTTCGGCGCGCTAATTGCTTGAGTGGGAGATGCAAAGGCATTATTCGTGGCTGGTTTATTTTGTCCTCCCAAAATCCCATTCACTTGCGGGGCAGCTACGTTTGCTGTGGGCTGTTGTTTGATTTCCGAGGTTGGTTGTTTAACAGGCTCTTGGGGTTTTGGAGGCTCTGGCCGAGGAGCTGGTGTTGGCTCTACCTTCTTGGGAGGCGCCGGCGTAGGCTCTGGAGGAAGTTTTGGCACCGTCTTGGCCCTGAGCTCTCGAAGCCTTCGCTCTTCTTCCACTATGGCCGCCTCCGCTCGTAATCTCTCCTGCTCCTTGCGCTCCAACTCTAGAATCCGTTCATGTTCTTCTCGAAGCTCATGGAGCTCAAAAACCCGAATGGCCGCTTCTCGTACGCGCTTATGCTCTACCTGAGCGGCATCGAGAGCACTCAGATGGTTCAGCTCGTTATTCCGACCGTCATTGAGAAAGTTGGATAGTAGGCCGTTCTCAGGACTCGATAACAATTGGCTCCTCCTCCTCGGAGGGGGAGAATTGGACATGTTTCTCGTGGAGAATGGCGAGACTGGGGATCGTTTAAGGCGACGGCATTTGCTGATCTTGGTTCGTGAAAATATCGAGCTGGTATCAATAATAAGAAGAATAGAAAATGGAAAGGAAATGCAACAGTCCAATCGCTCTTTATTGGGAATTCTAGAGCCCGCAAAGCAGAAATCGCCCAATCATCAGATGCAGAAGGATGGTTGTAGAAAACGTTGAATGTTTTGATATTGTCCAAGGTTGCAGCCTTGTAGCTTTCCTTTCCACTTCAGGCAACACGGGACTGCCAAGGTACATTGCTCGCACGTTGGTCAGGCGAAGAGCAGATGACGCGCCGGGGGCCGCCGAAATGTTATCCCGATGGCTACCGCGCAGGCGACGCTATCCGAATGTGGACTTGGAGCTCACCGAGCACAGAAGCCTGGAGAGACCTTCAAGACTAGGGTCGCAAGGGCCGGGATCTACGATTGACGCTCGTCTCATTTCGCCTAAGACGCATTCGCGAAACATGGATGCGTCGGCTGGCCTTCTCCAGACACCCAAAACAGATTATGCGAGCAAAGTCCCCTGCGATACCGTGCCCTGCGCTCGCTCGTTACCTCCAAGTAAATGATAGTGTCATGTCTTGTCCGTTCCCATAACTACGTGGCCCTATCATAGTCGGCTCCTTTATACCGTGGCGTGTAAATGGCCTGCCGAGTTGAACAATTCGATGACAGAATTACGGAGCACAGTGGGATTACTCGTAAGTAATGAAAAGGTACAAGCTAGGTAGGTCTATGATGGGGATGACTGTCTTAGTTTCCGGTGGGAAAAAAAGGGCCTGGTACTCGACATCTTGTTTTTCCTAGCCCCGGCAACAGGAAAAGGGCGCGCTAGATACCGTTTGGTCTCTGCATACATGATGAAAAAGACAAGTGAAGAAACTTGGCTTTTACTGTAACACGTTGCGGCGTCTTTTGTGCATGCCCAATAGGAACCCAACTGGAAGCCCTGTTCTCGAAGTGCGCTGGTAGGCCTGGATCTGTATGCCACTCGATTTGGTCAATTGACCCCTGTATTTGTGGCGGCAGGGTTGCAAATGCAGAGCGTACCTGTAACATTCGACCTCTTGATCCATGCTACCCCATACTCTCTGCCTGTCTACAGTATCTGCTGTCCACGCTGAGATGGGTAGCACGATAGTAGTAATACAGGCACATACTGCCACTGCCAAGTAGTGTTTGCCATAGAGCTGCGGCATTGGGAAGTCAGCTCGAAGGGAGCTACCGAGTGCCATTCACGAACCACGCACGCCCACTCTATTGCACATGGGAGCTGACACAGTTCAACGGGCGTTGAATGTGTTCAAGTGAGTAATGCCCTAACTAAGGCTGTGATAGGGTCTGGGTGGGCACAATGTCATTAGAATTCGGGGCTCGTATTAATGAGGGTGGGCAAGAGAGCGGTAGCTTCAGGGGCGGGTAGCAAAGTTGATAGCTATGCTCCATACGAAGCACTCGGTGCATCCATCTGACGATAAGGCTCGTGCTGCAAGCAGGCAGCTGGACAGGAGGCGGAAAAAGGCCACTGATGACGGTTGTGCTCTACATCACATTCCATTTAGAATTAGCCATTTGAACATTGAAACAGCTAGAAGACTAATTAAGACACCGAGAGCAAACCGTTGATCACGATAGCTGTTGTTTTTTCCGCGGTGTCGTGTGACGCCGTGATGGGTTAGAATAGCGGGACACGGAGCGCTACGGCTGCGGCGCCAACAGCTCCAAGCAGGGGGGTCGAGAATGAGTTGTGATGGACGCGAAACGAGGGCGGATGCCGTTGTTTTGATATCAGCCGAACTGCGAGTGAGCTGCCCTGGCCAGCATCCGCTCGGCTACGAGAGAATTGGGAGTTGAGCCTTTTGCTGAGGCAGCCGTCTCGTATCCGCGCAAGGTGCACAAGTGTAAGATGGACGTCTCTTGGCAAGGCGTATGGATCACGGATGTTGCAATCTGTCGAGTCCAGGCGGGTTACCGAACCCTGTCTCGACGCTTTATAGCTTATGTTGCGATGCGTGCCCGGCAGCTCGGCGAGCGGCCATTGAGCGCGCTGGCATGGACGCCACGAGGCAATTGCAGTCGAGAACCACGATTCCATCGCAAGCTTCCGCCTCAATTCTCAACTGCCCTCGGTCGTGGGCCGGCATTGTTGGTATTTCATATCGTGCTGCCTTGCATTGCCTACAGTACATTCCATTGATCCCCACTCAATGTCCATCTCAGCCGCCTCAGCTGCAGTAGCATCAATTGAGCAAGCAAGATCAAGATCAAGGGTGGTTTTACAGCGCATGTCATGTCATCCAGTGCGTGTGGCTACAGACTCAAGGCACTGAATGGCCGCCACCACCTGCTGTAGCTCACGCCTTCGGTGGAGGTCTCGCCGTAGCGGTCGCAGCCGCGCTGCCCAGCCCCAGCCCAGGTGGCGTGCGCCAAACGCCTAGTGGTCAAGAGCGTCACTGCCATCCCCATAATTCTCGCCCCCGGCCTTGGAGCTCCAGGTCCAGCGTCCCCCAATCTTTAGCCATCTGCTAGCAGCATCCCTCTCTCCATCCTCCTCCCTCACAGCCTCTGGCAAGGAGCTGGACTTCCCATCTGCATCCCATCCATCCTCACCTTCTCTTCTCATTTCCCATCTGCTTTGCACTGTCTGCCCGACTCCTTCCTTTCCAACGCTCCTTGGCTCTGCCGAGCTCGCTTGAATCCCCTGCATCGACCCTCCTTTGGCAAAATCTGTCCTTGTCCACCGGGGGTCTGCCACTGTCTCTTAGAGCCGAACTTTGACCACGAATCCGAGCATAGCATCACCACAACAAGAACCACATCGCACACGCTTCGCACGGCAATTCCATCGCCACCCCCTCCTCCAGCATCACTCACCAGTAGCCCGCACCCGACGTGCACCTTTCCGCTGCCGTTTGCCTGCCCGCCATGGAGCAGCAGCAGCAGCAGCAGCAGCAGCAGCCGCAGCAACAAGCTGCCCAGCAGCATCCCTCCGGCGGCGTTCATGGGCCGGCTGGTCGCAGGCTGCACATTGCGCACCGACGGAGCCCGTCTGAGCTGACGCCGCTCATGAGCATGTTTGCCAATCCAGGAAGTAAGCCGCCGTCTTTTTTTTTCTTTTCCTTGTTTTCCTGATGCTTGGCCCGCCGTCGCAGCTGTTGTGGCCGCTGCCCTTGTCGCCGCAGCTCGAGGCGGGCGCGGGGCAACGCGGTTGCTGATCCGCGACCCCTTGCATCCGCAACATGGCCAAAAACCTTCATCGAGTCCGTGACCCTTGAGTGCTAAAGCGTGCGTGCCCGCAGTGGAACAACTTGCAATTCAGCAACAGATTGAGCTCCTGCAGCAACAGCAGCAGCAGATCCAAGCCACCCACCAGCAGTATGTCAACATGGGCATGATGCCTCCGGGCCAAACCATCGGCCCCGGCGGTCCATTCAATCCTTTGCAGCCCATGGGCAATGCTTTCCAGTTCCCTAATCAGATCCCTCAACAAAATGTTTCGCTGGGCCCTCCGTCCCAGCCACTCTCACATCGCCGTAATCAGTCGGCTCTGCCCAACATGGGCATGGGTCCGCCGCCCGCGCCATCCTCAGGAGCTTCCGGATCAACTTTTGGAAACTTTGAGGCTCCGGGAGCGCAAGGGCGTGAGAACGCTGGTTCCCGAGGCGGCCGCGGAGGCGGTGCCGGCGGCGGCCATCAACGACGACACTCTTTGGCCTTGGCTGACGCCAAGAAGGCTGCTGAACTCGCGCAGCAGAAGCGAACAACCTCTGGATTCCAGTTCCCCGCCGCTGGGTCTCCGGCTTCTGACAAGCCAGAGGACGAGAACAGACCTGGTTCCCAGTCCGCCCTCGACGTCCCTGTGGCCCAAGGATCTACACGTGGAGGCCGTGGTGGCCATGGCCGCAGCCAGAGCATGGCTGTCAATGGCCGCGGAGGGGGCCTGCGCAGCAGTGCCTTCAACACCAACCCCTCCGAAGGTGGCAACGATTTCCAGCGCCGCGGCGGCCATGCCCGTACAAACTCCAGAAACTACGAGGGCAACTGGCGTACCCAAGGCCAGACTCAGGATCAGCCCGGCAACATTGCCCAAAACCAGGGCTTCCAGCCTGGCCACCGATCGCGCGGCTCTGTTAACCAGTCCATGTCTGGAATTGGAGGCTTTCAGTACAACCCTAGCCAAGCTCCGGTCCTTCCGCTTGGTGGACAGATGATGATGCCTCAGATGTATGGCCAACAACTCAACCCTATGCAACTTGGTCAGCTGCAGGCCTTGCAAGCTGCGCAGATGAACAGCCAGCAGTTCCAGGGTCTTCAAGCTTCGCAGCATGCTGGACAGTTGGGTAACCAGCAACAGCAACAGCAGCGAAAGACTCTTTTCACTCCTTACCTCCCTCAGGCTACTCTTCCTGCCCTGCTTGGAGATGGCCAGCTTGTTTCTGGTATTCTCCGAGTTAACAAAAAGAACCGTAGCGATGCTTACGTCACTACTCTCGATGGCCTTTTGGATGCCGACATCTTTATTTGTGGTAGCAAGGACCGCAACCGTGCCCTCGAGGGCGACTTGGTCGCCATCGAGCTCCTCGACGTTGACGAAGTGTGGGGCCAAAAACGAGAAAAGGAAGAAAAGAAGAAGCGAAAGGATATCACCGACACTCGCTCTGGCTCCATCAACCAGGGCAGCCAGTCCGCTGGACAAAACGACGAAAGCAATGCCTCCGAGGGAGGAATCCGCCGTCGTGGTAGTCTTCGCCAGCGACCCACGCAGAAGAAGAACGACGACGTTGAAGTTGAGGGCCAAAGCCTTCTCCTCGTTGAAGAGGAGGAAATCAATGATGAGCAGAAGCCATTATACGCCGGACATGTCGTCGCTGTCATTGAGCGCGTAGCCGGACAAATGTTTTCGGGCACCCTGGGTCTGCTCCGACCTAGCAGCCAGGCTACCAAGGAGAAGCAAGAGGCTGAGAGGGCGGCTCGCGAGGGTGGCAACTCTCGTTCAAACGATAGCCGCCAGCAAGACAAGCCCAAGATCGTCTGGTTCAAGCCTACTGATAAGCGAGTTCCTCTGATTGCCATCCCCACGGAGCAGGCTCCTCGTGACTTCGTTGAGAAGCACCAAGACTATGCTGATCGCATCTTTGTTGCGTGCATCAAGAGATGGCCCATTACTTCTCTTCACCCCTTTGGAACACTGGTGGAGCAGCTGGGACGCATGGGCGAACTTAAGGTGGAGACCGATGCGCTGCTGCGTGACAACAACTTTTCCTCTGACGAATTCTCGGATGCAGTTTTGCGCAGTATCGGTCTTCAAGACTGGTCCCTCGCGCAAGAGGACGAAGCGGCCATTGCTGAACGTCGTGACTACCGCGATGAGAACGTTTTCACCGTTGACTACAACGGCGTTGCTGAGCTCGGAAATGCTGTTCATGTCACTTCCCGCCCTGACGGCAAGATTGATATCGGTATTCACGTTCCTGATGTCGCTCACTTTGTCAAGCCCAACTCTCTCGCTGATCGCGAGGCCAAGAAGCGGGGCACCGCCGTCCATCTCATCAACCGCTTCTGCCCGTTGCTGCCACCGAAGCTGTCTGGCGAACTCTGCTCTCTTGCGCCAGGTGAAGATCGTCTCACCATCAGTGTTGTGTTCACCGTGAACCCGGTCAACGGCGCCGTAGCTGAAGGCGATAGCTGGGTGGGCAAGAGTATCATCAAGTCCGCCGGCAAAGTATCATTGAACGATATGGACAAGGCCTTGACCGATGCTTCTACTTTTGACAACGCCGCTGTTCCGGCCAACACTATTCAGATTTTGCGGGCTGTAGCTCAAAAGTTCCGGGAAACCCGTCTGGGTGCTGGCAGCGAGCCCATCGCCCCTCTCCGTTTATTGCAAGGGCTTGATGACGAAAACAACCAAGTGCAACACAACATCTTTGACTCTACTGAGGCTCTGGAGCTTGTTGAGGAGCTCATGCACAAGGCTAACAGCTATGTGGCCCAGCGCCTGGTAGAGGGTCTACCCGACAAGGCTCTGCTCCGTCGCCAGGCTGCTCCCAACTCACGACGCCTGCAGACGTTTGTCGAGCGCATGACGGCCCTGGGATACGACATTGATGCCTCTGGAAGTGGGGCGCTCCAAAACAGCCTCTTCAAGGTTGATGATGCTGATTTGCGCAAGGGTATGGAGACTGTTCTCCTCAAGTCAATGCAGCGAGCCAAGTACTTCATCTCTGGCAAGACTGCCAAGATCGTGTGGCCTCATTATACCCTTAACCTCCCCCTCTACACTCACTTTACCAACCCTACTCGCCGTTACGCAGACATCATTGTCCACCGCCAGCTGGAGGCTGTTCTTTCCGAAGGCAAGATCGAGTTTACAGATGACATGGAGAATCTTGTCAAGACTGTAGAGGCTTGCAACACCAAGAAAGACTCGGCCCAGAACGCACAGGAGCAGAGTATCCACATTGAGTCATGCCGTACTATGGACAAGAAGCGCCAAGAGGTCAATGGCGACCTTATTGCTGAGGGTATCGTCCTCTGCGTGTACGAGTCGGCTTTTGACGTGCTGATTCCCGAGTGGGGTTTCGAGAAGCGAGTCCACTGTGATCAGCTGCCCCTTAAGAAGGCGGAATTCAGAAAAGAGAAGCGTGTTTTGGAGCTTTACTGGGAGAAGGGTGTCCCCAGCTCTGCCTATGTGCCCGAGGATGAACGGCCCAAGGCTGCGGCATCCATGAGGATGTCAAATGCTCTAGCTGCCGCCCGACAGGCAGAGGAGGCCGAGCGAGTGAAGAAGGAGAGAGAAGAAGCCAACCGAAAGCAGACTGATACCGGAACAATCTCTACGGACGATGTCGACGCTCTGTTTGACGATGACGAGGACGATGACAACACCTCAGACGTGACTGAGGCTATGGCAGGAGCATCCCTTGCCGAGCGACCTACCCAGAGCGTGCCTGGATCACCAGCACGATCGGCATCCAACGCCGGGGCTCTGCACCGCACTCGATCTGACTCCAAGGTTCCTGTTACAGAGGCTGTAGAAACCCGACTGACAAACAAGGAGAAGTATCTCAAGCTGTTTACTCTTCGGGAAGAGGGCGGAGACTACATCCAAGACGTGACGGAGATGACCCGCGTGCCCATCATTTTGAAGACGGATCTTACCAAGAGCCCGCCGTGAGTACCACTCCTTTTACAACCGCTACGTTGATTTAAGGTGCTAGTTTTGCTAATGTGCGATTACCAACAGATGCCTGACCATCCGGTCTCTGAACCCGTACGCCTTGTAATGGGAGCAAACTTTTAAAGGAGATTGAAGGTGATTGACAGAATGAGAGAGAGTGAGAGTGAGAGCGAAGGAAAGAGAGAGCAAGCAGTTGGCAGATTGATGTAATCGGGGACTGCTACAAGGCAGTCGGCCGAGTATAGTTGCTTGTTATAGCAGTGATGTGTGGTGTATATTTATTTGTTATCTGGCACACGGTAAAGCGAATTGGCAAGACATACCTACGCCGGCGGCCACGTAATGGTTATCAAGGCGACGCATTTCATGTAATGGCAAAAGCATTGATGTAATGGGGGAGACTTGCGCAGAAGATGGAGCAGAATGAGATATGATTGATATGTACTGTTAGCCGCAAGGATGGGTGATGATATGACGAGCATTGCTAACGCGCGCGCTTGGGCATTCTTGTACATGTATGAATATGCTAATGTGATTGCCGATGGGTGCATGTGTTAAGCTGTGACTAGATTCTGATGGATTGCCCGGCTGATGGGATCCCGAGACAGTTGAAACATTTCTCGAGAAACATCCATGCTGTACCGGGTTGGAAACGGTTGGAGTTATGGGGAGGGCTGCCAGTGGAGCTGCCAAGAGAAGGCTATCTTGTGTCAGTTTGGTGACACGCAGGGTCTCTGTGATTGGTAACATGGGCAAGTCACTGGTGCCAAATTTCTGGCGCTTTCGATAAGAAAACGGCCTTTGTTATCAAAACTGAGGTTGATGATAGTTATCTTGGTGCTCTAGTAAGTGTAATTGGCTGTGTAGAATATTATACGCGCGTTGTCAGGATTCTCCGGTCTCCGTACGTTCTTCTCTGAACCAAGTCAACCCACGTGCCAGGTGCCTGAGGCACTGCGAGCAATATCCATCTAAAAAAAAAAAAAAAGAGAGGAACGGCCATGATGCCAATTGTGATGCCCCAACATCGGTAAACGCCTGGAAAGTGACGATAACAACGGTTGCGCTTGCTGCTTCATGGTGCGACATGAGCTCTCTATCCGCTGCCATGACGCACGCGCTAACATAATCCAAGGCGCGCACTTGTCACTCCCGTCCTCCACTCAACGAAATACGGAGCGAACCTGTTCAGCACAATAGGAGATGAAAAAGAAGGACACAATTAAAGTTAAAAGCTAGCCCGGTCGCATCTGGCCCCTCCTCTGGCGGATGAGATTGCCTCCGGGCCACTGATTTTGCGCGTGTATCAGATTTGTTTCGGACCATAGGCTGGGCGAGCTAAATGAACCAGGACCCTGCTGGAGTAGCTGGGGGAAGCTTCGCTTATGAGAGGATCCGGACTCGTCCTCGAGGTCAGGGGGCAGAGCTTGAGGCTCGGATCCGTCCATTTGGGGGGGCTTTCCAGAGGAATTGAGGCCTAGAAACGGATCCCCATGGAGCCGCCCTGGCGGTTTGTCCCACGTTCCGGTGGCCCCTTGGGCTTATTATCCTCACTTACACCCGACTAGGCAATTGGCTGGCGACCCCCAAACGAGATAATCAACCAGCTGGATCTGGATATAAGTCTGTTGTTGCGCTCTTTGGATGCTTCTTTCTTCTCTTTTTGATCTTCATCGTTTCGCTCCGATCCGTCTCACATTCTTTTTCGTTTCATCTTACTTGGGTTGTCAAAAAGCACTGGCCTGCTTTTGCTGGTATACCCTTCGTTAATATTCTATTCTACTCTCTTGACTCGATCTTTCATTTTACTTTCCTTACGCTCATTCTTACCGCATAACTGCACGGCTGGACCATACTTGACGAGTGATTTCCCTTTCGAGACCAAATTAAAAAAAAAAAAAGAAAAGAGACGCAAAAGAATAAATTCGACGGAGAAACATTATCAAGATGCCTTCCCTCAGAACTGCCGCAATCTCTCTGTTGGCTGCCACTGCTGCAGCCCTCCCGTCGGTGCCTAGATTCACCACTCGGCAATTACAGTACCATGATGTTGCCAAGAGGCAAAATGCTGCTGCCCAGGCTCTCGGTCTCAATGATTTTGACATTCTGCAGTTGTAAGTTTCTCCACTAGCAGTAACACGATACCTGAACTGGAGCAAATTTACTTACATTTTTTGATAGCGCTTTGACCCTGGAGAATCTCGAGAATGCCTTCTATCAACAGGGCTTCGCCAAATTCCCTGCATCCGATTTCACTGCCCTCGGCCTCAGCGATGCTCAAATCAAGGATCTAACGCAGATTGGCTTCACCGAGTCTGAGCACGTTATTGTTCTGCAGTCCGCGCTCGCGCAGAACGGCATCCAGCCCGTCGCGCCTTGCACTTACAACTTTGGCTTCACCGATGCCGCCGGCATGGTGGCAACGGCCGCCATTCTTGAGAACGTCGGTATCTCGGCCTACCTGGGCGCGGCCCCCCCTGCTGGCATCCCCGGCCATTCTTGGTGTTGCTGGCTCGATTCTCACCATTGAGGCTCGTCACCAGAGCTCCATCCGTGTCTTTAGCAAGCAGGAGGCCGTGCCTCAAGGCTTCGACGCCCCCCTCGGCCCCAAGGCAGTCTTCTCTCTCGCTGCTCCATTCATCGCGTCTTGCCCAAGCGGCTCAAACCTCAAGCTCACTGCCTTCCCTACGCTTAGCTTGGCGAGCGCCACCGCTCCCACGACCGTCAACTCGGTCCTGAAGCTCCAATCCTCTGCCTCTGCCGGCGGCAAGTTCTGCGCCTTTACCTCTGGTGGCGTCAACCCCGGCGGCACAATGTTTACTCCCTTCACCGAAGCCGACGGCTGCAAGGTGCCTGAGGGAGTTGCCGGCATCACCTATCTCTCGCTGTCCAGCTCGGCTCCTTTGACAGGTGCTCTGACGGACGATATTACTGTTGCTGGTCCTATTGCCATTACGGTCTCATAGGTGGCGATGAGGATAGAGAATCGCGGGGAAGAAAATTTTAGGAAAAGAAAGGAATTTCGAGTCAAATTTTTTTAATATACACAATACTTTACTTTTCTCTTCATCTCAATTCATCTTTTCCCACACTGTATATCGCTGATATAGGTAGACATGTGTATACATCTATAAGCGCACAATAGAAAAAAAAAAGAATACATTTGATACCCAGACTTTTTTGATACGCTACACCTTCGATTTTATATGTCCTCTTTTCAACTCCCTCTAGTCCAATACACATCCATTCCTCTAAAAGCAACGACATCCTGTGTAAAATTAATCCCCATCAAAAGTCCATCTCACACACTCCTCAGCAGTGTACTTAAAAACCCCCAGACCTTTCAACACAGATCTCATCTCAGCCAATCTCAAGGAGCCAAAGGGGCCTGCCCTCTCGGATAGCCTTGAGATGAAACATCCGTGGCAACGCACCGCAGGTAGCGCCCTCCAACCCCAACGTGACAATCCCTGTTCCACGAATAAAGTGTTTTTGTCTGTCATAGTGAATTAACTACAAGTAATAACCAGTTTATGCTCTTACAATGTCAGTTATGCTATGAGTAGACAATACGCATACGACTATAAGTCTGCTCCCCAGAACCTACGGCATTAAAATTGCCTGCGATCAAGGTCTGATATTGAGGACTCTTTTATCCTCATGGAATGTCTCTTTTGGATCACACTGACATCAACATACAAAAGAAGCCATTTGAAATGCAAACTTCTAAGATCTTGCTATCATCTAAGTTTGTTTGCTATTTGCTACCTCCAGAAGCTGTCGCTCGCAAAAGACCTTTTCGCTTCTCCGATAGTTGATTACGTCCCCCCTCTTCTCCAGCCCACGATACTACACCCATCAGGAATGAGTACAAAACCCTCTTCCTGAATGCTCATCTTCTCCATCTTCTCTTTTTTTGGTTGTTTATTTCATTTCAAAGACACAAATCTTCTCATAAAATGAGACCTAACGTAATTTGTGAGAATCAAAAAGTAGTGATTGATTCCATCTCTCTGTTGAGTCTCCCCCAAACATACCTCTAACTCATGGTGTAAACCCTCTGTGGAATAGTTAGAAATGTCAACGCAGTACAGGGTGGTATCTAAAGAGGCTATCCATGATCATGCGGACTTTTCTTGCTTGTTTATCTTGCTTAATTTGTTTTTTATGCGTATCTGTTAACCATCGAATGTAAATGGCCTGGCAGTGATGTAATCTTGGGCTTTTGTCCAGACCGATTTCTCATTTGGCGGTAGTGAGGCTGCATCCAGCGTCTTCACACCTTGATTGAGGGCGCGAACGAAGTCAAGGGCGATGCGGAGATCTTCAGGGAATGCCTCCGAGTGTGGTACGAATGGTGTTGAGAAACTGTCCAGCCGAAGACCTCGCTCTTCTTTACTGTTTGAGGGCTCGTCTTCCTCAAAGAAGGTGAAAGTGGCGATGCCGAGTGCAATATCCGGCTCTTGTGAGAAAGGAAGCCTAGGTAAAGTTAGCGATCAAAGTTGTCTAAATGCAAACCGTATTGAAAGGAGCAAGAGGGTCGTCATACTTCTGACTGATTTCTAGCTGATCAGCCCTTTCGCGCTTGCACTGGCCATACATGAACATGGACGCCACAATTGCTTCGATCAAGTCTCTGTCAGTTTCGCGAACCGTTGTCGACAGCCCGCGGAATCCCGTTAAATGCTTGTTCAAAGGTCCGGTGTATCCACACTCTTTGTGTCTCAACTTCAACAATGAAGCGCATTGGCTAATGAGAATCAAACTCGACTTTTCGTCATCTGTTCCCTTCCGGGGCATACCAGGCGCGCCTGCAACATATTTGCCGCTCAAAAGTCCAAAACGCAATAATTCAAACGCCAACAAAGCAGCTTCATCGATGCCTGGTACATCAGGCTCATCTTCCCTTGCGTCTTTGATGGCAAGAAGCGTAGTTGCCAGGGCATTTCCCCAATTCGTCAGCTTGTGAGAGTCGTCAACATAACCCCTGAGGTGGAGAAAGCGCCAGATGGCGATTGATACCACCATGTCAGTGCTATCGATGCCGCGGATGGGCTTCTCTCTAGAAATTGTTTTCGCAACAAAGTCCTGGTTTGCAAGCGCAAGCACCTCCAAGTACACTGGGCCAGCAAAATCTGCTGGGTAAAAGTGACGCAAGTCTTTCTCCTTGACATCCCAGGTTGCTACCCGTTGAGATGGGGGTGGCTGGGTGGAGCGATGATTGAAAGTATAAGAGTAATTCGGATCGAACCAAACCTTCATCGTGATGTCCTTGTGGCCAATTCCCCTGTGAATTCTTGGAATGATGAGGCCGAGGGCTTGCTCTTTGATGGGAAGAATTTGGCTAGTCACAAGCTTCTTGTATTCGTCAGAAGCAGTGCCATCCAGGGTCGGTAAGACAAGAATCTGCCCGTGTGTTATTCCGTTCAAGATACGAGCACCGATTAGACCCGTGTTAAGATAGTGAAATAGCTCTGCGGGCATCTGGAGACCGAGGTATTCGTGATTGTCTTGTGTGAGCTGGTCGAAGTCGTGAACCGTGACCTCGCCACTCTCAGCGATGTAGATGAAGTGATGGACTGCCATTCTGGCTTTGCGATACTTGTCTAGCCAGTTGGGGTCCTTTGCTTGCAAGATGTCATTGAAGGAGGCGCAAGCGCTAACAACAGCCTTATCTGAGGTCCGCAGGATGTTGACTGCCTCCGCAATGGTGAAGGGGGATGGGTAAATGGAGGTGTCCTGCAGCGGCGGAAATGTAGGGAGAAACGACGTCCCTGTCATGAGCATAGCGTCGATGAACATGGATTCGTTGACTCCAAGTGCACGCATGACCCTCTTCTTTGAGATGGCGGTCACAGTTCCAGCATCCCAGTCAAAGTTGCGAATGACCGACTCGTTGATAGGGTATAGAAGCAACTCCTGAGGCCCCATGATGCCGGCGCATAGATCCGAATCAATCATTTCGAAATAAGCAAGCTTTTGCTTACGTTAGACTTGGTTGCTTGTGCTGCAAAGAATAGGGAGATGGGGGCGCAACGAACCTGAGCAGACGCGTTGTAGGGAGGGACCAAAAAGTGCAGTTCTCTTTCTTTCAAGATACTCTGAAAGAGAGGGTATAAATTCTGAAGACGAAACACCTCTTTTCCCATGATTCGATTAGTAAGTGTATTCCTGTGCTGGCTCAAACGAAAGAAAGCATACCTGGGTTCTCCTTGAAGACATTGACACTTTCATTGCCCTCGGTTTGCAAGTACAGCGTCCATGCCTGATCCATCCTCTGATTTGCAGCTCTAGCGCGCGTCAAAGTGACCTCATCTTGTCCAACTAAGGATTGGCCATCAAAGATGAAAAAGGGGGTGATCCGATGCTTCTCCCAGAGGTCAAGATGTCGGTGGATATGATAATGGATGCCCGTCAAGCCCCCGAGTGCAGGAAGCAAAGACTCGCGAGAAGGGTCGTTGTCTAGAAGAAGACTCAGGAAGTAAGAAGCATCGATAGCAATGGTGCAGTCTTCAAGGTCGGAAATGTTGTAGGTGCTATTGCTTGGTCGTCAGCACAGATTTCTCATTTGCCAGGGGAGTAGAGTCAGCATACCTTGCCTGGCCATTGATCCAGGAATCCTCCACAAGGTCTATGATGGGAAATTAGCGTGCGTCTCTTTCTATGGTCGAGATATATCCAGAGCGAAATTGTAGGGAACATGGGCAAGGACGCGAAATTCCCGATGCGGCAGCCTCCTGAGAGATGACTGCAGCTATTCAACAGTACTGGCCCAATCCACCAATTGAGCGGCCATACAGCATCAAAAAGCAAAGTAGGCACTCGCATGCTACCATGGTATCTCAGAGGAGCCCGCCGCGACGGCCCGAGGAGTCGCGAGACCCAGAACGTGGCCGCCACAAGTAGCGCAAGTAAAGTCACGAGCAACAGGACATGCGTTTCGCCGAGCTCGGCGCAGGCCTTGCAAATTTCAAGAAAAGACTCACAAGGCATCTCGAGCAAATCCTCCTCAGGTCAAGCAGCTTTATGGTTGTCGGAATCGGTATGCGACTGGGAGCGGCGAGGTGGTGGGTGGGCTGATTCAGGACGAGGCTGAGAATTGCTGGCTACCAAAAAGAACAAGCGGAAACGAGACAGCAAGAAGCGGGTGTAATTGGCAGGATGCGTCGTCGGCTTTATGGGATCGAAGAATCGGCGAGATGTCGGTTCGAAGAATGAAAGCTTCTTTGAAGGATTCGTGGTGCTTGTGCCACAATGCAAGCCGGAGGGCGAGAAAGGCACGGCCAAAGCAGGCTCGTTTGGAGGACAGCAAACAAAGGCTGGAGGATGAAAGGCTGAAGGATGAAAGACTGCGCCAGAGCTTGGCCAAAGCACGCTTTCCGGCAACAAACAAACAGGCAACTTCCCCAGCAGCCGCGTCCGAGAAAGGCGGTGATCGATGGTTGGCCCTGCGGGAGGGAGGCAGAGCGGTCGTTGTGGAGGAACAAAAAAAAAAGGAACGAGGCGAGTCAATAAGGCAAGGTACAGACAGTTCCAGCGTGGTCGCTGCACGGTGGAGATGCAAAGGCAAGCGCCCACGGCAGGAGGTTTGCTCTGGCTAATCCAGGGACGGTGGGAGCTTTTCCCATTGCGGGATGTGGCGGGTGTGGCTATGCTTGTGGCTGGTAGAGATACGAGACCTTCTGAAATGGAGCCTCGGTATTGCGAGGCTGTTGTATGCAGCGTGTTGAGCTATTCGACTCGTATATAAGAATTAATCAAATTAAGTAAAATAAAATTTCTAGAGAAATATCCAAAAGATGGATCCATCTCTTGTGTACTGCATCTTTCTCACAATGGGGCCTACATCACATGTATCATCAATTCCATGTCAATGCTGTCCTTCACCTAGATCTAGTACATGTAGCGGGGAAGCTCCCACGCCAACAACCCCGCCATAGAAACTCGCAGAGCATAAGCTTTGGTGGCGGGGTGTTCTAATGCCTGCCCTACATGCACCTCTCTGGGTGGTTATCGCAGCGATCCCGGAACGTCGCCAGCCATAGCGGCTAGGGCTATCCTGGAGATCCATATAAGATTATGAAACTTGCCTAAGCTATCTATCTGCTTGTACATCATATGACATGACATTGGGTGTATCTACGAGATTCTCTCCATCTCTATCGCCTTCCATTCTTCTCTCTCCATGCTGCTATACCATCGGACATACAAACCTTGTTTCGTTTAGAGAAGAAGAAAGAAAGTAAAAACCAAGCCTCTTCTCTCACTATGACTGCCTCGGCAAACATCCCCATCATCGACATATCAGGGGACCAAGATGCTGTGGCCCAGCAATTAGTCGACGCCGCTCAAGAGCATGGCTTCATTTACATCAAAAATCTCGGAAGAGACATCTCTAGTAGCAGCATCGACGGAGCCTTTGCGCTGGTAAGGCTCCCCTTTAAGATTTTCACACCAGATATTCGACTCATTGACTTTGAAACTCGATATAGTCAAAGAAGCTGTTTAATGCCCCCCGTAGAAGAGAAACATGCCTGCACCATCAACACAGACAATCGCGGCTGGTCTGGCATGCACTCGGAGACTCTGGATCCCAAGAACCAAAAAGTACACTCCTCCCCCCTACACCATGACGCATTCGCTACCGGGCGACTAACAATTCCTTTTAGGTTGGAGACTTCAAAGAGTAAGATTGACTCTCTCTCATACCAACGTAGCTTCAAGCGTTCTTACATCACTATAGAGCTTTCAACTTTGGGGAATTCGTCGACGGAAAGGCCCAGCAGCCTCTCCCTCCCACCATAGCTAGCGACGAGCCTCAGATTCATGCATTTGCAGACTCTTGCCACAAGCTCTGCAAGAAACTGCTACATCTCCTCGGAATAGGCCTCGGCGTGAGTGTCTCTCCTTTCATCATTGTTCGCTTATTCAAAAGTTATTCACATCAACCAGGTTGGCGACTTCTTCTCCTCAGCCCACGGCACAAACGGCGAATCCGCTTCCATCCTGCGTCTTCTCCGCTACCCACCCCCCGAACAAACTTCCCGCTCCAGCGATGACATCCGTGCCGGCGCACACTCCGACTACGGCTCCATCACGCTGCTCTTCCGGCTAAAAGGCCAAGCCGGCCTGGAACTCCAGAAGAAGGACGGCACTTGGGCCCCCGTGCCCGTCTGCCCGCCTGGCTCAGAAAATGACCCCAGCCCCCCCTATTCTGATCAACATTGGAGACTTGCTCTCTTACTGGACCAACGGGCTGTTTAGAAGTACTGTTCACAGGGTGGTCTTCCCGTCTGATAATCAGGCGAGCAGCGTGCAAGGCGAAACGAGCTCCGCGCCGCGGTATTCGATTGCCTTCTTCTGCCACCCTAAAGGAACTATACCCTTGGAGCCTGTGCCGAGTGATAGGGTGAGAAACTTTGTGCCGGATGAGAGCAATCCCAACCAGAACCCGTATGCTGAGAGAAAGGTCATGACGGCAAACGAGCATCTATTGATGAGACTAAAGGCTAGCTACGGGACTTTATACGATGAGAAGTCGTAAACGTCATATCTAATAATTGATAGCTTTTAGGTATATAGAAGTCTAATGTCTTGTATCCATCATGAGCGCCATATACATACTATAATCCCATTGATTTTGTACGCCTTAATAAAGAAAAAGAAACAAAAAGGAGGAAAAGACGTCTTGTCCTCCGCCGGATAGATTATATACTAGACCAACCCACAGTACCAACGCCGCCACGGATCATGAAACCCATCATAATACTTTTTCGTATTCTCTTCGTCTTCGTAAATTGTAAGGTGATTCAAAACACGCCAATCAAAAACACTTATCCATTCTCGGCGTTCTTCGAGAATAGCTTCACGGATATCTTCCAGTTTAGAGAGCAAAGCCTTTGTCTCTGGCTCTTTGTCTACCGAGTCGACGAACAGGATCCTATTGGGCCCTGTTTGTCCATCTAGCGATAGAGCAGTATTGGCTGCATTCTCCTTAGCCCAAGCTTCGGCGTCGCTGACAACGTTCAATATCCCGTGGGCTCGAAGTAAGGGGTTGAGCTCTTCGATATCCGAAAGGTACGATGGTAGTAAGATGAGTCGATTAGCTAGCTGGCATTTAGAACCAGCATAATGACAGCTGGTTTCGGCTTTTTTATCATCTTGATTTGGATATTCTTGGTCTTCAATTCGCTCATTATCTTCTCTCGCCAGAGGCGAAGATGAGACGGTAACATTGTCGTCGGTGTCGTCATCCTCATCCTCGCTATCTGGTATTACAATAGCACTGTCGTGTAAAGAAGGGGAAGAAGATGACGACTCTGTGGATCTATTAGCACCGCTCTCCTGCTGATGCTCACCTTTATCCTTCTCCGGGTTGCCCATAGAAGGATTGGAAAAATTTTGGTTTTGACTTTTAGGCGGGCAGTCAGTGGGATGCGATCCCGATACACGAGGCACTTGCACTGAATTACCATCTATCTCCCCCAATGCGCGACGGGTTGGTGATTCAGGCTGGAGCATGTGGCTCGAAGCGTCTCGTCGCGAGGTCTCATTTATAGAAACCGCACGATGCTTTTTCGACGGAGAGAAGAAGATCGGTGGAGATACAGCACGTTTTCTCTTGTCATTAGGCAAGAAAGAGATTTTAAAAGGGTTCACAGTAGGGGGTGGTTGCGTTGCAGCAACTTTATGAGGCTCTGGCACTGGTATGCCTAAGAGTTCAACCGATCGATCTAGGGAGCTTTCACCGACATGTCTGATGAGAGGCATCGAGTCTGACGAATTATGAGAAGCCCGTCTCGGCGATGGCGTTGGCATCGTCGTTGCCGTCAGCTGCGTGGCAGCATCGACAGCTAATCCTCTTGGGTCTGCCTGCTCTAGCTTCGCGATCCATGCCAGATCATCCTGACTATCTTCCAACTCAGGGGCAGCGGTGGCGGCCTCTGCAATCTTTTGCAGCTCGTCGAAAGATAGTACATCAGAATAACCCCGGTCAAAGTGAATCTTTGCAACAGATGGAAATCTCAAACTCCACCAGTCTGTGTTGCCTGCTTTGTCAAAACTAAAGCATCTCATGTCGAAAACAGGAGGATCAGTAAATGCCACTGTCATGGGTATTGTTTGTGCCCCAGCAGCAAATATCAATTTGGTCTCGACATTGCCTTCCACTGAGACCGGTTTTGGGTTTGTACATGACATGAATGTCTTGAGCATAGCTTCATTGAGCTCAACAACGTTTATGACAGTAAATTCTGGAGTAGCATCCCACCGCTTGACTTGCTCCCTGTTGTCAATGCAGCCCACATAAAAATGAGTCCATTTGACATTGTCAATATTGTATGATCTTGCCTTTGCCGCACTGAAGCCAGCTCCAACCACGGCAAAGTCGCCAACCTCACCGAAGCGGCCGATGTAGTCTTTTTTGAGCTTGATGCAATGATTTGTAAATGGCCGTTCATAGTTATGAAAGTTGAAATATGGCTGGTCTGCTTTTAGCACTAGGCCTTCGCTTCTGTCTGTGATGACTTTCGCAAATGCATTCCGCAATGCCGAAGCTGCCATTGGGTGATTGGTATTAATTATCTGCCTTTGTATGAGTTCAGCTTGCCCCCTATCACAACGAACTACTTCCTCAAGCAGTTTAAAGCGTTCCGAGTGCCGAACATCTAGTAACGATCGGCCATCGAGAAGCAAGATGTCGTAATAAACAATCATTAGGTGTTCATGGGGTCTCGGCCTAGACTTGTTAGCAACTTTGGCGGCCTATAGCAATCCTAAATGGTGGACTCACGGGACATCCTCCGCTGTATTCATGAACCAGCCACGACGAGTGACATGTTTTCGAATGTGATGAAAAGGGAGGATTTTCTTTTTCTAAAGCGGTGGCTCTGTCAATAAAACGCTCTATCTTGCGGTCAACAACAGCAACTTACCAACTCGCTATAAACTACCAATTCTCCTTCCAAGATACACTCTGTCTTGATACTGCATCCAGCCTTGCCTATTCCCAAGGAATCCGTGATAATTCTATTTACACAGTTAGTCTTAACAATTCAGTAGTAGTGTTGATAGCATGTAAATACCCAATTAGACGCTTTCTGTCTTCGGTGCTATCTTTCCCACTCTTGGAAAAGATTTGAACGCCGCGCCGGCCTCTGCTGACATCAACATGGATTTGGCAGTATTCCCCATCAACTTTAGCCTCAACGCTCATCAAGCCTGTGCACATGTCAATGCAATGTTTTATGCTGCGAGCTTTGAACCATTGCTGCCTCCCCACTTTGGTTGACAGCTGTGGCTTGACCAGTGCCAAACATTTTCGATCAATATATGCTGATCCCTGTTCTAAGGATTGCCCGTCTTTCCTAAGTCTTTGTATAGTTTTGATAGCAATAGTAAAGTCTTGGCGGATTTGCAAGATTGATGGTAAAACTGGGTCACAAGAACGATACACTTGGTATGCATCAAATACCAGGGGCTGAAAGTCCTTGAGAACAAGTCTCGTAAACCACTTGGCATCTCTAGCAGAGAGCCGTCTATAAATCGTCTCCAGCACGCTGCGAGCAGGTGATTCGGCAAAGCTAGCGTCTGAGGCTCTTATAGCCGGCGAGCTCCATTTCACTTTGGCTGCAACGGAGTGCAAAGCCTCATCGATTTCCTCAACAGTCACCTGAAGCGTTTCTGGGAAAGTCGGATTGGGCTAGAGATGGATCAGATCCCGCTTCCCCAAATAAAGGCAATTCCGTTGTAGCTTACAGTAGCATTCAGGATACGCTCTACGCAATCACCAAGATCTAACCCAAGGCCGGGCTGTTTATAGATAGCGAGTTCCTTGATACGAGAGGAGCCAAGCATTAAAGCACGGCTGATGATGCGCTCAAGGCCATTTGCCTGAATACCGTATACCCTGTCTGTTCTCTTTTTCGGGCAACAGCGTAGATAACAACGCTGCGAGATTTATGTCGGGTGCATCTATACGGCTGCGATGTCGAGCACACCAAGCCACAAAGGCCTGGTTGGACGGTTTGCGAGTCGTGGCAAGGGCATAGGCTTCTTCCAGCAAGTCACAGACCAGGGAGAACGGCAGGGGCATTTTCGCTCGACATCTCACGCCGATGGGTATGACGCGTCAGTCACCGTAGTCCGAGGCCCCCACAGTATCGCAAGGCTAGATCGGCAAGGCTGCGAGACAATCCCTCCAGCTCAAAGCTTAAACCGCCCGGAACAAGAGAGACGAGATGCCCGTGATCACAGCTTGCATATGGAGGGAAGCGCCTGTGGCCGCACGATAGGACCAGAAGCTGCCGGGAAGCGAATGCGTGTGGAAATCTCCACTCACATTGACAGATACGGGACATGGATCAATGGGCACGCGACGCGAGATGGACGGGAAGTCACATGAACGGGCCGCACGTGAAATGGGCTGCAGCCCTTTGGAGCTTTCTTAGAGGGCAGCCGGCTGTGGAGAAGGCGAGAAGCTTTGTTGATGGCGGCGGAGCGTGTTAGTCAGGAAGATACCAGTCACAAACTCAACAAAAATACAACAGCCGCAGTCTTCATGTAATCAATCATGCAATCAATCATGCTCGCCCTTATTACAGGACGGCGCAAGGAAGAAGTCATGCGAAACACGGCAGCGCCGCTTGACCAGGAGTCGCCATATATGGCGGAAATTTGGGGAGTCTCGAGGTTCAAGCAGTGCATGGAATCCTGCACGCTGCGTGCTATTACGAGTACAGTTGAGTCCAAGCAAAGCAAGGGCGAGCACGTATTCCAAGGCGCGAGTACCTGTACGGAGCCTGGGGACGAAAGCACGTACCACAGCCTAATGGCACTTGGCATCGGTACCCAACGCCTTGTACCCGTACTACTGATGTTAGCCTGCTTGCCTGACCTCCCCTCCATCTCCATCAGCTGCTATGCTACAGCTGTCGCTGGGCTGCGCACCGCCTGTAAGCTCCCGCCACCAGCCTGCAATCGAGCATTCATGCGCTAGGCCGTGCCCCCACTCGCCCTCTCCGCCGAGCCCCTGAGAGACAGCAAGCGATCCACTGAAGATGTGCTGCGCTTTGGCGGGTTTGGCGGCTTCGGGTTCCAGCGTGCAAGTCAGTTGACTTGTCCGCAAGGGAGCCCAATGCGAATGTCTGACTGCCCTCGTACGAGGCGGTGCCGATGAACTTGCTATAACTACTATACATGGCCACCACGCGGGCGAGCGCATATTCGACGCTTGTAAAGGTGACTTGAATCTTTTTATACAGGCCGAGTACCTCTCTAAACTAGCACGCTCGCACAAGTGCTACTCCAGGATAACACCAGACGATACAGCAGGGGTTGCCATAGGTACCAAGTACAGCACAGCGCTCACCACCAAATCGCCTCGCCTGGCCTGGATCGCTCGCCTGCTGACCGAGACATTCCCCCTCCTGCGCGAGAAGAGGAGACGAGGCGGATCTCGACGTCAACGCCGACTGCAAGGAAAAAAAAACTCAAGAACCCCCTCACCTCTTGCGCATCGCCGGAAAAGACCGTTTTGTCGTTTCGTTTCGTTTCGCCTCCTCTTCCCTCCTCCGCCAGTACATCTCGCCCGCCAACTCTACCCGCAGCCGCCACCCACCGCCTTTGTTTACTCTGGTACCAGACTAAGCCGACGGCCTAGCCCCAGAATATCACAGCGCCTTGTTGACGAAAAAAAAAACAACCCCGGCCGTCGTTTGGGCACCAGCGAGGCGACCCCGGCCGCTCGTCCAATAAGTGGCCTGCGCTGAAACGAAACGGCACCCACAGGCCTCAATCAGTTCAAGTTCAAGGACTGGGCGAACCTGGAAAGGGCTCCGCCGGTGCTAGCAGCACGCGGGAGCGACCGATTTTGCGTCTCCTTATCAGCGCCGACTGCCCCATGAGTGGCCTGCACTTTGGCATCTGCATCGACGACCGCAGCACGCACCCTCTCTTCGATGAATACCAGGAGATAGACCAGGACCACCACAGAGCGCTCCTTGTCCGAGTAGCCGTCGTCTTCGTTCTCTTGCGGCGCCTCCAGGGCCCAGCCACTCATTTGCACCCTCCCAAACGCCGTCCGGTTGATGGCAGCCACTCTCTACTAGTCGTCCGATCGTTGTCGCTCCGAGCTCGCATCAATCTCCCGAAATATCTCGACATGGCCTCGCAGCAGCAGGAAATCCGCCTCCGCTCGTCTGCGGTCGATCGCAGCCCGGCTGCCGAGTCGGCTACGGCCACACGTGCGCGAACCACCACGTTCGCTTCATCCTCCTCATCCTCCCCTGGAATCTCACGATCGCACAGTGCGTCCAGCTCGTCCACCGTGGATACCACCGATGCGATGCTTCCGCCGCCGCTTCCTCGCAGCGATTCCTTCAATCGAGGCCGCTCTCGTGCATCTCCATCCGTCTCTCGCCACAAGAACCGCCTCTCCCTTACTCTTCCCGTTGCCCTGCAGCTTGCAGATGACCCCAGGCTGGCCGACTCACCGGCCATAATGACTGCGTCAGCATTGGCTTCGTCTGTTCCTCAAACGCCACTGGAGACTCCTGCCAGTGTCGCGACTTCTCCATCTAATGCAAATGAATTCATAATAGCAATTGCAGCTCAGGAGCGGAGAGTCTTGGAGTTGAAGGAGGAACTTGCTCAGGCCGAGGTTGAGCTGGCAAAACTGAAGAAGCAGTGGGCTTCAGAGGAGGTCTACCGCAAGAGGAGTGATAGCCAGAGAGCTGAACTCTTTGGAAGCTCCCAGGGCAGCATTGACGACGATGCCTTGGTGGCGTCACGACGCAGCGTCGAATTGGATCGCCGGAAGCAAATCCTTCACGGCCAAACCACTCCCGCACAGTCCCGCCGCAGGGTGATGCGCGGCGGCCACGCCCGTACCTTGTCTCTTCTTTCCCCTGTCCGGACAGACAGCGTATTCTCTCTCAATGAAGTCACACAGGCAGACCCGATCGCCCTCCCAACGGTGGAACAGAGAATGGCCCAGCTCACCAACCCGACCCTGTCGAAACGCTCGTCCTGGCAACCACGGTCTCAGCAAAGTGTAGCATCCGTTGTCGGCGTCCCTTCCATCGTCGAAGACTTTAAGCTAGGATTCCGCGCCTTTGTAGAGGATATTCGCCAGATTACCGTGGGAGATGAACCGGTCAACGGCCAGTTGCAGCGACCCTTGTCGACGTCCATCGCCAGTGCTCGTGAGCAAGATACGAGTAAGCCGAACCATGATACTACCACCTCCACTAGGACCAGCAGTAATGAAGGTTCCAGTACGGCCACGTCGACCTCATCCCAAGCTAACAGAACCCCCGAGCTGAAGCCAAAGACTGGGAGAGGGAAGCAATTCTCCTGGACACCGCTTGGTTTCGACTCTGTTGACGATACTGATTGGTCCAACTGGGATTCCCCCGTCTCCACCAAGTCTGCCCGCTGGAGTGGTTCTACCGTTAATAGCAGTGGCATTGATGACATTCCGGAAAAGGAGGATGAGGAAGATGCCAAGCCGTAAGGATATTCTCTCCTGTTTTGCTTTCATGATGCTGTGTGCAGGGATGAAGGGCTGATTGTGGATGCCAAATAACTATAGGGCGCGAAAATCCGATACATTGCTTCTTTCACCAGCGCTGGAGGACCTACTTCCTAGCGTGGTTCATCATTTATCCCCGAGCAACCTTAAGAGGACGGCCAACAATCTGATGGACGAGTGGGAAAAGTCACTGGTGGCTCCTGAGTCTCGACACAAGGAGACCACTGTATAGAGCAGGACTCACGACACTTTCCCTTTTCTTAACTTTTTTTTTCCAATTTCTTTTTTTTCTAAACCAGCATCATGCGAATGCACACACAACAAGGGTGGACAGGGAACATATGATATTTAGAGCAATGACGTTCTCTAAAGATGGCACTGCCATAAAAATGAAATCACAGCCGCAGAGACCTGGTACATCTTACGACAAAGTTAGTTTGGAACGATTTGGATGAGATATCGGACAAAGATGGTACCGCAAAGTTTTATAGAGTTTTTAAGGGAGCATGCCTGTTTTTGTTTTTCCTGTCTTTTAATGCTTTTTTTTTCCTGGCCGTCTTTTGTTTTTTCAACAAAGGCTGCTTACTACATATTCTTGACGTTATCTTTCACTGTTGGAGCTGGATTATCGAGATGACGATGGGAATGACATGATGCATTATGAGAGACTAAATTGCAACCAAATAAAAAGCAAAAATTCCCAAAAGTTTCATGCTAGCATTGCGGTCCCTGATCACTTAAAGGAAGAAAGAAGAGCCTAACCGCCATCTCGCAAAATAATACCAAAAGGTCTAATGATTAAGGATACCTATATAATATAGAAGGTACATTAAATGATCGTCTAAAGTACACCATATCACTTCATTAGGCAACACGTAGCCGTCTATCTACCTTGATTTTGAAATTAGTAGTCTGCCATTCTCGCTTGTATTTCTTATAAACTTTTAATATCATTTCATCTAGCTGGAGTGCCGCATAAATTACCCCTAAAATATCTATACCTACTCTTATATACATGCTCTTCGTTCCCAAGCGATTCCAATGTGCGCACAGCTACAGCCAAACAAGTTGACACCAAATTCCTCCACCAGGCTCAGTCATAATACCCCGAATGCGAAGGTCCGTCATCGCAACACAGCATGCTGAGAATTATATTCGTCGACAAGGGATCCACCGCCATGATCCGAAGCTTCATCCCCATTGGTTTGAAAAGCTCACGATGATCCCACGCCGCAGTGCCCCACAGCACTGTTGTGATTTTCGTGGGCTGAATGCCTGGGAGATTAAGCACTATGGGCCCGCGGACAGACTTCTTGCCCAGATTGACGACGCTCAGCATCAAAGTCTTGTTGAGCACCCAGTACGAAACATCTAGCTCTTTCTTCTTCTTCACCCTGAGCTTCCTGGCCGGTATCCTGGTGAGAAGCTCGTTCACAATGTCTCTGTTCATGACACGCAGGAATTTCTCGTGCAGGGCAGTGGTCGCATTGTCCACGGGCCAGGCCCAGGGGAGGACTCCCTTTGCGTTGTTGTTGAGGGCGAGAGCGCTCATGGCGATGACTTCGGCGGCGCTCGGACTGACGGGCAAGGACTTCTCGCCGCTGGGACCGGTTTGCAGGTTCTGCATCTTTGGCTTGGGCCAGTGGTTCAGCCACCTCTCGTATTGTGCCAAATGGAAAAGCCGAATTGCGACGTCTGCCGCGTTGCCTTTGCAGCTGTCGCAACCACAGCTGCCGTAGGTCGCATTGCAACTTGTCTGCCATCTGGACGCGCCGGCTCCGATGGGATGGGCATCTGCCACGATGATGTCGGCCGCCTTGGTGTACTCCTCGAAGTAATAGTTGTCGCAGCCAAGGCTGACGGCGATCGGATGATAGGGGTCAAGCTGTTTGATCAGGCTGCTTGCTTTCCACATACGGGCGTAAGTTGCCGAGTGGCCATCTGGCTGGTCAAAGGTCCAGTACGCGTAGAGGCCATCCGAGTCCTTGATGGCTTCGACTTGTTCCTTTACCGCGCTGTGGTTCTTGTAATGTTGACGCAAATCGTACATGTATCTCACACCGGCAGAGTCCAGAGACTTATAGACATTCCACGAGGTGGCTGAAGCAGGCATCATCGGCACCACTGATTTGAGACCATGGCTACGGTATGCCTCAATCTTTGCAACGCTATTCTCATCGCATAAAAACCCTTCACAGGGGGCGTAGAATCCATACGGAAAGAAGGGCTCAAACTTGCTCCCCGGGCTGCTGCGCAAGAACAAGCCGCCGCTCAGATTATCAATCCTGACGACGTTGCCTTTTGGCTTGCTCGGCAGGACGTATATCTCGGTCTTGGCACTGAAAATGTACTGCCTGTGCCGGTCGAGCGGGTAGGACTTCCTCGGACGGGGTGGGTTAAAGGGATAACTGTAATTCCTTCTCGGCTTGTACTCTTCCGCCTTTTCCCTGAGCACTTTGATTGGCGTGGCTTTCAACGTCACCTCGTAGGGCTCAAATCTTGGCTTGAATTTCCCAAGATCAAACTTGAACCGATAAATGGGACGATCCGAGGTGGCGTTGTGCAGATTGAAGCTCGCACGAAGCCTGCCCTGGGCAAGCACTTCGCCAGTGGCCGTGGCCGAGATTGTGGCGTTGACATCATACGGATAGTAAAAGTCGTCGTCCTCCATGTGCGGCCACGGAACGCCGTGATAGTCAGACGTTTCGGCATGAATAAAGAATTCACCTTCAAACTCATCGGCTAGGAAGATGTTGTATCGCGGCTTGAAGCGGACGTTTAGCGTTAGATTTCTTTGTACGTGTGGCTGAAAAAGCTGGCCACCAGGATTGAAATCGGGGTATCTTTGATGAAGTCAGATATGACCATGGACGAGGTTCAAAAAAAAGGGGGCGGGTTTACTCTGGCATGTATGCCTTCCCGCACCATCGAGGCCAGTCGATATGCTCGCCGGGCTGTGCCAAGCAAAGCGAAGAGAAAAATAAGATGAGCATCGCTATTGCCCACATTTTGATTGACGACATCTTTGAAAACAAAATAAAGAAAAGAAGACTGAATTGGGAGAAGAGTGATGAAAATTATGGAGACCCTTCCAGTCGTGATGCCCTCAAATGCCTCTCATCTATTTCTCATCCTACTATGCTTGTGTAAATGTACTCTTACGGGTCAGGCAAGCTTCGCTTACAATCGTTAAACAATAAATCGCTCATCGAATAAAGGCCAGATCATCGAAATACCATATCAATAAAAGGCGCTGCCGCTTGCGATGTGGGAGGCTGCTCTTAAAACTCAGCCCTTGTACTGTAACCTTGGCCTTATTACTCTATTAATAAGTCAAGCCTTGATAAAGCCTTTTCGTGAAAAAAAAGAATTACCGGTATATACCTCAAAAAGCTTAAACCCCATACATACATGTACTCTCTTTTGTCGAAGCGATTATCGGAGATAGCAAAAGTAATTTGGCTGTCTCTCTCAACAAGCTATCAAGGTACCAAGCCATGCCGATACTGTCTTGTTGTAAAAGGGAAACCTTCTTGTAAAGTTTACCAATAAGCTTATCATATCTTTCATTTTGCATTCATCCCGGCGTAAACGATGCGGTATTTGAACGCGGTGCTGTCGCATGCCGTCTTTATGAGATAAGGGGCGCCCTATCCACACCAAAATGCCTCTCAAGGTACATACCGTTTGGCGTTGATGACGTGGGGAAAGGGCCTTAATATTACGGGAGTAAAGCATAAACAGCTTGTTGAGGTTTTGCAACTGGCTGAAGACGTGTTGGATCTCAGCAGGCCATAGAAGAATGTTTCTGCTTTAATTTGTCTGGAGCCATATAATCACGACGAGTATTGATAAAATTGATTAATATCAACATGTTTGATAATACCGTTCCTTTTGCGTGGCCCGAAATGCCCAACCAGCCAACAGAGCCAGCCGTGACTGCTCCTCTTCCGGCTTCAATGCCTGACAACGATCCAACACATTGTAGTATTCTAATATAAACATGTGTATCTTGCAATTACGTCCATATAAGGATGATTTAAGCCTTGCCTGGGTCAATCTCAAACTCTGATTTACGGATCGGTCCGACAAAGCCACTGTTAAGCCATCAAACCTTTTCAGGGGGAGACTTCCTATTTATAGTTTGTACGCGCAAGTAGGAGACAAGAAAGCAAGGAAATGGAAAAACCTTTCCAAGATTACTCTATATTTGTCTCCAATGCGTCGTAATCTCGTCGTAATCCCTTTTTTCGGCGTGGACCTATGAACTATATATAGAGGTCCTTCCTCCCGTTCATTTCTCCCAGTTTTTTCCTTCGAAGCCTATGTGAAGGATAGTCCTTGTCATTTGCTCAGTCTTGTGAACTCGTCAATTCTTCTCACTCACATAACACTACCATCAAAGACAACCATCCTCCAACATGTCTTTCTCACTCTTCCCCTTGGTAGTATTCCTTTCTCTGGCGTGCTTGACATGTGCACAGCAATTCATGGGGCCAGCCTCGTTTGCATGGCCCCTACCAAGAGAATGGAAACGCACTTCTGACGATGTTCAGCCTTGCGGAATGTCACCCCAAGGACGGCGGTCCAAGTTCCCCTTGCGTATGTTCTTTTTCTCTTTTACCATGACTATTCAAATCCTACAGTCGAGCGGCTTTTGTCCTAACTGTCAGCAGACAATGGATACCTGGTACTTCTGTCCAAATACGAGACGCAGAATATTGAGGTGAAGGTCTCATACAATACGGGTACGTATTCATACTACATGTCCCCATTTTAACTGTTTTCCCATATTCTCTAGACACATTTCCTTGTGCTAATCCGACATGACGTAAAAAAAGACCCCCAATCAGTCGCCGACTTCTCGCATTTCCTCAAGCGGCGCATCTCCAACTACGGCGTGGGCTTCACCTGCTTCAAGATCCCGGACGCCCCTCAGGGCATGGACGCTGGAGCCAATGCTACGTTCCAGATGCGCCTGGAATCTAATTACGAGACCCCCCTCCCGCGGTCCTACTTCTCCTGCGCTGACATCACCTACGTGGAGCGAGAAGGCCTTGACTTCCCCTTCCCGTGTGTCAACACCACAGACGTGGAATGGGAGATTTTGCCGACGCCCACGAAGAAGCAAGATCCGCCAGGGCCCACTGCTACTCCGTGGTCCCCAACCGAGGAGAAGGGGAAGAAGAAGCTCAGTAGCGGGGCCATCGCTGGAATTTGCATAGGAGGCACCATTGTCCTTTCGGGAATAGTCGTACTTATCTGCAAGGCGGTGATGGAATCTCGGGAGTCGAAAGAGCGTCAAAAGCAGGTTCCGTGTAGATGGGAGCCGGGGAGTTATGGGCTACCGGACTTGGTACCTGTGAATTATGACGTTTATGGAACGCCTACGAGAAGAGGATAGTATAACTGAAGAAAAAGGGGGAAAAATTAAGAAAGTTGAATTAAGAAAAAGGATTCAAATCTAGCACAACAGAGTCTGCAGTTGTTTTATCGTAACCATCATGGGACTCGTACACCAAACAATACAGCGAAATGATGTGGAGCCAAAAAGCCAAAGCCTGTAGATCACGACATCTGAATGCGTACATGTGGCTGCCCAAGTATAGTGGTAACTATCTCCCTGTGTCACAATTGTAGACTTTTGATGGTCGAAGGATGCCTGAGTAATGTCACTACGCCGTAAGATCACTACGCCGTAAGATCACTACGCCGTAAGAGAGATACAAGGGGCTGCCTGCATTAGACTAGTAGCCATTGTATGAATTAGAAGTACACGGGCATGGCAGAAAATAGACCAGTCAAAAGAGGAATGGGTCGCCATGATGAATTTCTAGTGATTCTTTCGGCCGAGGGGCTCTGTCACTTGTAATGTACTGGCTTCTTGGTGAGATGTCTTGACAGAGACATCATGATTAGGGAGTAGAGAGGAGGAGAGGGACAAGTTGGATCAGTGGTGGGGGGAGAAAGAAAAGTGTGAGAGGCAGAGAGAAGTGCAGGCACTTTAGCCAAGTAGAGGAAAATGTGCTGAAGCGGTAGCTAGGAGGGTTTACAGCGAGAGTACTAGATGATAGAACTAGTATGCTGGATAGCTTTTCCTATATTTCGCAATTACAACAGCTGGCTTGCTTGAAAGAAGCGGCGTGATGAGAAGGAGGTTCATAATCGAAAATGGGATACGCGAGTATAGTCGTGTATAAAACACGCTACCAATTACCAAAATAGAAACAAACTCTAAAAATAATGTAGCCGTCGTAAACTTTATCACAGAACTCCAGCCAAGTAAACCCAAAGGGAAAAAGAAAAGAAGAAAGAAAAAAAAAAAGCGACAAGGCGCTTCGTCACCCGTGACGATAACATCATCTACCTCAACGCCATATCTCCAAAAGCTCGATCAAGCTGAGCGCCTTCCTCGCTGGATATATCTCCGCTTCCACCTTGATCGCTCTGCCCTGTTGATGTCGGCGGGCTTGGCTCGATTTGATGGCCCGGCCCGGATCTCTCAGGCTCCAACAGTCGGGCATCGCTATCCAGCCATCCCGGCGCCAGGCGTCTCTTCTCCGCCAGCTCCCGCTCCCTGATCCGCTCCTCGAGCTCTCTGAGGTCCTTGTCCGCATCTTCCTGCATTTTTGTAATGTGTGCTTGCAGTGCGCGGCACGATGCAATGATATCATCGGGATGCGCGGCATGGCCGGAGTTTGATACCACGTACTTGGCTTTTGGCTGTGAGGAGGGGTCATCTGACGCGTTGGGGATGCCCAATGGCGAGGGGGGGGATGTTGGAAGGCATCGTTTTGTAGTTGTACGAGAGGGTGGTGGCGGATGGGAGAGAGACGAATGGCGAGACTGTGAGAGGGACCTGTTCCAGCAGGTGGTGTGCTCCTGTGGCCTTTCCATCAGCGTGTGCCCATGGCCGCTTGGGCAGTGTTGGGATGTTACTCACGATTACTGTGCATGGTATCTCTTCCACGCAGGTCGGATACAAGGCAGTGTCGGGAGAGAAGATGGCAAGACTTGGAGCTCGCCGAGTTGCACAAATGGGCAATGTTGAGGCTGCAGGAAGAGGTAGAAGTTATCGTAGAAAAGGTAATTCTCAGATGGTCTAGAAGGCTCCAGGCATCCGCCGGTAAGGGCTTGTGCGGCAGAATTGGGTATCGTAGCTACAAAAGATTGGAGGTCGAAGGTTGAATCAAGGCGGGCGGGAATCGTGATCGGCGGGGCCGTGCCATCACTGGCCCCACGCCGTTACAGTGCCTAGCCTAGCTGGCAGCAGTATCGATAAGGCAGCAAGATGCAGCTACCCCACGATCTCACTCTTTTTCCGCCCTGCGCGCTTCTTCCTCCAGTCATCAGCTCAGCTCAGCCCAGCTACGCTCTGCTCAATTCAGAAGCTCAAAGCTACAGGCAGCCAGCCCATCATGCTACCAACCACCATCCGATCACCACCTGCTGCGGCAGACTACACGCCCCTCGCAGAGTACCAGTCTCAGACCCCCGAGTCCTTCACAGATGGGAAGCCAATCCTACACTACCATCTGGCCGGCGCAAAGGCAACAATCCCACGCTCGCAGTGTGGCAGCTTGGCCATCTTTCCACAAGATACCGCTGCGGCTGCCAACAACACAAATGATGGAGAAGCTGCCGAAGAGCTGGCGGAACAGACTGTCGACGTATTTGCGACTTCAGAGTGCGTCCTTGAATCAATCCTTGTTCACCTCACATCTATTAACCTGCCGCCAGAAACTTTGTCGTCTTCAGCCACCAAGCCGAGGCCGGTGTCTCAATCCCATACCCTCTGATCTCAATCCACGCCCTCAAATCCGTCAACGACTCCCAGGCCGTCTGGATGCAGCTCGACTTTGCCGACGGCGGCGCTGACGACTCCGATTTCGAAACCATTGAGCTGACAATCGTCCCTCCAAGCTCCGCCGAAGCCAACTCTGCGCAACAGCTCTACGAGGCCATGGCCAATTGCTCTGATTTACATCCCGACCCTGACAACGAGGAAGATGACGACAATGAATACGACCGAATCGTCTTTGAGGGCAACGCGGGACACGAGGCCGTCGAGGGCTTCACTGGAGTGCTCCATGGTGTCACAGACGGCGGGCTTCCTCCGCCTTTCCCCGGTAGCGGTGGTTGGATCACAGCAGAGAATGTGCACAACTACTTTGATGCGGATGGCAACTACATAGGCCCGGGGGCGGAAGTGGAAGAGTGCCCCGAACCCGAAGATGCGACGGAAGAGCTTGGCGAGGGCGCTGGTAGGACACGCCCACGGGATGAGCTTGAGAAGGACGATGATGTCAACGGACACGATTCGGCTGAAGATCCGGAGAGCAAACGGCCAAGGGTAGAGAATGAAAACAACGAGTAGTCTGCATTCAGGCTGAAGAGTAGACAATGGGAAAGGTGGGATGGCGTTTACGGTTAGAAGGGATATGGCGATTTATTCCCTGGCCAAAAGGCCTTTACTACAATGTATAGGAAATGAATATGTGAGTAACAGGTATCGGATTCAGTGCATTATATTACAAAAAGAGCAAGTAAACATTAGATTTTAACATGTAACCTCAGGGTGTAACTAATATACAAATCAAGTCACCCCAATAAACTCCCCAATCTACTAGTACCCAATCTCCATTGCCCAGACACCTAACTACAATATTGGAAAAAGAAAAAAAAAAAAAGAATAAAGGAAGAAAGATGAGAAAAGAAAACTTGGTTCACAGTGTTATACCACCAATATCAGCAAGCCATTGTCGCCTCCAAGAATCGAAAAGAAAGAAAAGAACAGGAAAGGAAAGTTGCGTATTCTATCGCTCGCTCGCTCGCTCATACTCGTACACCTCTCCTCTTCGCATCTCTCTCCGGCGAGCTCAGCAAAAACCCATCATTGTCATACAGCTCAAGGCTATCCATACTCGCCCGATGGAAATTCTGTCGCTGCTCCGCGGCAATGAGTTGCTCCACGGGAGTCAGTTTCTGACTCAGTACAACCGAAGGGATTCCCTCGATAATCTCGACGAGGTTGTCACCGTCGATTGCATCTCCCTCTTCCTGCGCAACGACATCTTGCGTAACAACATCGATAGTCTCGTCCATGATGCAGGATAGTCGCAAGCCCAGCCCCAGATTCTCCTTGCCATAATGGTAAGTCTCTGCGCGGCGGTGCAACGATCTCCTCGGCCCATATCGACGGCTGCCTGTAACAATCATGGATCTCCTGGTTTCGCTGCCAATGTTGAGGTAATGCCTGCTGCCAATGCTTGCCGTGCCAATACGAATGGATCGAGACGCAGTCAGCCCGGCGCCGCTGCTACTCAACGACGCAGGGAGAGTAGGCGAGTCGCCTTCTCCAGCAACCGTGGAGGCCAACGACGCGACGCTGTATGTGCTGATCATGCTGTTCATCCGGCGCAGCTCGGCGACAGTGTTGCTCAACCTTTGACCTTCGACGAGTGACCGTATAGGAGATCTGCGAGGTGGCGAGGGTGTTAATGCGGTTCCTGGCTCGGCGGTAATGAAAGATTCAAGAGTGTATATGGAACTCGAGGTAGACGCCTGGCGCACCAGACCTCCTCCGCCGTCGCCGCGAGGCGGAGGCGAAAGAATCGTGACGATGCTGCCATCAGAAACCATCATGCTAGGCGAAGGAGGTAGCGGTAAAGATCGATGAGTCGGCGCCGTCCCCATCAACAAGGACATAATCTCTCTCTCGTCATACGGCGATGAGGACGTGTCGCGGAACTGTGTATTCCTGGTTGGTGTCGTGGGACTCGACGACGCCGAGTCGCTGCTGTCAACCCAGTCTACTCTTTGCATCTCGCTCGCGGGCACTTCAGTCGCATCCGAGTCCACCGACACCGAGGCGAAGCTCGCTTCTGAAGGCGCCTCGAGCAGATAGGGCATCTGGGAAATGGAGTATCTTTTGGCGGGTCTTGGTGTCGGCTCAAATATCACAGGAGGCATCAAGCCCCCCCTGACAGCTCATACCCGGCCGTGAAATCGCCGAGACTGGTCTCGACGGCGGTGGACCCGACGGCTCGCCCAGTGTCAATGATGCCAATGATGCTACACTCAACGCCTTCACCCGCCTCTGCGTCGAGTCCATGTTTGGATGTCTCTGGCGCGCTTGCCAGCTAGGCCACCTCCTGGGACCGCCCTTTTCTACAAAAGGATCGTCATCTTGAGCTTGTTGTTGCTGTTGCTGTGGTCTTGGTCTTTCTTCTTCTTCCGGCTCATTGGTACTGTAGAGGGTCGACAGGGAGCTTGATTTGTCGCTGTCAACAGACATCCGACGCTCGGAGCTCTTCTTTGAAGAATGCTGCTGCTGGACATGCGATATGGAAGGACGTTGCATCTGAGGGAAAACAAGCTGCGGGTGCTGCATCTGGGGGAACTTCATGTGTGGAGCCTGCATCTGCACATGGGGCATCATCCTCATCATCTGAGGATTTTGTCTCTGCGGACTCTGTCGTTGAGGACTCTGCTGCTGAGGACTATGTCTCTGGGCATTCTGTCGCTGAGGGCTCTGTCGTTGCGGGCTCTGAGTCAGAGACGTCGTATACTGGGCCCTCTCAGGGCTTCTATTCCCCGTCTGTTGTTGGTCTTGTTCCCAATGCACACTCCTAGCTCTACTAGGGCTAGATGCACCGCCAGGCAGTTCAAGCTCTTGCGTCGCCGCCAGGATCAAGCTATTCGCAGCGCTTCCAATGGAGCTTGTGGAGTTGTTTCTGCTTCCAGCAAAAGAGCCGCCTCTCTTGGATGGACTACCCGATGCACGCCAGCCGTGGCCCGATCTCCCTGATGCGCCAGTTCGGCTGCTGCAAGATGATTTGGTTGGCGACACCTTTACGGCAGACGACGATTCAGATGCCTTGACGGGAGAGCGCGAGCTCCTCTGAGAGAGCCTCAGCTCTGTTGAACGCAAGATGCCCTTGAGGCTTGGATCTGTCTTTGACGGCCGCATATGAGCCGGCCGGATGTGAGCTGGCTGCTGGGCACCGGGCACCGTCAATCCTCGAACGGGGAGAGGCACAACTTCCACCGACGATGAGCGATCATCGCGCGGCGACAACGGCGAGCCAGGTATCGTAGCCAACCTTGGCTCAGTCTGGCTCCGCGGTAGCCATCTCGACTGCGGGCCTTGCGCCATCGGCTGCTCGCTAACCTGCACGTATCCTTTCTCAGACTCTGGCACAAACATGCCAACATTAGGCAGCGTCGGCGCCATCCCCAAGCGCCCATCTCTCCCAAACCACGAGTCCCTCGCATTCCTCTTATTGTTCCGCACCATCTTCGGCCCATGCAAATCATCCTCGTCAACCCAGCTCCTCGACCTCTTCCTGCCCCTCGAAACCGTCCTTCTCCTCTCCGGCAGCTGGACGCCCTCATATGTCGGCAGAGGCGGCGGCACAGCATGCTGCTGCGCTCCGCCAGAAAACGAAAACCGGCTGGAAAGTCGACTGGAGATCTTGCTGAATGACTGGGACCCCAGCAGCCGCCGCTTGATCAGCCGCGACGACGACGGCGGCATGAGTGAGTTGTGCGTCGCCGAATATCCGTATACCATCCGCGGGCCCGAATGGCGGTGGCGAGTCTTCTTCACCCACCATACGAGCAATAATCCGATTGCCGTGAAGAGCAGGATGCCGCCGCAGAGCGCAATGGCAAGCAGCCAGCCCAGCCCAATTGGATGCTCCGTCTGCTCGACTTCTCGTCGAAGCACACGCGTCGCGTAGCTCATGGTTTGTGTGTGTTCGCCAATTTCATTCGATATTAACCTCGTTCATTTCATATAATAATTCAAATATATCGACAGATTTAAATTGTACGTCTTGGTTGCGGACACAAACGAGTGAGTGCTGATGAGTAGAGAAAAACACAAGAGCAAGAGGGAAATGGGCTCCCCCCCGGGTCCTTGTGCTTTTGTCACTGTTTCAGCGAGAATAACATCGCAGCAATCCAGACGGTCAGTGCTTGTGGTTGATTGTGGCTGTTTCGAGGAATGCGTTGCCGGGCCTGGTCCATTCCATCCACAATACCAATGCTGCCTGACTTTTACAGATTTAGAAAATGATACTAACAGCTTATCAAGTATGTAAGACGTACCTTGAATAGCAGAAACATGAATAAAATATGACCCTGCCCTGATCTATCATCATACTCATCGTCGTGATAGACCAGTCCACACCACGAGGCTACACAGTTTGAAGGATTAAAGATAAAACCCATGGCTGTAACATTTGCATAAACTGAATAAATTAAATCTCACTTAATTGATTGTCACATAATACATCTACCTGCGCAACTCTCGTTAAATCTTTTTGATGCCAAAGACTGGATAACATCTTTTTTACCCTATGAACAAAGCCAGCAGCCAAATGTTGATTCAATCATGCCTCACTAATACCCCTAACTATCTGGATCCTGTCCAGATTCACGCGAAAATCTTTCAAAAATGACGAAAAAAAAAAGGATAATAACAGCTTCATTCACTTGGTCTCAAAACATTTAGAGCTGTCCTTGTCCTTGGCCGTGGCCGTGGCCGTGGCTGTGGCCGTGTCCATGACCATGAACACTGCGTCGGTGCTTGGCAGGAGGAGCACCAGTCGCGGTAACAGTCACAGTTGAGGGCTGGGCATCCACAGTGACGGTAGTGTATGCCTGCTTCCATAGGATTTCACTAACGACGTTGCCGACGGTGATGTACTGAGTGCTGACGAAAGTGGCGGGAGTGGCAGCCGCTCCCACCGGGGCTGGAGTAACTGCAGGGCTCGATTCAATGGCAGCAATCTGCACACCACCAGAGTAGCCATCAGAGGATCCATCCTTGAAGACCTGTCCGGGAAGAGGAGAGCCCTTGACGGGTGCAGTGACACCAGGCTGGTAGGGTAGGGTAGGGGCAGTTGAGACCTTGGTAGGCTTGCTGGTAGGCTGGCTCTGGCCGTGTCCGTCCATTCCTCCAAACAGCTGCTTGAAAGGACCATTGCCGTCCTCCTTTCGCAGATTCGCAGGCATGTCCTCGAGCTGGCACTGCATCGCGGTGCTTTGGTCAACGACGTCGAAAAGAGGGCAGTCTTCGATGAGGCCAGAGGGGTTGGTGCAAGTGTTGACGGCCTGCTGCAGGAAGTTTTCGTCCCAGCCCATGATGAAGTCGGCATGAAGTCCGTAACCTAGCAATCTTGTTAGACGGTCTTAATCACACGGCGCATTAGCCTATAATCTTACCAGTAGTGTCTCTGTTAGCAATGACGAATTGACCATTGCGGCCAGCAAAGGCATTGGTGTTCCAGATGACCTCGAACAGCATGCTTGGAAGACGAGCAGGGTAACCCGCAGGGCAGTCTCCAGTCATGACGAGATCAGGGTAGGCAACGTGGTCCTTGTGGTTGGCGCTATCGGTCGCATCGCCTCCCTTCCAGCATGATGGGAACATGATCTCGAAACGGATACCATCTTTGCAGTTGGCATCGAGGTAAGCCTTGTCTGGCATGAAGTGGCGGTACAAAGTACCTTCAGGGGCCTTGTCGTAGTTAAGGCAGTTGAAACCGAGGGCGCGCTGGGCCAAAATTTCTTGGCTTGTTTGACCTAACGAAGCCCAGAGGGACTTTGGCGGGTCAGGTTGAGTGGGATCGCCAGCTGTGTAAGTGCGTCGGGTGGTGTCGCCGGCCACCATTCGAAAGTCGGTAGGGAAAGCTTTGATGTTGTCTCCGTAGAGAAGATAGTATCTAGCACGTCATGTTAGCCATGCTGTCGGGGGAAGTGAGTGGAGGGAGACCACCTACGCAAGCATACCGCCAACTTGGGGGACTAGTTCATATTCCTGAGTGCTGGCGTCTTGAAAGTACAACGCAGGGTGCCAGTAAGCAGATTTGTCTTGAGTTACACGGCATGATGTACAGTTGCCGGTCAGCAGCTCGGAGGTGCCAGAAGTCTCAGAAAACGCTAAAGAGCATGTTAGTCGCAGTTTCTCTTTGGAAGTCGGATTTGGTGCCAGTATGTAGAGGCTGGGCGGACTGGATCTCATTGATCGAAACAGACGGCGGCATCTCTCATGACAATGAGGCCAAGCCAGCAGGCTTATAAGAAATGAGAGCACTCACCCGACGAGCCGTGAATAGCGTGCATGTGAGGCGAGTCAGAGCCGGGATAGACAATCGGGTCCATTCGTGCCAGGCCAACACGTCCCTGACACTCCATGCGCCAGAAAGCGTCGGCAGAGGCGACCAGCCCCGCGGTGACGGCGATGACAGACTTGAGCATTGTGATAGAGATGTATCCAAGCTCGAGGTGTTGCTCCAGGCAAGACTGATATCAAGAGTTGGTAAGGAGTGGACGACGCAACGAGGCTGTCTGAAGAGAAGAGGTCAGCGTCCTGCAGCCTGCAGACTGGTGGCTTGGAGACAGAAGGAAAAACGAGAGAATAAATGGAGATGCAAGAACAAGAGATGGAAAGGAGCACAGAATAAAGAGATGGAAGGATGTGGTCATGGCAGAATGCGGGGGAGAGCCTGAGAAGAGGAAGGCGGTCGTCCACATGATCATCGCAAGCAGAAGGCGCGAGCATCACCGAGTCCCAGCACTTGGCAGGAAGCAGATCAGCCGCAGCACAAGCCCCAAGCTCAAGCCCCAGGCCCGTCACTGAACGGAGACTTTTTTTCGTCTGCCTCTGCATCCTCGCAAGCCAACGCCAAAGTTGCTTCGTGTAATCGGCCAATTTCCCTCGCTCAAACAGTAACTGTGCCGTGGGGCCAATCGCTTCACTGTGACCCGTTGCGTTGCGCGGGCTTATACATGCGGCGATTTTTCGTAATCTTCTCGAACCTCGTGTGCATGATGTCCATTGAAACTGTCAAACAGGAAAGTAGGCTTACCAAAGTATCGCTGTTATCGTCAAACCTCCACAAGAAAAGAATCGCGAGTATACGCGAAAATGAAGAATACTACTTCTGCACACACTTATGAAATCTTTCGTGATTTCCCAACCTCACGAAATGGCTCCTGAACTGAAGATTCCAGAGAAAGGTCACTGGGTGTTCAACACGAACACGTATCCAACCACCAGATAGAATTCCTCGCGGGGCGTCTGTCGCAATGTCACAAGTACTTTGCGGCGCAGTCAAAACCGGCCCGATGGATATCGATACGGTGCGTGGTGAGTTCAAGCTACAATCGTTGGCGGCGATTACAGCCTGTCAGTGCTCAAGGGGTTCTTGTTGCTTGTGCTGATACAAACAGCAAGAAGAGAGGATCAAAGTGCCCAAGAGTGTGCAAAAAGGAATGCGTATAGACAAAAAACGAAGGAATGTACGTCGGTGAGCCGAAAGGAATGGTAAAGAACGTGGGAATGCTGAGCAAAACACAACGCGACAAGAGCGCAGAGAGAGGAACCAGCGTAAAAAACGAGGGATGAGTGTGGTTGTATATGGGATATTAAGGGCGATCTTGCTATCAAGGGATTGGGGGGACTCCGGGTCCTCGCGCCAATACCGATGTACAAGTTGGGTATGGGTGAGAGATTGTCAAGGGCAGGCCCTGAGGATCGATGAAGAAGATGGGAGAAATGATCAAGACCCAGCAGCAGGCATCACGGAGCACAGCGCCATGTACTGTACGTACGCTACGACAACTTACGCATCGTAGCCTTGGCCTTCCTCCAGGCGTGCAAATAACCGGCTATCAGGCATCTCTCGCTGGCCATCCGCATAGAGAAGCACTAAAAGAAGATTACGGAGGATCAAGGGTCGACCAACCGCCCCAACAATGGACCAGTCAGGCTTCGCCATCGATAGCCCGACTTTCCAAACGCGGCAAACATTAATAGCCACAGGAACTAACAAGGGGGGGCGGCGATTAGGAGCTTCTTTGCGATGAGGGGCATAGAAACTTCGCTTGCCGTGAGGTATTTGCTTGAGGCGATGGGATCATGTAAAAGCATGCGCAACAGCTGATTGGCCAAGGGACTCAAGAAATTTGAGAGACATGGGGTCGAGCAGGGATGTTCATGTACCCCTTGGGAAGGTTTTTTGTCCGACCCGCGTGATGATACCACTTCAGGGAGCATTAATCCGTCTCTGCTGGGGTTTCTGGAATATACCGTTCAAGCGTCGTCAATGCAGAACCGAATCCTTACTGCCCACTACAGTAAGGAGACTCTTAGAAGGACTCAGGCTCTGCCTCCTGAATCCAAGAATGCGCATGACCGTTGCGGTGAGTTTGGGTCGCCACCAGAAACAAGGCTTGCGGCTGAAATAGAAATAGTAAAAACAACGCTAGATCAGAACAGAAAACGCCACCCGCTGCGTGTACCTGGCTTCTATAGCGCCCCAGTGGTGCGGCGGCCTACGCCTGTGCTTGATTGCAGCTCCCATTCCTCTCATGAAACGGCTTGGAACTTTGGATGGCTTCTGGCGCATATGACGAGGCTGGTGGAGCCTTGTCCATGCGATGTGCAAATGGACTTGACAGCAAGCATGTCGCTTCCCGCTCATCCCAATTTTGGTCGAAGAGCCAGGAGAGCACAACAGTCGGCCATGCCGTTGGACTCGGGGGACCGCAGACCATCAGCCAGGTATGATATTCGAGGGCAAACGAGATATTTGTGATCCTTGAGCTTTGGGGCCCCCGCATGGGTCATTGGATAAAGCTGGCCTCGCTAGCCTCATAAAGCAAGATGCATTTCCATTGTTTGACGCTGTTATATGACGCTGGTTTGCTTCTTATTGTTGAACAGGTTGGGTGGCACCCGCATAAGGCCCTCGAATTTTCAGGGGCGCCAAGATGGAGGGGTCGAGCATTGCATTAGGGAGACCCTGTATGCATTTGAAACCGTTTCATCAGCGCCTGTGGCCAATCATATCCCGGAATCTGCCCCAAAACAGCTGCCCCTGCTTTGTACCTGGGGGCTAGGCGAAGGCCAATGCAGAAGTGAATAGAGAAGCGATGGCTGCAAGCTTGTTTGCTGGTCGAGCTGGCAAATGCGGTGCTCGGGCGCAATTCCCCCTGCTCGCCTTTGGAAAATCAGCGAGACTTGTCACAGTCAGCTATTGTTTTGTTTGCTCTGAAAGCTCGGTTCCTGAATTGGGCCAGTGGGGGTCTGGAGAAGGAGAGGCTGCGGCGCCGCCCGGCAGCGAAGAAACAGCCACAAGGAGCTGCACTTTTCATGTTCTCACCTACGCGTATCCTTAAATTCGCATCATCTCGCTGGCTTCTGGCACGAGCCATTGTCTCCGCTGCCAGGCTCGTATGATGGGTGCAGCCTGTGTATGTGTTGCTCCTACATTTATGAGCCATAGGGCCCCGAGATCCAGCTGCAAGTCGCGAGGCTTCCAATAAAGAGCATCACGTCGATAGTACTAACACGATGTCGATCTGAAAGGGCCTGTTGCTTGCCAAGAGCACTAGAATCCCGCTAGGTTAGAGGTTTAGCAGCTTGAGGTCCTATGACGAAATGATCGAGGGTGCAAAAGTTTAGGTATGCTGAGGAGCCGCATATCGGCAGTCTTCCGGTATCACTTATTAGCTAAACAAAGAAAATGATCGACAAGTGATGGACAATCCAAAACATATGTACTTGTACTTGAAGTAATCGCCCATCAGGGGCTAAGCAGGATGTGCGAGTACCTGTGTATACTTTCTCTGTGTGCTGTATGCCACAAGCTTCGGATCCATGTGTATGATTCAGTCAATATGGCTACGAAGCCAAATATTTTTTATTTACTGCAGTATGCAAAGAGGAAAAAGCATCTTACGCTTATATGACATATGGATAGCGTGGTAGAGCTTCACCTCAGTTGTAAGAGTGAAGGACGGCTAGATGGGGAATTTCGTGGCTTGCAAGTGGTAATATTGATATACTAGGTTAAAGCGCAAATGTAACATCGAATAACATCTCCGACGTGGTGTAGTGGCTAGCATACCGCGCTTTCATCAGTGAAAGTCCCGCGGCGATCCGGGTTCGACTCCCGGCGCCGGAATTCATTTTTTGCTTTTTTTAATCCTTGGCGTTATCCCCTACCCTGCATCTTGCATCTTGTCTGAGTAATTTTGACGGCGATTATGTGCAGCGTAAGAAAGAATCTACCTCTTATTAGTATTTCTGTACTGTGTAGTTTTTTTTTTTTTTTTACTTTTCCTAGTAAGCCATATGTGTCAAAATGAATGAACAATCAATGCAAATCCTGTTCGAACGTTTTGGTACATGATAAATGGCGTCTGACTCACTAGCATTCACTGTTGTCTCTAAGGTCAGACATAAAAGTAGCTAACAACTTGGGCATCTTTCAGCTCACAATAAGAATAAAAAAAAGCCTTTCTTTTTATTTACTAAACAATCAACTCCCGATGCTCGCATTCTGTGATAACTTGACTGTGCAGAGAGCGCTGCTGTCAGATATATGGTCATGTGACCTGCAGCAGTAGCGATTCTGCAGCTTGACACGAATCAGAGCCCCTGTAATCGCGGCGAGCGGTTTGCGCCCACTTGGAGTCCCCTCTGTATGGGGCCGAGCGATAGCTTCAAGTAACGAATGACCTACATTGAACACCTGGCCATGAACGACACGCCGCGGTAGAAACAAGCACCGTATTCGCCATGGATGATCTCTCGGGCCTCGATTGGAGCGCAAACGCCGCCGGCAACAAGCCCAAGCCCATGGCCGCCAACCCCTCGTATCCTCCGTATCGATCGTCGCCGTCTCCCTTTGGCACAGGGCAAAGCACGCCGCTGCCCCAGCAGCCAAACAACTCGGTTCCTAAAGCGGCGCCGGCAAAGGCTGCGCAAGACAGCTTCAGCAATCTGGCTTTTGGCCTGCCCAAAGCCACACAGAAATTGTCCCTAGCCGAAAGACAGGCGCAGCTGGAAGCCGAGAAACGAAAGAAGGAAGAAGAGCGACGGAAGTTGGCAGAGGCGCAGTTTGGAAATGGACAACACTGGGATGCGCTGGGATCTCGAGGCTTCACTCCTAGTCCTGCGCCTCAGCAGCAACAGCAAAAGCCTGCGCCTGCCAAGAGCTCAGCCAAGGACGACGATGACGACCTCTTTGCCGCATTCAACAGAGATACAAAGGTGGATAATGCCAGCCATTATCCTCCACCCGCACCAAGTAAAGACAGACTGGACTTGACAGACTCCTCAGCATGGGGCTCAACAACGGCATCTAATGGCAACGGGGCTTTTGGAGGAGTTGATGATGACGATCCTTTCGGATTGCACGAGATGAAGCCTGCTGCTTCAGCTTCAGCTGGCCGGGGCACTTCCTCTGGCGCAGATGATTTTGACTTTCTGGGAGACCTCGGGAAGCCTGTAGATGAAGTTAAAAGGGAACAACAGGCAAAACAAGAAGCATTGAGAAGCGAGCCAGGAAAACCCATTGAAGATGACTCGAGCTCTTCCGATGACGACGACGAACCTATCGAACGAAACGTTGAGCGAGTGCCTAGGGTGAACAAGGATCCCTTTGACAAAGCTGTTGCGCAACTTGTCGATTATGGATTTAGCCCCGAGCAGGCCAGACGAGGGCTTGTGGAGAGCGGAACGGGATTCAATGCGCAAGCAGCGGCTAACTGGCTCTTGGACGAGGCTCATAGGAAATCAAAAGAGGCATCACAAGGTCGGGGCTCTCAAGGGCGAAATTCCCCCGCATCGGGAAGCCAGAATCAGCGAAGTGATAGTCGATCACCTGCAAGGGGAGAGGTTGACTTTGCAAAGACGGCGGCTGCTATGGGAAACACACTATTCAAGTCTGCCAATACTCTATGGAAGACTGGACAAAAGAAGATGCAACAAGCGGTGGCGGAATTCCAGCAAGAAGGACAAGGAGACCCAAGCCAGCCGAAATGGATGCGCGATGCTCAGCAGGCACAAGCACGGCCGAGACCTCCCCAAGGTAGCTCCAGCGCAACGGATGAGGCGCTCATGCTTGAGACTGGTAGTAGACCACCACCTGCCAGGAGCAGCAGCAGCAGTCGCCCTGCCGTGGACCCAAGAGCTGGGCCTCAGATTTCACGAGGATCATCACCTGCCCTATCTTCGGGAACTCCAAGCCGAAATAGCCCCGTTCCACGATGGCAGCAGCAGACAGCGCCGCCGCCCATGGTGTCGGATGCAAGATCAAGGCTGAACAGACTTGCAGCGGACGATGACGACAGCTTCTCTAGCTATGTAAGTGCTAGTAGGAGAAAGAAGGCAAGCCCAGCGCCAGAGCCTAAGAAATCTGAGCCTGAGCCGGATCTACTCTTCGGCTCGCAGGCGTCAAGACCAACGCAGCGAACTCCCTCTCCAGCAGTCCAGCGATCAACGCCAACAACCTCAAGTCAGCCTCGGCCAGCACCAGCGGCCGCACCTCCGCGCAAGGTCACACCTCGGCCTGCTCGACAAATTCCTCCCATTAGCCCTGCAGCACTGCAGGCATCGACAACGCATAGGCTACAGGGAACTACGCATTTCAAACGAGGCGACTATGCCGCAGCGCATGCGTCTTACTCATCATCTCTGTCCTCTGTTCCTACAACGCATCCCCTGATGATTATCTTACTCACAAACCGTGCATTAACTGCTCTGAAGACCGGAGAGCCTAAACAGGCAGTGACTGATGCAGACGAAGCGCTCAAAATCATTGGGCCCGGGAACGGCCAAGGAGAGACAGTAGCCGTAAAGAATGAGGCTGGGCAAGAAGAGAACCGTGACATGAAAGAGCTCTATGGCAAGGCGCTAAGCAGGAAAGCAGAGGCGCTGGAGCAGATGGAGAGATGGGCGGACGCAGGCACGGTCTGGAAGCAATGCGTTGAGGCTGGTGTTGGCGGACCCACGGCTGTCAAGGGCCGTCAGCGATGCCAGGACGCCCTTGCTCCCAAGCCCAAGCCTGTTCCAAGGCCAGCAGCAAAGCCTCGACCACAACCCTCTGCGGCTAGTCGAGCACCTCAGAAAGATTCAGAGGCAGTCACACGGCTGCGTGAAGCTAACCAGGCTGCTGCCAAAGAGGATGACGAGAAATTTGCCCTAGCAGACAAGGTCGACGCCAAGGTATCCGCATGGAGAGACGGGAAGAGAGAGAATCTTCGGGCTCTACTGGCCAGTATGGATGCAGTGCTCTGGGAGAATAGTGGTTGGAAGAAGGTTGGGCTGCATGAGCTGGTCATGGCGAACAAGGTGAAGATTTCGTACATGAAGGCGATTGCAAAGACCCACCCTGACAAGGTAAGAGATTCATCCATCTGAGATGTACCGAACGAAGCTTGAGAGAGAATATAATGCTTACTTTTGGATGTTTTAGCTTCCGCAAGACGCAAGTACTGAGGTGAGACTCATTGCTGGGTTGGTGTTTAGCACCCTGAATGAGAGCTGGGACAAGTTTAAAGCAGACAATGGGCTATGAAGCGTCTCATTCGAAAGCGATTTTTGTTGTTTTTGTTGTTTATTAATTTTTTTTCACCTATGCATGCATTCATTGCATAGAAGCAGCCAGAGTAAGGAGGAGGAGATGTGAGAGAAGCATTTTTCCTATTTAACGATGACAATGACCATGATCATTACGGTGTTGGACGATGGATACATTGACTTGAGTGTTTGCTCAGATGATCAGATATTTGCTCTTTATTTGGATTTACTTTGCCCATACGCCATGCTATGCCCCTATTTCATACCTATCGTATATACGTATATAATTTGAGAAAATTCGAAGATGTAACCCCCCCCCCTTTTGTCCGTGGATCTAAACTCCCATCTCATCGCACAGCGGCTGTTTATATTGCCCCTCTTCTCTTTAGTAAGAATTTCTACAACCCCAGCATGCGCCTAACGCCGTCGCGAACCGTCTTCTCGTACTCGTCCCGGCGCTCGCGCCACATCTTGGCGGCCTCGACGTTGGCGGGGCTCTCGTCGTTTGGCTCGGCCAGCATGCTCATGACGGAGATGAGGATCTTTTCGACGGACTGGATGGGCGACCAGCGCTCGGAGGCGTGTTCGTAGTGGTTGGGGTCGTCGCCGGGGGGGTGGAGGATGGAGATGCAGACGAGGCCGCTGGGGTAGACTGTGAATTTATGGGTTAGCATCCATCGTATTGGCTTTATTTCTCTCTCTTTCTTTTTGTGCTTTCATGCTTGATTCGGGCAGACCATACCGTTGGGATGCCACATGTCGGCCAGAAACTTCATCGACGGCGGCGCCAGCGGATAGTCCTTTGGAAACTTGAGCTCGGCCGGGAACACGCCGCCCTCAAAGGGCGTTCCCTCGGGGCCCTGGATGAGACATTCCCAGTGGAGGAGGTCGTCTTCCGAGACGGGGCCGGCGGTGATGCCTTCGGGCGGGTTGTTTGTGAGGGCGCGGTATTCTTGGAGGAGGCGGCGGTGGGCGGTGGATTGGGCCATGTTGGGGATGCGCCCTCGGCTTGAAGTCTGTACGGGGGAGTTGAAAGGTTTGAGAGTTGGAAAATAAAATTGGTTGGTGATGATGGGAGGTTTTTTGGTGTTTTGCGTTTGGAGATTGGGGAGTTTCGAGATCGCGGAATCGGAGCCGCGGCGGGAGAGCTGCCAGTCCGAGCGGTTGTGGCGGGGTGGAGGTACGTACCGCTTATGGGGAGCGTTTGCGTGATCCACCAGGCATTTCTCGGAATGGACGCTGTTATTGATAAGACTGGAGAAACAGTTATATATATCATGATATAAAAATGTAGTTGTATAATATAGCCTTCATGTTTCGTTTTGCCTAATTGCTAGCATATCGTGACATATGCTGTCTATCAACTGTAGAGTTAGCTAATATGCTCCGTCTTATTTGGTGGGTGTCTTGATAAAGGTCCCCCTACTTGAACCGCTTCCTTTTTGAGGTTGGCCTGCAGAGGTACTGAGACATACTATCTAGGTAGACGTAGAAGAACGCAATGAAGTGTAAAAGCAGGGCGCAGGTGGCCAGTTTGCGGTTCTGCCGCAGTCGGAAGGAATCATCACCGCGATACCCTGCACGTCTGTTGGAGATGGCGCCGTGAGTATCGTGTGTAAGGTAGTATAAACACATGGGGACTTGTACGAAGTTTGAATATAGCAACAGTGCTAGTTGAGCAATGATGGCAAACCCTCCCTTTCCCTAGCGATGAACGAAACTGGTGCGAGGAACGATATAATACTACCCAACTGTTATTAGCTTTCATGCTTCTTTTCTTACCTAATGTCTAAAACACTCTATCGGCTGAATTGGATAATATGCTCCATGTACAAATATAGAGATGCGAGATAGGATTCATACATGCTTACGGCCTGGAATTTCAGCTGCCCTCCGTGCTGGAATGTATCAAGTGAAAAAAAAGAGTCTCGTATAAGCTGCAGTGCTACAGGAAAATGCTACCTCTCAGGCGAGTGCGAAGTTATAGGATGCTGCGTCTCTCATGATTTGTCGACACGGAACATCGGCTGAGCGGCTGAACGAGGTTGTGTGTGTATGTGTGTGTGTGTTACGTGTATGTCTTACTTATTTTATTGCCATTGGACTCCTTGCTTGTCTGACAGGTGGCTTTGGAATGTGTATAAAAGGGACTGATCATCCTGAAACGTAGAGCAAATCAAGAAGCCAATTCAATAAGAAACTGTATCAATTCGCTACTCATCTGCTTTATCAAAAGAGTACCAAGACCAGCAAAAATGAAGTTCTTTTTCGCTCTGTTCGTTGGCGTAGCTGTGGCTGCCCCTTCTCTGCAGAATCGCCAGACTGACGGCTGTGCCGTCTATGAAACCTGCTTTCACTTCCCGCTGCCATGTCCATCTGGCCATGTACGTATCAAAGCTCTTATTTAAGCTCTTACTTTGGCTTGCTAATACGATGATAGGTTTCGAAGGAAGTGGTCAGTCACCTCGCGCAGTCGTCCTTTGTGTTGTTATGATGAAAATACTGACATTTGATGAAAGAATGGATGTTACACTTGCTGTCTTGTGGATGATCAGTAAGATTGATTGAAAGCTGGATGAGCTTATTCGAACATATTCGAATTCAATTTCAGTTGGAATATAAACCAGCTATAATACAAGCCATGACAATTTATTATTTGCCAACTGAATCTTTGTCAAATCTCTCGCGCCAGGAAAACTCACAAATCGAATACATGATAGTGAGTACATGGCATCGTATCATTTAGCCAGATCTCAATATATCCCGCTTCCCACGCCATGCCTTTATCACGACAGGCCCCCATTCCCTTACAAGATACAGCATTCGGGATGGCAATCGTCCAACAGTGGCCCGCGGCTCGTTTCATCCTCATCGTCTTCGATGCTCCAATACATGTTGTGCGAGAATTCTCCCCCATATTCTTCAAAGACTTTGGCCATCAATTTCAACAGCGCTTTATCATTGCCACCCAGTGCACGCAGCGTAACCTGTAGCCTTTGATAGCTCTTCAGGCTGCATAAATCATCCGACGCGGTATCGCCGGCATATAAAAGCTCGAATGTAGTGCTGTTGCTCTTTTGAAGTTCTGCCTCGAGGTTTTCAAAATACAGTAGCATCTGTATTGTAATCCCTATATAGCAGAGGCACGAAAGCGGTCGACCACCACCGCCGATGTCACCGTAGACATCTCGGTAGAGAAACCTCAACATCCTTTCTGCCGTCATATCGTCCTTGGCGGTTTCGAAGCTGCCCTCTCCCTTTTTTGACGCCTTGTTGGTATCCTAGACCCAACGAGCACGGTCCTGCATGGAGCGCACTCCCTCAATCTGCGCTTGTCTTTCGACTCTAAGCTCGTCAAGCATTGGGCCAAGGGTCTCTACCAAGCATGATTCGCCGATGCCCGCAGCTTTAGTCCGTTTAACCAAATCCGTTTCTTCTAATCGCCAAGCGGATGTCACTGGATCACGAATACGCCTCGTCTGGCTAAGCCGAATCAGTGCCAGGGCCGACCTGGGGTCGACTTCGCTTTCCGGGATACGACTTGGATCCCAGTCCACTGATTCGTACATGGACAGAACAGATTTTTGCTTGAAAAGATGCAAAGAAGTCAGGCTTAGAAAATCACGAGCGTTGGTGATTTTTCCTACCGGTCGACGATTTGTCGCTTTTCGACTCTTGCACTTGCTAACATGAGAACGAAAAGCTTTGCCAAATCGCGAACGAAAAGCTTCGACAAAATCGCGGGTAGGAGGCTGCCCGCCGGCGAAGAAGGTATCGGATAATGCCCACCCCAGACCGCTATAGAGAGATATCTCCTGTTTGAGGTAGCCTTTTTGCACAAGCATGTTGTGCAGGTGTATGATTAGCGTTGGTTCCAGCATCCCTTCCCACAAGGCCATGGCGCTTCGATACGAAAGCTCGAGGCCTTCCACCAGGCCTGCGCCGCAGAAGAAAGGGGAATAATCCCAAGCTCCGTTGCGATTAGTTGACGCAAATCTCGAAGGGAGCAGCCCTGAAAGGCTTTGGAAAATTTTGCACTTCCCTAATGCGTCCCGGAACTCACTACCTAGCTCTGTGAGGGCTTTGAAGCAGCTCTCTGTGTATTCGAAACCTTTGCCACCGTTGCTTGAATACATATAATTCATTTTGAGACACGCTACTGATAGAAAGTATCCGTTGCCATTTTCCTCATTCAAATCTTCGCGGCCGAGAAAAATGTCCAAGTCGCGCCGTGATCGAAAGGTCTGCGCCGGCTCGCTGAGGATGTGGCCTTTCAACCAGCTAATTGCCCATCCACGAGACACCGTCCATGCGTCGATAATGCACTGAAGATAAAAAACGAGATGCGGCGGTATGTTTTGACGAAATTCTGTACCATATTTTTGCATGGCGAGCGTCGTCACTGCAGCGGCAAAGTTGGTTAGACCAAACATCCTGTGATATGACTTTAATGGACCTTGGTTGGACCAGTCCATTTGTTCCAACACGTAATTTTCCTTTTTGGCATTTTCCCCATGCATTGAAACACATGAAGTTATGTTGACAAGATCGTACAGCCAGTTAATGGTATAAGAGCGCCTCCATTTGACCCTCTCTTCTTTGGTCGCTTTCTGTAGATCCAAATCTGGATTCCAGTTGTCAATTTGGGCGAGCATACGCTTTGTGGGCTTTCCACTTCTTGTCTTCTGGTAGTCTGTTATAAAATCGACTAGGTCGTGGTAGGTATGGATGAGGAAGAGTTCTTTTTTATCCAGGATTGTTGGTGTTACAGTGGCCTTCCCAGAGCTTTCTGAACGGATGCAGCAGTACATTTCCCTGTTTGATTCTTCGCCCTCGCCGTGCATGATGGTTTGTTTGATCCTTTCAAATGATTCATAGCCCGGAAAATCAATGAATATGGTTGACTCATACTGCTTGATCATCGCTACAGCGATATTGGCGGTAGCTGCAGCCACTGCACTGTTGAGGTTCCTGTAGGCTACTTTGCGCCAAATCCCTTGAAGAAACAATCGAAACTGGATCATGTCTCTTGTGAGCGCAAGTACAGCCATGGCATATTCTGAAGCATCGTCCTCTTCGATTATGCGGTAGCTCTCCAATGCAATGTCCAGAGCTCTGCCGTCTGACTGCGAAGACTTGCCATTTCGCTGGGCTTTCTTTCCTTTGACTTTCTTTTTACCTTTTCTCAACCTTCGCTTTTTTTGAGAAGGTGCAGATTCTTTGTCAGATTCTTCGCTATCAGCGTCCAAAATATCATTCTCCAAGTCTAACGCAGAGAATTTATTGGTAAACGAAAAAGAGTTGGGGTCGATTTCCTCCTCCTCATCGTTGCTTGCTTGCTTCTCTCGTTCTTGGGAAAGCCATTTTTCGCCGCCCAGGGTTTCAAACGCGCTTGTGAGAGCATCAATGAAATACTTGTGGGTCGAATTACGTTTCTCTAGCTCTTCGCTGGGGTTCAATTCTGCTAGCTGTTGAAACCGAGAGTAGTACGTATGTCGTAACTTGATGACGGACAGAAACAAGTGGTAGATCGTAGATGGGATGTCGGGATGATATTTTGCAATGAGTTCTGACATCGGAACGAGGTCAGAAACAGTGATCTGACCTGTGGCATTGACCTCTAATGCAACATTGTGTCCAGAATTGTTTAGATTCTCGATGATGGGATTTGAAGTCTTGATCATCCAGTACAGCAGAAGACTGGTGTCTCGCTTGTACGAGACATAGGAGTTTTCAAACCGCATCGAAGGAAACGTACTAGCAGAAAACAATGTCTGCAACAATGAGCTTTAAAAATGTATGACGTGAAATTTTAGAGATGAGGGATAGAAGAAAAGGCGTGTATTTTTGTGACAGAAGCTGATAACAAGAGCTCGAGTTCACTTTGAGTGCAGCCCCTTATCACGTGCGTGTCAACACTGCCAGCTGGCACAGCGCCCAGCACTGGCAAATAAAGAGAATAGAACCAAAAACAACAGAATACCTGTAACGAGTTTATGGGATATTCGCAAGCAGACTTGTTTACGTTTGGCTGTTTCGATAGCATAGCAAGAAAAGACATCGTTTCTAACCTACGCTTTTCTATCTGCTATCCCTAGGCTATCTTTAAAAGACAAAACTATAATCAGAGCCCACCCTTGGCCTTTAAGTCTTCATGAATCTTCTTTTGCTTCTCCCATGCCTTCTTAAGGTTCTTAAGCTGGCTCTTGGGCACCTCGCTTCCATCCTTCAGCTTGGTAGGGATACCCTGCTCGTCCCAGGCACTGTAGCGCTCATCATTCTTAAACAGATCCTCAGGGGGAACCTTTGCCTTTTCTCTAGCTTCTTGATCTGCCTTTTCCTTGGCAAGTCTTGCTTCTTCCTTCTTCTTCGCCTTCTCAGCTTCTCGGGCAATCTTCTCTTCCCGAGCAGCGATAAGCTCTGCAGCAGGAACAAATTTGATGAGAGATGGCTGGTTATCGGGCCGGTCGTCAAGGTATACGCCGAGGTTGGTCAGGTCTTGATCACGGATTCGATCGGTGATTTGCAAGATAGCCTTCTTGGTTTGCGGATCGTAAGTGGAGACTGTGCGACGGAGCTCATCACGGATTTGAGATACCACTCTTAAGTAAGGCAGCGATAGTCTCTCAATATCACGAGAGCCTCCCTGAGCCAGAGCTTGGAACTCTGATGTAGGATCCTTGGCAAGAAGCGCCGAGACGGTCTCGTTGGAAAGCGAAAGGGCCGCGATGTCTGACTTGACCTGCTCGAGTACAGCAACATAGGGCTTGACGGCAGTCTCAGGGTCTGTATTCTCGGAAATAACAGACGCCCAGCCAAGGCCTTCGTAGGGAGGTTGAGCATTAGGATCGAGACCAAAGATGCCAACCAACTTTGTAATCCAGCGTGCAATAGCCTCGACCTCAGCGAGATCTGCGTCTTTGTTGTCTTTCAGGTAGCTGTTAGTGGTATTGACCAGCTTCAGGATGACAAGCATTGCTCGCGGGGTATCAATTGAGTTTGTGAGCGCCGCCTCTACCTCCTTCTTGGCCTGCTCAAGCTCGGCCAAGAGACCGGTGGCAGGCTTGTCTGAGCTGATATTCAGAGCTTTCACGCCGCTCTCGATGCCTGCCTCGGCCAACCACGACTTTGTGTTTGTGAAAAAGTTCTGCATCAGGCATGGTTAGTGGTTAGAACTTATCAACTGTGAAGTGGTAATTTGTACTTACGCTGATCGTCGACTCCCAGTTATCAGCCTGAGCTCTCATATCTGGTGAGATTTCAACGCCGTCATTCCACTTGCCCATCAGGAACACAATACGCATGCTTCGCGATGTATAGCTAGTAGCCAATGCGTCTTCGATGGTCTGGAAGTTCTTCAAAGACTTGGACATTTTTGATCCAGAAATGGAGAGATGGCCCATGTGAAGGAAGTACCTCACCCAGGTGTGCTCGCCTTTGCCGTGTTCGCAGAAGTAAGCCTCGCTCTGTGCCAGCTCATTGTCGTGATGAGGGAAAGCAAGATCAATGCCACCAGAGTGAATGTCCATCTGTGAGCCCAGGATATCAGACGCCATCACGGAGCACTCAATGTGCCAGCCCGGTCTGCCATCACCCCATTTGCTGGGCCAGAATGGCTCTCCAGCCTTGGACTTTTTCCAGAGAGCAAAATCGCCTGCGCCCTTTTTGCCTCCCAGGTTCTTGGACAGAGACCCCTCTCCCTCCTCTTGAAGAGCTTTATCATTCTTGCTTTCCGGTCGTAGTCGCGCATAAGAGTTGCCAGCCTTCTCAAAAGCACCAATGTCGAAGTAGACTGATCCCTCAGACTCATATGCAAATCCCTTGTCCACAATCGTCTCGACAAACTTTGCAATCTGTGGGACATATTCGGTCACTCGTGTAATATGATCCGGCCTGAGGACATTGAGCGCATCCATGTCAGCCATGAATAGGTCCTCCATGCTCTTCGTCAGGTCTGTGAACATGGTCTGGTCCCTTGTATCAACGGTTTCCTTGTAGAGAGAGTCGAGGTAAGGGAGGAAGATCTCGTCAGCTCCGGGGAAGATGGAGCCAGTCTTGAGAGCATTCGCCGCCGCATCCATGTTGCTGATGTGCATCTTGATCTTAGCTTCGGCATCGCTTGCCTTTCCTTCACCAGTTAAGGTGCCTCCAGCAAGGACCTTGCCGTATGCTGCGTCTCGTTGAGTAGTGTAAGTCGTCTCGTCCAAGTCGTTTCCATTCTCCACCAGCAATGGCAAGCTGCTAGCTGCATAAGCTTTGAAGGCCGTACGTGTCAGCTTTGCGAGCTCTTCCTGGGAGTAGCTCTTGTTCTTTTCGATCTCGAGCAATCGCTGTCGTCGAGCCTTGATGATGATCTGCCAGATGGTAAGCTTTGCGCAAGGCATTTATACTCCAAAGTCGTTTCTTCGCACCTTGTCGTCAATATCTGTAATGTTCATGACAAAGTTAAGCTTGAAGCCAAAGTAATGCGTCAGAATGCGCCGAATGATATCGGTAGACACATAGTTGCGCGCATGTCCCAGATGGCTCTTGTCGTACACAGTCGGACCGCAGGCGTACCAGGACACCTCGCCCGATCTGATTGGCACAAAAGGCACCGGCACACCGGGCTTCAGCGAGTTATGGAGCTTGAGCGACTCCATGGCAGAGAACGAGTATCTTCGATAGACGTGGCTTTTTGCGACGGCGCAGAATTGGAGTCGAGGTCGAGGTTGAGGTCGATATCGGGACACGACGCGGAGGAGATTCATTCAGAGTGGCCACAAGTTGATTTAAAAAGAGCGCAGGGAATACGAGGGTATCACCGAGGCGACAAGGTGAGTCAGACCCAAGCATGCAGTATGCACTCGAAGGTTTGGAGATGCAGTAGTCGTTGCAGTGACTCTTCAAGTCTCACAGACCCTTGCAGAAATGCCCCTCCCTCGTCTCGAAGAATAGAGCATCAATAGCATTATTTTTTAGCGTGCTTGGTGCCCTGAGCCCGCTAAGCCCCTCACTATAATCGCCCCTAGCCAGGTGATTTGCAGCTTTCAGCCGCGAAAAGGGCGGGGCACGGCGCTGTTCCGCTGCGGAAATCCAACTGCCGCCAGCCATCACAAGTGCTTGCTCGCGTGGAATTTTTTTTCTTGATAAGAGGATAAGCGGTTGGCTGGTTTACACTGCGCCGACAAGCTTCGCTTCCGCCAAACCAGTTCGCGATTCTTCCCGTGGCTTTCAATTCAACAAATACGACTTAATCATGACAAAACCGTCGACTTTTCTAGTGCCCGGCGAGAAAACGTCTGCCGGGACACTCGCCATTATCAGCTTATCGCGCGACAACTTTCTGCCACTGACTTTGGAGAAGTCGACCGGCGCAGTCGATGGATACCTCGAGGGTGCAACATTGAATACACGCTTCGGCTCCTATCCTCACTCAACACTGCTTGATGTGCCCTGGGGATCCCAAGTCAGGGCGTCAGAGGTCGACACGGGCTCCCGAGGCAAGAAGCGGAGAAGAGATGCTACAGACGAAGACACACCGATAGCCAGCCAAGACGACGACGAAGACTCCGCCGCTGCCAATGCGCCGGTCAAGAAGGCTGTTACAGCGCCAAGTGGCTTCATCTATATCTTACGGCCTACCCCCGAGCTCTGGACGACTAGCTTACCGCATAGAACACAAGTTGTATACACACCCGATTACAGCTATATCCTCCACAGGATACGAGCTCGACCTGGAACTAGGATTATTGAGGCCGGTGCTGGGAGTGGAAGTTTCACTCACGCATCTGTGAGAGCGGTCTACAATGGATACCCGCGAGACGCGACCGATACGAAAGGAAAGGTTTTCAGTTTCGAGTTTAACGAATCGCGATATCACAAGATGCAAGCGGAAATTGGAGAGCATGGGCTCGACGGCCTTGTCCAACTTACACATCGCAATGTATACAACGACGGCTTTCTTGTCGATGACAAATCACCGAAGGCAACTGCCGTGTTCCTGGATGTGCCTGCGCCCTGGGAAGCGGTACATCATCTTTCAAGGAGAAAAGTGCAGAAGGGGGGCGAAGAAGCTGAAGAGGACAGCAATTGGGTATCGCCACTGGATCCTAAGCAGAGTGTGCACATCTGCACCTTTTCACCGTGCATTGAGCAAGTTGATCGAACAGTCACAGAGTTGAGAACACTGGGCTGGGTTGACGTGGATATGGTGGAGATTTCGAACCAGAAGATCAACATATCAAGAGAGCGCGTTGGCGTGAACTTTCCTTCAGAGAGGGGATTCAATTCATCTCCTGCAGACGTTGCAGAGGCTATCACAAAGCTCAAGAGTCTCGCTGAGAGGAATAACGAGACAAATAGAGTCCGGGCCTTACAATCAGGAACTGAAGGGCTTGATAGCGAAATGGATGTCGATTCCACTCCCAGTCGCGATAACCGGCCCTTGAATGACTCAAACGGAACCGCTGGTGATACGGAGAGGCTATTCATGCAGGGGCGACTTGTTCACAGGCCAGAAAGCGATCTCAAGACTCATACGTCGTACCTGGTTTTTGCCGTTCTGCCATGTGAATGGACCGAAGAAGATGAGGCCGCGGCTATGGCTAAATGGCCCTGCGGAAACGAGAAGAAGACGATTGGAAACCTGGACAAGCAGGCACGGAAGGAGGAGAAGAGGAAGATGCTCGAAGGAAAGGCCAAGTCTAAGAAGCAGAAAAAGGCGAATGATACCCGGACTTCGCAAGTTGTGGTGTCTGCCATGGCGACGCCAACTGACACTGCGTAATTTTGAGCTTAATTAGCTATAATCTTGAATAAAATGGTTCCATGGCGTTATGAGCGCTACAGTCTGTATTGATGATTGAATTTTTGACCCTGATTAAGTGTTGTACTCTTGTAATGATCTCATCTCATATCTCGAGTTGATGCACTTATACGCGGAGTTTCTTCGGCAAACTAGGTAGCTCTACCTGCGCAAGAGTGGCTGCGCTGCCCCGGAAAGCGGATAAACGATTGGCCATCACAAGCAACCTCCAACCTCACCAGCCCGCTATCGTAGGCTGCTAGGTCCTCGAAAGGTCAATTTTCCAACCAGAGCTTCTGATCGCGACATTCCCTTGCGCGCCGCAGCAGATTTTCACAATGACTTCCACCATTGGTATTCCGATCAAGCTCCTCAATGAGGCTCAGGTGCGTTTTGAGCTTCCGGAGTTTTCTTACTCTCTTAGCTTGTCCATTGGATTGGAGGTGCTAATGGATAACTGCTGTAGGGTCACATCATCACCCTCGAGATCACATCGGGGCAGACCTACCGCGGAAAGCTCCTTGAAGGTAATGAACCCCCCCCAGAATCATCTAACGCAGGATCATCAAAGCAAACCATAAGAATTGGCCTGATGCGAAACTGAAAACTAACAATCGCCTAAACTGCAGCCGAGGACAACATGAACGTCCAGCTCAAGGACATCACCGTCACCGCCCGCGACGGCCGCGTCTCCCATCTCGACCAGGTCTACATCCGAGGATCTCACGTCCGCTTCTTCATTGTCCCCGACATGCTTCGAAACGCGCCCATGTTCCGCAGCCGCAACGTACGCGGTCGGGGTGTTGGTCTGGCCAGAGGTCGTGCGACAGTCAGCCGTGCTCGTGCCAGCGGTGGCCGTGGCCGGTAGAAGAAAAAAAAAAAAAAGCCTAATCACTTTAAGAGGAAGCAATGGGAGGGAGATAAACATGGGCTTGGCGTTCAGGATTCACGGGGATTTTTTTTTCAATCGTGCTGTTTTCTATATGGAGAGAGAAGAAGAAAAAGAAAGATATATGGCTATTTGGCGTGTGTGTGTATGTGTGCTGAGAGCGACAAGAGATACCATGGCAAATTGGGTAGTTGGATTGGCAAATCTGGAAATGTAAAGGAGAAAAAGGAGGTGTGGGCTGCGCGAAGCTCAAACTCTTGAAATTTTTCGTTCTCTAGACTAATAGGCATCTAGATATACATACAAATGTCATCGCACTCTCGATTTTTGCTTTTCCATGCCTACATACTCATACAAAAGTCTAATTCCCTACCCATAGTCGTACAATATGCCATTATTTCTTCATCTATTTTAGCCGTGCCAGCGCGTCTTCCGCCTGAGCTACCAGTTCACCAGCCTGTTCTAGCTCCTTGATTCTCTGAGCTGAGAGCTTGTTTTGCTGGACCCCATCGAGGACCTCGGCAGCGCTCTCTTCCGCGCCTCTTATAGCCTTGCGGCCTTCTTCGCGGACCTCGCCCTCCCAAAACTCGCGAGCAGTCTCCCACTTCTTCTGCATTCGGCCAAGGCTGTATACGACACCGAGGGCCGCCACAGCGCCGGCTTCAAATATCGTCGATGAGAATGACGAGACGTAAAGCAGAGCGGCCAGACACGAGGTGACGGATGATGTGGCAAGGGATTGAACAACCAATTGCTGAGCAAGCGACTGGAGAGCTGGGACCGTCTCATTCTGGATGTAGCGGCGTGTAAAGGCGATGTGTCCCGGCCACTTGGGAAGACGTGATCGAGGAGTAGTGGGAATTATCGGCTCATTCTTGCCGGAGCCGGTTGCCAGACTCTCAGAAGCGCTTTCACGGGAAGACGTAGGCTGTGGATATTGCCCAGCTTCCCCCAAGAGCTGAGCAATCCGTCCCGTGAGATAGACAAGTTCCTGCTCGGAAGTAGGGAGAAAGCGCTGGCTCAAGATCTCGTTTGTCAACATTGCAACATCATCCACGCGCCAAAACAGCTTCCACCACCCCAACTTTTGCCAGCGCCGCCCGTTGAAAGCCAAGTCAAGCTGTTCTTGCAGCTCTGCGTGTGCCAGCTGAGCCCACTTTGCAAGTCTCTCGTTCATGGCGCGCATTTCTGGGCTGGCCATTGAGGCTGATAACTCGCGCGACACTCTTCTGCTCGTTGATTCGGTCTCGATTGCAGAAAGGGCGCTTTGTAAAACTGACGCGATGAGTCTTCGCACTGCGGGTTTGGTTGCTTCATCGTCGGCGGCCTTGAGACCGGCCTTCAGCCATGCGACTAGCACGTTCAGATTGCTTGCAGACCAATTATGCTCGTACTTCATAGCATTCTGGGGCCCTTGGCGGAACAAACGGACGGCTTCTTCTGCTAAAGCCGTATCGATTACTGTGAAATTAGCTCCCAGTTGTTCCTTTGAGAGCCCCTTCAAATCAACCGCAGCTGTGATGGCGTCGCAGCTATCAAGTATCGGCAGTCCGGCGATTCCAACAGCTCCCGTCAGTCCATCGGCCACCAAAATCGCTTGGTGAACGGGAGCGTTCAAGGGAGCAGTGTGTTTATCAGCCGAATCAACATCAATCATGGGAACCAGAACAGCCTGCTCAAGCGACTGAACTGTAGTTGGACTTGATCCGTTGACAGGCACTTCCGCATCCATCAGAAGGAGCTCCAAGTTCAGCCCATTGAGTTCTGCAGAAGAGACTTCCAAAACGTCTGGCAAGTTGTCATTAGGTAGCTCCAAGCGAGTGACATTTCCACGGCTCGGTCCAACTCGAATGATTAACGGCTTGCTGGTGTCATGCTCGTCCAATCTCTTTTCCCATTCCTGCTCATCAACCAAGGGGTCCACAAGGAGTGCTTTTAGAACCTTTCGCGCAGCATCTCTGCCCTCGGAGCCATTGGCAATTCCTAGAACGGCAACTCTGATGGCTTCCTGGCCAGGCGATTGTCGCAATCCTTGAAGCGCCAATTGTAGCCTGGAGAGGTCTACGAGATCCGGGATTTTCGTTTGGAGCTGCACCAAGGTCTGCTCAAGCTCAAATCGGGCATTTGACGAGGCGCGCACCGCTGCCGCTGAAGTTGACTGCCACCTCTGAGATTTCGGCCTCAGTCTTGATCGAATCTTGGCGGCTCGCGGTGCTGGAGAGTGAGAGCAGAAAGGGCATATTGATGAGAGGACGGGCGCCCGCGACCCTGTCAATAGGCGGAGGTGCCCATTCCGCGACACTAGAGATCGTTTGGATGCCATCGCCGCAGCGATGTTCCAGAGTGGCTTGAGATTTCGAAGCTCATGAGCTCAGTGAAGCCATTGTTGAGCTTGATTCGGCAAAGTTGCGGCAAAACTCGGAATCAACTTGTTGAAGCGGGGCCGCTGTGAGCAAGCGCCTCTCAGAAGTACGTCTTATATCGCCGATATCAGGATATGCAGATATACTCTCCTTATTTTGATGATAATGTTTATCTTGGATATTTCTCAAAGAATGAAAATCTTCATATGGTACAGATTCCAATTAAAGCGTGTCTGATAGCGTGCAGACCTTCTGTCTGGGTTCTTATATTCCCAGCGTGCCACTATATGAGAATGAAGAATATAATACACTCTCTAGACTTATATGAAATCTGAAATAATCTCAATCTCAATCATGTGAAAATGAGTCCCAAAGAATACATGTAGACATTTATCCACTGCATGCGCTCATCGTATTTCAATTACAAGACGGCACCAGCACTCAATTCCAACATGCGCCAACAGGCTCCATCCTTATCGATAAGCCAAACGCCAAAAAATTTGGGCTCTCTCTCTCTCTAAGCGCTCCGCCAGCGGTGTCCAAAGCCCGAAGATATACATCCAATATCCAAAAAACCTCTTCTTCTTCACCACATCAATTCAAACTCCATTCCTCACAGCACAGAAAATGGGTCGCGAACTCCAAAAGAGAAAGCGCCGCTCCGGCCGCGCCCCCGTCCGCCAATCCAACACCACAAAGAAGATTCTCAATCCTCGTGGCAACTCTGTCATTGCTAAGAACTGGTACGGCGAAAGAACAAAAAAAAAACCCTCCATTTCTGCGCAAAACTAACTCCTCAATATAGGGACAAGAAAGAAACACTAGCACAAAACTACCGCCGTCTAGGCCTCCTCGCCCGCTTAAAAACACCCACCGGCGGCACCGAAAAGCTCCTCAAAAAATCATCCTCAAAAGACCAAGTCGCAACCGCCGCTGCCGCTGCTAAATCAGACCCCTTTGCCATCTCATCCATTACCGAACTGGGCGCCCTCTCCGAAGCAAAAGTCGAGCGCGACTCCGAGGGCAACATTGTCCGCGTAATCAGCCGCAAGGCCAACCCGCTAAACGACCCGCTCAACGAGGTTGATACAGACTCCGAGGCTGAAGACGAGTACGCCAATGCCGAAGAATGGGGCGGCATCAATGACGACGGAGTTGGCACGACGGATGTGGTCAAGTCGCTCATCGAAGAGGCCAAGAACCCGGCCGCGCCCAAGATCAGATACCAGAGCGAAGGCGAGAGGGAGTGGCTGGAGAAGCTGGTGGCCAAGCATGGGGACGACACGAGGGCGATGGCGAGAGATCTGAAGCTCAACCCGATGCAGCAGACGGCGTCTGATATTGCGAAGCGACTTAAGAAGCTCAAGGCTTGAGCGTGGGGAGAAAATGGTGCGAGTGACTAATTACATGCATGTGGTTTCCTCTTCTTTAGAGTGCAAATTGGGGTCATAGAGACGGCTGCATTTTTCTACTTAAAATCACGGCGTTTAGGAGGGCAAACTGTTTGAATATCAAAGACGCAAGTACAGCTTTTATCAGTGTCGAGATAGAATCGCATTGCTATGGTCTTAATCTATCTTCTTTATTCTTGTTTAAATAAGGAATGAATCAGGAGCAGTGGAAAAGAAAAGAAAAATCCATCAAGCCGCATTCCGTGTGCTAAAAAGAGTCCGGCCATTCTATATACACCTGGTATCTCATCAACGTTCATCATGTTGTTAGATGCTCACACAAAGAAATAAAAAATCGGGATGCCGTCAACGCCGTAGACATAAATCTACCCAAGCAAATATAAGCATCCAGGCCACCAAGAGATCCCCCCCCAAGGTTTATGTTATTTGATTGTCCAAATCATTGATAGTGCCCGCTACCATCATCATATCTTTGTCTTTGTGTGTGTGTGTGTGCTTGCATCATATGCTTTCGCTCAATCTCCCTTCCCCTTTCAAGACTCTATCCGATCGTAGTGACCAGTGGGGAACTGCACTGGGCCATCAGCATAAGTGTCTGCATGGTTGCCGCTGTAAGGGCCGGGCGACGGTGTCTTGTGGGCGCTGATATCGGTACCGAGAGCGCTTCCATGGTATTCAGTTTCACTGTCGAAAAGGGGGGTGCTGTTGGTTCGTGGCGGCAGGGCACCGTAGCGGCTTGGGTCGTCAAAGTCATCGGGGTTGTAAGGGGTGTTGTCGCCGTAGCGGCTGTTCATGCTTGTGGTGTGGTCGTCGTAAGAGCTCGGAGCATCGTGGTCGTCCATGTTGACTCGCTCGTAAGCCTCTTCATCATGGGGCGCCATGGAGAATGCAGCCTTATCGGGATCAATGTTCTCGCTGCCGCTGATTTTGCGACTATCATAGCCTGGTAAAGTGCCATGGAAGTTGTAGTACTGCAGGGTGTATGCACTAAGGAATGTAGTGCCTATCCATAGAAGACTATGAAACACATGTTGAGTTAGTTTGCTGCTATCAACACCAGCAAGGAGACTACGTATCGAGAAGTATACATACGTAACAAAGACGCCGACGGCAACAATGGCCTTGCTAATGCCACAGCTGCCACCGCAAGCGCCAGAGCTGTTGTACGCGGCCTGGGTCGAGAAGGCAGAGATCCAGATGATGATGAAGAGACCATCGACGGCAAGCATAATATACGGGTTGGCGAATCTGCGAGTGCGGCCGAATCGAGGAGTCATGACAAGGTAAATCCAAGCTGGGATGGAAATGAAGCACTAGAAACAACAAAGCGTCAGCCAAAACCCATAAGCTCATGTTTGTTCCACAAGCCCCCTCAGCTCTCTGGGACACAAAGCTTACCACTGCGAAAGTCCATCCATTTGTTCCCAGAATCCTGGACGTGTCGCCGCGGAAAACGGCAATCTCCAGACACCACGCCAGAAAGGCCAAGATGATCTGGAACGAATGGACACTCAGCTTCAGATTCGGTAGAATCTGGGGGTCAATCTCGAAGAGCGCCATGGCGGCGGCAGCCAACTAGCGTTAGGAGAGAGAAGTCGTTGACGGTGGAGGGGCTAGGTAGGGTATTCAACGAAATGAGGAAGAGCGGTGGTGATGCTCCAGACGAAGCTTTTGCAAAAAAAGCCAAATACCGTATGTGTCAGAAGTAAGAAAAGGAAGATGTCGCAGCTTCGGTTTTCTAGCTGCCTGCCAAGGGACCTGTGGAATGGGCAAAAGGTTGTTCGTTTCGAGCGTCGAGTTTGAAGCTAAGAGGAAACTGAGGCTGGGGCTCCGTTTTTTGGGCTGTCAGCGGGTTACCTAGGGCCGTAAGCTGAGACTTGTGCGAGTCTGGGCCTGATTCGTCGACCGCCTTTAAACAAAGAGACCTTTATGCGCGGGTATGCGAGACAAAAAAACGGGAAGTAGGAAAGAAGGAAGAAGAGAAAACGAAAAGTAGGGGGAGAGGGGCGGGAGCGAAACAAATACAAGCACTAAAATAAGTCTCGCAATCAGGACGCAGAATCGTCAAAATACTGTTATTGTCAGGTTGTTTACGGCAAGGCGAACAGAGCAGCAAGCGCCGGGTTCCGGGCAGACGCTGGTGGATGGAGGGGCGCCCGGCATTGACTGGCGCTGGACGGGAGCCACGCGTTGCGCTCATGGCAACCAGCCCGGGTCCAAGCCACAGCCACAGCCCATGGGCCATGGATGGATTGACGGCTTATTCTGCTTAGCGGGCGCGGGTAGGCGTTATTCAAGGCGCTGCGCCACCTTTCGGCCCGCCGAGACTTTTTACCGGGGCCAATGCCTGGGCTGCAAAACCGGGCAGCTGAAGAGGATCGATGACAGATACAGAGCATTACGTAGGTATTGCTGTAGAGCACGATACTGTGCAGTGAATTATGGATCTGGTAGCGGTTGTTGAACGATGGGTTTAACGGCGTGCTTGATTTGGAAGAGACGGTTGTTTAATGAAGTCAGGTGAATACGGAGGCGCACTTCGTATTATTGTCACCGCGTCAAGGGATGGCTGATTCACTTTGATTGCTGCCCATTTACCGACCCGATTTCGCTAAAGTAAAAGAGAAACCAGGAGAATCAAATTGAAAGCACAGAATATGCGATGGCGGGAAAAATGCCTGCTGCGGGTCTCGGCAGCATGTCCCGGAGCCCGGTAAATGGATCAATGTTTTGTCACTGATTGATGTTGGCTATAACCATTTAGACTGCGAGTGTCTTACATTAACACCAAAAATAACTGCATCCTGACGAGCCGGTTATTAGCACTTTGCATGAAACACCTTTTCGAGATCTGGTCTGATGCGATACATTGTCTCTTCTCCTTCTTCTCTTAATACTATTTAATACCTCGTTGTTCGTACTGCCGGTAATTACACTCTGTATCAATATTAGCATCCTATTCCGGTAGGTACCGGGTTTGCGGTTGATACGAAACACGAATTGCAACGCCGAGGTCTCCTCCATCCAGCACCCAGGCAAAATTGTCTCGTCCTTGGATGGTCTAGCCTTACATCTTGAAAGTCCCAAAACGTATTATTATCCTGGCCCCTTTTGTTTCCGGCGCTTCTTCATTACATGTCTTCATCTCATTCCGGCGGCGTTGTCATGTCTGTCATAGACTCCTTTTTTATCCAGCCTTCGGCCTCCAGCTGCTCCCGCACAAGCTTCATTGTCTCCGTCTCAAGACAAAGCCAAGCTAACTGCCGAGTCTGGCAATGTGCGGTATTCGACGCTTTGAAGTGCGATAGTAGAATAATCTTGCCTTCCTCCAAATCGTCCGCGCATGGCAAAATCCGTATGAACTGACGCGTATCAGTAAATGGAATGCCCGTAGTCTTGCAGCCGCTCCGATAAAAGTCGGTCCAGTCCTCAAACGTCGTCCCAGTTCTGCTCCGGTCGAGGCGTCGTTCACACGCTGCCAAGTCTTCTTCTATGCCCATTGTCTGTTTCTTGTCCATCACGTGCCGTACATATGCTTCGTTCACAGCGTCTATTGCGCGGCGGATTTCTTCGGCCGCCTGGGAAATCCACCTGATGCCGTACCCGCAACCAGAGATGTATTTTTGATAGTAGCTGTTTCTGTAAGGAGCGGCAGTAGTGGCCAGGTCGGCGACACCCAAGACCGAGGCCGTGGCTACAGTAGGCATCGTGATATTTCCAAATAACGACCCGCATCTGCGTTTGGGTGGGATGGACCCCCCCTGGCACCAAAATATTCATTCTTACTTGATCAGGCGGCTGTACCTTGCCTAACAAGCGCCGAGCGTTGGTGATGGCAGCCCATAGAATGGCAGCCATGACGTCGTTGTCTTTGACGGCGTCGAGTGAATTATTGCCGCAGTGGAAGTAATACTTGCGAAGATTTCGGATAAAGGCTAGAACTGCATGCAGCTGGAACTCAATGACCCGACTGACCAGCTGATTGCTTGTCGTGCGCAGGGCTGTGGATTCCTTGCTTCGCTGATAAAATAAGAACAGATCTGGGGAATCCATGATACAACCAAAGCGCAATCGAGCACTATAATATTGTGTACTGTGTCCGCTCCCAAAAGGCCAGCTTGGGTCGACCATTGAGGAAAGAAAAAGTTCGATCAACGTGTTATCAAAAATAACTTCGTAAAAAGAAAATCCCAGAACCAGCAGATTCTCGAAAAATGCAATCTTCAATAACACCGGTGGTACACCGGCTTCTGGCGTCCGGTCCGCCGGAAAGAAAATTCCACTCAAGTTCTCGTTTATGTCCTCCAAGACTAATTCATCGCTCAACGTATATTCGATATCGATGAGGTCACCTCGCTGCCTTGCGGGCACGCTTGGCACCGAAACCAGGGCAGTGAGCCGTCCGTCGTTTTCTCCGTAGGTTACGCTGCCACCCAGTATTGGGCACAGTGCTACGGCCTTGGAAAATGTTCCTTCGAGATACTCTTGAATCGATAGAATCCGCTTCTGTCTGAGCTCTCCTGCTGAACCCTCTAATGGAATGACAACGGCAACATGTTTGAACCTCCTGATATTTTCGGCCTCGATAGGGTTCGGCTCAAACTTGATGGTGGAAATATCGGCAGGATAGATTTCCAACTCCATGGAAGCAATAATAACAGAACCTATGATAGATTTATGTTTGTCTCAAATTGAATACTGCTGCAAATATGCAAAACTAAAAGGAAGAAGAAAAAAACGCGTCAAAATAAGCCTTACGTCTTCATATGCTACCTGTGAAGAGGAAGGGGCCTTTCTCTACAGATCACAAATATTGATGCAAGAGCTTCTTATAGTTTGATCAAAATTAAATCTTCAGCATCTACTTCTGCTAATGTATCTATTCTCGCTAGTTTTAGTACCTGGTTAAAGTAAACTGCACCTTTTATATCCTTGATAACGCCTCCCTTTTTTGGTAAGGATCCATATACCCAAGCGCTTTCACTGCAATCGCCGTGCGTGATGCTCCAATTTTAAATAACCATTGCAATAAAAAGAATATGAGAGTCATAAGTCATGGCCGGTTGACAATTAAATGTCTTTTACTTTCTTTTGTGGATGATGGCCGATTTTTATCGCCTGGAAATCGTCTCATGGAGCACGTGCTGCCTCATGAGTGAGACACAAACGAAGGCGCCAATGGACAAGCAGAGCATGGCCAGCCAGACGCTCTTGAATGCCTCCATGAATGAGCTCATCACTCCATCCTGCCATCCCTCGGGCAGATGTTTCAAGAAATTGAGATCGTCACGGATGTGTTGAATGATTTCGCCGGCATGCGGCTCGTCACCAAATCGCTGCCAGAGGCGAGAGCTGAGGATGTTTTGATAGATGGCAGAACCAACTGTTATGCCAATTGTACCGCCTAGGCTGCGGGCAAGGTCTGATCAAATTAGCACACGTCCTGCCCCTCACCTGGATATGGGTGAAAAGTAACTTACAGGTTGCTGATGTGATGACAGCCTGCTGTGAGTGATCAACAGCCGCAATGCACGCCAGCAGAGTCGTCGTCAGCATGGCGCCGTAGCCCCCACCCGTAAAGAAGAAGGCAATCATGGTCACCCATCCTGGAGTAGATTCGTCCTGCGTATTGAACATGCCGACTCCCAGAATAATCATCACCAAGCTGCCGATTCCCAGCTCGACATATCTGCCAGTCTTCTTCATAAAGTAGCCGGCTACCAAAGATCCGACAGAAATACCGACAGGTGAAGGCAGCATCTTTAGACCCGCACCCGTTGAAGAATCGCCACGAACCTGGAGATAGAGTGGGATGTAAAAGATGCCCTGCATAGTTACCATTGTGGAGAGAAAGTTGCACATGCAGGCCGAAAGTACTGTGCGGTCAAGGAGAAGCCTAACCGGAATGATGGGCTGCGTTGCTCTGCTTTCCCACCACAAGAAACCAGCAAATGCAGCAAAGGAGAGCGGAATGGTTGTAAGAGGCAGAGGGTGAGTCCATGGGACGATGTTTCCACCTGCGTTGACACCCAGAAGCAGAAGAACGAGGAAAGAGACGGTAAAGAAGACGCCGCCAAAGTCGATACGTGCAAGGTACGACTTTTCCGATTGCTTTGGTGGTACTCTGACGAGAATCGCTACGGCCACGGCGGAGAGGATTGCCGGAGGGACCTGGACGAGGAAGGCCAGTCTCCAGCCCAGTTTGGTGTGATCGTTCATCAGCCCGCCAAAGATACCTCCCATCATGGCTCCGGATCCATAGCAGATGTTGCCGATGCCCTGGGCGATGCCGCGGTTGCGCAGAGGGATCAAATCGGATCCCAAGAAGGTCGAGATGCTCATCAAGCCGCCGCCGCCAATGCCTGCAATGACACGGCCGAGAATCATGACGCTGGAGCTCTGAGCCAGGCCGCAGATGAGGTTTCCAGCCGCGAAGAAGATGTTGCTGAAAACCAGGCCGGGGCCACGGCCAAAGATATCCGTCAAGCGGCCAGAGATGGGCTGGCACGCAGCATTGGAGATGAGGTAGGCAGTCGCCAGCCATGACAGCAGACTGAGCGATTGAAATTCACTAGAGATGGGTGCTGAAAGCGTCGCGATAATTGTCGAATCGATCGCTCCGAGAAACACGCCCAGATAGGCGGTTCCCATGATGAGGCACAGCTTGGAGAAGGACACCTTCTCGGCAATCACCGTCGTCTCGCCTTGGTCGTCGCTATCATCGCTGTAGCTGCTGTAGTCGCTCTCGCCGCCATAGCCACTATCGTCACCCGCCAGCAGCTGCTCCGCATCGCCATCATTGCGCAGATGGCGCTTCGGCTTCGCTGCGACTGCAACCGCCCCATTGCCGCTTCTGGGAGACACAGCGTCGTAGTCAGATCCGTTGGATCTCAGCAGCGGCGTGCGCTCCGAAGCCGCGACGGCCGGGCGGCCTTTGCGAGACTCGCTTTGCTTTGCAGTCATTGTCAAGTCTCAAGTTTCAAATCTCAACAACTTGGCAACTGTAACACCTGCGAGGGAAAAAGAGCAGAAGGGCGACGGCGCAAGTCCACTTTTGTATGCGATCTGAGCAGCTCTCTGTACGGTATAGCCGTGGAAGTCTCTTTTTTTTTTTCTGTTTGCACCCCGGACGCAGCTTGATCCTCCTGCAGCAATGGTGGGCTGAGAAGTGGGAATCGTGTGGTTGACGAGTATCAGCTTAGTGAGACGGGATGGTGGCGGGGAAAGGGCAAGATATTGCATCCTGGTCTCGATGTACCATTACTCATAGAATCCTGGATTTTTAAGTGGCCGCTGTCGCTGGGGACATTGGCTACTGGCATCAAAAGCCAGGCACTTATAGCGTCTGGTAAGTGCGCCTACATGTCAACGTGCGCTAACTGCGCTATATCCATGATGCTATGGCGACATCCTCTCTATAACTTGGCGGGCTGTTCATTACATCGTGATGGAGAGAAGCACTCTTCCCATTAACACAGCATTGAGCTGCGCATGCGCTGTACTTACTCATACGCCTGTACATGTATGCTGTATGCTGTATGCTGTCAAGCTGTACCTATGCAGTGATCGTACCATCCATACAGGGATTCTTAACTACATGCATGCATGTACATGAACATTTCGCTTCTCATCATACCGAATACGCCTTGCTCGGCTTAGCAAATGCGGGCTCCTGAGTGGCTGCAGATGCTGACTTAGCAGCCATGCATCATGGCCAGCGGGAATGATGTGCTGTGGCTCAAGCGTTATAGCGCTGGATGGCTTGATGGCGCCCCCGGAACTGATCCTGGAATCTAAGATCTGGGCTTCAAAACTTCCGTGTCCGCGGCTCCAGGCCCCCCAGGCCAAAAACAAGAAAAAATTCCCGGTATTGAAACATACTGGGGCAGTTACTATCGGCAGTTGACGGGGTCAGTGCTTACTTACAAGGAGCATCAACCTGTAGCTTGTAGTATTATACAAGGGCAAGAAGCGGAATTTCGGGCCGCACTGCCAATGCCGAAGGAGAGCATTGATAAGCGGTGCATGGTTGATGATACCACTCTTCCAGGTACGTTGTATATCAGTAAGCGCTAGTCCTTGAGATCGTAATGGAAACCGTTTTTGTTTTTCGATCCTTTGATAAACATGGCAAGTGGTACGATAACCTAAAATAAGTGGAATTCAAGAAATGATGTATCCGGACTGTATGTTAGTTGGAAGAAGAAGATGATATTGGCGGCAGAATGTATCATAGTATACATGTAGACATAAGGACTATATGTATACTAGGTATTTATTATACTACCGGTATAGGGGATGCTTGCTTGGTGAGACGATACAGTCTCATTTGATGACTTGTTGCTTGTCCACCGCCTGCATGGGCAAGGTTGATTGGGTCTGGAAGCGTAAGCCGACGATCCTGCACTCGAGCTGCATAATATATGGGAAATCTCTTTCTGGCACATAGATAGGATGCAGGTGCATATGCAGACCCTTGTAGAGACCGTTGCCCGGACTTGAGGTGCTGTCCGATATGTAATGGATTGGCGACTAGATAAGAAAGTGAATAGACAAAAACTGGAGTAGTGATAAAATAGGCTGTAATGAATTGCTGATATAGCCGGTGCTTCAGCTGCTGGTTTTTGTAAATGATGCTTGAGTGGGATTGAACAAGTCATATTTGGTGGTTCGAGGTTCTCGTGTTCTCGTGTTGTCGTATTCGATCTTAGTCTGACATTTCATTACTCTAATTAGTATCTTTGCACGAACGCTTCTAACAAAGCAGGTATCACTGGTGTATACAATTTTGTAGACTTTTTATCAATTTACGAGATGCTTTTTTCCAAGCTTATTCCAGTCTTAGCTTGCGGATGGACGGGACGGGGCGGTTTTGCACAGCCCCACTGCGGACATAGCCGCTCAAGCCATCAGTAGATTTGCCACTAGGAACCCATCGTGTCTAATCTTTTCATGATCGTTGGGACGATGCCCGTTTGCCATATAATCTTGGGGATGCAAGGTACATGTATCAAAGAATGGGGGAGAAGAGACTTTGCGTATGGTATCAATGGAATTTTGAAACACGGCGGGTGTGAGAGTATATAAGGAATCTGGGGAACAATCAGGTACCTATCCGTACATGTACCCTGTTTGATGAGGTGGTCGGGAACGATGCGAGCAAGATTGTTGAGTGGCGAGAAAAGGGCGAAGCCGGTATTTTATTGACTTAAACCAACAGATGCGTTTTGATTCTGCCAATTTAATTGCATAATTTGTAGAAATAAGCTTACAGATAGAGTTTTTTATCATGATGATTGTGAGCACTTAAAGCACGATGGAGAAGAAAACATCGTATATGAAGATCTGCCGGCGCTTCAAGATAAAAATTTGATCACTCCCGCATATTGGGTTAGAAACATGGACTAGGCGATGCCGAACCCGCGTGAACCAGTCAACCGGGGTACTCAAGCGGATCGAAAGAAATCCCAACTGCGTATAAGAGTGAGCAAATCTAGCCATCGAAAGATGAGAAGCTGGCCTGGAATATTCCTTGCCAAAGTCAGGGGTGGTTCGCAGCGACCCTATATGTACCTTCTTCATATCTCATTACCATATTTCGTCTCTATGTACATTGAGCTGAATAAGAAAAAGCCAAAGTGACGACGGCGATGGCCATATATAGTTTCTATGACAAAAGGATCCGTACTGAATGTTTCATGTCCTCTAGGTTATAAGAAATGATTAGGTATGTTGGCTAGTATGGCTAAGCAGTACCTAGATATGAACCGCTGACGGCTCAGGAACTTAAAATCAACATGCCCAACGTAGAAAATCTCGCGCTGCTTGCATTTCAATAGATATGGAATTTATTACTCCGCAGAAGGAGTCTGAGTTTGTTGAACAGACGATAGTACTGCCTTAGAACATTTAAGCCTGCGCAGCTTCGCCACTTTCATCTTTGTTTTTGCCCTTGAGTGATTTATCAAAGAGAAACCCTGCAGATCAGATGAATTGTTAGCCAATCCTTCACTTTCGACAACACCTTCTGATCATCATTTAAAGAGAATACAAAATTGAAGATCCTTCGTTCTTGATCGGCGATGAACACTTGCGCGAATTGTTGGCACCAACTTCAACGTATTTCGGCTATGCTGAGCTAATACTAGCCCTCTCTGGAAGCTGCCGAACTGAAGCGAAACGCCGTTGGTTGAAACTAAGAAACTGCCAGGATCGTGGCTAGCGTAACGGTTTTAGTAGCGCCCTTGCCAAGAAGTCCTTACTTTGGACGTACCTTTGCTCTCCAGTAGGCTAAAGAATTGTGGCAAGAAATATGACTGTAAGGATGCGAGTGCAATACAAAGACAACTACTAGGTAAACAGAGAAGGAAATACTATTCAAGAAAGAACAAATGAATATACAGAGGAGAAAGATCCCATCACAAATCTGAAGCTCATGTCTCATAACTGCTGATTGCTGGCTTGTAGCTCTAATGGTTTTCAACCATGTACATGGAGGTCTAGGGCTTGCAGATACTGGTGGGCTGTTGATAACGTGGAGGTGATTTGCATGAATAGGTAGCCAGCCATTGGAAGAAAAAGCTTTGCGCGGCTCTCGCGACAGTCGTGGAGGGGTAAACGGAGTGCTGGAAGTAGAAACTCAAAGTATATCACCTAGAAATCACGATTATCCTTGACTACACTCCACACATGCGGAGACGGGCACATATTAGTTTGACAAGAAAGTGACACTCACGACGGCCAACAGACATATACATACAAACAGACACGGAGGATGTACGGATGCATACCTGCACTCCGAAGGAGCCCCTGAATTCTCCACTCGCTGGAGATGTGCAAGTATTCACTTTGGTAGGGTTTGTCGAGTCATTTAGCAAGACTAACGCCAAGATAAAATCCATTATGGCATAGTCTTGGAGATGATGGGCGATTTTTGTCACGTCTTGCAAACTTTGCGCTCCTTTATTCCAAGAATGGAAATATACATCGCATTATAGCTGGATATCTATATTTGTCATTTCAAGACTTCGCTTCCTAGGCTCCATCATTTGAGCCATCGCACAAACTAGTGCCGGCACTCCAAGCGATAGTGCTGTGAGTCGAAGGAGAGAATCACCAGCCGAAGGATGAGCAATAGCGGGTGAGGGTTGGACTTAGCGTTGCAAGGAGCAGCACGATACCTGCACAGCAGCTTGAAAGGTACACGTAACAGAAAATGATGAATTAAACGGTGTCAATAGTGCTACCATCCAACTTCTTTCTTATTCCTCTTTTACTCCTCTTTTCGTCAACCCTCTCTCAATTCTCCTCAGATATTCGAAATAATGGCTCCGAAGCAAGATGTGTTCCACCTCCATCCGTATGGATGGGAAAACGATCCCGAACGGGAGACTTTTGCCCTGTCCACCTTGGATTATCTTTCAGCCATGGCTTACAACAACTATGCGCTCTTTTTCAGAATGGACGATGCAATGAAGCCTCGAGCAGTAGAGATTCTGAAAGAGGGACTTGCGCGCACCATCAGCCAAGCGAGGCATCTCTGTTGTACAATCGAGAAAGATACAGATGTCACTGGAACTGGGTATTCCTTTGTTAAGAAAAAGGACAGCACCGTCCGTCTATTTGTGCAGTGGCTTGACGCACCTGAAGACGCTGATAAGTACCCATCCATGGATGACATTGAAAAGGCAAACTTTAGCGCAGTGCCCCTTGGCGACCTCAAGCTTTGGAGTGTCGAGCCCATGACATACGGCGAGAAGCCGGAAGCCCATCCGGATGCTAGCCCCATCGTATCTGCTTTCAAGGTCAACTTTGTCAGAGGCGGAATGGTCTTTAACATGCACCATCACCACTACTCCAACGATGCCATGGGCTGGGCTGGCTATGCGCGGCAGTTGGCTGAGAACTGCTTCGCCGCTTTCAATAACACCGCCTTTCCTACTTGGGATCCCAAGAATCTGGATCTTTCCCTTCTCGTAAAGAAGGAGCCCAGCGAGGATCAGAAGGTTGACGGGCCCCCTGCACCGGAACGCCATCCGGATCACGTCCAGGGTGTAGCCTTGCTGTTCCATCTGCCCAAAAGCAAGGCGGCCGAGCTGAAGAAGCTAGCCTCTCCCACGGACGGAACATGGATCTCAACCTATGACGCCTTCACAGCCTTTATATGGCGAGCTATTACGCGTGTCCGTGCTCCTGTATTTAACCCTGACCCGGCTTCGAAGATCTTCTTTGGCGAAGGGATCGATATGCGACGACGTTTCCGCAATCCTGCCGTTCCTCCACGAATTCGTGGCAATGTGATGTTTGCAGCTCTGTCTACTACAGCTCCAGTCGAGCAGCCAACGGTGGCCGAGCTTATTTCAGAGTGGTCCTTGTCTCGGGTGGCTCAGTACGTACGACAGATGACGGATAGCGTCACTCAAGAGAGTCTGGATAAGACGCTGGAAATGGTGGCAACTGTTCGCGACAAAACTTCTCTCAACATCCGATCAGACTCCCTGCCGCCCATGTCGGTGCTTTTCACAGACCACCGTGATGCTTACATGGCGTCGACCGACTTTGGTTTCGCGACGCCTATTACTCATCGCCATCTCACAGATCGCATTACCGAGGGCGTCATTATCGTTTACCCGCCTCGTAAACTAGATCCGGAGTCGGACGAGGGTCCAGAGTTTTCTTTCTTTTATGAGAAGAGGCTGGCGCAGACTTTGATTGAAGATTTCGAGTTTGGCAAGTATTTCGAGTATAGGGGTGTTGATGCTGAGGATGCTTCTGTTGTGGCCTCCAAGTAGTGAGACTCAGTGTGAATAAGAGGCGGATAGTTGGTACATATTTTAAGAACAATTATCCAGCAGACAATATACAATAATTAAAGCTATTGCTGCTCTTGCTGCTCTTGCTGCTACTACTTCTACTACTGCTGCTACTACTTCTACTACTGCTGCTACTACTTCTACTACTGCTGCTACTACTTCTACTACTTCTACTACTTCTACTACTTCTACTACTTCTACTACTTCTACTACTTCTACTACTTCTACTACTTCTACTACTTCTACTACTTCTACTACTTCTACTACTTCTACTACTTCTACTACTTCTACTACTTCTACTACTGCTACCACAGCTACTACTACTGATTAAGTCTTATATCATAAAAGTAGGATGCTAGACAGCTTTTCCTTACATATTTTCATTCAATAGTAGCTAATAGAAGGTAACCATGAAAATACCTTAGATCGAATTTGCAGATATAATATAAGCCTCATCATCTATTTCCTCAAACCACTCTTCGCTATAGCCATCGAGCTGTTCATCGAAATCTCCCCGCAGCACCGCTCTGTTCACTTCGGCAATCTCAATTTCTTCGGCTTCGTCCTCAGCTTCGCCGCTGAAGAAGGCTGTTCTATCCGAAAACAGCTCCCCTTCTTCGCCTGTATTCTTGGAGCGAATCACATGGAGCCGATACGCGAAGACAATGCCGGGAGCCGTTTCATAGCTTTTCTTTTTCTCATGCTTCGAATCGCCGGTGATACTGGCCCCCACCGCGGCAGGTACAGCACCGGTGGGAATAGGAACCGATGCCCCAACAGAAGCTGCCATTTCATTTGCCTTCTCGTCTGTGACTGTGAAGCTTCGCTGTGCCACGCGTAGCCCCGAGATGATGTACACGTATCGCTTGCCGAAACGTCCGCTATCAATGTGCCTTTTCACACCATCGAGAGCCACGATTGCTTTCAGAGTCTCTGGGGTAAAGGCCCCATTGAAAGCACGAATCTCGTGATCCGCGGTGCCGAAAGACTGATTTTTGCTGTTACACAGCGACATGCCCACGTTGGCGTTGGCAATTTCAAGGAACTTGGCAAATAGCTTGGTCCCAAAAGATCGTTTCGTTTCGTTCAAGAAGCTGCGATTCTTCTCAACAATAGACTTGACCTCTGGTAGGTCTATCGTCGGGTAATCGGCGAGAGATGCGAGAGTAATGGTTGGTTGTCGAGGACTGGGAATGATTCTACCAAGCGCAATTTGCCCATCGGGGAGGAAGGTAAAATCGGGACAGAGAAACCAGGATTTACTCGCCATTGCTTAAGACAGTCAAAGATAGCTAGATGGTATGGGCTTGATATGATGGATGAAGAGTGGTATATAATTGAGAAGTATCTGTAGATTTATCTGCGGGGTAGGCCGTAGGCTCCAAAGATTCTCCCCCCCGATGATATACATGTGATAAGTGTTTTCTGCCTGCTAATTGCATACCTGTGTGTATTACACTCCAATCGATATCAATCATCCGATTGGAGGAGGTCTCAACTGCTTATCAGGCTGTGTATAACGACTTACATGATGGGCACCGACATTAACTGGCGGTATTTTACTCATCAAGCTTGTTCCAGAATAACAATTTCAATAACACATAAATTTGATCTATTTGATCTAGTTGATCTAGTTGATCTATTTGATCTATTTGATCTATTTGATCTATTTGATCTATTTGATCCAACTCATCTGATTGATCTTAAAGTTCTAATATCTCAAGGCGGATGCGTTTTGACTGTTCTAGGATCTATGATAAACCAAGGTCCGCCAATGCATCGCAGAAAGCCATACATCGGCTCATATCATTTGGCCTGCTTTTCCAGAACCATGCCGGTTTTACAGCATTGAGCCGAGGGTGTTCTGGAACTTGTTGTACTAGCCGATACAGTATCTTCTCCATACCTTTGGTAGTCCGGAGCCGTTGAAAAGCACTACTTGCCGGCTTCCCTTGAAGCGATACCAGCGAAGGCAAGATAGTGGTATATATCAGCATAGTAGCGCTGATACCCGCCATTATAGCTGTGGCAACTGAGGAGCCAGGTTGGCAAACGTCTGGATATGTAGTTCTAAACTCTTCTCTGATATAGTCCGGAATATCGTCGCCATATGTACCGAGCACAGCAGCGCCATTAGTTGTGCTGGCTGAATTTGATGGCAAGAAGGTGCCATGGCGGTTCGTTGCGTAGACAGATATGACGGCATGATGGCGAGCCGGGAAACTTTCGTTATCCGTAGATGAATTCCCAGCGCTAGCGAGGAAGATGACATCTCCCTGGCGCTCCTTCTGCACTGTCTCAATGGCCTCGTGAATTCCTTGATCATCGAATGCGAAACCGAAAGACATGGAGATGATGTCGGCTTTGCCAGTCCGACCCGCCCAAAGGATGGCCTTTCCAATTAGTCTGTAAGCTTCATAACAAATGTAAGATATCTCACGGTTCCACTTACTTCCTTTATATTCTCCCGGTTCTTTTCTAGCATCTTTGTGTTTTCGGCAACACGCACCACCTGGATCTCGGCACCAGGGGCACACACCATAATAAGCCTTACCATCAAGGTCCCATGACCAAAGCTATCTGTCATAGTGGTGGCGCCAGGATTAACAAAATCTTTTCCCATTGCAAATTGCTCTTTTCTCCCCTGAAAGGCGATGAAATCTTCGTCACAGCCGGTATCTAGGATGGCAATTCGAACCGGAGCAGCGACTTTACACGCTCGCCTTTTGCGCTCAACTTGTTCGCTTATTCTCTTTAGGTCTTGAAGCCACATTCTGGAATCGATGGCACTGTGGAATAATGCTCCTGGCTCCGGCTGTGCTATTGGATCAGATACCTCTTCAGGTATTGAAGAGTCTGGCTTCTTTCTGACGTAGGTAATGTCCCCGGCTTGCACTCTAAAGCCTCTTTTAGCTAGCCATGCAAGTGGGCGAACCACGTTCTTATAAAATATCTTCCTCCGCGCAAGGATACCTGCTCGCGAGTCCAGGGCTGTCGTCGGCTCACTGGATAATTTGACACTCCCTCGAAACGGTTTCACTGGCTTTGATGGCGGAATAAAGTTCTCGCTATTAAGACAGAACTTCACAGCCCGGTCAAAGTAGTTCTTATTTGTGAAGCCATCCCAATGTCCCTTTTCTAGTTCAACAAGCTCATCGGTTGCTATTTTGTGATTGAGATTCGCCTGTGCAACCATATCTCGACGTTTCCCACTCCGAAATGGCTTACCGAGGCCAATTTCTAGAAGTAATATGCCTATATCAAAGATTCTTGGGCATCGATGGTTCATAAGGGCCTCAGTTATGATATCTGGCGTTATATTACCGGGGATGTCAAAAGGGAGCGACAAATAGGCGCAGAGAGGCAGCTGTCCTTCATGCTCTATGCTCTCTTTCTCAGGCATGAACCATATTGTATCGCTCGTCCATTTGATCCGTAACAATTCTGAGTCGTAGTACTGCCAGTATGATCGTGCCAAGGCATAAGAAAGCATCACTTTGTCTTTTGGTGTAAGGTCGTAATGGCGTAGGATACTTTTAAGAGATTGTCCCGGTCCAGCCTGAAGAAACTGCTTTAAAACTTGCGATTCATTAAGTAACGAAAGATTGGTGTCATAATTGAAGGAGAGGAAGAGACGGGCGGTGATCTCTCTTTCTAGGATGCGGCAGAAGCCCCCTCGACCGAGCAGCTCCTGACCATCATCCGAGGAGCTCTTTGGTTGACTAAATCCTCTAGAGTTAGCGAGAACAAGCCAAATAAACGATTGTTAAGTTTTGGATGATATGAGTAATTGGCTAACCACTAGGGAGCAACTTTACGATTAAAGGAGAAGGAAAGAGATAACGCCTCGATAGGACCATCTGATATGATGAATGCCCCACTCTTAACAATGACTGTAACTGTAGTGCCATGTAAGACATATAAATACCTACATCTTTAAACAAAATTCTTGCCAAAGAGCCATATCTATGGCTGAAATAAGGACCAAAATGTTGTATGAAGTCGAGTCTGGAAGATCGTGTAGGCACAGCCGTGCTGGATGCCGTATTGCTTGTGATTCTAATTCGCTGGGTGATATAGTGCTACTGAATTCGTGAGACGCTGGTTCGCATTGGGTAATGTGTTGGAGAGCCTTGAAGATTGTATCATTGTCGTCGTCAGAAATAAATGGGATATCAAGGTGCTGCTGCGCATATTCGGATAATTCATCTGTATTATTTTCTTCTTTGGTTAACATACCAATGAGGTCATCACATGCGAATTCGAGACCTCTGGCATTTTCTATTCGTGTCTTGAAAAACGCAACGAGACACGTCTCTGGATCTGACTGGTTTTTCTGATTAAACGGAGATTTGAAAAATGGTAAGTTAATATGAAGAGCTGCGCTTGTGGACTCTTTGGCTGGCTGAGTAGTAGCCTGTAGGTCTCGTAGGATTGAATGACAGAGTTGTTCAACGTCAAGTTCTATCCAGTAAGGCGGAAGAGAGTCGAGATAGGTGTTGATTAGATAAAGCCGAACGGCGATATCGTTTGCTACCTTGTAGCCCAAATCAGAGGGCTTTAGGCGTCCCTTAGCCAACACCCCAAATATCGCTTCAGAGAGCTTCGCGGCGTGTGATGACAAGAGAATTGAAATGGGTTCGTCTATCGTCATGGTGAATTAATTATTTCAATGAGAGATTGCACTTTCAAGACGTGGCTAAGTAGCTCTTTTACACATCAAAGGTAGGCCTTTACCCGACAATAATTTGGGATATCTGCTTGATGTTTTGAAGGATCTATTTTTGATAATAATCTGAAATTGGGCTTTTAGGCTATCTATACTTGGGAACGTTAGTGGAACTACCATAGTCTAAGTATTTGTACAGAAGCAATACAGCTGGATGCCCCCCCTTCACTTTTCCCATATACTTATTTGTACCTACTAGCATGTAGGTAGACAACGTAGCCTGTCAAACTACGAAGGTACTATATAGGTAGCAATTCGACGCAACTGAAATTGCCTTGATACCCCTGCTAATAGCTCCCTTGCACATACTGTCAGGAGTCCACCGTATCTCGTAGTCAGCGAGAAGAAGGTGCATAACTCCGCAAGACCCCTCACTTGGGTACGATTAATCGATATCTTAGCACAGGTACATGGCGTGCTTTATCCTTCTCACCCACAGTTACCCGTACCTAGGAGCGCAAGTATCCATCCACTAATGTCAACTTTGATACTTGTTGGAATACAGCAATTTTACCTTCCTTTCTGCACCGAGCATTGCAGCAACAGGGCACCTGCTCCTAGGCTCATTATAGGATAGCAGCAGTGCTCTGTATTTACTATTAGTAAGCTGTTTTAGCTATTTTTTAATATACTTATTTATACTTTAGTATTTTTTAGGGTGCTGGATAGCAGAGTTGGGGTGCTGAATAGGTATTCCCTTTATTATAGGCCCGTGCGGTATTTCCTTTGTACCAATACAAGGCTCTTTTGTAACCTCTATCATGTGCTCTATTTGACCAATCCAAGCATTCCAACAATACTCGTGTCATCTTGGTACATATACTCTGGCAGCACGGCATGTCAGTACCTGATATTTGCCCAAGACATCTTCATACTCCTGCTACCTTTGATCTCGTTAGCTTTATACAGAAAATTATCTATAACTCAAGACTACAATCAAGAATGTCGCGTACTTCTGTCTCCATCTTAGCGCTCACAGAGTCTTGCGTTTCTAAATTCGACAACCTTCTTGCATCATATGCTCGGGGCTCACAGCGCATTGAATCGTTGGAAAGTCGGCTAGCTGACTTCAACCTTTGGGCCGACGGTGTTGGCGCCTTAGCAAAGCCTGGGGCCTCGTTGGATTCCAGACTACAAGGTCGTCTCAACGATCTCGCATTGGTGAAGAATGTTCTTATCATGCTGGCCGACTCTCTGGACCATTGCGTGGGCCTCGCTAAAAACGAAACAAACTACGACGAAACAGCCCATCACGAAGCTATCCAAAACCTTGACTCTGCTATCAAGAATTTGGCTTTGATCGGCGTGGCCATTCGTCGAACGGGACAGGCATCACGAAACCGTAGGGCCGACAAGACATTCAATCCGGACAATCACCAAGAGTTGAGAACGCATCTCGAATGTATAATTCGTCTTCGGCCGACAGAAGAAGCGCTCTTTCAGCAGACAGAGAACGGTGGATTTGTCGCCAAATTAGACAACTCTAAACTGTCCGATATCCAGAACCGCCTCGTGGAAGCAAACCTTCGGCGAAGACATAAATTTTTGATAGCGCAGAAACGTTCCAGAGACCAAAGGAACGTGCAGATACGTCCTTCAATTCTTGAAGCTCCATCACCTGCAGGTAGCGTTCTACAGCAAGAGCCTCTTGCGGACATACGGAACGCAGATGCAGCTAAAAATAAAGAATCGACATCATATCCAATTACCAGGGGCCATGAAGCCACAGCACCAACGATTTCAAGATTTTCTCTTGCATCAACAGCTGAGGGAACATTGAGATATACTCCAGCTGCTAGAAAATATACTCCAAGCGTAACGAAAACGCAAATCACATTCATCGCCTCTGATGTCGAGTTCCCAAAAGCCCCTTCTATCCCTTTAGGCCGAGAGATTATGAAATGTCCCTGTTGTTGCCAGTCTCTACCAATTGGAACATTCCAAAATCCTAAACTATGGAAGTAAGTAGTAGGAATCATTACCCTTGTTTAATTTATAAAGGCTGATTTAAATTTTTTGTTGAAGGCAGCATATAGTTGAGGATCTATGCCCATATACTTGTATTGCTGAGAACTGTCCTAGTCCGCAGCTCTTATTTTGTACAAGAAACGAATGGGAGAGCCATGTTAAAAATACTCATCTACCCCGGTGGGAATGTCCATTTTGTGAAGAGCAAAATGAAAATTACTCGACTATGGAGAGCATGGGCTGCCACCTTCAGGATGTCCACGGAGAGGAGCTCCTAGATAACTCGCTTGCAACCCTTCTCTCTTGGTCTGCGGTACAAACAATGGGAATAAAATCCTGTCCTTTATGCTCATCGAGTGGGCCCGAAGACTCGCCGGAATTGGTGGACCACGTTTTGCGACATGCCTATGACTTTGCCCTTCGGGCACTCCCATGGCCACAGCCTGTTGTATACGATTTGAATATGTTACCAGGAGGCTTCACCATTCCCAAAGATTCAGATCCTATGGAAGATGTTCGACATTGGATCAAAGGGGCTGCACACGCGAGCGTGGGACCCCCAGAGATACAATTAAGCGATTACGATGGACAAGATCACTCCGCCCCAGTTCCTACCAGTCTTTTCGAATACAGTGACTATTTCCTCATGAATGCATACTTTGATGACCAATCTGAGGATAGGTCCTCCAAACTACAGTTTAGTCAAAGCAATGCTTCGGCTTATTCCACCCTGTCCGCTCAATCACACATCACGAGCCGTGTTGAGGACTCTGTCGCCTTCTCGGCTGACAGCCGACAGGTGGCATCAGCCTTTGGTGAGAGTGTTATTAGGATCTGGAATATAGATACGGGGCAAATTACAAAAAGACTTAAAGGCCATGACAGTAAAATTTACTTAGTCGCCTTCTCGCCTCACAGTCAACAGCTGGCATCAGCCTCGGTCGATTATAATATCAAGATCTGGGATATAGAAACTGAAGTTTGCGTGCAAACGCTTATAGGCCACAATGGAACTATCAAGTCGATGATTTTCTTGCCAAACTACCAAGAGCTAGCATCTGTGGCAGATTTTGATGCACCCAGGATCTGGAATACAAAAACCGGACAGCGGGTACGGACGCTTGAAAGCCAAATTAGTATAGTTACTTCAATGGCCTTTTCGCCCAGCAGCCAGCAACTAGCATCATCAGGATCATCATTGGATGTTGGAGGATTAATCTGGACCTGGGATATAACATCAGCACGGCCGGGACACACGTTTTCAGGCCATATGGACACAGTCAAGTCACTTGCCTTCTCACCTACCGGCCAATGGCTAGCGTCAGCGTCATGCGACCGGACTATTATGCTTTGGAATATGAGAACAGGGGAGTGTGAATGGACGGGCAAAGGCCATGATGATCAAATTACTTCAGTTGTCTACTCTCCCGACGGCCGACAGCTAGCATCAGCGTCATTGGATAGCACTATTCGGCTCTGGGATGTAGCGACGGGCGCCTGTCTTGTAACGCTCAATAGCCAAAACACTAAGTTTAATTCCGTCATCTTCTCGCCTGACAGCGAACAACTCTTATCGGCCTCAGACGACAACGCTATTCGAGTCTGGGACATAGCAACAGGCACATATATCAAGACGTTAATGCTCAAAGATCATGCTACCGAGCATATAGAAGGTCATACCTACCGTACACATTCAGATTATACGGTCGGATGGGTCTGCGCCTTACCAAAGGAGCAATTAGCGGCGCTTTATATGCTTGACCACAGGCACGAGGATCTTCCAAACCCGGGAGACGATGACAATACATACGTCCTTGGAAGTATTAGCGGGCACAATGTCGTTATTGCTTGTCCGCTTATAAGCAGAACGGATAAGAATGACGCAAAAACAACTGCTCAGATGATATCTACATTTCCTAATATCAAAATATGCCTATTGGTAGGAACCGGCAGCGGTATTTCTCCAAAAGTTCGACTAGGAGATATAGTTGTCAGCTGCCCTGCTGATGGAGAACCTGTAGTTCTTCAACTGGATATGGACAATGGCAAACTGTTGAAACACACAGGCCCTTTGAAGCCTCTTCCAAAAACACTGTTGCTTACCTTGTCCAAAATTGAGGCTAATCGAGATACCTATGCCAAGAAATTATTTACTTATGTCAACCATGTTGAAACTCGGAATGGCGTACCAAGAAATTTTGTCAAATCTCATTTGCATGAGGATCTGCTCTTCAAGCCAGGCTACAGACACGTTAGCGGGATCCTTTATTCAGACGATGAAGAAGACAGCTGTCGGCTTTGTGATAAATCAATGATCGTTGACAGGCCACTGAGAAACGATAACATTCTGATTCACTATGGTCCGGTTGCATCGGCAAATCAAATCATCGGAGACGCTACCTTCCGCGAGAAACTTAAAGAACTTAACAAGAACATCCTCTGTGTTGACACAAGGGCTGCAGACTTCACAAACAACTTTCCCGGTATCGTTATTCGGGGCATTTGCGATTACGCAGACTCGCATAAGAATAAGGCATGGCAAGAATATGCTGCAGTTACAGCTGCGGCATGCGCGAAAGCTTTTCTTACGGTACTATCAGTGGAAGATGTCGATAAAATGGAGATCATTGAAGGCAAGCAGACTCATAAGATACCCGCAAATGCTAAACTGACATTTGGAACCAGACATTGTCCCACTGGATATTGTGGATAATAGCGCCCAAGAGTACGACACCCGCGAGATGGCTCAGAGTCAGGCCGAGCACGACGAGGCCCACACTGATGGCGTTGATACGAAGCTGCACGACGCACTTCTCAATGGCGAAACAGAGGCGGTCGAATTTCTTCTAAACCATGGCGCCAATGCCCAAGCTAAGAATAAGCATGGCGAGACACCCCTTCATTATGCAGTTTTCTGCACGCAAGTGGATGTAGTTAAGCTCTTTCTTAGCCATGGAGCTAATATTGAAGCTGAAAATAACAACGGCGAAACACCCCTTCATTATGCAGCTTCCTATGGGCAAGTGGACGAGCAAGTGGCTATAGCTAAGCTCCTTATTAGCCATGGAGCTAATATTAAAGCTGAAAATAAAAACGGCGAAACACCCCTTCATAAGGCAGCTTCCCACGAGCAAGTGGATGTAGCTAAGCTCCTTATTAGCCATGGAGCTAATATTGAAGCTGAAAATAAAAACGGCGAAACACCCCTTCATAAAGCAGCTTCCCACGAGCCAGTGGATGTAGCTAAGCTCCTTCTTAGCCATGGCGCCAATATTCAAGCTAGGGATAAGAATGGCGATACACCCCTTCATTATGCAGTTTCCTGCAGGCAAGTGGATGTAGCTAATCTGTTTCTTAGCCATGGAGTTAATATTGAAGCTGAAAATGACTACGGCGATACACCCCTTCATTATGCAGCTTTGCACGGGCAAGTGGATATAGCTAAGCTCTTTCTTAGCCATGGAGCCAATGTTAAAGCTGAAAATAACAACGGCGAAACACCCCTTCATCATGCAGCTTTCCGCGGTCAAGTGGATATAACTAAGCTCCTTCTTAGCCATGGAGCCAATGTTAAAGCTGAAAATAACGAAGGCTATACACCCCTTCATTATACAGCTTTCCACGGGAGAACAGAGGTCTCTAAGTTGCTTCTTGAGCAAGGAGCCAGTATCAACGCTCAAAATGTAGAGGGCGATACACCGCTTCATCTTGCAACTAGGCAAGGGGAAATAGATCTGGCCAGAATACTTGTCGAACAAGGGGCTGATATGAACACTGAGAATACACGTGGCGATACAGCGCTTAGCATTGCCATACAGATGAAGCAAGAGAATATCATTAAATTTCTGCAGGAACAAGGCAATGGGTCTTCAGCGAGAGCCAAGGTTTAGATAATATGGAGATTGTTCGTACGCCACATACCAGTTTCTTATAGTAGATTAGCCAAGATATCTCATATTGTACCTTCCTCATTTTAAACATAACTACAGGGATTTCTCAACGTCCATCGCTTCTCGAATACCCTCCTCAATAGCCGACACTCTAGCCTGCTCCAAGCGCTTGAGAGGCCGACGAGGGTATCCTCCATATCCATAATAGCTCTGAATCGCCTGTTTCGTGCCCGCAATAGCAGCCTTTGTCAACGGCCAGTCGCCACGGCTAAGAACCTTTTGCAGCTTCTCGGCCTCCTCCTTCTTGCCCTCGGAATACAGATCCCAGACCTTGACGCACAACTTGGGCATGACATTGGCACCTCCAGCAATGATGCCGCTGCCGCCGCTGACAAGAGTCTGGAGGGTGAAATCGCACATGCCGCCAAAGGCCATGTACCCTGAGCCCTCCTGGAAGGGGGTCTTTGCGTTTGTGCCGAGGGCAACTCGCGTGAGCTTTCCAGTGTTGCCACAGGTGAATTTGGTTCCGGTGATGTTCTTGTGCTCGGCCAGCTTGATCAGCAGGTCGCTGTCCATGTCGACGCCAGACACGGCGCCGGGGTAGTTGTACAGGATGATAGGGATGGGACTCTCGTCAGCCAGGGCGATGAAGTAGTTGTAGATGCTCTCCTCGTCGGTCTGGGCTCGGTAGTATGAAGGCGGCAGAACCAAAGCAGCTGCGGCACCAGCGTCGGCGGCCAGGTTGCACAGCTCAATGGCGCCTCTGACGCTGCCTTCAGTTGCGCCGAAGAGGACGGGCGTTGACTGGAAGCCGGCGGCGTCGAGGGCTTCTCTTGTGGCCTTGAGAACGGCAATCTTCTCTTCTCTCGTGCAGTGGACGGCCTCGCCGTTGGATCCCATGACGACGAGACCAGCGAGACCGGCCTTGGCGAGTCGCTCAGCGTGCTTCTTGATGGTGGGGATGTCGAGGTCTTCGGTGTTGGGGTCGAAGAAGGTCATGGTAGGGGCGTAGATGCCGCATGGCAGCGACTTGGGAGCTGCCATTTTGAATGTTGGGTATATGAAGGCACGCAGGATATTGGGGTATATTTTTGGGTGAAGAGAGGATGAGGTATTACTATGGAAAGAGAAGACGAGACAGGAGGAGCTGTAAGCAATGCTGCCAAGTCTAAATACGGCAGACCCAATCTTTATAAATACAAGTAGGTGCTCATCTAAGAATTCTCGGTCAAAGAATAGCCGCTGGTAGCCAGACAAGCTTGTCTAACAAAACGAGGAAATGCTTGTACATGGAGGGGAAGCCACCGATCAGCTTCCGATATCAAGGCCACGGCTTACAGTTAGGCTGACCCCGTCAGGAAATCAACTGGAGCCAGAGCCGAAGACGGCGAGCGAATAGAAGGAATGAGTGACTTGAAGGCCATGGAAAGCGGCGGATTGGATATAAAACGGCCCATGAGTGTGGATATTGGTGTATAAGAGGAACGTGTCGCGGCTCGGTTGATGATGATTCTGGGGAATCGAGGTACAATGGAGGAAAGTGGGATGTTGGGAATAGAGTAGTTGATTGGTGGAAATATCGATTTGATGGATTTTCCGCCATTTACATACCGGTAAAAGAACCCCGAGCTAGATCCGCTGTACCTGGTTGAGCTACTCGCATTTCAGCCGTCGGTAGTACGGCAATATAGAAGAAGCTAGGCACATGGCGAAGGAGTCATGTACGTCGGGTTATTGTCGCCGAAGTTTATAGAAGAGGCGTTGCTAGCTTCATTAATATTTCCGCAGATGGAAGCTAATTTGAGTATTGTCTGGTCAATTTCTTTGGGATTTTTTTTTTCATAACTTTACTCACTTACATTGCGAATACACATCTTACAATCATCGTCTCCAACAGCCAAAATTCCATGGAAGAAGCAACTTAGATAGCTTAGACAGAGCTAAGATGATGATGCGGGGTCATTGGAATTCAGCGCGGGGTAGTGACCCCCGAGACCATTAAACGTGGGATTTACAGTCTTATTCTAGCATCATGATTGCAATTGGCATTACAACTACCAGCTTTCAGTTGAGACACCGAGACAACTCTAGCTGCATGCACCTATAGCCGCGTCTATCAGAAACTAGATAGCACCTAAATTACATGCATCTGAGCACATGTGCAGTTTAATAGAAAACAAACGCAAAAGCCAGGCTGAGGGTCCCTGAATATGCAACTCGGTCTTTATTAATCCCTCCAATTGCTGCCCCGCCAAATGCCCCTCAATTCCTCCGTCTGCGCGCCGTCGACGTCTGTTGGAGCTGTAACGCGACTCGGCAAGGCTGTGTAGATGCTTATTTTTCTTCTAGCCTTTATAACTTGATCATCTTCTTTTTCTCTTATTCTCAACTTTTCCTTGTAGCCTCTTGTCTCATTGAGTTGTCTCCTTATTCCAAGATACCCCCGTTAACACGTCTCTCACCATGGCGACTCCTCTCAACGTATTGATGGTGAGTGAAGCTTCTCACAACTTGTAGTTCGTTGCGCAACGATACAGATGGCTAATTGGCATATTCTCATTCAGATCGGCACCGGCGAGTACACCACTGGCTTCGTCGGTGGTGGCATGTCTGGCTCCGACAAGAAAGTGGGCGTCGTTGGCCTCACGCTCTTTGACCTGCGACGACGAGGCAAGGTTGGCCAGCTGGGCATGGTGGGCGTCAACGGCACAAAGTTTCCCGCAATCCGTGAGTATTTGCTGTATCATGGCTGAGACGATGTATTCAGTTGCTAACTCTGGGCATAAAAAAGGCGAACACCTCGACAAAAACATCACCCAAGTCTACAACAACCTCGACACCTCCTTCGACTCGTTCCCCGCCAACGACAAGATCGATGCCGACGCCTACAAGGCCGCCATCGACCAGCTGCAGCCCGGCGACGCCATCACCATCTTCACGCCCGATCCCACGCACTTCCCAATTGCCCTCTACGCCATCGAGCGCGGCATCCACGTCCTCATCACCAAGCCCGCCGTCAAGCTGCTGCAGCACCACGTCGAGCTGGCGCAAAAGGCGGCCGAAAAGGGCGTCTACGTCTTCATCGAGCACCACAAGCGCTTCGACCCGGCCTACAGCGACGCACGCTTCAAGGCCCAGGCGCTGGGCGACTGGAACTACTTTTACTCGTACATGTCGCAGCCCAAGTCGCAGCTCGAGACGTTCAAGTCGTGGGCCGGCAAGGACTCGGACATTTCCTACTACCTCAACAGCCACCACATTGACATTTGCGACTCCATGGTCCAGCAGCGCGGATACCTGCCCGTCAAGGTCTCGGCGTCTTCCTCCAAGGGCGTGGCCACCAGCCTGGGCTGTGTCGACGAGACTGAAGACACAATCTCGCTGCTGGTGACTTGGCAGCGCAAGGACGAGCCCAACAAGCGCGCCATTGCCGTCTACACATCATCGTGGACCGCTCCCCAGCGAGCCGGTATTCACACCAACCAGTACTTCCACTACCTGGCCAAGGAGGGCGAGATCCGCGTCGACCAGGCCCACCGAGGCTACGACGTTGCCGACGACCGCGCCGGCCAGCTGCAGTGGTTCAATCCCTTTTACATGCGGTACGCCCCCCGACGAGGACGGCAACTTCAACGGCCAGACGGGCTACGGCTACATTTCCATTGAGAAGTTTGTCGACGGCTGCCGCGCGGTCAACGAGGGCAGGGCGAAGCCGGCGGATCTGGATGCAAAGGGCCTGCCTACTCTGAATAACACGATTGCGACAACGGCCATTTTGGAGGCTGGACGACGGAGTATTGATGAGGGCCGTGAGATTCAGATTGTGGTGGAGAATGGAGCTTGGAAGCTGGTGTAAATTAGAATAACGAGTAATTATAAAGGATACTGTACGAAAATGAAGATAAAATCGAATGAAAAAGACCAATTCTCAATTCTCAAGTTTGATTGTAGCATAAGGCTGTAAACTTGGTGGCTGATGTGATGCTTCTTGTTCGAGTTGACAAAGCCTTGAGCCTGAACCCACACTACCAGCCACTAACACAAAATTTCACTGCAATACACCAACAGCCTTTACATCTCATCACAACCACTGCTCATGAAAAAAACAACACACAACAAAACTAAACAACCCTCCTCCAAAAATGTCTCTTCCCCAAGACACCGACCAAGACGACATCTTCTCCAACCAGCCCTCCATCTCCAGCCTCCTCACCCAACTGCGCCGCAGCACCCTCACGCCTCACAACCGCCTCAAATCCATCCACGCCGACGCCGCCTACGTCGCGCAAGTCGCCTCTGCCTTTTCCACCCGTCAACAATCTCACGACCGGAAGCGCAAGAGACGGAGGAGACCGCTGGTGGCGAATGAGCGCTGCGGGAGCTGGTACATCCCGCCGGAGAAAAAGGACGGCAGCGCCTATTTCAAGAGCACGGATGGGCATGAGCGGGCGTGGAAGTTTAGCACGAGGAGGCTGAATTTGCATTTGATTGATTTGATTGAGGAGAATGACGGGTATGTGGAAGCAATTCATTAGTCATTTATTCCATCTTTTGAGTGAGTGTTGGAAGAGACATGAGATGGCTGACTTATATGGCCCCATCAGAATCATCATTGTCGACTCAACTCGCCGCGGTAAACGTATGGCTTCCCTCTTCTAATTCATTCATTCATATAAATCTCATGCTAACCGTCAATAGGCATGCCCGATGCCCTCTCCACCACCATCCCCATCTGGTGCGCCGTCATCAACCGCGCCCTCCTCCCAAACCACCCTCTTTCCACCAAACTCTTCCTCCCTCCTTACCTACCCGCATCAACTCACTCCCAAATCCTCGCCCTCATACCGTCATTCCTCGCTTCCCTCAAAGAACTTAACCTCACTCTGCCCGAATCTCTCACAAAACCTCTTCGCCCCCTGTGGATCACGCAAGAGTCATCCCTCCCCGACTCTCCAGATACAGACGAGGAAGATGAAAACGACAACGAAGTCGATCACCAGAACGTTATATTCCAAGACTTTAGACCTGTCATATGCTGCACCGCCAGCAGACGAGTCATTGGAAGCGAGGTAGATGAAGGCGGCTACATCCAAGGCGCAGGAGACGACACCGAGAACTGGGCCTTGGGACTCACCCCCGACGTCTTCTGGGCCAACACCACAGCCCTGCTCTCTTCCCCAGAAGCTAATCTCCCCGACCTCATTGTTCGTCTGGTGGAAGAAGCCAAGGTGAAGCGCCAGGCCGGACAAGGCAGTCAAATCGCTCTTGCGCGAAAGCAACTCACGCCACACATATCTGTCCGCCCGGTATCAACATCCCATGATCTCTCAACACCACCTGTCAAGCAAGAAAACGAATGCCTCATCCTCCTCACCGACACTTCTCCCACTCCAAAGGAATCATGGATCCAATCTCCGACGCATATCCGCGTCGACCTTGGCAAACACAAGACTGCCAGCCGCAATCTCCGCCTTGCCCTCCCAGAGATATGCTCCTTTGCCGCTGCTTTTCTACAGAAACACCATTCAGCATTGGATTCCTCAGCGGATGGAAACAAAAAGCCACCACAGATCATCGTAGCCTGCGACTCGGGCAAGGATCTCTCAGTGGGAGTCGCTCTCGCATTGTCATGCTACCTCTTTGACGAGCAGGGCAACTTCCGCATGCCTGATGAAAATGCGTCCTTTACAAAAACGCTGGTCAAAATTAGGCTGGGGACCATCATGACGGTGTATCCGGAGGCGAATCCGAGCAGAACGACTTTGCAGAGCGTAAATAGCTTCCTGATGGACTGGAGGAAATGAGTCACGATTAATCAATTGTGCAAAAATGGTTTTGTATATAAAGGAAAGCAATTAGATCAGATAGACCAATTCCAAGACCGTCAATTCGTATCGTCGTATCTATTCATATCTAGCCTTTTGCCGTCTCCTTCTCCTTCACTCTTATTTTTCTTTCTTCTCTTTATTAACCAAGACGATGAACCAAAAAAAGGCTCAATAAATAAAAAAAGGCTTCAATCCAAAACACAGAAAAGAAAAGCAAAAGACAAAATGGTAAAAGAAAACTCCTTTAAACCTCGCCCTTCTCAATCTTGGCCAACGCACCAGGAAACTCGCTCCAGTCACGCATCACCACCACCGCGCCCGCACTCCTCAACACGCCCTCCATCTCCTCCTGCTTCGCATCCGCATACGGCCCGACATAGCCAATCGTCTTGATGCCCGCCCTCGTCGCGCTCAGCGTGCCGCTCTTGCTATCCTCCACCGCGACGCTCTCCTCCGCCTTCTTGCCCAGCACCTTGAGCGCGTGCAGGTAAATCGCAGGGTCCGGCTTGCTCGTCGGCTTCTCCAGCGACGTCGCCGCCGAAAATACCACGTCCCCGGGGAAATACTTGTCCTGGCCGACCTTTTCAATCGACGCGCGGACGCGCCTCAGCGCCGACGACGACACCACGGCGAGCTGGTGCTGCTTCTTTGCCTCCAGCGCCTGCAGCTGCTCGTCGACGCCGACGCACGGCCTCAGCGCGGCTTTCAGCTTGGCAATGACGGCGTCCTCCTCCATCAGGACGTACTTTTCCATGTCGTCGGGCGCAATCTCGATGCCGTGCGTCTTCTGCAGCGTGGTGAGCATGCCGCGGAAGTTTTGGCCGACGAACTCGGTGATGAGCGTCTCGCCGGTGAACTTGACGGGGACGTTGCGCTCGGCGCAGATTTGGTTGATGAGGTCTGCGCAGGCCTCGAAGGCGAGCTCCTCGGAGAGGACGAGCGTGTTGTCGCAGTCGAAGAGGATGGCGTTGATCTGGTTGACGATTGATTAGCGAGCGCTGGGGGAGAAGACGAGGTAGAGTATGGTATACTTACTTCAGGCATTTTGATGGTATATTCTAAAAGTAATATTATGTCAAAAGAAGAAGAAGAGAGGGTATCTAATTAGACTCTAGGTTCGCAACGGTATGAAGAAAAGAAGAAGGAAAAGAGGAACCAGACGAGCGAAGCAGCAAGTATATAAGCCCAACGGGAAGACTAAAAAGGCCCTTTAGCAGCTCTCCACAAAGCAGCACCACGTCGGGAGTTCGTATAGTACTACTCCAAGGCCCAGTCAGAATGCAGTGCCATCTGTATAATTACCTCATATGAAACACCAAAACGATACAAAACCACATTTCACACGCAGGCAGTGGATAATTTCCCCCCTCAAAATCCTGATTCTCGCCGTTTTACAAAAAATGTCGTGGCCATGCGCAATTGAATCATAACTCCATGCAAACTTACTTTTCTTATTCCATCGTCCAAATCACATGCTAATAAAAAACCGACTACACTCTTAATTATCAGCACCGCCATTCATTCCATCGTCAATCCCAAAAACAAATAACCTCCTTCTCCAGCCTCCTTCTACCTCCCTCTTGATTAGCGTCTTTCTTTTTTTTCTCCTTCTTATTCCCATCCTAGGCTCTCACAGCTTCTTCACAGCCTTGCTTCATCCATCATTTTTACCCCTCCCCCCTCAAATCCTTGCCCAGTGTCGTCATTGCCCCTCCTTCGGGGCCATGTTAGTGGACACTTGCTTTTGGCTCCATAGCTTGAAATCCGGCTGCGGGCGGCAGTTTTGCTTGGCTTACAAGATGCTGCTGCTACTGCTGCTACCAAATCAAATGTTACATGTTACAGCAATATATCATCAAATGCGTCAAGCCAATGAATTGAGCTATATTAATCAGAATCGCGCCTGGAATTCCCCTCATGCTCTAATTTCCCGTGACCACCCCATGGAACGCAGCCGCCGTGGCTGAGACCAGCATGTCACTCCGCAAAAGGCCGTAAGACTAAGTGATGATATCGTCATGACAGCACCGTAATTAAACAGCCCGCAGGGATCACTGCAAGCGCTCATTTCAACCCCCACAAGCCACATCACTCAGAGTATGGAGTTCGTAAAGCAACAGAAAATACAACTGCATGTATAGATATTTTATACCAAAATAAATCCGCTATAAGTTCAATTGATCAAATCCATCCATCCATCCATCCGTCTCGTTACAGCGTTGAGCTAGCACCCGACCAACATGAACACGATTGCTATATCAAAGTAAAGCCTCTTTCAAGCCCTCCTCAACGACAAAATCCTAGTAATGTCTTTTTCTTCCATCATGTCAACAAGAATCCCCCCGCGTGCTTCGAACTCTGCCAGAAATGCATCCCTAAAACGCCGTACTCGCTGTCAATTCGTCTTGACAGTGCAAAAAGTGCCCAAAAAGGTGGATGAAAATAATAAGAAAACAAACAAGAATAAAAACACGCCAGCTTGCCATCAGCGTACTATCAGGCGGCATCGTGCCGCTCCGCCCATGTCGGATTGCACAGACATTCCCAGCCTTGCAAAAGGGGGTCTCGTGGCTCGGTTCCTGAGGTCCTGTTCATGTCCCGCATACCAAGCCCTCTGTCGCTATGTGGATATATCGTTCTTTTCCCCCTCTCTCAAGCTCTGTGCGTCCAATATGTTTTTCTTTTCTATTTTTTTTTTCCTTCTACAAAATCTCTTTGAGCTGTGCCTTTTGATCTTGGGACAAGCTTGATGGGAAATTGACCTTGTAGCGAACAATAAAGTCGCCTCTCTGTCCAGGCTTCTTCGTCATGGGCATTCCCAGTCCCGGATACCGATCTTCACTTCCAGGCTGGGTTGGGCCGCCTTTGTCTATGCTGATTTGCTTGCCGTCAATTGTAGTGACTACTCGCTTCCATCCAGTCAAGGCTTCCTTTAGGTCCAGGGTAACGGTGTGCACAATGTCGTTGTCCTCTCGCTTGAAGAGGGGATGATCTTTCTGTAAGTCAAGTAGTTAGTAATAATTCGCATCAAAGTATGTATGAAATGAGTAGTGGGCTGGCTTACCTCTTCAAGGATAAAATGCAGATCTTGTCTACCACCCTCTACTTGATCGCCAACTCCGTTAAACTTGATTTTAGATCCCTTCTTGAGACCCGGCTTGATGGGTACTTCCAATATCTGGTCGGTTTGCACTCGCTTTCCGGTCTCGTCAAAGGTCTTGCGTTTAATCTTCATCTTCTTTGTCGTTCCGTTGTATAACTCTTCTAGAGAAAGAGGTAGCGGCCGTTCAACGGTTGTAACTTCGGGTGTTGGTTCGCGGTTCCTCTGCGGAGCCTCAGCGAAGCCAGATCTCGCCCTCGTTCGTCCAGGCCGGGGACCGCCGCCGCCGCCGCCGCCGAATGATGAACTGCTGAAGAAGCCAAAATCGTCGTCGTCGCCGCCTACGCCGCCGCCTCCACCATGCATGTTGCTGCGCATAAACTCTGTGAATATGTCTTCGGGGTTGTTGAAGTTGTACGCCTTGGAGCCGTTTCCGCCAGTGCTGAAATGGAACGTCCTGGCGCCGCCGCCTCCCGGCATGCCTCCGAAATCAAAACCGCCAAAGCCGCCAGGCATGCCGCCTGCTCCCGCATAAGGGTTGGCCCCTGGACCTCCCTCGGGCGGAGGAGCACCACCCCGCAGCAGGAACTCGAGGCCATATTGGTCATAGATTTTGCGCTTCTCCGGGTCGGACAGGATCTCATAGGCTTGGGAGCACTCCTTGAATTTTTCCGAGGCGTTGGGGTTGTCTTTGTTCTTGTCAGGGTGCCACTTCAAGGCAGCTTTTCTGCACACGAAATTGTGGTTAGCATCAATGGTCAATTCTCTACTCTCAACCGGGAACATGCTGGTTGGGCGGTAAGCTGTGTGGGGAGGCTTGCGGATTGGTCGCGCTCCCCAATTGCCACCCACAGCTAGCTCTTGGCCCAAGCAATGAATGACGACAAACGCAAGGGAAGCCAAAGGGAAGGGACAGGAAGAAAAATCGGCAAAAATAAAGTAATCTATACATACCGGTAGCCTTTTTTTATTTCGTCTTGCGACGCCTCAGGTTTGATACTCAGAGTATCGTAGAGCTTGGTCTCCTTCACCATCTTGATGGCTGCCGGATGACGGGTCGGTGTGAGTTCTCTCTAGGTGGCAGTTGGTGGGGTGATGATATCGACAGTAAGAAAAGGTTCAAATGAGTCGAGTGTAAAAGAGTAGAGTTGGCACTCGGTATCGTAGCTCGGTCGAAGCAAAGGAAGAGACGCCAGATTGCCTTTTCGTCTTTGTAGTATTGAATCGTAGCGAAGAAAAGTGAAAAGAGAGAAAGAGTAAGAATCGTCTGGTATGGAGAATATGGAGAATATGGAGGGGAAGCTGGGACACAAGGTGAGAAAGAAGATGGCCGCTACCAATTAATAGGCCCTCGATAGCCCCGGAACCTGGTCAGTTGTCAGGCTCAGCACCTGTAGCAGGGTCGAGTGAGCCGTGGGGTGGGGCCGCTGGTGCTGGGACCTTGTAGAAGCTTCCCGCTACCGCCTATGACGCACGAGACAGCTGGGGTTTGGACTGTGAGAAGCAGTACTGGGTATGATGGGAATAGCAGTCTGTCGGACAAGAGCAATGGGGAAATGTCCTGTTTGATCGCCGCAGACGGGATATCCAATTGATGTTCCGACGAGACGCGAGATTGGACGTGGCACGACTTTTATATCGGGGCGGCTTATACATGTACCCTCTGGAGGCAGATAATGCACCCTGGGAGGTGTCAATGGCGGCTGCAGCAGTTGGTGGGAGCGGGTTCAAGGCATGCAGCACCGCAGCGAGCCAATGAGTAAAGCAGGAGGCGCCGCAACGGCCAAAGACCCAGTGCACGGATAACCAGTGATGTGCTGTGCGGCGCTGTTCAAAGCTGTGTACTGGATGCGTGTTGTGATGCGTGGTGGATGCGCTGCGATGCGGCGAGCCAGAAAATGCCTGCAGCTGCCATGTACTAATCCAACCGGCAGCGCCAACGCACAGCAATGGAGATGCGGAAGTAGGGATAGAAGAGGAACTCAAAAGAGGGGAATGAAGCGGATTTATCTCTCGATTCATCTTCTACTTGTATGCATTCTCCTATAATGCCTATCCGTTACTCTTGCTCGTAGCAGTACATGGTTGATAGCCAGGTGACTCGCAAACGGGCAGGTGATGCTCTTTCTTTCGCCCACTCGCCATGTACACGCAAGTACCTCTTCCACCACAACGTGCTCGCATGTACATCCGCTTCGTGACGGAAAATAAGCTGTGATGAGCATTGATGCAATTTCCCAATCACAAAAGACAATATGCCATTCGTGATAAGAGCACATCTAATGTAGACAAAATGAGAAGAAGAAAAAAACTCTCTCTTTCTTACCTGACATTCAATCCCATCTCATCTCGTCTCAGCCATCTCATCTCCGGCTCAGGTTACCTTACCGCTCGCTCTATTAAAACACTACATATCAAACACCACAAAATGCTACCATTACGTTCAAATCAAATAATCGTAGTAACAATAACCACACTGCCGGTCCTTTCGGGCCATGATCACGACAGGGACTCAAAACAGATCAATTCGAGCCCAACTGCCAGGAACTCCAAAAACAGCTCGCTGGCAGCGCTAAGCTCCACTTGGCAACCGACCCGCTATCACCACTTCGAAAACCACGAGGCCTGCTAAGGTATGCGCTGTTCTATCAATAATACCGCCCCAGCCACGTCACATGTACTGTAGGCATTCACTATAAACAGATGAAGCGTTTATTTTCTTTTACCCCTGCGTCTACGGCTATCCTCGTAAATTGTTGACCAACTATCCCCGTCGTAAATCCCTGCTCACCCATTAATATGGCTCACATGCATCCGATATTGATAGAAGGTGCATTCTCATACGAGTTCGGGGTACATGCCCCCAGATCATCAGGCTAGAGCACCTAAAGAAGCAGCTAAAATAACACGTATCCATATCTTAGTAAACATTGTTAAATCTCTTAAAAGATTAAATCGCTACTACTACTTGTTCTGTGCAACATGCACAGCTTTTCGGCAGTGTCCCATGGAAGCTTCTAGAAGCTTCTATGCTTCAACTTCTCTATGCCCGAACAACAAAAGATTGCAAGGACAATCGAGATACCGTTGAAACATTAATGAATCATATATAACAATTGACAGTAAGAGTATAGGTATAAATGAAACAGTTCATGTATACAATAGGGGATAATCTAGCAGCAAAGTATTCTTTGCATTATACACTAGCAGCCTGAGCTTCATCTGACACCAGCCAACTCCATCACCTCAAAAAATAAAACAATATCATTGCGATTCTCAGCAAAACCCGCTTAAATATGCTACAGTATCAACTAACAAGGTGAGCAGACAGTTGGCCTACCCAGTTTATCCCATATACAATGGGCCGCCAGCGCTTTCCTTTTCTCTTCCTTGGTATCATAACCACTTCCATAGACTTTCATTGCCTTAGTAGAGCTTCTAGTCCTGTATGTCCGGAATTTCCATGTCCATGCTCGAGTCTTCCCTCCCCTCGGTCGCTTGCGAGGGTCGTACCAACGTCAGCGGTCGAGCTCGTTCTTGCATCTCCGGGCCCTTATTCATGCTTTCATCCATCAAGTTGTTCTCGTCGTTTGGCTGGCTGGCTTCGAGAGACGGGGGTGTTGGTCGTTGGGCTTCGCCTTCGTCCGCGGCCAGCGTATCTGGGGTCAGAGTTGCAGACTCGACGTTCATCTGTGTACGGATCCCATGATCTCCAAACTTGTTTTCAAATTCGGAGCCTCTGGCTTGCTCCACAGTGCCTTCAGACATGTCTATCATTTCCGTCTGCGCTTCTTCCAAATGTCCGTCAAATACACTTGCAAATGGATCTCTATCCTCGCTGCCAATAGACGCCCGGTTGCTGTTCATCGAATCCATACTGTCTCTATGTTTTCTCTTGGAAGGTGAGAGGGTATCCACGGGAACATGCATCCTTTCCTCTCTGGTATCAGCGGCAGGTTGTCTGAGCTCTTGTCGGAATGCCTTATTATCCGATTTGGCAAACATGCTCAAAGCGTCTGATAACGGCGCCCGTGGTGTCGAAACTGCTTCCTCGGTAGCATATAGGAGCAGCGGTGTCTTTGTTTCGTACCACACACTTTTCAAAACTCGCTCAATTTCAATTTTCTATCACAGAATAGATAAGCATCAACTTCGAATGAGCAACAAGGGGTCGTAGATGTGAAGCAAAAGGGGAGCTTACCTCTGATTTGACTGGCACGTCCTCATCGGTACAAAGTTCCAGTCGCCACCACTGGTCGGTTGGCGCATCTAAGCTCTCTGGGTCCGCCGACTCCGAAGGAACTCGCTGACAGACATAAACAATATCCTTATCGGTTGCTATGCCTCGGAGGAGGTACTTCTTGCACGTCATCGGCTTTGGCCGGCCTGGCTTCTCTGGCTTCGTCAAAAGTCTGCCAAGGAAGCGCTGCTTGGCTTGGATCTGCTCCAGCTGGGTACGGAGGTCTAGAAATCCCAGGGTCAGTACGTCCATCTTTAAAATCTACTTTGTCAGAATGCAATCTTTCCTACCTTCAGTTCTTGTTTCTATATCGGACAGTATTCGTTCTGTCAGCAGGAGCACCTCATTCACCTGCTGGGAGTGCGTAGCCTGCTCGTCAGTCATCTGACAAGGAGCGGTCCGATAATCAGGATACTTGTTGATGTCGAACGCCGAAGCCTCCATTCCTTGGAATTGTCCAGCGGTTTCTAGATAATTAAAGAACACCTGCCACTGCTCCTTTGCTTTGGCAATCATTTCGCTCTTATCAAGAGACAGTTGATTCCAATCATTGTGCCATTCCTGCAACCGCCGCTCTTCCGTTGTCACTCTATCAATGTCATTCTTGGTCTTGCACCAAGCAGACATTATCCGTCTGGCCTCCTCCTTACGGCTAGCCAGATATCGCTCAGGATAGAAGACCTCGGGAATTTCAAACGATTCGGGGGGGCCCTCACTGCCGACCTTGATGACGAACACTTCGCCCATGTTCTGGAACATGGCCATTCTTGACGTCTCATTAGGATCTGCCCATGACAGAACGTCACCCCACATCAAATAATCAAGGGCCTCGTAGAGTGTTTTGATGTGAGCGTAATCAGGCCGCCTATGGTCGAGTACCAGCAATCCAAACCTCGCATCCTCGTAGCTTTTGCCGATCACATCGTCACCGCCGACATTAACCAGAGATGCCTCTTGATATAACGGCCCAAGGATCGCGTCATACCCCAAGCGTTCGTAGAATGCCCTTTCCACTCCATTATAGGCGTTTGTAAGTAATTCGGTTAGTGTATTAATAGTTCCATAACTCCTCTCCGTAGAATCGAGGAATGCCATGAGCCGATGTATTTCCTCTTCGAAATTTGCCCTCGGTATCTCATAGCTGCCGTCACCCCATGTCGAGTCCTCGGTGTACACTTCGCGTAGAACATTTGGAGGAAGGATTTCTTCACCATTCCACCACTGACTATTAAACCCATACGAGGCCGCTGGAGCGCCGCACTGCAGTAGAATGTTTCTCGCCAATGGAATTTCGTGAAGAATGGTGAGCAAGCCGCCCAAGCTGTGGTTGCCGACAGAGCTGGATCCTGAAACAATGAACGCGGGAACTTCGGCATCTCGCTTTCTTTGAGACGGCGTAGGAGCACTTGATAACTTTGCCTTTAGCGGCGTAGCAGGTACCATAGCCCAGTTGTTTTGATCATAATCGGAGCGGTTCGCAGGGCCAAAGTACGGTGTTGAAGTGGAGTGGTCCATCACTCCAGACTCCTGTGGAGGCAGAGAAAACCCTGCTTCTTGTGCCGACTCTCGCAGAGCTCGTTGTATATCGTCTTCTTCTTGCGAGTGCATGGTGGATCCTCCTATCAACATTGTCAGAACGTCATATTTCCTATGCGAAGAGCAGAGTACTACCAGCTGCGTCTGCCGCAGTCCAGTCAATCATATTACCGAGTGGAGATCTATTGTTCGATCGCGATGGTGGTCTTGACGGCGCTCCAATAGGGTAGCTAGGGGGGGGAGGCGTAGCTCCCTGTATAATGTCGTTGCCTTCTAACGATTCGATGTGAAATGCTGCGAAGAGCGTCAGCCGTCATATCATCTTCTCCCACGCCGCAGATAGTCAGCAGTTCCATACATATGCCTGCGTTGTTGCCGGTTGTGCCGTCTCTATCAGCTGAAAACATTGATTCGTTCCATGCTAACGCATATTTTTGCCGGAACTGCGACGATGCAAGTCAGCATCTGCTCCATTTCGCCCACTGCATCCAGGACGCAGGTGGAGGGGTAATGCAACATACCGACTCAGAATTGTCAAAGTATTGCATAACAACCGTTTCGACATTGCGATTATTATTCTGCAAGAAATTTATCGCGGTAAGTACCCTGTTATCCCTCGGGATGAGTCGGTGGCGATGTGGAAACATACTCTCAGGGCGTTCGTGATCATGGTGCGATCATCGACGGGGTTGAGGCCCGCAAAGTCAACGACTTGCGACACCTCGTCTTCGGAAGGTTCCATGGAAGCCATTATGGATAGCAGCAATACCGATCTCTATTCAGATAGCTATACGAATTCTATAGCAGAAGAATGGTGGAGCCGAAATGGAAGTGCGCTTTCTGGGAGCGGCCTCTCGCTCAACAAGGCGGGACAGCTGACCCTAGCCCCAGAAACGTCGTCGTCTGCGGGCAAAAGACATGAACAAATGTATGGATGAAGCGAAAACAGAGAGCAAATAGAGTTTAGCAATGGAGTGTCGAAGTAGCGGCGCGAGAAAGCTGCACAAGTCGAGGATATGCAAGCTCTTGGGTATGGAGAGTGAGGCGCCTAGGACTGTGGTTGACGATGAATGAAGCTGCCATGTCCTTGTCCCGCTGTGGGCAAACGTCAGTCCAGGGACTATGCCGGGGCGATAAGATAAGCTGCGGGCAGCTATGCTAGGCCGGCGGGATAGAGGGGCCACTGGCTACTGGCAGCGGTTATGGCTGCTGATGCTAGCGGCACTTTCAGGTACCTGCGTTTCTTTGTCTGGTTTGGATCGCAGTGCAAAGAACTCCATAGGCCTTTCAGGAATTTCCAGGCGAAAGGGAAAGCGACTACGCAGTTACTTATATCCTCTCTTCTATTGCGAGTAGTAACTGCTCTTCCTCGCCGATTACGCGGCTTTTCACATCCAGTGATTGAGCATACGCTGCCACGAGCGGCTAATGTTTGCCACGCAACTATGACACGTACTGGACCTAGCCAGGAGGGTTTGTAATTTTGGCTGCATACCTAGGTGGTAGGCACCTACTCTGAAGAGCACTGTATTCAGCTTCAAAAGACAACAAGTGAAAAAGAAAAAGAAAAGTGTTTATGCTTGGTACCACAAGGCGTTGATACGCTTCTGTCTTCTATATAAATACGCAAGCTATAATAAACGATAATCCCGCTAATGAAATAGGAAAGCCTCATGAACCAATTGACCCCCCCCAAAAAAAAATCCAAAGCTACAGGAAACAAGACATGGAAAGCAAAAATGAAACATCCTCATGGGTCCAGAGTAGAGAGATGCCGCGCCATGACACCGAAACTTCCCTTGGGCCGTTCCATGCATGGATAGGGAAGATGCCGCCAAACGCCGCAAAGATAGAATTGCTGTATAGGTAAGAAATGCCCGGTCGATAATAGCATGCCGCGATGCTATCCGACTTTTTGCTCGCTCGCTCGCTCTCGGTAAACGGTCCAAAGTGTCCAACGGATGTGAGAGCAGAGCAGCTCGTAGAATCTTGTAGTTGCTACTCATTTGTCATCCTCGTCTTCAAAATCATCATCAAAGTCGTCTTCCATATTCTCGTCGCTGTCGCTGCCGCCAAAGTCCTCTTCTTCATCTGACATATTCCAAAAGTCTGTGTCGTCATCGACCGGCTTTACCGGCGTTGGAGCCAGTTCTTCCATCGAAGGCATACGCGCACCTGCTGGCTTGCCCTTCTGGGTCTCTTCCACTACGACTCTTGCCATCCGGTCGTAAAAAGGACGATTGTCTCTGTACAAAACACTAGCATCGACGTTGGCGGCCGAATTAATCTCGGGATCGTCCATCAGCAAAAGAACGGATCGGAGGACCGATTCAACTCCATGAAGCACATTCCATCGCTCGCTCGCCAGTTCACCAGACTGCTCGTCTTCTCCTGGCTTGTGTAGAATAGAGATGCAGAGGTTTCCGTCGAGATACACGTTGGGGTGGATGATGCTGGGAGTGAGGAATCTGAAGACAGGTGGCTGGTAGGGATAGTCGGCTGGGAATCTCATCTCGGCCTAAGATTCTATGTCAGTTCCTCGTCATAATCTTAAGAGGGCAAGCGCAATGCGAGATGAATTGATGTAGGGCGTCTTACCTTGAGAAATGCTCCGTGCCAAACGCTGTCAGGATTCACGACCCAGAGTCCGATTTTCCACCTGAAGAGGTTGATTTCATCCGTCTAATAGGGTGAGCAAGATTAGTTGACTATAGTTGAATCGGTTCGAAGGCACTTACGGTAATGTCTACCCATTTTTCCTTCTGGAGAGCCTGCAGCTCTTGCATGAGACGTTTCTGGGCCATGATGCCGCTGTGCTGGTATGAAAGAATGAAAGAATGGACTTTTCGACGGGACTCGGAATGTTGGTTGAGTCAAAAGGCCTGTCGATGCAGAAGACCCTTTCTCTCCTCGCTGTTCTTCGTTGCAACTGCCTAGGAAGAAAATGCCACGAGAGCAGCCGTGTTGGGTAAGTGACTGTCGGTAACAGCCGGGAGGAGACTGAAGGGCGAAGGGGGCGGGCGAACGGGACAAAGAGGGCGAGTGACGGCTAAGAACAGCAAAGGCTTGATGATGTTGTCCAAAAGTAAAGCAGGGAAAGGAAACGGGCGTGTATGCAGCAGAGATCCAAAATGAAGAGAAAAACAAAAAAGAGAACAAAGCTGCCGGTTTGCAAAGAGATTGAAAGATGAAGGGGAATTTCCGAGACTCAGCCGGGGCCCAAGCAGAGAAGTGACGGCATCAGGTGGCTGCAGCAGGTGACTGCCGCAGTTACCGGGCGGTGAAGGCCCCGACTCTCGCGCCTCTGATGGCGCCCAGCGCTTCCTTGGGTCCCGCCAACGTGGGAGCGAGTTTCTCGCTTGGGCCTAGCACTACACTGTTTTAGGGGTGATTGATTCTCAGGCGCGTATCAGCCACCACCCACCCGTATCGCGACTTGCAGGTCTTTTCAAGTACATTTCTTGTCAGCTCGCTGCCAGAAGGTACTTGGTCGGTACTCATTTAGCCGCCAGAGCCAGTTTCCTGAATCGTCTCAGACAGGGAGAAGAGGAACCATGCAGTACGAGATACGTACTGAGAGATAATATTATCGACTGTCATACGAATTAGGTATTACTAGCAATTAGCCGGCATGACAATGCTGGTATATACGAATACTATTATACATTCAGAGGAAGATTTGATTGCACCATCCACTGTGTAGATGCTCTACATGAATCCATCTAACTACTACTACTGCAGTCCAGCACTACGGAGTAGCCCGAATATATTACTCCCACTGTAGGCACTTATTAAGGGATGAGGTCAGACAGCCACCGTGGAAAAAGAAAACAAAAGAAGATGAGAGAAAAAGCCACCAATCTTACTTCTACTAGTAGTAGTTGCACTTGCAAGGCAGGGAGACCAATCTGTGCCAGTGAGATCCATGGGAATCGCTTCAGCTCGCCTCAGCGTGCACCAACTGATGCAAGGGACTGGCCAATCCTCATTTCATAGGCTCCTAAAAATACGTCCAGCGCTAATCAGCAGCAGTGCTACGCAGGAAATGGCGAGATCAGCCCCCGGTGTCTTGATGGTGCATATGCGGCTGAATCCTGCTGCCTTTGTGTGGTAGTACGTGGCGATAGCATCAAACGGCGCGGCTAGCCACAGTGCTTGTGAATAGGGGGGAATCACTGGGGAAAGAGTGATACTTGGAAACTGCTCGTACATTATAGTACTCTATATTCCATCATCGAGAATTCCTCACGTCTTGCGTACAAGTCCCCTTCATCCTGATAAGTCATAGTATATGCAAGTGCCTGATCGGAAGTTGTACAAGAACGAATGCTTGGAGCCATTCTTTGTCTCATACTTCCGCCGCCACGTAGTGAGCTGGTCGCGAATCTCGCGTATACATTTCTTCTCCGAGGTTGACACGCTATGCTCCGCCGTTCGCCAGCTCTCTGGGTCGGATAGGCTGGTTTCCTGAACGAGCTCCATTAGATGGTCGCTCATCTCGATAGCCAAGATGGGGCCTTCAAGAAATGAATTCATCAAAGCAGCCGCAGTGACTTGTGCTTGCTCCACAACTGTGCGTCGGTTAAACTTCTTGCTCTTGGTTTGAGCAACCATGATTTTGACCTCCTGTTCGTAGTCTCTCTCGCCTTGCGCGGCCGGCTCTGGCGTTCCACGAGATTTTGCTGCGGACCTGGAGTCTCGGTCTCGAATCTCAGGTTTTAACCAAGAAAACAGCTGTGCCATAGGAAGGTCTACGTCTGGCACATCTTTTTTCCCCACAGTTTTGATCTTCAGCATGGAATCCTGCTTGATGATTATAACCCAAGAGTAGCTTTCATCTCGATGTTTCGACATTAAATCTTCCGGCGATCTCGAGTCCTTGGCAAGCTCTGCGCTTATATCATGTGCCCAGAGTAGCCGCAATACTTCAATACCAGAAGATCGGAGAATGCCAGCGTCAAAACTTGCCACCAGTATGTCGCACTATATAGCTCGGTGTGAGTAGGGCATTGCAAACAGCTGCAGGGTTAAAGAATTACTTACACGCTTGCTGCTAAACATACTGCTTACATCTTCTTCACTCTTCTTCAAGAAGGAATAGCCACCGGACTTGGGTGCTTTCGCCAGCCTTTCCCAGGCCAAACTGAATCCAACAGCATGGCGTTTCTCAAACTGTCCTCCAATTTTAGGACGCTGCTCGTTGATTAGGTTATCATACCGACCGCCAGCGGCAAAGACATCCTTGGCTTTTTTATCGTAAATGCATGAGAAGAGGATGCCGCCGATATAAAAGCCTTCCTTGAGACTGTTCAGAGGGTTAAGGTAAATCTTGGTGCTGACACCCAATCGTTTAGTATACTCGACAACTTCTTTGAGATGCGCAATAGTTGATGCGGCACGCTGATACATATCACTACCTTCGAAAACTGATTTCAACTTTGCAAATGCTTTGTTTGGTGTATCTGGCGCATGGTGTTAGCACCGATACCAATGTATTTGACTAATTCTCACAAAAGATTGGCGTCTTACCTCGAAAATCGAACCGCTGAAGTTCATCAATGCTAGTTGCTGAAATGCCCACAGCAGGAGAACGGAGCTCCATCCGTATCTTCTGCCACGTGTGGTTGTGAATGTTTAATCTGGATAATACGTCTGCAGCTGCCCTTCTAGACGAAGGCTGGATACCACAGTACTCAAAAATTAGCTGTAGAATATCGGAGTGTCCGATATGGAAACACATTTGGGAAGATGATAAGGAGGGGAATGTGTTGATAATCTCATCCAAGACCTTCAATACTTCCGCCTCTTTCAAAGCAAGATCAAGTGTGTCTATCGTGACAATGTCAAAATCCACTTCGCCAAACATCTGAGGCTGTCCCGTATCTTGTTTGTCCCTAAATACGCTACCAAATGTAAAGGTGCGTTGTAGAGGAGGAGATTGTGAGTGCTTCGCCAACATTCGAGCATGCCCCATTGTAAGGTCGTAAGGAAGTTGTAGAACAGTCCCGTTGGAATCCAAAAGTCGAACAGCATTATCAGCGTAGTGCATAGTCTTGGGATATATCGAAGTCCTTGTCGCTTCAAGAGCGCCATGTCGACGGAAAATGGCCACTAATTCGTTCTTGACGATGCTCTGGTTGAGAAGCTCCCCAGCACCGGGCGTGGCGCCATTCATGTCCCATGCAAAATTCTTGGCCGCTTCCACAGGCCGTGCAAACAATGTAGACAGCATTTTTTGATAATAAGGCGAATTTGGATCCGCCAGTCCCGCCAAAGTTCGCCTGATAGTCTCGCTTTCCATCTGGACTGGTAATTTACCACTCTTGAGAAGATCGGCACTGGATGGTCGTTCTTTGGGGCTATGGTTCACAAGCGAAAGAATGATTTCGGTTTGTGTTTTATCCGCAGGCTTGAAATCTGAGGGAAGAACCGGAGTGGGCCGTCGAAGCTGCCCAAGGACATCGGCTTTTTGCATACCCATCATTGGCAGATAGCACATCTCAAAGAAGATGATTCCGAGAGAATACATCTGTGGGCGAGTTAGCATCGGTCATTATTTCGATTAATGTTCAGCATGTGCAACATACGTCAACTTTAGTGCTATATTGCCCATTAGATGCAGATCTGACTTCTGGAGCGGAGTAATAGGCCGTCCCTATACTCCTAGTCATATCGTCTGCCTCATAGCCGTTGGCAGTGGTTCGATCCACGGAAAATTGGCCGCTCGTTGCCAAGCCAAAGTCGCCAATCTTGATATTGTCCACGCCATCCGTGCTGCTTGCAATGAAGATGTTCTCTGGCTTGAGGTCACGATGAACAATACTCAGCGAATGAATGTGTGACAACCCTTCGAGAATCTGCCTAAACAGACGCCATATTTCCGTGTTGTTTTTGTATAGCTTCCGCGCGATAAGATCTCTTAGAGTCTAAGGCTTAGAGTAAGTAAGTTGTGCAAGAATAATGAATATCTCATACGTACTCGTTTTTCACAGTACTCCATTGAGATATAGAGTACAGTCCGATAAGACCGATGCATTCGAGCGCGCCGTTGCAGGGCAGCCAGTTTGTCTTTCTCATAATGCTTTTCACGGTTACCAACAGAGTCCATAACAGAGCTCTGATCATCGTCTTCTTCCTCGTCAGATGAGTCATGTTCCTCATCGTCTTCCTCTTCCTCATCCGAATCGTAGTCAAATTCAACTGCAGCGTTGGATGATATAAAGTCCAAACCACCAGTGCTTGTAGCAAACTGAATATCGATGCCGGCAGATTCGGCGCCGGTATCTCTGGTATCCTCCGTGTAGTCGTCAGTCGACGTTTCGCCCTCCGTATCAGTCGAGTCGGGGATTTCTTCCACCCAAGTGTTGTAATATCGTACGACTGCAGGATGGCTGAGTTGTGAAAGCAAGCGAACCTCTTTCAAAATCTCTGTGAGGCTCGTCTGAGAACGCTGTGTAATTTTCTTAATGGCATATATCTGGCCATCCAACTTTTTCCTAGCTTTGACAACTTCGCCAAATCCGCCCTTACCAAGTCTTCCCTCTTCCACAAAGTCTTCTGTGTATCGGGAGACTGTTGTTGATCTATTGGTCATGGAATCCCGCCGAAGCCTCATAGGGACAGCTTGGAGCGAGTTCAGAGAAGGCGTATGGGACAACATGGCAGAAGTATCGTCAAACAGGATAGGGGCATCTGTCGCAAGAAATTCACTAGCACCAAGCTCAAACGCTCTCGGCCTTTTCTGCCTGTCGTCCTTGAAGAAACGACTCACCAGTTCTTGGAAAGGTTGCGAAAACAACTTTGACTCCATGAGATTCTTGGGAGAAGAGTATTTGCGTAGCACATCCAAACCAAATACCATTTGCACAAAGACAACTCCAAAATCCCAGATATCAGCTTTGGATGTATACTGCGCCTTCGTAGCAGCGGCAATCTCTGGTGGTAGCCAGTAGGCAGACTTTGCTGTAGCGAGCCCCAAAGGCCCTTGCTTCTTAGAGCTGAGGTTGTGGATTTCTCTTTGATATGACGCATCTGATATCTTAGGCACAATTTCGCCTGTAGATTCTCTAAAGAGAAGAATGTTCCTGGGGTGGATATCTTGATGCGCTACGTTCTTATTATGAAGGAAGTTCAGCGCATCAAGGAGATCTCTCGTCCAAGATCGCACCTTTCCTATCTCAAGCTGACCCGCAAGCTCCAACAGTTCTTCCAGCGAGCCTCTCTCTGCCAATGGAGTGAGGATCCTCACTGTCCACGTATTAGCAGCAGCGCGATCGGCATCTATACCGCTCTCAACTTTGTAATCGAAAACATCGACTAAGTGTCGATGGTGTATCTTGTTCCCAATCTTGAGATCTTGGAGCCGAGATTCCAATGACTGCAATAGTTTCTTGAACTCTTTTTGGTCTTTACCATTCGGACGCAAGACCGCTTCTTTCAACGCCAGTGGTTGATTGCCCTGGCCATTGGAAAGGACTGGACGCACAGTGAAAACCGTGGAAGCCGGTCCGGCACGAGGATCAGATTTGCCCGCGACAGATCTAAAAGCCAAAGTGTTTCCCAAGTTGTCAGTCACGGAGCAATATTGGTCGAAATCAATCGTCTCAACGTTCAAGGCAGAGGACGTAGACGGTCGGTGCGGGCTCAAGCCGTTTGTGTGACGACTGAATCTCGACTCTCTCGCCTTTTGCTTCTGTCGCAAAAGCTCTTGTTGCAGCTCTTCAGCAGCAGTCTTCTCTTCCTTTTTCTTTTCCTCCTCTTTACGGTGCTTTTCCTTCTCTTGTTGCTCCTGCGCTAACTTTGCCAAGGCTGCCTCGTGCCTATCACGCTCCTCTTCCAGCGACGGCAGCTGTTTACCAGACGCCTTTGCTTGCGCCGCATCTTCAAGAATTTCACGAATGCCTTCGACAATCTTGTCAACCATTACTTCGCCCTCTTTGGCGAAGGCACGTGGCTGCGTCTCCAAGAACTTTTGGATCTTGAACTGGGTCACCTCTCGCAAATAGCTCTGGCCTTTGAGAGTAAGCACAGGAGGTGACTTTGGATATGTCGCCGTAATAGTAAACCCGAGAGTCACGGCAAAATCTTCATCGCTAGCTTTTATTCGAATATCGAAAGACGGGTCGGACTTCTATACGTCGGTGTAAGTCAGCATGCGACAGCAGGGAAGAGAAGCATGGGACGGAATACCTTCCAAGCGCTATGCGCTGCCACATGTTCGATGAAGTCGTCTGCGTATATGGCTTGCAGAGCAATAATCTCGTCCCTCTGTTGCTCCTCATACTCGGTCTTATTCCTCGCATCTGGGCCGGGAGGCCTGAGGCCCGGGAAGCTTGAGTCATCCTTGGAGGTTTTCGTCGGCGACGTCAGTGTCCTAGGTTGTTTCCGCGCCATGGTCGCGTGATACCTGGGTAAGAGCCACAGCCAAAGCCGTGACGCTTTACACAGAGGAAGCCATTCTGGATATCGACGTCCGAGGGAAAAGGTAATATGAGCGAATCTGGTATGAAGGAGAGAAAGTCGAGAGATGCGCCACTGGCTATTCCCGCTAAATCTGTTCCTGTACAGGGCTGAGCCAGGACTGCCCAGTGCGCTACAGCGGACCCAGTGCGATCGATCCACTGCCAGATTCCTGGAAACGCTGCTAGCCAGTTAGAGCCCCGTTATCACTAAGTCGAAGTTGATGGTCGCAGCCGAATCTTAAAAAAAACAAGCATTTCGTCACCAGCTGAACACACCAATGGCGAAGTAAACAAAAACACACCTGCGGCCACGAAGCACCGACATCGCGAATGTAGCAACGTCCAAATGCAGTATCCAGTCGATTCATCTTAATTGAGTACGATTAAGCGCTCAAGGACGCGCCAATCTCAACTTTGAATTACTTTTCCAAGACTTATCATTCAAGATGCTCGGATGGATGCTGGGGCGCGGGGAGAACGCGCCGGACGCGATGGACACTGGCGGTAAGTGAGGACGCTCCTGCGATGACTTTTTTTAATGTGAGAATAATATCCTGATGCTTATTTGGCTCAGATACCGCTACTATCGAGATGCCAGATACTCCTGCGCCCGTATTTGCAGCCAGAGCGTTCAAAAGTGCGCTCTTCGGCACTCCCGTCCGAGATGCGCAGCGAGCATCGCGGGACAAGGCTAGAGCGGCGAAATCGACAGCTTTCACAACGGATCAAGGTTCGGATACTCCACTGAAGCCGCAAGGGATCCTATTGACACCTGGCACGGGAGCTTCGAGGCGGAAACGCGTATCATTCAACCATGATCTTGCCACGACGAAGACCATTTCCCCAAATAACGAGGGGGTCGCCATTAGCAAGCGAACTCGTTTGTCCGATGTTCTCGATAAAGCGAGGCGCAAAAGCACCACCAACGTTTCCAGACAGACAGAAACCTTTACTGCCAAAGACGGGTCGGACGAGTCGGACTGGGAGGAAGAAGAGCTTTACGATGAAAATGGCGAATTCAACGGTCAAGATCTCACAGTCGATCTGAACGAGCCACACTCTCAATCTGGAAAATATTGGAAAGAGCAATTCGAAAAATATCACCAAGAAGCGCGGGCGGAAATGGAGAAGCTACTAAAATACAAGAAACACCTCAAATCTTATGCGGAGGAGAAAGATTTAGAAGCCATCCAGCTGGCGCAGAGACTCAAAGAAGAACAGGAAAAGGTGGTTGCCATGGAGAAGAAGATTACAGAAAACGCAAACTACATGGTATCAAAACAGAAAGGAGCCTCCAACAGTAGCGAGACCACAGAGTTACTAGCGACCCTAACAAAGCAAACTGCTCTTGCGGCTCAGTACCGGCATAGAGTTCAGGAACTTGAGGCCCAGCTTGAAGAACTGCATCAGGGGCGGGAAGACGACGAAGAAGCAAGGGAATGGAGGCGGCTACAAGGTACGACTTCGCCCAATACAGCAAAAACTATAATCGAAACTCAGCGAGAGTTGCGACGATCTCGAGCGCAACTCAAGGAGCTGGACGCCCTACGCAGCCAAGTATCCTCGCTCAAGGCTCAACTAAAGACCGCCGAGCAACGAAGGATTCCAGATTTTTCAACTACCGACGATTTTAACGAGACGGCGATCGTGAGAGAGCTCAAGGCACAGCTTAGGCAGGCAAAGGAAGAATCATCGAACAAAGATGACGAACTTCGCCAGTTGAAGAAGGATTTTGACTTGTTTAAGAAGGAAAGCGAGGCTCACGATGCAGATACCAAGGCCGTTCTTGAGCGCGCTCAAACGAAGATTTCGGATCTCAAAAAAGAGCTCAAGACTCTCAAGGCCGGGAAAGCAGCTTCCACAGCCCAGCCTGAAGACATATTATCAAGGCCCCCTGTGGCTACGAATGGGGTCCGAAAGAGTATCGACGTAGCAGACCTTGAAAGGCCCCGGCAACTCCCCGAGGCAAGCAGCTCCAAACTTCGCACCTTGCGAGACAAGTATCGAAGGGATGCCACGCCGAAGAGGGCAATGAAGTCAAGAGACCCAGCTGAAGCCCTGGGCTACCAATCGAACGACGAAAAACTCGTTTGGCAGCCATTTGTAACGAGGTCGTCTACTAAGAGAAGAGCCTCCGTTAGTGGAGAAGCGCCAAAGAGAAGCCAATTTGGCAGTGAAGCGCTTGCGTCTTCTGGCGAGGAGAACATTGGACTCCTCAAAGTGCCTAGGCTAGCGAAACCCACAATCCATCCCAAGAGCTCATCGTCATCCGATGACATGGAGGCCGAGGTCGACCTTTTGCAAGATCACTTTGCTCGCCTCGGCGGACCCGACGTGGGCAAAGGCAAACTCAAAGACGTATCCAACGACATTAATAGCAAACGGTCGTTGCCACCGGAACGCCGAGCTGCCGCCCTTGCTCGGATCGAGAAGAGAATGGCCGAAAAGAGAGCCCGGCGACGGGACGGAACTGACAAGGAAAATGTGAGGCCATGAGAAGATAATGAGGCTCTGTTTAGGAGCCATCTAAGCGTGTTCTAGTTGCTTTGATTTAGGGATCAGCGTGGTGTTTGCAATATTTTTTTTTTAGCAGCAAAGGGAGACGGTACGAATAGGGTTTATCACCAGCGAGAGCGATTGTAATAACGCAAAGCGGGACGCTCTCTTGTGAATCTGTCACGGTGCTTGGATTGAACTTTTTGTTTTTTTACCTGGGTTTTTGTAATATGCTCATATACCTATTTGTAACTGGCTGGAAGATGTTAGGACGTGGGTGTGAGCGTGTCTGTCTATCTGGCATATCGCACGGGTCTAATGCGCAAATGAATGACAAGCCATGATTTTGAACTCTACATCTACACAAGCTCCAAATGGCATCACCCCCTCATGCATCGGTGGATGAGATCCAAAGTGAAATTGCCCTCTTAGAAAGTCGTTTAAACGAGGCAAAGGCTCGCCTCAGCGCCTTTGGCTCAGCTTCAGCGCCCTCAATACCATGTAAGTCGTGATCGCTCCGCCAAAACAAAAGAGCCTCATACAAGAGCTTCATTCTCATTGCAACGCATCCCAGTCCGCCCTCAACTATCCGCCTCGTCATCCACGCATTTTCTCTTCCTCCTCTCCGACTCCGCCCTGCCCATCGGATCCTTCGCCTTCAGCAGCGGCCTCGAGTCCTTCGCCGCGCACAACCGCCGCGCCTCGTCCTTCAGCACGTTTCTGCCCCTGTCGCTCTCGTCATATGCCTCGACAACGCTGCCTTTTGTCCTTGCCGCGCATCGCCATCCCGCTTCTCTCGCGGCTCTAGATGACGAGCTCGACGCGGCGGTGATCTGCACCGTTGGGCGGCGCGCCAGCGTCGCTCAGGGAAGAGCCCTGCTGAGCATCTGGGAGCGCTCGTTCAAGGCGACTCTGCCTCCGGGGAGCGAGAGCGATTCGCTCATCTTGAAGGATTTCTCGACGCTGCTGCGTCGCGAGAGCAACAAGGCGGGCGGCGAGGCTCCGCTCGTCTCGGCACATCTTGGCCCGCTGTTTGGCGCGATTTGCGCCATCGTGGGGTTGACGTTGAGACAGACGGCCTATGTCTTTATGCTGAGCCACGTCAAGGCGTTGATCTCGGCAGCGGTGAGGGCAAATATGTTTGGGCCCTATCAAGCACAGAAGCTGCTCGCCAGCGAGAATGTGCAAGACGTGATCAATGCCATGGTGGAGAGGGAATGGCATACGCCCGTGGAGGAGGCTGGGCAGAGCGTGCCGATTGTTGATCTATGGGTTGGGCGACATGAGCTGCTTTACTCAAGAATATTCAATAGCTGAATGTGACATGATATATTGTATTCTGCACTGTTTTAATCAAGGTGGTATCATTATCAATGCTCTCTCCCTATGTCTATGCCTATGCCTATGCCTTTGCCCAATCTAAAAAGAAAATAGATGAAAAATATCCAAACTATGTACCAAATCGCCCGTTCACTCATCGTCATCGCTATCGCTATCATATGCAACCAAGGGACCGGTAGATGTAGCTACCGCTGGTTTTGATGAGACTGCAACTTTTGCTTTACTCAACGCAGCCAAGGTGTTGTTTGAAAAGACTCCCGCGCTCTCAGGAGGCGACTGCTGTTCCTCTTGAGCGGCCGGAACCTCTAACTCTTCAGCAGTCCCATCTTCAATCATGGGCGGTTCTTGATATCCGAGTCTTCCAGCAGGGTTAACTGCGTTGGGGCCTTGGGCGAAATAGATTTCATCAGGGGCTTCGTAACCTTCCAGCCCGTAACTACTCTCCACTTTCCTCCGTTTTCTTGACTCGGGATCTTTGCCTTCGATTTCGGCAATGTATTCTGCTGGCAGTGCTCTTCGAATGGCTTCAGCAGCTTGCTCTTCGATCCGCCGCGCTTCTCTAGCTCGTGCCATGGGATTGGGGTCTTCCGTTGCCCATCGAACGTTTAGCACCTCGTCGTGATCTAGAGATCTAGGGCTGGTCAGTGGGCGTTGGACTAATGGATGGTGCTGTAGAGATTGGAAAATACATACTGATGTGCCATGGCTTCTTTGGCGAATTCTGCGTTTGCTTCGTTGACATACGTTACGAAAGCGACTCCTCTAGAGTTTAGCACGCGAACTAAATCTCATAGTTAGCCAAGCTGAAAACTATCAACATCGTTTGCAGGTAGTTAGAGTACTTACTGCGCTCAATCTTCCCCCATTCAGCAAAGTGTCGCGCGACAATCTCTTCGATATCATCGGTTACGTGGATACGACCAATGTAAACTGTCCTGTTCTGGCGCATAAAGCTTCCAACACCGCCCATATCGTCTCTGTAGCCTGAGAATTTGTCTCTGCCAAAGACATCCACGTTTGGCGCCAAGATGTTGTGTGTTCCGGGAAGTCGATGTAGGTACATGCAGTCTGCTCCTCGCGGACACAGACCGCGGGCAAAGAACAAGCAGAAATAGCTGCCAGATACACCATCGGCTTTCGTATATCCACTGTCTCGAGCGATGTTGCAGCGTCCCTTCGCTTTCGTCTGCTGGTATGCCTCGTGATCGCCGCCTGCCCATTTGTTATACCTAACTAGATTTAGCTGCTGTTCTGCTAGATGATTGCGCAATCGCGACATGTTTTACTTACCAGATATTGAATGTCGTGCCTGTTTGAGGAGGAGCCTCGCCGATGAATTCGGCCGAAACTTGGGGCCTGGCTGGCCTCTTCTTGCGGACTGTAACCATGATTTGATCGTTGCTGGAAGAAGAGAGAAGAGGTAGATAGAGAGAGATTGGTTTACTGTATTTCTGAAGAAGAAAAATAGTAGACTGATGACCTGCTCTTGCTTGCTAAATGGCAATTGGTGCCGCCTATCTTGGAAAGGAATCGGCGCGCGTGTGGCGTAGAAGAAATCACGTGCAAATCTTATAGCACCGGATTCTTTCTTCTTCTAATTGCACTCTGGTTCCATTCAAAGAAGGAAAAAAAGAGGCATTAAGCAAGGAGAAAGAGCAAGAATAGCCTGTAATTAAATAAAAGTACAAAAAAAACCTTGGAAGGAGCAAAACAGCTGTAAATTGACTTGGGATGGCTTTTCTTGTACTTATGCGTACCCATGTAAAGGCTGAACTGGCGTAAACGGCAGGCGGTGAGCTAGTGAGATTCCACTCGCCATCACCAAAGGCCCCTCCAAGTCTTTTGCTTTATGCGCCAGAACCCCCGCCATCTCGAATCTCAAAGCCAGCTACAAAACTGCTTCTTCTGCTCTGTAACGCTGGACGATACGTCTTTGTGGACTAATATTTGTTTGTGTTTCTCGTCTTATCTTTCTCTTCAATAAGACGGTATTGCCGTCTATAAATAACCGTGTGCCAGGATGGTGAACATTACGGAAAAGATCAAGGAGTGAGTGACCAGTTTATGTTGTGAGAGACACCATGTCTAACATGATGTCCAGGATCGAGGATGAGATGAGAAAAACACAGAGTAAGAACAATGATAAATGTCCCTTTCTTTAATTTATTCCATCTTCATGATTCCCCGAGTATTCTACGTGCGGTTGTAGCTGCAGAGTCTATCACAGCGCTTATTATACAATTAACCCCAACAGCTTATAAACGCATATACTCAAGCTCTTTTTAGTACAGTCTGGCTAACAATGCGTTATAGAAAACAAGGCCACTGGTATGTGTGTTTATAATACTCTGTTAAGTCATTAGAGCTGACAACAAGGTCAGAATACCACTTGGGTCTATTAAAAGGGTAAGCCATCATAAACAGAGACTTCAATTTTATATGGGGCACAGCAGTCTCTAACGTGAACAGAAAACTCGCACGACTCCGCGCGCAGCTTCTAGAGCCGGGCCCTGGAGCAGGTGGCGGTGGTGGTTCCGGCTTCGACGTCAGCAAGAGCGGTGATGCCAGAATATCTCTAGTGGGCTTTCCATCAGTAGGAAAGTCTACATTTCTATCCAAAGTCACAAAGACCAAGTCCGAAGTAGCGTCATATGCATTCACAACCCTCACGGCCATTCCCGGAGTGCTGGAATATGGCGGTGCCGAAATCCAGCTGCTCGATCTACCGGGTATCATTGAAGGTGCTTCCGAGGGCAAGGGGCGAGGTCGGCAGGTTATATCAGCAGCCAAGACGAGCGACCTGATCCTCATGGTCTTGGATGCGACGAAGCGAGCCGAGCAAAGAGCGCTGCTAGAGGCGGAACTCGAGTCTGTCGGCATCAGACTGAACTGCGAGCCCCCGTAAGGTGACATGAGATGCATCACATTTTCAGTAAGCTAACAAGAATTCAGAAATATCTACCTCAAGGTCAAGAAGGCTGGCGGCATGAAAATCACCTTCCAGTCTCCACCCAACAAGATAGACGAGAAGATGATTTATAACATCCTCCGCGACTACAAGATCCTCAACTGCGAGGTGCTTATCCGAGATGAAAACGTCACTGTCGACGACCTCATCGATGTCATCATGAAAGACCACCGCAAGTACATCCGATGCCTGTACGTCTACAACAAGATTGATAGCGTCTCTCTCGACTTTTTGGACAAGCTCGCCAGAGAAGACCACACCGTCGTCATGAGCTGCGAGCTCGACCTGGGTATCCAAGACGTGGTTGACAGATGCTGGAAAGAGCTCAAGCTCATCCGCATTTACACCAAGAGGCAAGGAGCCGACCCAGACTTTAGCGAGGCGCTGATTGTGCGGAGTAACAGCACCATTGAAGACGTGTGCGACAGGATACACCGCACTCTCAAGGACACGTTCAAGTATGCGCTTGTTTGGGGCGCCAGCGCAAAGCACATTCCTCAGAGGGTAGGATTAGGGCATCCAGTCGCAGATGAAGATGTTGTGTATATTAATACTGCATGGAAGGCGTAGAGTAGATAGTGCAGAGCAGAAAGCAAGTTAAAAAAAGAAGACTCATCATTATTACTAACAAATATCGTATCCATTCGTATTGAGAGCACTTGTACAGAAGCAGCTCATCTGCTCCCGCCAACTATGCTTCTGTCATGACATTAAAAAAGAATAAAAGAGAGAAAGAGAGACATCAAAGTTCGTATCAACCCTTTCCGGCATCACCATGAAGAATATGGTGTGCACGTCATCCGGAAAACGCCTGTCCCTTAAACCAGTAGTAGTACCTCCAAATCTTGTCCGAGGCATGTTCCAATCCAAACCCAGCTAACCATTGCCAATCGTGCTTCCCGTCTCCCGTCATTATGAACGGGGGGCGAGACCAAAGAAATTCGCGACCCGTTGTTTTACACACGTATAAAGGAAAAATATCAAAGTACAAAGGAAAATTGTGTGAATCGTAGACTTGAATCAGCGAATTCTCGAGGTCAAGACGCCGTCGCTCGGGGCTTTTCTAGCGCCCAGCGGGCTTTGGCTCTGGCTCTGAGTGGGCTGTGCGCCGAAGGGATTCTCGCCCTGGAATCTCTTAGTGCTCGCTTGGGCAAAGAGGGACTTTGGTTTGGCTCTAAATTGAGGCATGTCTGGTTAGCTTTATTGAATTTTCGTTGGAATCGATTTGCGAAGATGAGGGTCGAGGGGGAAGACTGATGACAAGACCTACCTGGAGACTTGTTTGTTGCGCAACGCCGAGAGCTTTGCCGTGCATGGGCTCATGATGGTGTCAGACGGGGAGATGTATTGCTTAGAACTAGGAAGACAGAGATGATGTCAGTAACGGCTGAGGGCAGTTGATAATAGCAAATCGTGAAGCAGCAGATCAGTGACATACGGCTCCTGGGCAATTCTGGACTGCAACACCTGCCGATGGTACTCCATGCTCTTGACGTCCTTAGCGAGAGGCTGGGCATCGGTCATGGTGACATTGACGTCCCGTTCACCGAGGATTCTATTGCCGGACATTTTTGTTTTTTTGCAAGGGTAGGAGAAGTTAACGAAAGAGTGACTTTAGGAAAGTTGGCAGAATCGGTGTGTTGCAGTCGTGAATTCGCTCCTATAGAAAAGAGAGAGAAAAAAGGGGGGTTGAAAATCCGAGGGGGGGGGCGGTCGCTGTTTTTGTAAACGTTTGTTTTAAAACCACCTAAAGCAGAAAAGGAAGAATGAGAAGGAGATAAAACCGCCAAAAAACTATGACGTTCCGTTCCACTTCCATGCCAAGTTGCATGTCTACCCAAGGCAAAAAAAGAGAAAGTAAACGAATGACAGGCGTTGGCAGGGCGACGGGCGAAGAACGGACAATCCCTGTAGGGAGCCGCTGCCGGTATGCATGAAGATGTGAGTGGAGCTGGCAACGGCACTTTTTGGGGCCGGATTTACTGGACTTACCCTGGATTGGGGATGGAAACAGCAGATTGGCAAGGAATTGTTTTTGTGTAGCTCGGGATTGAAGCCAGATGAGGATTTAATATAAATGACACTAAACATGCCAGCTGGTGAGGATGATTACTCTATACTCAAACCTATATTTACCTGTTCTCACTTTTGCAGTTATAGATGTATCATTTATTGTGTCTACGGCTGAGAATCGTAGCAACGATGAGAAATAGAGTCTATTTCAACCACCGACTATTAGCAGCCTATCAAAAAGATACATCACACTGTCCAATTCTGGGCCAACTTTTTGCTTTACTATATACGCTAGTTGTAATGCATTAACATCATCAATAATCCAATTGCCAGTATTTTACAGTAAAAAGTCATAACAAGTCAAGAAGAGCAAGGCAGGACCAGGAAGTAAATATAGACCCATTACAACTTGGCCTCATGCTTAATCTTGGTGCCAGGCTCGGCGAGTTCAACGCCATATCGCTTCAGCAGCTCTTGTGTCTTGGCCTTTTGCCTCTGGTGCTTCTCAGCCGTCTCCTTGCCGCGCTTGTTCTCGTTGCGGCCCATCTGCTGCAAGTGCACCTCGTCAGGGCCGTCGGCCAGACGGAGCGTTCGGATGCCAGCCCACATGTTGGCCAGGGGAGTCTCCTGGGAGACACCGGCGCCGCCGTATGCCTGGACGGCCCGGTCGATGACGTTGAGGGCAGTCTGGGGGATGAGCACCTTGGCCTCGGCAATTTCCTTGAGGGCCTTCTTGGCACCGGCCTCGTCGATCTTGATGGCGGCGTTGAGGACGATGAGTCGGGCGGCGTCGATTTCGATACGCGACTTGGCGATCCACTCGAGGATGACGCCGTGCTCGCGGAGGAGCTTGCCAAAGGGCTTCTTCTTCTCGTCGTTGACGCGCACGAGCATCCAGTCAAGAGCTTGCTCGGCCTGCAAGGAAAAAATGTGTGTATTAGCAAAAAGGGTTATGGATATTGTAGCAACGGAGCCAAACTTACAGCGCCAATGCTGCGCATAGCGTGGTGAATACGGCCAGGTCCCAGTCGGCCCTGGATGATCTCGAAGCCTCTGCCCTCGCCGAGAACCAGGTTCTTTGCCGGCACGCGCACGTTCTTAAAGGTGATGTGGCCGTGGCCGTGGGGGGGCGTCGTCGTAGCCGTAGACCTTGAGCATTCTCTTGATTGTGATTCCAGGAAGGCCGGCAGGGACCAGGATGACGGACTGCTGCTTGTAAGGGTCGGCGTGGTTGGCATCGGTCTTGCCCATGACGACGTAGAGCTTGCATCGAGGGTCGCCAGCGCCGCTGGACCACCACTTGGAGCCGTTCAAAATGTAGTCGTTGCCATCCTTGGTGATCTGCAGCTGGATATTGGTGGCGTCCGAAGACGCAATCTCGGGCTCAGTCATCAAAAAGGCCGAGCGGATCTTGCCCTCCATCAACGGCTTGAGCCACTCCTCCTTCTGCTGGGCGTTGCCGTACTTGGCCACGACCTCCATGTTGCCCGTGTCGGGAGCGGCGCAGTTGCAGGCCTCGGAGGCGCTGCGCGAGCGGCCCAGCCACTCTGCCATGATGGCGTACTCGAGGTTTGTCCAGCCGGGGGACTCGGTGTAGAAGCCCTTGGGCAAGAACATGTTCCACAGGCCCAGCTTGCGCGCCTTGTCCTTGAGCTCCTCGATGATGGACGGGTGGTTCTCCCAGCGGTTATCGCCTTCGCCCACCTGGGCCTCTAGAACGGGGTCGGCGCTGTTTTGTGTCGTTGGGCAATTAGCTTTGTCGGTTCGTCGTAGCAGAAGTTGACTGGGAAATGGTTGGAGGCTCACGGGATGCATTCTTCCTCGACAAACTTGGCAACGAGGTCAATCTTTTGCTTCGCCGCCTCGCTGATGTGTTTTGAGACCTAGTCGTTCCATCGCGATCTGATTAGCCCATGCGCCAGATGTCTAGAATCAAATCACGAAAGGGAAAGCTCCAATAGCTTACAAGAGCTGGAATCCGAGCAGCCATGATTACGAAATGTGTGCCGTGTTTGTATGGTTAAGAGTAGAAAGAAAAGAAGGGCAAATGAATGGATCGAATTCAAGCCAAGATTCCTCCGCAAACAATGAACAGCCGAGACATGGAGACGCTGCAATGGTCTGATATTTATCTCGACGGTATGGACAGCTGGTTGATGCGGAGCCGAGGCGGAAACGAGTCCCGTCGGATCATGATTCGGTGGAGAGAGTCCGGGGTAAGCCGCAAGCCGAGGTGCAGAGTGGGGCCTCACCGACTGAGGGCGTTATAAGTCGATGCCATAGGCCTTAGTGCAACAGGTTGCATTGCAAATCGAATGATTCATTAATCTGCCTGATATGGTAATCGACAACGAGGAACGAAAATATTCAAAGTCAAAGGGCAGTAAATACAAAGCATGGCTGCCGTTGGGACATTGGTGGATACCCGCTTTGAAATCTGGGTGCAGAAGAAAAGAGACAAAGACAGGCACATACATGCAAACATACATCGTACATATAAAGCAAGAAAAAAAAAAGGCATATCGATGTTATGTATAATCAAGTCCATAGCGTGAAATTGCTCCCAGCCATGCATAGAATCTATAGCCCCATGGTCCCTTAACAAGTAGATGTATGAGAATAGCCCGTCTCAGAAACTCTCTCCTCTTCCCCCTCTCCCCCTCCTCTCCGAGCCCGACAGCCAGAGCCGAGGCAATGGCTGGTGCACCTCTGCGTTCGAAAATTACGAGCATCTCCGTATCCCATCAACCAAGAAGCGAAGCAAAATGAAAAAGAGAAAGAAATTTCAACCCTGACGCAGAAAAAAAAAAAGGAAAAGGGAAAAAAAAAAAACAATTACTACCCGCGCAAACACCGGCATGGCCTCGTTTCTCCGTACTCTACTTCCAGTCGATAAGAAAATGCATCAGCTCCATAGCCGGGTATGTTCATTGCCTGGTTATCCATGGCCTTTCTCTGACTAGTTTGTCTTCATCCAATCAACCTTGTCGTATCTCCCCATTTAACAAGCACATCCGTCACGATCGTTGTCGATGTGAATATTGATGGGATCATCAAAATCTCCGCTGTATTCCTCAGACTCCTCTTGAGCCAAGGCATTTCGAGCAATAACTGTCATTTCGTTAGCCCATTAACTAGAACATCGCTGCCATCGTCAAAGTGTGCGCGCATACCCTCAAATGCCTGGTCAATGTTGATGGCCTCCTTTGCACTAGTCTCAAAGTATGGGATATCGCCCTTGGATTGACAGAAAGTCATGGCTCGCTTGGTCGAAATCTGGGCCGTGTCAGCTACCCATATTGGTATTTCAACCCTGTCATTACTCACCACTCGCTTGCTCTCCTCCACATCAATCTTGTTTCCAAGGACAACCTGCGACGCCATTAGCATATGCGCCCGTCCTAAAGACCGTCATACCGTAACACCTACAAAGGGGAAGTTGGGGGGATCCCGCGGGGAGGCCTGGATCAGGAACTCGTCTCGCCAGCTGTCGAGCGCCTCGAAGCTCTTGGAGTTGTTGACATCGTACACGAGAACGCAGCAGTCGGCTCCTCTGTAAAAGGCAACGCCCAGTGACTGGAATCGCTCTTGTCCGGCCGTGTCCCAAAGCTATCTAGTGCATCAGTAACCGTCGTTGATGACTCTTCCTTTGTCCCAAAACGCCTCGTACCTGCATCGTGACTTGTCGGTCGTCCACCAAGACCTCTCGTGTTAGGAAATCGGCGCCGATAGTGGCCTTGTAGCTTGCGCTGAACTTTTTGTTGACCTAAACCAATCCACCAAAGGGCATTTCATCAATAAATCATCCTCGCATATCGTGGCGATGGATCGGAGATCGTGGGAAGGGGTGTGCGTACATATTGATTCATCAAACTCGTCTTGCCCACACCGCTATCTCCAAGGATGATGACCTATCGAAAGAGGCACGTTCAGCATCGCAGCAACCCAGCGCGGCTCCGGCTCCGGCGGCAGGGCTCGCATACCTTGAGAAGGACCTTCTTGTTGCGCGAAGACATCTTGACTGGTTATCGGTGGCCACGCTCGCCGCTCCAATGACGTGATACGGATCAACCCAAGGCCAAACGCACGGTCGCAACGAACACAGACGACGCTTGAGAGTGTTTCTGTCGGCGGAGAGGAGGCGGGAGATGTGCAGAAAAAGAGTTGCCTGCTGTGTAATCGCAGCGATTGTCGTAGACGTCACGAGACCGTATGAGTCGTGGAGGCTTTCGCTCAGGCAGGCTTCAATGGGCGAGGCTGGCTGGGCTTCTCGGTTTGTTGGCGGGCGGGCGACGCTTTTGGCTCTAGCGGCGGTACCCATTAGTAGGGGCCTATCCGGGTCAAAGGTCTCGGTGTCGTAACAGCGGGAGCGCCGCTAACAGCGCTTGGGGGTGTTTCCAGCTTAGCCCCATGCAGAGAGCAGGCGCCTAATCTAGCTGAGGTACCTGATGCAGAAGTGCACTCATCGATCCAAAAGTCTTGTATTTGAAGAGTCATAAAACACTTTACAGAAATTGATAAAAGGATTTTAAACTCGTAGATGCATTTGTAACTACTTAAATCTTATTGCGCATATTTTATAAAAATTATCATCAGTTAATCATGGGAGATCTAGGGGCATCAACGTTGGCCATCCACCAAGACACTGTACCTTGGTACCTCCGGCCCTCTTCCAATCAAGGTCCATGCAATGTCGCTTGCCATCCCAAAATAGATGCGATGATGCCTCCTCCAACACTCATCTAATCCTCAATAAACAGCACACCATCCTGATGCTGATGGACCTGGCAACTCTGCCGGCGCTTTGCGATGGCGGATGAAGACCTGCTCGACAAGGTCCACAGCTTGAGCGACCTGGAACTGGCCGTCCTGCTCTGTCTCATCAATCGCGAGCACGTCCTGATTAGCACTCCGCCAGCCGCCATTGATGACCTGGTGCAAGAGCTCCAACTGGTATGCTGCTTACGCTCTTATTGTTCAGCTCGAGGCATGTGAAGCTGACAATCACAATCAATTCCCAACGCACAGGTAGCACGCAAGACATTCAGCCTCAAGCCCGTCGTCGTCGACTGCCACCCGTCCACCACGCTCGAGGACTTCGCCTCAGCTCTGCTCCTCCATCCTCGCCATCCTCATCCTCAAAGCACTCCCGGCCGTTCCGTCTCGCCCTTTGCCCGGACGACAGAATCATATTTCGCTCTCAACTCACACCCGCTCTCGAATCACCGGACCTCCTCCGTGCCGCTCTCGCCCCTGTCCTCTCTCCCGCCTCCTCAGATCGCCCATTTTGTAATCGCCAAGAATCTCGACCGCGCCCCACAAGTCGTCCAGATCCAGGCCCTCGAACTCCTACGCACAAGACGCATCTTTACGCGCACGTCGGTGCAAGCCGCGCCGAAGCAATTCGTCTTCATACCCGTCGTGGGAGCTGCAAGCGGTGGCGAGGCGCATGTCACGCCGCATCTCAACGACTTCTTCTCAATTGCCCATTGGCATAATCCAGACGATGGATATGTTAATCTAGATGAATCAGATGGTCGAAACAGCGGCCCGGATGACGAGACGGCGTCTACGGAGAGCGTGGTAAAGAAGGCCGTGGATGACGCGACGCCGTCAACAACTCTGATATCAGATATAGTAAGCTCCTATACCCATCTCTACTTTTATTCCACTCAAGTTTTAACAAGTTTTTTTTAGGATATCAGCCAACTTGCAAAACTGAGTCAGGAAGTTCAAATTGACATTGACATCCTGCGATACCAAATGAACATTGTCTCCTTTCTCCGAATGCATCGAGCCGTCGATGGCGGCATCACGCCTGCAGCCACCAAGCATCTCCACCAGCTCGTCAAGAGCCTTGCTCCTTTACACAAGCTTGACTATGTGACCCCGGCCCTCATTGGACTAGCTGTGAGGAAAGTCTATCTCCACCGAATTCGTATTATCGAGCCGGAAAAGGAGAGGAGTATGCAGTGGGGAAGTCAACTGGAAGCTGTGGAAGCTTTATTAGAAGGTGTCGGGCCTGAGGAAGTGGTGGAAGAAGTTTTGGAAATGGTAACTGCGCCTCTTTGAATAATATCATATTAACTCTGTATCCTTGCCCATTCAAGCCTGTTACCGGAATCAAAAAAACCAGGCCCATGATTCCCCATGTATACATAATATATAACTAGATAGAAGTTCCGCATCCCAGTTGCATCAAAGACCATATTATTAATACCAACCTCTAATTCCGCATTATATTTTCTTTCAACAGCGTAGGCGTCATACAGCAATGTGCTTTGCGATTATTCTAGACAATCGACTCATCGCGAACCCTTTATTCAGAAAACGCCTAATAAGTAATATGAAAGCATATTATAAAACCTCCTTAACCTTGCATTCCCAACCTGAGCCAGGAGCCAAAAGCGGCAGACTAAGAAAAATCATCAGTTAGTTATGAAAAGACACAAGGGAACAAAGACTAAGAGTTCTTACCTAGCGCCAAGGCACCAGCCCAGCTCATTGCCCTTGATCTTCTTCGCAATCTTGACCTCGCGGTCAATGGGCATCTCGTATCCAGTGTGCAGCAGCGCCATCATAAAGTTCAAATCCAGGCAGTGCTCGGGGCGGTCCGCAAGCTCCTCCAGGGCACCGGGGACGCTGGAAAAGACATCCCAGGAGTCCTTGCCGGCACAGACCTTGTCGGTAAGATCGTGCATCTCGCGAAGAGTGAAAGAGTCGGGCATGCCGAGGGGCTTGGTGCGGTCGTAGAAGTAAGAGAAGATGTAGACGTCCTCCTTGGCAAAAGTCTTGGAAAGGATAGGCTGGTGGACGCCGTTGAAGGAGCAGGGAGCAAGCTTGCAGTCGGCTTCCTTCTTCAAGATCTTCTCAGCCAGGTTGCGGCACTGAGCAGGAGCGGGTGAAGATGGGCCAGTGAAGTTGAAGGTTTGTGCCTCGCCACCGTTGACCTCGACGTCGATTTGCTTGGTGGTGCCGGGAGCGATACAGGGGTGCACAATCGGCGAGTTCTTCCAGGTTTCGTCATCTTTCTTGGACTTGGCCAAATCATCAATCAGGAAGGAGTGCAGGGCCTTGCGAGCAGACATCAAGCCATAGCCAAGGTGAGAGTGCTGGTAGAGGTCGAATTTGTGGCCGCCAAAGTCCAGCTCGTACTTGTGGTCTCCAGGAGCCAGCTTCTCAGGCATGCCTCCGTCTGGGGCTCCCTTAAAGGTAGGCTCAAAGACAATCTGGGTTGAACCGCCACCGAGATCGAAGACAGCAGCGGTCTCACTCTTGTCAGGGCCGCCAATCTTGCCAAGCAGGTAGTTGGTAGTGATCCAAGCATAGACACCTTCGTCCGAGCCGTCCATGATGGCAATACCGTTCTGTTCGGCAGAGACAACGGGGAAGGGGTAGTCCTGCTCCAAGTGTCGTCTGACCTCAACCAAGATGGCATCGGCAAGTTCCTTGCCAATCAAACGCAAGCCAGCGGTAGCCTTGACAGCAACGGGAGAGCACTTCTTCAGCGCATCCGGGACGTGTTCCATGGCAACGGCCATGAGAACATCAAGACTCTTGGCAGCGCCGACGGGGTCGTTCTTAAAGGCACTCAAGCCACCGACGGATTTCTCAGTCATCTTGAACTCTTCCTTCTCCAGCTCGGGAATGGGGCCGCAGTTGTTGAACTTGTAGACGTGGATTCGCGAGCCAGTGCTACCAGCATCGATCATGAGGACATACTGAACGATGGGCTTGTCCTTGGAGTACGATTTGGAGCACTTGTCGGTGCCGTAAGAAGAGTCTGAGGGAGACTGGCCACTGTTGGGAGCGCCGTTGCCAGCAGCGGCGGTGTCCTTGTTGGAGGTGGCATCTTTGTTGGAGGCGGGGACATTGGCGACGGGAGCAGCAGCGGGAGCAGCAGCGGGAGCTTTGCTCACAGAACCTTCTTCACTGCCCAATGGGCTCTTGTTGTATACCTCGACGCCGGTTGGTGACAGCCAGTAGAACAGGCAGAACAGTATCAGAACCAGCGTGCCGGTCTTAAGCCACCGCGATTTCTGAGACTGAGACAGCATGGTTTCCTTCATGCTGGCAAACAGGCCTTGCTTCCGTTGGCTTGGGCGGTACCGATCGGTCTTTTCGTGGGGATCGTGGGCAACTTGCTTCGTGGGCAGCGACACTGAAGTTCTCCTCATCAGGCCGCAGGGCGATCAATAAGAGACGCCGTGACGCATTAAAGAGCGGGAGGGATTGGAAGAAGAAAAGAGAGAGAGAGGGAAAAAATGAAGGTCTAGAAACCAACGTCAAGAGAATGACTGGACTGTGGAACAAATACGGCCTATCAGGTGGGAGGCGGCAGAAAGTAACATTACCAGGATCTAGGCGGACAATGCTGGAGTCTGGAAATGATCTGGAGTGGAAAAAAGGAGACCAAACAAATCTTGTCCAGGTGGAGGGGCAAAGCCAAGGTACCTTGTGCGCAAACTTTGTAGGGGAGAGTACTTTATGCACCCACCACACGCCGTTTTTAACCACTGTGTCACTGACGCTACAGACGGTCGCGCTTTTGGCTAAGGCCAGCAAAGCCACGCGATTGACGAAGAGTCCATTCGCCACATTCCATTTCCCCTGAAACCGGCTGCCAAAGAACCCCCTGGATGATGCGTCAGTGGGTCGTCCGCCTAGTGCAGAAAATCCGTCAAATTACAGGGTAGATCAAGAGATACAGACCGTGGCGACGTACGGCGGCATTTCAAGACAGAAAGCATAGAAATCAGCATGTATTTCCAAGTGTTGTTTTTTGTAGAGGCGTTAAACAATTGCTCTGTATTATTTTCAACGCCTTTGAGTCAGAAGCAACTGTATCTAGCAGGTTCCGGCTTTAGAACAGCGGAGTTTATAGGCTGAAGTCCGCCTCTTGATAGTACCTAGCAGTAGGCATATACGTCAGGTTTCGTGCGCTGGGTGCCTTCCATGTGATTTCGTACACCTTTGCTGCCTTGAACATCAATAAATAAACTCAAACCAGCCCAAACTCCACGGACTTTGGTCACTTTGTTTTCTCGTGAGATTTTCGCAATCAGCACCCAGCATTCCAATTACCCGGGTCTATAACTTGTTGGATATCGCCTCTGCGAAATTCTGCCAGGACGCACGACAACTTGCGTATAAAGACACGGCTCAAGATGGACGTCCACCTTCTTGTTTACGATCTGTCTGGCGGCCTGGCTCGTCAAATGTCGCTAGGCCTCCTTGGATTCCAACTTGATGCCATTTATCACACGTCTATCGAGCTTCAGGGCCGCGAGTACGTCTACGATGGCGGCATCATCTCCATCGCTCCAGGCACCTCACACCTAGGCCAACCCTTGGAGAGACTGCACCTCGGCAAGACAGATCTTCCCATGGACGTAATCGGGGACTATCTGGAGTCAATAAGATCCGTTTTCACGATAGAAGTAAGACATTATTGCTGATTTGCCTAGTAATTGCGTAGTTGCTAACTCGAATGAAAATAGGCCTATGATCTATTCCGCCACAACTGCAACAACTTCACAGATGCCTTTTCCAATTTCCTTCTCGGAAAGGGCATTCCAAGCCACATTGCACAAATGCCACAGGCAGTTCTCGACTCGCCGTTTGGACGCATGCTGATGCCTCAGCTTACTCAAGGGGTCAATGCCAGCAGGCAAAACGGCTCTATCCTGGGACTGCAGGAGAGTGCCCAGCCCATTGCACCTCTCAAGGCAGCTTCGGTGAAAGATGTGACCGGCCATGCGGAGCTATCTGCTCTGTTGGATCAAGCAAAGCAGTCCTGCGCAGTGGTCTACTTTACTTCTGCAACCTGTGCGCCATGCAAGATGATATATCCTTTATACGACTCACTGGCCGAGGAGTTTGCGGGCAAGGCAACTTTGATCAAGATTGACATCGCTCAGCCTCAGGCAAACCTGCTTGCTAGCCAATATTCGATCAGCGCAACTCCGACATTCATCACATTCCTAAAAGGAGAACAAGAAAACCGATGGTCTGGCGCTGATCCAGCGACCCTCAGAGGAAACCTTCAGCTGCTGGTACAGATGGCGCATCCCCACCATCCTCACGAGAAGCTTCGCCTTCCCACATTTGCTAATCCAAATACGAAGCCTGTGCTATTCGGAAAGGTGCCTCCAATGCAAAAATTAATGACCAAGATGGGACCAGATGTTTCTGGCAAGCCCGAAATTCAGCAGCTGAAAAGATTTATTGAAGACCGCGCCAATGGGGAAGCTCTAGATGCCGTTTTGCCGAACATGGGACACATGGCAAGCTTTCTCCAAGAGACAATCACAAAACTACCCCTTGAGATTATGTTTACCGTGGTCGATCTTTTGCGCTGCGCCCTTCTCGATCCCCGAGTAAGTGGATATTTTGCTGAAGAGACGGCGCACAAGACAGTTGCTGGCATCCTCAATGTCGTCAACGAGCAGACCGAGTGCCCATACGCACTGCGTCTTGTGACCTTGCAAATGGCATGCAATTTTTTCTCCACTCCATTGTTTTTGGACGAAATTCTACGACACGATCATCTTCGCGGGCCCATCACCCGGTTAATATCAACGAGTTTTCTCGATGATAGTCACAGCAATACCCGCGTGGCGGCATCATCTCTCTTGTTCAACATTGCTTTGGCTGATCGCAGGTCAAGGCTTGGCGAGGCCAAGCCAAGTTTACCAGAGGACGACCTTGTTGAGCTTGCAGCCTCTGTTGTAGAGGCAATCTCTCAGGAAGAGACCTCACAGGAGGCTCTCCAGGGCATGCTTTCGGCACTGGGCCACCTAATTTATTACACAAAGCTTGATGGAGAGCTTGCTGATCTACTCCGCGCTCTAGATGCCGAAGGAACGGTATTGGCAAAGAAGAAGACTTTCCCTAATGAGGCTTTGATTGTAGAGGTGGGAAACGAGCTTCTTGGAAAAGGCCTGAAGGTGGACCGGCTGAGTTGAGTGGATTAGGGTTTGACGATGAGATGAGATGAAATGCTTTTACTGCCTCGTTTATAGACTGCCCTTGGAGCCTGTTTAGATGGATTTTCTGGATTTGAATAATTAATCACACGTCTTTTCTCTCTCTATCTTATCAGCAATGGCCATGAGAAGTACATCTGAGCATGCCCGCCTTTGCAGCTCCATAAGTGCTCTGCCAAGTCTGCCTGCGTAGCACAAAAATGCTGAGTCATCAATCCAGCTTAGCATGCCCCACATTGCTGCAGCCCATTTAAACAGCCATCGCCAGCAAACTTTTTAGTTTTTTTTCTTTCTTTTTCTTCTTTATCAAAAAGCACCTGAGCTGCCACGACCCTCACCTAGCTAACCCACGGTGTTGCGTTGCCTTTCCCCTCGTTGGGAAACGCTCAGAAAAGTAAAACCCTTGGATATAGGAAATCTACCGCTACGTTTTTCGAAACAAAAATTCTGTGGGCGGCAGATGCCAAGAAGGGGGGACATACCAGCTTCTAAACAAGCTCGGTAATATTTTCTTTCGTTTTATTGTGTTCGTGCGCGCCCTTGGTGTAGCGCCAAGGTGCCGCTGAACACGAGCTGAACGAATGAATGTCGGTGCATTTTCTTCGCAGATGCTTTGTAGTCGAGTTAAAATCGCTTGAGCCTGCCTGGGCAATGGGCTGTCTCTTGTCGTGAGCTCCTGTGTGTAGTTTGCATGGGTTTGCTGCGTGCAAACGGCTCGTAGAAATGCCTGTGCGATGGTGAAACGAAAATTGTTATGACGATGTGGGCATCTCTGTTTGAAGCGAAAAGAAGCAAAATTGATTAAAAAGTACATTCGACCTGGTATCTGTATTTCCACTTTACACGCATGGACTCATGCCTTTGAAAGATTCGCGCCCTCGTCAGTCTCTCCGACATACTTGCTTCGATGCTGCTCCCTCACAAACTCCTCGATCTGGACGTCGTTCTCTGGCCGATTAGGAGGACCGGCTTCTCCTTCGTCTTCCACCTTGCCCTCTGGATTTGATCCGCCAAGAATGGGCACCGTGGCTGGAATGGCTTGTGAGACTATCGAGGGCATGTCAGTGCTGGATCGCGACGGATTGTAGACGAAGCGAATCATATAGCCATGGCGATTTTCTCGCATGTGTTGATCGCTGGCTAATCATCAGCATGGAGAGTGTCAGACAAGCAACTTACTCTTGTGGACAACCGTTTCGATGAATGATTCTCCTCCATTGCTGTTCTCACGAGTACGACTCTCATCTGCCTTTTGGTCGAGCTGCTGCTTGAAGTCGAGCTGCTCCTTGACTGGTGGCGCCTGCGACGGGCTGTCTTGATTCTTGGATGGCGAGTGCATGATGGCTATTACTTTTTCTACTTGGTCTCGGCAAAGGTCAAAGGGATAGAAGCATACAGATACTGGAAGCTGCAATGTCGACTGAGATATCTTGGCTTTTGCGCCAAAAAGATGTCATGGCCGGGACTTATATAGAGAGCTCGCCCATTTCCGATCTTTACGAAATGTGACGTCAAGTCAAGAGGCGATCAGTGCATGACAACTGCTGAAGACTCCCAAGGCCGCTAAAACAGAGGCCAAGGCTAGAGCCAAGGCCGTGGCTATAGCGCTGCTACGGTGGATGCATCTAGAAATTCAGGCCGAGAGACGGCGCTGATAAGATAAACTAAGCCGTCGCATTCTCTCTGCCCCAGATCGATCTGATTTGCAAGCCGAGATATTTTCTCCGAGTGACAACCTAGCGTATAAGTGGTGTGATTGTTGGCTTCTTCCTTTCTCCTTCCCTTCCTTTTATCTTTGATTTAGTGTCCAATTCGATATAGATTGATCAAACAGAGGCTATTCTGCGATAATGGCCCCGATTCCTCTCACTATCATCACCGGCTTTTTGGGGTCCGGAAAGACAACCCTCATTCTCAACCTCATCCCCCAACTTCGCGCCCAAAACCCGTCCTACAAGCTCGCACTATTAAAAAACGAATTCGGCGACCTCGCTATTGATTCCCAGCTGGCGTCCAGCTCAGCCATTTCCGGCGTGCAAGAGCTTCTCAACGGATGCATCTGCTGCAACCTAGTAGGCCAACTCGGCCCTGCGCTGGCTGAACTCGAAAAGACTGTCGCGCCAGATCGCATCATTATCGAGACGAGCGGGTCTGCTTTTCCGGCAACTCTAGCTATGGAAGTCAACCGAATCGCAAGAGACACGGGGAAATACGTGCTTGACGGAGTCATCAGCGTGATTGACGTTGAGAATTGGAAGGGATACGAAGATACGAGCTACACGGCCAAGATTCAAGCGCGCTATACCGACTTGATTGTGTTTAATAAGTGGGAGACGGCGGGAGAAGACCGCTATGAAGAGTGTTTGGATAGAGTGGGCGATTTGGATGTTGATGTGGCGCGGGTGAAGAGCGACAAGGGATCTGTCGACATGGGCCTGATATTCGGTGTTGATGGGGGTCTGGCCAAGGAGCTGACGGAGGCTGAAGTGAATGGCAACCACGATCACAATCACCAAACGAACGGCGATTCCCACAAACACGATCACAGCCATAGCCACAACCACCAGAGCGAGGTTGAAGTGCTTTCCGTCGAACTCAAAGGCGATAGCGGCACTGCCGTCTCAACAGACAAGCTGCTCAATTTTCTCAAATCAGCCCCCAAGGACGAGGCGTATCGTATCAAGGCCGTCCTTACCCTCTCATCTACGCCCAAAAACTCTGATCTCGACGTTCCACAGCCAGAGTCCAACCCGTGCGGTCGATATATTTTGAACTGGGCATTTGGCAGATGGACGTTTACCTCTCTGGCCGAGAGCGCAGAAGAGCATGCTTCAAGCAACGGCGTTGTTTTGCGACTGACGATGATATTGGGGCGGTACGAAAGCAATAAATGGAAGAAGAAGCTGGAAGCTGGCGGCTTAATAGATTTAGAAGGTGTGAATAAAGGGGAGTTGGTTGTTACGAGGATATTGTAGAAATGCGGGGTTTCTTTTTATATAGACGACGTTATGAACTTGAAGGGAATTAGATTACTGGGGATATAGAAGATAATTGCAGCTACAATGGGCAAATAAATGAAGAGCGAAAACTTTTGGATGAATAGCCCGCACCGATTTCTCATCGCTACCTGTAATAAATATCGATTGCTAAACTGTAGTCTTGTTCCACATTTTCTTCGAATCCTTTGCCTTCGGACTGTTGATATTCGCCGAAATAATGAGCCATCTCAGGTAACTCATAGTAGCCCACCGTCTCTGTCCCAGCTCTTTCTGTTTCAACTCTTTCTGTTTCAGCTTTTTCTATTCCACCTTCATCTTGAGAGTATACCGAGCTCGAAGTTGACAGCGCGGGGGTAACACAGCTATTCGTACTGCCTGTGAAGAGTGATTCTGAACCAGGCCTATTTGTTCCATGGAGATGTTCAAGACGTCTAGTGTCCATGTCGGATTCATCTTGGGAGTACACCGAGCTCGAACATGACGCCGGTGTAACACAGCCGTCAAACTCATCATCAGAGCACGTCAAGCTTGGACTTTGTGACGCAAGTGTAGCACAATCATTAGCATTATTTATGAAACAGGGTTTTTTCCCCTTGGCAGCGCATCCATCTAGCAACACAATTGGTGCGTCTGAGTCTTCATCTTGCGAAGAAGGGCTGGGAGAGAAGAAGTCGTCAATATACTCATCTTCGCCACTAATACGGTGCGATGGCGTTGCGTACTTTGCTTTGCATGAGTTACAGGTGGTATAGTTATATTCGCCTCCCAAATATCCCATGCAGAGGAGGCATACTGGAGGAGGCGGAGAGTGAATCTGTGGAGGTGAGGCGCAGGTTGGAGTTTGTGACCAAGATATATCTGGAGATGACGGTGTTGGGATCGGCGGAGAGTGAGGAGAATGAGGGACATAAACCGCTCTTCGCCAAAGAGCCCGATTCCGAGGAGTCTTGATGATTGGGCCCCCGTGCGCTCTCGCCTTGTAGGTGCCGTGGTTTTGTTCGTAAACGTTTCCTGTGGGATGAACGTCCGTATCAATTTTTGTAAGGGACTTTTTGGGCTTTTCCTTTGGAGGATATGAGTTGAGATGCGGTCTTGATGGCATTTTGATACGCATTTTCACGAGCAAAGTTGGGGGAGGGGGGCGTTGAAGGGTGGTTGGCTTTTTTTTGTGTGACGAGATTTTATTTTATCGAGTGATGCGATATGACATTTCTTATTGAAATGTGGGCTGTTGTTTGTTATATGGAACGGCGTTGTTATTGAACAGCGCTGTGTTCATTTTGTATGTTCTCGCGGTACAACTAAAGCGACAACAGGGGTTTGTTGTTCAAGCACGCACCTTTGGCATCGACCATATAAATAGAACATCAATGGTATCTTGTTCATATTAACACTGTTTTGTTTCAATTTGCTATTTATATACATAAGAAGAGATTAAATCCAAGTTTCCAACTTGTTACCCAGAGGTTCAATCAAAAAAAGACACACCCTTCTTTATCGATACGTGTAGTAATCGAAGTTAACATGTATCCTTTCATTCTAGATGCTCCTGCGTAATTGCGCTGCGACTTAAAATACAATTGCATAGATAAAAATCGCCTCACAAGCTCACAGTGACCGTCATGTTATTGCTCAGCACCAAAAGCGCCGGCGGAAGATCATGACACAGCAGCTCAACATCCGACAGATACTGAATCGTGCTGTCCACATTCATGTACGTCCCCTCATTGGGAATCGGTAGCGTGCTGAGAAGGACAGCCGTGTCTTTCGAATTCTGTTTCATCAGCTCGTTGAGAATCAGATGCTGCGCTCTGCTGGGCAAGTCGTTGAACGACAGCGCAACGCCCTGTGTAGAGTATGGAGCGCCTTCTGCGTTGCCCGACTCAGCGCCAGCTCTATACGATTGCACGAGATCGGGCATATTTAGGCTGACGTCTCCTTGGCCATGGCTGTTGGGATATTGGGACTCTCTCCGAGAACGGGATTGATAACGGGGTTTTGTTGTGCTCGCGCGTGAATAGTACGTTGGCTGTTCATGGTATGAAATCGCGCGTGGGCCTCCTCCTCCTACCAGATTTCTCCTGGACCCAGGTAATGGTTGCGACGGAACATTGAGTGAAGACTGTCGCGAAAACGATGGACGGTCCATTCTAGGGGTCGTAGGGCTTGAGGAATTTGTAGTGGCGAATCCAATCCGGGAGCTTCCCTCCTCTGTTGTGATTCTCATCTCCGGGACAGGCCGGCTTGAGAAGCGAGCGGCGGACGACTGTCGCGATATGGTCGGCCGGGGCGTTGAAGTGTCATCTTCCCCTGAATATCGGGCACTTGATGATTTCGCAGAGCTGCTTGGCGGGTAGTTGCTGCGACGAGCTTCGGACATGGCAAGCTGATCGAGATTGGGAAAGGATTCTATGCTCTTGATTTCCATTTTGAAGCTGCTACTCTGTCGGTTATTTGCTCGAGGGGTGGCGTCTAGATCTGGAGAAAAGACTGAATTGTACCGATGCTGGGCCATGGAAGGCGGCTGAGATCCAGACATGGTGCCATATGATGGAGTAATCGAGGCAACGCCGTTGTTAGAGTACATGTATCCATGCCCGGTGATTGTATCAAAAGAGCCATTTCCTCGCATCCCAGGAGGCGAAGGCTGCCCTCGTGAAGCATTCGACGATGGTGATTCGCGCAATAACGGGTCTGTCACAGATCGCACCGTACTTGAAGAGTCTGTATCGCTACTTGTTTCGTAATCTGAATCAGAGTCCTCAAAGACTTCTTCGTTTAGATGATGCGTGTGCATGCCGATGTTGATACCCATCTTGGACAGAGAGCCGATGTTCGGCTTCTTAGGCATGCCGGGAAGATCAAACACACTCGAGCGTCGTCTCCGGGACTCTGTTTCCTCGTGCGGATTGTAGACTCCTGGCCGTCCAGCGGTCGAAGTAATGATGTGCGCGACGTGTGTAAACTCCTGGCTATTCGTCATGGGCTCTGACTGTCCGCGGAAGTCTTCCAGGTCGTTCCACCATTCCTCGTCTCTCAATGCGTCGCCAACAATGATTTCACAGTCTATGCTACTGCCTTTGCCATTGATGATGCGCTCGTACGTGTCCAACTGGCCACATGCCAGCCAAAAGACGCAAACTTCGGCGTCGATGCGCAGTTTCTCAAGTAGCGCGCGGACTCGAGCCAACTCTTCTTCGACCTCGCTTTCGTATTCAACAAAAACCATGACACGCAGTGTATACGCTCGTTTCCAAGTGTTGACACTACGGAGAATGTGGCCTAGTTGTAGAATGAGCGTGTCTAGCAAATGTTAGTCATGTCTAGGGAGTTGCATTCTGCAATACGAAAAAGGCTTACAGGTGTCAAAATTGGAAGTCAGCATGTTCTTGCCATCGGATGAAACTTCAGCGGACATCTGGATGGGCCACATATCAATGAACCTCTTCGTGTTGTCCTCGTCCTTTCGAGGCGTCTCCAAGCCGTCAAATCCATATGCCACCGCTACATTCAACCGGTACATCAAAGTCAAATCCTCCAATGCTGTCATGTATTCTGTAGGAGACATCATATCCTCCGTACGAATTGCGTCAGTCGGTAGGAAGCCATCCATCAAGCGGGCGGATGTATCGCCACGGCTTCGTGTGTAGCCCCCAGCGTGGGGTCTCGGCGGGCGATTCATTTTGGAAGCTGGAGCCATTGGAATGTCTGGTACTCGTAGCCTATGACTGGATCTTCGTAGATCTTCCATGTTGTAAAATCCCAAAACCGCAATATTGGGCCGCATGCCTCCAAGGCCTGAGGATAAGATGAGATTTCGAATGCCCCAGGTAATCGACGGCGACATGGTTAACTGCACAAAGGCTTTGATCCTAGAAAAGTCTGATATGTAACGCGTCCAAGCCTGTTGCTGAAGTTTTGCCTCGTGGACTCCTGTGTTGAAATCATCTGTTACAATGACATGCCCCAAGATGTAAAGCGAGCCTTTCTTTAATGAATTGCAAAATTGGATCAATCTCGTCTGACGCCTTGGGTTATTGACAAGGAGTATGATTTGTGGTCTCCAAAACTTGATGTGCTCGGGCTTTAGTCTCAACAGATACTTCCGCACTTGGTGGTAGATGAGATTCTGTGAGACATCTCCCCAGTGTTTGGGCGGACATAGATAATGAATCAGCAAAAACACAAGGATGAGAGCACAAATTGCCGTTGAAGCGTAGGCCTCGTCGATAAAAAACATGGCTGCAGCAGAGAAGAGGCTTCCCAAGAAAGCCGTCTCGGCACTGAAGAGCTGAAAGCCAGGCCTAAAATTAGGAGCAGATCCAATTTTCAACAGGAAACACGCCAAGTTCATAACAAAAAAGGTCATCTGTTTTCATTCATCAGCTGCTTAGTATCGAGAGATATAAATTGGATATAGGTCTTGAGCTCCTGCTAACCTGATAGCCCATAGAGATGAGGGTGGCAATTTGGTTCAAGTCCGCAAAAAGGGCAACTTGAGCGATGGCGTATGTCAGGAATATGGCAAAGATTGGTTCATCACCAACTTTAGTTCCTCTTCCAAAGACAGACAACCCTGGAAGGAGCTTGTCCCGAGCGAGTGCTTGAAACAGCTTGGCTGATCCGATGACTCCCATCAGAGCCGAAAAGAAGGTAACAGCGCATTCGCCAGCCAGGATAATAGGGGCATATAAGCTTGTGATGGAGATGACGTTATTGTTGGCCAGGAAAGATTCGTGAGTGGTAGCCGCTGCCATGGAGAGAATGACAGTGAAGTACACGATGAAGGTTGTAAGAGTGGCCCATAGTGTTCCGTGTGGAATGGCTTTACTTGGGTTTCTCAAATCACCAGACATGGAAGCTCCAGCAAATATTCCTGAAGTCGCTCTGTAACCACTGATATTAGTACATGTGTTCTGCTACAGAGGAGAAGTGGAATGTACTCGCGGGAAGAGAACGCCAAATAAGTCACGAAAGGTTTTAAGGCCTTGGTAGCTGCTATCAGAAGCCCGAGGAGCAAAGTTTCCAATGAGCGTATCAACACTGATGCCCGTAAACTTGACACCAGCTGTAGCATCCTCAAACGGAGATTTAAGAACTGCTGACACTGGAATGCTCATGACAGCCACGGTAAGGATGATGAGCAGTGCATTTGACGCCTTTGCGAAAGTTGACGAGCCAAGTAAGCAGAGACATGTGCAAAGCACCAAGGCCGCTGTTTGGAGCCCGTAACCAGTCCAATATCCTTGAGGAAAGTCAGATCCCATGTTGAGTCGGATGCAGTCGATGAGACCAACTACATTCATGGCAGTGTTTAGAGCTTGAGCTAGATAGAACAAGATGCCAATAGAGCCGCCAAACTCGGGACCGAGAGACCTGGAGATTAAGTAATAAGCACCGCCGCCCTTGACTTCTCCATTCGATGCGATGGCAGAGAGGGAGAGAACGGTGAGCAGATCAATGCAATAGGCGGCGAGGAGAAGACCTAGTATGGCGACACAGGTTGGAACTGAACGCTGCAGATTATTTTGATTCCTGTTTGCGACTTACCTAGGATTCCAATGAAGCCAACCTGTCCGAGTATCTGGCCAAACCGGAGGAACATGAGAATGCTCAAGATGTTGAGGTATACGGGGATGTAGACACCAGATATGGTGCCGAGCCTGGCGCCGCCAGCGGGCTTTACGGGCTCCATGGCTATTGACAAAGAGCCTTTTCTCTCTGGTGTTTGATGAGGCATGGGAATATGACTCCAAAGGTAAAGCAGGTCGCGTGGCAAGAGTGCAAGTGTTGCCAACGAGCGAGGAATTTCCAGGGAGCCACCACCAGCCAACCAACCGGCCCTGGTGCCTTGCACGCCGCAATTGTCTTGGGTAGGATCCAACAGCGATCAAAACGGTAGGAATGAATCTTGCCCAGGTGCTATAAATCGAAGATGGGAAAACAAAAAGAAAACCGCAGTGTTATAACCATTCTCCACTACCTCTGGCCATCAACGGGTATAAGTGAATAAAGAGGCCATCAAAAAATTTACACAGCCCGGCACTTGGGGCAACGGCGTTAATATCAACATCTGAACTTTGCTACTAAAACCGTACACTGTAAAACGCCGTTTGAGATTAAGCAAATCAAGCAAGGCCGGCGTCATGCCAAGGGTTTGGGATCAGCGGCGGGGCTTGAGGAAGCGCGAGCGGCGATTCGTGTAAGAGAAGAGGAGACACGGAGAGCCATCGACGCCATCATGCCTGACATTTCCCGAGCAGATTTGCTGCCGAAATCAAGTTTGGGTGCATTTTGTGCATATGGACATGCATGCTCTGTCACGTAGAATGGCCCTCTTGTATGGATATTGTATGTACGATGGCGTATTGGTGCTTTGCATCTTGGGGAAGCAGCTTCTGTAGCGTTTTGCCGCTGCCTACAGTACATGTACGTAGAGTTTACACCGCAACGGTTCATTCAATACTAGTAGTACTTGGCATCAAGGCTCGGCACTCTAGCGGTATAGAATAAGCCCGTCGTACGCTGCTAACTCGTATGGAGAGTTAGTACTGGGCCACCGTTGGCCTCTATCGCGAGAAGCCACAGATCAGGTGGGAATCACAGGCTCCGCAGTAGCGCGATGGTGGTGTAGAGCATCGTCATCCCAGCAATGGCAAGACGATCTTCAGCCGGCGTGATTCGTGGGCGGTTTATGCCTCTCATCGTCTGGTAATTGGGGCCGTAATCAGGAATTGCCGCCGTAAGAGATGGTCACGATGTGCCATTGTCGATGATGGGGCTGCAGTATGCCGTCAACACCAGTTATTTTCTCTTGATTTCAAAAAGAAGCACCAGTCTACTTGAAGCCATTACAGCCTGATAGATCAATCGACACAGAGAAGCCTCCGAGAACTGCCAGGCATATGCGCGGCGATCCCTCTGGCTGCCCCGCCTCTAGGCGATATCACGCGCCATGACGGCATTCCGAGCCACCCCGGCACAAGGGATACCGAATCCTTCAGCTTAGAGCTGATGTTGACTCTGGTTTTGCAAGCAAATGAAGCGTAGCGTACATGAACAGGTATGAACGCATGTACCTTGATATAGAATTCCTAGGCCCATCTGCGCGGACAAATTCGGGGGGACAATCATTGTTAGTGCCGCATCGGCTCGTCCCGTGGTAATTAATCTTCATGTTGGCAGAGGAATTCAAACGCCCAGTATGACCGAGTGCATCATATATCTGCTACTCTGTGGCCACCTGTGACATGCGTATCGAGATCTGAGCCCTCTGGAGAACGGAGAAGAACGCGGGGAGGTGGATGGACAGATGCGGATGGACGGTGCGCTACACAAGCCTCATGTCCAGCAGTCATCTGGATGCGTGGTCAGCCTCGTGATAAAGCTGGTGACCGGCCGCTGGGAGTTTGTTTGCGCTGTGCGCAGCCAACGGGCGTTCGGTGTCATGGCCGCCATCCAATTAGGGCCATGTTCTCTCCCGCCCTTATCCGGAGGCGTGGTCTTGGGGTTGGACTTTGATGTCAAGGACTTTGACGGTTGACAGGAGACTGCGCATGCTCATATGTGTGGCTGCTTTGGTAATACTGTACTGGCAGCAAGCACAGCAGATATCGTGTACACTGTACGAGCGAGTCTCGTGTGTCAGTGCCATCTATATTGGACAGGACACGGCGTCACGGTAGGTAAGACGTGGGAGAATAAATCACAAGTAATGAAATAGCCTCTTTCAAGGTCTTGGATCACGTAATATCTCGATTGGTTCTGATATGAGACTGGGCGAATCAGGTCTGCCGCCTGCGTATCTCGTATTCCCGTTATCGGCCGTCACTCTTGACAGTCCTGATAAGCTTCCATCCGAGACATGCATCTTCATACCGCCCAGTAGATGCGGAACAGTAATGTGTATCGACATGTTGACGTCTGAATATATGTAGAGTTGACTGCAAACAAATAACTAGGAAATCAAACTTGCCCGCCAAAATTAAATTGTCTACTCTCTGAATTATATTCGGATGAGTTTACAAGTCCAGCTGCTGTCTGAGCTGACGGATTATCGACCGAGGGCCCCCTTGTGAAATACATAAACCCCTCCACACCATGCTGCGAGTGTGGCACCCGCCCTTTTTTCTTCGTTTGATATCCATGAGTCGAATCATGTAATTCGCGCGGCAGTGCTTGCGTGCTGGATGGATTGGCTAGAAACCGTCGTTGTATTAGAGTGCAGCGTTGTATATCAATATCAACAAGTGTGTTGTATGCATGCAAGCCCCATCTCAACTGCCCCTTCAAGCGCCGCCCCGTGCCAGCTGTTCAATAAGAGTCCAGCCTGCAATCGAGCCGATCTCTTGCTGTCATAGCGGACCTTGGCCGCCGGAGGCCCACTGCTGAGCCCACTGCTGAGCCCCCCTAGCACGTCTCCCTACAGTCCCTAGCAGTCCCCAGTACGTGTGGTCCCCTAACACAGTCACCAGACCGGAGCAGCCACTGCGTGGCCTGGCGCAGGCTGGAGCCCCGGCGATTGCAAGGGACATGATCGTACAGAGTACCTGGCTTGGCGCCGGAGCTGGCTGCGCATACAAGTACCTCGCTACCTGAGCTGCTCTAGCGCGGCCTCGTCCGTCATTAGTGCAGGACCTTTTGGGAACAGGCACGCACTCTCGTAGCTTCGGCCAAAGAGACCCGGGCAGATTAGCCTTGACTCTCTTTCATCCTCCATCTTTCAGCACTTTGTCCCGTCTCCTCTCCCAGAGACTCCCAATTGAAGCAGCATCGGCGGAGACAGACAAAGCAGCCTCAACGCAGCCTCAAAGCATCGACTCATCTCGCGTGTCTCGACCTTGAACGCCGCCGGCGCCTTATCGCTAATCTTGCCGCGCTCGTTTGTCACCGAGTCTCCCTCGCGCGGTTCGCATCCTTTCGGCTTGCCGACGCTTTTCAAAACAAAGCATCGATACTCTTCATCTGTATCAGACTCGATATGCGATAGGAGACCAAACCTGAGCTAGATCAAGCTTGAATATCACAGCAATCATGTCTTCGCCGTCGAGAAGCGGGATACCGCAGGACATTGCGAGATCCCATTCACCCAGCCTCTCCCAGCAGCGGCCATTCTCGTCGTCAGTGCCCCGAGAAGAGCTTACCGCGAGACTTGCCGAGCCAGTTCGAGCTGGGTCGCCCATGAGAAGCGGCTCGCCTCGTCCGGGATTCGCAAAGCCCGAAGGCGGCGATAGTCCAGCGTTTGCCCAAGGCCCAGGCGTGTCAGCCCTGGCCGCCGCCTTGTCCGACTCCCTGGGACAAACGCCGCCGCGACACGGCACTCCTCCAGCCCGCGTCAGCACACCGCCGGTCCGGCCGTCATCTCCCGGAAGAGGCCGCTCTGCTACACCGACAAATTATGGCTCCTTTGACTCGAGAAGCCGCATCGGGGCGGAGAGCACCGGGCCCTACGAGGACCCGGAGATTGTCAGGAGGCATTTGGTACAGCCCAGTGAAATGGACAACCCCACGTCAGAGGCTTCGTCAGAGACTGGCAAGGGCAAACAGGCGGCCGATTCCGGAGCTGGTACTACCGGCCTGAGTGAGGAGGAATTCTCGAGTCTGCGTCTGCAGGGCGGTGATGTGACACGGGGGATCTACAAGTGGGCTGAACAGGCAGAGGCCAAGACGAGGATGCAACGCAGCAAGAGTTTTGACTACTCCAGACCCGAGCCTGAAAGCGATACCCTTGACATCAACTCCATCAAAGTGCCGGGAGGCTTCCGAAGGAATCACCTAAGGAGAAACGTCATCAGCCCGTCTGGACACCACGAAGATGGCTATGGAGGAATCGATTCCCCGGGCAGCAATCAGCGACCCCTATTTACATCAAGCTTCCTAGAATTCTTGTCCATCTATGGCCACTTTGCCGGTGAAGAGTTGGAAGAAGACGACGAGGCTCTCGGCCCCAACGAATACTTTGGATCTGGCGAAGACAACGGCGAAGAAGAAGACGAAGAACCGATGGAGGACAGCGCTCTGCTTGGCCCCTCGAAAAAGAAGCGCAGGAGAAAGGTCCGTGGCGGCAGTGGCCAGAATAGCCAGATGAATGCCGCTCTGCTGCTGCTCAAATCCTTTGTCGGAACTGGTGTCTTGTTCTTGCCGCGTGCCTACCTCAACGGTGGCATGATGTTCAGCAACCTTGTCCTTATTGGTGTGGCGATTCTAAGCTACTACTGCTTTGTTTTACTGGTTACGACACGACTTAATGTCGATGGCTCGTTTGGTGACATGGGCGGTATCCTATATGGTAAATGGATGCGAGCCATCATCCTTGCCTCGATTGTTCTCAGCCAGATTGGCTTTGTCGCCGCCTACATCGTGTTTACATCGGAAAACTTGCAAGCCTTCATCTTGGCCGTGACAGACTGCCAGAAGTCTGTTAGTATTCCAGCGTTGATTTTCTTGCAGATGATTGTCTTCTTGCCGCTTTCTCTCATCCGAGACATTGGCAAGCTCGGCTTTACGGCTCTGATTGCGGATGCCTTTATTCTGATAGGACTCGCGTATCTCTTCTACTACGATGTGTTGACGCTCGCCGCCAATGGTCTCGCCGACATCATCATGTTCAACAAGAAAGACTGGACGCTCTTCATTGGTACAGCCATCTTTACTTTCGAGGGCATTGGTCTCATCATCCCCATCCAGGAATCGATGAAGCAGCCGGAAAAGTTCCCCAGGGTCATGTTCCTTGTCATGATTATCATCACTGTCCTCTTCACCGTCATGGGCGCCATCTCCTACGCTGCGTATGGATCCGAGACGCAAACCGTTGTCCTCCTCAACCTGCCGCAGGATAACCGCATGGTGAACAGCGTGCAGCTGCTCTACTCGATGGCCATTTTGCTGTCCACTCCGCTGCAAATCTTCCCTGCTATCCGTATTGCCGAGACCGCGCTGTTTACGAGGAGTGGCAAGTACAACCCCTGGATCAAGTGGCAGAAGAACATCTTCCGCTTCTTCTTGGTGGCCATGTGTGCTGGCATTGCCTGGGGTGGCGCCGACAACCTGGACAAGTTTGTGGCTTTGGTGGGCAACTTTGCCTGTATCCCCTTGGTCTACATCTATCCTGTAAGCAGCCCCTTTCCTTCACTTTCCCCTCCCCTTCACCCCGTATTCAATGCACAATATACTGACTTTGTCCATCATAGCCCCTACTCCACTACAAGGCAGTCGCACGAAACAGGTTTTGGAAATACTCCGATATTGTGTTGTGTATCTTTGGTCTCATTGCCATGGTTTACACCACCAGCTTGACCGTTATGAGCTGGGCCAACTCCGAGCCCAAGCTCCCCGGGTACTGCGACCGAAGAGGCAACTAAGCATGAACCTGAGCCGAATGGTGAGAGATGTGGAGAAGTTGGAGAGAGTGAGGAGCGCAGAAGGTAGGGGGGTTTATCTCAACTTTTACTTGTTTTGTTTCTTTTATTCGTGTTTTCTTTCGGGCATTGGGATAGCAAATTGGACGAAAGGCATTTGTTTTGAGGTTACTATTCAGATTGCAAGGGATTTATTGTATAGAGAGGAGGACATGGTTTCTGTATTGTGTATTTAGGCATGGGTGATTTCACATAGAGATTTCCGTACAGACAGATATCGAGGGGGGGAGGATAAGATGGTAGCGACTTTTGCAGCATATTGTTTCTAACTAATACTACTACATATTCTGGGTACATGTTATGTCAACAGTTGATACGTGACGGTGCTTTTACATCGTTGCAGAGAATCCGCTACAGCCAGCTTAGCGCCGTGGGGCCGCTCCGTGGTGGAGATTTTTGCTGCCGGGCAGAGGCAAGAAAGTGCCAAAAGGCCGCATCTCGGTCTCCGAGATTCGTTGCAACTCTCATGCAGCGATTACTACTGATTCGTTCCCATTCGCCGTCTTCTGGCGATCCTTGCATTGCCAATGGAGAGCGTCGGGATTAGTATCATCACCACTGCGAGCCCGTCGTGACTTGTACATGCCGAATTACCGCCCTTGTTAGAATCTTTTGTTCTTTCTTTCTTCTAGATTTAAAAACATGTCGAGCGCTGGCATCCGTCTCTGCCACTTCTCGCCAGTATGTCGATGCGAATAATTGCCCACCCGCCGTTGAGGCTGCTGCTGCCGTCATCATCGTCGCTTTACCAGATCCCCAGAGCCTGGCCATCTCGCACCAACAACCGCCTCGTCCCGGCAGCGACAATCGCAAGCCGAAGAAGCATCGCCACAAGAGCTGCGCGGCCGCCTCCGTTCCCCGTCGTGTCTGCCTGTCCGTCGCCGACATGCGGATGCGCCGACACGCCGGCCATGCCAGACGGGCTGGAGATTGACCACCAGAACCCGCTCAAGGGCGTCATGGCTGGGTATTCGGAGCATGTGGTGGTGTGTACGGGCAAGGACGACTGGTTGTCCAAGATTGAGGATGAGAATAGTGGCGATAACCTGGCGGCGGACTTGAAGGAGCTTTTCGGACGAGGGGGGAAGTATACGGATGTAAGTGAAGTGAGGATGGGAAGCTACAAGTTGCTTGGGTTTGGAACTACAGTGCTAATGAGATGCGCATGGACAGCCGTTTCACCACATTTCTGTCATCAACTCTTCGTTTCCGAGCTCGGTACCTCCTCGAAAGGCAATCCAGTCGACGTCGGCCTACCTGTTACCGTCCTTCAAATACGTCCCTTTCCTACCGCGCGTGTCATTCGACAGCGTCAAGGCCCTCGCAAAGGGCTTTTTATTACCGGAAAAGCTGCACAGCGCCCACGACGGACTGTCCCCCGTTCACCGCGATCGACTGACGCGAAAAGAGGCATTTCAGGGCCTGTTGCCCGGCGTGCAGGACGTCAAGGACGTGCTGGTGCTGATATGCGGCCACGGAGGACGAGATTTACGATGCGGCACAATGGGACCTGTGCTGAGGACAGAATTCGAAGAGAAGCTTGAGATGGAAGGGTTCCACGTTGCCAGGGAGGCGGTCCAGGTTGGGAGTCTGGATGGCGAGGAGGTCAGGAGGATAGAAGGGAGCAGCAGCCCGGAGAAGAAAGTGGCGAGAGTTGGACTGATTAGCCATATCGGAGGACACAAGTTTGCTGGCAACGTGATCATCTACGTCCCGCCCGGATTTACGAATGACAAGGGCGAGAAGCACGCTTTGGCGGGATGTGGGATTTGGTACGGGAGGGTAGAGCCGAAACATGTGGAGGGACTTGTGCGGGAGACGGTGATGGAGGGACGGGTGGTGGAGGACAAGTTTCGGGGAGGGATTGATGCACAGAGGCGGATATTGAGGTTGTAGAATGATGGTTTACGACGGGGGGTGAGACAGAATGAGAGTATCAGCTGGATTATAGGATACGCATTTTTAGTGAGACAAAATACCTACGGGTTAGATAGATTATGAAACACACTTTAGAGCATGACCAGCTGAACAAGAGACAAAGTGACGGAGCTGCTGCGTGTAAGTGCTCGGAAGCAGAGACATCGGGACCTGCAGCCATCAGCACAGGTACCTACGCCCTACATACCATTCCGGCGTTTGGACGGATCGGCAACATGCTCGGACAACTGCCTGGGTTAGGCAGCTTTCTATCTAGTAGTATTCGCATGTGATTTACCCCGGTTTTGCCCAGCTAATAGCGAGCGATGCTGCTGAATCCCGCCGCAAGCCCATGGACCACTGTAGCCGCCCGCCCCATGTCTTGTTGCATGCCATGCCGCTCTTGGCAGAATCCATTCCGACTCAAAGTGGGCGTCTTACAAGTGCCGGGTCTTGCAGCGTGAAACCACTCACTCACTGGCTTACGGGGGGAGCAGACAAACATCACCACTGGCCATGGCGCTACCGACCGACTGACTTTGTCTGTGCTAGTGTCTGAGATATCAAGCCATGCTCGTTCCTCTCGACCCACCTTGTGTCCATGCATCTGGCTTGATGACTGCATGCGTCGGCGAGTTGTGTGTGTGTGTGTGTGTGTGTGTGTGTGTGTGTGAGCGCTGCTTATACTACAGCAGTCGGACCACCCGAGCTTTGGATTTGTTCGGAACGCCGCGAGTATATGAATGGCGAGGGGTCCTGTGCTCGTGATACTGTAAATAGCTCCCTTTTTTTTTTTTTTTTTTAAACCGTCTTGCTGCCGGATCCGGAGTTGAATCGCTACCCACGCCAAAAACGGCCTGTGACGCTTTCTGCTTTCTCTTGCCTAGATAAAGAGATCACTTCGTTGGCCTTGATCTTTTCCTGCTCTCTTTTCAGAAGAAAAACCAATTGTCTCAGAGATTTAAAGGGGTGGGAAGCAAAGCTAGAAATCACAAAGGGGAACAACGGCAACAGACAGATCAGAATGGCCTCTGCAGATCCCCTCAACGGACTCAAAGTCTCCATCAGCCAGACAAAGGCCTCGCCGCCAACCATCATCGCCACCGTCAAGAACAACAACTCGCACCTCGTCACCATTGCCGAGTACCAGTCGCCCTTTGACCAGCTGATCCTCGAGCTGGGCAACCTCGCCATCTACCCGGGCTCCGGCTGCTCCAGCTCCGACAGCGACAGCAGCGGCAGCAGCAGCACCATCAGCGAGCCGCTCGACTACCCGACGATCCGCCTCAAGCGAGCCTGGCCGCCGCCAAAGGAGACCATGGTGACGCTCGGCCCGGGCGAGAGCCAGACGGCCGAGATTGTGCTCCGCGACCCGGTGCCGCTGCGGCGTCTGGGCTCGTCCGCCACGGTCAAGCTGAGCGGCCAGTGGATGTCCGTCTGGAGGCGCCGCGCCGAGGACATTGACGAGGCGGACTGGGACGATGTTTCGAACCCGGATGAGTTTTCGGGCCAGTATGAGTCCAACAGCTTGGAGATTTCGATTGCTTGAGTGTCTTTTCTATCTGGGGGGTTCTTGAGGGGAGTTTATTCTATTTTCAGATTGTAAAAAAAAAATGATGGAGAAAACGGAGAATTGGCGCTTTTTGCTTTTTATTTCATGTATATTTAGGAGAGCATCATTTTAGGAGAATGGGAATTGCATCTTGGTTCTGGCTTTGCTGAGTTGGCAAACTACTATATGGGAACACGTGACTCGCCTTCAACCTCTGGCGCTTTTTTCTCTCTTATACACCTGTGATGATTTGTTTTTTTCATAGCAGCCTCTCATCATTGAATTCAGCTCCCTTGCATTCTAATTGTTCTCTATTTACAAAAGCCAACTTGTTCTCATTGTCTCAAATCTACTCAATTTCCGAATGTCAAGCCGGGGAGCCGTCCTCTGGGCGGCAAGGCTTCACAAAGCTCCTCTCACAAAAGCCATAACACGAACAGCACCACCCTCCATACAATGCTGCTCTCGACAATACGCCACGGCCACCACTAAATCCCACCCCAAACGATCAAAAACCCTCCCCATTCTCATCACCACCGCCATCCTCGGCGGCTCCCTCATCTACTACTCCACCACTTCCTCCAAGCCCACGCTCCTCAACGCCGACTACTTCGCCCCTTACACAATCACCTCCCGCGAAGCCGTCTCCCCCACATCATTCGTCTTCACAATCTCGCCTCAGCACCACAACCCTTCTCTGCCATATCTCGCCCCCGGCACATCCTCATGGCGCTACCCCCAGTGGTCCGTCGAGTTCAAGCAGCCTCAAGTCCAAATCGCCCGCCACTACACGCCGCTGCCGCCTCTCGAGGGCGAGGATCCGTCAGATGGAAGCCTCAGATTCTACGTGCGCGCCATAGGAGGCGGCGAAATGTCCCATTACCTTAGCCGTCTTCGCATAGGTCATGATGTCTGGCTACGAGGACCGCATGTTGGGTTTGATGTCTTGGCAAGACTCGGCAGCATGAAGAAAGTCGTTTTCCTGGCTGGCGGAACAGGCGTCGCCCCGGCAATGCAAGTCGCGCAGGCAGTGTTGGATCAAAGCTCGGAAGCACAGGTGGATATCCTCTGGGCAATCAGAAAGAGACAAGAGCTGCAGCGTGGCAATGGCCCAGCGAGAAAACGGCCATCGTGGTGGCAATTCTGGTCTACAGATGGTAACCAATTGGTAGAATTGGATTCTCAGCTACAAGATCCCAGCCCAGTGGCGCGGCAGCTCAAAGCCATGAAATCAACATACGGCAAGCGGCTGCACATACAAGTCGCCATTGACGACGAGCAAACACAATTCCGCGAGTCGCATGTCCAAAACGCAATCTCATCAGGCAATCACCAGGGTGTCTCACCCGTCGCCACTCCCGGATGCCGTCTGCACGACTCGTCAGCGCTGAAACTGGCACCCGAATTCGAGACACCTGCAACGGCAGATGACTGCAAATGCGGCGCTGGAGCTGGGAAAAACCTCTTTGTGGTTTCCGGCCCGGATGGCTTTGTTGCTCACTACTCGGGACCCAAGAGGTGGCTTGGAGGACAGCAGATTCAGGGGCCGGTAGGGGGCGTAGCGGGACAGCTTCAGAGAAAGTATCCGAGCCTTGCAAATGAATGGCTCGTACTGAAGTTGTAGCGTTGTCATTATGTAGAGTCAAATGTATAAACGGAATTATACAACGGCCAAAAGCCCAAGACATGTACACTCATAGATATGCATTCATACACCAGGATCACAAAGTGTCGAGAATTGAGTGTATTGAATCTTCAAATTTCTTGGCCCAAAGTAAACAACAGCAACAACAATAACCATCCATGTGCCTACTACATTGCAACGCATAACAAGAAAATCGCTCAGTCGCCAATACGCCACATCCCCCCTCTTCGCTTTTTACACATCTCAAACCAGAACTAAAAAAAGAAAACAAAGACAGAAGTAGAAAACATCACCTGTTCTGCACCTTTCTATACGAAGGCGGCTTCATCGTCCTCCTAATTAACTTTCCTGCATACGGTGGGATCAAAGAGATGGATCCAATGGCCAACACGCGCCAGACAAATCCCCTTGGAAACCATTAGCTGTCGTCCTTACCAACAAGAGACGAGGGAAACATACCAAGTAATTAAAAATGCGAGGTCGAAATAGTCTCCCAAAAACGGCAGCGATCCAATATAAAAGATAAATGTCCCCACAATGCTGAAAATCATGATGGGGTGCCACGTCGTGATTTCAATGGCCACCATGAGAAGCTCGTTGAGCACGAGGACCGTGTAGCTGACGGAAACCATTCTCGGGCCGTCTACTTCTGTGAGGATCTGTGAGAGGCCCTGGATCATGCCGCCCTGGTAGACTGACACGAATACCCACACGAAGAATGTACGATAGGACAGAGAAGCGCCAGAAGTGAGTTCCTTGTAAAGCTCGGGGTACAAATTTGCCAGGTCCTCATCCACGTCCTTGTCTAGTACGAGTGATAGGACGGGAGCCGCAGTATAGACAGTGGCATAACCAACCATTAACCAATTCTATCCCACGTTAGAAGCAGAACAAAAAAAAGAAAAAGGATATAGCGTGAAGGATGGATGTTTCTACATACCTTGTACAATCCCTCGGGCTGAAACTTCAACGCTATGCTATACATAGTTTGGCAGACCGCAATAATGAGACCACGATGAATGACAAATTGGGCTAGTTTTGCACTGCGGTTGTAGCTGTTTCGCCCATGCCAAACCAACAATTTGACCAGATGGCAAAACTGCTCAATAGAAAAGTCGGCCGCCAAACTAGCCTGCCGGCCCTCTTTGCCAACGATACCAACTCCCACGTCGGCGGCCTGAATCATGGAAACATCATTACCACCATCGCCAATGCAGCAAACCCGCTTCTTCGTGTACTCGCGGATGAGCTTCGCCACCTCAGCCTTCTGTGTGGGCGAGCATCGACAGGCAACCACGGTGGGTAGCATAACGGCAATGGAAATAAACTCGATGCGGAAGTGAGTCAGGAACAATGCGAGACTCTCTCCGTCAATCAGCAAGCAGGCATCCGTTTTGCTTCGCAAAAAATCCAGATGCTCCTGGGCGTTGTCCTTTCTGTTGAGCTTTTGGACAGTGTAGATGTACTGGCCTCGTGCGACCAACTTCGAGCTAATGGCCACGCACCTTGCCGTCTCGACCTTGTCACCAGTGAGCATCCAGATTTTGATACCAGCGTTTCGCAGCAGTTCCAGCGAGGGCTTGACGTCTTTTTGCAGCTTATCCTCAACACCAGTCACACCCAGCAGTTCCAAGTCGCTCTCAAGATAGCGCGAGACAACCCGCTGCATTCCCGCATCGCGTCCTGTGATGGAAAGAGAAGCCTCGTGGTACTGAGAAGCGAACTCTTGATACTGCTGATGTGAAAGCTTCTTCCGCCCAACAACAAGAGTTCTCAATCCCTCGCGCGCCATGTTAGCCGTCTCTTCGTCAAGCCAGTCGTTTGCCGCCACAATCGGGCTCATGACAGTGTCTGCGCCCTTTTGATAGAACCAGATCTCGCCATTGCCAAGGCCGGGGTTGGCATCGTGCACGTTTTCGAGGAATTCAACGACGATTCCCATGCGCTTGCCTTCGGATGTGAATGGGAAAACATCAAGTATTCGTACACGGACAACAGGCCTTCCAGTCTCCGTCGACTCTAGCATCATTCCTTTGCGGTCACGGTATGACAGTTTGAGGCCTACAGATTCGGTCCATCGAACAATTGCAATCTCATCTGGAGACGACGCCTGATACGAGGTCACCTCTTTGCCGTCTTCAATCTCTGACGTTGGCGTAACATTGTGGCAGAGCGCGAGCGCAAGGACAGCATCTCGCACACGCGAACCAATTTCTCGCCGTGTACGAGTAGCTCCTATGTTGACCGTGTTGGACATGGCGGAAGATGGAGTAATGAGAACGCTCTGAGACGCGGGATCGGTGGTGGGCTGGATATAAAAGGCCTGGCGAACATATGACTGGACTTCGTCCATGGCTTCGTTGGCATATGAAACCGTTCCGATGTGAATCTTCTTCATTTCCATGTCATTCTGAGTTAGTGTGCCAGTTTTGTCGCTCAAGAGATACTCTATTCGCCCCAAATCTTCTGGGATGGTGCTCGTGCGAACGACCGCCCCTGGAATACCTTTATCTCGCTGTATAAACCGTGAAAATGCGCTTTTGCCCATGTCCAGATTTACTCGGAGGCTGATTGGAACGATGGTTGAGAACAAGACCAGAAATCGCATAATTTTGATGTACCAAGCGTTTTCGCCACTCTTTTCAAAGCCTTCCAGAGCCACCAGTATGACGGACAAGGCAAGGGTGAGAGCGCAAAGGATCTTTGTTAACGAGTTGATCTCATATTCCAAAAGCCCAGTTTTTGAGCGGGAGGGAGAGGTAGACAATGCAGATCGAGTTTGCGGACCAGTATATAGTATGGCTGCAAAGGTGGTACCCTGAGATGCAATGACGGTATTCGCCCAAGCCGTATTGTCGATGGAGAGCGCAGCCGACTTGGAATCACTGCTGCCCTCATTGTCAGCCAGGGCTTGCTGGCTGGTCGCAGCCTGTCTAGTGGGCATCAGCTCAACCGTCCCGACGAATTCGTTGACTTTCCTGTCGGGTTTGCCAGCTGTTATGCGTAGGCGGACAAATTCTTCCAGAGAAATACTTTGGGTTAGCGGTGAGGCTAATCTGAGCTTCCAATCCGTCTCTCCATCCAACTGGTCAGTCCTGATGAATGTTTCTCCAGAAGGACCGCTGTTTGCATGATCGTTCTGAGATGGTATTGGCTCAGGTGCTTTTCCTTTGGCGCTAGAGCTAGATTCTCCCTCTTCAAATGCAAGCAGCGTCTCTTCCTCCTCTGGCTCGGTGGCTTCGTCCGCTGATGGGTTAGTTGTAGTCCCCTCGGTAGAGTGACATTGCAAGATTACCACATCAGCTGGAACTCGCTGCCCTTTGGTAAGTTTGAGAACGTCTCCAACTCGCAGGTCTTTTGACTTGCGACTTATTTCTTCAACAACAGAAGTCGGCTGATCTCCATCCTCATTATCCTCCTGGATGTCGGTGAGGTCATGACGTTCGCCTTGTACTTTTCGAGATTTGCGCCTGATCGTCTCTGACTTTAACGGCCTGCGCGGCTTACTATTTCTGGTGAAATTCCCCGGTTCTGAAAATCGCAGTACGTGGTACTCCTCTGAGTTTGCCTCGTTATCCCTTCTCCGTCTATCAATATCGTCGTATGCCTCTTTGCCCATGGTAATGCAAAGAACAAAAGCCAGTGGGGCAATATAGGTTGACAAATAACCGATCCGAAGGGCTGGTATTATCTGTGATAATGCGACCAGCAAGAAATACATGTTGAAGAAGAAGGAAAACTCGTTGTACAGAGTAACGGGAAGAAAGGTAAACGCCGTGTACTTGGCATTGGAAACAATGTTGGTCGGGAATCGAGAGGTTTGGATGGAGCCCACTGCAATCATTCGTGCAGATAACGGATCGTCTTCTTCCTGCTCTTCTGGTTCCTTGTCCTTGGGCTTCTTCCGTGACATGAAGCTTGGCAGTAGTCGACGTATGGAGCCAAAGCGCCTAGTTGGCGGCGGTCTTCGACTCGGCGAACCCTGATCTCCCAGCAACGGCGCATCGTCCTCCCCGCTCCCGCCGGCTTCCGACCATGGATGCCGAGCTTCATCGTGATCTCCTATTAGGTTTTGTTGCTCAAGCTCGTCCGAGTCTTGGCGATTCCGACCGAGGTCTCCATATCCACTATCTCGCTTTGTGCGCCGCAGCCCACCCATACGCAAGTTCCTTAGAGCTATCCTTGACGCCCTCTGTTCTTCAGCCGGGGGGTTTTGCTGCAGCTCTCGAGCTGGCTCTGTTGAGATGGGGTCGAGCTCTTGGATGTCGAGGTCGAGGTCGGAGTCGGAATCGTTGGACGGAGACTCGGGCGGCTGGTATGAAGGTGAAGGAGGCATCCCGCCTCGAGCTGATTTCGGGGCCTCAGTGGTGTGTAACGTTCTGCGAAAGCTGCCGCTGTGGCCGGATGCTCATGCTGCACACTCGAGCAATAAACAGACGAATTAAGCAAGCCCTGAGAACGAGCGTATGATTTATGACGGTCGATGGGCGAATGCGGTGGGAAGCATTATTCGGTCTGTCAGATGTCTCCCCAGATTGCCCAGACGGGCCGTTTATGATGACAACTGCTGGTGTACGCTTCAGCAGCGGAATCTATGGGCCAAAAATGTATCTTCTTCTTTCAAAACAATGGCTGCTCAAGCTGTTTGTTCGTTGTAGCTCGGAGGGAGCCAGCGCCGGTGCTGGTTGGCTGTATCAAGTCTGTATCAGACACAAGGGATACGTAAGGCTCCGCGCTAATTCCCGGAGCCAGGGGACTCGGCCGCATCAGAGCCTTGGTGGGGCGCCGAGCAGCCACACGTGCGCTACGAATCGTGCCTAGCGATCGCTGGAGCTGCGTAGGTAAGCATTGAAGATGAAGCATAAAGGTGCGTCTATGCATGCACGGATGCTGCAATCGCACATGTGCAGAAGCCGAAGTCGCCATCACATGATGCAGATGGGAGCCTGAAGGGCGGGTATCTGAAAGGACAGCTTGAGAATCTGCAGGTGAAGCACTACTAAGGTACCCAAGGTATTGGGCACTCGGCAACCTGGGGGCAACTCAGAGACTCGCGCAGCTGGTTGTCACTACCAAGGTAGGTAGGTATTACGACTTTGAGCAACTCTCCAAAGCAACACAAAACATCAATAGCAGGAGCTGTAAACTAAGCTCGTCACATGAAGATTTTCCTCCAGTTGGACTACTGGCTACAGTACCTAGGTACGCATCTACTGTTATTAAAGTTACGGCGTACGTGTCATCATCGACAGGCACGCAGCGCATCCTTTGCCTGCGCATGTGCCCGCATCCAAATGCTACATCCAGACGTGGCGGTACGACCTGTATCCTGCAGGCGACTTGCGATGGGAGCATCGACTGGACCGAATCACTGCCTGCGCCGATAAGACCTTCCTGAAGAAGGCTGTCGCATCTAGGGCTACTGCGGGGATCGTTTCCGTGGCACAGGGATGGCGTATAGTGAATGCAGGTAGGTGAATCGCGGGGCTTTGCCAGTTGACTCATGGAGGGCCAGAGCTTTGTTCATACAACGACTTGAAATGGACAGATATCTGGTACATGTCGTACAGAGTATTAGCAACGTAGTGGAGAATGAAACATGGCCTCAGCACGCCGGTAGCCACACGAGGCTGACGATATCAGAAAGGCCATGTGCGTAAGACTGAGCTCTGTACCTCTGTACATGTACGTGGTCTGACCTGGGCTGCTAGTGACTCCATAGCACATTCGGCTCTCAACGCGCTGCCACGGCGAATACCATTATCCGCTTCAAGAGAACCATACTGTAAATGAAAGTATACTTGGGCAACCCAGTAAACAGTAGCTCGGCTCAACATCCTCAACATTCCTCCGCCGCGTCGACACGCTCGTTGGAGGTGGCATGTTGCGCCGGCTAAGCCTCGGCGCCCTTAAAGCCACTGGTTTGCTGAATGACGGAATGTGACATTAGGCCTCGCCGTCCAGTAACGAACACATTGCACCACGGCCTCTTAGGCGAGTGTTTTCCCACTACGCCGCTAGCGCAGAGGTACTCGGTACCTGCTGGACGCCCGTGCTCTGTGCTCTGCTCGCTTCTTCTCCTGATCTGCTTCTCCAAGTATTACGTGCCAACTGGCCCTTGTCGTTCTTCCCATCCACGGCCTGCTTCGTTGATAGCCGCTGTCTTTTATGCTACCCTTGCTCCCGAACATGATCTCCATTTAAAGCATCCACCATCTGCGCTTTCGATTCGATTCGATTCTGTATAAAGGTAGCTGCTGATACTTCTCGTGTCCTCGCGCGCACTTTGGGATATCGATACATGTGCCGAGTCTGATATCCGATCTTGGCTGCGCAGTCTGCATGTGCTCTGCCTGCTGACACGTCTGGCTAGTAAAATAGCTTCTGTTTCGCGCCTTGCTGGCGAGGACTCGTTCCTTTCGACCTCCAATTGATCATGGCTAGCGAGCCGCTCACATCATCATGGAATCCGGCCTTGATGCCAAATAGCGTCCATGATATCGCAGTAGCCCCCGACGACCACGACGACCATGTAATACCATCAGCATCCGCAGAGCCCTTGCCCGAGACTTTGGAGTATAGCCCGGCGCACGAAGAAGAGCAAAATGGCGTTGATCATCACGAGGACGAGCATGGCACGGAAGACCAGTCTTATCCCCGCGGTGGCGGCGTCGAGGAGGGTGCTGAGCTGGCCTCAGAGCCGCAGACCGTAACGGCCGAGGAACCCACGGAGCCATCGGCACCTGAAACCGAGAATCAGGAAGAAGATGCGACTGGGCCGGCGACCCGCACTGCGCAGCATTCGAGCTCCATGTCCTTTGCTCGGACAGTTTCAACCGAAATCAGCTTCGGCGATGACGATGATGCCGAGTGGACTCTGTCGAGGACTGATACGGATCCTTTCAAGTTCATGCCCCCATCTGAGAGATCAAATTCTTTTCCTGCCGTGCCTCTCATGGCAGAAGACCCGGAGCTCATCGAAGATACACCTTTGCCACCAAATCAGGCGCTTGACGTATTGGAAGAGGCGGAGCGAGATGTTCATATTGAAGAGGAAGAGTATCAAGCTGATGCGCATCCCCAGCCAAGCTCAGATACCGTGGATAAAGCTTCCAAGGATTCGCACCACAGACACGCGCACTCCACATCCATAGGCGGGGACATCCAATGGGCTGAAGATGAAGAATCCGAAGCGCGATACGAAGAAGGCGTGCCACTGATCCCGCACGCACAAGCCAGCTCTGACCCTGCAGCTAGCAGTGAGAATACGCACATCCCTTCTTTTGACGATGACAATGACAATGAAGATGACGACTTTTTCAATCAAATCAACCAATCTGAAGCAGACGCTACAAGCAGAGGCCAAGAAGACGAGCCATTGCAGCGGAAATCAACTATGCAGGTCCTGGCATCTACAGATCAAGAATTTCCTTCTCGTCAGTCCACGCTGGATGAGACTCTCGAGTGGGATGAAGAGGGATTTACCGGCCTGGATGTCAAAGTGACGGAGGAACCCGAAGCGCTTGAAGAGGCAGGCAACAGAAATGAAACGGAGGCCCCCCAAACTCAAGACCTCGCGTCAAAATGGCAAGAAGCGTTTGCTGCCGATGACGATGAAGAGGATTTCCTTATCGAAAATACACCAGCAGAAGAGCCGGGAGTAGACGCAGCCGCGTTCCTGGGCAGTGACGACGAAGGATTACTGGATGATATCGACGAAGCCCAGCCCCCAGCACAGACTGCGCCGTTGAGCTCGCAAACAAATAGCGTGGCATCAACACCGGCTTTTGCGCCCCCTTCATATCGACCTGCTCTACAGCGATCTGCGTCTGCGTCTGCCTACACGCCTGTCACACCACCGCTGCAATCTCCGTTTTATAATGCCCCAACCCAGGGAGCAGTGTCACAGTCTCCACTGCAATATGGCCAAGCGCCTCCTCAACAGGCAACGGATTCGCCCAAAGCCCAAAGCTTTGCCGACAAAGCAAAGGGAGGATATTCGTCGCCTTATGACCTACCCTCAGATTTGGTTACCTCTACGGTGAAGCCAAGGAAACGAGCCAGTATGCAGCAACTCCAGTTGGACAATTCATCGCTTCAGCCCCCTCCCCCTCCGCGAAGCGCCAGCTTGAGTGCCACCGATTCAGGCCCTCCAAGTGGTGGTATCCAAAAATCGCCGCTCTTACGACACAAATCAGGCTTCTTTGAAGATTTACCCACCGCACCGAAGCCACGTTCAATGTCCAGGTCAAGCAACAGAGCAGCTTCTCCTAACCCGTATGGCCTGGCCACCTCGCCTCATGGACCGTCTCCTTTGAGCCCTCCCATGGCAACCCAGATTCCGCCGGCAGCTCTCAGCTCTTCTCTAAAGATGACTCTTGTCGCTCCCGAGCGAGTGAACCCATACACGCCTCTCCAATCGCCAAACGCTCCCCTGCCTACACCAACTGCCAACGTATCCAGATATTCTCCGGCTCCCCCTCCCCAAGGAGCTGGCAGCCAAAGTGCGCCGCCGCCCACGACTCGATATTCTCCTGCACCGCCCGCTCCCAATCCAACTGCCGCCTATAATCCAGCAGTCGTCTCGGCAACCTCGCCTCAGGCTGCTTTGCCTCATCTTCCGCGAACCTCTAGTCCGCTGGCACATTTCGAGATTAGCAGCGACAAGCCATTGGGTGCCAGTGGAGAAGCTGTCCACGCCGAGCGACGAGCTAGTTCCTCGTACGAGCCGAGACTCACTCGAGTTGCTTCTCTCCCCCCTACCCGCGAGGTTGAAGAAGAAGACGATCTGGTTGCTAACAACACCCGTTCGCCACCACCTTTGCCCATTCCTTCCGCTCAGTCAACGCTATCCCCTCCAAAGCGACCAGGCTCTGGCTACATGCCTAACAGCCTTCCTTCGACTCAGCCTGGATTTGTTCCACCCCCTCGCGCTCATACGCAGTCTCCAGGAGCTACTAGAGGTGGCCAATATGTCCCGAAGCATGCAGAGGCTGCTCGCCGACCTGTTTCTTCACACTCGCCTGTGTCTCCCCCCTCTGTTAAGATTGCCCATGCTTCCCATACCCATCCTCGGCCGCCATCCCTCAATATAAATATGATTGCTCCTACGGACGGCCGAGAGCATGACCCCCTTCAGAGATGGCAAGGCGTCCCCATTATCTCATGGGGAGTGGGTGGTACCGTGGTGACTTCTTTCCCAAAGAGTATCCCGAGATATGTGATGAACCAAACAGCACCGTCGATGCTGCGAGCTTCAGGAGAGGTCAAGGTGCAGAATATCAAGGATATTGAATCTCTACCAGACCGCTTAGCCAAATTCCCCGGTCCACTGAAAGGCAAGTCGAAGAAAAAGGAGGTTCTCGCGTGGCTTACTTCGGGAATCGACGGCTTGGAGAAGGAACTTCCAGAAATATCCTTTCACCCGCAGCTTTCTTACGAAGCCAAACGAAGTATTGAGCGCCTGTTGTTGTGGAAGATCCTTCGGATATTTATCGAGCATGACGGCGTGTTGGAAGGCAACCCTGCGGCCGAGAAGGCTGTGCGAGATGTCCTCTCCCCAGGGACTGTAACACCCACCGCGGATAACGATGCTTTGTTTTCTACGGACCCTACTATAAGCATCAATGGCGCTATAGCTACCTCAATGCAAGCTGACGGTGCTGATTCCGCTACTATGGAGCAAATCCGTCTAGATCTTCTCAAGGGCAACCGCGAGACCGCCGTCTGGGCAGCGGTTGATAAGCGTCTGTGGGGACATGCCATGCTCATTTCTCATACAGTCTCGCCTGACTTGTACAAGCGTGTTGCACAAGAATTTATTCGCAAAGAAGTCAACCACCCTGGCCAGAGTAATGAATCACTCGCCGCTCTATACAAGATCCTATCGGGTAATTACGACGACTGTGTCGATGAGCTAGTTCCAGTTCATGCACGCGCCGGCCTGCAGCTTGTCTCAACTGGGTCGTCTTCTGAGCCCACCAAGGACGCTATGGAAGGGCTGGATAAGTGGAGGGAGACCTTGACGCTTGTTCTGAGCAACCGAAGCGCTGACGACGTCCGCGGGTTGAACGCCCTTGGCAAGCTCTTGTCCAGCTATGGAAGAGCTGAAGCCGCCCATATTTGCTTCATATTTGGCAGGCAGATATCTGTTTTTGGCGGCTTCGATGATCCGAATGTAGACTTTGTCCTTTTGGGGTCGGATCACCGCCAAAACTCACACCAGCTTGGAAGAGACACAGAAGCTTTGCAGCTCAGTGAAGTGTACGAGTACGGGCTTTCACTTTCGGGCACCCCTTCTGCCGCTGCTGGCGCTCCCCATCTCGCGCCCTACAAACTCCACCACGCCATCACGTTGGCTGAATATGGCTACCGGGACAGGGCTCTGCAATACTGTGATGCTATTCTCTCAGCCATGTCATCGCAGACGAAGAGGTCACCTTATCATCACCCAGTTCTGGAGGCCTCTGTTGACGACTTCATGCGGCGCTTGAAACAGGCACCGAGAGAAGAATCTTCCTCGTGGATGTCCAAACCTAGCATGAACAAGGTTTCTGATAGCATGTGGAATAGGTTCAACAAGTTCGTTGCCGGAGATGAGTCTGAGAACGCCAATGGCACCCCGGGCGAGGAGAGTGGCCCATTTGCCCGTATAGGAACGCCGTCCATGAGCCGCTCCCCGTCGGTTTCCAACTTTGACACCCTGGGCATCAGCTCACCCGCATACCCAGGGGCCGGTGCTCCTGCTGCTACGTCGGCATTGTCATCAGCGTTGTCGCGATACGCTCCGGCAACTTCCCAGCCTACCTATGGTGTTGAGCCGCCACAGCTGCCTTCTTCTTTCTCTCAGCCTACACTCAACTCAAGCGAGTACCCTGCGAGCGCATACGGGGTCTCCCCTTCTCTCCCTGGCTCTCCACCTGGACGTGGCAATGGATTTGCGCCATCTAGCCTTGGCTACCAGCCAATGACTACTGGTGTTAATAATAAGGGCAAGACTCCTATGGGTGGTTACCAGCCATTATATCAAGAGCCGGTCTCATCACAACGACCCCATGAAGAGCCAGCTACAACTCCCTCTACGGCAGGTTTCCAACCAATGTCCTATGGATATGAACCCCCCTTGAATAACACCAGCATATCCGAAACTGGGATCAATAATGCGGACGTAACAGAGGGCGCGTCAAATGGCTATGAGCCTCCATCTTTCCAGCCTTACGGATATGAGCCCCCGTCCTATCAGCCCGACCTTGGACCCTCTGCAGACGAAAATGAGGATGAACCCAAGCCCAAGAAGAAGAGTTTCATGGATGATGACGACGATGATTTTGGTACTGGTAGTTCAACGGCCAGAGAAAAATCTAAAGCGGAAAAGGATCGTGAGAACCAAGAGATGTTCCGCAAGGCAGCGGAAGAAGATGGTGAGTTTTTGTGTCTTTTTAATTTTCAAGAAAGTTTTGGCTAACCATTCGTAGCGAAACGCGCTGCTGCTGCGCAACAAGCCAAGAAAGGCTGGGGCTTCTCAGGCTGGTTCAGTGGCAGCAATAAGAAGGAGATTGGAAGTCCCGGAGAGGCATCATCTCCTGGCAAGCCCATCAAGGCCAAGCTCGGAGAAGCAAGCAGTTTTGTATATGACCCTGAACTCAAGAGATGGGTCAACAAGAAACCCGGAGCTGAGCAAGTCGAAGCGAAAGCGGCCACCCCTCCGCCACCTAGAGCGCTTGGCAGTCCACGATCCGCCAGCGGAACACCTCCACAAACGCCGCCACCTCCGCAAGGCCGAGCCAGCCTTCCACCTTCATCTTCTTTTGGTTCGTTGGCTCCGCCAGCAGTTCTCAACAGAGCCCCGTCACAGGAAAGCCTTGGCGCACCGCCCATGTTACGATCCATGTCTACCGCTAGTACCGATAGCAAACCGTCAAGCAGACCTACTACGAGCATGAGCAACGCTAGTAGTATTGATGACTTGTTGAGTGCATCAGGACCCCGTAAACCCGGGCAGAAAAAGGCAAGGAAAGGCCGCTATGTCGATGTTATGGCCAAATAAAATCAACAGAAAGTGCTCAACAGTTGCATGACCTACCAAAGACACTTGATAGACTGCTGGAGTTTACTTCTATTATTTACTTGTTTTGCATGAGCTATTTTTGCTCTCTTTGTAACGAGATGGTGGTAGTGTTTGTATTATAGGATTGGACGTTGTGATATGATGTATTGTTAGCTGGGGGAAGGGTGACTTTTTCACAACAATGAAGTCTCGAATGAAGCGACGAGAGGATGACTGATGCAGATACACATGGCATGATTACACACATATTAGCATTTTGGATATCTTTCATGGAAATAACAAAAAAAAAACATGTATCCCTTTTTCAATACACCATTCCATTGGAGCCCTTTGGATTTGCTCTTACGTCGTATTGCAAGATTGATTCCAGGCTATGCACTATATGCTTGGACATGATACTGTACTCTTGTAAGCTTATATGAGAAGGAAGGAAGTTGGAAATTCAGAACTTACAGTGAGGACCGCATCATCTGCAGCCCCGTCGTCATAATGCGGTATGTATACATACAGAACTAGAGACTGGTTGTGGCAAAAACATGCTATGACTCTTCCCTCTAGCCTGCCGGCGCTCAGGACTCTGCTCCAGTCTTTCCCGTCGACATAAATCGAAGCCCAAGAGTCGGGTCCACGATCGCGGAACTTTGTACTAGGGTGCTCCTCAATGGGAACCCTGAGCTGGGCGGGATCCAGCTGCGGATTGTCGAGGTCGGTCCAGGCGCTCGAGATGTCGGCCGTCTCGGTGGCGATGCGCACGCGCAGGCCGCCGTGCATGTTGGCGCTGATCTCGAGCCGGGGGGGATTTGCTGCTGGCGGAGCCACCGCCGCCGCCAGAGGCGAGGGCGAGCTTGGTGAAGCGGTCCGAGATGGATTTCAGCTGCAGGAGGGGCGGGAGCTGGATGTGGACGTCTGGTTCCTGCAGCGAGGGCTGGACGGTGGAGGCGACGGTGTCGGGATGCAGCACGCGGATGGGGATGTCCTGGGTGATGATCTTTTCGTGCTCTCTGCGCAGGGAAGTCTCGAGGTGAGTTTGATCAGCACCACCGGCGTCCTCGTCGACGTCGCCAAAGGGGTCGTCGAAGGAAGAAGGGGGCTTTAGGGGCGCGGCAGCAGGCGGCGGCGCGTTTCCGAATTTGGAGGTGGATGATTTGGTGCTGGTGGTGATTGTCATGGAGAGGACGGGCACGCCTTTCTTCTTGGTGAGGCGGAGGGAGGCTGAGATGCTGCCCTGGGCGGATTTGAGGGCGCGATGGAGGGGCTGGAGGGAAAGTTCTAGGTTGATGGTGTTGGAGGGCTCGGCGGATTGGATGGTGCAGTTTTCGAAGAGGAAGTCCATTGGCAGTGTTCTTTTTTTTTGTTCAAGGCATTAGCAATCCATTTGTATCCTTGGTAAGATGGTTGCTCACGACCAGATCTGCGAGCCTGTATCTGGGACGACTGTGAAGTGTGCAGTTTCATCGCTGAGGCGTAGCCATACCAGCTTCTCCAGAGTGGAAAATGCGGCTGTGAGTTCTAGAAAAAGGTTGGTAAGCTGAAATTCGTTTTTTATGATGATGATGATGCAAGGAGAACTTACTGGCAAAGGTGCGGATGTTTTTCAAATCGCTGTGGAACCTCATGCTGGGCGATGGTTTGATTCTGGCTGTGGCTCATCAAATGGAAAATGTACAAGTTTCACGGTTGGAAAGTTGGAGTGAGGTTGTAATATGGTTTGGAGTTAGCGGGTGGGAAATACAGGGTGCATGGACATGGGACCGCTAAAATGGTTTGGTGCGGGTCTGGTGCTGGAGAGCTTCGCTGCATGCAGAATGTCGTTGATGATGGATATGAGGAATTCGAAAAGTTTAGACGGATTTGATTGGGATTAATAGTTTCTCTCATACATGAAAATCTAATAGAATAATAGAAATGAATATGGATTTATTCGATTGCAGCGTATGTCGCTACTCGCTGTGGACCCCATACCAAGGTACCTACAGAAGAAGGCCGACGCTTACATGATGAACATTGGATGATTTCCAAGTCATCGGATAAGGTAGTAGGTACCTACTTTAGAATTGTACAGGCATTTGAAAGACTCACAGGTATAGACATTTTAGGCGAGCGCGCACCACGCAAGGCAGGCAGGTTCTAGGTAGTGTTGAGAAAGAAAGTCTTGATCCGTGTTAGCCACTGATCGATATGCCTGCCCATATGAGTCCCAAAGTCGAGCCTTCCGTGGAAAATGTGCCCAAACAATGGAGGCGCAATTCTCAGGCAACCGCAGTTCCATCAAGCTTGGAGCACGTTGGACTGACAACCCGAACTCAACATTCCACATCCACAAACCCAAAGCATTGCATAACCGGGCTTTTATTCCAACTTGCTTTACACTATACAATACATCATATTGCCTGTCCATCTTGTCTCGCCAACCCAGTATCTCGTCAATTCGCTATGGGCGCCATCACGAAATCAATCAAGCCGGACTACCGCTTTACAGAAGCAGAAGAAAAAAAAAGAGCAATGGGGGCTGGACATTCAAAGCAGTCGATCAAGGATCGGCTCCAACGAGCATTGAGGCCCCCATGGGCCCGGGCAAAGAAAGGAAGTGACTCAGAGCTACAGTCTGAGAAACTTGAAGTCAGCGTCACCCGGACAATCTCACGGGGGACGGCCCCAACCATCAGAGCGCCGAGTCCATTAGCACCAGCTGAGACGCAGTTGGCGGTTGCATCGGGGATTCTGGGCAAGCCTATGCCGAAACAGCCCTTCTTGAGCGCAATAAAAATTTCTAGAGAGCCGTTTACTATGTCCAGTACAACGTCGAGGTCAGATATTTCAGAGTCTCTCCGTTCTCATAACATGCAGAGCCCCCTTGAGGTCAGTCCGGTGAGCGACCAGAGTACAATTCGGCCTTTGGCACGCCAACTTGGCAATATTACATCGTCGGAGCCAACGTCTGAACATGTCGACAACGTCAGTCCGATGAGTCAGAGTACAGTTCAACCTTTAGCGAGCCCACTTCGCGATATTCCACCGCTGGATTTCACAAGCAGATACGAGAGCGATGCCGTTCTTTGCCATTTTTGTGAACAACCATACTCGGATGAGGGAGAGCCCAAAGTCTATCTCCCCTGTGGACATTCTTTCGGGCTCGACTGCCTCTATCGATGGATCTCGAATGTGCTTTCTCTAGTTATTTTCGACGAGCTTCCCTTTGCACATTTCAGATGCCCCTACGACTGTATCAGCCTCCGGCACCTCTGTGGCCATCTTGTCACGCCATACGATTCTCCGCCACATCCGTTGCATACCGACGTCTCAGCCTTTGCCATTCCATCAGCCTATGAGTTCTGCAGAAAGGGAAGGGGCAGGAAACTGAGTCGCGATATCAAGCGGCTTCGATCCATGGAGAAAGCTTTGGTGGGAGACCCGGATCACTTGCTTCAGAGAGGGAAGCGGCACAAAATCCTTGACGTGCTTTCTTTCCACCGACCTCCTTTCAGCACCAAGCTATTATCGATGGTAAAAGATTCGAGACTCAAAGCCGAGACAGATCTCTGGCATGAACAAAGGACTTGGTGGCTCGATGAATGGGCGAAGAGATGGTGGGTCAACATTCGAGAGTCTTGGTTTTACACACATCATCCATGGGAGACGGAAATGCAAATAAAGTTTCTGCAGGACCTTGAACTTTTGGGGTCTTGAGCAATTATGAAGCAGAACATGATTGCGGGGCTATTTATTTGGGTGCAGAGTGGCTTTCTTCTCTTCGCTTTTTAATTCCTTTATTCTTTCCTTTTCGTTGAATTATATTATACCCTGAGTCATTACATGGACGGTTTTAGCGATGCTTCACCCAGCGATGTTTTAGCAGTTGCGAGAGTCGAAGAGTTTGAATGATATTGAGAGCAAGGACTACCCGAGGGCGTTAGCGTTTGGTAAATATTATATCTCTCTGTTCATGTATATGACTCTATGTTTGTCTATTATAATTAAAGCAATGGAAATGCTATCCAACTAAACCGTACTGTTTGATGAATCATCCTTGGTGTTGAGGTGGCAATGTCTAACATGTGATTTCATACAGAGGTGGACCCAAGTGCTAGCTACCCTATCTTTGCAGTAATCAGCTAGCATGAACTTGTCTTTGGCGAGTTATTGAGGCCCGGCCCGTTTTTGGAGCAGTTCAAACCTTGGATAGCCTGGAGGGGGCAGTTTGGAGGTGTTTTCGAGGGATAGTATGTCTAGTAAGTTTAGTATGTTTGGCTTTTCCTTTTTCTGTCTATTGCCCGTATAACTCCTTTCAATCCGAATCTGAGGAGTCGCTGTCGTCGATAAATCCCTCCTCTAGGCTTGTATTAAGTTAGCAAGTCGGCTCGGAATACAATACATCTGAGCGTCTGTCGCCATAAAGGTAAATAACATACTCTCGGCTGAGCCTTCTCGTGCTTTCAATTCCCTGCCTCGACCGCGCAATAGCCTCGAGTACCTGCCGGATGTCGTCGTCAATCTCTCCCAGCTCTTCTCCCTCCTCGAGGTCAACGGCGGCAGAGGCCACCTCCCTATTCCTCCGCCATGTGAGGGGAGCGCTGGCGATTCTGATGAGGCGGTTGGTGAGGCGGTAGCGCCAGCCGGTTGTGTGTTCGGAGATTGCGTCGATGGGCAGGTACTGGCTGTAGCGGACGCGGTAGTGGCGCCATATCGGGACGATGACGAAGGTGAGGATGAGGAAGAGGATGAGGGAGATGACGGCGGGGATGACGAGCGTCTGTGATGTTTCGGTTAGCTCGGTTGCAGTAGAGCCGTAGACACACGACGAACTTGGAGGAGAGAATGGGCACATGAGGCTTACTTTGACGACGACTAGTGTGTCACCCATCTTGGCTGCTATTTTTAAATCGGGAGAAGAAGTGCTGGGTTTAGTGTTTTGGAGAGGGGGAGTAGTTTTCTTGATCTACTGGATGCTGCTCGTTCGAGGGGATATGGCGATCATGGCAGTAAGGGTTTGGCCCCCTAGCCAAGGTGCGAGCGAGCGAGCGAGCAAGTAGAAACAAGCGAATTGAGGGTTTGCGGTTTTTGGCGTCGGTGTTTCTTTGAAGGTTGAAGCCAAGGCGCAGCGCAATTGCGACGACAGGCCGCCAGCCAGCCGGAACGGGATGAGTTACGTACCCCGGAGGCGCTAAGGGAGCCCGCTGGGAGCCCGCTGGGCTAGGCTTGTTGGGGAAGAGTCTATTTGCAGACAATGGGTACCATGATGGCATCACTTTACACTGATAATTGATAACCGTTCTTGTAACAGCTACTTGGAAGAGTAGTCGACATCCACAGATGTACAAGTGCTACAAAGTGTCTCTTTCACCACCACGATATTACAGCAAGTACATGACATCGTGTATATGCCAGGCAAAGGTACTACCTTACTCTTACGGCACCTGAAACTTGACGAATATCCAGCTGGGCGATCGCGTGGGCTTACTATGGCATCACTCGGCAGGTCCACGGGATCGGACATTGGACGCTTCCACGGGCGCATTCTAGATGCGTGGCATGGGCCAAGTCGGCTCTTCCCCACTGATAAGACGAGGGACCCCCGACTGTCTCTGCCATGGGCTGGGAGCTCTTTAATTGTCGCTCGGCTGTTGGAGATTGCTACAGACGTCCCTATTCCAGAGCCTCAAGTCACGACGACGTACAGGCTGATACTGATCCGCGCCGTAGCAATCGTCAGGCACTTTGTACGTAATGCGCTGCGGCGAGAGTACGGGCGTAGGTACTAGCGGTGCTCGGCAGCAGGTACAGTAGCACAAGCAAGCATTCATGCGCCATATTAGCAGATGCGACTCTGAAAGTCTATAGACGAAGCACCTCGGTTCGTATTGAGGAGACGAGTTTCGTTGGCTTTGCAATGCCGCCCATATGGGGGATAGCTCAGGGCTCGCTGCTGTCATTGGTAAGCCTTCGATAATGCACACAAAAAGAGGCCACCTTTGAGATCGAAGGACGTCTCTCTTTTTTTTTTTTTTCAGGTTGCACATGTCATCATTTTCCTGGCGGCAGCCACTTCTTAATAAATTCTCCTCCACCGCCCTGGTCCTCATTTCCCGCCTGTCGTCGATTATAGACAACCCACCCTCGATTGCCCATATCCAGCGGTCCACACGCACCGAAGACCCAATTAGGCCCGTCGATGCTGCGGCGCCAACGATTTAGGGGCCACGGTCAACTGAAGTCAGCGCCAGCCCAGCGCCCAATCACCGCTGGCCTTGCCTGCTTCGATGTTCTGCTTCAGCGTCGGCGCCACTTTTAGCGCTGTTAGCACGTCTAGTGGTTGTGACCCAAAAAGACTTGACCTGCTCGGTCGCTGTTCCCTGAGCTTCGCCACTGAGCGAGCCTAAAAGCGGCAGACCCCCTGCTTTCGTTCGTCTGGTGGCAGTCTCTTTTGTTGTCAGGGGAGGACCCTTTATCTTTGTCTCACATCAAATGTACATGTACTTCTCACGTGTATTTCTGTCTACACGGAAGCGTCTGCTTTTTGCATTGTTCCTTCAGGCCCTTTCTCTTTCTCTATGCTGATCTGAAGAGCAGATAGATAGTACATACACATTACACGACAAGCTGGGACAGAAGAAAGCTGAAAAATCCATAATAACCCATCCCATAAATCCCCACTCCCCTGGCGCAGGTGAGGTGTGTGTGCGTGCCGCCAGTCATTCATCATTGATTGATTCTGCCGCCCCCGCCCCCTATCGCTAACTACTTGAGCCCAACTTTGCCAGGCCCTTCAGCGGCCCCGTCTTCTGTAGCACCTCAGCCTTGCTTCCAAAACATCAAACCTCGCGCCATCGCAGCCTTCGACAAGCACAGTCGCCTAGCTTTCGAAGCGCCAACAAGGACCGGGGCAGCATCAGAGGACGCAAAGAAAAAGGACCACAGCAGCGCCAGAAAAGACGAAACAAAAGGCTAATACCAAAAAGAAACTCCAAACCCGAGGCCATCCAATAGTCCTCTAGATCCCCCCTCCCCCCCACTGCAGGCCCAGCCCTGTCTGTCCCTCTTTCGCCGGCAAATTAGGCCTCCATCATGCGAGCGGTCCAGGGCTCGCACTCCGCTGCCGTTACGTGTTTCGCCTACCCACTTCTCTCCACGATCAATTATCATGTCGTCCGCTGCCGATAAGTCCAGACAGTCTTCCGGCGGCAGATCTCTCTTTTCTCGAGGCAAGCACCGCGCCGACAAGCGCTACACCGACATCGATCCCAAGAGCTCGTCAGAACAATTCGAAACGGCGTCCATAATTTCTTCGCGCTCCTCGCGCCACAAGCGGGAGTCTTCGTCGATTTCGGTCGACCAGCCCGGTTCTCCTGATGCTGGCATCAACCAGATGGCGGGTGTGATCACGTCCATCCCCTACGACGGCCCGCCGGGCTCTCGATCGCCAGTCTCCCTCGAGTTCCTGCCCAGGCCCGACCAAGGGCCGCCGCAGCGCCGCGAGCCTGTGCCGCACCAGCTCAACGTCAGCGGATTCGACTTTCACCAGTATCCGTCCATCGACCCGTCGACAATGGCCAGCCACAACTCCCACCCCCACACCCCTGCGCGGCCGGGCACATCGTCCAACATGTCAATCAACAACATCACCATGGCCTCCACGGGCAAGCAGGCACAATACCAGCAATGGGGGCCGGGACCCGGGCCTGGAGGAGCTGTTCCGGCTCGTGGCAGCACGTCCAGCTCCACCACCAACGGCTCGTATCCTGTCCGGTACGACTCCTACCAGAACCCTTTCTATGCCCGATCCTCCGGAGAGAGCTTCAACAACCCGCACGGTGGTGGCGGCGGCGGTGGTGGCGGCGGCGGCGGCTACCTTAACCCGGCTTCAGCCCGCTCTTCGCACACCACGCTTGCGCCTTCGCCGCCCGGAAGCTCACATTTCACGCCTCACTCTCCCCGTGACACGCACCGGTTATCGAAAATGAGCGCTTACGGCCCGGCGTCCCACGACGGCTTCTACTTCCCCAAACCCGATGACAACTACGTAGTCGAGCAGATGTTCATGCAGCTTATGCAGAAGCGAGGATGGCACAATCTCCCTGAGCAGGCTAGGAGACAGATGACGGCCTACCCCGCAGAGAAGAAGTGGACATTGCTGCACCAAGATCGTTTAACAGAATGGCAAGGAGAGCAGAAACGGAAGCAAACCGCCAGAGCTAACCAGTATACTACGCCCGACGTAACGACTTACTCCGATGAAGAGGGCACTCCGGAATGGTATGTCAGGAGGGTCATGGAGGACAAGCTGGATGCGAAGGGCATGGGGTCCCTCGAAGTCAACCTGAGAACACAACAAATTGGCTGGGTGAAGCGATTTGTCGAGTGCCAGGGACAAGTGGCTCTGGTCACTCTGTTGCTCAAGATCAATAGGAAGAACGCCAACGGAGGACCGGCCTCTTCTTCGGCAGTCGACCCCCGGTTAGAGAAGAATCTGGATCGCGAATACGACATTGTAAAATGTCTCAAGGCTTTAATGAACAACAAATTTGGCGCCGACGATGCCCTCATGCAGTCAAAGGTCTTGCTGGCCTTGGCCACATGCCTGATTTCCTCTCGACTCACTACCCGAAAACTTGTGAGCGAAATCTTGACCTTCCTCTGTACGTGGGGAAACCATGGCGAGGGACATCTGAAAGTCATCCAGGCCTTGGATGAAGTCAAGACACAGGCCGGCGAAAATGGAAGATTTGATTCTTGGATGCGACTGGTGGAGGTAACCGTTGATGGACGTGGAAAGATGGGCAGTCTCGTGGGTGCCAGCGATGAGCTTCGTACCGGAGGTATTGGAATGGAGAATCTGTTGATGGAATATGCGGTCGCTACCCTGATGCTGGTCAACATGATCATCGATGCTCCTGAAAAGGATCTCCAGATGAGAGTCCACATCAGAGCTCAGTTCCACGCCTGTGGCATCAAGAGAATCTTGACCAAGATGGAGGGGTTTCAATACGAGCTGTTGGACAAGCAGATTGAACGGTTCCGTACCAACGAGGCCATTGATTATGAGGATATGCTCGAGAGGGAGAACACCAGCATGAAGGATAATGTCGAGGCGGATCTCAAAGATTTGACTGACCCTATACAAATTGCCGACACCATCCAGCAACGGCTGCATGGAACCAAGACACACGACTACTTTGTATCTGCGCTGCAGCATCTTCTGCTCATCCGCGCCAGCGATGGCGAGGAACGGCTGCGAATGTTTCAGCTTGTCGATTCGATGCTTAGCTATGTGGCCATGGATCGCCGTCTGCCAAATATGGACCTCAAGCAGAGTCTCAACTTTACAGTTCAGAGTCTGCTGGACAAGCTGCACACCGATTCAGAAGCTCGACAGGCACTCGATGAAGCGTTGGAATCTCGCCAGATTGCTGAAGCCGCCATGGCTGAACGAGACGAGATGAGGGCAAAGTTGGAGCTTGGAGCGGATGGGCTCGTCGCCAAGTTACAGAAGCAGCTGGACGAGCAGACTCGGTTTATCGAAGCTCAGAGACGCCAAGCTGATGGCCTCAAAGTGGAATTGAATAACATTCAAAGTGTTCGAGCCAAAGAGGCACAGCGTTACGAGCTTGAGACGAGAGAGCTGTACCTCATGCTGCGAGACGCCCAAGATATCGCGGCATCTAACGCTGTTAAGACCAGCATCGGTGCCAAGCCTGGCAAGGATAACTCAGCACAAATGCAGGGCATCCTCGACCGTGAACGCCTTATGGAGCGTCTACAGAAGCAGCTTGAGCGCCAAAAGACTCAGTATAAGCTGGAAGGTAGAATCTGGGGAGATTCTGACGGCCCATCTGATCGCCTTCGTGCTCTCAGAGAAGCCATGGATGGCGATGAAGAGCCGGGCACGCCTCCCGGAGGCGGTACTCCGCCTAGAGATTTCACAAACAGTGTACTCGGAACTATTCATCGCCAGCCGAGGGCCTCTCGAAGGCCGCCCAAGCGTGAGAGTGCCATCGGTGAAGATGACGTTGATCTTGACGAGGAGGGTGTCGTTATCGAGCGCCCCAGACTGATCGAGATGAGGCGTCCAGTAGTCGATTCGAAGCAGCAGGCTCAATTTGCTCAAGTCACAGGCGAGATTGGTTCAAAGATCAAGCGATACGACGGCAGCGATTCCGAAGCCGACGACGGCACCACGACCGGTCCATCCCACCCGAGCATGGAATCGTCTTCTCCCATCACCCCGGCAGAAGGCGAGGCTCCCAAAGTCGAAATCACCGGACCCCCTCCGCCTCCGCCTCCGCCACCTCCCCCCTATGCCCGGTCAACTGCCCGGCGTCCCACCTCCGCCGCCTCCACCTCCTCCCCCACCGATGCCTGGCTCATTCCCCGCGCCTCCACCACCTCCGCCGCCCATGCCCGGTGCTATGGGAGGGATGCCACCACCTCCTCCACCGCCCCCTATGCCCGGTGCCAAGGGCATGCCGCCGCCTCCGCCGCCGCCTCCCGGGATGCCTGGTGCCATTTCTGGTCACTACTTACCTCAGCACCCTACCTTCACTGCCGCGCCTTCTGTTGGCTTACCGGTGATGCGGCCTAAGAAGAAACTCAAGGCTCTTCACTGGGAGAAGGTCGATACCCCTGAGACCAGTCACTGGGCAGCTCACACCCCCTCCGTCGAAGAGCGAGAAGAGAAGTACAACGAACTTAGTCGGAGAGGTATCTTGGACGAAGTCGAGAAGCTTTTCGTTGCCAAGGAGATTAAGAAGATTGGTGGAGGTGGTGGTAAGAAGGATGACAAGAAACAGCTTATATCATCCGACTTGCGGAAAGCATTTGGTACGTTGATGATGTTTGAATTGGTGAATTTCTCTATACTTGAACGGACTGAAGCTAACGAGAGTGAAATCAGAAATCGCCTTTGCCAAGCATTCTCAATCCTCTGTTGAAAAGATTGTACAGATGATCATCCACTGTGACGACATCATAATCACAAACCAGGGTACCATGGATTTCTTATCAAAGGATGATATGTGCAATATCAACGACAATGTTGCCAAACAGATGGCTCCGTATAGTAAAGATTTGACTGGCCCAGACGCAACGAACCAAACCCGAGAAATGGACCCCGAGGAGCTCACACGGCAGGATCAGCTCTACTTGTATACGGCATTCGAGCTACACCATTACTGGAAGAGCAGAATGAGGGCGCTTGCACTTACCCAGAGTTTCGAAGTCGACTACGATGAGATTATTTCCAAGATGCAGGACGTTGTGACTGTCTCTGAGTCATTGAGAGATTCCGTCGCCCTTATGAATGTCCTTGGTCTCATTTTGGATATCGGAAATTACATGAACGATGCCAACAAGCAGGCTCGCGGTTTCAAGCTTAGCTCGCTCGCTAGACTAGGCATGGTCAAGGATGACAAGAATGAGTCGACGCTGGCCGATCTTGTAGAGCGTATCGTGCGAAACCAGTATCCGGAATGGGAAGGATTTGCAGACGACATTACGGCCGTTACAACGGCGCAAAAGATCAACATTGAACAACTTCAGACCGACGCCAGGAAGTATATCGACAATGTGAAGAATGTTCAGATGTCATTGGACAATGGTAACTTGAGCGATCCCAAGAAATTCCACCCTCAGGATCGTGTGGGCCAAGTTGTCCAAAGGGTGATGAAGGAAGCCAGAAGAAAGGCAGAACAGATGCAAGTTTACTTGGAAGAGATGATGAAGACTTACAAGGACATCATGCTGTTCTACGGAGAAGACCCAGCAGACGAAAACGCCCGAAGGGACTTCTTCACCAAGCTGGCCACGTTTGTCATCGAATGGAAGAAGTCACGCGACAAGAACGTTCAGTTGGAGGAGCAGAGAAAGCGCAACGAGGCTTCTATGAAGCGCAAGCAGGCGGCGACCAAAGCCGCAAGTGTTTTGGACAATGGCCCTATATCACCGTCAAGCACTGGCGCTATGGACTCTCTTCTTGAGAGACTTCGAGCAGCCGCACCACAGGTACGGGATCAGAGAGACCGTCGCCGCCGTGCCCGTTTGAAGGATCGCCACCAGGTTCGCGTAGCCTCCGGCCAGCAGATTGTGGATCTCAACGAAGACTCAGCAGTCGAGGCGAATCTCACCATTTCTGAGCCGGCTATTACTGAAGAAGGAGATGCACAAGCCTCATCATCTCTTCCTCCTCCATCGCGGGATGGCCATGAGGAGGACGATGTAGCTGACCGAGCTGCGGCATTATTGCAGGGCATGCGTGATGGCGATGGAAACGACGAGGCGGACATTGAGAGGAGAGAGACGATGAGAAAGGCAAGGAGACAGACGGCCGAAGAGGAACGAAGAGCAAGACGGAGGCGAAGAGAGAGGGCCTCAAGCACAGTAGACGGACCGAAGGACGAAGCTTCTATACTATCGATAGCAGAAGAGGCACCACCAACACCAGACACGCCGAGACAAGAGGAGGAGACAATAATGTCGCCGACGGAGGCGAAGGCGGAGGAAGTCCAGACGGAGGAAGCTAAGAGTGAGGAGGCTGTTGGCGAAGCAAGCAAGCCAGAGGAACCCGAGGAGATGCAGGAATAAAGCATTACTTTGTGTATTTTTTTTTTGAAGAAAGGGAAAAAAAAAAGAATACCCCATGAACATGATGATCCATGGATGAGCATATATGTATACACACGTCCTGTTATGTCAGCAAGTATCATACATATATACTTAATGTCTACAACTACAACAGCCGCGAGAGGCGAGACGAGGAGGCATTAATCACTCTTTTTTTTTTCTCCTTCTTTCCTCGCTCGCCCTTTGCTGCTCTCCTTTTTTTCCTTGGCATGATTGAAGCTTTAATGGAGTTGATCAATGTTTGAGATATGCTGCGCTGTCTGCGGGAATATATAAGATACATAAGATGTGTGCCTTTTTAGCTGTGTTCAAGCGCTGATGTTGAACAAGTATCAAGGTATGGTCATTTACATTTTGGTTTTTGTTGTACCGATTGTAGTTTAGTTGTATAATTAAGATTTATTTTTCCTTGTAGTGAAAGCTTAACATGTCCTTTGTCTTGAATTATATAATTTCAATGCTCCATTCTATACTAAGAGAGGTGTCAAGTATGGAAAAATGATAGAACTTGGAGTGCTATGCCGTGATGGATATCGTTACACCAGTCAAACAAACAAAAAATGAAAGAGAGAGAGGAAAGCGGGAAAAGGAGGATACGCCCAGGTCTTCTTTCAGCAAGCTTCATCTCTCTCTCACCGCGATGGACTCAATGGCCTATTGAAACCTCCCTGTCTGTTCATATACTGCCGATACTCCGACTTCTTCTCCTTTCGCACACCGCCGGCGTTATTGCCCGCCACTTTTTTTCCCCTTTGTCGTGCCGAAGCCGCCAAAGCCCATCATGGACTGCATGGCGGCGAGCCCGTCGTCGTCATCGCCTTGGCCTTGGACCTCAATGTCTTCGTCGTAGTCGTCCTGGTCCATCTTGCTTGGCGAAGGGGGTGCGTTTTTCCGCTTGGAGTCGTGGTCGCGGTCGTGGCGGGGTGAAGGGCTTCTTGTGGCGTCGGATTGGGGCTTTCGAGAGCTGTTTTCGGGATGGGGACGGGTGGGGAGGGCGGATGGGAGGGAGGGCGGAGAGGCTGAGCGGCGGCGGTCGTCGCGATAGTTTGCTGTGTTTTTTGGTTTTTGGTAAGCAAGGATTTGATAGTGTGTATTGGGCTTCTTACATCTTCTGTCTCTGTTGTAACCATCGCGATCATCTCTATCGTTGTGCCGGCGAGGACTCTCTCGTCTGTCGCCGTCTCGGCCTCTGCGCTGGTCTCTGCCGCCTCGGGTTCTGTCCCCTCCACGGTCTCGTCGGTGATTATCTGGTGATGCGGAACGATCATTCTGGTTGTCGCGTCGGTCTCGCGATCGTGATCTGTAGTTTCGACGGTCTCGTCCCCGATCACGGTCACGGCCTCTTCCTCTGTCTCGAGTGTCCCAGCCGCGCTCGCGATCACGGTCTCGGTCTCGGTCTCGACCGGCGTTTCTGTCGCGGCGATCTGATTCATCCCACATTTGGCGGCTGTCGGGTCGCCTGGGTCGACGTGAGTCGCTCATTGTGTGTATTTTATCTTGGTGTTTTAAACCAGAGGAAGAAAAAGATGCGAATTTCTTTGGTTGGGAGTAATTGGGATATGACGTCGGGTAGTGTCGCAGCTAAAGTTTAGAATCTTTGGGCCAGGCTGAAGACAATGGAATTACAGGGGTAGGAGGCTGAAGTTGTGGCTGGGGTGGCTTATCAGAGCGCCTTGATTGGCCATCTGGAGCTTTTATCCGCTGTAGCTCATCAGCCTTGCATTCACCCACCAAGGACCAGCGCCACCGTGTTCACTCAGCAGGGCAGCTGTCTTTAGTGAGGAAGACAGCTCTTTCATACCATTGGTATTTGTTTTTTCTTTTTTTTTTTTATAAAGAGTAACTTCTGGTAAGAAATCTCTTTGTATAGAGCTGAGCTCTGAGAAACAATCATGGCGAGATTCGCCCAATTGCTGGCCTCAGCGGCGGCGCTGGTCGCTGGTGCCTCCGCTATTGGCGATGAATCTATCCTGATCAACGAAATTGGCCGCCTGAACAACCAGAGTCTGCTATGGGGCCCGTACAAGCCAAATCTCTATTTTGGAGTGAGGCCGAGGCTGCCCCAAGGCCTGTGGACTGGTTTGATGTGGGGGAGAGCTGAGGGGTACACGGATATCCAGCAATGTACGTGGTGATGGCTGCTCTCATGGGCTTGTCTGCTAATATTCATGGTGTAGTATTCCGATATACATGCGAGCAAGGCCAAGACATTCATGGATACGGCTGGGATGAGTTTGATGCACGAACTGGTGGTGTTCAAACCATACACGATGAGGGAAACGGCCTTGATGTCACTATTTCTTTCATTAAAGTGCCTGGAGGCAGCCATGGTGGCAGTTGGGGCGCCAGGATAAAGGCAACTGTCCGGGACGATGCACCGCCTGACAGCAATTATCTGGTACACTACTACGTTGCTCAAGAAGAACTAGGTGATCTTATCGTCCAGGGCGATGATAATGGTGGACTCGGATTTGAGGGTGATGTCACTTTCAAGGGTAGCTCTCACTCCTTAGGAGACTACAACGTCGTCATCACCAAGGGAACCGGTAACCATCCAACATCTGATCATGAAATAAGCGCTACTCGACGTGGAGACACTACAGTGGTTCGAAGCGTCAGCCTCGCGGCGAACGATGTGTGGCAGGCCAAGCCAGCAGTGTTCCAATTTATGCAGGATACCATCAAAGATATGCAACAGGACTATGACGAGGAGAATTTCCCTCCGCCATGGCAGATTTATCGAATCAAGTCTCAGGCGGGCGGCGGCAATGCTCATGTCGTTCAAAAAGTCTTTGAGGGAGGATTCGAATTCGACATCATCTTCTCATCAGCCTCTGCGGGTAAGGAGATGACGAGCAAAGACATCACTCGGGAGATCAAGGTGGCTTCAGAATCCTTTGGAGAGCGGTTCTCAAGCGTCTTTGATTTGAAGGCGCCTTACACGGCTGAAAAGTACCAGAAGTTTGGCAAGAGCATGTTTTCAAATTTGATTGGAGGCATTGGATATTTCCATGGTCACCAGTTGATTGATCGGTCTTATGCGGACGAGTATGAAGAAGAGAATGAAGGCTTCTGGGAGGATACAGCTGAAGCTCGCGCTCGCAAGGCCCAGCAGCTAGAAGGCCCGTATGAGTTGTTCACAAGCGTTCCATCACGACCATTCTTTCCACGAGGATTCTTCTGGGATGAGGGATTCCACCTCATCCCGATTGCTGATTGGGATATCGACTTGACCCTTGAGATTGTCAAAAGCTGGTACAACACCATGGACAGCGATGGATGGATTCCCCGTGAGCAGATTCTTGGCCCAGAGGCAAGAAGCAAAGTGCCACCGGAATTCCAAGTCCAATACCCCCACTACGCCAACCCACCCACTCTGTTCTTGATCATTGAGGACTTTATGGAACGCCTGCGAAGCGCCAACGGCAGCGCACCCGCTGAAAAAGAGAAACTGTCTCAGGGACATACCTTGTACAGTGCTCATCTGGATAACCTGGAACTTGGCGGAGATTTCCTTCAAAAGATTTATCCTCTTCTCCGACGACAATACGATTGGTTCCGCAAGACACAGAGGGGCCAGATTAAGGCATATGACCGAGAATCATTCTCTTCCAAGGAGGCATACAGATGGAGGGGCCGAACCGAGACCCATTGTCTTACCAGCGGCTTGGACGATTATCCCCGGCCGCAGCCACCTCATCCTGGCGAGCTCCATGTTGACCTCATGTCTTGGGTTGGATTCATGACAAAGTCGCTCATCAGCATTGCAGATGCACTAAACCTGGCTGATGAAATTGAAGAGCTAAAGAAGAATCTTTTTGCCATCGAGCGCAACCTTGATGACCTTCACTGGTCCGAGAAGGAAGGATGCTACTGCGATGCAAGCATTGATGAATTTGAGGAGCACGCTCTCGTATGCCATAAGGGTTATATCTCGCTGTTCCCGTTCTTGGTCGGGCTGATGCAGCCCGATGATGCCAAGCTGGGCAAGATCCTTGATCTGGTTGGTGATGAAGACCACTTGTTTAGTCCTCATGGGCTACGTAGTCTGAGCAAGCAAGATGCTCTGTATGGAACTGAAGAGAATTACTGGCGCAGCCCGGTCTGGATGCCAATCAACTACATGGCATTGACGCAATTATATGTAAGTGTTGCATACTGCATACCGTTTTTGATGCATCAACTAACCATTCTGTTTGCAGAAAATTGGCACCCAAGAGGGTCCCTTCCAGCGCCAAGCCAGGGGTTTGTATAACAAGCTGCGCACGAATCTGGTTGATACGGTGTACAAGAGCTGGGAGGAGACGGGCTTCGCGTGGGAGCAGTACAATCCTGAGACGGGCGCTGGTCAGCGCACGCAGCATTTCACCGGCTGGACGAGCTTGGTGGTGAAGATTATGGCGATGGAGCCGCTGGACGAGGCTGTGCACATTAGAGATGAGCTGTGAATGTGAGTCTGGTTGATGCCTTAGAGGATAGACGAATTGGAATTGAACCGCCATCTCGATGAGACGTTGCAGAAAAGGCATTGGATAAGAAAATTGGACCTCGCATCATCCTAGACCTGAGCGTGACTCTCAGCCCCGGAAAGAAGATTAAGTGAGTTTGATTGACGCCAGTTCTGGTTGATGCCTTGGAGGATAGACGAATCGGCATCGCTATTACAATGAGAAATTGTTGTAGAAAAGCCATTGGATGAGAAAACCGGACCTCGCATCATCCTGGACGTGGCGTTGACCCCTGAAAGAAGCTTCTATGCGAGTTAAAAGGCTCTGTTCGTAATCCTGCGGGATGTAGGAGGTAATATGAGGTCATTGGGCTCGTTGGGCTGCCGCGTAGATGTACATGGTCAGACGTGGCTGCTGCCCTTCATCCCCGGGTTTAGCTACTCTGCACGCCTAATTGGCGATGCACGTCGACGTCGATGGCAACAACATGGCCCGTTATTAAATGAGATTGGCGAATGCTGTGCGCCGCCATTATACGCATGTTCGCATCCTTAGCGGTGTGATATGCCCTGCATCCCTTTTCTGACAAGTAGATGCGAACGACATCCGTTGCTCATAGAAGACCAAAATTCAATGCCAAATCTCCTGTTTGCGTCATTCTAGTTGATAAAATGTCGCTCGGATATAGAGAGCAAGGGGGATGATCCTGTCTTCCGACTAGCGGAGGCTACTGACTCACTAGATTGGGGTTGAGGTTGTATTTAACTTAGCTGCTTTGTTCCAGTTGAGCCTCTTCCTCCAACTCTTTAGCGCCATACGTCGAGCGCTTCAATCAACGTCAACACTTTGTCGCCATGGCTGTTCTCTCTCAAGACGAGGTAAACAGAGGTCTCAGCATCAGAAGGGCCACAGTGGAAGATTTGTCCTTTGTGCAAGCCATTGTCAATGCCAGCTACTCGAAATACATTGAGCGCATGGGAAAGCCTCCCGCACCTATGCTCCTCAATTACACAGTATTGCCCAAAGGACAGGATATCTTCGTTTTGGAGACCATTTCGGGCGACCAAGGCTCGGAAATTGTTGGCGCCATTACACTTGCTATAGATGATGCAGGTAGTGCGGTCAAGATCAGCAATGTTGTTGTTGGGCCTGCTGCCCAGGGACGAGGATGCGGTCGTGCGTTGATGGATTTTGCAGAGGCGGTGGCGAGAGAAAAGGGCATCGATTCGCTGGAGTTGTATACTAATGCGAAGATGCATGAAAATATTAGCTTGTATCCAAAATTTGGGTATATAGAGACGGGAAGAAGGAGTGAAGATGGGTACGATCGAGTGTTCTTTCGGAAGCAGCTGAAGGACTAGTTCATGTAAGCAAGTTACTAGGGATGTTTGAAGCTGCCTCGTTATTTAAAAGGATTATTAACCTAGATGTGGTCTTTCAGAGTATCATTACTAATGTAAAGACTTTGAAACTAGAAATAATGGCAAAGAGCTACGGGCTTGTTTCGTCGAGAATTTCGAGCAAGTGGCTTCGGTGAGGGCATAAAAAATGAGGCTCTACTACTATGTCTGCTAATTGGCTGAAATAAAGAGCATATGGCATGCAATACATGGGGGCTGAGCAGTCCATTCGCTTTCGCGCCCTCGTTTTAGCCGCTGCATACGCCTACGACCCTTGCAATTGGAAATGGGACTCGGATACTGAGCAAAGGCAAACAAAATTGGGAAACACAAAAGAGGCTCCACGGTAGCACAGCCTCGTTTTCATTTTGCTGACACCGACAAATGTCTCAATCCCAACCCTTATCCGATTCATTCACCATTTGTTCGTTCAGTAGGCGTAGATATTGACGTGGTCCTTCCACGCTCTTCCCTTGCAGCATCCAGTTCGGAGAACCCGAGGACGGGTATAAGTGGAGAGATAGATATAGCTGCTACTCTACTTGCACATGTAAGCTTGGGCCATGATTGCACCCGTGATTGCAGGTATCTCGATCCCAAAGCAAGGCCCCCAAACGCCCAAGTAGAACATTGCCTGCAGTGCAGCCTCAGCCGCACCTCGGCGACGCAACAGGGTACGGCATGCATACGACACGCAGCATAGACTGCATTCGGTGAGAGGATTTGGGCCTCTCGTGCAGGAAATCTTTTCAGTTGGTCAAATATGGATGTCATTCTTGGATTCCAAGAGGCTGTAAAACGGGTTCCGATATATCGGATGCTTTCATCTGCTACTCTATGCTACCCATCGGATGTAGAAGCAAAGCCAGCTCACCATTATGGAGTCGGCTCAGCCCAATTCTCGCATTGCTTTGATATGCTGTAACCCAATGATGCCTTCTCCTGTACTCGAGCTGTCTCTAATACGTTGCCCAACGGTACCTCGTGACCCAAATCTTTTTTCCTTCCATGTATGTACCTTACACGCACAGTTTAACACCCTTCACGTCATCGCATCCACCCACTTAGAGCCTCATCATCTCCATCTCTGATTGGGTGTGGGCGAAGCCTCGATGTTGTTGCTGTGCAGGCCGGCTAGCCAACTCTGGTATGCGGCAGGCGCCTCGAGTATATATGGTGTGGCCAAGGTCCAAGGTCCAAAGACCAATTCCTTCCTTCTAACAATCCTTCCATCGAAACATCATTTGCCAGCATGGACAGGCTGCAGGAGATTATTCGCTTCCTCACGGCTGCCGGTGGAACGCCCTCAAGGGATGGCAATAACACGCATTTTACCTTCGTGGAGCAAGGTTCTGTTCGCATGCGGACATGGACTGGATCTGAACTTATCGACAATGAGTTGATCGCTGATGAGGTCAGGCCGGGTACCTCAGCACCAATTGTTAACGGCAGTCATAAGGTAAGTCAGGCCCAGAGAGTGCATAGTTGTCAAGTGTAATGAAAGAATCTAAGCTGATCTTTTCTTTTTCTTGTAGAGAATATTTGTCGTTCATAAAGATAACTCGATCAAATGCTTTATAGATCCTCTTGGAGACGGTGACCAAGTCGAAGAAGACGAGATAGACGATGATGCCCCCTGGAAAGAAGAAGATATTGCCGGTGTGGATACTCAGGTCCACCCACAAAGTCAACTTGCTGTTTCTTATGACAGAAACACCGTCTTTGTCTTTAACCAGAAGCCAGATGGTACTCTCGGTTGCCTCAATGAGTACAATAACCAGTGGAAAGACGTCAAACTCCCAGCTGTGGCTGCACTTGACGGAACTCCACTGGCTACTTGCAATACCAACTACGCCGTGTTTTTATTCTACATTAGCACGGATGGGACTGTTCGCTATCTGGAGAACAGAGAAGGCAAATGGAATGGTGCGTACAACATCTCTTTGGGGGACCTGGTTCGAAGATGTTCTGACAATGATTAGATGTATTCTTCTCGGCCGCCAAGATACTCGATCCAAAAGCAGAGCGACCTGGCTCAGCCTTCAGACTGACTGTTGCCGAGGATAGACAGCCATTTGAACGCATTAGACCATTGGTCTTTTGTCTTCACAATGATGATCTCTCTATAATTAAATGTCGCAGCAAGAAATTGGATACTATAGGGAGAGTAGAAGGTACAGAGTTCGTACCTTGTCTTGGTAATAGGGAGCGCAACAAGTACTACTTCTGGAGCCCGTACCCTTTTTACACCATGATTAAGCGGAGGGGCAAGGATTTAGCTCAAGCTACTATATCGAAAGGGCTTTGGAAACAATACGTTAAGCGCTCATATCCTCAGCAAGAGTCAAGTGCAACGAAGCATCTTGATGGACTCCAAGAGCCCTTTGTCGACAACCGTGGCGCTCCAATGGTGAATAACAACAAGACTTCAGCTACTGTGAGCCTTGAGATCACCAATGCCCAAGCTATAATATCGCCACAGACATCGGAGCAGAAGAAAACTCCGAGCGACCCTTCGGCACGAAGCTCCATTTTCGTTGGGTTCAGCAGTATTGGTAACCCTCTGAATGCTATCAGGCGGAGATTCTTCGGCACCGGACAGAATGAAGATGCAACTGAAGAGGTGAGCAAAACTCTGGTCTCAAACATGAATTGTATGCTAATTCTACTTATAGGATACTTCAGAAAATATCGAATCAAACCATGCCGACATCGCAGATATTCTTCCCCAAGAAAATGAACCCGAATTGAACCAGAGGGAAGGTGGCGCGATTGAATTAAATGGATTAGAAACAAACGCATCCGAAACTAAAGAAGGTGGACCAAAAGAGGCTGAGCACCAGGAACTCAGAGATGACGAGAACAATATCCATGGAACTGATGCAGAAGAGGCTTTAGTTGGACAAGATCGGCCAGAAGATGGGTTAGAAGAAGCTGATTCGGAAGGTACAGTAGAAGAAAATGGCTCAGAGGGAACTCTTTCGGAAGCAGCGGAAACAGCTCCTTCTGAACTTGAAGCTGATATTGAAGAGAATCAATCCCCCAAAGTTCAAGCCGAGGAAGCTCAAAACGAAGAGCTTGAAGACGAAGAATTTGAAGAGGAAGAGTTTGAAGAGGAAGAGGAAGAGGAAGGGGAAGAGGAAGAGCTTGAAAACGAAGAGGCTCAAAACGAAGAGATTCAACCTGAGGAACCTCAAAGTGAAGAACATCAAAGTGAAGAGGTTGAAAGGCAAGAGCTTGAGAACGAACTCCTTGAAAAGGATAGAGAGATTCAACCTATCGACATTCAACCCAGCGACATTCAACCCACCGAGATCCAACCTATTGACATTCAACCTGGCGAAGTCCAACCTATCGACATTCAACCTATCGACATTCAACCTATCGACATTCAAGCTATTGACATTCAACCCACCAAGATCCAACCTATCGTCATTCAACCTGGCGAAGTCCAACCTATCGACATTCAACCTATCGACATTCAAGCTATTGACATTCAACCCACCAAGATCCAACCTATCGACATTCAACCTGGCGAAGTCCAACCTATCGTCATTCAACCCATTGAGATCCAACCTGGCGATGTCCAACCTGGCGATGTCCAACCTGGCGATGTCCAACCTGGCGAAGTTCAAACAAGGAGTATTGAAGCCGAAGAAACTCAAACTAACAGTCCTTATACTACATATGCTCAAAGAAACGACGCTGAACCGGAAGAATGCAAATCCAAAGTATCCAATATTGGAGATCTTGAACCCAAAGAACAAGAAACAAAGAACGTCAGAGGGAGAGAACCCGAGTCAGAACCCGCATCAGAAACGGCCCAAGTGCCTAATACGAAAACATATACTACGAATTCTACCTTCAAACCACCCGCCGCGGAATCATCTACCACAATAGGAAACGGACGAGAAGCTAATAGTGTTCCATCTGGTCTCAAATACCCTGATCCAAAAGCACCTAAGAACACCGAAAGTCCAATCATTGATAAAGGAAAAGGCCTTGCTACAACTGATACGCCTATTTCGAATGGATCTACGCCTTTTTCGAATGGATCAAGTTTCAACACGCCGCAAGATATTCAGGAAGACATAAATGGATTCATCAGAAATGCCGGTCTTGGCTTATTCTTCCCAAAGAATTCTTCCTATGTTCCTACCGTGGCTAATAACGCATTCGAGTCCAAAAGTAACCCAGACAATTTACTTAATCGAGATAAAGACATTCGAGCCACTACAAGACTTAACCTCTATCAGCCTGTGCTCTACTGCGGTAAGTTGACATACCATTTTGAGCTTTTTATCCTTTCATATTTATTCCTGCTAACGATGTGTCAACATTCTTAGACGATAGCACTTCTATGAAAGCTAGCAGCCGAGTTCGTGGCCAGAAAGATCGCACCCGAGTTGACGACCAGAAGGACATGGTTCGTCGAGTCACTAGAATTTCTACTTCCCTGGTACCTCCAGGCCATGGAACGAGCTTACAGTTCATTAACCATGTCCGCGATATACACGACAATAAACTAAGTCAGCGACAAGTTAAGGCTATTATGAATTCGGTGAAGCCCACTGGCCATACGAAGATCGGTACCAATTTGAAGAGAAAGATTCTTCAACCCCTAATTTATGATGTTATCAACAACAAAGAGCAAATTGAACGACCAATTCTCGTTTCTTGTATTACAGATGGCTGCCCCAGTCACGAACCGGTCGACCAGTTTAAGGAGACGATTTTAGAATGCGTTCGAATTCTCAAAGAAAACGGCTATCCACCCTCAAGTATGCTTACTGGTCTTGGCGTTTTAAAGCCCAATGGAATGCTAACCAAATTTACAGCCATTCGATTCCAGGTCAGCCAAATTGGCAATTCATCTAGTGCTGGTAAATACCTCAAACAGCTTCAAGACGATGCTGATCTTAACGGAGTGCTCTATTGCACAGCTCGTAAGTAGCACCGCCCATAATACAAGCAAGGCCAGTAGAACTAATGCATCTTTTCTGAATCAAAGAGCGCCTTGATGAGCAATTTGAAGAATTTAGACATAATGAACAGAACCTTGAACGTTGGGTACGTATTGTCTTTGTAGTATCTTACTGTTTACAATACGACTTCGGCTAACGAAAGCATAGCTTTTGCGCACGCTCTTGGAGCCGATAATGGGTGAAGCTATTAACAGCTTGAATTTGTAACACGATTGAAGCTAGATGGGAAACAGGGTTTGTGGATCAAGCTTTTGTGGGATTTAGGCAAGCGTTGCTTTCAGACACTCTTTGACTATATTCTCTTTTGTCTCATAGCTTTTTTGAAGCGTTTTTGTCTCTTCTTTTGAAACCTCTCATATGCAATATTTCTTCAATCCAAGAATAGCCAGCTGTCTATTAGAGTCATCTTTTTATTCGTCTCAATGAACTTTTGATCTACCTAAACATGCACTAGACTTTCTTTTAAGTAGTATTTATAGTTACCATTGTCTTTCTATTGATATCAAAATCTTTGACGATTCTTTTGCACAAGGGACGCTCACTAAACATGGGTTTTGATTTTCGTTGAATGCTACAGTAACGCTATGCTAATCTTTCAGCTAGGACAGCAAAATATATTGGCTTATGAGCTTGTATCAGAGACAAAAGAGAATAATTTAGTTATAAAGTATAGTACTTCGACTTATCGCGTCCATGACAAAATGAATATTGCAAAGATAGTGAACCTTGAAGCTAAAAGCAAAAAACCACCCAACTCAACATGAGTCAACTGACTATCTGTCAGCAGAGAAACTATACGTGTGCTTATTCAATCATGAATGTCCGGCTCTGACAGCAAGGTTAGTTTGCAATTTAACTAGGTAGCCTGATAATCAAACTTACTCCAACAATGCCGCGCTCTTTGAAGTCTCCAAAGGACACTCCCGCAAACTCTGTCTTACCAACGTCATCATCTTGGTCTCGGCCATGGTCATATAATCTTAGCTCCTGACCATCTCCCCCGTCTTTGGGTTTGTCTGGAAGGAGAAGAAAATATCTCGCTGCTTTAAGTCTTGGCCGCTGGATAAGCCTAACAAAGTGTATATCCTTCAGAGTGTCGACCAGTACAGCTTGTTGATGGGCTGGTTGCCACTCAACCCAGCATTTCTTCCCATCACCACAGGAAGGTGGCTTGCGGCACTTGAATGCGTAAAGGGGAGATCTGTTTGCCCATTTGGGAAAGACGTATGCTGGTATAATATCGAACGTCAGGTTGTCTTTATCGGCGGCCGCAGAGGAGGACCCCAGAAACACACTGGCAGAGTCTCCATTCTGAGAAAAGGACAGGTACGTGTTGTGTGGTTTGGTTTTCCCGCCGGGAGCGCAAAATCGTCTATCGAAGAAACCTGATTGTGTCCAGAGGCACAGCGTACGGAACACTTCTTCAGTGATCCTTGTTCCTATGCCTCTTGCACCTTTCTTTTCGGGAGTCGTATTACTGAGGGGGGAGAAGAGAATGCTGTTAGTGCACATCATTCCTATACAGCCGCATATTGCTTCCCCCCCAAGGATGAGCTGCCCACTTACTGAATTCCAATAACAGTCATCTGACCATCGTGTGTCACCCAAATAGGTGATCCACTCATGCCCTGTTCTTTCGACTCCAGGTAGTATTCAATCTTGTTTCCCAATCCTTTGAGGGGACTGAAGCACGTTCGAAGAGTCATACTGCCAACCCCATCTCCGTAGCCGCTGACGAATGCATCCCTCAAGCCCTGTAAAGAGGGGTCAATATTGAGGCTAAGATCCAATCCTAGGCCCAGCCTCTTATCTGCCTGGCCCTCGTCCTTTGGTAGCAAAATGACACCGTAATCATAATTGACGTGGGTGGGTGGCCTGGGGTTCGTTCCAAGAAACTCCTCATACCGGGGACAGATCTTGAATTCAGTCACCTTCTCTTTGCGGTTGCCATGGTAGATGACTGTCAGATTCTTGGCTCTGACTCTCTCCTCGTTGACGAGATTATGACCTGCTGTCAGGATAACATCGTACTTGGTGGAAGGTAGATTGATGAAAAAGCCCGTGCCGTAGTTTGCCTGTCCTACAATATCAACGTCAGCAACAGCTATCCGTTTCGCTTCGGATAGACACAAGGAGAATAGAACTCACCGCCAAAGTCAAATTGAAGCCTAACGATGGTATTCCTAAGCTGGAAATTGACCTTGTCTAAATCACTTTTGAAGTTGGGTTGCTGATCTTCACGGCGGTTACACGAGGACCCCCTGGCGTACTCGAGCTTGATATCATGGGTCAACGCAACCCTCAGTCGGCTGATCATCTTGACGTCTTGGGAGAATGAAAAGATTAACTTGTTGATATTAAATTCTATCTAATCCGGCCATCTGACCATAGGGTATATGGCAGTAACGGGTTTCGATGGGTCCCATTGGCTTATTGTTGACATGCATCGATGCCCAATTTCTTACTTACCGCCTCTTGAGCCATGATCCGAGAGCTTTTCCGGATGCCAACGCATATTCCGTAGAAGTAAGATGTAAGCAATCTATCTAAACCAGTTGCTACATGATGTAGATGTACCAAAAAGGCGACATGGTCGTCTAGGGGCAAATAGCCAGCTGTGCCTTGTTCTAAGTGACAAAAGGAGACGAGCACGGCTAACACCACCGCGGCTAACGCACTGGCTACGAGCCAACTGCCGTGAAGTCAAATGACTCTTTTACTGTATTTATTTCACTCAATCAAAGTACTAGTTCGATTCCATCCATCTCGTCTGGCGCTTTCCGACGGCCGCGTGCGTGCAAAGATCGATCATCCTAGCACAATTGCCGTGTACACTAAAACATGTCCCACTTGGTACATTTATATACTCTTCGCCTATTATACACTCGCAGGCCAGACTTGTTTTTTCCATTGTTAAGCACACACGCTAGCTGCTTCTCCTTTAACCCTTTCATTATTCCTATTTCGATCCTTCATCCTTCCAAAGGACATAGTTGGCCATCTCACATCTGCGGAAGGATTCCGCCCCTGCTCGGCCTAGGGATTTTTAAAATTGGAACCCGGTCTGGGCAGTGCAATAACTTGGAAGGGCTATATACATATTTTTTTGGGGGTGGCGAGCTAACTCTTCTCGTCATCGTCATCGAAGATACAGCATGCAATCGAACCTTTTGTATAAATTAGCAAATGCCGTCCAAGCCCAACTTTGGCAAGGCGTCGATCATTGTAGAATACGAGATGTTATATCAGTCCATCCCAATACGAGCTAGGAACGGCACAGTAGCCAGGCACTTTGTTTAAAGCTTGTGCACGGCTCATACAAGCGCCCACCGAGGTGTAAGTAATTTCAGGAGCAGCTTTTAATTCTTCCAGCCCCCCCCCCCCCCCCGTGGTACGATGGCTTATCCTTTCTAGTCTGTCTATCTGTATCTGGTCTGTTTTATTTCTATTTTAGAAACACGTCAGTTTCTCTTCAGACGTCGGCAATGATATGATCATCTTCCAGGATTACCCAAAAAAAAGACCCCATTCTCTTACGCTGGCATGGGCGTTTCACAAACGAACGATTGTATGGCATTTCCCATTTCCACTCTCTGTCCAATGTACCCCCCCTCCCCCCCTGACCCTGCTCGCGGCACTTATCCCAGAGCAGCAAAATAAAGTCAGATACTAGTGCTTCTCTCCACAGCTGGAATCTTTCCGGTAGCGCCTCTCAAAGCGTGATTCGCAATTATTGGCAGACAATCGTCCCATCCAGGGACGGCACGGCAAATGATCAGTGCTAGCATAAATGAGGAGTTTTTTACAGATTGTCGACAAGCAGGGCATTATACCACTAGTATACTAGGTATTACCTACTTACCAGCATGCCAAGACGCTGAAACGCTACGGTGAGGGAGGATCACAGGTCCACTGCATCCCTTAATCATCCCAAGATGCAATTCGAGGATCTTCTGTCGATTTCTCCTCCCGCAGTGGCTCTTTTTTGCAAATTTGTACTGCACCGCGGAGGCCTTTGACAAGAATGAGAAGATAAAGAGGGCAAGGAAAAAAAAGACGCGTCTTACATGCCGCTGCCCCGGCCTTTTGAGGACCCTGCCGCAACCTCCGTACAAGGGGGGGATCACACGGACCTCTTGGTCCTAGCATTCGGTAAATGCGCGAGAGAAGCACAGACAGGAACAATCACAACGTAGAGATTCGGAGAGCTGACTCCGAGTCGGAGGTGGCCGCCTCTAGGTTGCACTGGCGTTGAGAAGGTAGGAGTTGCCGAGCACGGGACCAGAAACATGTCCTGCTTCGCGGAGGAATTACAGTTCCATGCAAATAGTCTCCACGATATTGGCTTGATGGGTACCAAGGTGGATATGGAATCTTCATCTGCCTATTCCAGTATATGCCAGATTCCACATCTCTGCCGTTTCATCAATGCCACGTTTCCCAGGAAAAAGGACATGATAAGGCGCGAGTCAGGAGAAGCGGGTTCTCTCTGGCGGAAACAGCTCCGTTCCAATACCCAGATTACCGGTCCTCCTCTGCCGTGAGCCTATGATGGTAGTATTTGCGACTTGTTCTTCCCTGTGTCTCGCGAGAAGAGCAAGTATAGCACGACTCCGGTCCGTGGCGGTTCCAAATGAGGAGATGAGTGGTTGCTCTTGCAGCTGGTGTGTATGCTCGCATGTTGATACATGCCAGATGGAGAAATAGACTCATCAAATCGGCTGTGGTGGGAATCTCACTCCCGTGGACAGATTGCCCATCGACACCTGGGCTCTGTAAGGGGGCAAATCCCATCTTCCTTCGCCACGCCACCCCGCGTGTCGGCAAAGAGTCGCCCAACTGGACAGAATATCGCTCTTCGTCAAGCGTTTGTGCTTCGGCTCTCCTGATGCAGCAACCCAGCACGAACATCGGGCTCATCTGAAGCCCCGTAAGCGCGAGATCTCGCGCTTACGTGATGAAGAGATCATAATTGCGCGGGCGAGTCGGATCAATTCAAGACAACAGAGTTCCAGGCCCTGTCCCCTCTTCCTCGTCTCTTGTCTTGTCACTATTTCCGTGCCGTACCCCATGTGCTGATTTTCCAATATTGCAGGGCCATCAGCAGATTTGATGGACAGGGCCAGGCCTAGAGGGCACTTGGGAGCCGCTCGGATACGCTATCAAGCCTTTGTTCTTTGCTTGCCCCCCCTGTTCGTGGCGTCAGTCCATGAGGCAGCAGAGTAGCAGTTGACAGACTTCTGTGACTGGAGGTGTGTGAGGGAGAGACGCTCAGTCCGAGGTGAAGCGTCCCAAGGAGGCATTCGACTTACGTTTTGTCTTCCCGAGGATGGTGAAAGAAATCACTCAATCTGAGAAGCCGAAGCACAGAAACTGGAAGCTGTCTACTTGACAACACGAGCCTCTTTCCCACGTGGGAGCCGAATGCGCTGCGACGCTGGCCATGGCTATCGGCTTCTCACGCTTTGCTGAATCCGGTGGCCTGTCATGCAGCAGGGTTGAGACACGTCAGGGTTTAGGCTTATATTTCCCCTTGCAAGCAGTAGTAGCATCACGACTGCTGAGATTAATCGCAATTCCCAGCCCATGGATGACCGGGAACAGGGGTCGAGGGGCAATGCAAGCACTTGTGATGAACCCCCCCTGGCTGTGATCAGACCAGAAGGATGCCTGTGCTCGTTTGGATAAAAGGCGAAGAGCCCACTTACAAGGCCTACTCGACTTACAAGGCCCCTGCCACACCGTGGGCACGTCCAAGGCATACTTGGGCTGGGGGGGGGCAGAAAAGGCAGTGCTGGCGCTATATTAAACAGAATACTACCTACTATCCAGCAGAATGGCTTTTGGGCGTGGCATGTGTAGCATTCGAGCGTGTCGGATGCCCGAATGGAAGAGATGAGGGTATCATGGGACACTGAGCAATTCTCGAAAAGGGAAGTTGGCCCCCAAATCACTGCGTACATGTAGATACGATCGGTGGGGGGTTAAAGCAGAATAATGATGCTGTTCACTTCCATAGCGGATAAGAGGCGCAAACGCCACGAAGAAGTCGTGGGTTAGGGTTATGATGCGCATCCGTATAAGTGAGCTGCGACTCTACTGTGCATAGACGTCTTTGTCTGTATGCAAGAATATTCCGGCTGAGCGGTACTGACGGATCGGCCCGTGCGCCCAAAGTGAAAAGCCACGGCGCCGGACTTGACTTGGAAGAGCCGGCGACGCCCGGAACGCCGGCTTCGCTGCCCCGGCCCTCCAGGATCGGCATGTTGGGAGTACATTCAAGTTACCTGTAACGACTCCAAGAATAGGATTGCCATTCCGTACTATCCGGGTCAGTGTTAATCATGTGCCATGCGCCTTTCATGGGTGTGGTATATAGCCAACTGCAATTAACTACCGAAGCATGTCCAAGTATATATCAAAAGTGTCAAACAAAAGCACGGAGCAGCCCGGGGCCGTGGCCCCAAGAGCCTTCCAGGGAAGATGGAGCCCTGAAGTGCATCCCGAGACAACGGCGGCCATGTGGGATGGGGGAGGGAAGAGAGAGCAAGCGGCTCGCTCGCCTTGTTCAAGCAAGTCGGTCCCGGGCTGACAGCGCCCCAGGCGCAATCAAGAAGGCTGGAGAGGTGTTGCGGAACAACTACCCTGCAATAATGTGATGATGCTGGCTGAGTTGAAGCCTTGTTGTTGTATCACCTCGCTCGGCGTTTGCAAGATTCGGCGTTGCGGATCGCAACAGCGGCAGTTTTTGTCAAAAGTGCTGCTGCGCCATGGTGTCATCTTTCGATTTTCATCCTGCCTCCCGTCTGTATGCTCCTCTTGCCGCGTTTCGCCCGCCTGGATCTGGGAGTTTCAGGGTAAGCTGCATGATTTCTCGTCGTATAAGTGATGCTGTTGGCTGCCGTTGCTGGATACATGTACTGTGCGGGAGCGACTCCAGTATAAGAGGGGGGGGGGGGGGGGGGGTTCAGCTAGTAACAAGACTCGTACCATAATAATCCTTCTGCCCGGCGAGCTGGAAAGGGATGCAATCACAGATAGATTGAACGGGTTGTGTAGCCTCGGATGAGTCGAAAGGCGAGAGCGAAGCACTGCACTGCACGCGTATATGCAGGATGAATCATTTTCCCATATCCGTATTGTATGTGTGCGACGGCCAATCCCAGATCCTATAGGGCTGTGCTGCCGGGCGCAGAAAAAGGGACCATCACAGTAAGGCTGCATGCGAGCAAAAAGGGCGGCGCTGACTCGTCTGGCCTTTCCCATGTTCCATCTGATCTTCTAGAAGGGGGCTGACATGGCCCCAAAAAGCCCGAAAGTTCGCTTCCCAAGCCTTGATGCCATGCATGACTAGTCCTGTCCCTTCTGCACGGAGCACCACCATGCGAACCCAGATCTGGGGGGCCTGTCCAAAAGGCGGTGATGAGATGGATGGCATGGCAAGGCAAGGCTGCCTATGCGGCGTTTCGCTCGCCTCTTTTTGCTTTATTGTCTTGTTTCCTTTCCTAATAGTGGCGGACCCTGCCCTTTGGGGGTGGGATTCGCTGATACGACAGATACGTGACACACGGCAATGCATGCTACGGTTGCTTTTGCCATGCAACGGTAAAGTGGTCCTACTGTACATGCCCGGCTTCGTGCTCTCAGGATTTATTTTCTTTTACTTGGTAAACGGCACAACACACTCGTTGAAACAGTACCAATATACTTGTTATACCCGCATCTGTCAAAATCCGAAACTCGTAGTTCCCACTCTTGGCGAGGAGACGGGGGGCCGCAATACATGCGATAAGCTGTTTTTTTTTTATATCGGAGTTCTGTATTTCGAGTCTTTCGGAAATGTGACGCTATACAACGCACTTACATCACAGTGATCCTTCTCCCTCGCTACTCCGATTCCGACGTTTTGACTTGACGCAGCGTGGCCCCATAGCTTGCGTACGAGTTGCTTCTCTAGTCCAGGAACTCGGAGCTGCCACCGCGAACCAGCGCCGCAGGGCAAGGTGCCACTTTGTGATGGACGATCCCATCTGTCTTGTTGCGTAGCGAGGTGTGGGCGTAAAATGTATCTGAAAGCACCAAGTTTACGTATGTTATATGTAGAGTCGTATTTGTCAAGAGGATGGAGACGACGCTGATACGTCATTGCCCACTTGAAGGATGGGCGAGATGTTGCATCGTTCGAGTTCCTTCCCAGGCACCTGCTGGCTTCAACGGTGTCTTATTGCATCCTCTCCAATTTTTCTTTTTCTTTTTTTTTTTTTTTTTTGCGCTGCTGAAAAGACCTGATTCGTCGAAAACACAAATCCTCATGATGGAGACGCGAGATGACAAACATCAGACGAGATTCTTCTTGAATCAGCTACCCGGCAATCACAGTCATCCTGTGTCTCCACCAGTTCAAGCAGGCATGCATGCCATTTCTTACCTGAGCATGCAGGCGAGCAGCTGGTCGGCGTGGAACTGCGTCGTCTTCGCGTACCCAGTACATGCAAGCGCACTATTATGGAGTATTGGCATCGAGTTCCTAGCTGTACTTTTTTCATGTAAGACACAAGAAGCGAGCACGGCCCAAGAAGTCAAGGGCCAAGGCCAGGCTTGGGTGCATGTATTCTCGGGAAGTTTGATAGGGACCCCGTCAAGGGACATTTTCCCATCGCCCATCTACCGAGTTAGGAAAAACTTGGCAATTGCGACGAGGCTTGCATATCCAGGTTTCCCTCTTACTTCTTGGGCGGCTGAAATTCAAGCTCAACGAGATTGACGGCCGCGGCTCCATAGATAGGGCAAGTCTCTGTAAATTACCGCCCCGGAAAATCCCAGCATAGAAGCCTTTTACCCAGGGGAGGGCGGACCTTGATGGACACTGTATAATATGGGAAGAAGTCGATCCAGGTATACATAACTAGGTGTCAACCCGGCAGTATAGGCGAATTTGATGCCAAGTGGCACGAAGTGGTGCTCGGCTCGCTCTTTGGCCAGGGTACCTAACTTGTACATGTAAGCAAGCAATCATCGTGGGGTCGAGCAGGACATCAGTTCACGTATTAGGTATCGGACTCAATATCAAGTTGGGAAACTCAACCTTACGGACTGATAATTTCTCCTTGCTTACCTATACGGAGGCTCGGCTCTCGTAGCGTAGCCCCGGCTCTCGTTTCTCGCTCGGCTTCGACCCTTTACTAATACGCGGTTCCTCTAATTTGAAATAACTAGTCGTAAGTTCTCCAGGGTTCCAGAATGAGAGGCAATCCGCGCTGCCGCCAGAGACACACAGAAAAGAAAAGAAGAAGAAATATCGCCTAGCCTTAGTGAGATGGGCAGTGCGCTTGCGCGCGTGTTTCTTTCCGGATTCAAATCAAATAGTATAGATGCATAATTTGTTTGTGTTGAAACATTCATGGCCACCCTCGTTTCCGGGTTCCGCGCCGCTCAAGTGCTGACGGCCTCGCGAGGCTTGAGGCGAAGCGAATTACTAAACCGGCACATAGCTGTATAACCGATAGAGCTTTGTGAAACAGAGGGCAAATGAAAAGGCTTGGATCGATGGACAGACGTCAAAAAAGCTTGTCCCCGGTCATGAGAGTAGAAAGAGAGGCAGAGTTCGCAAATGACCCGGATCCAGAAAAGATGAGATGTAAGAAACGCATCACGCTGAGCCAAGGTACATGTAAGCACCGCAAGCGAGGCCAGCAAATCAAGTACCGCCCCCCTCCGCGCGGCTCGCCAGGCTGCGCTGCCATTGGACCGCTATTTTTATCCCCTTCTGGTGCCAGAGCAGCCGAGAGTCTCTGTGTCTGTTGCTTCCAGGGGTCTCTTCTCTGCTAAGAGCGTTCACGCGGCGCTTACGATTGGGGAAGGGGTGTGGCCATGGGGCTCATTTGCTGGGTGTGCCGCTGTGGCTTTCGGTTCGTCTGCAATTCTTCAGCGCTGCCACTGGCTCTCCGGAAAAGCTTGGCCCTGATCCCATCTTCCTCTCTGGGCGGCAAAGAGGGACCGGGGCCGTGCTCCCTCCAGTCTTGCCTTTCACTCACTCACCTGTAAGCGAGGCTTCTTCCCTCGACACTTTTTTGCTTCTTCTTTCTTGTCTGCGCCTAGGCGCCGCCGGATGATCAGCAAGCGGCCCCCTCCCCTCCCCTTGGCAGCGGAGGCTTAGTTTTAGTTGGGACGACGGGGCATATTTTTTGGCATCTTATTTTGTGCTTGGCTGTGGTGTTAGTGTGGTTTTTTTTTGTTATTTTTGAAATTGGGGACCCGAACCGACGGCATGCAATGATGGAATGATTGCACGAGATGAGATGAGGATGAGTTTGGGAGGATTTGCCAGGCACGGCACACCATGTAGGGATTCGCTTCCGGGACCGCGGACTCTCATCCATCCAGTGGGAAATGATGAATCAATTGCTGGTTCTGGGCTTTTTTTCGTTTTCCTTGCCTGGGGCCCATACAAAATGGAACCAAGTCTGAGTAAACAGATACATGCGTTCAGTGGGATGGACTTGTACTCGAAGCCGTGCCGTGCCGTGTTTGCATGTAGCAAAGTGCCGCATCTACGGCTAAGAGCTAGCTTACATGTACATGGCTGCCAAGTATCTTTAGCTGCTGCAATACGTGTATCCGTCGTGATGCTACTGTTCCTTCTGCTAGTACCAGCAGCAGTGGTGGCATCACGGAGCAGGTAGGTCTCTTGCCGGTTCGGGTGGCTGCCTCTGCCTCGTGTGCGTCTGAGCATTCTTCAGGATTAGCCTGTGCAAGGGCTTTTGGGTTTCCTGGGTCGTGGGACTTGGACCTGCTGCTGTCATGTCACACTCGAGGGCTCGCATGCGTGGAGAAGGGCGCATCATGTAACTCTAATGATGATGATGCACAAGTGACTATCACGGCCATGGTGGCTGCACAGCCAAAAAAGAAACAAGGGTCAGGGGGGGGAGGGGGAGGGCCCCAATACGGCATCCATCCTTTTTTTCCTTTCTCCAAAGGGCCAAGGGGAAAAGGTACGCGCCACGTGGGGGCTGCCATGTTCGAACCAACTCCCCAATCTGTGCCTCTGCAACCCAACGTCCGTGGACATGTAATCTTGCCCGAGTGGGAGCTCTCACTATTGAGCTATTGAGATGCAATGAGATGATGCTGGATGATAGCCCGCATGCCGCCCCCGGGGATGATATACCGACGCAACGTCTAGTGCAACAGTGCACACCTGGTAGATATTCATTCTCCCCCACTCATTCGAGGCCCTCTCTTCAGGTGCCTGCATCCTCGCAGGTTCCTCCCATCCTCAGGCGTGATAATCTGCATCAACCTGGTACGGTATGTAAGTACTGCCAGTTATACTCTAGTATAATTTGCCGAACGCCTAAAAGTTCGAGCCAGGGCAAGGGATCCGAGGCACATCAATCATTAGACGAAAGGGCTAGCTAGCAGAGATGGAGAAGGACAGGGGAGGTAAGAAGAGGAGACGAGGGGCTGCCAAGAAGCAGCAACAAGTAGGTACATGTACCCATCTATTAGCAGCACTCCGTATTACCCAGGCAGTTGGAGAATCACACAAAGAGGTGGTGTAGTGACAACTATGACACGATGTGTAGCAGGGCAGTGACAGCTGCAGACTCGAGGCCGAAAGCGGTGTTATGAGCACATGTGCTGCCTTGTATCAACATGGCAAGATGCGTAGCTGACGTTGAAGCACTGATTGGCACCGGCCAAGACCGAGCTGCCCCGAATCACTGCGGAGGGAGTCAGTGCCGGTGCGAGGCACAGCGCACAATGATTCAAGATGAATCCTCCTCTGTGCCTCTTCCTCTTCGTCCCATCTTGATTCAACCCAAATCCATCCCTCGGCACCCCCTCCCATCCCATCCCATCCCATCTGGCGGCCACTGGCCCTGCGCCGGCTCCCGGTCCGCGGACGAGATTGGATGGGGACGCCGACAGGAACGGTCCCAGAGGAGTTGCCACGAGGGCGGGTAGGCTGCATCCCATTCGCAAGTACATGTGGTGTAAGTAGTGCACATCACCACTTTGGCAGAGGGCCACGACATGGATACCCGCACCAGCAACTAGCACCGCATATAGCCACATCTTCAACGGCCCGTATATACATACTTGTGCTCATATTTACTTGTACCGCTAATGCAGTCACTGGGTGTGCAATCCTGCCATCGGTAGCCTCTACGATTGGGGCTTTGGCTCTGGCTGACTCACGGCCTGTGTCTCAGCCCTACGCTTCCAAACAGGGCAAGCTTCACGCCCCCAATTGTCCATGGCCAGAAAGGTGCCGTCAGCCAGACCCAAGCCACACACCCCCATGCGGAAAAAAGGGCCCCAAGCATACGGTAACGGGCAAACGAGAAGGAAAAGAATGCCCATCTTTTTTTTTTTCTTTCTTTCTTTGTAGAACAAGAGGGTGTGTGCGCTGAGGTTTGTATTTTTTTTTTGGGGGTAGCCACTGCAACTTGTTAGTACAGGCTCAGCCGTGAGTGACAAAAAATGGCATGGTATGGTATGGCAGCGCACACGGCAAGGCAGGGCAGGGAATGGCCATTCGTCATCTCACCTTTTTTTTTTCGAATAAGGGGATGGGTGAGAGGGGAGGGGGGGAGGGGGGTGGGAAGAAATCCTGGGAACTGGGAGTTTGGCTACAGGGAATAGGTAGACTGGCGAAGAGGAAACGCTTGGTCGTTCTAGAGGATCTTATTTTGGCGGTTTGAAGGTGGCTATATAAGGTGGCTGCTTCATCCCGGGAACACGGATATCAGAATCGCTACTCTACTCTCAACCAGCAACGCAACACAGTTCTGTACAATACAAGACATTACACCGCAGTGCAATACAAAGCAACTATTCAAGTCTATATATATCTGCTATTCATCCCCTCGACATCTCGACTCTCTCATCTCATCTTCTTCTATCAAGTCTTGAACTCGGTGCATCTCTTCAACGCAACCACCATTACTTTTACTCCCTACAAATCACTCAACTCCACAAACAAACATCACAATGGCCGCTTTTGCTTCCTCCTTCGACGCTTCCGTCTCCATGGTTGACTCCGCCCGAAGCGGCTACAACATCGTCTCTCGTCCCAACACCGGCCCGGGCTCTGGATCCAGCTCCAGCTCAGGCTCATCATCCACCGGCCGCCGGGGCAACTAAGAAAGAAGAGATAATCTTTTCTTACTTGCTAGACGCTTTTCGACGCTGTACAATTTTTTTTTTGCTTTTACTTCTTCTTTATTGCCGAGCGTTAGACTTGCCTTCGCGGGCTATTCGATTTTCGCATACAAAAACTACCAAAAAAAACTATCTATACAACTTTTTCGGTCAAAAGTGCATGGACAGACGGATAGACAAAACACAAAAAACACGCACATTGGATCTTTTTTCTCTTGTCTTCACTGGAAGAAAATTAAACATTGCGGAGAAAATTCCCTCTCATCGCAACCCCTGGGAGGGAACAGAAGCAGCCATATCTCTTGCGACTCGGGGGGGTTTTTCCCTTTCCAAACCTCCTTCTGTACTTTTATTAAAATGGCGTGCGACATTTATTTTCTTATATGGGCGGCCTCTGGGATTCCTTTTCTTGTTTTTTTCCCCAATTTTTTTTTTAACTTATCCTCCTTCTTGTCCCTGATGATTTTCACGCGGCGTTGGACACGGGAACAACAGCAATACAGTATGCTGCAAAGAAAGCAGACAGCTTAGAGATATGGGTTCAGTCAAACACTTGGTTAGATTTCTGAAGCTTTACGGCACTTTATGTAGTCCTTTTTTTCTCATTTTTTTTTTCCTTTTGCCATCTTCTTCCTCTTCTTCCTCCATTTCCTCCTCTTCTTCATCTCTCTGCCCCTTTTTATACTATATCTAGAATGTAAAATATGTTACTATGAGCCCTTTTTTTCTTACTCAATTTACCTTATTTTCCAACGCAAAACCTAAAGACTCGCATTAGCAAACTCGTGAACAAATAGCAAGACAAAAAGAGCTTCAGTGACTTACTTCTCAAACACCACCCCAAGAACATCTTCTACATCACCAGCCTCCCCCTTGCCAGTGATGCGCGCCAGGCAGTCTGCCGCATACCGCAGAAACTCAGCCGCCAACACAGCATCGGCTTCCACTCCTGGATGGTGATCCTCGCCCTCTTCCGGCCGCGCCTCTGCCATAAAGTCCTCCAGATGGGCCCTGCACCTGGCCAGGAGCTGTGCCTGGCGAGCTGTCACACCAAGCAGATCCTGCAGGTCCACGGGCATCTCAGTCATTTGCGAAAAGGTGCTGACCAGAGCCTCTGTCAATGCATGAATCCCTCCCGGATCCTTGTTCCGCGCCGCTGGGGAGCTCGTTTGGCTGGCCTCCTTGCATGACACTGCGGCTAGTTGAACTGATCCTAGCCTGGGATCCTTCTCGCCTAATCTTTGGCGAAACTGGTCGAGGAGCCGACCAAACTCGCCTGGTTCGGCGACGTCTCTCTTGTTTATCACAATCAGCTGGGCTTCTGCCGCGGCAGCAATGTCCAGCGTCTGCTGGTCGTACAGGATGAACGGCCCCGACGGGCCACTCTCGACCGATGCCAGGACGACGACAATGTCGGATTCTTGGGCCTTTTGCTTCGCCCGGCGGATTCCCTCCAGCTCGACGGCTCCAACCGGACCGGATGGCCCCAAAGGATGGCTCGACCTAAATCCGGCAGTATCCGCGAAAGAACAGAGATAGCCTCGAATATCGAGGCTGGCCTCGACAACATCTCGGGTGGTACCAGCCTCGCCGGACACAATCGAAGCCTCGCGACCGACAATCAAATTCATGAGCGAACTTTTCCCAACATTCGGCGGGCCTAGGAGCGCAATCCTGATGCCGCTCCTCAAAAGTTCGCTTCTCTGGCCGCCCTGTTCGTGCAGATGAATGCCTTGAAGGATATTGTCCACCAGCTTTGCCACGTTGTGGAGCAAATCCGTGGGCGATTCGTCAAAATGCTGATCCTCGGAAAAGTCAATCAGCGCCTCAATCTCCCCCCGCGCAAGGAGGAGCTCTTCCCTCCAGCTCTCATAGGTACGAGCCAAGGCCCCCGAATTTCCTCTGACTGCTGCGCGCCGCTGCTGCTCCGTCTCTGCAGAAAGGATATCACCAAGAGATTCTACCCGTGCGAGATCCAAACGATCATTCAAAAAGGCCCTCTTTGTGAATTCTCCTGGTTCGGCGTATCGAATCCTATACTTTGAGGAGCACTGTGGAATAGCTGCCAGAACCGCCTTGACAGTGGCTGGTCCGCCATGGATATGCAGCTCCAGCACATCTTCTCCAGTTACGGTTTTTGGACAAGGAAAGAAGAGGACCAATGCCTCTGGATCTAATACTCCTCGACGTGACCCTGAGTGCTGAGGGTCCAACAGCGACCTCACAGAGGCATATCTAGGCCTTGGTAGTGCTTTGGAGGGGCATAGCGCTCTGTATATCTGACATTCCACGTTATTATGGGGTGTATGACGCTGTATTTGGTGGTGAATGCACTTACATCCAAACATGATGGCCCTGAGATGCGAATTACAGCTATGCCCGCCTTGCCCTGGGCTGTCGAAAGTGCATAAATGGTGTCATTGGTGCCCGCACCAAATGCTCTGTTGGGCGGTTCAGCTTGATGATTTTCAGCGGCTTTTCCTGAATAGAATCTCTGTTGACGACTATATGCACAGGGACATGATTTCAATGGCAGCGGTCTCAATGCTGTGATGGGCCGGATCGAAGCAGCACATTGAGGCTGTCTCACGGCGCGAGTCAAGTGTTCCAGTCGTAAATCGTGGCGGCGCATTGGCTGTTGGTACTATGATGAGATATCAATGCTGTAGCGAAGATTGCTTAATGAGACGGACAAATGCGGTTGAATAAAAAAAAAGTATATGGCGTCAATATGTTCAGATAAAGTCTATGATGCGAAAAAAATTTATGTGTGCCCGAATGCATCTTGGACATTTCCCTATAGAGGAGTTTAGTGGAGGCATCGCTATTCCTCAGGCCAGGAATTAGCGCCCGTGCAGTCTCTTAAAGACTAACTGGAGCCGACGCCACAAATGATGGAACCGCAGTTTAGCTCATGTCCATTTTCAAACCGCCTTGTCAAGAACTATTTTCCAACACAAACATCGAGACCAGCTAAAGTCCAGCAGATAGGGCAATATTATTACATATTAGAAAAGCTCCATAGCCATGCCCCCCACGACAAACTCACATGGCCGTTCTCACAGCCTGCTCTTGCTCCAGAGGCTTCTGAATCTTCGCGATGCCGCCAGCCCTCTGACTCTTCTTCTCGATAATCTTGAACAGCCCGCTCGTCCAGTAATCTCGGAGCTCATGACAAGAGCAAAGGTAATTTCCTCCCCCATCCTTTTTATTCACTCATTCATAATTCACCATATTCTGTTACGCTGCGTGGTACAAGTGACTTAACGTTTTAGTAGCTAGCGAAAACTAAAATCATCTTCTTGTCCTTTTCCACACTCCGCAAGCCTCGAGAAGCAGACGTCTTCATCAAAGCCACGGGAAAAGATTTGAACGCAGTGAGCCGAGAGCTACTGTCACATTATCCTGCATTTCAGCCAGCAGCCATCAAAGACAAGACCGTCCAGAGTGAGTGAGAGCATCCATCTTTCAACCTGGAAGTCGAATAGCTAAAAAAGACCATGTCATGTAGGAGCCGTCGTCTTCATTGACTCATTAAACTCGCTTTCATCGGCTGCTACTCAGTCACTGGCCGTATTTTTATCTAGCATCATCACACCGGTAGTTTCCATCGTGGGCGTATATCACGTCGACGTACCAGTCATTCTACCAAAATCCTTCAACGAATATGAACCTCACCCGTTTGCGCTGCTTAACCACCTGGCGACGGCCATCTTAACACTATCAAACCTACAGCAAGAAATCGAGCGGCAAAAGGCACGTAACAGGAGTGTCGTAGAGCCAGAATGGGGCCTCAAGGAAGATCGCGAGGGCGTCCTCATCGGCCTCACAGAAAAGAGCAAGCCTGAAGACCAGGGAGGTGTTGTCATCAACATGGAGCTACGAAGGAGGAGCGGAAGAGCCGTCGACGAAAAGTTTATTCTCATGCCATGCTCTGCAGCGGCGACAAAATCTGGCCTGGGCAAGCTTTGTCTTCTCACGGACCATTCCATGTTTAAGAAGCCCGAGGCAGAGCAGGGCGAAGACGGGGAAGAGCAGCCCGAGAGCACGTTTAATCTCGGCCTTACAGAGAAGCAGCGAAAGGACAGAGAGGGAATTGTGCTGCCATACTTTGATGCCCAGACAGACATTGGAGCCGGAGAGGGAGGCAGGATTTTATACGAGATGGGTAGAGAGGACGATTTCGACGACGAGGAGGATGAGATATAAACGCAAAATGGCCAGAAAAATAAAATTAAATATTAAGAAAAATAAAACTACCTAAATATCAGAAAGGAAATATTCGTAATGTATATTTTACTAACTCAGCAAGAAAATTCAGAGGGAGAGAGCACGGCCACAGCTGCATTCACTTCAACGAAGGTTACGCCACAAGCTTTAATTGCATGGGGCAACGTCAGCCACACCTCACATCCCAAAACCCACCTGTCCAGCAATCGACATTTCGCATGTGTTTGCAAGATTCAATACCCTGCTCGTTAAACAACACTATTTCGCTGGACGGGAATAAACATACAAAACGCAATTTATACTGAAGCATTGGATACCCCGATTGAACCAAAGCTACAGCTCTTGATTTCAGCAGCCAATTCCAACTTCCAACTTCCGCGGCTTGCCTGAGGATTCGACTACGAGCTTCTTGACACGTAGTTCTCCAGCCAGCGCCATCTGGGCATCACTGCTCCGCGATAACAGCGTCAATCCCTTCTTCTCCCTCTTTTTTTCTCTCTTCTGCCTGCTTCCACTATAAAACGCATACAAAAACACCCACAGATCAAAATGATTCGCGCAACACAAATATCGAGGCTGGACGGTATGTCACAGGAGCAAGTCCACAGAAACCACCGAAAAACGCTAACATCACCATTTCCCAGGCCTCATGCTTTGCGCCTCCGTCGACGACGAAGCACAAGTTCGTTCACCCAACCCTCCTCCCCAAAACAAATACAACACACTGACAATTTTCCCCCCCCAGTCCGACGCCGCCGCCCTCAACGAAGTCAAGCAGCAACTCCGCCAAATCCTCCGCAAACTCACCCGCACCTCGGAATCGCAAGCCTCCATCGAAACCTCGTCCGCCCTCTTCACAATCCACTACCTCATCGACTCCGACGTCGTCTTCCTCTGCATCTGCGAGCGCTCCTACCCGCGCAAGCTGGCCTTCACCTACCTCGCCGACCTCGCCCGCGAGTTCACCACCACCTACACCGCGCAGAACATCCACAACCCGGCCCTGCGGCCCTACGCCTTTATGGAGTTTGACAACTTCATCGTCAAGACGAGGACGACGTATGCGGATGCCCGCGCGGCGCAGAATCTGGATAAGCTGAATGACGAGCTGCGCGACGTTACCAAGATTATGACCAAGAATATCGAGGACCTGCTGTATCGGGGGGGATAACCTGGAGCGCATGGGCGAGATTAGCAGCCGCTTGAGGGATGATAGCAAGAAATATCGGAGGGCTGCTGTGCGCATCAACTGGGAGCTGATGTTGAAGCAGTATGGACCCTTTGCGGGACTGGGCTTTTTCATCCTGATTTTCATCTACTGGCGGTTCTTCTAAAACAAAAGTGGTAGGAAAAGTGTGGAGAGAGGGGAAGAGAGAGATGTTAATGATTGATATGCGGTTTCACGTATATTGTGAGAAAGCGATAGGGGGGGGAAGGCATCAATGCACAGAGAGCGGAGCGTGGCGTTGATGGGGATATCCATTATACTCTATATACAATTATGTGAACTAATAAATGCTTTCGACGCATCATAAATGTCTTTGCAGCTATTTCTTGCCCCTCTCTCCCATTGTCTTTATTCTCTAGCTTGAACGCTGCTCTTCAAAATGATTCAGTTGTGGTAGGTAAAAGCAGGGGGGGAAACGTCGTATAACCTGATTCGCCGCAAACTCCTAATTCAGATGTCTCGCTGAACCCATCAAAGACATGGTATTGCCTCCCTCTCTTTCTTTCTTGCAAAAGGAAACAAACAAATTGATAATTCCTCTCAGTATTCATCTCTTGCAACCGCCGTCGTCTAAGCGACTAACATGCAATCGCCAAGCCCAAGTCTGTTCCCGCATTCTTGCTTGTAATGATGAAATGAAATGAAAATGCTTCCACGTTCCGCATAACTCGCTCACATGACCAGACAGTTGTTCTCTGCTGTCGTCGTCGTTGGTAATCCAATCGGTAATGTAGCCGTTCCATGCTGCCATTCAAGGTGCTCTTGTAAAGATTTCACGTCGTCAAATTCTTCATCGGGGCGATACGGATCCTCATCGTCGTCTTCGTCCTGCGGCTGTTCCCCGATTTCCTCGCAAAGCGGGCAAAGCAATTTGGCCTCCCAGTCTCCATGAGTCGGTATAATGTGGTTTGCAATAGCCACTGGAGCAAAGATGACCTGCTTCTGATGCTGGCCGCAATTTGTCACGCCCGATGCCTGCCAATTTGACGTGTTTGGTAATAATGATACTGGCGAGCTTAATGAACTTGGCGGGACTGCTCGGGTAGACGATCGCACCGTTGGCATGCGCTCCAAATCCTCCCATACTAAATGTCCATCACAAAAGTCGCAAACAAACGCAATATCTTGATCTCCAAATCGCTGAAATGTCCCCACAGCCTTACACGCAATAAGCTCTTCTTTATAATATCTCTCGAGTGTCGTTTCATCTGGCTTAATTCCGGCCTTGGCGTCGCGGAGAGGAGCCCGCTGTTTCCGCTGTAAGATAAAGGCACCCAGACACCGTTGTGAGGCTTCCCGCGCGGATGTGAACACTCGCATTGCTGCTCGGCATTGAGCTCGATGTAGTTCTCGTTTTATCGTGTATGTCTCGCGCACCCAGGTGGGGTCAATAGGTCCTCCAGATCGGCTCCAGTCCTTTAGCCTTTCGTTTAATGCCTGAAACTTGCCAAGAATCGCTCGCAGCTCTTCCATCGACTCATCTAACAGACAGCAGTCATATCAGCAAACCTGGAAATCTCTATAGGGGGCTGTCCATCTTCAACAAGGACACTCACGTCTGCGATCGTGCTCATACTGCGACCGCCCATTTCCATTGACCAGCGGCCCAAGCTCTTGAAAGTCCTTCCTCGCCTCGTCCAGCACCGAATTCAGCGCACGCTCCTGCTCGCGCTCGTCCTGCCCCCAATGTCGCTTGTCCGAAAGGCTCAGGATGCGCTGCCCGTCGGAGATGATGTTCGCTATGTCTGCCAGCAGTGTCCCGACCGAGTCGAAGACGCCCATTGCTCTGATGCGGAGGGAGAGGGAGAGGGAGAGAGGGGGGGAGAGAGAATCGAAGTAATAGTGAGTCTTGTTGGCATGCGATGCGAACCCCGCGCTGATGCTAGACCGTAGCAAAGTAAATCCTTGATTAATAAAGAGCTGCCAACGCCACACGGTGACACTGCAGGTGAGGAAGCCCGATCCCTTTATGAATCGAGCAAAAAGATGTTGCAGAGAAACGAATGGATAGATAAATAAACCAAATCGAGATTCAGAACCTCGTCTAGGGGCCTCGGAGAGACACCCGTCGACGGGCGCGTCGCATGGGGGAAGCTCTGCGGTCTGGGGTGAAGTTGCTTCTGGCAAAAATGACGTAGAGAACGGGCGGCACTTTTCGAGGCGACTTAACGAGTAAGGTTATGGATAATGGCCCGTGGTTCCTATCTAACGGAGCGTCGTGGCTGTGGCCAGCATTCGGTTGCTCGCGCCGTGGGAAGCCCCGGACACGCCCGCCTTGGGAAGGACAAAGAGAGAGAAGAAGTGGGCGAGAACAGGCACAGAAGTGAGGCTGTGCTGGCAGCGGACGGTGGGTCGGATGGAGTAATGGATAGGGATACGAATGACGCACGTAGCAGAATAAAGAAGCCGACTAACAAGAAGAACAAAGATATGAAAAAAAAGGAGAAAGGGGGGAGCAAACAAAGCGAGGGGCAGAAGCGACTCCAAAGGCGAATCGACAATCGTCAAAAGAGAACACGCAAGAGACTTGAGATGGGAGAGAGATGGAGAGATGGGGTTGCAGATGCCAGTGTCTGATTCGCTAAAACTAAAAACGCTCAGCGCCTTTTTTAGCAGACAAACCGCTGCGCTGCACGCAAGAACTGGTTGATCCTCCCGCTGGCTTGAGCAGCCCACTGTTGTCTGCTGCAGCGCCCAATGGTTGGAGGCCGTCAGTGAGGGGGGGCAGATACAGGGGGTGCGGCGCTGTGCCACCTCCCCGTGGGCGCCGGGATAGTGGGCTGTGGCAGCGGCAGGTCTAGGCCCAGGACCCTTTTCTACAGCGCTCTATTAGCGCATGGATGCACATTGATGACACCACCATGCACTTAAATAGAACGTGGCGGCCATTACAGCACTATTTCGTGTGGGAGGGGCGTTTATGGCCTTTGGAGTGACCACTACGATAGGGCTGACGGAAAGGTGTCCTAAAAGCCTGGGCAGTCAGCATCAGTGTTGGCGAAAATAGACACGATGCCGACCTGAGGCGTTGGTGGCTGCCATCCTGAAACAAAGCCGAAAGCAGAGGCTTTATAATATCGAGGGCGCCCAGCGTGAGGCCTCTTCGAGGGGCTCCTGGGACAGCTCTGCTTCCAGTATTGTAGATTGTACAAAAGATGATGGATACTTGAAACTATTCCCATTGTTTGCTAAATAGTTAATTATCAATTACTAATACATAGCCAACAAGGCGTCTATTTGTCTTTGGAACACATAAACTACCCACTACAGCAGTTGCGGTATTAGATACCCAGCCGAGAAGCTCATCGCCTCTTGGTGGCCTTTTTAGCTTCCGCCCCAGTAGCTGTAGCCTCGTTCTTTTCTTCAGCCGCATCTGCAATAGCATCCTTGGCATCCTTCTTGACCTCGGGCTCGTCATCGTCGCCACCCTGGCCAAACTCGTTGACACGAGTATAGTCGATCCTGTAGGCCCAGCGCTGGTAGAGGTAGATGAAGAAGATGACGTCGTCACGGAATGTCGCCAGTCGATGCAGGATAGGCATCTTGATGGTGAAGGCAAACAAGTCGTCAATAAAGGTGTTCAAGAACTTGTACATCATGGCCTTGGCGGGCATGTGTGCAACGCTCTTGAGTCGGTAGTTGATGTACAGCGAGGGAATCATCATCAGGAAACCATAAGTATAGACGGACCCGACAAGAGTCGTGATGACAAACGAGTACCACGACTTGTGGGACTCGTAGATGAGCGAGTAGATGCCGTAAGCAATCAGCAGAGGCACAGCGAGCATGTACATGTACTTGAAAGCAATCTCGTCATACTCCTTGGTCTTCTCCTCGGTTTCGGTGAGCTTGTGTTTATCTTCGAATACAAACCAGTATGGGATAACAGAGCCCGGAGCAGTTTCTCGGAGACGAACGTTGACAACGGTAGTGATCTTCCAGAATTCAATGACGATGCCGATCACTTGCGTACCGAGAATCATCCAGCTCGTGTTTTGAGAGTTGTCAAGGAGATACAGGAAGATGACTGTCTGCATAAACACGTTGGCCAGGATTGATCGGACCGAAATGCCAACGTTGTCCTTCTTCTTGCGGTAGTGCGCAATGTCTGAGCCAAAGGCAAGGGTCTCCAGAATCATGTGGGCAATACTTGCAAAGGCCGTGATGCCGAGGAGGATGGGGTTGGTGTCAATGAAGATTTCCTTGATCATTTCAATCTCGGATCCATCGCCACCGCCGGGAACAGGGTTGCCGAGAGCAGCCTGACGAGCATTCTCTTTGGAGTTGAGCTCAATGGCAGCCATAGCATAGAACTGCCAGCTGGGCATGTTGTTGAGATCAATGTGAAGGGGCAGCTCTTTAACGGTGTCGTTTAGAAGGGTCATGTGGGCTTTCAATTGCCAAAATGTGTTGACAAACAGTGGCGGGTCTATGAGAGCTCAGGTTAGTTTACAGCACAGTAATTATACCAAGACCAGGATTAGTGACATACAATACCATCCGTTTTGGCCCGAGCCGTCGCGAGCACCAGTTGCCTCAAGACGAAGGAACGTCTTCAGCGCAGGATGGATAGAATCCAAATCCTTGACGCCCAAACCAGGTACCAGGGAGAAACTAGCATTTTGGTGATAGTAGTTGGCAATGATGGGACCTGAAGCATCCTCTTCCACGGGCTCTGGCTCACGAGTGGGAAGGTCTTCCAGCAAATTCCTCTTCTGCACAAACTTCTTCTTTCCCAAATACTGGGTGAGGGGATGCACAACGTGGTACGCTCGTCCAGGGTCGTAGTTGGGCAGATGGGGATCCAGGACGCTGTCCGCAAGACCAACGTAGAAGTGGCCCCATAGCGTGCCATTGTGCTGCACCGTTTCCGGCACCTTGAAGGTAGTATCGATTGACCGCTTGTCCGTCTTGTTGTTCATGTGAAACCTCTTCTCGTCCAGCACGACATACTCCGCCGGCACCGAAGAAAGAGGCGCCGGGTTGAACGAGGGCGAGATTGTAACGATGATATCCAGGTAGCTGTCCTGCGCCCAGATGGGAGCAATGGTCTTGGGAATGGGTCTGTACGTGGCCCCCTCGTCCAGGCGTTTCGGTCGAAGCTGGTAAGGCGGGATGCTGCCCAGATTGTCTGGAACGGTGATGGACGCCCCGGTTTCGGGATGCGTGACGACCTTGCCGGTCTGTTCCTTTGCCAGGTAGAAGCTGAGGCCGGCATTGACGCCAAAGTAGACGGCAATGGCCGCGATGATTTTGCCCATGCCAAAGCCCTACACAATTCACCAGCGAAAACGTCAGCACACATCTCTCTGGGCTCTGAGGCAGATGCCATCACGACTTACACTGCTCTCCTCTTGGCGCCGTCCCGCCTGGCCCGCGGGCCTCTGCGCAGCAGCTGTGTCGGACATTGCGCAGGCTGTCGAAGGAGCCTCTGCGGCTGTCACGTCGGCACAGACAAATCAGGCGCTTTTGTCGCCTTGCTGTAGTGAATCCGGAGCAGAGTCGACCGCCCTAGAAAAAAAAGACACAGGGCCAGATGTGTGTTTTGCAAGGTGGGATGCAAGATGGCCTTTCGCAAGCACCGCAGCCTTGGCAGGTAGATTTCCCACCTGGGTCTAGGCCGCCGAGCTTCCACTGGCGTCATGCACCCAAGTACCCGGCACATACTAACACACGTGCAGGGTACAATGCGTGGGTGCAAGCGGCAGACGCCGGCGGCCGGATCAAGTCGGCGCCGGGCTCGCCCCATCGCACCGGGTCAGCGAATCAACGACTGGCGCTGTGACACGACGATAGTGAAGAGAAGAGGCTCAACGATGGCGAGGGGCAGCGGGTCTGTTTGCCAGAGCCTGGCCGTGGCCGAATCGAAGCTGTGAGCCGCGAGCTGCGTCTTCAGTGGCCGTGACACGCTGTCCCTGATCCACTCGGCCACTTGCCGTGGCATGGCTTCCGAGGACCGCTTCCGCCATCGGGACTCAGCCCATTGTCCAGGTGACACTGCTAGAAGCTCTCATTGGAGGCTACCGGTGTTATTCTGAGACTCGTCTATCGGCTCGGGCACGCCATATAGATACAATTGATGAGCCCCGCGCATTGATCTTTATGGACATTGCAATTCGCGAGAGCTGTAGCATCAATCACATAGAAGTAGTTAGTATCCATAGATTGGTATTATAGACATTGCAGCCGAGCAGCCTCTGCCCCTGCGTCAGATACATGGCAATAGCGGTATGCAGATAACAAGCCTCACATTGTAGCAAAGACAAACAACACTGGCTGGGCACAAACCCACTCCGTGGCAGACGGATGTGTGTAGCCACGCAAATTCTTGGCTATTCTTCACCGGCCCTGTCCTGCTGACCCCCCTTTCCGCCAACCAGCTCCGTCAACGCAGCAAATCAACCCCAATGTAAGTCAATGACCGTCGTACAAGAACGATAGAATGCCAACGTGCCCCGTGTCAAACGACGTTGAACGACCGCAAGGCAAAGCCCAAAGGGGGGGGGGTTAGGTATTCGTCCCACCTCCCGGCAAAGACGCCAATTGGGCGGCCGAGAGCTACGGCGAGCGTAACTGGCAATTTTTTGAAAAATTTACCCGTTTAGTGATAGGCTCCGGCACTTCATATGACTCCCACGCCTCCAGTTTTCGATTTTTTGGGGGGCTTTTTTTTCCCCCGTCCTAAAGAATGGGGGGTCCGGCGGTGGCCGATGGCTGCCGGGCCAGGATTAGTGTGGGTAAAAAAGCGTGCAGTCAGATCTGGCGGGAGGACCTGAGTTGGCGCGGTTTCGCAGCGTCATTCCACAGAACGTTCTATATCTAGACGCGGTTCGCCACTCTCCTTTTCGACTTGATCTCTTCGTTCTTCTTGTTTCTATTCTTTCGAACGAGACTGAGAGATTTTGGAGTTGCCTTGCAACGGGATACATTCTTGGAAGCTTCGCTCTTTTGCCATTTGGCTCAAATCATTCTTCTTCTAAAACCATACCCCATCTACCATTCCTTTGCCTGAGACTTTGTCTGTGGCTTATAACTCGCCATCTAAGAGGCCCTCGGACCATATAGTTTCAACTTTCTCTCTTCTATATCGGACGACAACATTACAAAGCCTTTTTCGCCTCCTGTCTATTTCCTTCAACCCACGGCAAACCATCCATCACAACCCCCACCATGACTGCTGATTCCATCACAACTGGCCAGAACGGCTCTTCCAACGGCTCTTCCAACGGCCACGCCAATGGCACGCCTCGCACCAAGATTTGCGTATACTGTGGCTCAAGCGGCGGCAACGACGCCGAGCACATGGAAACAGCCCGCGAGCTCGCCAGAGTAATGGCTGAGAACGACATTGATCTCGGTAAGTTTGCATCATATCCTCAAGACAACTCGAAGACAACCTATGGCTAACCTCATCCCAACTATAGTCTACGGCGGCGGCACCGTCGGCCTCATGGGCGAAGTCGCCAAAACCCTCTGCGAGCTCAAGGGCCCCGAGGCCGTGCACGGCATCATCCCCGAGGCCCTTGTCAAGTACGAGCGCAACAACACCTACCAGACCATCAACGTGAACAACCAGTACGTGCCCACCGAGAGCACCTACGGCCGCACCACCGTCGTCAAGGACATGCACACGCGCAAGAAGCTCATGGCCGAGGAGGTCTTCGCCGGCGGGCCGGGCAGCGGCTTCCTCGCCCTCAGCGGCGGCTACGGCACCGTCGAGGAGCTCTTTGAGACGGTCACCTGGAACCAGCTGGGCATCCACAAGCGCGGCATCTGCCTGCTCAACATCAACGGCTACTGGGACGGCATCGTCCAGTGGGTCGACAAGGCTGTCGAGCAGGGCTTCGTCAAGCTGCCCAACAAGGACATTCTCGTGACGGCGACGACCGCCGAGGACGCCATCTTGGCGCTGATGAACTACCAGGTCAGCGAGGGCACTTTCAAGCTGGAATGGGGATCGCAATAAACGGGTGTGTTTTGAAAAGATAAAAAAGGCCAAAGAAACAGAGTGGCAAATGTTATTCGCATGATTCCAAGTTGCAGCAAGCACCTTTTTTGTTCACGAGCTTGCTAGGACTCGGGTCTCTTTTTTTTTTTTCTTTGCTGTGTCATTTTCTTTTTTCCCACTCCACTCTGTTCTACGTTTTGTTTTTGTTTTGTTTATTTGGCGCCTTTTCCAACGGCTATCATGTGTAATGCCTGGTTATGATGTACAGTATAGAGAGGGTTTTCCATCAAAGACATATATATATCCATAGACAGGTTTTAGTTACGTCATGGGACGGGAGTAATGTCATGATTAGGTATCTTCTTTTTTTATTACTTCGTTCGTAGCAAGCTTCACAATTCGGGCTGTTCGAGCAGCCTCCAGTGATGCATGATCTAAATCCTTCCTCACGGCTTCTTCAAACTCCATATGTCGTCTAGCTGTCAACCTCCATGCCATCGCCCTCGCCCGCGGCCGTAGTCTCGCCCTCACCCTCGCCCTCACCTCCTTGGCTTTCCTTGACGCTCTCAATCCACTCCTTGGTCTCGAAGCCGTCATATAGTTTGAAAGGCTCGACATTCGGTCGGCCGTTGGGTCCCTCTTTCAGGCCCACCAATCCCACAGATGTGTTCTCGACCGTCAGCTCCTTGTCCTGTACCAAGCTCTCCTTGAGCGCCCTTAATCCGTGCTTGACCAGCTCCTCCTTTGAGCAATCGGCAAACGAGTCTATGTTCCGCTCCAGATATGTTCTGGCCATTTGGCTTCGTGCGCCAATGGCAAATGCAACCATCTCTTCCGTCATGCCCGATGGCTGGAACTCGAACAGGTGGGGGCCATTTTCGTCGACGCCAGCAACCAACAGCCCAACGCCGTACGGCCTCTTGCCGTAGACCTGGGTGTTGATCTGTGCCTTCTCACCAATCTGGCCAACCAGCGTGTGTATGGGCATCGGGCGGCCGTAGGTGAGGCGGTGGCCCAGGCATTGTTGCTTCATAAAGTTGGACAGGACGCGAGCATCTGATGTGAGGCCGGCAATGGCAATGGCGGTGTGCTCGTCAATCTCGAAAAGCTTCTTCTGGTACGACGACAGTTCCTCTGCGTTTCGCTGTTATGCCACACGGATCAAGGTCAGTCCAACGTCGTGATGAGGGGTACAAGGGAAACTTGCCTTGACGGCGAACAAGCCGACGTGTGTTTTGCTGACAATTCCGACGACCACTGAACCTTGCTTTACGGCCTCGCCGGCATATTCGATCTGGAAGATTCGGCCTTGCGGCGAGCTGGGTGCCGTGGCATGTCAGCTATGCGAGCTTGCAGTAGAGCTGGAGGGGCTATCGGTTAGACAAGAGACATACAAGGTGACGGAATCGTTGTCGTAATTGTTCCTGAACATGGTGGTTTACTGGGCGCTGAAAAGTCTCGACGAGGAAAAGAGGAGGTGTTTGCTTCTGCAACGGCGCGGCAGCTGGAGGAAGAGTCCGTTGGCGTCTGGCTTAGATGGTTGATGAGGGAAACGCATCCAGGCAACCTAAGCTTCGTCGCCTTCCTCTGTGGCTGCAGACGCCACTACGCAGCACTCTCCAGCCACAGCTGCCAGCTCCCCGCCGGAACTTAGTCAGCATTGAGCCAAGCTGTTCCTCAGCCACACTGGAGCTGCAAGAAAATTAGTGGCGTCTTGTTGCTTGTCAGTAAAATCATTTAATCCTGGTCAATTCAAAGCTGTCATATCAGATCGTCATGTAGAGGAGTTTCAATTGTTATTTGTAGCTGCAAGACGTCAATTGGATGATGAACCCTCAAGGGACTCCCCAATTGTAGAAAGACGAATGCCCTTGATCTGGCTTCATCCCTAGAGTAGCATTGCTGGCTAAATTGATCCGTGACTCGATGATATTGCTAATAAAGCAAGCTGCTGCCCGTTTCTCCGAGAGCGGCCAATGCGGAGCAGCGCGGCGTTGATGCAATATTTCAGCCGTCGCTCTCGATGGGCTCCGACAAGCATGAGAGAGTTTTTGACTCACTAGAAGTTTTGAAGTCAGTTCAACGCATCTCAGCTTCATTTACGCCGGGGCCATTGAGCCTTTTCCAAGTCTTGTGACGTGACTCACTCAGCGTCGTATCTTATGATAAGACCAACATACCGTCACCAAACGTACACTTTTTCCTAGCCAAGCCACTCACTAGACGTTCCTTTTTAACCTCTCACAACACACCACACCAAAACAACACGCCCTCAAAAACCAGTCTACAAGATGCCTTCCAGAGAGGAGATCACATAGTAAATATGCCTTTCTTAGGATCCCAAAAAGTACAGCTCAATTAACGATTTATAACCCAGCTGGGGTGCCGGCCCAGCTTTGTTGCCCACCGACGTCCTCGAGGGTGCTGCCCAGGCCCTCGTAAACTTTGATAATACTGGCCTCGGAGTAAGTTATAGGCCTTTTGAGGATGATGACAGTATTCCTGGTGCTGATGATTGGTTCAGATTGCAGAGCACTCGCATCGCTCACAGATTGCCAGCACCATCATCAACGAAGCCAAGGCAGATCTCGCCTCTTTCCTGGACATCCCCGACGACTATGAGATCTGCTTCCTCCAGGGCGGTGGAACCGGCGAATTCGCCGCCACGGCCTACAACCTGGTCGGCTCATGGATCACCAACAAGCGCCGTGAGATTTTCAGCCAGATCAAGGACAACGAGGACCAGGGCACCCCGGAGGAATTCCAGAAGCTGCAGGCGGCAGTCGACAACGACCTGAAGCTGGATTACATCGTCACCGGAGGATGGTCGCATAAGGCGTCTGCCGAGGCGGCGAGGCTGTTTGGAAAGGACAAGGTCAACATTGTTGCCAGCGCCAAGCAGAGCAACGGCGGCAAATTCGGAACCATCCCCGATGAGAGCACCTGGAAGCTCTCCAAAGACGCGGCTCTTGTGTACTTTTGCTCCAACGAAACCGTCGATGGCGTGGAGTTCCAAGAGTTCCCTCAGAGCCTGGCTCCTGGCCCGGACGGCAAGGGCCCCATTGTCGTGGCCGATATGAGCTCAAACATTCTGTCGCGAAAGGTTGACGTCAAGAAGTACTCGCTCATCTTCTTTGGCGCACAGAAGAATCTTGGATCTACCGGCATCACCGTTGTCGTCATCAAGAAGAGCTTGCTCGCTCCGCAAACCCCACAGCCTTCGGCGGACATTATGAGACGCCTCGGTCTTCCTATTCCTCCCATTTTCCTGCAGTACGATACCGTTGCTAGCAACAACAGCTTGTACAATACACTCAGCATCTTCGAGTAAGCATCTCATTTTCTGACCATCGTAATCTTAACATGCTAACCCTCATTCCCTCTCCAAGCGTTTACATCGCCGGCCAGGTCCTCAAGAAGCTTCTGGCTACCTACCCTGACAAAGCCAGCGGCCAAGAAGCCGTTTCCACCCAAAAGGCAAAGCTCATCTACGACGCCCTGGATTCTCACCCCAGCGTGTACCGCGTAGTGCCCGAGAAATCGGTCCGCTCCAGGATGAACATCTGCTTCAGAGTCACAAAGGGTGACAATGTCGACGTCGCTGAAGCCGATTTCCTGAAGCAGGCCACAGCTCTGGGCCTCACTGGTCTCAAGGGCCACCGCAGCGTTGGAGGCATTCGCGCCAGCTCGTACAACTCTATCCCTCTCGAGGGAGCTCAGAAGCTGGCCAAGTTCATTGCGGACTTTGCAAACGCTGCGTAAAGTTGCGTCTTGGGACAAGGGTGGATGGAAGGATCTGGCGTTTTCACAGCATGTATGCATCATACATGGAGATGTATGTAAGTGTATGAATGTACTTGGATTAAATGGGGAACATGATAGTGTCGCATTCAACATATCCGACTCTATGACGTTGGGTATGAGACGAAGATGAAAATTATGGCGAGGCTCGCGTGTTTGCAAGGCCGCCATCGAGTTAGGCCTTGGGCGTATATTGAAAGGCGCCATATATAAATAAAATAACATGACTTTTAACACTTGGTAAACTACTTCAAATTATAGCTTCTTGAACTACATTCTGCATTCTCAAGTCTTATGGTATATTAATTCTGCTAAGCTATTCACAACTCAAGCAATCCGGATATCATCCATCTCCCTTTGCCACACAAAAACTTACTCGCCTCAGAGAGCAAGTTCATCAATCTCCATGCTATCACCTATCTTTGCCTTTGCCTTTATCTCGGCCATGGACATTTCTTTCTTAAAGTCATCCCTCGCCGGTTTCTTAGCGTCATCCACCTCCAGCTTCATAGAGTCACCCATCTCCGATATTTCACCCTTATCCGCTTCTACCGCTGTCAGTGTCCGCCTCATCTTCATCTCCTCCGGAATCTCAACCCCCCAGTCCTCCTCCAGCTTATCAATCAGATACTTGTTGAAATCACCCGCCCTCCTCCTCTCATGGGCGCTCCAGGCAGACGCAAGCCACTCCGGATCATGACGGCCTTGCGCAATGTTGTCCGTGTAGGCCGCGCAGTCGTAGCGAAAGCTGTCGTCGTTCATGAGCGACGCAAAATTGGGCCGCGCGTCTTCTGTGCCGGCGTCGAGAATGTGTCCCTTGTCTGGAAACAGCGACAGGATTTCTGTCTTTTCATCTTGATCCAGGGCGGTCCATGTCAGGGGATTGCATAAAATGCTCTATATCTCATTCCAGTTAGCCTTGGCAGTTTCATCTCTTGGCAGCAGGAAAGATGAAGCTGTAGAGAAGCAAGCGAGGTAAGTTGGACAAACCCTCAGGTTAGCGGTAGCTAGGGGAGACTTTGGATCCTTCAGAATGCTCTCCGCATCCCACTTCGTCTTCTTCGCAGTCCTTTTCGCAGCCGCAGGCTTCTTCTTTTGCCGCTGCGGTATTGATTTGGGCTCGTTTCTAGGCGGTGATGTGTACCGTTTGTTTGCCGCAGCCTGGCGTCGCGGTCGCACAGGCTTCACAGGCGAGTCTAGCTCGGAATGCAACGACAGCGGCGAAGAAGAAGGGATTTCAGCCTCCTGATGCTCTAATCTTGAATCTGCATCGGCTGATGCTGAGCCGGCTGTTGACATTGCGCGTGGGGGTTTGGTCGGAATCAGATGGCCGGGATGGGGGGGTTTGATGCGCCGATTGAGATTGTTTCACGCCGGCAGTGCTGTGAGTTTCTGGGGATGAATTGCGGAGGTTAAAACTCGTGTCATGTCGCTAAAAAGTGCGAGATCAAGTGGTAAAAGACGTTATTAGACCTTTGTTTAATTAATCATTAAGAGGTGATTGAATTTATCAAGTTTAAGCTGGGCATGGAGGCGTTTAATGCAGAATGTGTTGGCTGATGGCCGAAAACCGCTTCTTGTAGGGTAGACGTTTGTTTAATTAACCTCGGACAAAGAAATAGAACATCTCAAAAAAAATACAGATCTATCTACTTGTAGAAGCTTACCTACCTAGGTATTTAATTTTAATTAATTACTGTTTGTGTTTCTAAAGATACGGTATGAATGCTTTTATTCTTTTGATTGATTGGTTAAAAGGGTACTCAATTCGAACCATCTTAATTAGATATGTACATGATCTAGACTCCATATCAACTGCATCTTGTTGCCAAGTTTTTAAGCTTACAAACAGCGGCACAGATGCCTTGAAGTGTATCAACTAGCTGCCGTTATGGCAAACACAAGTACAAACGCATTCTTACATTGGTAGTAGCCGCTTTTGAGGTTGCGACATTTCTCAGTCTTCGTTAAGTAACACCCTGTATAGCCTTTGCGATTGTCACTTTAAATCCCTAAAACCCCCATCTCGGTATAGATACATGGTACCTCGACTATGTTCTGTCGCTATCGCTCACCCCATCATAAGTTCATGCACATCCCACTCACAGACATTATCCTCGAATTTAGCCGGCAAAGTCTTAACCAAGCCCCTCCATCAACTTATGATCTACCACCATCATGCAGGGCTCAAAAGACTGTTTGCAGGCATGCGTCAAAAACATGACTCGGATCAACTTACCCGGCACAATCCGCAAACTCCATTTTAAACACATCACATACCCATCCGCTTAAATTATCCCGCCATTCATCAGATTGTTAAGAAAGACACGCGAAGAATAGTGACGACGCTAATGGCAATTTCTTTCAGAGAAAATTAAAGAAAGTCCTGATACAAAGAAGTGCAGCTCCCGCGTTCTCCTCTATTCTCCACTCGGACCCCATCTTTCCCCTCATTCGTGATGTTGGAGTCTGATATCATTCAATTCGGCTCAATGTAAACCGAAATGTAGGAGAAAAAAAGAAGAGCTTGCATTAGACAAGCTGCGCGCTTAAACGGTAGTTTACGCACCTTTATAGCTACCGATTAGCTTTGATGTTTTTTTTTCTGCCATAGCTCATGATGACTTTTACCTTGTGATAGCCATAGATAATACAACATACATCTCCATTATCAAGGTAGTCAATCTCAGAGCACTCTTCCAGCAGCCCTATTCACATAACAACTCCCTCTCACAACACTAACCATGGCTCCCCTCACACTCGGCTACAACGACAAGCATCCATTCACCCAAGTCCCCATCACAGATCGCTCATCTGTCCAGGAGCTCCTCCGAACGCTCCTCGATCCCCTCGAGCCCTTCTTCTCCCCGCAAAAAGCCCTCGTCAAATGCCCCGGAGCCACGGCCGTCAGATTCGACCAGAGGGCGTCTGAAGTAGAAGGCTTTTTCCGGCCGCTATGGGGCCTGGCGTGTCTGCTGGCCGGAGGCGGCGAGTATCGCCTCACGGAGTGGTGGATTCGGGGTATCAGTGCTGGGACTGATCCCGAGAGCCCAGAGTACTGGGGCTTTCCGCGTGATAATGACCAGAGAATGGTTGAGATGTGCCCATTTGGTGAGATTTCTTGGTTTTATCCTATAAAGCTATGAAATGGCTTCAGATGGACTCGGCTGACAAAATGGTATTTTATACAGGATTCGCGCTGGCCGTCGCCCCAGATCTTTGGAAAGGTCTTTCAACAAAAGAACGAGCTAATGTCGAGAATTGGCTGGGAAATTCTATCAATGAGAAAAAGTCAGTTTCAGACAATCGTAATCGCTCATTGTAGAAATGCTCAAGTTTCGCCCTTACTGACAGTCATGTAGCATGCCCAACACGAATTGGCTCTGGTTCCGCGTCTTTGCCAACCTCGGTCTCAAGCAAAACGGAGCCAAATACTCGGAAGAACGGCTAGAAAGCGATATCAAGCACCTCGATACCTTTTATCGAGGAGATGGCTGGTCCAACGACGGTCCTGAGGGCATCCATCGTCAGTCTTACCCCCCTTCTTTTTCTCAGTCCCCCGAGATCTCGTCGTTCCAAAATGCTCATTTAATGTCGTCGTCTGCAGAAATGGACTATTACTCCTCCAGCTTCGCCATCCACTTCCTTCAGCTCCTCTACGCCAAACTCGCCGGCGAGTCGGACCCTTCTCGCGCAAAAGAGTTCAAGCACCGCGCCCAGATCGCCGCTCTCGACCTCGCCCACTACTACGATGTCGAAGGCCGGGCCATCACTTTTGGCCGCAGCTTGGTCTACCGCTTTGCCATGGTCTCCTTTTGGGGCGCCATGGCTTACGCCGATGTCGACCTCCCGGCGCCCCTGACGTGGGGCATGGTCAAGGGCATCGTGCTGCGTAATCTACGGTGGTGGCAGACCAAGAACGACATCTGGACGTCGAGTGGGACGCTGTCGCTCGGGTTTGCGTACCCGAGCATGTATGTACGTGTCATGACCAAGAGATGCGCTATTTCGCCCCCAGTTTAGACTTCATGCAGGTCTACAGACTATCTCTCCGATGCTAGATGACTGACGGTTGTTTTCACGTGGAACAAATGCAGATTACCGAAAACTACAACAGTCCTGGCAGTCCAGTAAGTAGCATTGATGCAACCCCACATCTCGACATCATCCAGAGGAACGCCTCATTCTAACATGATTCCCTCCCCTCCCCTTCATTGGGGTAGGAGGTCGATAACTAGTACTGGTCATGCTTAGCCTTCATCTGCCTAGCAGTTCCGGAACAGCATCCGTTCTGGACGTCCAAAGAGGAGCCCATTAGCCTCCAGATACCAAAAGTCAAAGCCATCCGACATCCAGGTCACATTACTAGGTAAGGAGAGAGCCTCATTTACCCACCAATGAGAGCCCAGCTAACCCATGCGACGTATAATTCCAAAGCTACCTTGGCGGACATTGCATGCTTCTGTCTTCGGGCCAAGCCTGTGGCTATCCAATGAAGGCCACGCATGCCAAATATGGATGCTTCGCGTACAGCAGCGCCTTTGGATACTCGGTGCCATCCGGGCTTTTCTCCTTGGAGCAATATGCGCTGGCATCACAGCTGGGGCTTTCGGACGACGGTGGCGAATACTGGAAAACGCGGAGGCTGTCAGAGTACGCCGCCATCGAAGAGCGAGACGGCCAGCCCATTCTCGTTTCAGTATGGAAGCCTTTTTCCGACGTCAAGGTCAAGACGCTGTTAGTGCCTCCAGCTGAGGAAACCCCGAATTGGCATCTGCGAGTACATCACATCCAAGCCGGCCGAGAGGTCATGACGGCGGATGGCTCGTTTGCCATCCTCAACGTCAACTCGGAAAACGGCAGATATCTGGACCTGTACGACGCATCCAAGTGCGAAGGCACCAGCCCCAAGATCATCGGCAACTACGATCTCAACTCCCCGGCAGGCTGGGACACGGGCATCAACGGAGCCTTTGCCGCGGCGCCGAACCGCGGAGCTGTGGGCATCAAGGCGCTCGAGGAGGGCGGACGGCAGGCCATGCTGGTCAACGCTGACCCCAACACGAACCTCATGGACAGTCGGACGACAATACCGACGCTGCAGCACACGATCCCGCAGGGCCACGGGGTGTGGTACGTTTCTGCAGTCTATGCCAGGCCGGCGGGTGACGGCGTGCCCAAGGAGAGCTATCTCGATGGATGGAACAAGCCGCCGGCGATCCCAGCGTGGCTAGCTTTGGAGATGGCAGCAGCTTAGAGCGGGATGTAACGGTGCACATGTGGATGTGCTTTTTTCTTGCCATTGAAACCAAGTAGTAGCTGTGTAGATGGAAACCGTGTTAGATATTGTGATGAGTATTTGAAGAGAGCGCCGTTGAAATTGAGCCTCATCTCATCTCATCCGAACTCTGTAGAACTTGACCAAACTCAGCGAGTTACTTCATATCAAGCACAAAAGCCACTGACACGGGACTGCATGTAACCATGGCACCAATGTACGCGTATTGCAACAACTGAGAAAACACTACCAAACCTCTTCTTTCCTCCTTTGCTGAAAGAGACGGAGAGACTCAAGGAACTGAAATTTCCCGTGAATCCCAGCAGCTTCGCGGGGGAGAGGCTCCACCCGGAAAGCAACGAGCGCTTCATGTCACGGTACTTGCATTTAGGCATGCTCCGCAGGACACGTACAAGTACCTGGGTACCTATGATCCGCAAAGTCAAAGGTACCTGTACCGAGAAGAGGGGCCTAGACCTTGGCGCCTCTGAAAATGCGGAGAGAATCTGGAGAAATACAGGATCAACAGAGTCAAATGACAGCATAGCCTGGGGCAGCCGAGCCGTAAAATTGGAAATGCACGAGGGCTAGAAGACGTAGAGATTTTTTAACGTTGCCGCCTCCGCGAAATGCTAACCCCACTGTAGCTCCCCCCTCACCCGGCAGCGGTTAAAAAGGCGCCCCCCCTTGTAAGCTTAAGTGGTAGCACCACCTTTATTGAACGTTCGGGTGCCATGTGTGTGCGAACTCGTAGTGGTGGGAGGTGCTGTAGCATTTATTGCGTAGTGACAGCTGGGGGGGTTTGGCTTGGCTGCCGGAAAGCCGCGATTGTTTCAAATGCTGCTGGAGGGGTCAGAGGGACATTCGGCTTGTTTCTGCCGAGTATCATCGAATGCCTGACTTGCACATTGGAACCAGTTAAAAAGCATTGATGCAATCGCAGCAGTACTTGGTACTATTTCCAGAAGGTTATTTTGGCTGTTTGCTGAAAGATGGCCTCTTTGCTCACCACTAGCCTCGCTGCAAGTGTTTCTTGGCAAGCTCATGCAACTCAGCTCATTGGTGGGACGAGATTCTTCCGCTGGCTCTCCTCAAACTCTGACCCTGGGCCTTTAACAGCCCGTGCACACTAACAAGACGATCGCGGCAGGTCAGAGCAGTAGCGGCTTCAGAGCTGAGAGTACCTGTAACTAAGCAACTTGCAATGCAATGCGATGCGAGTTGCTGCAAAGCGGATCGAAATTGTCACCGCCGTGGCCAAATTAATACGTCCCATCTTGGAAATGGCACATGTACAAGTACAGCAAAAGAGAAGAAGAGAGTGCTGACTTCCAAGGCTGAATCGGCGTTTGATCGCAACGATGGCAATAACCGAACAATGTACATTGACAACAGAAAAGGGCCGACAACGAGCATTGCTTGCTCCAATCATTCAGGACTGGTGCTCACCCTCCCGAGACAGCTTCCAAAGGAAAACTACTGCTTACTGGGTGTGAGGATTTTGTAATTGAACATGATGATTTTGTAATGGAATACAGACGACATGAGGCAATACGACAATTGCCTGGTAGCAGCGTTCAGAGAGCTGTTTTTGCACGTAGTCTAGTATGTGCACACAGCTTCATGTTTTGCAGGCTGAGGGGAAACCACCCATCACCGGCTAATATTGAGACGCTTCAGCGGCCATCTCCAGCGACTCGGCATCGCTGATCCATTGCCTATTGCTCATCTCACCCAATGGCGATTGCCGTGCAGAGCTCATGCATAGCAGCATCAGAATAGCATGGCCACCGCAGGTAGCTGTACATTCACGTTCGTATTTTTACACGGACGGCACACCCAAGGCGAGTCCCACTTCCAAACGGGGGTCCAGACCCAGAAAAAGTCTGGGGAACATTTTGTGATTCGCACCAGGCCTTTAGCCTTGCTCCTTTCGCTGTGCATCTGCCTCATTCATCCTCGTCTCGCGACCGGGGTCCAGGATTGCCGCCCGTGGACTGGGCCTGGCGTCGAGGAAATGGCAGAAACACATATCAGGCGTCGCATGGCCTCGTCCATCAGCGAGAGACGCTCCTCCTCCTCCTCCTTTCTCGCAGCGTCTCCCTTCTGCGATTCAGGTTTCTTTCGTCTTGATCCAGGAGGCTCAGCCCGTTCAATTCAACCTGCTGTCCGGGCATAGAGCAGCTTTTGTTTCCAATTGCTCTTCTTCGTGGTGTGTGCCTATAGTACATGTGGGTATACCTCGCACAGCACGCGAAATATAGTCGGCCGACAACACCCAGTATCGGATCAAGATAGAGCCCACCTCCAATCACCAGCCATGGCCGTAACCGCCAAGGTGCTGCGCACCATCGTGCGCAACGACGCCATGCGCGCCGACCCGGACGAAATCTACGGCTGGCGCGTCTTCGCTCTCGTCTTCTCCGCCTGCTTCGGCGGCATGCTCTTCGGCTGGGACACGGGCTCCATCGGCGGCATCCTCAACATGCCCGACTTCCAGGAGCGCTTCAACTACGCCGACAGCTCCGCCACCGCAAAGAACAACATGAGCCAGAACATCGTGTCCACGCTCCAGGCCGGGTGCTTCGCCGCCTGCTTCTTCACCAGTTGGCTCACCGACCGCTACGGCCGCCGCGCCACGCTCATCGGCGCCGGCATAATCACCATCGTCGGCATCATCTTCCAGGCTGCCTCTTCGGCCAGGGGAACGCTGGCCGTCATGTACGTTGGCAGATTCATTGCCGGCCTGGGCATTGGCGCTGCTTCTGCGTTGACGCCGCTGTACGTCTCCGAGTGTGCTCCTCGTGCCATCCGTGGTGGCTTGACAGGTAAGAATCGAAAAGCCTCGCCTGCCCTCAGCCCCCTTTTTCGGGTGTCCCGTCCCGCATAATAGACGCAGCCCTATGCCCTATGAGATGGGCCGAATGAGATGGGCCGAATGAGATGAGCCCTACGAGCCCTACGCGGACTACGAGCCGAGAATGCCCTCCGTGTATAGATTGTAGCGTTCATGCAGGTGACGGCACTAAGGCAGGGAACGAGCTTATGCTAACCTCGGACCTCGATATACAGCTTTTTACCAACTCTTCAACGTCTTCGGAATCATGGTAGCTTTCTGGTATGCAATCATCATATAGCCCCCCTTTGTCTTGTTCCCTTCAGCCGAACACAGATGCCGAAATATCATGAATCAGAAAAGCAAAGAGCCAAGAAGATCTCCATCATCTAATACAAAATCGTATCTTAGGGTCAACTACGGGTGCTTGCTACACGTCAAGGCCCCTGCAATCTACGTCGTTCCACTTACTCTCCAAGCTCTCCCTGCCGTGTAAGAAGCTATCCGTACCGCCTATTGGCTGTTCATGAATCGCCAAATAGTCCACTTGCTAACTGCCGAAAAAAAACGATCAGCTTCATGATGTTTGGCATGTTCGCTTCTCCTGAGAGGTACGTAATAGGCCCTTTTGTGGCAACTCTCTCCCCAACAATGGTCGAAGCGAGGTGCAGCGAATAGAGCTAATCTCTCCCCTATTTGATGATCCAGTCCGCGATGGTGTGCTAGACGAGACGACTGGGATCAAGCCACCAAGATCCTCATCCGCCTCCGAGGGTAAGATAGCAAACCCCACGCCCAATGTTCGCCTGCTGCAAAAAGAGTGCTTGTTCTAACCGTAGAGGGGTGTGTGATTCGAAAAAAATAGACTGCCTGCCGACTCAGAGTACATCCAGCACGAGATTCAGGAAATGGCCGACCAGCTCGATCACGAGAGACGGCTGACGGGAGACGCCACCTTCAAGACGCTCCTCAGGGAGATGTGGACGATTCCAGGCAACCGAAACCGTGCCGTCATCTCCATCCTGCTCATGATCTTCCAGCAAATGACCGGTGTCAACGCCATCGTAAGCCTCTCACCCCTTTGCCTGCGGCATCTTCCTTGCAAGGCAAAAGCATCATTGTGATTTGTCGCCGCCTATGTTGCGTTGCAGGGGAAAGAAACTATTGGCTGATCCATAAACAACGTGACGTGTAGAACTATTATGCTCCCCAAATCTTCAGCAATCTTGGGATGACGGGCAATGACTCGCAGCTATTCGCCACCGGAGTGTACGGTGTTGTCAAGACGGCAGCTTGCTTCGTCTTCCTGGTCTTTGTGGCAGATTCGCTTGGCCGGCGCTGGAGTCTGCTTTGGACAGCTGCTTCCCAGGGTACCTTCCTCTTTATTGTGGGTATCTATGGAAGGGTTCAGCCCCCCATCAAAGGAGAACCTGTAAGTGGCCGTACCCTTTGCCCTTTTCCCTTGGCTTGCCTCGCCTGGTCCCTTTTTGCCTCCTTAACGCCGACGAGTTCTTATTCCAGCAATTGGAACTAAGATGAAACTGGAATTTGAAATCCGTGGACTGACGAGCTTGTGGTGCTATAGGTCACCGCATTCGGATATGTTGCCATAACATGCATCTATCTCTGGGCCGCTTCGTTTCAGTTCGGCTGGGGACCCGTCTGCTGGATTCTTGTCAGCGAAATCCCAACTGCGCGACTGCGTGCCACAAACGTGGCTATTGCGGCGGGCACCCAATGGCTTTTCAACTTTGTATGCGCTCGATGTAAGTGGCCCCTCCTCTTGTCTTGTGCTATCTCCGATCAACATGCGTCGGCCTGGGTATACCTCGACGGCGCATTTTTGGAGTATAAGTGACCCAATAGCGTCAAACTTGCAGTTTCTGACCAATGACGTGAATAGCCGTTCTCACCATGCAAGCCACCATGGGCAAGGCTGGCTATGTAAGTGCTCCGTCCCCTATCACGTCTCAAACACACCCATACATCCCGTCCACCGTTGCATCAGTGCGCTGACTCGTTTCTCTCCTTTCTTCCGCTTAGGGCATGTTCTTCATGTTTGGTAGCTTCTGCTTCATCATGGGCATTTTTGTGTGGTTCTTTGTGCCGGAAACCAAGGGCCTTAGTCTGGAAAGCATGGACGACTTGTTTGGCGTGACGGAGCTTGTAAAGCAGGTTGAAGCTGAGCCTGAACTCGGCGCCCCCGACAGCATTCGCGAGGAGCGGGCAGACATCAAGTCTTGAGCAAACTAGGGATTTTCTTTCAATTTTTCTTCTCGATCTTGCTCGTCTGCGTCTTCTCGCTCTGGCCTATTAATATGGCGCACTCGGAGGCTCTTGCTCGGCTGAAGGGTTGCACCAACGGCCCGGCCGACATGCGTAGCGCATCGAAATGATGCTCCTTGCTTCAATATATGCTTGTTTCCCGGTAACCTCGCGCGCCTCCCATGCTGCTTTTGTCGATTTGATTATGCACTGCTTGCCCTATTTGGACTTGGTCGATTATGTAATCGCCGACGACATCCGGGGAGCGCCAAGCAGGGGCTGCCGTGCGTTCTTTGGGCCGCCGTTGGCCCGCCCGTATAACGATCCACGAAAGATACGGAGTTGTATTTGGCCTAATTAAGTCGTAATTACTCGTGCAGTAGTGATATCTGGCTGATGCTGGGGGGGGCCATGCCATGCGTAAAAGAGAGCAGCTTTGCGATATTTTTGGCCGCATGCAGCAAGTTGCGTCTGCCGCTAATTCCGCGCCTCAAGGGGGGGGGGGGGTTTCTTTCTGGCGTTTCTGCGGAAGATGCATCCCATGATAAGGAATCAAACGATGCTTGACTCGAGCTGCCCAAGCAGGCCCTTTTGCCTCTCAGCTGCGAGTCAGTCAGCTGAACACTTTTAGTGACGCCGCCTGTCACTGCTCGCAGAGGCAGAGACACAGCAAAGGGCAGGCTGGGGCGGCTCCAGCGCCCGCCGGGTCCGTGACAGCGCAACTGCTAGCGGCCCTAGGCCCTTCGCAGGCTTCGGCAAGTGATGAAGCAACGACAAGGCTGGGTATAGCGCGGCGGGATAGCGTGGACCCGGAATCGGGGGGTCCAGAGATCTTGATCCAGCATGTCCACGCCCAGCCAGTGCGCCGTTGGTCGAGCCGGCACCGTACCCGGCCGCACCGAAGGCCCCCGAAAGTGACCGTCAACGACAACCGCAAAGGGGACGCGGACGCTGCGTCGACCTCATACTGTAGGGCCTTATGCACGGCGGCCACAGCAGACGCGCCATCATGGCCGTATATCAGCTGGTAGTTTCCAGATACGGACGGCTGCAGGGGCCACTTCGTCGTCCGATGCAAGGCTGACGGGTCCGATTCGAACATCAGCTGTGCAGCGTCCCAGCAACTGGGGCTGCAATACGACTAGTGGCTTAGACGCTGCAAGTGCTTGGCAGCACAATTCTCGGCACTTGCAATTCTGCTTCTCGATACTGATAATGAGCGGCCCTCTGAGTCAGGCCCATGGGCAGCTGTGCTCCAAAAAGTCGCGAGCCACATCCTGCCAGGCCCCACCAGCTCGCCGGGCTTGTCTTCCTTGCTACTGTACAGTATTGCTGTTAGGCCCCCGTGTCATCGAAAAAAAAAGGGAAAAAAAAAAAAAACAAGCTTACCATGGAGGCCAGCCCTATGGACGGCGACGGCCTTGTAAGTGTCGGGACTATCGCCAAGTTCGGGCCGGTGGGGTGGGAGGTACGTGGAACACTGCCCAATACTAGAAGTTCTCGTGGTGATGGATTCAGGCTACTCTACCGCTCGGGGACCCGGTCGTCCATGAATGAGTTAAGCGAGCTCCCGACCTGATGGCTGATCCGCTGTTGTTATGAAAATGTTACTATCGCCGCTCCCCTTTCCGCTTCGTACTTGTACGCCAGGCGTGATGCTGCCTGCTAACGACTCAGTCGACCAAGAGCGAGCAACAGTATTCGTTGATAATAATGCTTCTGCGCTCTCCTCCCCCTTTGGATTTGTTCTTGAGAGGTGCCCAACTCTCTTTTATTTCTTGTGTGTCTGTGTGTATACGCCATCTTTCTTTCTCTACACTCTTTTCATACACTCTTTACTGGAACTTTTATTTTATTCTTTGTGTGTGTGTGTCTGTATTCTGATTTCACCTTTTTTCTTCTTCACTTTCTCCTTCGCTCCTTACAATATTATTATTATATTTATTTCCTACTTCTTCTTTTTTTCACTGTCCTCATCTTTTTCCAAGCAAAATCATCTTGCTCACTCTTCTTACCCCTGGTTGTCAAAGACTGGAGCTTTCGACACCTTTGCGCATGATTGATTCGACGTTAGCGAGTTCTATACGCCTATAAGACTCAGGTCCGAGCGAGTTTGTCATGTCAGGGAACGATAGTGGCAAAGTGCCCGCCGGCACGCCGCAGCGACAGCGCTTGAGCCACCTACAGCCTCCGCTGCGCACCCCGAGCCAGAGCACCCAGAGTCGCCCACAGGACGTCACTCCGGGTCCATCGACGACGCGACCGCCAAACCCCTCCTTTCGTACGTTACCTTTTAGTTTTTTTTTAACCTCGCTTATTGTATGCGTTTCCTACTGGAGAGAGGAGAGAGGGAAAAAAAAAAAAAAAAAAAAAAAGAGGCCTGCCTTACCTCATCCCTACACATACACTTTTTTTTTCTCCCAGTCCTTGGTGGCGATCGCCCGGGCTGTATACAGCACAACGCCCTCTTTGCGTGGTGATGCCGGAACTGGCATTTACTTGACCAAGTCCAAGGGGGGGCTTTTACCTGATTCGTTCTTCGTCTTCCCCTTTTGTCTTTGCTTTTCTGCTCTGTCTTGACAGGCTTTTTATTTTATTTTTCTGTCACGCCGGCAGACACTTTTCCTTTTTCTCTCTCTTCATTTCCCTTGCTTTCCCTTTGCTTCACCATCTGGACTAGCTTGAAATCTGCCTGACTCTCCGGCCGGCTCGAGCTCTGATCACTTATTTCAAATAACCCATTCCTCTTCTTCTCCTTCCTTTTTGCCTCCAGTACAATCTCCTCTTCTCCCTGCTAATTTTCCTCTTCTTTTTCTACATCATTTGCACCCAAATGTTCACGTGTGTGGCCTGTCAATCACTTTCAATTGCCCTCCTCCCCTCGTCTCTTTCGTAAAATGTTTGGGACGGGACGAGCAATAAGCATCAATAATGGCTGACCAAGAGAGCCCAACAGCGACCCATAACTCGCCTCGCACGTGGCTTCTGACTGCATCGCTGTCGCCCTTGACCGTTCGTCTGATCCGGCAGTTGTTATCTCACGGCGATTGCGTCGCGGCCTGCTTCCCTCCCTTGGAGATTGAACATGAGGAACGAAGTGCCGAGTTTCGTGAGCTCATCGACGAGTGCACTAGCGGGCGGAAAGACCGGGAGGGTTGGAAGGACAGGATCCGCGGAATTCGCTGCGATGGGAGGACTATGAGTGGGTGCGGCGCCGCGGTTGCCGAGGCCGTCGAGGTGTTTGGAAGAATTGATATCCTGCTGTGCTGCAGGTCTGAAGGTATGTCTAA